>NC_134575.1:21936682-23250849 GCF_050947875.1 Dermacentor variabilis | reverse complement strand
CAGACGTTGAAACATTTTAATGGCGTATATATGAATGTTTACTCTTAAAAATTGCGATCCGTTTGAATGTACTCTTGTATGTATGTATGTATGTATGTATGTATGTATGTATGTATGTATGTATGTATGTATGTATGTATGTATGTATGTATGTATGTATGTATGTATGTATGTATGTATGTATGTATGTATGTATGTATGTATGTATGTATGATGATAATGATGGTTTTCGTTTTTTGCTTCTCTGCAACGTATTTACTTATCAGAAATTGGTCTAATAGGAAAGCTTTAAAAAATTGCACCCTTCATATACAAAAGCTTAAATTTACCCGCCATGTCACCGGTAAATATTAGTATCGGGTCCACTCGGACATTTCATATTTATTTTTATGCTGTTTTTCTCCCACCCTCTTCCGGAATCCTTTAATCCCATTCCCCATCCCTACACAGAGTAGCATGCCAGCGGTTATATACGCGCTGGCAAAAATTCTCTGTTTTTCTAATAAAGAGCCCCCCCTCTCTCTCTCTATGTTGGGGGCTCAGGCACACTCCAATTACAGGTTTGTAGCTGTTAGTGTGCGGTCCTTGCCCCAATTTTGTGTTGTGGAAAAAAATAAAGGCAATTTAGCCACATTAGTATCAACGTTGCATTAGTAAAGGAATGTGTCGTTTGTTGCACTGTGTCCACGACCAATTCATCAACGTGAGAATAAGAACACAAAAGTTTGGTTGTTTGGCTTATAAGTTACCCCGAAATTGCAGCGGTTTCATGAAAGGTGCTGCCTTTCGTCAAGTCATTCACCAAGGGCACTGAATGAGGCTGCCGTGCTTCCGATAGTCGCAAAGCGTGTCCAGCTCATATGTCGGCAGTTTCCTTTATTTGTTTGTCCCAAAAATTTCTCACAATAAATTATGTAATAGACACCGTAATCAAAGTAAACGTTTGTTTTTCGAGTTTGCGTTGTTTACACATAGCCAATTTTGAATTTCATACTTGCTTTCATAATTTCATACTTTCATACATGAATTTCATACTTGTAGTAGCTGCCTGCAATTTGCTTTACGACAGTGTTTGGTTCAACAAATAGTAAAATATAAAGGAAACCCCTGTACAAACTATCAAATCACAAGGGTCACACGCCGTTTAATATAGAAAGTTTCAGCTGGAATTTGAGAAAAGAACACAGCCCAAGAATATAGACGCAACGCAATGCCCCTATAATGTTTACATTTGTGTCCGTGTGCATTGTCTTTTCCTTGCATTCGCATTGTAATTACTCGCGCTAATCATGAAGGTAGGGCTCCTCAAAACCTTCGACCCGACGATTTCCTTCAACTCAGTAGGTGCCACCTTCATCCACCCTAAGCCTAACGATTTAGTGTAGTTGCGGGAAAAAAAGCTTACAAACTTGGTGCAAAAAGCTAACTATGTCTGTTAAAAAATTGTAGATTCATCACTGCAAGTAAATCAATGGGTTGTTGATAATCATGCAGCGCTGGTGACTTTCGCTTTGTGTGATATAAAGCTAATAATTTATGATATATGGCATACGGCAAATTTCTGTCTCCACAAGCCATCTAATTTCCTCGTTTAAATATTTTTTAATTATTTGCGTCCTTGACATTCCTTGGCTTCAGTACACAATACGTTTTCCCTTATTCAATGACGAGTGTAAATGCGAAGAACAGACGTAGCATACTTGAAATGACTGGGTTAATCTCATGAGCACTGAATACGCACACATTTCACCAACTATAAACTACGTATTTGAGCACGGCATTGCACAGTTTGAAGTTCAGTATTGTGAAAGTCCGGGAACATATTCTATTTAGAATACAAGCTGAATAGCAGTGAATTATTCTGCGAATCACTTAGAAAAGGAAACAACTTTACAAGTTAACTAGCCAAATTGTTTCTTTTAGTCTAGCGAAATATTTTCGAGGCATAAAAAACACGAAACACATAACACAAAGTGCAGAGGATGGACACTGGTACTGTGGTTTCTTAAAGGTTAATTCAGCCAATCAAAGAAACAAGCTGGTATTAGTATAAAGATGTGGAAATAAACAGGTAGGTAGAGTCTGCGTAATTACGAAGGCAATGCTCTTAACTGAATGTAATGCAGTTTAGAGATTGCAGTGTCTTCAAACTAAGGCAATTTTATTAATTGTAGGTGGGCAACATATATAGATGGTACAGCTATATTTTAGAAGATTACATTCTGTCACTTCTTTTCAGGAACGTTCTTTTCTGAACAATTCACTAGGCCAGTTCTATTATACCACCATCTATAACCCTTCCTTATTGGAACGAAAAAAAGATAACGTGCGTCGCATTCAAGAAATACTTCAACTATACTAGTGCAAAAGTGGTGGTGCAAGAAATATCACCTCCGTCAATGCGTAGTTTCATTTTGTAAGCGCACTCAAGGCACCTGATGTCTCTGTCTTCAGAACTCTCGGAGCTCTACAGACAACTATATGTGCTCTTTTACCGCAGCTTGGAATGGCGGATAACACGTGCACAAGGACAGCAACGTTAGGAAGAATTCAACGAGAATCTTCGGGCAGCGAACTCGTACTGGTGCTGAAGATCAGACCTGAAGAAACACGCTACAGATTATATGAGGAATGGTTAACACGTCTTGGCACCCACACCAAGAAAAACTGCGCATAAGTGCTTACCTAAAGTGCTGCCTAACTATGAGTTACTGCATGCCAGTCCAGCTTTTTTACGTGATGCATCAAATATAAATATTCACTCAACCTTTGCACTGCTTTGACAGGCTATGAT
The DNA here is from genome assembly GCF_050947875.1 of Dermacentor variabilis. Classification (NCBI taxonomy): domain Eukaryota; kingdom Metazoa; phylum Arthropoda; class Arachnida; order Ixodida; family Ixodidae; genus Dermacentor; species Dermacentor variabilis. The sequence goes on along the minus strand of NC_134575.1, from coordinate 23,248,055 downwards.
TCTTCAACGAGAGAAATCATTAATATGGAATATGTGATAACTATCCGTGGCAACTTGTGCGTGTAACATTTTTGTTTCGGCTTTGTTAACGGAAATGTAATAAATGGGCAAACTCCCACAGGAGCAAACATTTGAGTGTCATCTAAAACAGCATCAGCGCAAGCAAATGTGTTCTTTTCATTGTTGCTGGTGTCGTTGGGTCTACGTGGAACCTCTATATGTCAGGTAATTATTAATGGTGCATGCGTATCGATCGCCATTTGTTGCTTAGTTTCTGTATCCAAGGGTGGCGTTCCGCAAGAATATCAGCAACGCTCTCGTGGCGCGTAACGAGCAGGTGGTGCTGTACCACGGACCGGGAATGTGGTGGAGTTCCACGCTCGAGTCCCATTGATGATGCAGTGCCGCCTTCAAATCTCATAGCGGCAGCAGTCAGACAGAACATGTTGCAGGTCTTCGTGGATTCAAAGCGCATTGAAGAGTCTGTCAGTTGAATCTTGCTCTTGAAGTATTTCGTGTAGGCCACATTGAGTCCGATACGGTGTAGGCATGTTAGGTCTTGTCTATTGAGGCCTCGCGAGATTTAAAAGGTCCCGATCGATCAATTTTGTATAGGGGTCCGTACTGACTGCTTGCATCGGTCCAGAGGGATCGCTGGAAACGGCAAGCCTCTGCGCATAAGAGTGACGCCGCTTCTTTTCACGAGAAAGTTATGAGGACCATTTCTCTCGAAGTGCCGTGTCCAACTTTTGCAGCACGGTCAGCTCGGACGTTGCCGCGTATTCTATAGTGGACTGGTAACCACTGCAGCACAACGCTATGATGCAGTTCGCAGGCTTTATTTCATAGTCGGCTGATGTCCATGATGAGTTGGCCCTGCGTACGTGGCGACTTCAGGCACTCCAAGGCCGCTCTTGTGTCGGTGAAGATGGCCCAAGACTTCCTGCTAGTTCAGTAGCTGTAGCTGAAGTGCGGTGACTGAGTGTGGCAGAGATGGAAACACTCGCAGAAGGGATCCACACCCAATGGCAGATAACGTAGGCGTAACGGAGCCATCAGTGTAAATATGACGTTAAGCCCTGTAGCTGGTCTTTATATGCTCTGGAGCGAAATATGTCAGTGCTGGAACGGGAGTGTTTCTCTTGGTCTAGAACCCAGCCACGAAAGTGACAAGTGACCGCGAAGGAAATTTGACGGTGGCTCCGTCGGCGTAGAAGGGCTTTGATAATTCTTCGGGAACAAGCTCCGCACCACAGGCTCGCTGTCTGAAGCGCAAGCGGATGATCCGGCACTATGGCAGCAAAGTGCATATGGACTAGAAGGAACCCCTGCATGCTCAAGAAGCACTTGAACCGATACGCACTCATCGGTGCGCCGTCTTAAACCCGAAAAGACGGCGCCAGCTTTTTTTTTCCTTCGCCTGGTTTTATTCATTGGTTTTGATATTTCACGCGTTAACAATATGTGAACTTTGTGCAAGCCCACTATAAGTAAGCGCCAATAGGGTATACGTCTTAATGTATGTCAACAACATAGACGCACCGTGCCCCTAGTGGACATATGGCGACCTGCTCTGGGGGTGTAAACGGGGTGATGCAAGGCCATTCTCTTCTTGGTGATCGACAGCGGCTTGTAGTATTCAATTTTAAGGCGAACCTTTCTTAGCCTCTTCTTTCGACTTTCCCACTGCTGCTGCTGCTGCTGTGGGCTGCTGTCGCGCACACCGCCTCGGGGAGTGGTTCAGAGCGTGTATATAGATGACAGCGCGAATAAGAGAGGAAAGGCGACGGGAGAAACTCCTTTTTACCCTACCGTGCCCGAATCTGCACAATGCCCTCTGGAGCCGCATTAGCCGCTTGACAGCTGTAATTATCCGTGACTACCCTCAGAAGCATTGCAGAAACTGCAGCGCTTCCCTTTCTACTACCGTGTGAGGCCACAGGGGACGCAGATAAATCTGTAGAGAGGGGAAGAAGACGGAGAGGGAGGAGAATAGGCAGTTCTCATATAAAAAATGGTGGGGGAGGTGACATGAGAAGGCAAGGAAACCCCACTACTATATGACAGCGGTTGCGAGGAAACAGGATAAGCTTAAGTTTATTGTACGGTACAGTACCCTGCTGCTATTTCTGAAAAATAAACGCCATGCAAATACTCCAAGTGGGCAACTTACGCAGGGCGTGCAGTAGCAGAGCCGCATTAATTAAAGCGCACCGCTGGAATTACTAATTACACTACGGAAGCGGTCGATCCTCAAATCAACACTACTGCGGCTGCTACGTTAGCCTGACAGCTATGGCATCGCTAGAGTTCGTGAATGTGATCCCAATCACGGCAGCCGCATTTCGACGGCGGCGAAATAGAAAACGCGTGTGCACTTATATTTAGGGACACGTCAAAGAACATCACGGTGTCAAAATTAATCCGGAGTCCTCGACTACGGCTTGCCTCATAGTCCAAGTGTGCTTTTGGCACGTACAGCTCCATAATTCAGTTCAAGTTTAATACTTCTGCCACAATGCGATTTGCCATGTGAGGAAATGACAATGCTCAACCCTCTCAGAGGTTATAAAATATGGCGCACAACAACGACTCAAGCAAACACCTCTCACTGTTCTTAGAAAAAACTTTTTCTCAATCGTATTTGTGTTTGTAGTAGAGATGTTTGCGTCCACATTGAATCAGGAGAATGCCTATTTTATCATCTCTATGTGGACACTGGTCCTAACTGATCCATCGTGCCGTACACTGGGGCTCACACGTGCCAGAATGGACCAATCGTGATCCGGCAGCGGTGTTTTAAACTTTTTCATCTTCCCCCGTGTAAACGGCGAGTTCAGCTCGTTTAGACATCCGCGCTCGTTGTTCTTCCGTCTACAGCAGTGATGATTTGAAATAGATTAACTCACGGTTTGGTGTGTTTGGGATCACGTCTACGCATTGCCACCTTGTGGCAAATGATTCACAGAGACGACGACAATGAATAAACGGAAGGCTGGGAGCTCAAGTCGTTACCGTGGGGACAACCCCAATTTCTATGTTCGAATGCATGTAAAACTCAGAAAAGCTGCTCTAAATAAACACCCGCTGAAACGATATCAATAAAGTTTGTTGTATATGAGCGAGAAAGCTGAATTTTACGTTCTGTAGACGCAGAATATTGACTTAATGCCTCAATTTTCTGTAAGCTTTAATTTATGGAAGCACGAAGTTTACAATAATTATGGCTCTTCATAAAAAAAAAACGCTTGTCGAAGTTTTGTAAACTATGGCTGCTGTGGCGTATCAAACATACAAATGGGATTTCTTAATTGTCAGCTTTTTACGAAGGTTTCGCTAAAAGATTAATAGCAGTAAATGCCTTCCAATTCCTCTAGGGAAAAAATAATCCTTTATGTCATTTTTTTAGAGGTCTATACCATGCGTCTGTAGCGCCGTTCGCGTCCACATTATCATAGGAGAATGCCTATTTTATCATCTGCGTGCGAACGCTTGTCCTGACGGATTCAAGCAGCAATGCTGTTGCTTATATAGTGGCATCAAACCACCCCTACCGGGTGGTCCTCCCACCCTACCGATTCGGGAATCGGTAGGGAGGAGTGGGAGGACACCCGGATTCAACCTGGACCACGATGCTTACCGGCAGTCGGAATCGAATCCGCCCGCCTTCCCCCCTGTAAACCAATGTGGGGCTCGCTTAGACACCCACACTCGTCGCTCGTCTACATAAGTGGTGATTTAGGAGAAGTTGCATCATGGTTTTGTGCATTCAGAATCACGTGTCTCCGTCGTCACATTGAGACGAATGACGGGCAGAGATGAGGACGAAGGAGAACCGACGAGACGAGTGTGGCGATATGGACTTGTTGGTAGGGCATCGGAGAATGGTGTCTCGACAGCGCAGCAAAGCAAGGACACAAGAAAAGACCAAGACAAGCGCTTGTCTTCGCCTTCGTTTCTTCTTGTGTACTTCTTTTGTAGCACAATCCAGACGCCATTCCATGATAACCGACGAGAATCTGAAAACTCGTAAGACTATCGGCAAATAACCTATATTTTGCGTCACCATTCCCAAGGAACATCACGCACCCTTTGGGGGCTATCTATCTGTTTATATATGTTTGTATACAGGGTGTCCCCCGTAACTTGGGCCAAGATTTTAAAAATGAAAGGCGCGTTGGAAGCGAATTGAACCGAACGCATACTATTCGCACTGGCCTATAGTAACTCAGGCAATTTTTTTCCTTTTCCCCGTAACTCACTAATTAATTAAGTTTAATTACATAACTTTTCAATTCTTGGCTGAGCACCCCAAGTATGATACGCAGATTTGTAAAGCACCTGCAGAAACCACCGATCGAGTTATTTCCTGCACAATACGCCTCACGTAGTCCCTTTTTCCGGATTGCAAAGAAAGCCCGCGAAATATGAAAAAAACTAAAGCATGTGACGGAGCGGTTGCGCAGTGGTAACGTGTTGCTCTCAAGCGTGCATTCGGTGAACAAGGTCGGCTGCATCGTGACTGGCGACGGGGAAGCGGCAGGACGTTCTTTATCTCCTAGGAAGCTCTCGGCCAGCAGCATGCACTGGCGCTGTCAACCGACGTGAGCTGGCCTTGTTCACCGAACGCACGATACCACTGCGCAACCGCTCCGTCACGTGGCTTTTTTTTTCATATTTCGCGGGCTTTCTTTGCAACCCGGAGAAAAGGAACTACGTCAGACATATCCTATAAGAAATAACTCGATCGGTAGTTCCCGAATGTGCTCTACAAATATGCGTGTCAAACATGGGGCCTCAGCCAATAAATAAAAAGTTGGGTTTATAATTAAACCTAATTAATTAGCAAGTTACGGAAAAGAAATTGAGTTACTATAGGCCAGTGCGAATGATATGCGTTCGGTTCAATTCGCTTCCGACGCTCCTTTCATTCTTAAAATCTTGGCTCAAGTTACATGGGACACCCTGTATATGTATATATATCTATGTGTGTATCTAACCGTTTCCCCGCCTACCTGAGTCCCTGAGTAGTCTGTGGTGGAACGGGTAGTGCATCAGGCTGCTGGGCGAAAGTAATAGTGTTCAAAACCAACCATTGAATGAACTTTGGTCACAAAATATGTGCCAATGCGACCATACGTGCTTATCTTCAACAAAGCTATCTTACGTGAGGCACTGTAGATGCGGTACTGGGTTGGCACCCCAGTTCGAGTAAACTCTTGGAGCACTCTGTATGTGCAACTCGGTCAGCGCTGGTCTTCGATGAACGTGTTTGATGCCAACTTGAGTCACTGGGCATGTGCCGCTAGCTGAATGCCGCTCTTCAAAGAACGTCTATGACGCTATCTTGGCAAACTAAGTATGCGCCACTTGCAATGTACCACTCTAGAATGGCAGAAAGGTCCCTTAAATTTCTGCGAAGCTGAGTATCCAGGTCACAAGGGTTCCTCAAGGGCCACAACTGGATGCCTTAGCAGGCTGTGCCACAATTGCAGTGGGTAGGTGCCACTTTTCAACGAACGCCTTTCACGCCAACGATTTGGCGAGCTGCGCCGTGAACACCCTGGGTATGAACCTCTCGCCAACTTCGGCCACTGAGTTTATGCCACTGAGCGTGCGACAATCGAGGGAACAATTCTCAGTGGTAGCAGGAACTGGCGCGCCACGCTTCTGGTCTCGGAGGCCTTGCGTGGACTTCTCGGCAACGCCGTTAGATGGCGCAGCGTGTCCATAAAGAAGCGCGAGAGAGGAGCCCGGTGGCCGCATGACGCGACACGCAGCGTTCGCATGCACCGGTGCGCCATGCATTTCGGAGGCCACCGTAAGGTTTGCGGCGGCGGCGCTAGAGGGCGCCGAGTGTTCGTAGAGAAGCGCGAAAGAGGAGTCTAGCTGCAATACGCGCCTCACACATAACTTGTTCCGACGGTGGTAATAGGTCGTGTGCCTATATTTTCTTAATGCTAACGCAATATCGTATAGACTGTCATTGTCCGATTGGTTCGGCCAGATCTCTAAAGATGGCGGCTTCAAACCGTGATCAAAAAACATACTGTTATATCAAACGGTGTTTATAAAGATCGGTGTGGTTAAAGCCGTGAAAAATAATTCCGACATTTATAGGAAGTCTCGACGTAGATATTTACCGCGTTAGCGCCTATCTAATTGTAAACAGAGAAATCTGTTGAGTCGAGCTGAAAATTCCTTCGATTCTCATACTGAGCCGAATACACGCAAAGCGTGTATATTGAGTTATGTTCTTGAATGTTTAGTGACCTTTTTTGTTTAAGAGATAAATAATTCTACGTAATGAAGGAGGCGAGACATCGATCTGCGGGAACACAGATTTTACTATGAATTTCAGCCTCTCTCAACTGTACGTAAGGTCACAACTGGCACCGTTCCCCTTTATAACATAGGCGTCGTGATCTCAGGCGCACCGCCGATGCCGTTTACTTTTTTTTTTGTGATAAGCCGGTGTATATGCTGATGAAAAAATTTAAAAGAAGATGGCATCCTGACACCTTGGTTCCTGGCAAATTGTGTTGATATTTTCCTGCACAACACTTTGAGACAAGGTAAGATGCATGCATAACAATTCTAAGTCACCATGTGGTCTTGTAAACTAAGCATTTATTTTCAAGCATTTATTTTCAAACATAGGGACTCGAAGAACGGTTGTCTTCATTCGTGAGCTAGTATTACAAAATATGACTAATTATTAACGCTCTGTTTAAACCACTCGTCTAATTAATCTACTACTAAATGTCGACTGAAACTTTTCTTTGTCGAGCCTAAGCGTGCGATTTAACAAATTGAAAACAGTCGGATGCAATGTTCGATTAGATTATATACGTATGTTTCTACTTCACAGTCACGTTGCTGGCACGTTGGCAAGTTGAAGGCGATAGCCAAGCAAGCCACAGAGATGACATTGGTAAAGACTTTCCGGTCTCCCCGATTCAGTCTGAGTGCATAGGCAGTCTCTTTTCCTTAACACTGTTCTTCATATGAACGACCTATAATTGCGTTGATTCCTTTTCTCGCAAAGTCGATTGGTTCACCTGGGGCTGGCGCAGCTTTAAAAAAAAATACGCTTATTCCGGTCGGGAGTTTTCACTTTTTCAATCAGCGCATTTATATTACTTCATAATTTTTCTCTTACATATATGTCGGGGGTATATATGTAAGCCCTTATATTGTGCCTTTAGATTTACCCAGAAGTACATTGGTCATCTGCATCTCTTCGCACCACGCAGTTACTGGTTTATTTTACTATAACATTGTTTGCTTTGATCATCGTCCCTGGTCAATATTTCACTAACAAGAAGCGCACGTAAAATTACACCATATCAATAAGATTTTCTTACGTAGCTTCACGTTGCAGATAGGCGGCTTCTGTGGCAAAAATTACGTGTTACTTTCAGAAAACAGTGTTACAAATAACGATTCGCCTGGATAAAAACTACAATCGGTAGCGGCCGACAGGTATCTGCCGGCGCACCAAAGCAAGTAAACCCATAAAAAAATTTTACTGTACAGACTTTCTGCGAGAAAAACTGAATTTTCGCTAGCATCCGCGCACCGAACGCGCTTTCGCTAGCAGATGACGCACTTGACAACGACAGCGAAATTGAACACTTCATGTTGCGTAACCCACGCATCCAATATCAATACGTACCGAAAAGAGTGTCAATTTGCAGATGAAATAAACCCGCATTATAAGAGCGTACGCGCGCAATCGGTCTCAGCGTCCGAGTGCGAAATTTCGTTGAACCTGCCGCGAAACGCGTCTCCGCCCCAATCACAGTTCGCTCCCAGCGCCCTCGCACAATTTTTCCACACGCGGTACTTCAGAGAGAGAGAGAGAGAGAGTGCTATTCGGCCCACTTGACCACAGTCAAGTACAGTGCTGTTCCACGCATAGAGTTAGTATGGTTCCACGCAGTGAGTTTCTCACTATATTACGTAGGGGGAACACTGGCGCTGCTGCACTGTGGTAGGCATGGGAATGCCGGTACATTGTGAATTCGGATTTACATCGATCTCGGAGAGCCAGGACGCCTTGAAAACGCGCCTGGCAAGCACCGTTCCGTCTATCATAATGATTCATTTTCTACTAAAACAGCACGTAAAAAGCTGTTTTAACTTTATTATAACACAAAAACATGTTTTGTCTAATTATGACAGCTTGTTGTTGCATGTACAATTATATGAAACGTAAAAAAAGTATCAGCGGGCTGCTAAAGTTGAAGGACAGAGGACAAGATTCGCGTTCGCTTTGAAACGGTTTGTCATCTGTTCTTGTTTTTCTTCGCTTGGTTATGCATCGTAAATGAATAAACATCACTGGAAGATGTAATATGCGTGAATGAAAACCTTTTATGAAGACTTTACTTTAAGAACGCGTCATTTGTGTAGTCGTATCCACGTTTTAGACGAAGCCTCTTACAACACCAGCGAACACAAGCCTCGCAGACACGTATACCATCATTCCATGACAGCACAGTGCCCCTTAGGAATCTCCCGTAGATGGTGGCGCCAGATTTCCATCCAGGTGTGAAACCATGGTGAAACTCTATGGTTCCATGTTTCAGGGCGACTGTAGTGTCGTGCTGTCCTCTGGTGTCATAAGTAGGACTCGCTACCATTGTTATCTGCAATGTCCGCATGATGGAGTCACGAGCTCAATGTCTGTTCGTTTGTATGAATTCAATTGGCCAATGAGGTGTGTTCGCGCCACCTGTTCACTACCAAAGGCAAAGGTACTACCAATCAGGTCTGATCACGCCACCTGTGCGATAGCGAATGGCATGATGGCACCTGTCCTTGAAATGTTATATAAGTCGAATAAACGCCATGTTGGCCACAGACCCTCTCACCACGTAGAAGCGGCTCCGCCAACGTGACTGCGTCATCCTCTCGGACGCTGGGCCTCTCCGCCGGCCGGCTTCGGTTGCGACGCTACAGAATGGCGACGAGGACTATGTAGAAGAACCTGCCGTGCCTCAGCTGTCGTAAGTGACATTACGTATCTCCGTCACTCCATTTACTGTTTCTACGCCTGTCTACGAGGTCTCTTCGAACGCTTAGGCTGGCGTCGGCCTATAAGCCTTCTTTCTTTGTCTACGGCCATCTTTGACGACGCCATATTGCCTTCTTCCCGCGGCTTCTTTAACCCTACTTCTGCTTATAAGCTGAAGCATAAAGAGCTGAAGCTTGACATCTCTCTTCGCGTGCCTGCCTCCCTTCCTCAGTTTACCGAGTGGGCTTCCGGTTCTGTGGATGCGACGGAAAGTAAATTTCCAGGTACAACTGAAGGTGGCCGGCGAGAGCGGATGGGAGGACACTCGACGCCGGCCACCCGGCCACGTTACTCAGTGCTTTTAAAGGTGTCTAGACACCAGATTTAGAGTAAATTGTCTTTATCATAAGCTTTGCTCGGCAACAGGGAAAGCTTTCACGAACTATGATTCTCAGCAGACGTGCGAAATGGTATATTTATTTCGGCTCACGGGAAGACTACAAATGAAGCTGTGCAGGGTGATATGGTCTGGACTAGACTTGGAAGTGTGGGCAGCTCACAGTAAAATGGATTATGAAGAACAATTGAGAAATATGGAAGTAACTGTGCTTGGAGAGTGTTCAATTTTTCTTGATCAGAAATTAAACGCGGCTCCCTTCACCGGATTCTTCGCGATATCCATAGTAGAAACGTCATTGCTGAGAGCAAATAGTCTTGGCGTTAAAGACCCTGATGGAGACGCTGATGAGACGCATTTCCAGAGCGGCTGCACGTGATTTTACCAAAGCACGGCTGGAAGACGCAAGTGCGCGTTTCCCACCTATGCAGTTCCGGCGTCGATAAGCATGGGTGCCACTGTAAAACTGAGCCGACGAAGAGTCGCACAGAGGAAAAAGTATATAGGAGGGAGCGGAGCATACCGAAACGCGTTTGAAGCCAACCTGGTGGCCCAACACGTCGACCTCGCGCATCAAAATGCGCGTTTGGTTTTAGCGTTCCCGCTGAGCAGGCGGCAGGGCAGCCGAACGAACGCATACCGAATAAAAACTACTGGCGTAGCCACTGGGAACCAAACTTCTCAGCAGAATCGCCATTCTAGTTCCGTGATCTCGACGCAAGAGTTCTCGTGTTGGACCACCACCGTGGCTTCACAGAGCGTTCGCTAAGGCTCGCTGCGTGACGTAATGCGCCATTCTGTATTTTTCTACCTTCCATGACGCGCCAGTTTGCTATCGTCAACGCTTTGTTAGTCTGTACGGGGCCTCCGCGACGTCGTGCGCTTAACATTTACGTCGCTCAAAAGGTTATTCACCCTGCCGGCGGGAATATTGAAACCAGAATCTGTGGGGTAGAAATTGAGTGATTCTTCATCATTGCGTGCACGATCGTACTTATGCCAGTCATCATTGTGGTCCCCTAAATGCTGTGTAATAAAACAGTGAAATATGGCCACCCTTCGATTTTGATGTGTGAACTCCTTTGACATAGCCAGCGTCCCGTTTCTGAGAGGCAACCAAGGTGGAAATCGATTTTCCTGACAGCTGCAGGAGACGGGACAGTTTACCTCTGCGATTATCCTTCCCCGACAGTTCCGGACAGCCCGAGGCGGCCCTTTCAGCCAATAAGCGTTACGTAAGCAGCGTCTCGAGCAGTCGGGGGCTGCCGGCGAAGCATAATCGGAAGAATTTCGAGTAAGAAAAGGCGGTTGGCAATTTTGTACTTACTGAGCTAGAACAGGCCTGCCAAATTTTAGTTTGCAGGAGATTGGGACGCTTAGCCAGTATACCTACGCTAAATATTTTTGCAACAATTGAAGTTGAGCTAGCAGAAGAGAACGCGACTTCGCATGGAAGGAACAGATAACTTTCAGAGTTGCTTTATTTTCGCGAAAATGCAGTACCGGATGCGTCGTCGCTTCCTGCTAGCCATAGCCTTCATAGCACACTGTTTTACTACAGTTGCCGCAATGCCAGAACGGCGTGACTCGAGACGCCGTACGCGCGTCCGGTTCTAGCGTCGTTGAATATCGCGCAGCAAGCCCTCGTGGAAAGGGCTGAGGCGGCGACTTCAGCCAACGGAATTCTGGAATTAGAATCCAACCATCCTTTTCCTAACTCCCCTCCCCTTTCCCTGTTAGTAAAATTTCTTCATCATCATTATCGCGAATTGTGAAGTATCTTCCACACAGATCGGCCGAGAATAGCGGAGTCAGATGCACAGCAGCGTCATTGCGCAAAATTTTATGGTGGAGTATGTATACTCTCCTCCAGAGTTCGTTACACCTTTGGTCACTCGGTCTGTTTAGTACCACCGGTGGTAACGCGGTGTGAACTGTGCGCGTAATTTAGAAATGTGTTGCCAGGGTCTAGTGATGCTTATGCCGCGTTGCAGAACGTTTTTGTATCCTGCGTTCACGCGCCGGTGCTCGACTGTATAGAGCGACGTGTTGCACTGAGGAACGCTGTTTTCAGGACGTGCGCAGTGCGACAGTTCTGCTTTCCAGCTCGCGGGAATATTGAGTGGGCTGAGGCCAGCGTCTAGTTTCTTTGTCTTCTGAGCCATCCAACCCACCATAGCATGAGCGTTTCAGCCATAGTTTCCTACAAAATTACTAGAGGGAACTCTGGCGCTGCAGTCGTTGTCCTACAATGGGAATGATGGGAAGTACATGGATTTGTCTGATCTTCGTGCTTGTGGATTCAAACGTTCTTGTGGCTTTGTATATTACGCTATATAAATCTTATTGTCGTATATTTGAGCGCAATCTATATTCTTCGAAGTGTAGAAGACGCCGGGGAACGCGTACAATTGCTATTAATTGCAATGATTGAGCTTGTTTATGTGCCCAAATCGAAACGCACCAAGCGTCTCAAAGCACTGGCATGCCCGCGATAAATTCATAAGTGAGTTTCATTCGCTTGTCGATGCATGCATCCGTGGCTTAATGGTTTCAATATCAGGCTTCTGTACTAGAGTCCCTGTGTTCGAATCCTGCAGTCGGGCAATTTTAATGATGTTTATTTAATTATTTATTACGCAATAAACTGTTGAAAATGACGAGTTTACTAAGTCACAAAGCCGTTTGAAGCCAAAAAGGACGAAGTTTAGGCAAATCCATGTACTTCCCATAATTCCCATGCTGGGACAACCACTCCCATTGTAGCTCACGTAGACGCTAGCGCCAGAGTTCCCTCTAGTAATTTTGTAGGAAACTCTATGGTTTCAGCAAGAGTAGAAGCGAAGAAGAAACTAGAAACCACCGCCACCTTCCAGTCCGCGAAAGGTAGCCGAACAGCGAGACCGTGTTAGTTACGCCGAGTGTTACACCATGCAAGTTAACTTCGCAAGCAGTCTACGGGCCCTATAACTTGAAACTATTCCAACATGTTTTCATTCCAATCTCCTGACGTCAAATTTGCGTAACCGCCGACGCAAGCATCGGGCGGTCATCCGCAGGGTTGTTTGAACAGACCAATCAAACGCGCTCCCCGTTCATAGGTCACTTTTGTTTGCTTGAAAAACAAATAACATTGCCTACACTGAGCGGCTTGTCTTACCTAATTGGCTGACAAAAGGCGAGGAGCACGCTCAAGTGTAGAGGGATTCGATGGGGCCGAGCCACTGCACTGTAAATCGATAACCGGATGAAGAGGTTGATGCCGGCGTCTGCAATTGGTCCGCTTTCCCTTACTTAGCTTGAGGTGGCTGGTCGAAAATCAGCGTGTACACGTCATATCAGATAGGGAGCGATCGCGATCTTCGTGACGGTGATGTAGGCTTGGTCCAAAAAGCTATTGACCAATCGCGGAGGGCCAATGACAGAAATGGAATAGAAAAGTTTGGAATAGTTTTAAGTTATAGCACCCATAGCATATTGAAAACATTTTCTTTCACGATTCGTTCACCTCATTTTCGCTTATGCGTGCTTTGCGTGGTGAGCATGCTTTAGGAGCGCTGTCGTTTTAAACTCGGCATCTCTGGCACGCAGGTCGGGGTCGGCCTACGACGAACGCGTTCACGAGGCAACTCTCGCTGACGCTTCCTCAGGAGTACGCACTACCCTTGGTCTTCCTATAGTTGTAGCTGGGATGGAATGTGCGGAACCACTAATCCAAAGCTCCGTGTATTGGGCGAAGGCCGCCTGCTGGACATGCAGGCGCTGCAATCGTTTTGACGATTGGTTGGATTGGTTTGACGATTAACGTGGCTGCCGGCACTTCTTCGGCAAGAAGTGCCGGAAAGTGATAACTCCAACCCCTTTCCCCCTGCTGGGCTCTTCTCCCGCTAGTTCACGTGGCCCCTCTAAGCGATGTCTGACCACGACGTCACAGGGTCCGCATAAACAGCTTCGCTGTAAAAGGCAGTTTCGCCCAAAGGCGCGTAATGAAGCAATAAGTTTAGCAACGCGCTGAAGGCGTCACGAAACGTGGTGAACATTGAATTAAGCTTGGTTCTTACGGCACACGGTGTCGTATGCGCACAGCTGCTCTCGTGCTATTCCAGATGCTGCGAAAAGCCGGCAAAGCCGATAGAAGGGAGCATGATGGTGTGTGTGCTTCGCGCGTCCATTTGGCCTCGTCTTTAGCGCTTCTAATTGCGCGTCTCTGGAGACCGCGGGGTGAGCATGCGCGTCGAGGGGCCTGCGGGGCTCGCGCTAACTCGCGCTCGCCTCGAGCGTCCGACCTGCCAGCGTTCTTCTGACGTGGCCAGCGAACGAGCACGGACGCGTCCTTTTGATTAGGGGCCCTCACGCTGGCTGCGTCGGCTGTTCCGGGTTGCAGGCGAAATCCGACGAGGGTACGGAGATCAGACTACCGATGAACACTTCGGTTATCAGAACGGGGACAGGCGAGTGACGCAGCTTCGATCACTTCGACGGGTACTGAGGGCGTGACGGTCCGACAGGTCAACCTACACATGGTGAGGATTTCTCTTCGCATATATGCCTCTTGCGTGACCATGAAGGTGGTCGGTATATCGTTTTCTAAGAGTGAAGGAAATCACGTGTCCTAAACGCAGCCGCTGTGACTGCCGCTTCGTCAGGGAGAGGTGTACTCGAGACTTGACCGGAGTCGGAGTCCTTCGGTAGTTGACGCATGAGACGTCGTACACGTGGCGTCGTCTTCGTAACCCGGTTGGTAGTTATGCGACTGTGAGGCTTTGTCTAAGTTGAACAATTGAGACGATAATGGACTTGGAAGTGTTTCTGCATGCTGGTGAAAAATTCACACCTATGTGTACCCACGTAGCACAGTCTTCAAAACGTCGTATTCAACGCATTCAGTATTCAACGTCTCAGATTTTTGACCAAACTCGACGCATTAAAAACGTCAGCTTAAAAACGAGGGGTGAGTTTCGAAAATGTTTTCAGTGTGGCCGTGTCTGTTCAGTTATAGCGTGCTGGGTTTCCGACGGCGCCGTTCTTGGCGAGAGAATTCTCCATTTATCAAGCGGCACTCGTGTCCATTGCTGCTGTATTCGCCCTGCATGAGCAATAGTTCGGCTAGGAAAAAGAAGCCTTTTGTGGTGTTGACCTCACGTCAGGAGAGACGAACGATTGCAAACGAAGTTGACACAGCAACACGCCACGCAGGAATGGTGCGCGAGTGTAGTAACATTGAAGCCGCTCTTTGCGACGCGGACAACGGCTCCACATCGACTGCGGAGGAACGCTGCCAGTCAGTAGACCATGCGGGTGTTAGTGCTGATTCTGACAGTGCATCCTCTACTATAGTTTTGGCTTTTTCGTAAACTTTTATCGTCTTTCTGACGATGATACGTCTTTTATCAATTCTTTCTGACGATTTCTTTCAGTGCCCTGCAGTATTTGTCATGACCACTAGTGCAAATGTGAAACGATGGATGTGTCAATATCATTTTGCATATGTATTCATACCGCGCCCTATCTTAGAATGGAACAACTTGCCATCGCAAGGATACACAGCAAAATTCAAAGAGCTGCTACACACTGAGTGAAGTGCCCGACCTAATTGATTTGTTCACTTACGCGTTTTTTTTTTTCAGTTTCTTACACAGTGAGATGTATTTTACCGATGGCACCTTAATCTTTCCCCTGTTCTATTTTGTAAGCATTCTCATGCGGTGTATCTATAAGGCTTATTCTATATTACGCACGAATAAAGGGATCGAGTTAAAGAGCGAACATCACTTTCGATGGCATCGAAGCCATGCATCGGTACATCCGTTACTGTATAGGAACGGTGCTCTGCGGAAAGTGTTGCGGTGAATTCTACTGTGAGCACAATGTATACGAAAACATATGTGCAGAAACCACCGTCGATGAATGCCAGTGCAAGCGAATAGCCCGAACGAGCGAGGGAACGAAAGAGAGCGGGCGAAATATAGCTGGCGAGAGATCAAAAGAACGAACGAACGTGTTCCTTGCCCGTCAACAGTACTTACGACCGACCACTGACCTCTTAACAAGCATAAAAACGCCTGAGAAAGTAAGCTATTCGCTTTAATATTCATGGGACTCGACGGTAGCGTCTCGGCACGCTTGGGCGCATAGCTTGGTGTGATAACGCATTGTCAGACGCGCCAATCGTCTAACCACAATGATGCGGCACTGACGGCGTCCGAAATGAAAGGCCTGCGAAGTGCACAACGGGAACGGCCAGCTCACTGCTCTAGATTGAGTCGGAGCGGCATATCTAGCAAGCGAGCCAGCGCGCGAAAGAACAAAGGAAGTGGGGGCGGCGTCTGGCTCTGCGCGACATGTATCGCCACCTTACGCAAGGTGGCGATACAATACAGTCATCACTAGTCATCACATCGGTCACATGACCAAGCGTGTGTCGAAGGCCGCTGTGGCTGCCTTGTGAAAACGGTCTGTGTACCAGGCCCCGCACACTCTCAAGTTCAACAAATGGCCACAGAGGGCGAAAAATCAATCGAGGCGCGTTTCAGCGTAAGCGCGCAAGTGGAGCTACTGTAATTTGGTCGAATACTTTAATTGGTGCTTTCTCTGCTAGGGGCGCTGAACATGCTAATTTTTTTAATTTACACAAACCATTGACATGAACAATCGAGGTGTCTAAGGATGTTTTTTTACCTCAGGCAAATAGGCAGTTGATTTTTTTTTAAATTTGATTGTTGAAGCTGCTTTTTAGTCATAGCGTCAAGGTTTTTGTACTTGATTAACCACCGACAGCCGACAGCCTATTGGTATCGATGTGTTTCCTGGCCGTTGGCGTTCGAATACTACGGCGGTAAAACATTTTCGAAAGCATGCTGGTTTCGTCTGCGAGTCATTACACAGACTTGCTGTAAAGAGGTCTACTCTTGGCAAAAAATAGTGCCTCATTTTGTTTAGGCGTTGATTATCATAATGAATGCGGCGGAGGTTGACGGAATACGCTTGAAGGTACGTTTTTATGCCGTTGATCTCCATAACACCGTAAGTACGCAAAGCGATGTCACAGAACACCCGATGCATCATTGTGTGTTCTCCGTCATCGCTTGTTTGCTGTACGCCTACTAATTCTTCACTTCTTCTTCAAGTGTTGCATCCTCCTTTTGTCCTTGTTCTCTTGTGCTTCACTTACAGTATGTCGTTCCGTCAGCTGTAATGCGCATTTGCAAAACCAATACGTTTGATAAGACGCAGTGGTTATCATAATTTCACTACACATGTATTAAGCTGGCACATGCGGTTCAGATACAGATACCTGTATGCGGACTTGCACGACGTTGATGCGGAGATTAGGATAATTATGACACCCGTAAGGAAGAGGCAGCTGACGGCCGTAAGCTGTTGCGTTCTTTTCGCCAAATTACCCGGCCTGGTAGGGCTCTAAAGATGCTGTATAAAAGTGACACGCGGTGACAGAGAAGTTATGTTTAGCAGCCGACTGTACGTTTTGTAGCTTAGGTCTTCTTTCTTGTGCGTCTGTGCTACCCTTATTAATGAGCCATTTCTTGACTATGTTCTTGACTATGTAACCGCGTTTGTGTGGACCCGTAGACGTGTGCTTTTTGTTGTACTTGTAAAATGCAAATAAAATATTTTCAAGCTTACTCAATCTTTGGTGTGTGCGTTTATTCCAGTCGAGGCCATCGTGCCACCTGGAAACCGCACTCTGTCAGTAGCCCTACACGAAATGCAACAGCTGGAGCGCGGCGGCACAACTCGGGGTAACGGCGGCGTAATAAACGAAAAACCGCTCGGGATGCCCTTAAAAGTCAGTTCAGAGTGTGCCTTAACTCGATATGACTCAGCGCTACATATATTCTGCTGCGCCTTGATCGTGCTCCCGCCAGTTTGGTTGCTGTGTGGCAAACGTAGCGCCTACATACATATGTAGGCGCTACGTTTGCCACACAGCAACCTAACTGGCGGGAGCACGATCGATGCGCATCAGCCACAACCCAGTAGGTAAAGCGACCATACTGTGCAAAACCCCGTTTCCGTTTCCTGTTGTACAGCGCCACCCGTGGTCACATACTTTAGTTCACGACGCCACCGCTACGCTTATTTCCGTAGCACTGTGGAAGGTACAGTTTCCCTTCTCTAAGTTTGTATAGGTGTTCTGTGTGTGTACAGCCTCGCATAGTTCCGCTATTCTGCGCGTTTGGGCAGTCGTGCGCTGTTCGTTGTGAAACAAGTATTGTGCTTTGTTGTCTTACTTCGCACTACGCGTGCAGCGATTTATTTGTGTGATCTTAATTTGGGGAGCAGCTGAGCTGTGGCCAAGGCTGCCGTGTGAAAGCTGTCTGTGCATAGTTCTACTCGTGTGAGCAGTCGTGTGTTTGTTTTTTATCGCGCTGTCCTTTGTCAAGTAAGTATTGTGCTTTGTTGTCTTACTTGGCACTGCATGTGCATCGATTTGTTTGTATAACAATCTTAATTTGAAGAGCATCTGGAGTTTTAGAGCGCCGAGTTGAGGGCACTAATTTGCTCTTCAAGCTCATTGTCATATAGCTATGGCTATGTGACGGCCTTTTCAGTGATGTTGTAATTAAGGCGTTAAGAGCAGTATTAAGATGAAAGTTCGAGACGAAATGTTGCTTTTATGTGCCTTATTGGGATCGGCTGTCATGCGTGAAACTAGTAGCAAGTTCTGCAGGATATGAAGAAAGGTGGGAATGTCAATTCTGCGCACATTGCCAATATCCTCTAGACACCAGTCACTGCGGTATTTCACTATTCCGTTTAGCAAGAATGTTGCAGACAAGAGAACTGACAAACGGGCTCTTTGTTAATGTTCATCACGAGTACTGTAGCGCAAGACATGAGGTGAAGTGCCCGTCGTATTTCCGTGCCCTCCGTGCCCTGGCCTACAGCGCACTCGTATAGAATATTGTGTGAACCACACCGTGCCATTATCGCTTGCGATTCAGCCTCGATGTATTTTGGCCCATTTTATCCCACGTGACTGGTATTTCATGGTCTTAGGAATTTTTTGTCCAATATGAGACGGCCGAATTCGATTTTCTTCGGCGCCTCGGAATGTTAGCAATATCTTTCGCTGCTTCTGAAGCTTTGTCCTTGTTATAGTTTCTGTAGTTCGCGATCGGATACCGCATGTACTATGTATAACTCACTAGTGGATACTGCGCTCGTGAGTCGTGAATCCCTTTGGCGTAAAATATCCTGTTACTTCAGGTAGTCACTATTTTTTGGTGTTTGTGAATGGTGCTGGTCTCCGCGCTGCGCAGCCTCACCGAGTTCGTACGTGTGCCATGTGTACGCACGGAGTTACGGAAGCGCTCGCGCGGTTTTTTCGATTTGTGCGCTCTTGGTGCACTTCGTGCAACAGGGCACCCTCTGTTCTTGGTCCTTGTGCAACAAGTTTTCCAAGCGTACGTCAAACGGAGGAACCTCTTAGGCGTTTAGGGATGTCGGTTCGTTTAGTAAGTTGATGGGTAAAAATACATAGCACTTGCTGCTTTAGAGTTAATGTAATATTGCCATGTAATGCCGCAGCGAGCTCTCCACATGCCAGTTACGAGCACTCTCGTTAGTGCGCTGGTTTCTGGCTTGGAGAAAGTGCTCTGCCTTCTCTCGCCGATCGGTGCTGGCATACGCGGCAAGCAATTCTGTCTCCGAAATTATGAAGATAGCGCCGCTTCGTGATTGAAGTACCACGTCCTCGCCGACTCTTCTAATGCGAAGTACACGTTGCGAAGCTTCCTTGCCTTGTCCCAGCCGTTGAAATCTGCGACTCGCTCGAAGTGTTCTCACCAGTCTTCACATCTTCGAACGTATCGCCGTCAATGGACTCGGGCGTGCGTGGTGGGTACACGATGACCTGAGACGATGCCACCTTTTCAAGCTCCTAGATTATTGGTGTAGGCAGATACCATGTGATTAAACTCGCATCATTCTGCTTCTTCCAGTTGCTGTGACATCAATTTCTAAATAACTCTAGTCTGGTCATCTCATAGCATGTGCCCTTTACTGGGCAAAATAAGAAACTTTAGCACACTTCGCGTTCTTGCTGCTCGTGATTGTACGCGTACTTACCTATTTCGTTTATTCTAGCCATTTTTGACCAATTTCTAGTTCATTGTTTCTGGTAGCCTTAGTGATTCTTGATGTGCTTTTAATTAGATGTACCTTGCATTTCTCATATACCATTTTTGCAATAAAGTGTTGGTTTTTGATATGCTCGTTTCACGTGACAAGAATCCTGGCCTGACCGATTGTCAACACGCGCCCATTTCTCACCGGGATGTCATTCCCATTTTGTTTATAAACATTTTTGCTGCACACCAAAGCGGCATTGCGAATTCATTTTCGTGGACATGCGTCGGGTGACTTCGTGTGTCGGCCTCTGCAGGCAACAGTGCTTGGCACTGCGCCTGGAGCTCAGTAGCACTAGACACCGGCGCTTCGATTCATTTGGAAGCCGCGAAAACGAGCTTGATTATCGTAAACCTTTCAAGACTACTTCTAGATCAGCTTTTAGATAACGTCTTGAAAGCGTTTAGAAATCGTATATGAAAAGCCTTGGCAAAGGAATTAAATATTTGTGTCTTTCCCAACCCCATGTCATGACCAGCTTTTCGAATACGTTTTGAAGAGCTGTTCTAGATCGTCTGAAAAAAGTAAGCCGGACATTAGCAGGCATATACGACGTTTTACCAGCGAAGTTGTCTTACTCATCTCTTTTTTAAATCGTTTCTTTCGTCTCGGATAAACGATATAGAAACGTTATGTATTTCTTTTGTGATAGGTAGGCAGCCCTAGTCAAGCAACAGAAGTTCAGTGCTGGTTTCTAAAGACAGGGAAGGCGAAGTGAAATTGCGTAAAATATTGGTTTTGGCATGATTCGAAAGTGCGGAGCACTTCCAATACCCGTTACGTCTAAATTGATTGCCGTGCATACTTATTCCAGTTTTGCGCGCCAGTGCATACATACATTTAAAAGCATGCAATAGTAAACCAGGCAGCTGCTCCATAGAAGTCCTCGGCGTGCGACTAATACCTTTTTGCACGGGCGCAGCTTACGGTTGTTAAACTTAATGGCGGTGTCTCTTTTACGCAGTTTAACGTCATCCGCAGTCTTGCACAGCTAGCTGCATGTGCATACCCATTCACGGTTGCAAAAATTTCAACCTAGTTTGGCACGAAATGAGCATGGCGTGAAGAGCAGGCACGGAACGCCTGAAAACTCGTCAGAAGCTTCGGAGTGCTTGTAAGCCATATCGACGCGGCTCGCGTTTCTCAGAACGCTGAAGCAGACGCATGCGGCATCAACTAACGCCTACTTGTTTTTCGACGCATAATTCGTCGTGCAGATAGCCACCCTTGATCCCTATTGTGACCCTTCGTTGGCCGGAAGAGTGCCGTCGCGTTTGCGTCATCTCTGGATAGAGGCGCACATTCTGAGTATGAGAGCAGAGGAGCTAGATCGTCTTGCCAAATGGTTATCACGGCATCCGTAAAAGACAGTCGGCACGCATTTCAAGGAACCACGAAGGACGCACACTGCAATCAGTTCATGTACTTTCCGCCATCAGCGAAACGTCGGGTTATTTTGATCGATATTACCAAGGCAGTCAGCATGGGTTAGCGGTCAAACGGGCGTTCCGCCTGCTGTGTAACTGCGCTAAACGCGTTTTGCGACAACCGCGCGGTTGTGTTATGAGGCCACCCGCGTTGCAACGGGATACGGCGCTCTCGATTTTTTTAGAGCGCCGCTCTTGGGTGCCCATTCCTACGTTTGGTATCCGTCTCTGTGTAAATGCCAACTACACGTACGCTTGGCAGCGAAAGCGCGCGCCCTCGCACGCGTCCACTTGGCTGGCATTTTTTTTTTCAGGAAGCCAGAGCACCCGATATTTTGTCATCTATGCTCGCGCTGAGCTCCGACGCGTACGATATGTCCTGTAGCATCTGCGCATGCATGACGCGCGTGGGCGGCGATCTATCGCGTGCAGCCACGCGTGCGTGTAGTTTGACCTTAGAGTTTTGGAATAGGGGCCCCAAACGTTTTGGGGCCCCAAAGAAATAGCGTCGAAGCCACTGCGCATGCGCGAGACGCAAACTGCGTTTGGGTGTTGCGTTGGGAACGCTATTTCACCGATTTAGCGGGAGCCCAAATAGCGATAGACTCCAAGAGCTTTGCGTCAACAAACATGGCGGCACCCATCGAAGCGACGGCTCTAAATACCTAGCACCAAACTATGTTTGATTCGCGGTAATGCGTGAAGTACGCAAGCTAGAAGTGACTGCGGTTATCGCTTTCTCTCAACTAGCGTGTGTTATGAAGATTGATTCATTAGACGCCGCTGCTTCAGAACTCGATTGTGGATTTTATGGCTTGTAGGCCTAACACGGCTAAGCTTGGCTGGTGAAGTCACGTAAAGTTGGTTTTGTTGCTCAAAACTAAGCGCTACTAATTGTTTGCTGCTTGAAGACTAACCTCTAAAATGTAATTAAATGCGATACACGCAAGTCAAAATTGCTATTTCTATCATAAAACGGTATATTTTATTTATTTCTAATAGTTTTTCTTTGACGCCGTAGTGGCGCTGTCAGCGCAAGACCCTATCCGCAAACGCAAAACCCTATTTCAAAACTCTTATTCACTCCTGCATGCCCCAACGCTAACACCCGCAAAGCTCTTTGGGGCCCCAAACTACTGGGGCCCCTATTCTAAAGCTAGTAGTACATGTAATAGGGAATCGTTACATAATTTTGATAATGCAGAAAATAATAAAAAAGCAAGAATATATTACAATTTATAGAATATTGTTCACAGTAATATCAGGGAAATGAACAAACAAAGTTTTAAATATAGTAGCAACTACTTCCTACCAAAATATACTTCCTACGAAAATAAACTTCCTACCAAAATATGGGTAGTGACAAGGATTGTTTGAGTCAAGAAATGATTCCTTAATCATACGCTAGAAAAAGAAATGGCCCTTTGTCTGCCTTAACCTATCCGTATGAAGGTAAAAAATTATTATATTGGAAATCTATTCGAGTTATTGTTAACAAGCTCAACTGCACTTAGTATGCTGCATGGCATACTCATACTGACTCATGACTCATATTGACTCATATGACATGATGGTAATAATTATATTTTTGACCAATTGTTATGTGTGTAAATCTCGAAGTTGGTGAGAAGCGCTGGTGTGCAATGAATAATGCTGGTGAAAGGCCAGCCTTGTATTTTAGGATGGACACTAAAAAGCAAATTAATTTGAGCTTTATTGGTGAATAACCTTTCTGC
The DNA here is from genome assembly GCF_050947875.1 of Dermacentor variabilis. NCBI lineage: Eukaryota > Metazoa > Arthropoda > Arachnida > Ixodida > Ixodidae > Dermacentor > Dermacentor variabilis. The sequence goes on along the minus strand of NC_134575.1, from coordinate 23,225,321 downwards.
AAAAACAAGAGCCAGTGATAAACACTCGCAAAATACGAAACACAGGTGGTGACGCTTACTTGGAAGTTTCTGTACAACTTGCCGCGACGTCAGGGATTTTGACAGCCTTTCCTCATGTCCTGTTATTTATCTATCGGTCGATGTTGATGGCAGGGATTTAGAAAGGAGCCAAGGACTGGACATGTCAAGTTTCTAGGGCTCATGAAAACCCCCATGCAGGAACATGCTTAAGGAATTCGTGGCTTAACGCTCGTGTATTGGCAAATAGCAAGCAGCTATTAGCAACTACTACTTTATTATTAGACTGTTGTTTTCCTAGTAATAAAAATATCTTATTTCGCTAATACCTCGAACTAACATGCTTTAACTAAAGTTGAAGGACTAAGCTTCACCTTTAGGAGTGGAATGCTGTATCATTCAAAGAACCCTGACTGCTTTTCTCACGTTTCCTGGCAATAGCAGCTTATGCAACCATAATGTTTACCATGAAACGATGGTGGCGAACGCTATGCACGAAGGCAAGTGTGCAAGCTTTCTGGTGGAAACGCGACCTCTTGTGTGAGCTGCAGATGCATGGAAGCTAGTGCCATCTAGGGTTGCAAGGAACCGAGCACAGCGTGCCGCTCTATGAATGGTAGAAGCACTGGAAACTGTTTTCCACATAACAGAATTATGTTTTCTGGTATATTCAAATTACGTTTCGACGCTGTCTTGTCTCCTGGTTGTGTTTATGTTGCACGTCACTATATTCTGGTGCATCTTACTTTGAGGCAATTACCTCAGTAACACGTCTGCGTCACGCAGAAGGCCTGTGTGGTTGTGGTTCGGAATGATTGTTTGCTATACAATGTCGGACACAGAATGCCGACATCACATTTTATACGACACGGGGCCCTTAACACTTTCACGTTAAAACTCCTGCTCCCACATGACTGACTGCCTTGTGTGCCATTAGGCTATTACGAACATATTACGAACAAGCACTTTCTGCCAACTCACTAGGCCTTCGATGGACCATCTTTGCTGCATGTGAATGGACATGTACGTATAGGGCGAAAGTCGGTGTCTTCTCAGCAAGGAAAGCTTTATGAAAGTGCACATTTTTACTTTGAACAGCCGCATTGTGTTGTCACCCTACGTTGTACTCAAGCCCGCACTTTGAGGCGGCTGCCGCTATTAACCGTTGCTGTTCAGCTAAGGGGCCTAGTACAGAAATGGTGAGTGCTCTAGTAGCTGTGCGAACTCATGCTAGTTCATGTGAATGCACCAGCATACGATAGTGCATGCAGTACAAGAGCTTTCGAATGCACTATTATTTATTCAAGTTTGCTCAAACTCATGCAGCGTCTCTCTCGCATGGTGACTTAAATAGCGATTAAATAATAGGCATTGCGTCCAAACGAGCAGTGCTATATCACCGGTGGCGTTAATGGCACATACTTCATTGTTGTCCTTTTTTAACGCAGATTATTCCAGTGACAGAGATGCACAAAGCACAACACCGGCTGTGGCGATCGGTTGCGTGCAGCACGATCGTATGTTTTCCTGTTGGCCCTTTCTCCTAATACCTTAAGTAAGTTCAAATAGCAATTTTTTTTTAATATCCAATGTACCAGCTTGTGTTGTCTAACGTAAACTGTTAGAAAAGTAGTGATGCTGTCTTTAGGATACTGGTTTACTTTTTGAAACAATTTCTTAAAGGGACCCTGAAACGATTTCGACAGATTTTTTATAAACGGACCAAGTCGTTAGAGTAGGTCCTTCGGATCATTGACTGCCCAGAGTGCATCATTGATAATTTTCCACTTTTATGGTCAACAAATGATGTTCGTAATAGTTGGAATGTTAGTTAATTTGTTTCTATAAAGCTTGCAAGAGAAAAAGAATGCACAAGAATTTCTCACTGCAATTAAGCACTTCCCACACACAGCAAGCGTCGTGTGCTTGTTACATGCTCCATTTTGACGAGAGCTCCTTGGTCAGTCGGTCTGTCTTTTCGTGAGCACAATGATTCGACATTGTTGCATTGTGGACTGCAAACTTAGCAACTGGCAATATGTCAAGGTGTGACATCGTAGCGCAGAGCTCAACCACAGACAGTAGCAGTAACAATGTATTCTTCTTTGCTGCTGGTGTAAATTTTCGCAGAAGTTAATTGTTCACACGTTGTTTTTGTAACTGTTTAAAATGTTTTACACTTGGTTAGAGCAATATTAGCTCCTGTGTTAAGCTCTGCGCTAACGGGTGGCTGGACCGTGGAGACCCATCAGGCAGCTCACGTATGTCTATGCTAAGGTTCCTTCATCAGCTTGAGTTTATGCTTCCACTGTTCCGTCGAAATGCCCAGCTAGCCTGTGGTTACCGGAATACCAGACACGTCCTGCGCTACGACAGAATGCTCACAACGCACGCTGTTTCGATAGCTCTCACTTGGGATTGACTGCCAAGCAGCTGGCAGAGAGTTTAGGGAGGCTTCGTGCACGCGCTCCTAGAGAACCACAAGTTGACAACACGATGTGCCATGACGCAGAGCCAGTGAAGGCGGTGCTTAGCCCCGATCACTAGGCGAACGAAATGCATGGCTATGAAGGAGGGTAACTTGTAATCATACGTAACTCTTAATATGAGACGTTTCGCACAAATTGTGGTGTGAATGATATGTTTAACTGTACCCTACACATCTACAAAATTTGTCCGAACTGTTTCAGGGGCCCTTAAGGGAAATAAATTAATCAAAATACTTGTTGATGACTATAAGCCAGCCATAGACTTCCGAAGCTGCACTGCATTACCGTGACACTTCCTTCGGGTTTATGCACTTCTTCAGTTGCTCTGAATATATTGCTTGTTTAATTGCTGCCATATTTGTGCATACTTTCATGAATTATGCTGCCTTTCTTTTTCGTGTTTTTTTTGGTCACATTGCCTACCTAGCTTGTGCTGGTTATTCTCACATGTGCACATGCGTTAGCTTTTGTGCTCTCGTATCTTGATTATGCAAACTTTATTTACATCGCACTTCCGATGCTTATCAACAAATTGTAGGACATTCTAGTCGGCGATTCCACGGCCAACGCCGTGCTAAGCCTACATTCGTGTCGTTGTCCAGCAGATGCATTGTGGGTCTCTGTGGACACACTAAGAATCCAGCTGGTGCTCCTCATCTTGTAGGCAAGTCCAGTTGCATGCATAATAAAATGCTCAGATACCTCGTCATGTAAAACCTCATTGAGGTGCACTTAATCTAAAAAGCAAGATGAGCAGTACCGTATGAGGTGGTACCCTAATAAGCCTTGTTTGCAAATGAGTGTGCCAGAATAGTCTTTGACGTATTCTGTGTAGAAGGAAATTGCTTTGCTATATGGGCTAGACAATTATTAAAAACTTGTTCCGATGACGGGAATCCTTTATTTTGGATAACCGGATATCTTGCAATGTGTGCATAAGGTACAGTATATTAAATGTGGTGGTAAAGTATGTGTTCTAATGAGAAAAATAAAATCGAGCCACCCACTGTGTGAGTGCAAAAAAAGAACATTGCGTTCTCAGGGGCCCCACATCGTGCACGATATGCTTCACTTATTTCAAATACAGGTACCCCAAAAAGACTTAAACCAGCACGAGTGGCTCTTGTGTCGAGATTGCTGAGGTCAAATCAAATCAAAAGGGAATTTTTTTACACAAATGATATGAAAAGTGCGTACAAAAATATTTGGTCCCATAGCTTAAAGCGGCGAGTGATGGGTAAAAAAATATTGTATTGCAATAACTAGCAGTCTTATACAAACAAAATAGCAAAAGTATCATACATAAGCGGTAAATACTATAAATAATCACAGAACTGTGCTAAAAACAAACAAAACAAAAAACAAAACTCATGAACGTTCTTGGTAACATAAGAAATTGCATTTGCTTGTAATGTCAAGATTTCTTGAGAGTTTTATTTCAAGAGGCAAATTGGTTCCACAGCTTAACACCAGAGGATTGAAATATCTTTTGCCATACACATGCAAACATAAAGGGAGATTAAGATTACCGTTGCGTGCATGCAGTGAAAATGGCACAAGGCAGAGGTGTGTTCTTGTTTATTATTTTATTTACTAAGCAGGAAATCTTGGTAGTCTCATGTATGTCAGTAAACGGCAGTATACGCAGCCTCTGAAATAAGAGTATTTGTGGGATGGTATTCGCACGAATAGCTCGTTTTTGTAATAAGAGTAAGGTATGTTATGTGCGTATGTCCTCACGACTCTCAACAATAGCTAAGGTGGTGGTGAGATAGGCTAAAATAAATGTTCGTAGCAATGTCAAATCAAAGTATTGATGTGCTAGTATGAGAGTGTGACAGTTTAATGAGAACTTTTTGCAAACGGTATTGATTTGGTCTCTCCAGTTAAGGTTACTGCCAACTATAATGCTTAGATACTCAATGGTTACTAGATACTCAATACTCATACAATGGTTGGATTGTTTAATGATAAACTCTGAACCACGTTTCAATTAGTATATCATTAAACAATCCAACCATTGAATGAGTATTGAGTATCTAGTAACCATAGAGTATCTAGGCATTATATTTGGCAGTAACCTTAACTGGAGAGACCAAATCAATACCGCTTGCAAATAACATATTTTGTTTTATTGGCATTTAAGAATAGTTGATTTTCACGAAACCATATTGAAACAGCTAGTAGTAGTTCATTGGATGCTGTATATTGTAAGGTTTCAAGTGAACTACCTGTGAATAAAATTACAGTATCGTCCACTTACATTAAGGCTTTAGATGATTGTAGAAATCATAAATTGATAGAGCGAATAAAATAGGACCCAATACGGATCCTTGCGGTATACACATGTGACATTCCTAGATTTGGATAAAAAAACCATCAATTAGTTATACAATTGTTATACAACTTTAGCCATTTTCAATACATCTGGATAGGAATTCGCATTTAATGAATGGTTAAATAGATTAGATGAAAAATTGGAGCACTCGAAATATCTGGATTGTCTTTTAGTACCCTAGCTTGTATACCATCTATTCCTGTGACAAAGTGGAGCACTTGAAATATCTGGATTGTCTTTTACTACCCTACCTTGTATACCATCTATTCCTGTGGCTTTGTTTAACTGTAGATTTTTTATAGCAGACGTCACCAGCTCTTCTGTTATGGCCTGAAAGCTAAATCTGTTTTCACTTTTTTCAACATACATGCTGGGCCGTGCAGTACTAAATTGTTTCGTAATGTTTTCGCCAATCGTGGCGAAGTAATCATTAAAATCATTTTTAAGGCTATTTGTGACATTGTCGGGGAGAATTTTCTTTTTTTGTCGAGCCCTGTCACTTCTCTATTTGCCTTGTTTGTTTTGTGTCGCAACGGGCATTGAGACGTGCACAATATGCCCCTTTTAAATTTAGGCATTAGCCCAATTCAGCCTTGTAATAATCATTTGTTTTGTTTAACTTCATCTTATTGTAATAATAATTTTTTTTTCTTCAGTAGTGCTAGAATAGGTTGTGTTATCCAAGGACATATGGCGTGATCATACCTATGCCGTGTGCACGAATACGGTGACTCCTTTATTGCATTCGTGATACTGCAAATAATGTTATCACATTCTACTTCCACGTCATCGTTAAACAGCGTTTCGAACATGTGTTGCAAGAGGGTGTGTACTTGCGAATAATTAACGCGTGTGTGATATCTCGGGAGCAACTTTTCTCTTTTACGAGTATAATGTAAATATTATTGTGGCATGAAAAGAAAAGTCGAGGGGTGATCAGCAATTGCAAAATCATAAACACCAGCTTCTACATTAGTATCAAGACTGTGCAGCATGTGATCAATAAGTGTCGTAGAATTTTCAGAGAAATGTGTTTGTTCAGTTATAACATTTCTAAGATAAAATGATTGTAGGAGGAACAAGTAATCATGGCACTGATCCTTTAGCAGATCTATATTGAAGTCACTACTGATTATCTGGGAATGCGAGGTTACACATTGAATCAGCACACCTTCCATGACTGATCTGAAGTCATCTAAGCTTCAGCTTGGGGGTCAATATGCTACACCAGCTATGACACCCCATTCAATTGTCGCAAATAGCGTTTCCACAGATTGTTAAATAGCGTTTCCACAGATTGTTGAGTGCTCGAGATATCATTTAGACGCTGGAAACAGCTCTCGGCTATGACATCATATGTCCAGGTATATCTTTAGTCATGTTTCTGTGATATCGTATTGAAATTAATGTTTAGTAAAGCAATGAAGGGGGCTAGTTGGTGAACGTTCATGGTTATATTGCGCTCAGTTTTACAAACTCAACATTAAGGAAGGACAGGACGTGGACGGGACGACGATGCGCTTCGTCCGTCCACGTCCTGTCCTTCCTTAATATCGTGTTTGTAAAACTGAGTGCAATATAACCATGAAATTAATGTTGTCACAAATAGATCATAGCTGGTCGAAATTTTTCTTTATGCTGCGGATATTACAATGGAACATTGATATGTTTTTGTTTGTGCCACGCCCTTTCAACCTCTGCGTTATTGTCTTGATGGGTTACTGTACTCTATCGAGGTCCTCTGCGCATGTCATGTGCAGAACCCTTGAATTTTCTGTCTTGCACATTTAACACTTTGCCGTCTGACACCCAGGTGAACTTCCAATTTTTTTTTGCTTTTTGCATTCAATGCTTTTGCCAAAAGTATCTTATTTGCTGGACAAAGGTGTTCATTCACAAACACTGGTTAGCTATTCTTGAATCCCAAGGTGGACGTGTTCAGCCTCTGATTTTTTGCCGCTCTCAGAACCTGATCCCTCACTTTGCGAGAGTGGAATCTTACTATGATGATTGGTTTCTCTTTGTCCTTCGACAAAGTCAAGTTGTTGTTTTTTATTTCCCTATTGTCGTCCTTAACTTCGGTTATTTCGCTCTTTAGTGTTTTTGCATTTCAGCTCAAAATGCCTCGACGCTTTCATTGATTAAGTTCATTGCTTGTTTTACAGGGTCCAGCTCAGTTATCAAGCTCATTAGGTCTTCTTCGTTTCATATTTCTCATTAAGTCTACTAGTCAAGTCTACCAAAGCCTTAGCAAGTTCTTTAACGGTCGTAGGAGCCTTTCACTCATATTGCACACACAGTAGGGAGCAGTCCGGCAGCCTAAGTACTAATGATTACTTAAGTAACGATATAAATAGAATGTACCTGCACAAAATAAGTACTTCATTAAAGGCCATTCGATTGTTGTGGCTGCCTGGACTGCTCCTGTGTGATGCCACTCCCAGTCAAGGAACCACTTAAGCACCCGGGTGGTGACGTCAGGACTCATGAGGAAGCGCAGAAGCATATATTGGTCCGGCGCGTTCTTTCCAATGGTCAGTTGGATGGCCCTCCTGTCACTGCGTGACCTGGCAGAGTGACTAGGCATAGGCGCTTGATGTAAAACGGCAACGGGTGCTGTGCACAGAATAAGTACTTCGTTAAAGGCCGTTCGATTGTTGTGGCTGCCTGTACTGCTCCTGTGTGATCTTACCATAAAAGCCAGAAACCTGAGGATGATTGTTGGTTGTGTCCTCGTACCCCTAAAGGTATGCAGGAAGGGGAGCTTATAGTTGCTAGCTGCTTGCGACTTCATGAAATTGAAAACCTTTCTTCGCAATCACTGGATTACATAAGAGTAATTACTAGCTAGCGTCCTTCTGTTTTCGCTTTATGTTGTGTCATGAGATTTAAATGTTGCTTGAAATGGCGTGTAATTTTCTCGAACGACTAGACAGACTTGGAACTTGATGCATAATAAGGAAGCATACTTTGTTTTCTTTCCAGGTCATCACCACTCGTTCATGGGGTTTATGCACTGTTCTGTATTGGACGCCCAAACGGCATCTTTCCTGCATCTTCTACAAATGGCTTTTTCTTGGCGGTGGGCAATGCGTCTTTCGAACCGTATCGGTAAGTTCACAAAAAACATCTCTGACATACCCTAAGCGCATGGCTTCGGACGGTACGCCCACTAACAGTGTTATGTTCTGATGCCCTGAGGGACGGCAATGACGCGGAAAAGCTTGTCAATTTTTATGTAACAGATGGCGCCACAGCAGTTAGCATCCGTTAGCACTGCACTGAAGGTTTTGCTTCAGAGCATGCATGAACCCAGCACTGCAGTCACATGGCGCCACTTGCTAGGGGAAAAGAGGCACAGAGCAAATTTAGCCGGCGCAAATAAGAGGATGCAAGAACACATACACAGGACCTGCGCTGTATATATCTGTTTAATTGTTTGGGCGTTTGTTTGTATATATGTGTTTGTGTTGTATTTATGTGTTTGCAGTTTCTATGGTTTGTGTTCTTGTGTCCTTGTTATATAAGTCGGTTAAATACGCAGTATGTCCCGAATTGAAGTACTCCTCTTTGAAAATGAACCCTTCACATTAGTGGCTCTCTCTAGGCCTAGCAGTATTAAAACAGCCTATCTCTATAGACTAAGAGAACTAATTTAGCAATTTTGTTGCTCGTGACCAAGAAAAAGAATTCGGGTAAATTAGGATCACAGCAGGCAGCTTCGGCAATAGCCCTGTTTATGTGAATGCAACAAGTGGCGCATCGCATCAGACCAAATTTCTAGCGCAACCCGTCCATGGAAACGAGACGCTAGGATATTGTGTAACATTAATGTACCAGACAGGTCTGGATTGAGGAGCAAGTCGACTTCGCAGTGCATGTAAACGCGATCGCATCACATGGGAATTTTGGAGAAGTGAATTTGATGCGGATTTGCTGCACTTTCCGGACGGCGAACTGGCTTGCCCCGGTATAGTACCGGAAGCACTGCTTTGCCTCCGATGTGCAACATCGTGTGCCGCCACTATCGCAACACGGGTAACGCACATGCATGCAAACCCTGGTGCATTGCATTAAATGCATGCAAACCCTGGTGCATCGCATTAAATGCATGCAAACCCTGGTGCATCGCATTAAATGCATGCAAACCTTGGTGCATCGCATTACTCCTGATGCGCTAGGAAATATTATGCAGCACTGTCGCATTCTTTCGCATTCATGTAAATACGGCTATCGTAATTATTTTTAATGCAAGCACTGCATACAAGGGAGCGTTGCCGGTAAACTTAAACGGAGCTGAGAAAACCCCGCGGATGTGCAGTCATGGCAGCCGGTACTGTAGCGGCTGAGCAGCCTGTAACAGTAGTCAGTAAAAGCGAACATTTACAATGTTCTTCACATACACTGGCAGAGGCCGTAAATGCAAATTCGGAGCTGCGTCATGAGGCTGCGCAGATATTCAGCATTTTCTCGGAGCTTGTGGTGTGTAAATTTGCGGTAGATTGAGAATGTTATTAGTTTTATTCAGTATCTTACTTTTTCTGGAAGGCCTGAGGGCTTAAAAATGCAGTCAAAGGCTCGTTGAGTATAGACAGCATAGTTAAATGCATGCTCAAGGTCGCAATATCCTTGGTTTAATTTTTTGGCAGGACAAATTTTGGTATCCAAAAGCTGAGGAGAAAAAAAAAAAAAAGCTTTCGAGAAAACGGCTGTTGAAGTTACATCTCCTTAGTACTCCAAAAGGCAACACATTTGTAGTCTTCGGTGTGTTTTGTGGTGTGGATCTTCTTGAACATATGGCCTCTTGTCTGGTGCGCTTTCATTCTCTTTTTTCTGCATGGCATTATTTAGTTCAGCTCTGTAGAAAGCACTGTGCCTGGGTTTCATACCTAGTGACGTGCAAAACTGTATGGTCATAAATAGTTTGTGTTGTACGTTCAGACTACCACATGATGGCTGTCTGCAGGGCAATTAGTGAAGCAGTTCTGTTATATTTGACCATGTTACTGAATGATCCGTCTCGGGCAGATGAGAAGAGGGCCTGTTACTGGAATGGGCGAATGGCTGTTGTGTATATAGTCTCAGGGGCAGTTATGTGGGCCTGAGCTCTTGGGTTTCAATTTCAAAGAAAAAAAAAAGGTGGCGGCAATTTTATATTAACAGAGATGTAACAGGTGCTCGAAATGCTAGTATGGAGGAGATTAGGATGTGTGGCCAGTTTGCCTATGCTAATTATTTTTGCTACAATTGAAGCTGAGTTAGCAGGAGTCTATTGCTGAGTAGCCTTTACGGAATCCTGCCTGGTCCTTTGGTTGACAGAAGCCTAAGGTGTTCCTGATTCTATTTGCGATTACCTGAGTAAATACTTTGTAGGCAATGGACAGTAAGCTTATCGGTCTATAATTTTTCAGGTCTTTGGCGTCCCCTTTCTTATGGATTAGGATTATGTTAGCGTTCTTCCAAGATTCCGGTACGCTCGAGGTCATTAGGCATTGTGTATACAGGGTGGCCAGTTTTTCTAGAACAATGTGCCCACCATCCTTCAACAAATCTGCTGTTACCTGATCCTCCCCAGCTGCCTTCCCCCTTTGCATAGCACCCAAAGCGTTCTTTACTTCCGGCGTTACTTGTGGGATTTCAAATTCCACTAGACTAGTCTCTCTTCCATTATCGTCGTGGGTGCCGCTGTTACTGTATGAAGCTCTATAGAACTCCTCAGCCACTTCAACTATCTCATCCATATTGGTAATGATATTGCCGGCTTTGTCTCTTAACGCAGACATCCGATTCTTGCCTATTCCTAGCTTCTTCACTGTTTTTAGGGTTCCTCCATTCCTGAGAGCGTCCTTAAGTCAGCTGTCTTACGCTTGATTAACTTCGAAAGTTCTGCCAGTTCTATTCTAGCTGTAGGATTAGAGGCTTTCATGCATTGGCGTTTCTTGATCAAGTCTTTCATCTCCTGCGATAGCTTAGTGGTATCCTGTCTAACGAAGTTACCACCGACTTCTGTTGCACACTCCTTAATGATGCCCATAAGATGTCGTTCATATCTTCAACACTAAGGTCCTCTTCCTGAGTTAAAGCCGGATACCTGTTCCGTAGCTTGATCCGGAATTCCTGTATTTTCCCTCTTACTGCTAACTCATTGATCGGCTTCAATGTACGATTTTCTTCAGTTCCCTCCTCAAGTCTAGGCTAATTCGAGTTCTCACCATCCTATGGTCACTGCAGCGCACCTTGCCGAGCACGTCCACATCTAGCGCAGAGTATGAAGTCTATTTCATTTCTAGTCTCGCCGTTCGGGCTCCTCCACGTCCACTTCGGCTATCCCGTTTGTGGAAGAAGGTATTCATTATCCTCATATTATTCTGTTTTGCAAAAATTTTCCCCTGCTATTCCTAGAGCCTATGCCATATTCCCCCACTGACTTTACTCCAGCTTGCTTCTTGCTATTTTGTTTTCGCTTTACCCATTGCCGATTCCACGTCCTCACGGAAGCTTTCGACTTCCTGATCATCATGACTGAATGTAGGGGCGTAGACCTGTACGATCTTCAATTTGTACCTCTTAAGTTTCACAAAAAGACCTGCCACCCTCTCGTTAATGCTATAGAATTCCTGGATGTTACCAGCTATATCCTTATTAATCAGGAATCCGACTCCGAGTTCTCATCTCTCCGCTAAGCCCCGGTAGCACAAGACATGCCCGTTTTTTGCCTTGTATCTGCTTTTGTCCTCTAACTTCACTCAGTCCTATTATATCCCATTTACTACCCTCTAATTCCTCCAATAACACTGCTAAACTCGCCTCACTATATAACATTCTAACATTAAACGTTGCCAGGTTCAGATTCCAATGGCGGCCCTTCCGGAGCAAGGGATTCTTAGCACCCTCTGCTGCGTCACAGGTCTGACCGCCATCGTGGTTACTTGTTTAACAGCTGCTGGGGACTGAGGTTGTTTTCATATGTTGTGGCCAAGTAGTGCACCAGGGTGGCCAATCCTGTTCTGGGGAGAGTGCGCTACCGGTTCTGGTCACTGGGATCAGGCTGCACTCCAGGCCCGTTTATGCCAATCTGAGCTCGGTTAAACTGCACAGATGGCACTCAACTGGTGAAACCTGGTAGTTCATGATGTGCACATGAGTGGTCATAAGTAGGTGCGGATGGTCGTGGCAAAGATATGCCGCATGCACGCATGCACGCACGTGCACACACACACACGCACACGCATGCACGCGCACGCACGCACGCACGCACACACACACACACACACACACACACACACACAAAGCTACTTGAAGCATGAACTGCTTTCTGCTCCTGTTGTTGGCTACCTTCAAGTGACCTTGAGCCAAAAGCCGGAGCCTTTAACTGGGCACTGAAGCGAGAACGTCAGGCAAGTTGTGAGAACAAAAAGAGATCATCTGGGCAACCCGTCAAGGCCACCTTACATACACTAGTTACCTCCCAAGGAAGTTACTATTCCTTCAGAGTTCTTCCAAGCTGTAACTTCCAGTACGCTGAAGTTTTATTTGTCATTTCCAACAGCGACATTCAAAAGGCAGATACAGAGCACTATGCGCTTGACTCTCGTGTTGGCGCTGAGAAAAAGTCGTGTGTGCCCTGTTCAGCGTCATGGTCCACAAGGTCCACGCCCGTACGGCTTGTCCGGCAGCATCCAAGCCAGTGGCGTGTGGCGCATCACGGATGGCTGTTTGACCGAGATGAGGCTTCTAATGAGGATCTGTGTGCGACAGGGAACTATTGCGACCATGTGGACGAATGTACACTATGGTGGGGTACGATGTGGTGGGATGTTCCGTTGCCAACATGCACACCCATTTTAAGATTGTGGCTAGTATCATCTCCAACCAATCCGTTTTTCCGGTAGCCATTTGATGCTTACAACTACTCTATATTACGGGAGAGCCATACATGAATGCTGCTCAAATTAGTGTTTTTCTTTAAGGTCCCTCTGAAGTACGACACATATGGCACAACACGGTGTGCGATATGACGTGCGAACGCGTGCGAAAGGGCTGTTCCAATAGGTGGAACACACGGAAAACTGTTGGGTCCTGTTGGCTACTAGTGGGACGTGGTGGTTGATAGCGAAGTGCACGTCGCACTTCATGTAGTGCGTGGAACTGTACCTTGTCTCCTCTTTGCTGCTTTACATAAAAGTATGGAATGACTGCTGCAAAATAGAGCTATTGTGGTTTGTCCTACAGATACAATTCCTCAGCAGTTTTTTTTTTTTTTTTTAAAGTGTGCCCCTCGCCATCTTTATGGGACGCTGCGTTTTGGTGTGCGCCCTGTACCAGTGGCAGCGGCTGTCCCGTATGCGGGCACACCGTACAAGAGGTCTCGTTGTCAGAAGTCAGCTATCAGCCAGAGAACCATACCAAGGTCAACCTGAAGACTACGCAGAAGATACCGATACCGCCTCCACCTTGACCTCTGGCACGGGCGTCCTCGAAGATGACGATCAGCTGGTAGGTCTTCAAAGCAATCTTTGCAACATTTTCAAGCGCAGCTTTTAGGAGCCCGTTCCTGCGTTGAACGCCGGCGTGCCTTGGCGGCGTAGCAGAGTGAACGAGCACAGCGAAAGATGAAAATATGGTGATAGCGAAGCCAGGGTAGCGAGGAAGAAAGCTGTTCGAGGAGGGTGCAGCTGAACAAGACCTTATGGACTAGTAGTTGTTAAACGAAAGCATGAAGACGACAGTGGGGGAAGGCACATTGAGATACCACCATAAGCCGCTACAGCCAGAACTACAGCCAGAAAGGTCGCCTTGCCCATAGCGCCCGCCGAAAGTTCTTCCCAGTGAAGGTTACGGTTCCAAGTTGCCGGGAAGCGGCAACTGTGTGGCCTGTTTATATATTGCCCCACGCACTGGTCTGTTCGGTGATCGGTACGATGTTCCATTATATTGCGACACGAATACACATGCAGAGCTGAGCTGAAATTTCGAATTAGGGAGTATGGGAGTCGTCGGCTTTTAGCCGCTGACGGTGTCGAGCTGTATTTCTTGAAGCACAGTAATATGCGCATGCAAGTGTAATGCGAAGACGAATCCTCGCATTATGCATGCGGACAGTTGTTTTTCATGCACCCCCTGTGTTTTGCGGCGAGGTAACTCCAAGTGACAGCCTAGAGAGCACTTCCATGCACAGGTTTCATTTACACCTTTTCTCATCGCAAATGCAAGCTGAGCCTGCTGTTTTATGCAACTTCTTACCTCAATTATTAGGATGTTACCCAGGGAACAAACTGTCACGCTCAAGGGTGCTATATTATTTATTGTATAGCTCCTTGTGGGAGCTCGAACACTTGCGAGTGAAATCTTGTAGACAAAAGCATTTCCAGCAGTACATTCCTTTTAAATTAACGCACTGCATGAAACAAAATGAAAATACTTTCTCTGCCAGGATCATCACTGGCCATGAACGGTGTAAGGCCCCTCAGTAACCGTCAAATACGTACTGGTCCAAGAGGCCATCAGAATTTACATCTACCAGAATAGCCATTGGTGCAAGGAATAAAAAATAAAAATAAAACAAAGCGGGCCAGCAATTGTGTCACTTGCATGTGTTGCAAAAAGCGGTCATCAAATGGATGGCACTAATTTTCTCTAAATGTAAAATAGTCAGATTCAGGAACTCTTTAGTTCGTATTCCAGCAGGTCTTGTCCTAAGCAGACAGTCTGAAGGCGTTTGTCTTGTTATGTGGCCATCATTTTTTCTTGATCGTAGCATGAAGTTCTGTTCGCTGTAATAAATGCAGGATCTAGCAGCTCACTCGGAGAGCTCTTTTGGTATCTACTGCTGGCGACCTGTTTGCCAAGACATGGCACCTTCGTGGCGCCATATTACGGGCGCCTTCTGGGCCTTCTCAGCAACACGCCATGAACTTGGTAAGTCTCTTCATCTTTGGAATAAGTAACCGTGTAGGTCAGAAACCTGCGCTCCCTGATAACGACACCCCATGAACTCGGTATGTCTCATCTTTGAAATAAGCAACCGTATACGTCAGAAACCTGCGCTCGTTATTCGTACGTTGTACTTGTCGTCCGACGTCACTATGTCGTACATGGCAGAGTACGACGAGCCATGGGCTTCAGCAGACTTGTGCGGGGACGAAGTGTTGCTTATCGCAAAACAATTAGGCTTGAGGGATTTATTTACAACGCGAGTGAAGAATTTTGATTTTAGCATGGAGAGAGTAACAGTGCGCGGGGTTGCTTACATATGTCATCAATGTGTGGAAAGTAAAAGTGGTCCTGGGACGTGTGGGTGGACGCCATTGTCTCCATCTTTTTTTCGCAGGACGACGTATATCATTGGCTTAGCAAGGCTATATGTCTCTGCGGTGTTCTTTGTGCAAAACTTCGCCAAATTCCTTGGACTGAATTCTTTGCACTTAGAATTCATGGCTTCAGGCTACAATCTGCTGGATGACATTGTTTCCTTTGCCTGGATCCTGTGCAGAGGCCAAGTACACGAATGACAACAATGTTGCGGCGCAGCCATGCATGTCGATTAGAGCATGCCGATTGGTCACGTGCGGTGCCGCTATGTCCTCGTCAGCCATTGTTGCATTCTTCAGAACCTTCCTCCTGCCACCAGAAGGTTAGGATGCCATGAATGGAGTGTTGATTGTGAGCTACTGACCTTAACCTATATATAGTGTTCCCACTCAAACGAGACAATATATTACCGTGAGTGCTTCATACTATATATTTTTTGTTGAGGGAGTAATTTTCCCTGAAAGAAAGTGCTTTCGACTAGCCGTCGAATGTTGAAAGGTTGATAAATATACGCTAACTGGCATATATTGAAGATGTGCTCCCGCTCTTGCTGTAAAATCTGACATGAACAAGGTATAAAAGGTTGACCGCTTTCTGAAGGGCACTAGAGATGTCTTTAACCTGCTGATCTGGAAAATTGACTTAGTGGAAGCAATCTTCAAAAACTGTCTGAATGTGGTACAGCCTTCATACTACGCAGCATTTTATTAGGTTACCAAATATGGCCGCGACACCTTCGTTTGAACACAAGGTACCTGGAACTTATCTGTCGCGTCAAGAAAATTTGACGCATGTAATTCGTTGGTAGCTCGAAGACATGTATCCAGCCACTCCTCGCCAACATTTCCAGGATGCCGCATTTTTGATCTCACTTACACACTGCTTGTCCAACGAGAGATGACGAATTTGGGCGTTCCATCTCTCTGCCCCGTGCGGGAGGCTGTGGCCAGTCAGAACCACCCACACACTTCCCCAGTTTGCCGCTTATCTAGCTCTACGCCGTAACCAGCCTGACAGGAGTTAACCTGACGACAGACCGATCTGTTTCTTTTCACCCAGTGGGAGTACAATTGACTAGAACCCGGTTCTCGCCATTTCAATGCATGCGCGAATACCGTGAGCGCATGGGTCAGCCCTGTTAAGACGACGACGTGGGGCTGAAGGGGTGGCACGAGGTGAGAGTATGGAGTGCTCAGTCAACGAGTGACCTACATGGCAGTGCCTAACAGAGAAAAGAAAACCCATGAGCTAGTTTACACCGAAGTTCATCAGTGATCCGTGAACGTGCAACTGTATAGCTGCAAGCCTTGCATTTCGTGCAAGGCTTGCAGCAATACAGTTGCACATTTACGGATCACTGATGAACTCTGTGAATGCTGTGAGCAGAACAGCAGACATCGTATATCATGAACTTTCTTCACTACCAGGAATGGCTGAAGCAGGTTCCTAAAATTTATATTAGAAGATACAATTGTAGCGAAGCAATGCTGTTCTTGTTTGGAACCTCGGAAGACTGCTTCTTGTATGATGTGTGGGGGGAACAAGCGAAGGGAAAATGGGGTCTTGTTGGAGTAGGACGTGCGCATATGGTTATGGTTTAACAGGATGTTTATTAAAAGCGCTGAAATTGTGTTTCAAAACATTTGTCAAATGCAGGGCCGTATGCATAGTCTGGAACAGCATTAAATTTTTTCTCGCAAGCTGACTGCAACCTAGTTCGGAGGTACTCAAGGGCTTCTATAATTGCCTTGGTGTCAGTTGTAGGCTTGCCTGGTGATTAACTCCGGAAACCAATGGTGTGTGTATATATATATATAATTTTAAGGCTTCATGTAAACCTGGCTTGGATATCGCTGCGTCATGTACAGCCATGGATTTCCTGTCATCGGACGACTATAGGCAAGTTGGCCTCCTGCATGGTACTTATTTCACCTGGCTATGCCTGTATATTTTATATAGGACCCTGAAATTTCTTAGAATGCAGGCAAAAAGTATGGACCCTGGAGAACATAGGTTTCCTCGCTGTTCGCATTTGCTACCCAAAACTACTGTGCCACATGTGAAATAAATGTAAGAGTATGCATTATGTAATTCATCAATAAATGGAATGGATTACTTAGGAATCTGAAAAGAATAGCATATCTTAATCTCTTAATCACCAAATGAGCAAAGGTACGCATTCCAAAACAATTCTTTCAAGGTCTAGTTGATAACATTGTGATTGGACCTCTTTTCGTGTAGTGCAAATTAACAGGACATAAAGAAACCAGAAACGTAATTCCAGTTTTTTTTGTCTTGCTCATTTCCATTCCCCAAGTTCAGTTTCCAAAGGTGACACGCATCTTCGATAACTTTTAGCAATTCTGATGGTGGCATGTGTGTGCAAAACGTTAATACGACACACCTGCACTCCTTATTACCTGGATTAAGCAGCCGAACTCCGTGACAGCACATGTACTCCTTTGTGACAAAATCCTACATGAGCAATTTAGGCTTCCTATAATGCTCCAAGACGTATTCGTCCTTTGCAATCGAACCGATGTGTGTTCTCGGATTACTGTGTACGATCGCATTGTTTCTGTACGTAACCTAAAAGCCGTGCATATCATATTGACCGCAAATGGAGGGGACAGTGGATGAGAACACAAAAATAACACCGCCTGTGTCGTTTTTATTTCTCTCCGCTTTCCCTGTCCATATTTGCGGTCAATATGATATGCAGTAAACACCAACTAGGTCAAACAGATGTTCTTCTAAAAGCCATGATTGCAATAAATTGGGGCATATAATGCAAGGGCGAATACTGTTCACTGTACCATAGTGTGCTAAGATTAATATTGGCAAAGCAACAGTAGATTAGTGGTTTCTGAAAACTAAATTCTTCATTTTGCAGGAATCTGCTGCTCGGTTTCGGATGTCAGAGGGTAAGGCAGCAATTAGTATATATTAAGTTACCTTTCGCCGATATAGAATCCACACAAAGATAGTGATACTGTGCGGTTATGCATGGTGCTTTGTTACACGTTAGTTACAGAAACAAGGCTGTTTATTCGTTATAATATCAAGGTGTCTACCAACAGAGAAAACAGGAATATTCTGGAAATACTTGAGGAAAACTCGGGATTTGTGCTTTTATCAGGGAAAATTAGCTGTAGCTTTATTGAAAGAACGAAAGTCATGTTAATGCTGGCTCCAGTAACAGCAGTTGCAACGAATCGCCATTGACACCGTGTCATCGGCACGAGGTATTGCCAGGGTAGTTAATGACAGATTTTCCAGACATCCGATTTTTCTAACATGCCCGATAATAACCCAACACTGAGATGTTGTGTATGGGCTGATAGGGAATTTGGAAATGTCTACTTGGTAGACACTCTGAATATCTGGTTCATTATATCGGGTATATAGTCGGCCTAATTTTAATTGGCAATTTCGAAGACAAAGGTGCTTCGTTATATCCATTCGTTCGTTGCATACCATTTTGTTATAACGAGGTTCGACTGTCCCATCCACGCTGGGAACTATACGATGGTGTGCCAAGTTTTCTTGCTAGTTACTGGTTATTTACGGTTACCCTGGACACCAATACTGTGCTCAAGCCGCTCACCTTCACATTGCCTTTGTGCAGGTGATGAAACGCTCGTAGTGGGCGGGCCAGCGTGGCCAGCGTGATAGGCGCCGTTGCCGGAAGCTTATCACTAGTGTTCGCCAGCATTTGCGAGATCCTGTATCAACCACTTCATTTGCTATCCTAAAGAAACTATAGAAGTTAGCTCGTTTCAAGCCTTGGAGTTTGCGGTGAGCTTGTAATCAAAAATGACTTAAGCATCAAAGCTAGTTGAACCCTTTTTTGTTTGTCTTGTTCGTGCTACTTTAACCACCGTATTCCGAGACACATCTTGAAGCCCATGCTTGACTTGATCTCGGTGATGCCTGGCGGGAATGTGCCTAGGACGCTAATTGCGTTTACTTCGGTGCGTTGACTAATGGTATACGGGCCACATACCTAAACTTGCCCCATGCTCTTGCTTGTGCTACATCATTGTTCCACGACGACGTACTGACCACAATCATGGCTACCATAACATAACGTAGCTGTTGCTTTTCTCAGCTCGTTCCACATTAATCCACACCATAAACCACTCTTCTATATAGACAAAATGAGACGCTGATTAAAAGACAAAACTGAGATCAGGTATGGGTTTAATAGGTCAATAATAGCACTACACATGGTCCTAATTCAGCAGCACCAAGATCAGGTATGGGTTTAATAGGTCAATAATAGCACTACACATGGTTCTAATTCAGTAGCACCAAGATCATGCACATGCAGGCTGTGCCTCTCAATCCATGCTGGCTCTAATCATACGGGAGTCGCAGAAGGACAGCCAGTGACAAATTTTTCTCGCATTTTTGCTCTGAAACTTTGCTGTTCACTGTGTGCTGTCCACCCACAAGAACGATGTGTCTGTGCAGACTGTACACCAACTAGAGCAGTCGTATTCTTTGAGCTGTGGCAGTTGTTCCCATGCATTGGCTGCGGACTCATCGCTACTTCTCTGCTGTCACCATCGGTTAGTATCTGCTACAGTGTACATCGATTTGCACGTTGCACGTTTCGAGGGTGTTTTTAACGTGAGGAATTGGAACTTCGAAAGTATTTTTTTATCAGGAACATTGTGCAACTGCTAATTGTTCCGTGTTTGTCGAAAGTAATAAAAATCTAATGTCAATTGTTCATATCTTGGCATCCGGATTATTTAATTGAATTCGTATTTCTTAATTGTACTACACAAGTTTTCAAAAACACTCCATAGGAACTGCTTTCATCAACTAATGTACTGTTAGTAAAGAAAACCCAGGAAGGCCTACATCTGAAGAGCTGCCTTCCCTCCCGCTTTCCGACAAAATAGTTTACCTGAAGCATAGTCTGCTCTGAAAGTGTGCATACCGCTATATACAAACGCGTGGGTTCAGTTCGAAATTAGAAATAAATGAGTTGCAAGTAGCACTTCTGTGGTGCTGTTCCAGCCTTTATTTCTCGGTGTTTTCTAGTGCAAAAAAAAAAACTATATACGAATGCTTTGCCAATTCGCGCAAATCACTGCATTGACCTGACAAATGTGTTTGTGCGTCTTGTAGGAAGCATCGGCCAAGCAGGATGGTGCGGTGAAGTAACACTGGTGACATTGACTGTCAAGATTGGAAACTCGCCTATGAGCTCATCGACATTTTAGAGGACACCAACCAGGAGGGTCCGCACAGGCTCTTCACCATGAAATAGAGGTAAAATGATTATCAGAGATGCCAGCGTGGCTGTGTAGAAAATAACTGTCAAGGGTGGCAGTAGCTGAGATGCCTCAGCGCAAACAATGTATATAACATTGTATAGAAAGGCTCGAAGGGCCACGCATTATCAGCAGTCCATGAAGCCACACCAAGAAGCCTAACATCTATTGTCTTTGTGCTTTTACTACACTAGTATATCAAATGGGTCCTGTATATCAAACTCGGTCCTGTCCTTTAAAAATTTCCGGAATACTAGTGTTCCATGAGAGCACAGCAGTGACATAAATATGCTAAACTAACATGACAAGATAGCAACTACATTCCATTGTACTATCATACCACTAGAAGTGCATATGAGCCGCATTCATTCGCTAACATATCCTAACGAGGTTATCTTGTCTGTCGCCTTGTTCGCCTTAAATGCCAACTGCTACGAAACTTTCGACCATTTTGGAAGTCGTAGTTTCATATGATAAAATTTAGTCTAGGCTTCTTGAGCGCAGCTGCCTCCGGCCCTCTAATATTAAAGTCTCAAACGCGGCGTTCTGGGATTTATGTCCTAGAGAAACCAACTGGGGCACAGGTCTTAAGCACTTAGAAAACAATTGCCAGCCTTAAATGCCAACTTCCTTCCTTTCCTGTGCTTGATGTTGACTTCGCCAGTCTGACGGCATGTTCAGCCGGCTTCGCTACACTGGTAATTTATCGGTGACCCTTTTTCGATTACAACCAAACTTCCTAAAAGAAACACCGCCCATGTTGGCGATGTTGTGGTTCAAACAAGTACCGCTTCAGAGAGAATACCTATGTTGTCGAAAGACGTCAAAGGTGTGCGAACCACGGTACCTGTGTAAATTTAAACGCTATGTGCTATGCTGTTATATGCTAAATTCTTATTGCCTGTGCTCTCCATGCAATCTAACAAAAGGACGGCATTTCATAGAGCGCGGATTTCAAAGTGCACGGCTCGGCGCTTGTGTTCAGCGTATGGGGCTGAAGGCATGAGTGTCCGCGTGATCGCTGCGTGGATTTGGCCTCCAAAATCACGAGCAACAGGGCTCACACCTCTGATGGAGCGGCAGGACATGGCGAGCAACGTCGGGGTCAGAGTGGTGGGCCATGCCCTGACATCACTGGTCCTGATCTTGGTGATCTGGGCTTTGTCCTTGCCGTCCTCCTGGTGAACCTTGCTCGTATGTTGGTTCATGCCTCTGATCTCGTATACCTGTTCGTGCTGGCAATTGCTGCAGGAGAACCAGCCCACTTCCTGTCATTGCTGGACTTGCGGCGGCTGCTGAGCGCAGGCTGCATCTTTGGCTACGATTGCTATATACTAAAACTAGAATGATGCTGTGACTAGGCTTCGCCCCCGGCCTATGTCGTCGTACCTGAGCTTACGGTGTCGGGGCTTCTCCGGCATATATCGACCTCACCTCGGCGATGGGTACGGCCATGCCAGCAGTTAAGCTATATGAATGCATTGCGACCCTGACTAAAGCTTAAACACACGAGGACACAACTTATGTATTTCGCGTATGCTGATATATCTAGTTGCCTCGGTGATGCCTCGTTTATAATGTATGTGTCTATGCCTTCCTCAATGTTTGGCTGACCTGCACCCACTTACACAATTGTGCAGAAAAAAACCGGTCGAACTTATTGTCAGTGATCTGCTTTTTTCCTAACAATGATGTCCCGCCTGCCTCGATGGTATTTCGTTGGATCTAAACCACAACTGCATACCCCCCAAATTCTTCGACGGCGCTAATTGAAGCAAAGATTACAAAGACCCCAGATAGTTTCCCTGACCGCTATGATTATTCTTCCACCCAGCTGCTTGTTTTGATCATAGTGATGGGCAAAGAAAGAAGAAAGGATTGTTTGGGATGCTGGCCAGACCTTCCTTTCCTGTGCTTGACGTTGACTTCGCCAGTCTGACGGCATGTTCAGCCGGCTTCGCTACCTGGTAATTTATCAGTGACCCATTTTCGATTACAACCAAACTTCCTTAAAAAAATCCCGCCCATGTTGGCGATGTTGTGGTTCAAACCAGTACCGCTTCAGAGAGAATACCTACATTGTCGAAAGACGGTGCAAACCACGGTACCTGTGAAAATTGTTATATGCTAAATTCTTATTGCCTGTACTCTCCATGCAATCTAACATACTTCTCTGTTCCTTGCAGGAAGTCACTGGACGGTTTTGGATGTCCGACTTTGATGGTAGAGTAGCAACAAGTTTACAGGGTTTTTGTTTATGAATACAAGCTTAACATCATGAAAAGTGGTCCAGTCAGAAATTCAGCTTTGTACGCTAGCCGCGTTGTTCATAGACTGCGCAGTGCATATATAAGTTGAACAATGTCGGATGTCGATTCGTTCTGATTGATTAGTATTCCAATTACGGCAGGTGACAACAGCTCTACTGAAACTACCAGATGCAATGTAGATCATAAGCATGCACAGAAAAAAATGGCTACGAGAGGAAACTTCCGCGATGATTCGTCATTACTTGAGTGCCTTCCAATTATCTTCTGTCGATGCAGTTCAAGGAATAGACTTGGGCTACCTGGCACAGGCAGTTTTTTATTTCTTAGAACTGGTATACAGTCCTCGAAAGGTGAACACCAGAGCTCTTGTTGTCCAGGAAGCTGGAACTTATTATATATATTACAGGAACAGCACAAACAAACCGTAGCGAGTATTGCGGTCGCTAGAATTAGGAACAGTGCGCTTTTGATGAGCCTGCGTTCTGTATGCTGGCCGAATAAAGTTTCTTTTTTTGTTTGCTGCATTAAGTAGCTTTAGCGTGCCCGGTATGCCGGTTAAGGCAAGCAGACTGGGCGTTTTACTGGTAGAGCGGAGGCGCATACATGAATGGCTTGCACGGTGCGGCCACCTGGTCAGACTACACAAAGAGGTGTTACTGCAGTTACCAAGTGTATTCTACTTCGTTAATGCTGTAAATTTTCGGCAGCGGCGTAATTGTGGACACAATTACGTCACTGTCGAAAGCTTATACTAGCGGCAAAGTAGAACACTTGTTTACGGCAGTATATTATCTCTATGTTTGTCTGGTTGAGCTCTGCACCACGTAATGGCTGCACCATGCAGGACACTCACGTTTGCGCCTCCGCTCAACGGGCAAAACGCCCGCTCCGCTTGCATTTACCGGAATGCCGGACACCCTAAAGCTCTTCATTGACATCGAACGTGCAGAAGCGGGTGCTGCACCGCTACGCTGACAGCTTCAACAAAAGCATCTGCCAACTGAACGATTCGGTCTGGTGGAGGAGGTCCAGAAAGCCATCGTCAGCTTGGACCACAAGGACCACAAGGCTGTCGTCACGGTCATTGCTGGCGTCACCATCATCGTAGGGGCACTCTACCTGCTAGGTGAGGGAGACAAGCACAATGCGAGCAGTATGTGGTTCATATTTTAAGAGGGCGCATTGTCGAGCCTCCGTAACGAAGTTTCACTGAAGTGGCGTGATAATTTTGTAGAAAAATAGTTTGCTTGGTCATTACGTTGTGAAAGTGGAGTTATAGGCTCTTTAGGCTAACTGTAGATAGCTTCATGGACTATTTTGCCTCTCTGGAGATATATTTCATCGACACGAAACGTTGCCTACTGACAATGGCAGATGCTATATTGGCGCGCCAGTTATCCAGTGTTCCATATTGGTCTTTCGTGCTCTCTGCAAAAAGGTTAAAAAAAAAAAAAAAAAAGAAACATACAAGTGGTCACAAGACGAAAGGTTGTCTGTAGGTTTTGGATAGATTTTGCGAGGACATCTATGCGGGCATATGATATGTAGGCTCGGTGTATATCTCTACGAGTGCAAGAGGAAAACCGTGCTTGGAAGGCAAAGTTACTTGAAGTTGAATAAAAACTCCGGGGTCATAGTAAATGGCTGTTTTGCCACTATGTTTGATTTTATGAGAAACTGCGTGTAGCTCATCACGTAAAAAGCCAGTGCGAAATGAATCAACAACTTAAAACAGGTTATTGATACAGAGGTTGAAGGCAAAAGCCTGCACGCTCAAGAGATGCACGCTTTCTCCCCACTAAAGGTCGTGGGTTCGAGTGCCTTAAGTCTACCTTAATTAACTGTACCTTAATCAACTCGCCCGAACTAGCACCAGAGGTTGTGCTTACGAGTGATTTAAATATCAATTAACTGTGGCCTTTTTAGCATGGTTAGCGCATCGATGTGGCAGCGACGTGGAAGAAGGCGAGGACGAACGTGCGAGCAGTGTCACTAGCGATTTTCTTTACAACACAACGAGACCATGAAACATACAGATTTAAGGTTTCGCCTTAAATATGGCAATCGGGTACTACACGCATAGTAATCAAATAGCTCATACTTTGCCTCGTACTCTTCTTTGCAATATTTCGCACGAATAAGAGCAGAAGGCAATGTATGAGTTGCGTTGTGAAATATTGAAGCGAGAGCAATATTTCACACTAATAAAAGCAGAAATCACTGTATGAGTTGTGTTGTGAGATAATGAAGCGAGAAAATCGGCAGCGTCATGAAAGCCTCTACGTGAAATCGAGCTGACCATTTGTTACTGGGCCTAGCGGCGACAACAGTGCGCACATGTTCTTTTCCACGACGCGTCAACAGATCCCTGCGATTAATGCGTACTAAAATCGTGAAACCGCGCTGCCCTGGGCTGTGAACCATGCAGCTCGTCTAAATTAAGCGAAGCAGTTAAAGGCTAGTTCCCCCTAAGATAGTGTAATGCCGGCCCAACCCGCGGCGGAGGTGAAGCTGGCGTTAAGCCCTCCCCATACGTGGCCCGATCCCAAAGATAGTGCAATACCAGGCTGACCCGCGGCTGAGGTGAAGCAGTCGTGAAGGGTCCCACATACACAGCTTTGCCTGACATCCTTCTTTCGAGAGTGGAAGGGCACTGAGTTTTTGTTTAGCCACCGGGTCGACAGTGCGGCACGGATCAACATATATCAGTACGTTCCCCTTTGCTACTGAATAGAAAGTGTTCTAGGAACCGCTGAAAAAAAAAATCGTGTAGATGACGCGAAGCCCCATTGTCGCATTCGTGTAAACACGGCTCACGGCTACAACACCTGAACCTTAGTTGTGTCATCTACCAACCATGGCCCTTCTATCAACATGATGGTAAGCATATGAGACGACACAGCGCGCTTGAATATCTCGAGGAAAATGACGCGAAGCCCCATTGTCGCATTCGTGTAAACACAGCTCAAGCTCACGGCTACAACACCTGAACCTTAGTTGTGTCATCTACCTTCTATCAACATGATGGTAAGCATATAAGATGACACAGCGCGCGTGAACATCTCGAGGAGCACTCGGGCTTTCTCTGTTGGCTATTGATTCCTGCAAATTAGGAAGTGCATCAGGTAACTAGTTAAATATGGTGTAGTCGAAAATAAGAGTAAATTATGTCGGCCAGAAGATGCGTTGGTGAGATAAGTGGCCTACTGCAGTCTAGAACGACATTGAGCTAGGTGGTGCGAAGGAGCTTAGAAGGCATAAGGTGAGGTCAGATGGCCCAAGCTAAGGGTGGCTGACATGGCTGAGAGAGGTTCAGCGTTAGGGAAAACGAGTCTTATTATCTCAAAGCAGAGGCATTCGATAGCGTCCCTATGACCGCTGACGTGCTACGTGTCCTACAAATGCAATGTATTGCACTCGGTCAGGTACCTCTAAGCCCCTTTGATGGTGGCTTTCACAAAGTGCTTGTCATTTCCCACTTCTAAACCTCCTACTTTCCTCGCTCCTTTGTATGCTCAGTAAAGTTATCCATTGTGGTGTCGGGTGACAGCGACACTTGTTTACTTGGAACACATCCGCGCACCTGTTTTTGACAAAATGCAATGAAATATTTGATAAAGAGGTGGAAGCATGACCATTGAACGCAGTAGTTATTCATGAATGCAAAACTTATAGTGTGCACAACCTAGAAGTTTTATCGAAACAATGTTTAGTAGATTCCTGGTGACAAGGAATGGCTGAGGCAGATTCCTAAAATTTACATTCCGAGACTCAATTGCTTCTTCTGCTTTAGTGATGTGAAGGAGGGCCATTTCATGTTTAGAACTAGAGAGAACAAGCGAAGGGAAAATAGGGCCTAGTCGGTGTAGAGGGGCATGCGCGTAAGGTTATGATTTAACAGCATATATATTAAAAGCGTTGAAGTTGTAAAAGTTTCGAAACGTGATGTTTTACAGTCCCATTTTGCTATTTTCAAGGGTGACACCCATGTTGATAACTTTTGGTAATTTAGATAGCATCTGCATTCCCCTCAGAAGTTGCACTTGTGTGTAAAGCATTAGTACAACACTCATTGCCCGCATCAAGCAGCGTACGCACAGGCAAAACCCTCGCTAGCCGAATTCCACGAGTGCACACGGTCCCTTCGTGACAGAATTCTACAATAGTAATTTCCAGTCCAACCGATCTTTGTATGTTGATGTTGGGTATGCTTTTGTGCGTTGCTTGGACATACGAAGCTTGTGGAAATGAACTGCTGCACCTGGAAAGGTATTCTGTAACAAGTTCTGATTGGCTGGTATCCACAATGACCAGGTGCCGCGGCCAATCTGCACTTCAGCAACAGACGAAATGGACATGTCCACTTTATGTGGACTCTTACATAATACCTCCCCAGTAAAATTCATGCACCATCGGCCGTGCCTAGAATTGTGCCTGATTGGTGGCAGCGTATGATTGTGTTGTTTCGTTGCGTGATGGAGGGGTGAATAGCCTTCACTGTATGTCATCGTGGGTTAAGATTGAATACCGGCCAACCAAAAATACCTAAGTGTATTTGAAGATTAAGGGCTTAACACACTACAAAAAGAAAGCATCGGTACATCTACATTGAATGCCTTACGAACGTGAACAGCTGTGATACTCTCATATTGAAGCATGCCATGTGGCAACTCCCATTCCTAATCCTAAAGAACTTCTTTCGTTTTGCAGGAATTCGCTGTGCGGTTTTGGATGTCCCAGTTTGAACATGGTATTCCATTCAGGAAATTCAAGGGTAAGGCTGCAATTCCCTTTCGTCGATATAGAATCCACACCACACGAGGAAAGTGATACCGTCTGTTATACAACTAGTTTGTTATATCGGTTATATAGTCAGCCTTCATGGCGTATATTTCCCGGAGATATGCGCATGGCCATGACTGTCACCACTGGGTAACTGAGGCTTAAGGGGGGACGCGGCCCTTGAAAACCGAAAAATAGCGAAAAAGTCGATTTTTGAAAAACCATATTTTTGGTTTGTATGTCTCATAAACTACCTGTTCTGTAATTATCAGCACCTAATTCAACCGTAAAGTACCAAAAATAACGCTACTTTTGAGGCCACCGCGGCCCAAAAAACGCGCAAATGCCGAAATGAAGTCAAACTTCGCGGGCGCGCCATTCCCGGCCCATGCGGCCTGCCCGCGCCATCTTGGTGTCGTTTTGACCGTGGATTCTTTGTCTATATTTTGCCGCCTTGCAAAATGGCATCGTCGGCGCGGTTGAGACGCTATTGGCGTTTTCCTGCGATGTGATGCGGAGCGCTGATTGGCCGGAGCAGTGCATTCAAATCTCGCGGGCTAAGGCACGCCTGCCATTGGCTGCTGCGCGGGCAGCGGCTGCTGCTCAAATCTCGCGGGCTAAAGCGCGCCTGCCATTGGCTGCTGCGCGGGCGGCGGCGGCTGCTCCCTTTGTTGCCGCGCTCGCGTCGTTGTTGCCCCTTGCTCTGTCGGCCTCAACATGAGCTTGCGCGCTGCTCATCGCCTTGCGCTATCTTTTAGATTATTTGTTCAGCTTTTCTTTTTTCGCTAGTTCTTCGCTGCACGCGATGCCGGCAAAGCCCAAGACAGTGCAGATGTTCGGTGCACGGGAGCGCGATATGCGTCTTGTACGAGCATCGAACTTCCTATCTCTCGCAGCGAGTGCCGACTGCGTAGACGCTTTTCAGCGGCGGAACTGTGCTTTCGGCTGTCGCCAGTCGAAAATCCAACACACTGAGTGTGCCTGGAGCCGCAAGAGCTGATTAGAAGCTCCGCAGGAGCTTTCTAATAAAGAAACACATGTGTTCAACTTTAAGGCCTGTTTTCTCGGAATGGATTTTTTCGCTAGTAGTGGTGCTGGGGAAGGCGATATCTCAAGAACCGCTCTTCAGATTTGTATGCCGTTTTTTTTATTCTGTTCCTGAATGACTTTGCCAGGGGGTAACAGGCTTCTTTTTTTGAAAGCTGGTGCAGTTAATTTATAATAAGCAATTAATTTTTGATGGATGTGGTCATTACTGGCTACATCAAATTCAAAGTTGTCTTAAAAATTTTTGGAGGGGAAATTAAAGAAAAGGGCTCTTTAGCCCCCTGGGATATCTATCAAGGGATCATCACAGTGAATTTCAGCTTCCTACGATGTCCTGGCATTTCTCCAGGCTCTTCCTCAGGCATATACATGAATCACCTAGTTAGACCTCAATAACTCTGGAACTAATAAACATATCTTCATGAAACTTTGCAGTTCCTCATAGTTCAGTGGTGTGAACGTACCCTGAAAGTTTCATCTGGATATCTTAAAAAATAAGAAAGTTCGGTCTCCAGGGTAGCCTCCCCCCTTAAGCCAAAATGGCATTGCAACACCAATTGACTGTGAGAGTTATTACATGCATTGGTTTATGCAGCACCATCATGCACCATCGCATGATGGTACTGCCTATTGTTCAGAGGCCAGTGATTCCTAAATCGACCGCTTGGCAGAGATACGTTCACATTCTAATACAGTAGAACCCCGCTGTTACGTTCCTCACTGCTGCGTTTTCCCGGCTGCTACGTCGTTTTCATGCGGTCCCGGCATAGCTTCCATAGGATCCAATGTATAAGGAACCCCGCTGTTACGTCGTAGCTGTGAAAACGTTCCCGCATGATACGTCGCAACTTAGCACTCCGAGCCCGCCTGGGCTGAAGTAGGCAACGCGCTCCAGCCGCCATTTTGGCTTTTGACAAGTTTTGGCTGGGCTTGGCCGGGCTTGGCTATGGAACTGGCTGCAAGAAGCCGCACGCCAGTTCGAGAGGCCGCCACTAAGTGGCCATTCGTGAAAAATGCTCTCACTATCATCTCTGTGATTAGGGTCACCGCATGGTTGTTGGACGGGTCGACTCACGGAGGAAGGAAACTCGGGAGAGGCCCTCGCGTCACTCTTTGTCACGGAGGAAGGAAACTAAGGAGAGGCCCTACCCCCTCCGCGCGCTAGGAGAAAAGTGTGGCGGAAATGACGTATAGGTTCTCTTTTTTTTTTTGCTGCTTTTTTATTTTTTTTGCTGCATGGCCACGCCTTTTGGGCCACAATGGCGGCGTTGTTCTGATTTTTTGAGCGCTCACACGTGTTGCTCTGGTAGGTTTCGTGCCGTGGCAAAGACGCTGTGTGGGCGGGTTCGCGTTAGTCACCGTGTCTTGTTGCACTGTGTTACCTGCACCGTGCTCTGCCGGATGTTGCGCGAGCGCACGCGCTCCGCGCGCGGAACCACGCGCAGCGCGGCGTGGTTTCGCGAAAGATGTAAACAAGAGAGGAGGGTGGCACAAAAGGCGGAGCATCGCCATGAGCAACGCCAACTTCCGGCTTCACTTTTGCTTCACAAAGAGTGACGTCAGGGCCTCTCCTTAGTTTCCTTCCTCCGTGCTCTTTGTGAAGCAAAAGTGAAACCGGAAGTTGGCGTTGCTCGTGGCGTTGCTCCGCCTATCGGGCCAGCTCTCCTCTCTTGTTTACATTTCTCCCACGGCGCGCCGCGCGCAACCGGGCTGCTCGGACGCGCGCGCTCCGCAGCAATACTAAACAATCGTTAGCAGGTTAGCATGATTACGCCAAAGAGGGCAAAATTTCCCGCGGATATTCCTTTGTCCGTTGCCATTGCCGTGGCGCGGTGACGACGAGGAGCACGAGCCGCATGATGCCGGGGAGTGGCCAAATCCTAGCTTTGGAGAAGCCGTCGCGGCTCTAGACCTCCTCCGCAGGTACGTCGCACCTCACAGCGACGCTGACAGCAATGCGGCCTTCCAGGCTATTGAGAAACGTGTGGCGATTTCTAGCGAGCGAAAGAAACGGCAAGCCATCATTCTAGACTTTTTTAAGTCCTAAGCGCACTCTGTGGAAATAAATTGTCTATAGTTGAAGCTGCCCTTTTTTTCATTCATTTTCGGAGCTTTCCTCACTGTTGCGTTTTCCCGGCTGTTACGTTTTTTTTCCCTGGTCCGGTGAAAAACTTATGAACGGGGTTCCACTGTACGTGCTCAATCGTTTCTCTAGCTTCACCACAGCAAGCACGTACTACTTCCTTCTATCTCGCTTTATAAGTGCGTGAAGGCATCCTGATCTTCGAAAAGTAATGAGCTGCCGTTGTGAGTATTCATAAATTGTTTCTTTCCTGATTACGTTTTTTCCTCGTAAGTAGTTACTCATGGCAGGTTTCTTTTCCATTGCCAGCGCACATAAGAGGTTCTATGTTGCTGTGTGGCTCACACTACTGACTGCATACTTGCTGGTAAGCTTCCTAGTTTTTTCCTCCACTGTGAACCAAAGTTCTTCCTGTACAAGTACCTAATCTCCCAGCCCATTTACTAAGGAAGAGTCCTCAGTCGTTCTTCATAGTCAATTCCCTCACTTAAAGGCTTGTCCAGCCTATATCACCCTGCACAGCTTCGTTTGTAGTCTTCCCGTGAGTGCCCAATGCGAGGCGTCCCACTGACCTTGCAATAGAGTCCTGATTATGAGCAGTAAACAGCACTAAACAGTACGAGGAGAGGGACACCGACCACAGTGCGGTGGTGTGTTTGGCGCTGTTTCGACCGCTTGGCAGATGATACGCTGGTTGGTCCACGATACTGCTCGTAATCGTGGACCAACCAGCCCAAATGCCTACTCTTCTGGAGTCCTGATTGTACCCCTGATCTCAAGCAAACAACCACATTTAAGACCTAGAACCATTACACCTTTCCACATACCCCGGAGCACCTCTTATGTGTTGTATGCCCTAACGCTCCGTGCTTAATTATGGCTGCATCTCTCTTCCCCTTTACTGTTGTTTTTTACTGGGTTTCCATATATCTCTTGCCTTCGTTTATCCATATACCAAAGCATTTATATTTCTTTACTCGAAGTATTTTCTGGCCCTGTATTGCCACTGTCTATTCACTGTTTGCATTGAATATCATAACACCTGATTTTCTAACTCTAAATTTCAAGCCTAAATTCTCCCCTTCCTCTCCACATGGGATCTTCTCTTCGGATTTCTTTCACGCCTCATTTTCCTCAACTACAACCTCGTGATTGCCTTGGAAACATTCGGCTGTTATTTTTCGGATGTAATTTAATGCCACGTCCCCTTCCACTTTGTTTTCATCTTCGACTAGGATATGTTTATTGTTTCAGACTTCCTGCCTAATAGGTTTAGGTGCTTACAAAATATTCTAGTCGCGGCCTTCTTTTTCTCGGGTATTTTTGACAATCGACGTTCGCTTTCACCTTTTATCTTTTCTGGCACCAGTATTTGAACCGTAGACTCCACGGGCGCACCGCTCTGTGGAGTCTGCGATATTTATGCGCTGGCTTGCACAAATGGCGGACGCCGTCTCCGGTCTATGCATCATGTCTATAGGTTGTGCATAAGTCGTCGTTTACGATATTTACACACGTAATTTACATTGAGAAACTCAATTAGCTCAGTAAATTTCTTACGCCATACTGAGAGCCTGTATGGTTGGGTATGCGTGGTTCTGTGACACGGGGTCCTTAACGCTGTCGCTTCATGGCAATTGTGGCTGGGTGCTGCGCTTCGCCCAAGTGTGGCTCTGTTGTACGTGTTACACTGGTATAACAGTGCACGAGCATACACCAAGTTGCAACACGTCATGTGCTACATAAAATACAGGCTGGGATAGTGCAAGGTTCAGTGGCATTGAAGCAGTAGCTGTAGATTGCGGGCTTGGCCGGCTATTTGGCTGCGGGACCGCTTTCGCCAGTTATTGGTTACAGAAGGCTTACGGAAATGTTGAACTGGTGCACCATCGCGTGCCCAGAATTCTGCCGTAATCGGCGGGAAATAACTGGAGACGGTTTATTACGAGCTTGGAAAAGAGATGTTTACAAAACTATTGCTTGATTGAAAAGTGACATAAAATAAGTGAGTTGTCAATCGCGTGTTGCGCCGTCATGTGAAGAAGGGTGTGGCCAGCGTGATAGTCAAGATTGCCGTTGCGGGTAGCTTACCGCTAGTGTGTCCCAGCCTTTACGAAATCTTGTACGGACCACTTCAACCACTAGCTTATAGCGGAAACTAGCCTAACCTATCGAGGTTAGCTTGTTACTAGCCTTAGCGTTTGCGGTACGCTTGTAATCTCAAGTGCCTTATGAATTGAAGCTATTTCAACTCTTCTCCTGTGTTTGTCTTCTTCGCGCTACATTAAAATTTGACAATGAATACGGGCCACATATCTGAACTCGTTGCACATCTTGCCTTTCTTGTGCTATACCATTGTTCCGTAACATATGGACCAGTCATCCACTAACGTAACATAACCTAGCTGTTGTTTTTGACAGCATGCTGCTTTTCTTTTTGGTCCGCTATAGTGGTGCTTGAAACTGGCATAACGACCAAATCATACTAGGCACTGATTACAGAATGTTCTTACAAAACACAAAATAATACAACAAAATATTGCAACAAAACTGAGATTGGGTATCATCAGCTCAACTTGTCAATAATAGCGCTACACATTGTGCGAAGTCAGTAGCACGGCGATTCAACAATACTTGAGTCGTAAAATGACAACCAGCGCCAAATTTGTTCCTCTAGCATTTTTGCTATGAAATTTTGGTATTCACTGTGTACAGTCCACCTACATGAATGCTGACATTTCTGTGCAGACTCCTGCGTCGGGGGAAGCAGGAATACTCCTTGAGCAGTGGCAGTTTATTCACATGTATTGGCTGCGGACTCGTCACTACTTCCCTGCTGTCACCATCGGTTAGTATATGCTACAGCGAACGTAGATTTGCAGAACGCGACACCTCTTTTTGAGGGTTTTGTACATTCATTGAGACACTGTCTTTGTGGTCGAGGGTGTTTTAACGTGAAGAATTAGAAATAGTGTCAGTGCCAATGATCTGACTTTTATTTAAATAAAAAAAAAACTGGCATGCTACAATGTTTTACCTTCGTGCAAGCACCCATTCAATTATGCAAGCATGCCGGCATGCTACACTGTTTTAACTTCGTGCAACCACCCATATCGATTATGCAAGCATGCGAATTGCCTCCCGCTTTCCAGCTAAGAAATCTCATAGGTGACGAATAGTGCGCTCTTAGTGCGCATACCATACAATGTCTTCTATATAATGCATATGTTTTGTATCAAAATATTTGCGTTGCAGGTAGCGGTTCGTTTGTATTGTACCCACCTTTCTCTATCCGTGTCTTCTAGAGCGAAGAACTGTATAGGAATGCTTAAACAGCTCGTTTGAATGAGCGCTTTGACCTGAAAAATTTGGTCTCGTAGGAGGCGCCGGCCGAGCAGGATGCTCCGGTGAAGCAGTCAAAATAGTGACGCGTCATGGTTGGAAACGGCCCATTGAGCTCATCAACATTTTAGAGGAGGCCAACCAAGCTGTGCCGGCTGAGATCTACCCCACAAGAGAGGTAAAATAGTTTGTAGGATGCAACAGCGCGAAGAAGCTTCTATTTAACTTTGTATCAACACACAGGAACAGCAGCCCACGAACAAGGCGATGTTTTGCCACAAAGGAGGCTTAGGAGTTAAAAGAAGCCACACAGAGAAGCCTAATAGTATACTTTTTATTACCAATTTACTGCCAAAACCATTTCATTCTGCCAACGGTATACATGACAAGTGTCGTGCACTTGTCATATTTGTGGTACACTTGATTCACTAAACAATTTTGAGATTATGCCATCTTAGTCATGTATATGCCATGTATATTGCATGTATATACATGCCACCAGTCATGTATACCGTTGCCAGAATGAAATGGTCTTGGCAGTAAGATGGTATGGTAAGATGTTTGTTCATGGGCTGCAGTTTGTCTTTTCTGCCTCGAAGGCCAACTGCAACAAGATTTTGGACCGTGTAAGAAAACTAATATAATAATAATTAAGCTTTCTTTTTCTTTAAGCGCAGCTGATTCTGAAATCGTACGGCATGCTGGAACTCTCGTTTTAGAGCGACCAACCGGTGCACACGTCTTCAGCTTAGGGGCTATTTAAAAGCTTTAAAGAAACGCCCATGCGCCCCCGTGCAGATGGTAAACAAGCGAAGCCAAAATGTGCGGTGCCGGTGTTCACGTCGAGCTGCTGTGCCTTGTGGGTTCGAATCACCAGACTTAGGCGCTGGCTGTCTCGCTCTGCCGCGGCGGTGCCGGCGTAACATGACCGCTTTACCTACACTTTATCTGAACGAGCTCGGCTGCATGAGCCGACAGATTGGGCCGCCATTAGAGTATTGGGCGCGAGGCCTACCAGGGGAGATGCGGTGCTGCAATCGTTTTGACATGCAAAATTGGATCACGTGATCCCGCCTTGCTCCGACCGTTGCTCCGACGAAGGGAAGCGGGCAGCTTCAGTTCCATTAATTTATTTTTATTTCAATTGTTAAGTGCAAGTAATTGGTGTCCTTGTTTGGTTCTTATGATGTGATTAATAAAAATCAGGCCCCTCGGTTAAACCCCCCTTCTCATTCATAACGAGGGTCTCGAATCCGGCAACATCGATGCCTTCAGGTAGCACGTGTGGGTTTAATGACCAGTTGCCGTCACCCATATAGGTCGCGTACTCGTGATGCCTGCGGCAGAAAGGATGTTGCACATCTGCCGCCAAGATTTGTGAATGGTCGCGCTGGCTAACAATCCCAAG
The DNA here is from genome assembly GCF_050947875.1 of Dermacentor variabilis. Taxonomy (NCBI): domain Eukaryota; kingdom Metazoa; phylum Arthropoda; class Arachnida; order Ixodida; family Ixodidae; genus Dermacentor; species Dermacentor variabilis. The sequence continues at coordinate 23,189,945 of NC_134575.1, read as the reverse complement.
CTTAGTTGTAGTAGTAACTCATAAATACCCCAGAAAATGGATGCGAAGACGGCGCCGCGGTAGTTCAATTGGTAGAGCATCGTACATCTAATCAGGGATCGTTCCGCCACCTCTGGCAAGTTTTTTCATCCACTTTACGGTCCATTAATTTCTTTATTTCAGTTATAGTGTATATAATTTCCCCAGCATTGTCCTTGGTGTCTTTGTTTGTTGGCTTCTTATATGCCATTGAAGTAGTTTGGGCTGCCAAGCGTGCAGTCATAGAAATTCGTCTTGTTCTTTGAATACGCTGTGCATTGAATAAGTGCATTGAATACGCTGTGCTTTGAATACGCTAGAAACACTGTGGTGTATATAATTCTGTTGCTGTACCAATGTTTATTGATGTTCTCGTGTCAAAGTGTTTTTTGAAAATGAAATTGGTATTAACCCAGTAGTCGCATGTTGTGAGGGACACTCAATAAATCCTGCACAAGTCAGCTTTATTTCGATGCACTGAACACTCCATTCAAAGCTGAGGTGCCGTGGCATAATTTGGATAATCAAACATCGCGCGTCAAGCCGCACAGTGGCTTCAGCTAAGTCGATTGTAGCAATAGCATGGCACATTGAAGTCAATAGATAAATAAGCGTGGATTTTTATTTGTCGCCATTCAGACGTGCACTGTGAGTAAAAAAGGAAAATTTACGCGCACTAAAGCTTCACAGTATATAGGTAAAATCTGTTACGCTGTATTGGTAACTCGATAGACGTAGCTCACCGACTCGAATATACAAAATGGAGACGAAACAGAAACGGGAGAAGATTGAGCTTCAAAGAGAAGCTGGACGGTTGTCTACGATAGATAACTCTTATCTTCTGTTTACCAGATAGGTTGGATTCTGCTTGTTTCCCTGCAAGTTTCCTGCATCTGCGCTACATGTGCATAAATTTTGTCACTTTCATGTATGGCTAGATCGGCATAGCTCCTTTTAGCCTGCCATTTAGTCCTGAAACTGGGGTGGGTATTGTCGCAGAATACGGCATGAGTTATGTAACAGATTGAAAGTGCAGGCATTACGACTGTTATCGCTGCGGTAGTTTGTTTTTGCTTGTTTGCTTTGTTTTTGCGCTTGTTTGCTTTGTTTCTGCACTTCGTCGTCGTCGTCTCCTTCTACAGCTTGCTTCGTTGCCACTCATTGCTTAAGGGGGTATAAGCCATTCGTTGGCAAGAGAAAACTACCGTCATCACAATCGTCATGCTCCGTTTCCGCTGATCATTCCAGAGTCGTAATGGGAAGGCTGCATTGAATTTATTTTATTCACAGTAGTTATTCATGGTGCATGACATTGTGAAAAACAATGAAAGAAGTGAGCACCAGAACTGCTTGTTGGTTAAAACTTCATGTTTTCCCTTCTGTGTGTGCTGTAACTTGCAGCATCTGAAAGGGTTAAGGGCGTATGAGCCATTCATTCTTACGTGACGAATGCATTTAATAACAGAGGTGATAGGAAAATGTTAATACTTACCCATTCTACTGTTGCATGTATCGCTGTTCTAGCGTCCTGCAACCATCATGATTGTTTTTAGTCAGCGGTGCCCAGACTGCGTTCAATATAGAAAGGTGAGTATACGTGATCTTTATTTATTTACATAAACTTCAGCCCAATATAGGGCTCTTGCAAGAATATGAATGGCAATAAAGTTATCTGGGACAACCACCATTTGACTGCGTCAGAAAGTTATCCTGTAAATGTAACGTATGATTGCTTGATCATATATTTCAAGGCGCGTGTGTAAACAAAACATACATGTGCAAACTGTTGCGTCAATAAGTGCTGTACGTGACCCTTCCTTTCTTGTCGAGTGTTAACAAACTAAGCTGGTCGTGTGCACTTGAATTTGAGGTGAAACTGATGCTTGAAGGTGGCCTGTTCATCAGTTTTATGATACTGATTTATCAATTTCATTGACAAAAGGCGATTGTATGTCAATGGGAAAATATGTGAAGGGCAGTGGCAACAAGGCCGTAAAGAGAGTTTTATCTGCCAGCTTAGAGGCGCTAGTCTCGGGCCTTCATTAGTTTCACTAACCCTGTACGCCATACGCTAACCTTACATTACCTAACCTAAAAAAGTTACCTCGTCTCTCTTTGTGTGTTTGCACGGTAGTACTATTCGCAGATGTCATACAGACAGCTTTGAACCAGCACAGCTGAAGTTTTCTTAAATTCAGTGCACCATTATTTCACGTAATCACATGAAGCACATTGATCCAGTAAACTCAAAAATCTAACCTGATTAGGTCATTGTCTTGGCCCCTTTGTATCTAATGGTATCATGCAGCTTGCGTTATGCAGTAGTAGGATGCGGTGCAACAAATATAGGATTTGCGTATGCGCTTTACAAATGTTAGCAATAGCAATCCATACGGTCCTAGTAGTACCAAAAGCATGCTAATGCATTAAGCGTCCATCATTCCAATGCACCATGCACCGTGGCACTGTTGTGTGCAATGCCAACACAAACTGATAACAGGCAGTTGCCTATTCATCACTGCTTCCCTGCAGTCGCCAGTGATTGGTATCCTGTGTCACCTACTGCTAGTGACGCACGCATCGCAGCATCGCAGTAAGCTGCTGTAATCTGTGGTCAGTGTCGATTGCACACTTTACATGGTGTCGACTTAGATGTCAGGACACTTATTTATTAAAATGTTTTGACGTACTGGCAGTGTACTAATGTTACTGTGAATTTGTTAACGGCAAAAGAAACTGGCATACGTGTCCCTTATTGGCATAGCCGTGTGTGCCATGAGTTTGGCAGCATTCTAGCTTACCAGAAACGTAAACATGAGCCACCGTGTTTGTGGCGCCCTGTCGTGGCACAGATTATAGCCACAGGTAAACAGCCTTACCACAACCACTAAGTACACTATATTTGCTTGCAGCTTTAAACGTGCCCAAAATGCTATTCGTGTTAAAAAGTGACACCACCTTTGGCTTGGCAAAAGCGCTAGGCGAGACTTTCCCAATGAAAAGCGTTCCTTGTTACATTTACCTCTGTGAGTGCTCTAGGCACATTCACTTAGTGGAATTTCTCAACTTAGTCTCAAGGCATCTATTCCGAAACGCTGTTGCGAAACGGATTGCATTTCATGCAGATCCCGCCAGCAGGGCTTCACGAAGGCTTTGTGAAATATTTCCACACAAGCTAATAATCACACCATGTGCACAAATGTGCAAATAAATCGCAAAGGCAGTGACGACCAACAGGAGACCCAATGGTTTCGTACAATACGCAATCATCGGCGTACATTTCAGGAGTGATGTGGACAGGTCATGAATTTATAACAAAAGCACTAATGGGCAGGGCCCTGCAATCACCCACTATGGAAATCCCAGAAGAGACAACGACCACGGAGGGATCTGCTTCCAACGGCGTACTGTGATAGCTTGCATGAGGACCATTGCTGTGTACACACAGTGTCCTCATGGCGCCATTCTGCAGCATGTGCATCGCATGCATCACGATCGAGGCAAAAACCTACTGATGAGCCGTTTTGTCTTAGTGTCACAGCAGTTTGTCTATGGGAAGCCAGTAAGTTGAGAATAACAATAATAATTAAGTTAATAAGGTGATAAGGCGATAATCGTGCTCATCAGGAGCCGCTATGTGACGTGGCTATGGAAAAATTGTTTCAGAGAAAAATTGTTATAATACGCCAATTTTACAATCTACGAAATGTTAAAAACGAGAAGGTTCAACGAATTGAAGCTTCAAATTTATAACTTCAAGGTGAACAAAATTATGCCAACTGCAATTGACACATCTCCAAAGGGGAGAAATGCTTACGCTTGTGCAGTGCTCCGAGCTGTGTACGTCATTGTGAACGCCAAGGTGAGTGCACTAGCAGCAAAAGCATTGATGAGCGCAATGACTCTTAAAATATTGCAGATATGTTTTGAGGCACTTCTGATTGGAATACGCCGCATGTTTGAATAATGTTTGCAAAATATTTTAGTAATACACATGCAATGGTAGACGGTTGTGTGTTTTCGCTCAGTGCGAATGTCACAACTGGAGGGTCCGCTTCTTTCATTGTTTTTCACATTGTGTTGCACCGAGCATGGTTTTGAAGTGGCCGAATAGGTTAACTACTCACTAAAGCAGGTAAATTAAGCTATATTCTGCAGCTGTACGCTTTTTGATTCTGAATATCGGTTAAATGTGGTGAAAGTTAGTTTTCGATCAGCAGACTTAGTTGACATTTTAAAGGGGAAAGGCTATCAAATGTCCGCGTCAGGTGCCCTCACAGATAATGTTTACAGCACTGTGGTATGCTCCCTTAGTAGAGTTTCTGTAGTAGAGTTCTGTTTTCTAAACATTGCGTCAAAATGTGGTTGTCGTTTTTCAAGATAAATTTTAGCAGTACTTACTTGAAAGTTGGCTCAACACAGCAGTGAGCACTGAGTGAGTGAGCTGGGACATGGCTGGCGTGAACAGTGCTCATTCATCAAAGTAACGGTGAGAAGTAGAAAGGGTTGCTCTGCTTATTGAATAATTTTTCTGTGGTGGTGACAGCATGTGTGGAGGACTTTGTGCGTATCATAAAAAACATTTTGATCAAGACGATCAGTGAAAAGAACTTCCCAATCTTTACATAGTGTTGTAGAATTTACAGAACGATAAACTTCACTCTTAGATGCACAGGTGGCACTGAACGAACGATGAACATAAGCATGCGTTTGACACGCAAGGTTGGACTGTTCTTGTTGAAAGGTTTCGGGAATGTATCGACTAAATGTGCGTCTGATTTTCAGAATAGAAGAAAATTGGTTGCAGAAACGTTCCAATTTTTATAGTGATTCGCGCAATCTTTTGGAGCTAGCAACTTAGTCCTGAGGTGATGTTAAATAAAGCCCCGATGGCCATAATAGATACTGGTCCATCCAACACGTCGTTCCTCATAACAAACTAAATGGAATTTTGGCAAGAGACCACACATTTAAATGTTGGCTGATCAGAAGTACTGATTTCGCAGAAAGACAACCAGTGCCAAACTGCCCTCTAGTGCCGGTTATATGAAACATTTGTTTAAAGCGGTGTACAGCTACTTAAATGTTGTCGTTTATCTGCAGACTGCACAGGAGTGGAAGACCACTTTCAGAATTCGCTGCGAGAATTGTTCTCGTGCGGTGCCGTTGCATACTCGCCAGCGATGGTTCCATTCTTCAGAGCCTCCCTCCTGCAAGCGGAAGGTGAGCAGGCCATGAGTGGAGTGTCGATTGTAAAATACTAACTTTACCTTATGTAAAGGACCTTATGTAAAGGATTCTCATCCTGCGAGACACTAAATGCGAGTGCTTGATGCTATACGATCTTTTCTTGCACGGAGTAATTGTCCCTGAAAGATCAGTAACTATGCCATCTACAACTATCTCTATTTGCGTCTATGTCTATTTTCAAATCTCCAACGATAAATCTGCTACGAATGCATACAATTAACGAGTGACGTTGGAAGACCGCATTTTCGGTTACGAGTGCGAAGAGGGCAATTCTTCATGACCCTTGATCGGAAACATTCATGCCTACAAAACGGTACTGTTTTGACATCCTCAGGATGCAACGCAAATTTTATAGAATGTCGCATTTTACCTCCGAAGCACAGGAAGTAACTTTGTGACCTGTTAGAACGATTGGTCAGCTTGCACGAAAGGAGCTTTCGACCGGGCATCGAATGTTGACAGGGTTAACGAATATGCGCCAGTAAGAGTATATGTGACAACACGAACGGCATGTCCAAGTTTCACCACGTCATGAAGGGCATTGGCAATTGCTTTAACTTGCTGATCTGGAAACCCTGACTCAGTCGAAGCAATTGTCAAAAACTGTCTGAATGTGGAACAGCCCTCATACTACGCAGCATTTCAGGAGGCTACCAAATATGGCCGCGACACCTTCGTGGGAAGACAAGGCACCTGGAACTTGCCTGTCTGGTCAGTAAAATTTGACGTGGGTAATTCGTCGCGAGCGGGTAGCCATGCTTCCGGCCACTCCTTGTCAACATTTCCAGGATACAATTTCGATGTCATTTTGGATGCTGTGGTCAGTCGGGACTGCCCAAATACTTTTCCCCAGTTTCCTGCCTTAAATCGACGTCGTAACCAGGCAGACGGGAGTTAACCTGACGACAGGACAATCGATTCCTTTTCACGGCCTCAGCCCCTCATCATTGTCACCCAAGGGGGAGTACAATTGTCCAGAACCAGGTCCTTGCCATTTCAAGGGTGAAGGGGGTGCACGAGCACCACGACGGTGGCACGAGGCGTGACAGGGAAGCATGAAGCGCTCAGCCAGTGAGTGACCTACACGGCAGTGCCGAAGGAGAAAAAAAATCGTGAACCATTCCTCTCTGTGATAGTGGGTGACCAGCGAAACTCTGTAGCACGTGACAAGAGGTGGTGCAGTATTCGAAGAAAGGTACGAAGACGTCTTATTGGTGGTCGTGTCGAAAAGTACGCACACACACCTTTTTTTTATACATTCGCGTCCATTCACGTTATGCATTCGTTACAGATTCGTTACATACATTTGTGCTTTCCTTTCATGATATACTAAGTCAAAAAACTCAGGTCGAAATCACCGCACCGGCACTGACTGCCATTGGGCCAATGCCGCCAGCGCATTTCTGGATCGAGGGGCAATATGAGGACGCAAGCAAGATAAGCTGCATCACCGCAGTGATTTCCGTCACCCATCACGGAAATCACTGTACCGACTGGCTGTGGGCCAATGCAATCGCAGGAGAGGAAGTATGGGAATGCTGGCACTGTGAGCGCCATCGGAGTCAGCTAGGGAAGTGGAATGAGCACGAGGGGCAGTATGGGAGCGTTGGCATGAGCGGCAACAGAGGCAGATGTGAAAAAGACAAATACGCGAGAAGGGGTAAGAGCCATTGCTGATTGTAGCTTTTGCTTTTGTACACATTAAATTTCACGGAACCCTAGCCACAAGCAGTTCTCACCGTAAAATGATTCAGGAGCCACGCACTGTGGGATTCAATGTAAGCGAAGCTTTCTGTGTTGGTTTTGACTGATGATCACATGGTGCCAGCAGGCGATCATTGAAAAAAACCTTGTTGCTTATTCAAAGCTGCATTCAAATTAATATGACAAGGAATCAAATTACCGCAATGCTGGCATTGGTATGCCTTGCTAACGGTAGCTGTGGCACATGCAACTAAGTTGTGAAGTTAGCGCTCTATTGATTTCTTTTTAACAAAGTGCCACAGGACCCTGTAGAAACGACAGTAGGCGAGGACAAAAAGAGCGGCAGCTCCAGGATGGATACAGAAATGCTTGCAATCCATAATGCACACTGACATGGGTATTCTAAGTTGTAGAAAAGCATCACACCTCCTGCAAAGCATAGCTTGCGCAGTACTTTTCGTAATTTCTTCCTCTGTCACACAAGTGCAAAAAACGGTGTAAAGATCGAATGGCTGAACCCACAGTCTATTTGTTTTTTAATGTAGTACCTATCAAACTTTTTAATAATTCCTGGCATAGAGCATTTGTACAGATGGATTCGTCGAAAGTTTTGTGAGGAGCTCTCATTGCATTTATAAAAGGTGTGTGCGCTTTATTGTTTATCCAACTGGAGCGTGTGTCCCAGAGAAACACCGTAGCCTGTTAACTGTTTTTAAAACTTCACCATAAAGACCCCGAACTTAGCACAACAGGGTAAAAGACCACCATTACACATTAAAAACTGTCTGGCGACACCACACATAAGACAGATCTCTGTGTGGTACAATTCATCTCTGGACCTGATTGTGCCGAAATCATCATACTGGTAAAGAGTGTGGCCGTTCTTCAGTAACCGCAGTTGCAGTCGTCATGCGAAAGGAAATCATCTGACGTTGCTCAACTTTAAGTACCAGGCACTGTTTCTTGATTAATTGTGGTCGATGCAGGATTCTTCTGGTAGTGGCAATAAAACTGTGTTGCGCTCTTCATTTGCGTCGCCAGAAAAGAACCAAATTAAAGCCACCTCCTACTGCCTTTGCACTGCATTGAGCTTTGTCACCACAGTGACACTCTTCCGGTGTCACTGTGGCTACAAGAGCTGCTTCTAGTTCATAGTTATTTTCCGTGGTTATTTTTCACGTCACCTTAAATGTCCAAGATGACGTCGTCTGATAGCAGTATTCAATTACCCTGTATCCTCATTCCTAGATTGCAGGTTTCAGACCCGATAGTTTCATTTTCATTGAGAGGAACCGGGTCGGTAAACATTTCTGCCTTGATGCCGGGAGCAAAGTGACCACGAGAGAGTGATAGTGCACCTCCAGAGTGGGAAGGTGCATAGTTCATTTGTCACCGCGTTCGCAGTGCATTACACGGAATGAATTACTAAGGAATCTCAAAAAAGATAGCAGTTTTTGATACATTGTTATCGGACCTTTTTTCGTGTAGTGCAAATTTACAGGACATTAAAGACATCAGAAGCATCTGTTTCCACTGCCCAAGTTCAGTTTCTAAAGGTGGCGTTTTTGCATTTTGTGCCCATCGAAATGTGGCCGCTGTTGCCGGGATTGATCCCGCGACCTCGTGCTTAGCAGCCCAACACCATAGCGACTAAGCAAGCAAGGCGGGTTAAAATCAATCCTTAAACAAATGCTTTTTGTAGGCGTAAAAATGTCTTACCAGTGTGTGCATCAGTGTATCGTATTTGTGGCCAGGTGCTAGTTTTCGTCCGAATGCCACTCGGCCATTCGCATTACATTCCGGTATAAGTCATATCATGAGAAGCCAACAAACACTGACACCAAGGACAACATAGGGGAAATTACTTGTGCTGAATAAATGAAAATAATAAATGAAATAAAGAAACAATCAATTAGTGGAAATTAAAGTGGATGAAAAAACAACTTGCCGCAGGCGGGAGCCGAACCCACAACCTTCGCATTTCGCGTGCGATGCTCTACCAATTGAGCTACCGCGGCGGCGTTTCCCAATCCACTTTCTTGGGTATTTATGTGTACTAGTAGAACCCTGGGAGTGTTAGCCAGCGCCACCACTCATAGACCTTGGCGGCAGACGTGCAACATTGTTTTTGCCGCAGGCGTCACGAGAACGTGATCTTTTTGGGTGAAGGCAACTGGTCAATAAACCCACATATGCTACCTGAAGGCGAGAAGAAAGGGGGTTCCTCGGTTCCTCGGGCCCCTCGGTTAACCCCCTTTCTTCTTTATTCCGGTATGAGTGCACGACGATATGCCAAGGTTGAACGTGTCGTGTGCTGCATAAAACACAGCAGTTTCCGCCTGCGATAGTGCAAGATTCGGTGGCATTGAAGCAGTATATGGAGAGTGCGGCTTTGGCCGGCTGTTCCGGCAGCAGGCCAGTCTCTTTCCGACTACACTATGGCTGCATGCATACCAGGTGTCAGCACTGCTGCTGCTTGACTGTCTCTAGAGATTCGGCAGGTGAACCCTTTCGCCCGCTCTGCTCCGTCGTGGCACTTTCACACATTGTTTTGGTATACAAAGCCTGCGGAAATGCTGCACCATTAGAATTCATGCACCATCGCACGAGTTGCTTCTTTATATCCACTAGTTTGTTTTATACTGTTCCCTCAAAAGAGATTCGACTATCTCGTCATCGCTATTAACTATGCGATACTGCGGCAACTAGCAAATTTTCTTCTTTTCCATGCATACTAAGTTTTGTTTGCCATTGTACTAATCAGTAAACCATTGTATAATGATGACCATAGTGTTTCTTGATGCTTTTACCTCCCCCCCTTATGTAATACCTGAGCTGAAAAGGGTCTTTAAGGGTCAATAGATCATGATGATGATGATTGCTGTGGACACAAATTTTATATGCAAGCCGATCACCTCATCATCCTCTGCCTTTGTGCAGATCATGTGAAGAAAGGTGTGGCCAGCGCGTTAGACAAGATTTCTGTTGCGGAAAGATTACCACTAGTGTGTCCCACAGCCTTTACAAAATCCCTTATGAACCACTTAAACTAGCCTAACCTCAATTCTAGCCATCGTTTTCGCGGTATGCTTGTAATCTAAAATGGCCCATGGAACGAAGATACTCTAACTCTTCTGTTGTTTTTTGTCTGATTCGCGGTACCATGTTCTTGTCTTACTTGTGCTACACCATTTTTCCATGTCAACATACGGACCATAATCGTCCGCTACCATAACAGAACCTCGCTTTCGCTTTTCACAGCAAATAATACAACAAAATTGAGATTAGGTATGAGCTTAACATGTCAATAATAGCCCTACAAATCGTCTGAAGTAAGTAGCACGAAGATCACGCAAGTGGAAGCAGTGCCTATCGGTCCATGCTGCATCAACAGTCATTGCGTTTTTGCTATGAAACTCTGCTGTTTACTGCGTATAGTCCACCTTATGAATGTTGACGTTTTTACAGCTACTATACCATCAGAAGTTGGCATACTCTCGGAGCAGTGGCAGTTATTCACCTGTATTGGCTGCGCGCTCATCACTAGTTCCCTGCTGTCACCATCGGTTAGTATCTGCTACAGCAAACGATTTGCACGTCGCGACACACCCTCTTTTAGAGGGTGTTCTAGACTCTTCGAGACAGTGTGTTTGCCTCAGGAACCACTTTCATCAACTAATGTAAGGTTAGCTAAGACGCATGAAGAGCTGTCGATAAATAAATGTAGCGGTATTGTGGAACTACAAACTATTGATGATGATAGCCGGCAAGCAAGAACGTTGTTTACCTTCATGTGGCCACTCCTATCCATCATGCAAGCATGCCTTTCCTCTCGCTTTCCAACGAAGCAATCGCCTACTTCTGAACAGCGAGCTGGGAAAGTGCGCATACCATAGTATGTCTTATATAAAACATGCATGTGTTGCTTCTGTAGTATGTTTATGGAGGGGGAACAAGCGAAGGAAAAATAGGGTCTAGTCAGCGGTCTGGCCGGATGTCTTCATCTTCTATTGGTTGATGCCGATCGAGTGCAGGGACGTGCATATAGGTTATGGTTTAATGGGAATTTTATTAAAAGCGCTGAAGTTTTATTAAGAGTTTCGACACGTCATGCTTACTGTCAAACGTGGGGCCGTATGCATACTCTGGTACAGCAGTACAAAGTGCCTTCGTGTCAGTTTTAGGTTTGCCTGATTATGTTTTTAAACCTATGGTTTCTATATATCTGTTAGGCGTCTTTTAGCGCAAAAACTATTTCTGAATGCTTTGCAAGTCACCTGAATCACCACTTTGACCTGACAAATCGTTTGTGTGTCTTGTAGGAAGCACTGGACGCGCAGGACGTTTTGGAGGACACCAACCAGGAGGGTCCGCACAGGCTCTTCACCATGAAACAGAGGTAAAAATAATCCTCAGATGCCGGCGTAGCTGAGATAAAGATGATCGAACTGTCAGGGGTGGTGGTAGCTGCGATGCCTCAGCGCGAACAATGTTTTATAACATTGTATAGAGAGGCTTGAAGAGCCACACAGGAACACCACTCCATCAACAAACAACGCTATGTTATGCCACAAATGGATCTTAATGGTTACAAGAAGCCACAGCAAGAAGTCTAACATCTATTGTCTTTGCCTTTGCACTACACTAGTATAATAGCAGATGGCATATAGTCCATTTTATTCAGACAACCTTACATAACTTGTGTCATGCCCTTGTCATATTTGCGGTACACTTGATCTGCAAAACTAAGATTACCTGATAAAGGTAGCGCTTTTTGTGGCTTAGTGTTTGCGATATAGTACCAGTATTCTAAGATGGCATGTAGACTAATTTGACCTGCCTGCAAAAGTTAACTCATTTCTTATTGTTTGCACTATACGACTTTACATTCTACTATCATTATGCGCAGTTTGTTACCGCGTAAGGAGTCTAGTGTCGTATAACTTGAGCATAATTTACGCTTAGATGCTATGTAAAACCTGTTAAAAAACAATTACCAGCTTTGCGGCTTTGCAAATAGTGGCTGACTGGTATATACACTAATTTTCATGGTACCCATATTTTTTTTTAGCGCAATGGACAGATTACATGTTGGAGAGTGTAATCGTGAAATGCTAAAGTGGAAAACGCAATGTAAAATCTTTTATCATAATTTTTCTACCTGCAGTGAGGGTGTTTTCATTTATTAGAAGCATGCTCAAGACGGTGATAGATGAGCGTGATAACAATCATACGCTGGCATTATTGAGAGGCAGATGATTTTTTTATCAAGTCGACGTTCCTGCGTTTCAAGTTTTCCAAATTGTTGAATTTCTGCCACAACAGCTTTGCGTTTTCGTAGTTTTTTGACCAACTACTTTGATATTTAATTTAACCAATCAAAAGGAAACTTTCGACTTAATTAAGTCGAAACGAAATGACGCCTTTACACGTGATCCAAAGTTCAACTGTGTTGCCGTAGCCACGCACGAGTCTTAAATAATATACCAACTGCAGTTTTAAGCAATAATTACTTCTGTACGAAGTACCAAAATTGCAGCGCCAGGTTTCGCCACCTAAATTGCAAACGGCAGGCTGGATTCTTATCACTATAAATCAGTCGTTTCATTTCCATCGTCTCAGAACACATTCTGGCCAGCTGTCACTCTTTTTAAGCTAGTATGCGAAGGTGGATTAGGAGCCACTTTATACCACTGTCCAAGTTGAAATGGCCTTGTGCCTTTGCCTTGTTGACACATGAATCGTATTCCACGACGGCGTATGGACTTTAAATGTACAATTATTCCGACATGAAAGTTGAAAACTTGGCCTGATTTAGGAAGTGTGCACACATCCAGATCGTGAGATCTGCAGTTCATTATCTCGGAAATATTTATTCCAGCATGAAGTTGACAGCATGGCATTTATTTGAAATTGCTTTCATGTAACGCTTACATCCGATTATGTAAACCGCTGTAACTAGTCTAGGTGGAAAAAAGGGACTAAATTTAATTGTCTAGTTAGCACCCAGTAGAACAGGACAACAGGCAAGCATGAAAAGCCCGACAGGTCTAGGACGGATACAGAAATGCTTGCTGTATCCACGCATCACACCACCTGCGAAGCATGGCTTAAAAGCGCAAAGACTATGTAATAGATTGCCAAAGTCGTCTTTCGAAGAGGTTCCTATCAATTTTTCATACCCGGCAATGAGGGTTTGTAGAGATGCGTTTGTCGCATAATTTGCGAGGACCTCACTTTGCCTTATTACAAGATTTTTTTTTCTGATGGAAGTACTGAACTCAATATTTTATGTAATGCTAAGAAAATGTAGAATGAATGTAAGGACATGCTTGTACCTTGTTGTACCTAACTAATCTAGGTGGAAAAAAGGGACTTAATTGTCTAGTTAGCACCCAGTAGAACAGAACAGGCAAGCATGAAAAATCCGACAGGTCTAGGATGGATACAGAAATGCTTGCTGTGTTCAATGTACGCTAACAAGGATATGACACCACCTGCGAATCATGGCTTAAAAAAAAAGCGCTGACAAATGATAGATCGCCAAACTCTCTCAATTTGTTGTTTTTGTTGAAGAGGTTTCTATCAATTTTTTTTACCCGGCAATGAGGATTTGCAGATGCGTCCGAAAGAAAAGCACGGCCTCTGTTAAATTCTTTTAATAGTTCACCATGAAGACTCCGAACTTAATAAGACAGCCGCGATTTCTCTTGAGATACCCTCAAATAAAAAATATACATAAAACCCGGAAACGTAGGACCCTACTTATAATCCATCCCACCATGAGAAGTGATGGCTGCTCTTTGTTTTATTTACTGTTTTGCCAGGATTCTGTCCTGCCCCTGGACACCATACTTCCGCGTAGTACACATTCTCTCGCCGCATATGTCCGAGAAGTAATTACCATGGCAGTTATTTGGCCCGTAAGTTCGCCTTCGCTCATCTCACTGCTTTCCAGGCTTCTCTGAAGTCGCGTTTCTATAGGCACCGCAGATGTGTCAACTTAACTGGTTCAGTAGGATTCAATAGGTCCGCGTTGTGCGAAGCTGAAAATTATTTTTGTATCTACTGAACTGAGGAAAGAGCCTGGGGACACCACACATAGACAAGAAGGTAGAGTTGACTTGGACGGAACTTTTCACAGGTAGTGTTGCTCAAATGTACGAGGCGATTCTTGGTATCCGGGTGCCGAAATCTGCGCCCTTCATCCTGGTCTTTTTTTAAAACAGTGGTCCTATATTTTCAGTAAGGCCAACGGTAGTCTTCATGCGGGAAGAAATCAACTGACGTTGCTCATCTGTGAGCACCAGGCACTGTCTTGGTTGACAGAAGTCTAAGGTGTCCTCGATTCTATTTACTAAGGTAATTGCAAATAGAATCAGGAACACCTTAGACTTCCGTCAACCAAAGGACCAGGCAGGATTTCGTAAAGGCTACTCAACAATAGACCATATTCACACTATGAATCGGGTGATAGAAAAATGTGCGGAATATAACCAACCTTTATATATAGCTTTCATTGATTACGAGAAAGCGTTTGATTCTGTCGAAACCTCAGCAGTCATGGAGCCACTACGGAACCAGGGTGTAGACGAGCCTTATGTAAAAATACTGAAAGATATGTATAGCGGCTCCACAGCCCCCGTAGTCCTCCATAAAGAAAGCAACAAAATCCCAATAAAGAAAAGCGTCAGGCAGGGAGATACGATCTCCCCAATACTATTCACAGCGTGTTTACAGGAGGTGCGTTTGGCAGGCATTCTCAAATCATGAACAGCAGGTTGCCATTATCCCTCAAGAGAAAAGTACATAACAGCTGTGTCTTACCAGTACTCTCGTATGGGGCAGAAACCTGGAGGCTTATGAAAAGGGTACTACATAAATTCGGGACAACGCAACGAGCTATGGAAAGAATGATGGGTATGACGTTGAGAGATAAGAAAAGAGCTGATTGGGGTCGGGAACAAACACGAGTTAGACATCTTAGTTGAAATCAAGAAAAAGAAATGGGCATGGGCAGGACACGTAATGAGGGAAGATAACCGATGGTCATTAAGGGTTACGGACTGGATTCCAAGGGAAGGGAAGCTTTGCGCTGGGTTGAGCTTATGTTAACAGGCCATTTACCCCTTTGGCATCACTGTGGCTACGAGAGCCACTTCTAGTTCTTCCTTGTCTTCAACGTCGCCTTGTAAATCCAAGATGACGTCATCTGATGCAGTATTCAGTTCTCCTATTTCTTGATTCTTAAGAATGTTCCTCTAGGTTTTCAGACGGGATAGGTTCGTTTTCGGTAGGCACAAACATGTTATTAAACATTTGTCTTTATGGCTTATTACCGGTCAATGATTTCGTATTCATTTGTATGCTTTATGCAACCTGAATATGTTGTCTTTCTAGGCACAAAGGCCATAGACTGCCTGATGTGTGGACTCGTTTTTTCTGGCATGGACTGGCACTCGATACATGAGGACCGGGAGCAAAGCATGGTCATGGATGTGGCACACACATTCGACCGGTATTTTGATAGGAATACCGGTACGCGTGTGCATTGTTCTACCAGGAATACGGCATTTCATAGTGCGTGGATTTCAAAAGTGCGCGAGTCGGTGCTGTTGAACGTATAGGGCGCTTTGTTCGAGTGGTTATGCTTTATCCAGCCGTTCAAAGTGCATGGCTATTAAACTGGTCAATTCGTATTCATTTATCTGCTTTATGTAACCTGAAGATATTGTCCTTCTAGGCACAAAGGCTATAGTCAACCGCCTGATGTGTGAACTCGTCTTGGAACAAGGAGATCGAGAGAAGGCGCTGGACGACCTGGTGAGTAGGAAGGTGCGAATTTCATTCGTCACCGATGCTGCAGCGCGAAGGCTGGACGCCGATAGCGGGACACACACATTCGATTAATCTTTTCATAGGAATACCGAAGTGCACATGCGTACATTCTTGTGCGAAGAGTATGGCATTTCATAGTGTGCAGATTTCAAAAGTGCATGACTCAGCGCCTGTGTTCAGCGTACGGGACCGAAAGCATGACTGCCCACATGGTCGGTGCACGGATTTGGCCTGCAAAATCGCAAATGCAACGGGGCTGACGACTCTGATAGAGCGGTGGGACAGGGCACAAGTGGTGGGCCATGCCCTGACCTCACCGGTCTCGATCCTGGTGAACTGGCCTTCGTCTTTTCCGTCCAACCGGTGAACTTTGCTCGCATCCCGGGTCATGCCTATGATCTCACATCCCTGTTCGTGTGGGCAATTGCTGGAGAACCGGCCCACTTTCGGTTTTCGCTGGACTTGCGGCTGCTGCTGCGGCTGCTGAGCTAAAGACACGTGGGCACTGCTTAATTATAGTCGCCTGGCAGATGCCACATTTATGTTTATTTTGTTTCTGTGCTTTCGTCTGGCTGACCTGCACCCACACGTTCCCGGACAATCACGCAGGAAGAACCGGTGGAGCTTGCTTGACGTCAATCACCTGCTTCTTTCCTAAAAGAGATGTCCTGCCTCTCTCCATTGTTTTTCGTTGAATTTTAGACCACAACTGCAATTTTACCCAATTCTTGACCATGCTTCTGGAAGCACAAAAACTACGAATACGTCCAGTGGTTCACCGATCACTATGAAATTCCCCCACCGAGCTGCTTGTTTCGAAATACTGTATTTACTCGCCTAATGATCCCACTCGCATAATGATTGTACCCATGAATTTGCTTCAGTTTTTTTTTTTACAAATAAGTGCGATCATTATGCAAGTAAATACGGTACGTCGGATGGTTCCCCGATTGCCATGAATATTCCCCCATCAAGCTGCCTGTTTTGATCGGCAGTAACACACAAACAAAGAAGGAAGAAAGGATTCTTTGGGAGGCAGGCCGGACCTTGTACTGAATTTTGCTGGGCTTGATCTTCACCATTCTGACGGCATGTTGCACTGGCTTAGCTACCTGGTCGCAGAAATGTTATGAAACTTGGTCAGACCTGGGAATGTATTCTGTAAAAGTCCACCTGTAAATAAATATGTAAAGAATAAATATGTGAAGAATAAATATGTAAAGAAATATGGCCCACATTGGCGCCGTTTCATGGTTCAAACCAGCACTACTTTCCCGAGAAATGTGTGTTGTCGAATGACGTCTAATGTACGCGAATCATGGTATCTGCGAAAACATTGTGCTATGCTGTGATATGTCGAAATTCTTATTGCCTGTACTCTCCATGCCATCTAACATACTTCTCTTGTCTTTGCAGGAAGTCACTGTGCGGCTTTGGATGTCTGACGGTATTTTATTCCGGGGACTTCGGTGGTAAAGTAGCAACAAGTTTGCTTACGCAGTTTTTGTTTGTGAATATAAGCTTCATCTCGCAGTATGTTCCGTCGAAAAAGCGCTGATGTGAACATCTTTTTCGGGTTGGTGTTGCTCAGAATGCAAGCAGCAAAAGCAGCGTGCATCGATTCACTTTCCTTGCGTCGTACTGGAGATACCATATTGCGTGATAATCTTAAATCGGTAAAAAGACTTGTTTCAGAAGCACCAGTACTACAATAACGTCAGTCTTGGCAGGCAAGAAGAAATGCAAGCTGAAAAGCTTGGTCAGACCTTTCAGTGTTAGCTGTGCATAACATCATGAGAGGGACATGTGTGCGTGGCTTCACATTTCCGGATAGTTTCGGCGCACAAAAATGGCATGTTCATTTCTAAATACCTTAAAATGTTGACCTCAGCATAACATTCTAGGTGTTACTCTTGGATGTCGAGCTTTCATTGAATTTTTCTTACGCGTTTGTGCACCAATAATTGATCTTCCTGCTAAATAAATTAAAATTGATTTACTCATGAGCAATGTGGGCAATCTCATAATGACATTCGTGCTCAGCCTCCATTGAATTAGCCGGGCAGTTATATGGAAAAAAGAAATACAATGTTTATAATAACCTGCAGTGCTCATTGTTTTGATGTTCCTTGAACAGACATGCTTTAAGCTTAACCGAGGCAACTAGCACCAGATTTCTCAGTACTGCTGATGCTGTGAAACTCTGCTAACTCTGCTGCATTCTTTCTTATAAGCATTGTAAATTACTTTACAGCTTGGTGCTACACTTGGGTGGATGACAATGTTCTCCTTTTGTTCGCTGAATTCTGTGCGCAGACAGCGTTTCTCGGTAACACCGACGTTGCCGTCCTTGTACGGATTGTATACGTCGGTGGAAGCGGGCCAGTCAGTCGCGTGCTGCGAATGTGTGCAGTCATTTGCACGTCAGCGAGTATTGCAGCCGTCGCTACATCACTGGAGACACCAACGGTTAGTACAAAGCACACTGAGCACGATACTCTTATGATTTGGAGAAAATAATGATAGTTGATTTGAAGGCCAAGCGGGGTAGCGAATATCCCACAAGAAACATGCAGCACTTGCGAACATACTTGGCGCACATGAACAATATCCTTGCGCATAGCTATGGGTGTGACTGTCTGATTATTGGCAGGATTACAGCAATATGTGACAAGCCTTGCACATTCACGTTGTATACCGCAAAGTACTGTGTCACTTACCGTGAGCAACCGTAAGAGCCAGCCTAACTGTGAGTGCGTAGCAATGTGGCAGTGTGAATACAGCTTAAAGTACCCACTTTTTACCCCGATTTGCCCATGTTAGTGACTTTCCGACTGGATCGCAAGAAATACTTGGCAATATCCGTAATCGCTTAGCCTGTCCTCACCCACAGGGCACATAATGACATGCATTTTGTCTTTGTTATCAGCTGTTCCATTTCACTGTGCTATAGGACTACAGAGGTGCTGCCGAGTCGTAGGTGTGGTTTTATTTTAAGTTAGCAGATGGCGCCACTTCATTAGCAGTATTGATACGCCGACAGCACGGATTGCTATACATGTCTAATTCACTGCGGCCATAATTTCTTGCTCCTCTCTATTGCGAAGCGTGATGAGGTGGCTAGCTAATGCCAATTAAGCACAGAGCCGACACTGCGTCACGGATGACCATATATAAGCACGTTCCTCTTTACTATCGACTAGAAAGGGCTGCAAGGAACTGCAAGAAAACGCGTGTAATGAAGCGAAGCCCCGTTCTAGCATTCGTGTAAACACAGCTCAGGGTTAGAATGCCAGAGCCTTAGCTATAACGATGCAGCAACCTTGGACCATGCATTGACATGATGGCAAGCAGACGCTGAAATGACGATGTGGTGTGCTCTAACCATCGTGAGGGGCATTCGGCTTTTCTATTAGCTAATGAGTCCTGCCAATTACAGAGTGTAGGAGTAACTAGTAAGATATCGTCCAAAGTAAGAGTAAAAATGTTAGCCAGAAGATGTGTTGGGGGATAACCGGTGGTGTAAATGAAGTAACAGAAGCGGAGTCTGGGGCAGCTAGGAAATGCATAGAAATGTATGCATAGGAACCTAGGAAAGCATGAATAAGTGTTGTGTTGGCTTCGCTACCTTGTAACTTGTCAGTGACGTTTTTCGATTAAAGCCAAGATTTACTGAGGGAAATACCACCCCCGTTGACAATGTTTGATTCAAACCACTACCACTTCAGCAAGAATGGCTGCGTTGTCGAAAGACATCTAATGCCTGCGAACCACGGTATCTGCGAAAACATTCAATGATAGGTGCTATGCTGTGATATGCCAGAATTCTTATTGCCTGTACTCTCCATGCCATCTAACATACTTTTCTTGTCTTCGCAGGAAGTCACTGTGCAGCTTTGGATGTCCGGCGGTATTTTATTCTGGGGACTTCGGCGGTAATGTAGCAACAAGTTTAGTTTTTTTTTGCGAATATAAGCTTCACGTCACAAAATGTGGTTTAGTCAGAAATTCTGCTTTCCACACTGTTGCTACAACATAGGTGACGAGCTCGCAGTGTGTTCCCTCGAAAAAGCGCAGATGTGAACATCTTTTTCGGGTTGGTGTTGCTCAGTATGCAAGCAGCAAAAGCAGCGTGCATTGATTCGCTTTCCTTGCGTCGTACTGGAGCTACCTTATTGCGTGATAATCTTAAATCGGTAAAAAGGCTTGTTTCAGAAGCACCAGTACTACATAACGTCAGTCTTGGGCAAGAAGAAATGCAAGCTGAAAAGCTTGGTCAGACCTTTCAGTATTAGCTGTGCATAATTTGAAAATACCTTAATATATTGACCTCGGCATAAACATTCTTGGTGTTGCTCTAGGATGTCGAGGTTTCATTGAACTTTACTTATGCAATAAATGAAAATTGATTCAATCCTTGGGCAATGTGGGCATAATCCCATTCGTGCTCCGCCTCCATTGAATTAGCCGGGCAGTTAAACAGAATAAAGGCGCTCGGCACTGGTGGTACTTCTCATTTCGTATGTAAAGGAAACAGCTCTAAACTGGAGAGAACTTTTTTATATCTGTTAGCTGCAGATTTTTGTTGTTTTTAAGAGTGAGACCCCCATCGATAATTTACTTCAAGCAAAAACAGCATGCAATTCCATGCTTCTCAACTTTGCACTGAGTCAGCTGCAGTCTCAGTTATCTTTTTGTGGCTTTTGAACAATACCAAGCAGCGCTCTCTGACATCCAAACCTTCTTTTGGCCGCACCTCTCTTGCATTTTCTGGTCCATTCAGTGTACGCGTCTCAATTATTTGGAAAGTTTTAATGGCACATTCGGATTGCTTATGCAGTAAGGTTTCCTCACGCTTTTCAATTACAAGCAGTCCTTGTGTTTTTCTGTGTTTTTGGTGATATGACAAAATCGCCAGTAAGTACAATGTTTATAAAAATAACCCGCAGTGCTCATTGTTTCGATGTTCCTTGAACAGACATGCTTTAAGCTTAACCGAGGCAACTAGCACCCGATTTCTCAGTACTGCTCATACTGTGAAACTATTGCATTCTTTCTTATAAGCATTGAAAATTGAATACTTTACAGTTTGGTGCTACACTTGCGTGGATGACAATGTTTCCCTTTTTTTCGCTGAATTCTGTGTGCAGACAGCGTTTCTCGGTAACACCAACGTTGCTGTCCTTCTATGGATTGTATACGTTGGTGGAGGCGGTCCAGTCAGTCGCATGCTGCGCAGGTGCGCAGTCATTTGCTCGTCAGCGAGGGTTGCAGCCTTCACATCATTGGTGACAGCAACGGTTGGTATACAGTACAGTAAGCATGATACTCGAAGGTACAAGGAGCACACAGGCAGAAGATGGGTTGGTGGTATGAGCGGTGGGGTATTAAGAATGTGTGAATAGAAGGGCAGTGAGCTGGTTGGTGCGGAGAAGCTGGGAAATTAGAAAGTGAGGTCAGGTGGCCCAAGCCAAGATTAACTGAGATGGCTGAGAGATACATTGGTTCTGCATTAGGCATAACTATATACACTGTTGATGTTGACAATAATGGTAATATTGACTTCTTCAAGCTGATCGTTTTGAGACGTTGCACCAGTAATCGTTCAAACGAGAGATTCCTTAAAGGGACACTAAAGATAAAAATGATTTCTGCATCGGTAAATTACCTTTCTACAAAACCAAGCACACCACTCTTACCACGATAAGACGCGTGGTAAACCAGAAAAAGCTTTAGAATGAAATTCAGGTATCTTCTAGGGCCTACCTCAATATATAGCAGCACAGTTTGACTATATTGTGTTCTAAAGGAACCAAATATTAAACAGCAAGTTCCGGGAACCTTTACTCAGCCAACACGGCCCCAGTGCAAAAAAAAAAAAAAAACTTTGGAATCCCTGACGTCACACTGACGCACCGGTGTTGGGATTTCGGCTCGAAATTCAAATACTGAAACTTCAACCTTTTTCTCATCTAGGATTGTCATGCCCTTACAGACCGGTAACTCTACGTGTCCCAATCTACATACGCAATGCATTCCAATCGGTCGGATGCCTTTAAACCCGTTTGCCGATGTCCTCCACGAAGAGCCCTTTGCATTACGGTGTCAGGTGCACTTTTTTTTAGTGACAGTGACAATTGTTTAGTTGAACATCACATCCACACTCTGAAATGAGCTAGGGCACCTGTTTATTGACAAAATGCAATGGAAGATTTGATAAAATATCATAATTACGTTCCTATGAAAGTATACTGGAAGCATGACCACTGAATGCAGTGCAGTTACTCATGGATGTACAAAATAGTGTTTATCAACATAATGTTCATGTTCAGTAGGTTTTTGGGGACTGGAAGTGCTTGAGCCTCGTTTCATGAATTTCCAGAGCAACAAGATAGCTGCTGCCTCATGGCTTTAAGTACCAAGAATGGCTGAAAAGGATTCCCAAAATTTATATTATAATATACAGTTGCTTCTTCTACACCTTCCAGAAGAATTTTGCTCCTTGTGTGTTGTGTTGAGAGAGGGGGAACAAGCAAAGTGAAAATATTGATTTAATCAAAGTGGAGGGACGTGCACATAGGTCATGGTTTAACTGCATTGTATTAAATGCGCTGAAGTTCTAAAAGCTTCGAAACGTGATGCTTACTGTCAAATACAGGGCCGTATGCATAGTCTGGCACAGCGGTACATTTTGATCTTGCAAGCTGACTGCTGTCTGGTGTACTCAGGGTTTTAAGTGCTTTCGTGTCAGCTGTAGGTTCGCTTGATTGTTATTTATGGAAACCTATGGTTTTTATGCATCCGTTACAGGTACCGTCTGCAAAAAGTCAAGCAGGCAAATTTTCAGAAAGTTCATTGCCACCAGCAATTTTAAGGCTTCTTGTGAACCTGTCAAGGAGCTTGCTGAGCCTTCAACCACGGCTTTGCCTGTCATCGGACGACTATTGGCAGGTTGGCCTCCTGCATGTTACTCGCTGTTCGCATTCGCTACCGAAAATTAGTGCGTCAGATATTAAAGAAATATAAGAGTATGCGTCACGTAATTCAACATTGCATGGAATGTATTACTCAGAAAAGTTGCGTGTTGCGCAGTCATGTGAAGAAGGGCATGGCCAGTGCAAAAGGGGGTGCGCTGTACCTGAAACACCCTGTTTCTCACAAACTTCATTTATTAAGCGTGTTGCGCTGCCTCGGTTTAATGCTGTAACAGCCTTCAAGACCTTCCGTAATTTCGTAATTACCTATGGGCCAAATATCTGAACTCGCATACTGCACATATCGCAAGAAGACAACCAGCGCCAAATTTGTTTGTGCAACCACTTCACCAGTGAAAGCAGGCATACTCCCAGAGCAGTGGCAAGTTATTCACCTGCATTGGTTGTGCACTCATTGTCATCTGTTTCCCTGTCGTCACCATCGGTTAGTGTCTGCTACAGCGAACGTCTTATTTTGCACGATGCGACACCCCTCTTTTAGAGGGCGTTCTAGCCTCGTCGAGACCCTCTTTATGTCGAGGGTGTTTTTAATGCAAGGAATTAAACCTTAAGAAACCCTTTTCTTGTAGGAACATGACATAAGGTCCAATAATTCAAAGATCACTGAGTG
Source organism: Dermacentor variabilis (assembly GCF_050947875.1). NCBI lineage: Eukaryota > Metazoa > Arthropoda > Arachnida > Ixodida > Ixodidae > Dermacentor > Dermacentor variabilis. Next base: position 23,166,530 of record NC_134575.1, on the reverse strand, counting down.
CTTCTCGCGCTTACCGGCAAATGCGGCCTATGCAACTGTAATGTTTATTTATTTATTTATTTCAAAGTACCTTACAGGCCCCAAGGGGAGCATTGAGTAAGGGGGGGCGTCATTGAACAAATGACAAGAGAAAACAGATATATGAGCGCTAAAAAATGTGAGAGTTAAAAATGTTTGTAATGATCACATGCTTCCAAAACAGTGTTAAAAAAACGCTAAATCAGTACAAAGAGTTATCGGGAAAGGAATGACAAGTACATTTCACCCTAACATAAAAGGCGATGTAACACTTGCGCAAAATAACGTACATAGCGCGAGTACATAAAGCAAACAAAATTGAAACCACAATAACAAGAAAAAGAAAGTCACGTGTTATATGACATGACATATGTACAGATGAAGATATTTGTTATGATGAAGACTGTAGGTTCAGTAGTTGTCTAAATTTATCATTGCTCATTTGAGTGACACTGCTATTAGGAAGCGAATTCCATAACCGAATCGCTCGTGGTAAAGCCGAGAAGTTAAATGCGTTAGTGTTGCCATAAATGCGAGTGAGACTTAAATCATTATAAAGTCGTCGTGATGTGCAAGACGCCGGGAACCGGGAAACACTGGCGGCAAAGGTTCTGCACGAAGGCGACCTTGCTGGTGGAAATGCGGCCTTCGCATGGGCCGCGATGCGGCTAAGGCGATGTTGCAAGGAACCGGGCATGCTGCGTTTATAGCCTTTAAAAAATCTGGGAGGCCATGGCCCCTCTATAAATGGTAGAAATGCTAGAAAAGGTGTCTGTGGTTTCTTTGTGTTTTCGTATAACAGAATTGTTTTCTCGTATATTCAAACTACATTCCAACGCTATGTTATCTGTACGTTGTGTACAATACCATACTGTATAATCCTAGAATAATACAATAAATAAATATACAATACAATAAATCCTACTTTACGATTTTTCTACGTATCTTACGATAGACGCCGACGCAGGATTTTCTGCGACATGGGGGCCCTTAACGCTCTTGCGTTAAAATGCTGATCGGACTATTCAGTTGAATTCATCTTTCTTATTTGTACCACACAAGTTTTCAACAACACGCCATAGGAACAGATTTTATGAACTACTGTAGAGTTAGCTAAGGAACCCAGGAAGGCCAACATATGAAGAACTGTTGATGAACAAACATAGCTATAGCATGGGTCGACAAACTATTGGTCCTGATAGCCAGAAAAAGAGAAAGATATTTCGTACCCACCCATATCGAACAAACATGGCGATATCATGGGTCGACAAACTATTGATCCTGATAGCCAGCAAACGAGCAAGATATTTCGTACACACCCATATAGATTATGCAAGCATGCCTTTCCTCTCGTTTTTGTACAAAGAAATCACTTGCTGCAGAACAGTGCGCTCTGAATGCGCGCATACATACTATGTCTTGTACACTACGCGCATGTTGTGTTTCGAAATAAAGGAGTTTTTAAGTGGCGCTTCTTCTGTCCTGTATCCTTTTTTTTGTCCACGTCTTATAATGCAAAAACCATTTTGGAATGCTTAAGAAAGTGTCTTGAATTACCGCTTTGACCTCACAAACTTCTTTGTGTGTATTGTAGAAAACACTGGCCAAGCGGGATGCTGCGGCGAAGCAGTCACACTAGTCGCGTCAAGACTGGAAATGCACCCATGAGCTCATCGACATTTTAGAGGACATCAACCAGGAAGGTCTGCACAGGCTCTTCACCATGAAATAGAGGTAAAAATAATTCTCTGAGATGCGAGCGTGGTTGAAAAGAAAATGACCGAACTGTCAGGGGTGGGGGAAGCAGAAATGCTGCACCTCGAACAAAATATTTTTTGTTGTTGAAACATGCGAAGGAGCACACAGGAACAGCAGTCCATGAACAAATACGGTGATGTCATGCCACAAATGAAACGGCTACAAGAAGCCACAGCAAGAAGCCTAACATCTATTGTCTTTCTGTTTTTACTACACTATATACATCGGATGGCCCAGAAACAATTTTATACCGCGAGCCTTAACATAGCTCGTATTGTGTCCTTTTCAACATGACCTAATTATGAAAGTGCTCTTTGTGGCTTAATGGTTGCGATATGCTCGTATTCTAAGATTGCAAATAGACTAACTCGATCTTCAATGGTTACAACTCATCGAGTATTGGTTGCACTGCACCACATTCCGTTGTACTATCATTCCACTAAAAGAGTCTGTTGCCAGACGTTCAGCGCACAAACGAACATAGCCTTTACTGGTGTGTTCTGCCACTGCATCTGCTCATCACCCTCATGAACAGCCGCGAGGGAAGCACATAGGTGGCGTAAATCGCACAGCCAATGCCTGCGTTACTGCCCTGTCGCCTGTTAAGCGGTAGCACACCCTACTACGTACTATGTTCGTTTGCAGCACCTCCAAATAGTCACACCACTAAATCAGGCACGTCACATGGTATTTTATTTTGCGGGCATGTGCAGTAAGCAACATGCATTTGGCCGCGTCGTCCTAGAGGGTATCGTCACATTTTAAACTCTAGCTGAAGTTACCTGAAACACCCGGTAATCAAGGACTGTTGCATGCATCACTGTTTTTGCGTGGTGAATGACAAAATTAATTTAAAATCTAAGACAAAACAATTGCACTTGGGTTTCATTTCAGGCTCATACTGACATTCTTGAGGAGTGTGCGCTGTTCTGAATTTGATGCAGAGATGGTATCTTCCCTGCATCCAGATATGATGGTTTTCGCTCAGCTGTGTGCGGTCTGCATTCAGTTTACAAAGGTAAGCTAACATAAGACTTATTGGCACGCAAAGAATGAAAACGATATTTGACACCAACCACCACAAGAACGTAGCTTCTTTTACAGAGTACCTTCCGAAATTCAGCCATTGTGTTTTTTGAAAAACGAATGCGTTTTGCATCAATAGAAGTGATAGATTTACGTCACTCTTCCTTCTTTTTGAATATTAGCCTTCTTCATGCTTCAATAAGTTTCCCAAATGCCACATTCACTTTTATATGCTCGATTTTATTCAATTTGAATAATTCACTCTGGCTAGCAAAAGAAAAGTAAATGTGCTCCTATCTAGACCGTGAGAAATGGTCAGAGAACTATCTATTGCCTCCACACACACTCAAACAAAAGAAGTTGTCAGCATTTTGAGAACACTGAAGAAATTTGCCGAACGAAGAGAGGACCGTAAAATAGCGTGCAAGGTTCTGGTTCTACGCAATCTTTAAGAATTCTCACAGGCTCAGTGGAGTGTAGTTCTTGAACATCGGTACCAGTGCTCTGGTGCTGTTGTGTTGTACTAGTGCTGTTGTGTTTACGCACTGTTCCTACATCACAACTCTGCATACTGCGGCATCTAGTGTCGCGACATATGTTTTGATTTCTGGCTGCCGGTGACAGGAGCTTGACAAAGGCAAAGATAACTCCAGGAAACCAGACTGGGGAGATCGATGCCCATGGTTGTGGAACGTTTCAGACATCTGTTTCGGAGGTTTCAGAGTTGTGGTGCCTCGGAAAGGCTGGCCTATGTTTCGATAGGTGGTCCTCATCAAAGGCCTTTGTCGAAGATAGGCCCACCTATCGAAAGGTAGGTCAACCTTTCTGAGGCACCCTATCCCCATTTGTAACCTTTATACCACAGAAAGTATAAGAGTCAGAACTCAAGTCAAATAGGGTAACAAACATTTACTCTTGCATAACACTTATACCAGCTCTGACATTTCAGCGAGCGCTATGTGGTACTTTGCAGGCTGGTAAAAATAATGAGTCACTATTCAACGAAAAAACTGCTAATAACCAGGTAAAGAATGCTTAATAAAGTGCACGGCTACACGACAGAATTTCCAGCATGGGTGGCTTTTATTTCCAGAGATAGAAGCACGTATTGTGGCTAAACACAGCATTTAATCCAAGTGACTTTGCTCGTCTTTCTGACATCGTGTTCTAATTCGAGAACATCAAGGAAAATGTGAGAAACGGTCAAGTAATTTTGTTATTCCTAACATAAGCCCAAAAAGCAGAGAACATCGAAGGCTTATACTGTTTCTTATATTGGGAATGTTTAAGTAGCGCCTGTTAATTTAGCAACTGTATAATAGAAGAGCCGCTTCTGAATTCGCACCTCATGTAACCGTAATGTTTGCCGGAAAATGCTGGCCGCCAACGCTATGCATCGCAAACGCTAGGCTCTCTGGAAATGCGGCCTCATGCGTGAGGTGCAATGTGGCGGAGGAGAGTGCCATCTGGAGGTATTGCATGAAACCGGGCGTGTACCGCTCCTGGGCCCCCGAGAACGCGCCGACGCACGCAAACGGTGGATGCCGTGGCCGGTCTGAGTGGTAGAAACGCTGAAAAAGGGGTTTCTTTTGAGTTTTCGCGTATCAGAATTGTTTTCTCGAATAGTCAAATTGCAATCCAATGCAGATGGTGAAGTAGCAGAGTCTTTCTTAGTGAGTCTCAGTCGCTTGCCACGTGTCGCATGATGTCATGGCGACATGGAAGGTTGCTATCGGTGCTCCGTTCTGTTTCCGATTTTTAGTATATAATACGTAAAAGGCAAATTAGTTTTTTTTCAGGGAGTGCGTTCTTAAACCGCGCAGACGGCATATTTACGTGTCCACAATTTACAAACGTGAAGACTCAGTGTGCCTGCGGAATTGGTGGAATGGTCATTTGCGCCATTGGTCTCCAAGTATTTTAACGACAGCGGTTAACACAATCGGCGAACTTCAAAAATCTCGTATGCCGGTCAAGCGCGTCCTTTTAATGCTCCACCTCGTATTCCTCGAGGAACTACTTCCGTCACAAACTGTTCCAATTGTGACATGTGCCGTATTAAGATGAGGGTCTTAGCTGAGCCATAGATCGAGTGCACATCTTGGAATCTATGGCAAGCATACCCTTTGTGAAGAGGCCGATTAATTAAATGCTATAAGCTTTCCTGTTTTCATTCTTACCTCTCTGGCATAAACTGACAGGCACACATAATTTCGTACACCCGCGCTACGCAACATCACAATATCGTCTCGTTATTTCTTCTAGAGCGGAGCGAATATAAACTTTTTCGAAACACTACTCGAATACAAATGGAAAGTTATCAAATATCGAATAGTAAAATGCAGGCACATATAATTTTTGTGGGAATACTTGGTGTATTCAGGCACTGCACCTTCAGACTGGTACAAGAAAGACAGCTGATTATCAAGGTTAATGCTTCAGTTTGCATCAAACTGTCATTCACAAACCTGCAACAATAGCCGCTTAACGCCTTTAGTGCCTGCCTGCGAAACAAGCCTTCCAAGAATGAGTGGCTGTTGTGGCTTTCCAAAAACTTTAAAGAAATGGTTGCAGAAAAAAAATTAAAAGCGGTGGGGGAAAGCAATGTGCTGAATGACATGTACGTCCTAGCGACGCGTAAAAAAGCCCGTTGCAAGGAAAACATGACGAAAAACTTTACTGTTGCCTTATTACTGACAATTTCTGGCATCATATTTAAACAATCGAATAGTTGTCTAACCCGAATTTATCGAACTCTTAAGGTATTTAAAATGTCCCACCCGCTTCTTGCCCAGTCTCCCCGTTGTGAAGCGTGCCATAGAGTTGAAATCGTCACTCATCATCAATACACGGCAATCACAGACGGGAAGTTGACACGGCAGTACAGTGAGATTGTAGCCTGCTGGTTAAGCAATTAGGCATAGAAAAGTTAGAATGGTTGGCTTTACTGAAGGAAATTGGCTATAGGTGACATTGTTTGCAGTGATATTTAGGTACATTTTTTTTTACTAATTTCGTATCGAACTAGGCCAGCAGGTTGCACCTTGGTTGGTTGGATAAGGGTAGCAAAGTGGCAGCACTGTTCAATAATTGTGCCATCTATTCGGTAAGACAGCAGCGGCATCTCACCAGCAGTCACGTGTTTGCAAAGAAAGCCGCGTTTATGATTTCTCGCGCTATAACAAACCAGCGGTAACTCGCATAGGAGAAATAAACTTCGCCAGTTCTGCGTGTATGGCGCCTGCAGTGCGGGGAGATTCGATAATATTTGCATGCTTATTCTCTTTTCCACGTAACTGCCACTAATGGGAACATTCATACTGAAATTTTGCAATTAGTGGAACTTGAGACAAGATTAAAGTGTTCGATTAAGGTGTTTCACGTAACAGGAATTGTTCATTATGAAGTAAATGTTTAAGAGTATGGCAGTGGCAAGAATGTCCACCTAAAGTAGAGCAGACGCTGAGGGACATTCGTTCTGCACAAGTACAATTAGTGAGAGGAGTCTTTGTACGAAGCATGCTATAAGATCGACAGGGTACTGCAGAAGCAAAAATGGGCATTTGTGTAAAGATCTCATTCAGTGGGCAACTTTAGGAAGATGTGCTACCCTACAGCCAGTGTACTCAAGGTAGAACTGTAGGCGCTAGTTCCAGTCCAATCTTAAAAAAAAAGAAAAAACTTTGTGACAATATGCCTCCGCTCTTTTATTAACAGGCAACCGAGACACAGCGTCTTCGGCGTACAGTTAGGCAAGCACATGGACGGATTAAAGGATTGCCGCAAGAACTGTGATATTCTTCATCGTGGGTGAATTCCCCATTGAGCTGATGATACAGGGAAGCAGTGACCCCGGTGACGCATCAGGATTGCAATCGACGCCGCTGAGCTCATAAATATTTTGCAGGCCAACCCAGAAGGGGACGCCCGTAAAATCTGTAAATTGAAATAAAAGTATCGCCATCACCTTCTCCTTCGCCGGCGTTCGCTCTCTTTTCTGTTGACCTTGGCTCCCCCTAGACAGTGCTGAACTAGCAGACGCTCTCCGTTGACTCCGTAAGCTGCGAGAACACAGCGCACGAAGCTATCAGCAGTCGGCACTCTTGTCGGCATCGCAGATTGCTTTCAAGGTGCGGCGGTGCCGCCACCAGAGTAATCTTGGTCACAGTTCATAACTGGTCGACTCTGAAGAAAAAAGCGCTGGAGAGTGAAACGGCTTATAATGATCGGAACGCCATCAGCGCACCTGTTTGCCTGCGTACAGTCACCGCTTTGTAACGTATACGGCGACACTCTAAAGGTGCTGTTTGCATACGTTCAGGCCATGCACCACTGTATTCCGCGCACCTAGCTATAGGGTTGTCCTTTATATTGCTTGCAAAAAACTAGTAAAGCTTGATGTTACACGGACCGCTTTATTGAGTGGACAAATGTTAACCTAGCTAAACTATTTGTAGCAGACAAAATACTGATGTCCGAAGGCGCCACGAATAAGTGCATCAGCTTAAACTTTCAACACTTTACTCCGGTACACACGAGTTGCGAGCAGCGCATTCCTTTTAGACAGCGTTGCAAAATAAATTGGGGGAAGCTCCGCACTAGTGGTGCGAAGACTGGGCCAATTGCTATGCGGGATTTCAAACTAGCTTGTGTGGTTATACATATACTAAACCATAACATCCCACTATCTGTTTTTGTATAGCCATCTCGTCCAACTAGAAATATTTTCAGTTGTCGTTTTAACCTTCCAGCTGTTCATAATGTGTACGGTAAAAACTATCCCCTATGCCACTGCTAAAATTTGGAACCAACTGCCTGGTAACTTGAAAGTACGTCAATTCTCAATCGCCGATAAATTTTCAGGAGCCAGCAATATTCGACTCCACTATAAGTCTGTGTTTTTCCTTAATGCATTCTTCCTTTTATTTTGTCCTCCGGACTCTTTTATAATTTCTTGAGCATTTCGCCTTCCTTTGTGTATAACTGTTGCATAACTGCTGTTACATGAATCCTGTGTAAAATACAGAGTTGTCTCGCTACAGTTATTTTTTCGCACTTCCGGCATGGGCTCAAATCTACAAGAGAAGGCTAAGGGCCCAGATGATTCACATGTACTTCTTAATTATTAGTCGTTTGAATAAACTGATTTTGAAATTTTTTTTTGAATAGCGAAGCTGGTGGCCCCACCTAGGTTATTCTTGGTTCGGTTAAGTCTGTGCGTGGTTATGCGGCACCTGCCATGGATTTCCGAACTTGTTGAGACAACCCTGCGGGTGACCGCCCGATGCTTGCGTCGGCAGTTACGAAAATTTGACGTCAGGAGATTGGAATAAAAACATATTGGAATAATTTTGCGTTATGGGCCCATGGTGCGATTTTTGCGTGCGATCCGTCGTACAGCACGTCTGGTCCGTATTGCCGCATGCGACGATTCGGGACACGCGGTACGAATGAGCAAGCGGCCCGTAGCTCCGCCCGCAACCGGGGTCCCTGCACGGAGGCTCGGAAAGCATTGAACTTGGCAGAGAAAGTGAAGGCAAACGTGTTTTTGGGACAAACGACGACAATATACATGTTTCCGCAAGGGCGCGTTCGTCGTGTCGGTTCCATTGGCAGCCGCCGATGGCTATAGGTATAGTGTACTAGAATAATGTCCTAGTGGCGCGAGCAAGAGGGAGGGACAGTGTGCCGGCTGAAGCAAATGCCAGTAGCAGCAGTTGGTGGCGCTGCTGTGCTTTTTTCTAGCTGCTGGCGCGCGGTCGAGCCGGCTCAGACGCGCTCTGCGGCAGTTTGCTCCGTGTGTTTTCCGAGCCGTGTTACGTTCAACGGAGCCATGCTTGTGAAAAACAGTGGATGATTTCTTTTAAGAAAAGGCGTATCCCTGCATCTACTGCAGCACAGGAGGTTCAATGCCAAAAAGAAAGACGGACACCCATTGTTACGCTCCGGGCTGCCACAGCGATTAATCGGGGTGCTCCGAAAGCGTCATTGTTCGCCGCACCAACGGAAAATGAACTTTGGAAGAAATGGGAGAGCGCAATCTGCGAACAGCAGACAAGCATCTCACTGAACCTTCAGCGGTATTTCATTAAAACTTCTTTCTGGGCGAGTTGGTGCATACTTGACATAAAAATTGCGTGCTTGTGTCTCGTCCTTGTTACTTTGTGGTTGCATGTGTTTGCGCTGTTAAATTTTTTTCTGTTCAGCAGTATGTGAGCGCCACTTTGAGCCTCGATACATTTGGAGGGATTACGTCCACATCATCAATAGCACCGAAATACGACTTCCACGTGGGAAGCTGTCGCTGGCGCCTGGCACGGTGCCTACCCTTCTGCCCGACTGTCGCGCCTATTGAAGAGAGGCCAGCCGCAGAAAGTGCACCGATGGTAAGCACGAAGCCACGTAAGAGCGCACGGACCGCACGAAATGAAGAAAGAGGGGGGTGTTGTCAGCTCTGCCGACCACTTCGCGAGATCCTGGTCGAGACTGCGTAAGATGAAAACGGACAGTTTGCGGAGAATGAACCATTGGCAATTAGCTCGCTCCAAGTAGTGAATGTTCCCTCAAGCTCTGGTGCCACTTTAACTGTGGCAATGACTCAACCGTAGTTTTCGCGACAACGTAGGTACAAAAGCAAGAAAGGCTCGAGATATTGCATGAAAAAGTTCTGCATTTCGGTGGGCATGAAGACGAAGTGTTTGCTCAACTGTACTTTAGAGGTGCGCTGTGCCAAGACATAGTTGTACGCTCCCTTGCCGCTGCAAACCATTTGCTACAAGACTCTGAGAGCCGCATCATCTGCCAAGGAATAATGCCTGAAAGTGACTTTCATGACCTTTAACATGTTTTAACTCGAGGTTTCAGCCAGCTCCTGTGGTATTTGGGACTCCAGCATCCAGTGACAGCCACCTCATTTTCTATATCGCTGGTTGTGGCGAGAAAGTGCATTTTTAAGACAGGCTGTGAAGCCTGCCTGAACTTACTACTGATCACAAAATGGGCAGCAGGAAATTCGAGGCTTGCACAGTTTACCATATGAAAGACTAACGGTGGTTTGTCATATCCTGCCTCCCCTCTGTACAAGTTTATGATTAACTTGGAAAAAGATTTCATAGTTTGTTTTAGTCTTCTTGAGTTGCACGCAGACAGTGTTTTAGATGCTTTAGGTGCTGAGACAGGCTGCAGCATTAACTTGGCTGCCCTGACCACTTCGAATCCATCACAGCAGAACTCACTGCTTTCTACATCGCAACCAGGCTACATTTCTTCACAAAAAGCGTCAATAAGTGTAATGAAAGAAGGCACCAGGCATCAAAATATATTAAGCTCAGTTGATGTTAGCTTTAACAGTAATAGTTACTTATAATGGGATTAGATGCTCGGTGTTTAGGGAAGGTACGTACACTTTAGGGTTCCTTTATAGCTGCGCTATTTTCATGGTGAATAATTAAAAAGAAATACTAACCTGGATTATTTTCGAGCGTCACTCTGAGAGTATGTGCTGAGGATGCGGCGGATTTCTTAGGAGCTAAAATTTCGGGAAGATCTAATTATTAGGCACGCAGTAAAGGGGGGGAGGGACACGAATAATTTTGACCAACTGGGGTTTTATAACCGGCAACACAAACATGTTTGCATTTTGGCACCATGAAAAAGCAGCCAACGAGTCTATTATTTAATTCTACACCCTCGGGGTTAGCAGCGGAACGCCGAAGTCGCTACGCACTTTCCTGTGCACGTGATTTAAATGGAGTGGTAAATATAGTCCCACAGAAGCAAGGCAGGCCCAGATATCTTTTTATTTATTTATTTTTTATTTAACATACTGTTAGTCCCACTGGGACAGGAATGGATTTATCAGCAAGATACAGGAATACAGTACAGTAAGTTACACATCAATCGAGCAACAATACAAACAGTATACAGTACAGTACAGTAATACGCCAGTTACACACCGAGTGGGCAACAACACAAAATCAATACAGTCTGAACATGATCATCGGGTCTGGATTGTTGACAAGACTGATGAGGCTGCGAGCTCAGCGAACTTTTTCAAGGAATCCCGCGCAGTTATAGATTTATCTAGGCCGTTCCATTCTCTTATGGCTCGAGGGAAGAAGGAAAAGTAATATGTGTTGTTAGCACAGGAGTATTCATTAATCGTAAAGTCAGTGCGCCGGTATCTATGGTAGATAAAACAAACAGCTTTTCGTTGAACTGATTCGAGCATGTGTACATCTTTTTGCATATATGGAAACCAGACAACGTTTGCATATTCTAAGATTGGACGGTTAAGGACTTTATATGCGAGTAACTTGGTATCTGAAGTCTCAAAGCTCAAGGTGCGCTTAAGGAAGTATAAACTGTTCATTGCTTTTTTGGTAATGTTTTGTACTTGGGTTTTAGAGCTGAGATCATCAGAAATAATCACACCAAGGTATTTCTTTTCAATTACTGTTCTGAGAACGCCGTTGCCAGTACCGTAAAGGAAATTAAGTTTTGTTTTCTTATTTGTGACAGACATCACTACAGTTTTTTCCATATTGATTGCCATTTGCCATGTATTGCATCACTTTATGACGTTGCCCAAAGCTGTGTTTAACCTTATTTGGTCTGCATGAGTGTTTATTTCTTGGTATAGCACGCAGTCATCCGCAAAGAGACGCACCTTCACATCAACGTGGTATGTTATGTAGTCTCACAGAGCCCTGCGGCACGCCAGAAATGACCGGAACGATATCAGAAGCATGGTCATTGTATTGCACATATTGTGCACATATTGCACATGCTGGTTTTGGTGAATGATGTTTTTAGTCTCAGTATGTTCTTTAAGAAATTTTAATAAGATGTGCTCAAGAATTTTACAACAGGTACATGTGACGGATATAGGCCGGTAATTGGACGGGGACGTTACGTCGCCTGATTTGTGAATGGGCACAATTTTTGCTACCTTCCATTCAGCGGGCAGACAGCTGTCCTGAAGTGACTTAGAAAATATGAGGTAGAGATATTCACTGATTGGTTCGGCATAGCGCCTAAGAAAGCAGTTTGGAATTCCGTCAGGACCACAACTCTTTCTTTCATCAAGGTTCAACAACAGAGAAAGAATCCCAGGTACACTTATGACCGGAGCGCCAGAAAATTGTGTAGACTCATTACTATAGCACGCTAATGTTCCTAAAACACCGTTATCGGCGGTGAATATCGACTGGAAGTAATTGTTAAATGAGTCAGCTTGCTGCTTTCCACGTGTAGGCGAACTAGCAGTAACATTCTTTCTGTTTAAATACCTCCAGAACTTGGCCGGTGAATTTTTAATGAAGTTGTTAAGTGTAGTGCCACAATATCGTTTCCTAGCTTCGAGTACATTATTCTTTAATTGTTTTGTTGGCGAAATTATGTTGACCTTTAGTTCTAAGTTTGGTCGTTGCCTATTTCGTTGCCTTAACCTATTAATTTTTCGTTTCATGTTGATTATTTCTCGAGTAATTCACGGATTGTGCTTGCATGTTGCCTTCTTTTTCACAGGGATAAAATTTGTGATGCAATGCATCACGTGCTATTTAAATTGTACCCACAAGGCGTCAACAGTTATGATACTCTGAACATACAAATAATAAAAATAATTAAATTCATGAATAAGATACGTCATAACAGCCGCGTCGTTCGCTCTGTTAAATGCGCGCACATATTTCGTCAGACCGCGCTGGCGACCCAAGTTTGGCAAGAACAGCGTAAACAGTACCGTTTCATGGTCAGAAATTCCTTTTGACACTTCAACTTTACAATCATCTATTCTGAAGTAGTTACTAACAAACACCAAATCTAGTATAGAATTTGATGATCCTTGCGCACGAGTAGGCTCTAACAATTTGTACAAGTTCTAAAGTGAATAGGATACGATACATGGCATTACTTGTTGCATCAGTTGAGCTTAAAGTATTCCAGTTAACTAGCGGACAATTAAAGTCGCCAGCTAATATGATCATAGAGCCATAGACATATTTGTACATGTAATCAAACAGAAAATCCAAATACACAGTTTCAGCATTTGGTGGCCTGTAGACCGCGCCCACATTAACAGATTTACATTTCAAGTGAACTTTGCACCAAACGGCTTCTACACCAGGAATGTCAGGCATTTGCGTAAAGGGTAGATCACGTTTTAAGACCAAGGCCACTCCCTCACCCCTAGATTCCCTGTCTTTGCGAATGATGACATAGCCCGGGGAAACGATTTCATGATCTTGAACGCTATTGGCTTTATTGGCTATTGGCAATATTGGCTTTCGAGCAGTAGATGAGCAACAAGAAGCTCGGTGAATTGCCAGCTGGCACAGGCGATACGACGAGCGCAATGAAAGCGCCGGACTGTGCGAGAATACGCTAGCAGACGACATTGTCGATACTATAGTCTCGATGTGGCCTTCAAAATCTTCCTTTACACAATACTTTGTTAAGTCCGTAAAAAACGCTTAATAACACGGACAGCCTCAAAAGCAGCGAATATGAGAGCAGCCGGTCTGCTAGAAAAAGTCGCAGTGACGACACCTGGTGGCGTCAACGGAAAGAGGCACGCGCGCCCTTTTCCGGTCGTGTCACTAGGACATTATTCTAGTACAATATAGCTATAGGAGTCGACAGGCACAGCTCGCTCGGCCGGCGAATCGCGAGAGCGGTTGCGCTTGCGCATGGCCTCCGAGATTTACCCCCGCGCGCGTCGCGGTGGATCTCGGAGGCCATGGCTTCCGAGATCCACCGCGCTCGTAACGGAGTCACTATGTTGGTCGGCAAGACGTGTGCGAGGGTGAGCCGCCGTCGTCGGCTCACCCTCGCAAGGTCTCACTCGCACGTGCAGCATATGGCACGCGGCGACGATGTTATCGTCCTTGGACTTCGCACGGAACATAACGGCGACGGCGACGACTGCAGAAATGCGCCTTGAGTGTCCTTAATAATTGCTATTGCAGTAAACATTTATTTAAAGCGCGGTGTTAAGTATGATGTCGAAGATAGCTGCCGTTAATTGCAGAGATCAGCAGCTGCTGTTTCTGTAAACTTATGTACAAGAGCGAGACGCCGTCAATCGTCCTGAGTGGCTGTCACGCATTGGCACACGCGAGTTCCCTGTTGTGACACTCGCAAGCAGCCATTTATATCCGGTGAGAACTCATAAATTTGTTAAGCTCGATGTAGCGCTGCTACTTCGGCGTCTTGAAGGTGTTGAAGTAGACGCAGCTTGAATGGCTCGTTTTCCGCCTCGTCATTGTGGAAGTCTTGACGCCGATGCCGAAGATAATGTCGAATCATCGCTTTGCAAACCTGGACAGAGAGAATCGAAGGGAAACCGATTGTTGGCCTTTGTGAGCTTTGCCTACATCACTAGACAGTGAAACCATACAAGCTAGGAACGCGTCACCATTCGCAGTGCTTGAATTATCGCGATCAATATACCACGTAATCGGATGCAACCTGGACCCACATTTGATGTAATCACCGCCAGTAAACGGCAGTACTAAGTTCCTTTCCACGTGACTCTCTCGCCTTCTCTAGAAAAAACGTGTAGTTGAGCTGATGGACGGCGAACTATAGGCCTGCAATGAAATCGGCACATTTGCGGGCATAGGATGTGGGCTGTCGCAAGGCGGAGGCTGTGGTAAATTTTGATGATTTTTGCGGTTATGATGATGGTCGTGATGACATTACACGCGAGTTACTTCAGCACAATGGAGCGTGCATTTAGTTGGCCGATCAAATTCGAAGCCATTTTTTTTTTCAAGTTCTCTCAATCCTCTTGCTCTGAATTGGCCGAAGTCGCATGTATTTCCCCCCGCTTACAACGCCCTGATGACGTGCACCAAAGAATGATGGATCGTTACTTGTTAATGTTCTCGTGGAAACATTTGTCGCGGAGTCTGCGTGTGCAGGAGCAGCTGTTGAAACCGTGGTTGTTGTAGTTTCTCTTCTGGCCATGGCTACGTTCTTTTCACCTGCATTAAAATTGGTCCAGTCAGCCATTGCCTCTATTTGCTTGTTGGGAGCAGCGCAGCGAAAAAAGAAAACTAAAAAATAATATTAGCAGGGCGTGGAATCGCTGGTAAATGGAAAGCGCTGGTAAAACGCACTTCGCATTGAATAAAATTAGACGACGTCTCCTCTGGCAGGGAAGTAGATTCATATTAGGAACACGATGAACAGAAAGGCTGATCAAAATGGCATCGTCAGAAAAAGGTATGCACGCTTCGACTTCTTCACGGAAGCCTTCCATGTGTAAGCCGAAGTGTCTACCCACTCTGACAACGCGATTTTGGACTGCGTTTAGTTAACCATGTTACAAATATGCATTTCACACCCTGCCCTGCACTACAATCATAGACATGACTTTCTCGTAACGCTTTAACCGGCCATGTCCAGTCGTCATCGCCTGCTGAATTCCTTGCACTCGTCGTAAACTATTTTTTTTTTCATTATATCTTATTCTGGGATCTTCGCAACGTCAGTATATTGTACTTCCCACTCCTGCGACAGACAGTCGGGACTGTGCTATGCCGAAATAACTGCACAAAACTTTTTTTTTTCCGCAGGGCCAGACTGGGCATGATGTGAAACTGGTGCAGGTCCCGTCCGAAAAACCGTACTTCACCGACCTTCTGCGCCTCTGCGCTTAAAAAGAAATAGTTCCCGAGAAACGCCCATGGGTACATAATGAGGTTCGACTCCTTGATCAAGTCACGAAATCGAGCAATCGTTATTGGCTGACGCATGTACACAGATTGGGAGTTAGGCAGCGGTGTCTATTTCTCACTGTCTTCTTCGGTTTGTCACTGACTTCAGTTGTCTTCAGATTCTTCCAAGCATTGAAGCTACTTCGACAAACTCGGACGACGCCTTTGGGACATCACGCCAATGTGTATCGATAAAAAAAAAGTTTCACAATATTGTCACCATATTTCAACACGTGGCGTGTACCTATGAAAAAACACGCCGCTTGTACGCCAAGTCGTAGTAAACTGTTACTGTTTTTTCTGGTGTGCAAGCGACCACCCTGCAGGCCTTTAAGGTAGCTTGATCAGCCGTAACCTTGTTTGTGCTGCACAGTATCCGGCGTGGTAATTGTGTAGGTTACTAGATTTTTACTTGACTTCGACACTATCTTTACGAAGTTCTCTTGCCTGCCGGTTTGCTCAGAATGGGAAGCAGACTAGATATTGCTGCTCCTCACTTTGCTGTCTGTTTTCTCATCTATACGGCGAGTATACCGGAACGCACCCTACGACATGAACGAAAAGAATATGGACGAGAACCGAAGAGTAGTGTTAGGCAGGGCCACTCGCGTGCGTGACGTTGAATGTGGAACGCCACCTAAGCAGCACACGGATATACAGTTGAAAGGGTGTATTGTGCGACGACTTATGCAAGACCACAATATATAGGGGTCTTTTTCTTTCGTTTACGCACCGAGAAATAACTTCAAATTTCTTACGTGCGCTGATTCTGGCCACGACGAGTACTACAGCAGACGGCGCCACTTACTTTGACTGCACAGAGTTGAGACGCGCGCTTGTGTGTTTCGAGGAGGTACGAGCCGCAGTTCGTGTGATCGGACAGTTGTAACGCTCTAAGGGCTGCTCTGACGTTATTTTTAGCATGTAATGCATAATTCATCCTAGGTTTATCTGCCCCTTCTTTCTCCTGCTACAGAACCTATTATCCACAAAATTGCAAATATAAGCGTATATGCGGGGTGCCGTTTTCTTTCTTTTGTTTTCTTCAAATCTTGCAGAATGGTTTTCAAACGCCTTTGGCAGATAGCGCAATTATATGTCCTTGAGTTGGAATAGTCGAAGAGGTCGACATTATACTTGAGCGAGAAATCGAACTGCGAAATAAACTATATAAAGTTAGCTAAATAACTTTTGAATTAATTACTTCACAGCCGATATACTATCGGATATACGGAGCACGAGGTCGCGTGTTCGAATCCCTGCAGCGGCGGCCCCATTCCAAGGCAGAACGCAAAAATTTAAGGGAAATTTGACTTCTGAAACTATAAGTTGCCGGAGGAGCTATAGCCGCATGAGTGTCATGCCATGGGAGCGGTGAAAGAAGTTACAAATAGTTTTGGAAGTATATTGCTCTGAAATGTGGATCACTAAGGAAAGCGAAGTACATTTCGAGGACGTGAATAAAATGGCAAGGTAATATTTACCGCCTGATGAAGATTGTG
Organism: Dermacentor variabilis; assembly: GCF_050947875.1. Classification (NCBI taxonomy): domain Eukaryota; kingdom Metazoa; phylum Arthropoda; class Arachnida; order Ixodida; family Ixodidae; genus Dermacentor; species Dermacentor variabilis. The sequence goes on along the minus strand of NC_134575.1, from coordinate 23,149,501 downwards.
GTTATTATTGTTTGTTAGCATCCCTTATAATTTATTATAATGTGCGATTTATGAGTTATGTATAACGCCGCACAGCCCCACAAGCGACCACAGCATTTCAACCTTCTCAACGCTGCAGTATACAGTGCATACTCCTGGAGTTTCTAAATTCAGCAGGAGTTCGCCGAGTGGTGCGACTCTTTGGTGGCTGTCACGTGACGGTACCAAACCATGAAGATTGACGCCTCGTTTCTCCTACCTTGCTTCTATCCCCTCCATTTTCTATATCGCCTATCTGTGCTTCTTAATCTCTCTCTCTATTTATCTCTCTTTATTTTGAAATTTGCAACAATGCTACCCCTCTGCTGGTAAGCTAACCGCACCTCATTGTTTTTATTTTAACAAATAAAATCACAGTCTAATCAATTCAACCCGAAACGGTCCGATGTACCAAAGCTCCCGCACCAAAGCACTTGCGCCTCAAGGAGCTCGTTTAGCTCGTTGGCTTTCAGCGGCAAACATGCCCCGTTGGAGGGCGAAAACGGCCGAAAGAACAAAATAAGGCAATTTGCTTTAAAATGGCAGAAAAAATATTATTCTGTTTAAAGATATGATCCGCTTGAACGTGTACGTTTGTTTCAGTGATTAAATTTAAGTAGAGTTCGTTGTTTAGTTGCGTAATTGCGTAGAGAAAACAGCCGGCAATCTGCACATCTCCAGGGCCACATTACAGATGGCCATACGAACACGTTCGCATGTTATGTGTCTGCTGTCCATAAGCGAATCAAACCGAAATCTAATCTTGAATACATTTTCCAATAGCTTTTGAATAGTGAACAGTCGTTTTCACGATCACTATAAAAAGATGGTCACCTCCTAATAGTCATACGCTGACAAGTTTCTGTCATTACATTGTATACGTTGTGAAGCGTTGTTTAAAGGCACAAATTGAGCATTAGCGACAAATAGGCAGTTTGTCCGCATACACAGTACTCTTCAGAGAGCGCAAACAGTCGCTGTGTATAGCCGGCATAGTTGGGTGGCTCCCTGAGCGAAGTGCGGCCTGCTCCACTACGTAAAGCTCGTGTTTTATGCCTCTGCACTTATGCCCGCGATGATGAAATGTAGGGCATTTTTGCCACAATTTTTACGTTTGTTTGCGCATATATACGTACAGTTGACGTTCTAAGATATTCGAGAACCGCTGAAAATATGTTCGTAATTGCGAATAGTGACTATTCTGTTCGAAAACCAAGCCGAAGAGGGCGCTGTTGGGTTCGTTATTCGAAAGTTTCGAATATTGGCACAAGCCTATATAGCAATTGTTGGCTATATCTATTGTAACCGCCATTCCTCAAAGATGGAAGAAGAATTAGAATATCCGAGAGACTCGATTTTTTGTTGGTTGTCAGCCACATGAATTAAACGGACAGTGAAAGCAGAGGAAACGTATAGGGGGAAATTATTTGCCACAATTAATTTAAACCAGGAATTCGCAAGGAAAAAAAAAAGAATGGGAAATGAAGTGGGGACGGAAAGACAACTTAGGCGTCGCGTTTCCGCCGGCATGGCCTGCGAACAGCGGCGGCTAACACTCCCGTCGCGAACCTCTCGCGTCACAGACTTCGTACGGCAGTGGGAGGCACTACTTGCAAGCGAGGATCAGGGGAGACAGTAGACCCTCCCGGACCAAGCTCAGCGAGCCGCAAGAGCCAATGGAGCCCTGGACTGAGGGCCCCACCAAGACCTGCCATAACTCCGATTAACTGAGCAATAAAGTTTCTTTTCTCTCTCTCTCTCTCTCTCCTCTCGCGCACATACAGAGATACTCGAGGAAGTTGCTTCCGGAAACTTAATTGGTTAAGTGCCGCGCACATAATGCCCAAGTGGTGGGTTCGGCTTCCGCACTCGGCAAGTTGCCTTTTCGTCCCCTTTCATTTCCCGCTGCCTTATTATTTGTACATTTAACTTAAGCGTAACAGTTAATTTCCTCCGTGCTTTTGCGGGCTTCGTTGTCTGTTTTCTACGCGTGGTTGCGGCAGTTGCTTCACAAAGTAAGGCAGCTGTAACGTAACAGGAATTTATCTTCAACTGTTTGCTGTTCAACTGTTGTCTGTTGTGTCGTATGCTTTTGTATCGGTTGTCATTACTGATGTATAGTTGGATTCATTGTAAATTGTACTCCTGTGTGTACCTGCGCGTCTACTCCCTGTAATGGCCTGTGTAAGGCTGACAGTATTTTTCAAATAAAAAAAAATTAAATAAGCTGTCTCACTGGCCGCTGCACACTCACCGCACAGATCTATACGCTGAAAAAAAAAAGAAAACACAGGAAAATATAAGCTCGGCGTATGCAAAATGCTCAAAAAAGCAAAATAGAATTTCCGTCAGCCTGCTTACGTTCGGTGCCTTCTGCGGAGAAACAAAAATTACAGGAGATGACAGAGGCGCTTGCACGCTCTCTATGAAATGTGCGTACTTCAAATAAGCCCTCACTAGATTCCGGCATCGCGAGAATCCTGCTGAGAATAAAAAAAAATTATTTCTGGGACGATTTAGCGGTAAATGCGAGAAAAATGCCAGGGCATTATGTCGCACTAGCGCAGGCCAGTTGGGGCATGATGAACTTGAAAAAGGGGGTACCATCGAAACACTTAGGTTTAAAGGTTGAAGGTCCTAAATCAAGAAAGGGGCTGACAAATGGAATACCACGTTGTGGTATAAAGTTTGTAAACAGGGATAAGGTTGGTATAAGGTGCCTCAGAAAGGCTGGCCAACGTTTCGATAGGAGGACCTATCTTCCTCAGAAAGGCTGGCCAACGTTTCGATAGGAATACCTATCTTGACGAAGATAGGTCCACCTATCGAAACGTTGGCCAGCCTTTCTGAGGCACCTTATCCCAACTTTATCCCTGTTTACAAACTTTATACCAAAGGCTGAAGGTGTTAGACACGGAGAAGTTGAAAGTCCAGCGTCCGTCCACGTCTAACGCCTTTTACTTGTGTGCGCGTCCTTTGTGTTTCGCTGGTGCTCCCTTTTTGAAGTTCATTGTGTCCCTCCTCTTTGAGGTTCCGGATCCACGAATTAAACCGCCTTAACCATATTGCACTGTGTTGTTCAGCAGATCACTCGACATCCGTCCTGCTTCTTATGAGGAGGGAAGTTCAATTGACGGCGGTCGACCGTCAGTTCCAATATATATATGCTCATCTAGGCTCAGCAGCCCCTTCTACCTCTATCACGTGACACTTCACCTGCGTACACATTTTTTTCCCACTTTAACACTCCTACTGCTAAGGCATTACAAAAAAAAAAAAAAGGAAACATGCATTTTTCTCGAAGGAGTCAGTCAGCCCAAGACAGACGAACTCACAAGCGTGAAACCTTCGCGTCCCACGCATGACGCCCCCACAGGGGGCAAGTAGTCGGCAAGAAGCGCGATCAACTCGGGGATTTCCACGAAACGCACAGCGCTCAAGACTGAACAGCTTCTCCGTGTAAGTGCGCCGCGCAGCGCGAAAGGAAGTCGAAAAGGGGGCGATAGATGGGAGTCACGGCGGCGGAGGTCTGTAACGGGTTGCCGACAGCCCCAAATCTAGCCAAACAGTCGCTACTTCTGAGCAAATATTTGGAGGCTCGACTCAACCCCGTCGGGAGCGCCAGATCTCCCGAACTTTTGTTTCTAGTACATAATCGGTAAAACCGACTTCACTTTTTTAAATAGTGCAAAAGGGAGCAATTTTTGCAACATATTGCACAGTTGTAGGCCTTAGAACTCCTGATGAGCACCAATTTCAATTTGATAAATCATACCTATATCTACGGCATAGCGAGCTCTCTCAAAGTCAGTGACTCCTGCGGGGATGAACAAGCGTGCTGCCGAGCTACGCCTCTTAGGAGGAACGTGGCGCGCGAGGCTAGATTTAGCTCTAATGACGTCATGCGTGGCGTCACAAAGACTCATTCTGCACACGTGACACATTCGCGATCAGGCAATACGACTTCTTTCCTCTACACAACAGCACCAAAGCAGGGTGCGCAGGCAGCACGGTTGCAAAGGTATAAGCGATAATAATGTAAGAAGCTTTTGTTACGTTAGTTTCAGCAAGGAACCACCCTTAGTCCGTTCTTTAAAGACGTTTCAAATCAAATGTAATAAATAAAACAAATTACCTTCGGGCTGTCTTGAGCTCGGTTGCTCGCCTGCAGAATAAAATAAAAAGACGTTATCGTGAGAATAAACGCGTGCTTGCGTTTATTCGTTACATTTTTCAGTCTTTGATTGGGACGAATGTTTTTGTCATCCCGTCTTGTTTTGTATAGACGTGCTTGCTGTCATCGGCCAGTGTGTGTTTATCTGAACTTGGTGAATGTGTAACTCTTTTGCGGCACGGAATGTGACAATAATGTCATTTCATCCCAAAGCCCACTCCACCGTGTATAATGCCAGAATGGGCGTGGGGAGTATTAAGGATAAATACACTCCATCGACTCCTCGGGCTCGAGCAGACGGCGGCCAAATGAACGCTTACACGCGCTTCTTGATGCAGCGGGCGAACAAAGGGTTAATTGGCACGTGTTCGCTTGTGTCTGATATTACGAACTCCTGCATATCACGCCCGTAATAATAAACCCTTAACGATATTGACTGCGGCTCGCGAAGTTGCCTACCAGCCAGATGAGCCTTTCCTAATCGTGAGGCCTATTAAAAAAAAGAACGACGTCTGTCGTATCTTTTGGTTAACGTCACTTTCATAGTGGCAGGAATTTCTTCGGCATGCCTATTAGTCTGACGAGGAAACAAGTATTTAAGAAGAAGGGAGCATACGTCCCTAGTATTCAACCAACTCTCCTAGCAATAAACTTTACAGAATGTTTTTATATCTAAATTTAAAAACACAACACATAATGGCTAGATGTTCGGGCCACAGCCTCGTTCTCATGGCATTCACGTCAGTTGATGCTATTACTTCTTTCATCAGCGATACGACGATTTGGTGGTGCCGCAGTGTGTGGCTTGTATTGCTGATGGAAGGAATATTATTTCCCACCGACATGCCACGAGATCAAGGCTGCGGCGTGAACATTTAATATGTATGTGTTGTCTTCAAGGAGCCGACTGAAAAGCGAGTTATCTTGCCCGTACATTACATTTGCTTCATCGGTACAAACTCTGGGGCAATCCTTTCTCGAGCGCCTCTGTTAGGACAGTGTCTTGAGTTCTCAACAGTGGAGTGTCTTGCCTCTTTCTTTTTTAGTAGCTGTCACAGTGAATTTTCACTGGAAGGCTTCAGTCATCACGGACAGCACCAACAAAACCAAGTCAGGTTAACGAGCGACGTCATCGATACGACAGCAAAATTTTGTTGTGGATGACAGATTGAAATATAAAAAAAAAACATTCTCTTAAGTTTCTTGCTGAGTGAGCTTCGCATGGAAGTTGTCGTATCGAGTGTCGGTCTCTGCAGCACTATAGGTACTCAGCTGTACAGTCGAGATGCTTGTCTAGATGTACTAAAGGGAAAAAGTGTTTGAGCTGTATTGGCATGTAAACTTTCTACAATACCAAAGAAGCCACTCTTACTGTGAAAAAAGGCACGGTGAACGAAAAGGACGCAAAGAAACGAGAGACAGGTGACTGCACCGCATTGAAGTTCCCGTAACTGCTGACCGTGACGTAATTAATTTCGATGGCCGCATTCTGTAATGTTAGTGATGGCTCCAGCCTAGTAAATGTCTTGTCGGTACAAATGGACTACATTGCATTCTAAAAAAAAAAGAAATTAAAAGACTGAACGTAGCAAGTTCCGAGAACTCTTACTGGGCCGCTGTGGCCCGTATACGAAAAATATATACATATATTGCTTGAAATCCATGACGTTCGTCACATTGACACTCTGGCTCTGTGGTTACCGTGCGATTTTTTTTTTAAGAAGATTGTCTCCTTTGTTTTATCTACCGGTAGACCACATATTAAGGCAAACTTATAGAAAATACTTCCTTGAAAGAGTACTTTATCACTATAAGCTGATATATTGCTACTAGTTAGTATCTTCTTAATACAGTCCACGTCAGTGTTCCCGGTCATTTATTGCAGTGCTAACGTTATGCTAATTTAGTGAAGTTGGCACTTGTTTGGGTTTCAGTGGTGCCTTGCTCTATGCGACACTTTTTCGTAAACCTCTATTAATAACTTGATTTGGTTAACTTGGTACCATGAACCTAGAATGTTGACAATGGAATGAGCATATGATAACTACAACACTAAAAGCGCCGGCTTACCCATGCTGAGAAGTTACCCTGTTTCTCAGAGGCGAGCCAATAATCCATGCCAGTGTTGGGATGGATCCTTTTTTAATCGGTCGCCGTGTTGGAGGAGGATGACTGACTGGGATCAAGACGATGTATCGTTTTGGAAGCGTTGTTGGTTGCTGCCTTGCTTGTTCTTGATGATCCTAATGTTAGTGACGGTGACGATGATTACCTAGGAAAGTGGAACAGACCCACTGTGGGGGAATGGCCTAGAATCGGGCAGTATTACGATAAGAACAAGTTAAATAAAAGCAAATAACTCGTCCTCAATTGACATGAAGGAATGCGTAACGCAGTGGTCAGTCTTGCCAAGGAAGAAGTGAAACGAAATGTTAAAAAAAATTAACGTATAGGAAAGAAGTGCGGTAAAATGGACCTCAGATATTCGCGTAAGTCTTTCACTTGTCTCTCTGCCTTCTTGAACTGAAATTTTAAAATTTGGTAGTGAAATAATAATTTTTGTATATTTATAATGGATAAAATAATTGTGGAGCTAAGGTGGAGGATAATTAAAGAGAAATAGAGAATCAGCGTAGCCAAGCGTTAACAAGGTAGCCAATCCCCCTCCTGGGTACGGGCTGCGATTTGAGGCAACAACCACAACAATCGCTTCTGAAAATACGTCGTCTACGATTATCGAACTCCATGTATACGGCTCAGGCTATACCCACTTCAGTGACTGTTGGACAAGCTGATGATACAGCCTTCGACCATTTATTTCGTTATTTATAGATACTCATTGTATTTCTCGGTTGATAAACTCATTAACTTGGCCTCTTTTGTGGCGAGGAGGAACGTATGTCACCGCCGAATCGCTTTTTTCGCTCGCAGTGGTGGTACCTGTATGCGGAGCTTCATGTGTTCCAGCCACTGATCTCTGTGTTAGGCAGTACAGACTTGTACAAGGTGACTTTCTTTTTTTGGCTTCACCGATTTCTTTAAGAACTGCCTATGGTAGATAGCACAATTCTAACCCATGTTGTAAAAAAAGATCGATAAGGTAGCCATTATTTCTACGAAAAATCCAAATCACTAATTGAATGATTAGCATAAGTAACTAGGCTAATTAACTTTTTCTATAGTCGCTTTACGCCACGTGTTTCACCGACGAATTGTGGAGTAGCTTGGATCTTTACTGTGCCCCCAAGGCACGGGACATGCGGCGTTCTTGAATTTCGACCTCCCATCGAAATGTGGGAGCGCCGCGACCTGAATTTCATCCCGGCAACATCGTGCTTTGCAGCGCCACACGATAGGCGCTGAGCCACCGCGGCTGGTTGGCATCTGCAATTTCGTTCACGTTTATTCAAGGATGTCATAAGGCTTCCAATGTTCCTTGGTGGCCGTCATGCGCTGCGACTGCGTCACATCTCGACGGCATCGACGGCTCTCCAAAATATAGCAATATGAACTGCGAGCGTTAGTTAATTTTTTCGCGCACGATATCGCGCATCTCTCAAGCCATGCTGCGAAGCGCTTCAAGTCGCCGTCTAGAATATGCACTACTCAAGGCACGCTTTCTTTTTTTTTTTCAGCGTTATCGTCCGCGTCGCGACGTCGATGCTTATGTGAATGTTGAGGTGCATTGTGATAGAAAGCACCCCGAGTGTTTTGCAACGCGTCTCAGTTTCAGAAAAGTCTATATTGCGAGCAGCACAAGCCGCAGGAGATTCCCTATGCAAATGGAGGGAATGCAACCGCTATGTACTTTGTACCGAGGGTCGTTGGGCCCTGGCATTTCCCGGAATCGACTTTGAGGAATGAATAAATCCCACGATCGTATCCCTGAAGTCCTGGCTGTCCAGTATGTCCGTGATAAGGCTAGGAGGCTTCACCTTCCGGTGCCAACATGGGACTAGCCGGGCAAGCGGGAACACCTTGTACGGGACCTAAATAAAGTTCTTTTTCCTCCTCCTCCTCGTCCTCCACCGTACTTCTTGTTACTTCAGCGCCTATAGAAGTGCGGCAATTTCAGCGCAAAATTTTCATTCTCTCTGGTACGAAATTCCTTCATAAAGCTCTCATATTTATTCATTTAAAATGTGGTTGTGCCCTTATATACTGAATAGAAAGCTAACCTTTTCATTTTATTAGTTTGTTTACTATTATTTTCATTTATTTATTAACTTGCTAAGTTGTCATTAGGCTTCTTTACAATACAATGTAGTTCACATTTTAGACATGTTTAACGAAGTCTGATTAAACACCTTCCAAATCCCTGACGTCAAGTTGAGACGGTGTGGGAATATAGTGGTCGCGTTGTTATCCAACCGGCGTTATTGCCGTGTTTTTTGGCTGATAAGCTCTGTTCTAAACGGTAAAGGTGCTTTAAAACTAAGGGGTTAACCCTTAAACCTATATTAGAGGAGTCTTGCTAAGCTAAAAAATAGTTCACACAATAAAGGACGAGAGAAGGGGTAATGGGTGGAGACAAAATACGTGCGACCTTGAAGGCTCGCCACCACGGCTCTGCTAAGAAAACTTCAGCCGAATTAAGCTAGAAGCATGTCAAGCGTCAAACACATGTATACATATTTCTTCCTGACACTAATCAACAATCCACTAAATCTAGTGGAATATCCGTTATAACGCCAACACTACACGAAGTGGGCGGAGCCCAATACCAAGCAGGTGCGAAGGTCCTCCACAAAACCTTATTTAGGCACTCCACGTAGTATATCAACACAGGGCTCTTTTTTTTTTCTTGAATTTCAGATAATGTCTCTAGACAGCACGATCAGCGATGGACTTGCATGTTTTAATGATTATTCAAACTACCTACTCTCAACCTGCTTGTAAGTCCGGAGGTACAGTAGGTCAAACGAATTAATTAAATTTGCATGCCTTTCATCAATACACATCATATACGCGTAGACAGTACATCAGTTTTGTGAAATTCCGCAAGTTGAACGAAGGTTCATCAAAGGGAAAATTGTCGCCCACACGACTATAGCAGGAAGCTACACAGGAAACCCGCGCGGGTTCCTCAGAAGGTTTCGCATTTGGAGAAACACTCATTTGAACTGACTTGTAATGTTCATTGTCCCTGTGCTTAGAGTTGCCGATTGTTTCGGCCTCGTTCCGTAAACTTTAGCCTCTTTGCTAGCTCAGATGTGAGAGAGACCACTTCGGAAGAGACATTGGTCATGTGTCTTAATTCCCGTTTCGAATGTTTTCTTTTTTTGAACTAGAAGGCTTCGTTTCTTGAAGACCCGTATCGGTGTTTTTTTTTTTTAGTAACTTTGTGGTACAGTCAGGTGGACGACAATTCTCCTTTCCAGACAACATATCACGAAAACAAGTGCATAATGAGGCGCTTTACACACTTACACCGATTTGCGCACTTATACTGATTTTATAAGGCATATACACCGATTTTACAGGAAACACACTTTACACCAATTTCATAGAGAATATGTACCCATTTTATGCTTATTTTTTTAAATAAATGGTGGCGTAGAAAGCCACTCGTATACTTCCTCAACTAACAACGGCGTGCTGGCATGCACTAAAGAACGCTAGAACTTGTGACGATTTGTCTAAACACTTGTAGAGTCCGAGTCGGCAGTGGTCGCTGTCGAAGCGTCGGAATTCGCCGCTCCTGAGCCGTTCGTGGACGTCGTTGCATGGCCAGGGATATTAGGGGGTCGGGGGTCGTCCGGTGTGCTCTGACGCTTTGGTCTAGCCTCGGCTACTTTCTTGTCACCTGAATTAAAGATCAGCCTGCTCAGCCATTGTTTCCCCGCACGGATACACGAATCACTGGTACTTGTGAAGAGTATATATAGTGTTGGGTAATGAACAACAGCGCAGCTGTCGCGTTCCCAGCGGATGCCCTACGAGTGAAGTCACGTGACTGCTTCCCACTAGACAAGCACCGGCGCTAACGGAGACAAGGACGAAGACACGAGGTAGGAGGGTTCACAACAAGTACGAGCGCTCCCGTGTTGTGAGCTTGCCTTGTTTCCTTCGCGCTGGTCTGCGTTAGCGCTGTTGTTTGTTCGAGCGTGAATGTACACCAATTTGCCCAAGTTTCTCTACACCACTTTAGGGATCACTTCCGCTACCTTATATGTAGAGATGTGCGCTCGTGCGCAAGCTTTGGTTAAGAGGGAAGAACGGACCACGTGACCTTATACGCTGACAATGTATATAGAAGGATGAAAAGCTTGGAAGGAGGCGTGACGCACCCGCCGTGGTTGCTCTGTGGCTATGGTGTTGGGCTACTGAGCACGATATCGCGAGATCGAATCCCAGCCATGGCGGCCGCATTTCGATGGGGGCAAAATGCGAAAAACACCCTCCACTAAGGTGTGCCTCATAATCAGAAAGTGGTTTTGGCACTAAAACCCCATAATTAAATTAATTTGAGGCGTGACGGCGGTGCAGTTGAAGGCAAAAAAAAAAAAAATTACCGACGATTACGTTACTTCCTAATGCGAAATTTGAGCGCAGCAAATAAGCTGTTTCACCTTTTCCATAGATTGAGGCAAAGAAATCGAGCAACACATGTATGCGCTATCACAGAATTTTTTTTTTATTTTTCACACGTATTCCTTTAACAAAGACTCCACTAGGTAAGCTTCTGCTTCGGCGGCACGCACCTCTGGATTCTGACGGCGACGGCGCTGGGCCTCTGCTCTGGCAGCTCGTTTAGCAGCAGCAGCAGCAGCAGCAGACGGAGGACTTCCATCGGTCGTCTCGCTCATGGCTCAGAAAGAACTGGCAGATAATTTCGCAGTGGCGAACGGCAGCGGCAATTTCGGCTCGGGCGGTGCACATATACAGATCCGCCGCCACCGATCTGGCTCTCTGATTGCCACCGCACAGGGCGAATGGCAGCGGCAATTTCGGCTCGGGCGGTGCACATATACAGATCCGCCGCCACCGATCTGGCTCTCTGATTGCCACCGCACAGGGGTTGCATTGGAGGAGGAGCGAAGAAAGGAATTAAGTTCGAGCCGGCGCTTTGACAACCGGAGACTCGCAGGAAGAGGGGGGAGGGGGGCGGCGTGTACACCCAGCGGCAAACGATGGGGGCAGAAGCGCGCGCAGCAAGCGGACAACACGATAAAGGGAGGAGGGAAGAGATAGCAGCGACTGACTGATGCCGCTGACGCCGATAGTGAGTCAACCCCAGCTGCGGAGTTGGTTTCAGGGACAACGCCGCCGATGCCGACACAAACAATATGATACCCTCGCTTCCGCAGCGCTAAGAACCAGGTCTAGCCGTGGGAAGGTGGTCACGTATTCGTCGACGTGCCGGGGCCTACGTGAAATAACCGGCGCGTCGGCAACTGAAGAGCACCCTATCCGCCACACAAGAACGGGGGGGGGGACCCTTTCCTCCTCTTTCTGCATGGCGGCGACGGTGTTCTATGCAGTCACGTTATCTTGACTCTCTAGCGGCGTCAGCGGCATCCAGCGGTATCAGTCGGTCGCTGCTAGCGCTGGGGGGATGAAAGGGGGCGGAGCTGGTTACGAGGCCGACGACAACGCCGACGACGACGCGAAACCCAGGAACGGACGCCAAAGAGCTGCGCTCTAAAAATGGCCCCACCCGTGATCTTGTCACTGTAGGCTTTAGGGTTTCCCGCCAGTCTGAGCCATCTCGGCACGCGTTCTTCGAAAAAGACGAGTGCGACAGCAACTTACGGCTGCCGCAGTCATATACGTTAAAAAAAAATCGGTATCTCTGCGTTGAAAGAAAATACTGAAATTTTGCAAGTTTACCTCTCGAAAATGTGCATTGAGCGCTTAGCAAGGCGCGCGAACAAGTGCCCATCGATTAAACCCTACCGCCAACCAAACGCACCCCGGCGATGCTGCGTAGCATGGAGGAAGGAAACTAAGGAGAGGCCCTACCCCCTCCGCGCGCTAGGAGAAAATTGTGGAGGAAATGACATAGTTGGTTCTCCTTTGTTTTGCTGTTTTTTTTTATTTCTTTGCTGAAGTGGCCCCGCCTTTCGGGCCACAATGGCGGCTTTGTTATTGTTCTATGCTCCCACACCTGCTGCTCCGTAGGTTTCGTGCCGTGGCAAAGGCGCCGTGCGGGCAGGTTTGCGTTGGTCTCCGTGTTTTGTTGCGCTGCGTTATCTGGACCGTACTCTACCGGATGTTGCTGTGGCCAGGTGGCACAGGAGGAACTAAAGTTCGTGAAATGAACGCGCATGCAACGCTGTACGCAATCTACCGCGCCACGGCAATGGCAACGGACGAAGGAATATCCGCGGGAAATTTTGCCCTCTTTGGCGGAATCATGCTAACGTGCGAACGATTGTTTAGTATTGCTGCGGAGCGCGCGGGTCCGAGCAGCTCGATGCGCGCAGCGCGGCGTGGTTTCGCGAGAAATGTAAACAAGAGAGGAGAGCTGGCCCGATAGGCGGAGCAACGCCATGAGCAACGCCAACTTCCGGCTTCACTTTCGCTTCACAAAGAGTGACGTCAGGGCCTCTCCTTAGTTTCCTTCCTCCGTGCTGCGTAGCGTAAGGTCACGTGTTGTACCGAGTATTCCGAGATAAAACGCGAAGGGCTACGGTTGCACGCGTACACATGGCCTCCAAAGGTTGCCCGCGTGACTTGTCTCCATCTCCTAGTTTACTTCGGCATTCCGCGGCTCTGAGTATAAAATCGCTCTGAATTTCTCACCTGTTAACAGGGCCAAGGTGAGTACTATGCAGCACAGGAGAACCACAGCTACGATGGCGTAGTACAGCAGGCGGTGCCCGCCCCTGTGACTGCACGAATTCGAAATGCGTATTCGTGTTTCAAAGAGTTGCTTCTCGCACTTCCTAGAACATAACCCAAACTCTCTAGCGTGTGCACCTCTAGCGTTTATTTTAACTTCGTTTCGTAGCGCCGCACAATTTGTTTGCTTTAGTTTTCTTTAAACCGCTAACGCGCGGTCTTGCTTTAAGTTTAGAAGAGCGAGTTGCGTTACCTTCACTGGTCGATATGCCTACAGTGTATTCTCGAACAATCGCCGTTACCGTTCTATATGAGTGTGTACGACGTCTAGCCTTGTCCCCCTAAGCCAAACGTGCACGCCAAACGTGCAGAGTACGCACAAGGAGACTACCCGCATGCCTTTCGCAGTCCCGCACCTTGGCAGCGCTCCGAACTGCACGACCATTCAGACGGAAACTCGAGCTCGGCAAGCCGCAGCAAAATGCGCTTATTGAAAAGATCAGTTGTAAGCCCAGCGTCTTGCTTCTCTGTCTGACTTTTCTCTTGCTTTTTAGGGGCGGGGCGGGGGTAAGAACCGGGGAAATCATAGCGTAGTACGGTGGCACAGCGCAGCCAGCTCACATCGCAGCCGCGATAAGAGAGTGTCTTTAAGAGAGAGTCTCAAAACACAGTGTTCTCGAATCGGGCGATCCGAAATTGACTCGATTTAACGTCATCCCTCTGTTGCCGGTTATCCAAATTGGCACTGGCTTCGCCCGGCCCCCAACATTCGGCCTTCTTTAGGGTACGAACTGTCTGAGGGAAGGAGCCCGCGCCATTCAAATCCTGTTGGACCCCGTGATCGCAACGAAACCGCTGTTAAAGGGTGTCCGCGTCGCTCCCATGGTGGCAATTTTTTGACGTAGCATTTCAAAACACCTACTAGTAGGCGACCCCGTCGGGTTCAGGGGGATACATTTCTTTACAAGTTTAAAAGCACTTCTTGTTGGGCTAGTTGGTAGTTGTTCATTGTAAAATATAAAGACGCCAAATAAACGGACACACAAGAGAAGAGAACGGGACAGGGCGCCACTCGCAACTGCTTTATCGACAGAACGCAGGCACATATATACCGTCGGTCAACGCATGTGCACAGAGCTTACATTCGAGCATCTAATCAAACATTCATGATACACAACGTTCAAGAAAGTTCCTCTCGGCCTTATATATATTTACAAGCGTTCAGGTACCGTAATGGGTGAGCACCTGGCCGGGAGTGCGCTTGTATACCTATGTTACCGGTACGTACGCGGCGAAAGCTGTTAGTCTACTTCGAACAGCATCGGCAGACGCTCCATAACAAGGCCGTTTCGTGGCTCGGCAAGCGGCACCCAGAAATCATTCCAAGGAATCTCTACGGGTTCCCCCTTTCGAGATGAGAACACCCTCAAACATTCGAGCACTGGACCGTGGGACATATCGATGTGGTGGTGGTGGTGGTGGTGGTGGTGGTAGTGCTGGATTGTAACAACAGGTGGGTTTAGCCTGGCGAACAAGGCCGGCAATTTCTCCGCCCGAGCGCCTCGCACAATACCGCTGAAGGGTTTCTCCATATGTCCTTCAAACCAGTCTCTCTTAAGAATTCGATGAGGAGACGTAAAGTTTCTTTGCGGGCTATAACTGATCCCTCGGGAAATATAAGGTGTTGCAGGCGCGCATGCGGAAGGTCCTTGTTTTGCAGATTCTTCAGGAGAGTCTCTCTTTCATCTTAGAATTGCTGGCAGGACCACGAAAAGTGCTCAATGTCTCCTGTCTCGTTGCATGCCGTACAGTTCGGAGAATTGATTCGCCCCGTTTTAAATAACCAGGCCGGTGTATTAGCGCATCCTGTCCTTATTCGATATAGAAATGAGGCTTCCTCTCGGTGCAATCTCTTGGTTACGCAGGGCATATGCGGTGGAACCCAAAACGATGCAAAGTGATTTCGAATGTCAGATTTTTGCACTTGATTACCATTATGAAAACCATTATGAAAACCGAGGGTTTTCCTGCGGTCCGGAACATCTCAGCACTCAAGCAGCGATACTGACTTATTCAAGTGAATTCCAAGCAGTTGCTTTTCCAGTTAATGCATTGTCTCTGCTTGCTTTGACAATATGCGTGCCTGCACGCAATTGCTTTCTGTCCACAATGCAATGCTGACGTTCCGTGAGTAACAAGGGCGTAGTTACGTTTCTAAAGCTACCTCACAAACATTCCTATTCAAACAGTGTAATTCAAACAGCCTCTTTTCGTTTCAGTCATCGCGATCGTCTTTGTTTCCATAGTCGGAAGTAACAGGATTTTTTTGTGTACTCACAATGCCACGCAGGTGTGTTTAGATATATAATAAGGTTTAACGTGCCAAAAACCACTACTTCATTATGAGGCACGCCGCATTTGGGGGGATCCGGAATAATTTCGACCACCTGCTGTTCTTTAACGTACGCCTAAATCTAAGTACACGGGCGTTCTCGCATTTCGGCCCCCCACCGAATTTCGGCCGCCGTGGCCGGGATTCGATCCCGCGACGCCGTGCTTGGCAGCCCAGGACCACAGGCACTAAGCAAGCACGGCGGGTACAGATGTGTCTCGTAATTAACTTCGGAACATTTACTTTTCGGGGACTCTGTCGAAAGAATTGTGGCTCTTCTACGAAGCGAGTCGTCGTGAGCCCCCACTGACAGCGTTTCCCCATCCGAGGTCGTTGCCGCCGCAGGCTTTGTTTTCGAGCTGCTCACTTCCGAAGATGTGTGACATGGTGTTGGCACATAAGATATTTGGTTCCAACCGCCGTGGTCTTCTTCTTCCTCAGCCGTAGCAAATTCCTGGCCACCCATAGAGAAAAAAACTTGTTCGGTTACCGTACATATACCTACATATTTAGGCGTAACCTAATTGTGCGTCTCGTGGTGAGTGTACCGACAAGAGAGAGAGAGACAAGGTGAAACTTTCGAACCTCCGCGAATGGTTACCAAGAGAAGTAAAGGGTACCCAGCACATAGCCTAAACATTCAGCCACACGCCGTATCAACGGCTCCGTGGCCCCGTACGGGATTCATGCCGTTTTATTTTTGGTCTCGTCTTCCGATTCTTGAAGAATGCAGTTAAAAGAGCATTCACACACTGGGGAATACTTCCGGAGACAAATGCTGTGACCATCCGCATAGTCGTAGGCGTCACACTTCCAACGCTTATACACATACGTCCACTTATACATGCTACACACGCACTGATTCATTATATTGTGCTTCCCGATTCTCGACCTTCCCGTTGCTCGGACTCCCCAGGGACGAAAGTGAGATTAGGTAATATTCTGCCTATTGCGCAGTCGCTTTCTAACTCGTAACTATGTTCGTCTTTATTGGGTTCCCTGCGTAAGCTTCCTTCCATTGTGACGTAACAATGGTGGCACTTTGACGTGGCGGCGGTGTGTGGCGGTTTCATCGAGAGATGAGAGAATTCATAACAGTTATGGGAGTGTAAAAGTACAGGCTTACCCATGTGAAATAGCTGAACGGCTGCTATGTTGGCGAGATCGCAAACCTTGCCAGTGACTGAATGACTTCTCGTCTTCCTGTCCTTTCAACGATCGACTGACTCATACCCACTCTGAGGGATTGGCCAAAGCTCAGGTGCACAGGCCTTAATAATTTTAGGAATTAAACTGCGCTTGCAAATTTGCGATAATAGATGGACCCGACAGATGCAAGAAAATGAATGAAGTACGTAGCCTGTATTGAAATATTCTAAGAAATAGTAATAAAGGGCGTAGATCTAACTGCGCAATCATTTAGAATCATTCAGTCAAATTGTCTCGAATGCTAATGCTGAGGAGGATGATTCATTTAGGAATGACGCAAGCTCATTGTGGTAGATAACCCAAGAACCGTATGTTATTAGGATAGGAAAAATATAAGTGAAAATATGAAAGGAAGTGATTATAGATTTAAAAAGAAAGTCCCATTTTACGGCGTATACATGACGGCTTGATTTACTATCATCATCGCCATCGTCATCAAGTCACGTTTGTCGCGCTCAGCCATTCTCCCAAACACGGCTTGTTTCTCCTACATTAAAAGGTGCAGTTCAGCTACGAAGACGCCAAATTCAAACTCACATTGGCGTTTCATTGATATAGCCACTGTTTAGCACTAAAAACCACACGCTTACTCGTCCCAGTTCCATATCATTTAATTATTTTTTTATTTGCCGGGTTGTGAGATCACCAATGGTTCTGAGCAGCTCTGGCTGCACTGAGACTGTATCGTAACACGCGAGAAGCCTACGCTATACTGGCACTCGCAAGCAGTCGTCTAAGCGCCTAGCGTTCGCGAATTCATCGCGCACGAAATCTCGCAACGCCTTGAGCGTTTCAACGCGCTTGAAGTCGCCGGCACGAATACGCTGCGGAGCGCAACCGTTGCCAGCCACGTCGTAGTCGACGTCATAGACGGCGATGCCGAATGGAATGTCGATATACTCCCCCTTCGTCGCACAGACCTGAAAAAAAAAGGAATGATTGAAGCGACCGGCCAAATTAGTTTTCGCCGTGTGTTCCCCATTTTACGAGATTACGGCATCGTAAATGGGTAAAAAAAAAAAAAGAAGATCCGGATCCCACGCACTGTGGGAATCGGTGTAAGCGAAGCTTTCTGTGCTGTTTCTTTTGATTGACGCTAATAAGCGGTGACGTTGAAGGCGAATGCTTGATTTCTTCAACGTTTAGTTCTAGACGAGAGTGGTGAGCCAATGTTAAACGTTGCCTCGCGCGCACCCCTGCTGTCTGTCTGCGCAATGCACAGAACACACAGGGAGAGGTGTTTGCGTGAGGCGTTGTTGTGCGCCACACTGAATTCATAACCTCTGAGTGGGTTCAGGATCGTCATTGTCCCACATGGCACGTCGCTTCATGGCAGAAATATTAAACTTCCATTGAATTATTGGGCCGTATGTGCCAAACAACAATCGGATTATGAGGCACGCCGTAGCGCCGGACTTCGGATTAATTTTGACACCGTGTTGTTCTTTAACGTGTCCCTAAATGTAAGCGCGCGAGCTTTGTTTTTTTTTATTTCGCCCCAGTCCAAATGCGGCTGTCGGGATCCACCCCGCAATCTCGAGCAATGTTATAGCTGCAAAGCTACCGTGGCGGGCACCTAAGTGTTGATTTGACGTGCGACCGCTTCCGTAGTGCCGCCCAGATCCTATCGTGCGCTTTAATGCGGTCTGCTTCCGCACGCCCTGTGTAAGTTGTTCGCTTGACGACTTTGCATGGCGTTTATGTTTCAGAAATAGCGGAAACGTGCCCGTACCGTGCATTGAACTTAACATTTATCCCGTTTGCCCACAACTGCTGTCGTGTCTATATTACAGTAGCGTTTCCTTGACTTCTCCGTTCCCCCCCCCCCCGCCCCTGTTACGGAACTGCAAAAGTGGCAAGGCTGTTTGTTATGCGCTGGTTTCGCGACTGCGTCGGTTTCGCGAGTGCTGATTCTCTCCTCCTTTCCTCTCTAACATTCTATCTAGCTTCCCACTGGACTCGCACGTTGCTAGAAAAGTAAGCGCTGCAGTTTCTGCAATGCTTCTGCGCGGGGTCACGGGCAATTACAGCTGCCAAAAGGTTAATGTAATGAGGCCACGCCCAGGCAGCTCCAGAGGGCATTGTGCGCATTCGACGCGCTGCAAAGGTCCAAACGAGTTTCTCGCAAAGAAAGCTTTGAAATCATGATAGAAGTCTTCGTCCTTCCATAATACATTACAAAAAAATAACCGAAGAAAACTGAGACATGCAATCCATACATTCGAAAGGGCACGCAGTGAGTGCAGCTATTGTAGTCTTTCCTCCAAATTTAGCGGCCTGCCAATATCATTGACGTTTGATACAACTGCACACTTCGGTGGGAACGCTCAGGTTTCAATAAAATGTCTTCACAATACCATAAATAAAAGAACTCCACTTTAGGTGGTGTACTAGTAAAGACCCAAGGAGTGCGGCTGACAGAACGGTGTTCACCAGATGCCTCTTCAGAATATCCTTGGCCCCCAAAAAAAGATGCCGTTATGAAGGCCTCACTTCCCTGCATATTTTCCTATATACATACAACACCACCGCAGCATTAAAGTATCTCTTGGGTAGTTATAAATTCAGCGATGACCTAATTGCCGATGACCAATTGGCATTTGAGGGTGTCGCGCAGCAGCATATACCTTTTTCTTGAGGGTGTCGTCTGTCTCGAAAGTGGCTGAGCGTTGCTTGTCAATGTCGTGCGTCATCACGGACGCTTCAGTGCTGAGGTCGCGGAACTCTGAGTCATAGGAGCCTCCGCAAAGCTGTAATTGGAGGCAAAAGTGGGGAATATGAGCTGATTTGACGAAACCTCAAAATGCTCAACACGTACGTACAGATCAAATCCACAAAGTGCATCTGTTTGAGCATCTATAGTGGGGGAGTGCAAATATGCCTTTACAGTGTGCGAGTAACAGGGTTTCTGAGTAGGGTTATTGAAGAACAGTGTTTATGTGAGCTGCAAAAGCCTTGCTTAGAAATTATCGATGTAGTTCAATACGAAGTATACCACATGGATTTCACCACTTTTCAATATACTCAGCTATTTCTGTGTACATTGTGCTCACCTTTGTCACATTGTAATCAATAACCAACTCGATACAGTGCAGTGTCAGAAATCATTGCCGCATCTGTAGTCGCACTCGGATTTGAGATGACAGCGCAGCACGACACAGTCATCTACACCAACATGGCAGTGTCTCCTGATGATGATGGTGTTTATTATAATTACTTTTATTATTCTTTATATTGGCGTTCCCTTTGAAACGCGGTAGCGACAAATAGTCACATAGCATGGTTGAGCTAACCATGTTCTGCTACACTTCCTTACTCTGCTACTTTACCTCTCTCCACTTGATCTTTCCTGTCTTAATTAAAGGTTCTATCTCTATGTCTTAAAGTTATCCATGCCTGTAACCACCCTACTGCTATCGATCTCTTGTTTGTTGTTTTCGCCTGCGAGGCTCTCAACGTTTTATATTTGTCTCGACTACTGACCACTTAATCCTTCCCTCCTCTTTGAATCCCGGTGTTACTGCAAGGTGGGCGTTTGCCACGGGTCTTGCTGGGTGAGCATTTTGGCCTTGCCTTACGATAGACTGTTTGTTTTCGGATACATGCCTCATCCTGTTGCATTATTAGCTTCGGTATCATTTTGTTCTCTGGCAGCCAGCGCGGGCCTCAGATAGCAAGGCGTTTGTGTCATGTTATCACGCAGAACTCCTTTTCTGATTTCTTTCTCGCGGTATTTGTAAGTTTATGGACTGCTCTGTTTGTACCAATTACATCTAATTTACCGGCTCCGTTTCGCTTTTTTTCAGGACTCCGGGTTAACAATTTGTCCTTTCAACTGCCCTATACATTAATAAAGGGAAAGTGAGACATTCACGCAACGTAGCAATTACTACTAAGGAAACCAATACCGGTTCCTCGAAAGAAAAGCTTCACAGTTGAAGAAAAATTCGTCCTGGTCCGCGACACGGACCTGGGGCCACCGCCTTTCCAGGGCAGCCGCTCTGCCATCTGACCTAACCAGACGGCTAGCAGATGGCAGGGTGAAATCGAATTTAGCAACAACTCGAAACAAAGTTGAGGGAAGTAATTAAGAAAGGGAAAGTGAGACATCCACCCAATTGTAGGAATGGCTTCTAAGTAAACCCATTGGGATTGTTTGTGAGACGCCGCTCCACCTTGCGGGTTTCCGCGGAACTATTACGTCATACCCTATACATGGTTGCGAACTTTTTTTGGGCTCTTCCTTCATTCTGTGTATACACTTTTGAGGTCAGATATCCATGCACAGTAGCCACCAACTTTCTTTTGATGATGCAACTGAATCTTTCTTCAAGAATAATTTTGCTTTACACTTCTTTAACTTGAACTTGGAACTTTAACTTGAAAAGAGGACCAAGCCATGCCACGCTGCACCGCCTCGATCATGTGTGGTTTTTCACCGTCGGCTCCCAATGCCAATCGGCCAACCGATCTCTGGTCAAGTTTCAACCTCGTCTACATCTCTGACATTAAGCACATAATATAGTTTGCGAACGTTTAGCGCTGGCACAATTCCTCTTCTCAAACTTTTCACCACTTCATGCTTATTGTAGCCCCAAACCGTTCTATTTTATAAGAGCAGCAATCATCTTCCCCTCCATCTTCACTTCTTATTCGCAAGTGTTTGAGTTTATGTGTTTGCCTAGGTATTTATATTGATGGAATATGGGAACGAAAACGTGCCGACAGGGGTCGTAGTCGCTGCGCCACCTGCTGGCTTGGCGAGCCGTAACGGTCAAGGCAGACAACAGCAGGAGCACTGCGGCGAATCGAAGCAACGAATTGGTTCTCAATAAAATCTGACAGCTGTTCCAACCTGTGTTATACTTTAATACTCCCAAGGCATGCAGTGCTGAATATCATGCAGTGCTGAATACGCAGCCACGTGTGCAGTCACGTGGGAAGCACGTCACTACGGTGACGCTCAACTCACCGTAACAGGGGGCACGTCGCTGTCGTCGGCGTGATTCTGGCACTCCTCGTAGGCTTTGTAAGCATCCAATCCACCGTCCGGCTTCGCGGGCTTGTAAAGGCGTGCTCGCATGGTGAACGAGACAGCCATCGAGATGGATATTCTGCTTCTGACCAACCAGCTCAAGTGAAACATCACGTCCATCTAGATTCCCCAAGATAGCCAAGCAGCACAATGCATCGTCGATGGGGAAAACATAGAGGCATTTGCTTTGTCCGTATACGGCTTTATCCTTCACGGAATACCGGGTTACCGCAAAACGTTGACAAGAGAATCCGCGTTGGTGGCACCATCTCGTGGTGCAGAGGTTAAACCATATAGGGTGCAGCTGTTATGGCAGTGACCAAGCGTGTTCTGCTTGGCGGCTCATGGAAATGTGTCCGCAACGGCGTAATCGTGATCACGTAGTTGTTTATCTTACGGCGAGTAGACGTCTGCAACAGGAAACCATTTCTGCAGCTCTCTCTTCCTGCGCGAAGCTTCAGAAAGTGTCACTGCCAGCGTTGTCGCCTATGTGCTGAGTAACCCCATAATACGTGAAGGGTAATAATGCTCGTGTACGGGCAAGTTAGAAATCTAATGAAAAGACAGTCATAGTACGGAACCTAACAACGAAACGGAGAGTTGGTAGCTATAAAGACCTCTTTTGAATTGACGCTAAGCGACCTTCAGGACACGTGCCACAAGAACTGCGGGAAAGAACTGCCCAAAAACACATAGCAAGCATGGTACGGAACGTTGAAGTTCCAGCGCCCACGACACTCACGTATACGCTCAATACAAACCGCATTTTTACTTCTTTTTTTAAAAAAAGAAAGGAGGCACTACCATCACGATCACGGTCATTACAGTGATTAAGTCCTTTCCTAGGACAAGTATTTAAAGATGCTCGAACAAGGACTGTCTATGAAGCCTACATCGAGGTGAGAGGCTTGTCTTGGTCACGGCAACCACAGGACCCCCAACGGCCTTCTTAATAACATCTCCAAGCTAAGTCTGCCTAGTGCCCAGCGTCAAACAAAAGCAAATGCCTGTTGAATGCCTGTTATCGCCATTCCGTTTAAACGTCTTTCGATTTCCACTGTAACTGATTTCAAATCATAGTATCGAACTTGACATCCCAATAGGCCACCAGTAAACCCTTGTTCTCTTTTTTTTTAATTGATAATTTATACTACTCCCGTTTCCTCCGAACATCGCGTTTATTGTTTTCATTTTCATTAATGCAATACTTCATTATCCTGTGAAATGTGAATCTGCAGCCATTCAAAAACAAAGGCACGATGGCGCATTTTCAGTTAGAAACTGTGATTTTTCAAAACCATGTGACGGCCTTACCACTGTGTTATCGGTGAGTGAGAGAATGTAACATGTTAAACTTACGAGTGACTGCCCCTCTGTTATCTTGCTGCGGTCGATAGTGTCCGGGAACTTCAGAATCGTTGATGGCATAATGTGACAGGGTTTCTCTTGCCGGTCTCTGAACGAGACATGCGACACGGCGACGTAGAGCGACGGCTTGAAGGATTGCCTGAAAATGGCAACAGTCATTTGCAGCTGGCTGTTCCCGCCGGACCATCGGCAGAGCATTGATGATGCCACTGTCTTGGGAACTTTAGATACGGCACCACTTACGTACGGCGTCTCGAGCACCTTCGTAGTTTTAATGCTCGCTTCTGAGTACATCATGTGTATCAGTAAAGGTGTGGCAGGCGATGGATGAAATTTGAATACACTGCCTATAGTTGCTTTGGAAGGTGAGCCATCCTCCACCCCCGCCATACCACCACCGCACTTGTACATTATGGTTTCTATAACACGGACAACTTTTGTCCGCCGCCGCCAATGTTGCGCGATAGGGCGCTGACAAGGTTTGTTTTACCCTGTCCAAATTATCGTTGCTCTCACCCAACGTTAGTGGTGCTTTCATTAGTGTGCCCAGAAACTCCATCATTTGTGAGTGTCTACATTTACGTGCCCTTCCTTTGTTATCAGAAGGCCTGAAAAACTACTTTCTTTTGTATGCAAAGAGGGCGAGTGCTTATTTATGTTTACAAGCAATGTGACTTCGTTTAGGTCTTTCGCGAAAAGTACTAATCAACGGAAAACATTTAAAAAGCAAATTGAATTATGGGGTTTTACGTGCCAAAACCACTTTCTGGTTATGAGGCACGCCGTAGTGGGGGACCCCGGAAATTTCGACCACCTGGGGTTCTTTACCGTGCACGCAAATCTAAGTACACGGGTGTTTTCGCATTTCGCCCCCATTGAAATGCGGCTGCCGTGGCCGGAATTTCATCCCGCGACCTCGTGCTCCGCAGCCCAACACCATAGCCACTGAGCAACCACGGCGGGTCTAAAAAAGCGAATATTGCTTTCTTCGAGAGAAGCCAGACGGTTAAGAGCAGGTACTTACTTGGTGTATTTGAGGTTCATGTGCAACATCTCCTCCGAGTCTGGACTGTTGTTGAACCTAATGCCAATCACTGTGTAAGGGGAACGATTCTGCGCTGCTTTAGATTGCACTCGGGCATAGATTGCCTGTGGCGAAAGAAACATTGAAGGAGTTCTAATTTTGCAATTATGATGAAAAAATTGCGATGAATAGTGATCATGATAGGTCTTTGATGACAGAAATATGCCAAGGAAGGCCTAGGTACATGAGTCAGATATGCCAATTTACGTAGAAATATGTACCAGGTTTTTTTTCCTTGTTTTTTACCTTGAACAGAAGTTTATAGAAGTCCTCCCAGCGACTTCGGGCAGTAGCGTGATGGAGGCTTAGAGAGTTGCGGGCAGGTGCCATGTTTTCCACCAATCGCTCCGCTACTTCATGTTATGCACTTCATGACGATTCAAGGCTTAGATAGTATTTGCACGAGAGGCTAATAGTATAGCGATAGTCAAGTAGTCATCTGTACAAATGATATACAAGTTATGTACAGACAAAGCAGTTATATCCTGTACGACAAACCAGTTCCCGTCAGAAAAATTACAGGTAGAATCAATCTTTTCGAATTAATTTCACTCTACCAAACAGACGTGGTGCACTTGTTAAGCGTCCATTTACCAAGAGCAGATTGGCAACAAATTTCCACAGCCTCACCATTAAAATTCTCAGGTACGTGGTGATCCAACGCCTGTTGAGATCAAGCCAATTCCAAATGTTGAGAATTCCGAAGTGAGACACCCCTCGATTCCACAAGTCGTCGATCCCGGGCAGGAATTCGGCTACGAGGTTGTACGGGCCACCTTGTTGCTGATCGATAAAGCGGCGATGTTCCACGCTGGATAAGGGTCATAGATGCGGACTATCAGTTCAACAGACTACTCCTCGTTTAATTCTTCAAGCTTTGGAAACGCAGAATGAGATTCATGTTTGTCCAATTCTTTATTCTTTTTTCCATTGCGATATCAACTATACGGACACTCCCTGAGAATTTTTTCAGTTATCGTCAACGTGAAATTCCGTATCTATTGAGGTATATGTATGCTGTATTCCATGCCATTCTATATGACAAGCGGTATACATGTACAAGGGTTACACTGCCATACCAATCATCACTGAAGTTGTTCATACCAGGTCTTACATTCATGACAAAATTATTCCTCAGAATTTTGAGAATGGCAGCTCACAAAATAATGTCATGGAATAAAACGCCGACATCGCATACCTTTCATCCTAAACGTTCTCGGACCTAAATATTAAATACGCAAAACATTAACAGACTTCAAAAATTAAAACGATGTAATTTTACCACGTTGGCGTTTATAGGTGTATCGTAAGTTAAGACAACAACAACATATCGACTCGGATTACACTGCTTACCTGCCACGATACTAGTTTCCCAATTCACGCAGCTTTTTTCTGTACAGCAAGCGAGTCACCAGAATATGGCGCTCGCTCAGGAAGTTAAGATGTCTCGTAACGCGTTATTTTGTTTCAAACTACATTAATTGAATATACTAGAATGCACAGCATACTTTTCTTGCATTGTAAGTAGACGATATCATCACCGTCCGGCACAATTATGACATTAATTTTATAGACTGGAAAAGAGGAGGCAGCCTGAACCTGTCCGACTAAAATGTCAGAAATGTTAAAGAAAAATGAAAGGAACAGGATGAGATAGAATAGGAAATAGAGGGTAACGCGACATTAACGACGAGGCATTTAAGGAGTCTTGAATGGGTGAGAGTTGTTACGTCTCAAAACGCCGATGAGCATTCCTTGGTTACTTCCCACGAGGCAGCCCTTTCATCAGCGCCCGCCCAGACAATGGCGGGGCCCGATATGTAATGTGACGCGCAAACAAAGGAGCTCACTTCGAGGTGACAACAACGGCCGTCTTCCGTGGAAGCGGTAACTACCACAAATTCCACTCTCCTGATCCTGACCCCGGCAAGCTGATCGTCCCGGAGAGCCCACTAATTGATGAAAGGGGCTAACGTGGAAGACTTTGTCGGGAATGGCATCGGTATCATGTTGTCAGTTTTCCACGTCGTTGCCTCGTATGCGGGGGCGATCACGCAACATTGTAGGCGGAGTCCGGCGGAACGGCGCTACGTCACGGGCGGGATTTTATGAACGCTTCAACCGAGACACAGTCGTCGGATTCCCAAATCTAGCCGCAGTGGTTGCTTAGTGTCTGTGGAGTTGGGCTGCCAAGCACGAGGTCGCAGCATCAAATCTTGGCCACGGCAGCCGCATTTTTAGGGGGTGTGAAATGCGAAGACACCTGTGTACGTATGTTTAGGTGCACGTTAAAGAACCCCAGGCGGTCTAAATTATTTCGCAGTCCCTCACTATGGCGTACCACATAATCCGATCGTAGCTTTGGGACGTAAAACCCCATGTTTTCTTTTTCAGATTCCCTAGTGTAGTCACCTCGGGAACACGACTGTTTTAAAACGAACAGCTTTGGTGCAGGGGTGTGCCCTGACGTCTGCTGACATGTGGGTCCTAATGTGTCCTGATTGCTCAGACATGTAGTGCTTCTACGTGGAGTGGGCTTCCACGTATGGAGCCAGTGTAAATGATGTAAAATAAACCCTTCATCTTTCACTCCTACTACCCAACGTACTCATTCCTGCGCCTGGACGATTCCTGACCTAAACGCTGCCCCTAGTCCCAACAAACTGGTGGCAGCAATGGGATGAAACCTGCAGCCAACTGCGGTCGCCATCATCTGATTCGCGAGCGGCTAGATGGCAGTGGTGAGATGAAACCTGCGGCCAACGCAAATCACCAACAGCTGATTCGCGAGCGACCGGAGATCCGCGCCGAATATTCGGGTGACAAAGTCAGCTGCACCAGCTCTTCGGATCTGTCAAATACTGACAGATATGATTCTGACGAATTCGATAGCCACGATTCGCCGTTCGCATTTGACCCGCCACCACGAGAGCCAGTGCCCATGCGATACATATATGCTGCAACATGAAGACCAAGGGTAGCCCTAACCACTGATCTTATACGTCCTGCTTGCTATTTTAGGTGTTTTACCCCTTCTCAGGGAAAGGCTTTGCATGCTCACTGTAAGATGCGGAGCACTACTTTGCGCATTTGCATCCCGCAGAGACGCCGTTGACAGACCAAAGCACCGAACGATGCATTTGTTTACATCGGCAGGTGCAGCGAACACTCGTTGTTCGCTTGAGATATAATACTAGCCGCTCATCGTCGACATCAAATAATGCCAGAACATATCAAAACAGGCAGATCTTGTGCATGCACCGTTGCATCACTCTGAATCGCGCTGATATGAGCGACCGAGCAACACTGAAAACAGCGATTGGGAGACTAGTACGGGAGCGTTGTTACGCTGCTTGCTTATCATTCTTCTTATTATCTTTGTGTACACGATATGTTCCGTAAAGTGCACATAGGTGAGGGCTCTGCGCGTGTGATCGTTCATTTAGAGAACGAGAGAACGCGTGGTTTACTCGCCGAAACGCCGATGCCAGTATAGACAACGCTGGTAGCTGAACGAGGCATTTGTTTACGCTGCTGTATCGAAGGGGCCTCCGTTTACTGCTCATTTGGGATACGAGGCAACCAGTGCACTTCGGAAGCTAAATAATGAGTCGCAATGACGATACGTAAAAGTACACCCATCTTCATAGTCGCATCTAGGGAAGTGCCGGTGAGTGCGGCGGGCAGCTTTCCGTCGAATATGGCAACGTACCGATGTCGATACTGCTCTGTGTCGTCGCTTCTCGCTTTTTGTGTGTGCACTGTACGAAATCAAGAATGGTTTATTTCAAATCCGTACGGGCAAAACTGAGCTACAGAAGGAGTTTACTTCACCCTGATGGCTTAATTAGCTTCAGGTCAGTCGTTCAGGTCCGCCAGCAGCAGACGCATGAACTACGCGACTGGGACATATAGGCTTAACCTCAACTGAACGCGATCAGCATCTGCTCAAATTGTGTGTGTGGATGGCAAGGGCTGAAGTAATTAATATCTAGTGAGGAGCAGTGGGAGGCTGCCTTACGCAGCTCCAGGCCCGATCTTCAGGAGGCCATCCTGGAGTGGGCTGAGAGGATAAAGGAGGCCTACTTCAAGTAGTTCCTCCTCCCACCCTCTATTCCATTGCCCCCTTCCCTTTAAAGAGGGATAAATAAAGTTTTTCATCATCATCATCGCGCAGCCAGCAACACAACACCACTTGCCTCCCATCTCTTGCACGCCTACAGGGAACGCAACTCCTCGCGACAGCGACTTCTCGTACCGCGCACTATAGCTCACGATCATCGACTCCTCGACGGTCCCGTCTCTGTCGCCTGCATGATCCCGGCATTCTCTGCACGGAGCATTCCTGACGTCATGCACAATGAGGCCTGTAACCGAGGAGGAGGCAAGGTAGGGCGTTCGAGGCAATTACTTAAACTCATTTGTAAAAGAATCCGCGCAACTCTCAAACCTGATTTTTTGAGGACCTGACGGAAGTGTTCAGAGGAACGTACCCGGTGAATTTCATCGACGTCCGTTTATATGGAAAATCGACGGAGTTGCCCTTTAAAGTAGTGACCATGGACGTAATTATTTTAACGAGGCCTAGCTTGTTGCGTTGCAAACGCCGCAAACCATACAGCGCCGCAAAGCGCTGTATGGTTGAGCGTCGTAGTGCTTCTGTACAGCTCGGAAAGTCTACGCCGCGGCTTGTGGTCGCTGTTTGAGCACCCTGTTTGATAGTGCGCATCATTCTTATGCGTAATGAAATAACACTCACTCCAGAGACACGCCGACCTGAGTAGTCTTCATCTGGCCAGGTAGAGCCAGGAATCGCTCGACTCCTTCGTCGTAGGGACCACCCAGGTTGTTGCGGTCGTCCCGGTAGAGCGAGTCGTAGAAGAGCAGATCGCACAGGCCGTCCGGTGGAACCTTGCTCTGCACGTCGAACTTGTTGCTCACAGTGCAGAGAAGAGGGTACGGGTCGGTGGCTGGCGACACTAAAGACCAAAAATTGAAATCAGTCTAGATTAGTACAGGTTATGCCTGGGTAAAAAAAAAAAGAACATCGCGCAGAATTTTTGGTAAGCCGCGCATCACGTAGTTCGAGAGGGGTCGCGACCGAAACAGCTGCAAAGCTTTTGCCGCCATTCACAGTGCTGGCATAGAATGGGCTCTCTTGTGTACAGCGGCGCCGCAAACCTCGAAGCTAATGCTTTGTCGTGTGTTGCAGGATGTCTGTTTCCAGTCGCGCGAGCCCAGGTAGAGGGCGTCACATTACGCAAAGAAAGAGAAAAGAGTGGAGGCAAGAGGCAGTGCGTCTCCGATAAAAAAAAATCGACAAATTTAGCCAGGCTGCACTTCTGTGTTCGAATTGGGGCGCTACAACGTAAAAATATTCCAAACTTTTCTATTCCAATTCTGCAACCAGCCTACCGCGATTGGTCAAAAACGCTTTTGGACCGTGCACCCCCACTACACCTGTCTGTCACGCAACGTCACGAAAACCGCGGTAGCTCCCCATCTGATATGACGTGCGCACAATGATTATGCATAATTTGACCGAGTCAAACCAAAATAGCTATTTCTGATTCGACGCCTTTTTGCCATAAGCCCTCGGCTATTGGTCAAAAGTTTTCGGGCTGCACCCACTTCACCTGCCTCTCACGCGACGTCACAAAACCGCAAAAACTTACCACGTCAAAGTGGCGCGTACGCGTTAACGATGCATTATTATGCCGAACTAAACTGAATTTTCTACTGAATAGGCGCAGGCTGCCCCGTTCCGAAAGGAATAAAAGATGGCTGCCGCCGATCGCTCCGGCACTGGCTACTCGCTCCTGCCGGAGAGCATGGGTGTATTTGCGAGTGACAAAACTTTCTGCGTGGCCGTGTAACGTTTTCCAGAAATTTCGGCACGTTTACGACCTCGTTCTGCCAACTCTTCTTTGCTGAGGATCCGTTTTAGCGTCATTCTTAAGCTTCCGTTGCATGCCGCCGCGATAGTCGACGAGCCACCGCAAGCTAAGTAAGAGAAAGCGGACCAATCGCAGGCGCCGGCACCATCCTCTGCATTTGGTTATCGATATTCAGTGCAGTGGCCCGGCCCCATCGAATCCCTCTCCATTTGAGCATGCTCCTCGCCTCTTGTGAGCAAATTAGATAAGACAAGCCGCTCATTGCAGGTAATGTTATTCGTTTTTCAAGCAAACAAAAGTGATTTCCTATGAACAAAGGGAACATTTGATTGGTCTGTTCAGACAACCCTGCGGGTGACCGTCCGATGCTTGCGTCGGCGGTTACGCAAATTTGACGTCAGGAGATTGGAATAAAAACATACTGGAATAGTTTTACGTTATACGGCCCTTGGTCGTACGGAACTATATTCAACCAGCGGTTGTATACAGCTTTGTAAGCGAAATGTGCTTCGTCGTGGAAGCAGGTACCGTATTTCGCAGTACCGGCGCGTCTCTTTTCTATTTAAAAGAATTACCTCGGTCACATGGTGCACTTTCGATAGTGTTGAGTCCGATAGAGATCTTATACCTCGCGTGACTTGGGTATTACGATCGTCTAATTTTCTCGTTTGCGAGAGCGATGTCGTCAAATAAATTCCCTTTTGAAGAATGTTATGCGACTATACTCTAACACTTAAACTTGACTTTTTAACCTTCATTTAGTGCTCCATGAAAGTGAAGCTTAGGGCAACGGGGTGTACTTCCCTGCAAGATTTCTTACATATTGTACTGTAAGAAATTCTTGGGGAGTTCTCCCTTCAACGGTAACGGCACTCGTTAGGTCAGACATCTGGTCCTTGGCAGGACCAGATGTAGGTTGTCAAGTATTGTTCTAATTCTAACGAAAACTTGAAGTAGACAGCTTCGCGAAGACAGCATAGAAGTCAAAAACGATGCAGGCTACTGTTCTGTCCAAACAAGATGGTGGCCCTAGCGGGAAGCTTGGAAACTAAAAGGAGAAAGTCGTCTGCGCACAAGAAAACGTAGTCGTGCTTTCCTATGCGCTTAAAGTAAGTTACGTTGTTACCTTTTTTCATAGGTTTCGCGGACGCACAGTTAAAATACAGTGATAATATGTGTGTTTTTTTATTTAGCTTTCTTTTTTGACGCCGCGAGGTAGCGTCTTGTCGCAGATATGTCTTCCATGCGTCCTCCAGGATGTTCCAGACGCGTTCCATTACTTGCACCCGAATTTGTCGCCCATAGCGGTCTTCATAAAGACTGTTTCGGATGCTGTCCTGAATAGGAAAATCGGTGATGAAAGCCCGAGCACCGCGAAATCAGTTGAAATATATAAGGAAAGCTGTTCGCTTTAAAGCTTTAGATGATTTCAGGTGCGTCTTGCCCCAAAACATTAATCGCCATCTGTATCGCGTGCCTTACTTTTTTTCCAACGCCCCCGCTCAACCACTTTCCTGTTAGGAATAATGCGCTTGTGCCGTAGCCCCACTACGGAATGCTGACTTTTAGGAAGGAAAATTCGAGAGTTTTAGCTTGTGAGAGTACTTTTTACCGTTTGCGGATTACCGAGTTACCAGATAAGTGGACTGCAGTGCCAAATCAGGTAGCGACATCTTGTTATACTTCGTCCGATTACGGTGCGCTTGTAACATTTTTGCGTAGAGTGCAGTGTTTCGTCGAAGGACGATCGTAAAAGAGCTTCACGTTAAAACTTATGTCTGTACCAAGGCTTCACAACTGCTGTTAAGTGGAATGTGGCATAGGTCACCGCAGTTTTAGACTTTATTGCGTCACCTGCTCTCGCTACCAGCGTCAATTGTTGCGACTTTGCTCCTATCACGATAGCCTGGTATCCCGCAAACAATAAGAAATTTACGGAAGACCTGCGACAGTCTGTTGAAACGGTTAGCCTCCAATACCTGCGTCTGCAATGAGTACATTCCAATGGTATCTTAAACAGCCAGTGTTGAGGTTAGTTGAGATCGTCTCAGGTTTGATGGTCGAAATGAGCGCTCATCACCCGTGCTCTCTGGCCGCCATGCAGTTGCGTTAGGTAAATAACGTAGGAACAATTACGTTTTGGGCGCGGTGTCGAAACAACAGCCGTGGATTCTTCGCCTGTCGCTTCCGTAGTTGTCTGGTTCCAGTCGCCTGTCGCTTCCGTAGTTGTCTGCTTCCAGTCGCCTGTCGCTTCCGTGGTTTTCTGGCTCCAGTCGCCTGTCGCTTCCGTAGTTGTCTGGTTCCAGTCGCCTGTCGCTTCCGTAGTTGTCTGGTTCCAGTCGCCTGTCCCCTGTCGCCTGTCGCCTGTCGCTTCCGTAGTTGTCTGGTTCCAGTCGCCAGTGGCTTCCGAAGTTGTCCAGTGCCGGGCGCCGGTGTCGCTTATGCTCTCAGTCGCGACAATTTCATCGCCACCTAAAAAGAAAGTGAGCCCTTTCGGCCTCAACACTGTACACAGTAAGGCGCAACTTATTCATGCCTGATTTGGTCAGTATGTGGCGGCAAAAAAAAAAAGAAAATAAATGAGAAATCCTTCCAATCTCCGCGAACTCTTAGCAAGCCACAGGGCTTAACCTGCCGGCATCTGCTCGTATCTGGTTCCATCGTTCTTCTTGCAACTTGATAACATATCTCTATGTATCCACACGCCACGAACGAAATCGCGCGATGATGGTAGTAGGATGCGCATTGGCCGCCTTGCTGACATTGCTACACGGCTTATGGTATCGTTTTTCTAGGCTGCATGTAAGGTAGATTATTTCTCCTCGACATGACGTATAGCGGTTCACGTCTATCCTGGGGTTACGTTCCATTCCCCCCCTCCCCGCCCCTCCCTGCCTTTCTTTTCTTTTCGTTTGTGCACAGCCCATTACGCGGGCACGTTGTTTTGTCTTTGCCTACTGTAAATAGCGTGGTTCCAAGAGAAAACATGGTACAGCACGACGTAAGCTGCAATCTCTGCACTCATTGACGTTGGCAGTGTCGTATGACAATTTAGAGACCAAAATAATGTAGACCGCTGCTTTTATAACAGAGATGCCGCGATGCTTACCAATAATATTATTTACTTTCCGGCCTTGAGCGGTAACTCACAGCGCTGCTCATTCCGAGCAACAAATATGGCCGAAGTTTTCACATCCTGCGAATAGTAACTGAACAAAAACTTTCAGTTTTGTCAGTGTCGCAAGAATCATCACTAAACTAGTTGGGTTAGGTTAGGTTAGGTTGAGCCGCGCACGCCACGGGTTTCCACGGGATTCGCAAGATGCGCTTCCAGGCGGCTGCGCGCGCGCCCTGATTTCGCTCAAAGTTTGCGATTCCCAAAGAATGTAGACATAGAGCGGTTGTTTGTCTGCCTCATATGACGTCCGGGCGGCAAAATTGCTTTCATTGAAGAGTTTGCACCGCGGGAAATGTCAGCGCCTGTTCTGTAATCTGTGTGCGATTACGCGCGGAGTGCATGCAGCCGTAAATTTCTCACTCGTCTGGAGCAGGTCCATGGCTAACACTATGCCGCCGGCGACGAGTAGGGTGGTGATGGCGGTGCTCCCGTAGACCAACCACTGCTTCTGGCCAGGTTTGCTGTAACAGAGTTTGAAGTAAACGTTTCTGTGATCGAGGCTGCCAAGAGGTGGCAGTTCGCGCGCACTCTACCGTGACGTCCGATCACGTGACTCTATATACAAATTGAAGTGCGGTAGCTAGCTAAGCGAGTCGGTACGACTGCTCTGTCCCTGTTTGTTCGTTCGAGCTGTAAGTAAAGGTGCTATACACGAAGGCAGTCCGGTTGGCTGCTTTAGTGGGAGCAACTGATTTAAGTCACGCTTCGGAAGTGCTAGCACGTTCTTCCTCCTCCTCCTCCTCCTCCTCCTCCTCCTCCTCCTCCTCCTCCTCCTCCTCTCTCTCTCTCTCTCTCATAAATATACGCACACTGGTTCAGTATTCCGTGGCGCAAATGTTGTTATCTTAGGTGAGACAGGTTACAATGGGCGCGACCTTTTCGTGCCCTTTTTCTTTTCCTAACACAAATTATCAAGCTACTAGCACTTATTGTTGCTCATTACTGCTACAACTAGTACTGCTGCCACAACAGTCATTATTTAAAAAATTCTACAACTAATTCGCGGTATTAGTAATTAATACCAGAACAGCAAGCACTACTGGTACAACGGCTATTGCTACTACCACTGATGCTAATACTACTGCTACCACTGCTGCTGCTGCTACTACCACTACCAAGCAGTGGAACCAGTAGTACTTTACTAGTACTCTTTTTACTACAATACTACTGCTATTGCTTCTTGTTCTTCTTCCTCTTTTGTTACTGCGACTACTTCGAAAAATGGAGTTAACTCTGACGCCACTGCGTGAATTTCTGCGATAGCGTCGTTGTTGGGTGGAAAAATATATGTCTGAATATTTCGTAATTTTAATTATATTTCTTCGAAAAGCTTGTTGTTCGGTCAAATGGAAACCTGTCCCTAACAATTTATGAAACAGTCGTATAAACACGAAAAGATTTTCTTCGCGTAGCTTTTATCTACTTTTATTTCTGTTGGTCCTAATGCACCACTTTTTTTATTTGACATCCATGTTTAAAGAAGGAGAGTGGCAGGCAGACGTTCTTGCTAAGGATTTATAATTCATCGTCTTGCTCTTTATCCATTTCGCATCGCAGGTATGATACACTCGAGCAGAAATAGTAGTACGCCAGAGGGAAGAATATTTCGCATAATAATCCCGCAAAGCCAAACGCACATGGGCAAAGTGCCGGACTTGCTCCCGCCTAGCGTTCGACTAAGTTTTGTTCGGTATATATATTTTTTCTTTATATACTTGTATTACCCAGCCAGGAAACAGCACGAAGCCATTGCAACTATTCTAATGTCGTAATTGAGTACTCACCGCCTAGGTTTCACCGCTGGTGCAAAAAAAAAAAAAAAGAATGAAAAGACGGAACGTAACTATTCCTTCCGAAATCTCTAGCACGCAATAAAGGCACAACGAAATCACGCTAAGCAGTGACTTACTTCCCGACTCTGGCGGTTCGTGATACGCTTCTGTGGAGGTGAAACAGTTAAGGTTAGTCTACTTCTGCATGACGATTGTGTAAATGGCATGCACTTATAGAGGGACGTTTTAGCTTAGATGTAAATTTCTTTGGGGAAACTGAGAGGAAGCTCTCATTAAGCCCTTCAATCGAGTTCGATGAACTTATACAAATTTATTCCAATTAAACTAAAAATTATTTCAATAATTGTAAATGCCGTTCTTCACTCGCTTGCTTTCAATAATTCTGAACATATAGCAGATGTATGATGTTCAAAACAAAACGTTCTAGAAAAAAAAACATACAATTCAATGACGTTATTCGCTTGCTAGTTTTAACTTCGTCAATTAAAAATAGTTAACGTTAACCAAACAGATGTTTACGGGATGGTTCGGCCGCTGAGAGAAAGAAAGAAAAACATCACCTATGCGTTGCACCAAATGGCATTCTTCATCTGTAAGAGAAAGGTGAACTGTTACCGTGAGAACTTTTGGGCACATAGGGAGCTAAACATTTAGGCAGACATGGCTGCCAGTCGGGGTAGCTGTTATATTACTAACATTTCCAGCAACGAAAGAAATGCACGATTAATATCAGGGGCCCTGCAGCCTACATGACCTAAACTCTCCGACCGCGTTCTATAATAACGATCATTTGTAAAACCGCCATCCGCAATTTAACACCTCTGAGAAAGGCGACCGAGTTGTTACAAAAACTTCTACTTCATTTAACTCTACTCTCAGTTAACTCTACTATGGTGGACTCATCGTTATCGCAAAAGAAAACGTAACAGACGTAGACGGTAAAAGCGCAGGCTTGCCCATTTCGGGAAGTTGTGTTGTTGACCCGGCAGCGAGACGCCAACTATTGACAGTGGCCTAAACGGATCGTCTAAGCCTTGCACGGATGAGCGAGAGGAACGCGATGCGATGGTGCTGGTGATGACTTAAAATTATGGTACATGCTCACTAAGGGTTTTCAGTCAATTCATTCATTCGTCCATCAATCAATCAATCAATCAATCAATCAATCAATCAATCAATCAATCAATCAATCAATCAATCAATCAATCAATCAATCAATTTAATTCAATTCAGTTTTATTTAAAGCTTGATTCAGCCATGAATCGGCCAGGAAACGAGTGAATCAGGCAAAAAAGTATAAGCAGAACAAGAACAGAGGGCTCAACAAATGAAAGGAAGAAGAGCAGATGATTACTGGTTAAATACTCAGGCGCGTATATTATAATTTCTGCGTGCGAATTAAAGGGAACGCAAACATGTGCAAAAGAATACAGAGACAGAGACATCGATAAATAAAAGACCAACGACCTAAACAATTTAGTCGGTGGGAACCAAGAAAAAAATGTTTCTCTCTCTCTCTCCACTGGCTTCCGCACGCCGTTTCGCTTGTCGGATGATGGCCCTTTGGACCTCTTCCTGTGAGCCCCTTGTCTAGGGGCTCCAACTATTGAGCGTTTTATTCTTCAATAAAGTTGTTCTATCTATCTATCTATCTATCTCTCTCTCTCGTTTTTTTTATGGCATTGCATGTTTTCCCGTGAATGTTGCATCTTTCAAAAGAGACCGCACAGGAACATTCATGGGCGGTTATCGACCTGGTGGAGTGTAATATTTAACGCACTCTTCCTTAGGAAGGAGAAGCGCAGGAAATATTACCGTGATCTTTATTTTTATAAACTCTGTAATAAAATATACGTTGTTAAAATATCACCGCTCTACATCTGTGCATGTAGAAATGTAGTTGTGAAACGCGACATAGTAGGCTCGTGATCCTTGCCTCCGTCTGTAGATGTGTACAGAATTTTAATGCGAATAGCATTCTAGGGTTTATCGAAGCAGTTTTATTTTTCCTTGCCCCAAACTGTTTTCTCGAAGCCTCCAGGCCTGACGTGAGCGACCTCCCGCTTCAGTTTTTGAGAGAGAGAGAGAGAGAGAAAGTGAACTTTAATGAGCACCAGCAGTTCAGTCGGCTGGGCCTAGGCCTCCCACAATGGGACGTCGAGGTCTTGCCTCTTCGCCGCTTCGTAGGCCTGCTGGGTCGCCCAGAGTTGGTCGTCGAGATGGGAGCTGCGCAGGGCGGCGTGCCATCTCGACGAGAGGGTCACGGGATTAAGGTCTGGGTATTGACGTTTGCACTCCCATAGCATGGGGGGAGTGTTACTGATTCAGTTTTACAGACCTTGCACGTCTGGCTCGGGTGGATGTCGGGGTATATAGTGTGATAGCGTGTGAGGGAGGGGTATGTATTCGATCGTAACAGGCGAAGGGTGGTTGCCTGTGCCCTGTTTAACTTGCGGTGAGGGGTGGGGAAGGTTCTTCTTGCGAGGTAAAATGATTTCACAAGGTCGTTCTATCTTGTAAGGCGGTCGCGTCCTGCAGGTGCACCTGCACCGTCTCCGGCACGGTTGACTAGTCCTCGTGCTACGGAGTGTGTAACCTCGTTGAGGTTGGTGAGGTGCGGGTGGACAACGCCGGCGTGTGCAGGGATCCAGACGAGGCTGATTTGATTTTCAGGCGAATGCGGAGCTTGTCGTAAGATACGGAGTGATAGCTGAGAAATACGACCTTTGATGTAGTTGTTGATTGCTGCGCGAGAATCGCTCAGTATGGTGTGACAGGCTGGGTCAAGAGTGGCCAGGGCGATGGCCACTTCCTCGGCCGTCTCGGCATTTTTGGTAACGATGCTGGCAGCATGTCGGAGCAAGCCGCCTGCCGTGGTAACCGCCGCAAAGCGCCGTCCATCTTGGTACTCAGCTGCGTCGGCGAAGGTGACGCCCGCGGTGTTGGCATAAGCGTTGATGAGGGAGTTGGGTCGTGCCTTCCTGCGTTCTTTGTTGTAGTCTGGGTGCATGTTTTTCGGAATAGGGTCGGCGTGTATCCATTGCTGAATGTCGCGTGGTATTGAGTGTTCTTGAAAAAAAATTTTTTTGATTAAAAAGACCCGTGCATTGTAATTGCTTCCGTTGGTCGGCTGATATAAGCCTTCATTTCGGTATGCAAGCTGAACGACTTACGTAGACTGAAGATATTGAGAATCCATTGACGACGATTATGAATGCAAACGAACAGCGCGAACAAACAAACGAACCAACAAACGTCCTAACTTTCTGCTCTTCATTTTCATTTACTGAGGTCCACACGTCTACCTAAAGGCAACTCCGGCGTTTTCTTTTAACCATATCTGGATAGCGTCATTTTCAAATGGCATTGGCGGTCCTGTCACCGGTAGGGTGATTCAACTGGCTTAGAAGTTCATCGATAATTTTAAATAACCAATAAACGAGATACCGAAACCGAAACGGTTAGCTTATACGTGGGACAGCACGATGATTCGATGACGTCAGACCCTACATTACGATAATGTAAACACGCAGAACGCATGCTAAGCACGCAGTACACTTGGCGCTAACGCCGAAGAAGCGAAGCTGGTGATGTCTCCTGACGACTCAATGAGCTTTCACAGAGTTTCCGAACTAGACAGCGGCGATGTAAGCGAGAATTTCAGCGGCACTGGCGGTGTAGTCTCTGACGTCACAAACACAGGGTGGCCAGTAGAAAGTCATCAGTCGGGAACGCAACCAATCTTTAAAATTCATTTTCTGGAAAACTAAATGACCCGCAGCCATATAGTTTGGCACCAAAATCAGAGTGCAACAGAGAACGTATATTCAAAATTTTATAAAGGTCAGGGGACATCGAAAAATGGACGGAGTTGCCCTTTAGTTGTACCAATTTTTGCCCGATTCCCGCGTTTCTTGGTCAATTGGCTCGTAATGGGTATGTGCCATAATTTGAGGTCGTCATCATCAGCATCATCATCATCATTAGCGCGTCACGTTCATCCTGGTCAGCCGCGCACGGCCTATATAGGCGAGCCGTTTTGTCACTGGCAGCGGTTGGTGTCTCGCTACCGGGTCAACAACACAACTTCTCGACATGGGTGAGCCTGCGCTTTCACGGTCACATGTTGTAGGGCGTCGGAGCTAACGCAAGCCGAGCTGTTCAACGACAAAATGTATGTTTAAAAAAATATAGAGATGCGTTGTTCGGTCGTCAGACCTCTGAAGACCAAGCACCGTAGGTCTTATAATTGTATTTTTGGCTATGGTGTTGGCCTGCTGAGCACGGAGGTCGCGGGATCGATTCCCGGTCACGGCGGCCGCATTTCGACGGGGGCGAAATGCGAAAGCACCCGTGTACTTAGATTTAGGGGCACGTTAAAGAACCCCAGGTGGTCGAAATTTCCGGAGTCGCCCACTACGGCGTGCCTCATAATCGGAAAGTCGTTTTGGCACGTTAAACCCCATAATTTAATTTGAATAAAGAATTGCATTTTGAACCGTGTATTTCACGTTTTGTTGTTTTTGTTGTTCTTGTTGTTCGGCTTGGATAGCATTCTGCTCAGCAGCGCGCCATGACCACTGCGCAGCCACGGCCTGTCATTTTGATGTGGACGGCGCACATACCCGGGCTGGGGCATTGGCCAAGAATCTGGGAGCATGGTTTAAGGAACAAGAGTGTATTTAAATGTGAAAGAACAACTGAACAATAGGTTTGTTAAATACAAAGAAGTTAGGATTGGAGTGTAGTTGTTATTGAAAATTATAGAACAGATTAAAACCTAGAAATCAAGTAAGTCGAAATAAATTTGCGGATCTCCTCTCTCGCGCTTTTTTTTTGCGTTTCCTTAACCGAACTTTGGCCGTCGAGCCACCATTATGGTATACGCGTATAGCTCTGTCGAAGGGGCTAATTAACAGCCATAAATGTAGGAGTGATGCGCACAATTGTCTTTATTTTCACCTGATGAAACGTTTAATTCCGTGCAATCTTATGCATTTTTACGCACTGCAACTTCTAACAACGCTACGGCCGCATGCGAGCGAGAAGTCGATGCAACAATATGACGTAGACGAAGGCGATGCGCGACGCTTTATCTAAGCAAGAATGGCGACCAGAGGTGTATATGCACGGAGAAGTACGACGCACGCGTTAAATCATTTAGGCATATTCCACGGTCATTCTGTCTCCTTGGCACACCTGTCGCTGTACAACCATTACGCGTGCCCTTCCCACACTGGAGCGTATGTGCCAGTCTCTTCGCCGGTCGTCCGCTTCAAGCTTCATCAAGTGTGACCACGTGTTAGCTCCTTATATAGGTTGCATACCTGGCTGCCACTTCCGGTAGGATGACCTCACGCGAGAGCGATCGAACCGAACGTGTGCCTAGGAGAAGTACAGGGGTTTGCATGAGCTGGAAACAACAAAGACAGATGAAGGTAGCGAATGATCCGCTAACCCAGATTCCTTTTCCACCTGATCCCCAACAGCGACCGAGAGCTGTCTCCTTTTGGGAATAGAGAATCTATTCGTTAATTTACACAGGTAACGTGTCTCCGAAAAAAAAAAGAAGTGGATTTCATTAAACCAGCATCTTCGGGGCCAACTCAACGGCTCCCACCCCAGGCTTAAACGACGGGTGTCGGCGGGCTACAGGTTTACTGCAAATAGCGATAATATAGGAAAAGGCGCCAGTGCTTCAAGTAGGCTGCTTAGCCCCTAATTACGCGTATATTCTGCACAAGTGTTTTTTAGTTGGAGACGTTAACAGCCTTATAATCATTTAGTCAAATCCGACAGCTACTTTGTCTCAAGCTTACTGTCTGTGCGTAGGTTCTAACGGTACCATCTTCAACTTTGCCTTTCAGAAATTCTTGCGCGCGCAATCTTTTTTCTTTCTTTATTGATTATGTGGCTGACGCATTGCATCCCTAATAGTCCTACGAATTTCGACAGCAACTGTCACTAAAGCGAACGCTTTAGATTACGATGCAAACCACCGGGCGAATAACGCTGACATCTTTGTTTGTCGTTAGTGTTATTTATTGCCATGAACTTGACACAAACTAGAGCTGAAAAATGCAGGAAAGCAGATTGTAAAGTACAGAAGGTAAATAAAAAATAAGAATTTCCTAGTTTTTATGTAAGATAGTTGGATAAGAGCATCGCATTTGTTTTCACGGTCGCCTGATGCGCGTCTTTTCCTTCATTGCCCGTGCACATGAAGAGGGGCACCATAGCATAGTTTCTGGATAAAGTTGCCTTTAAAGGATTTTAAATTGTTAGGCACAGAATTCAATCTTACCCTATCTGCTTACCTCCACAGAAGAGGCCGAGAAAACAGCTTCACGCTTGTCTGGCTCCGAGAGTAAGCATTGCCGACTGCCATTGGGCTGTTCCTTTGATTCTCGCTGATCATTGACGAAATAATTTTCTTTATTCCGATTATCTTTTTCAGTGGGTCAAGCGAGATTGTGAGTACACAAATACGTCTGTAATTAGAATGCGTCCGAAAACTTCGCATTATTTCCGGATTGTATAATACAAGTACATAGATAAAATGAAATAAATATGAGAAATTCATTTCGCAAATAGAGCGGGAAGGAGAGATGGTTATTATCTTCAACTTCACCGTTATGCGGCGCACTGTATACGTGTATGAATAAACTCAAGTATTTTTAGAGCGCCAAGTCGGACGCGTTTACCTCGTACGTCTGTTTTCGTTCGAATATTACGTGTTGCGTGAATCTGTTTGGCGTCAAATGCACTATACTCGAGGCTGTAAAATATAGAGAGCAAAGCCAGGAGTATTGTTACATTCACTGTCCTTATAGAAAATTGAATGCAGAAGCTGCTTCAATAGGCAGCAGTTGAACAGCTGCCCGAGTTAGATTTGTTCCGCCTAAATGAACGAGCTGGCGACTGTTCGAGGTCAGTTCTCACTTGAGCAAACCGAGCGCTTTCTTATTAAAAAGAAAAAAAAATATGGGAAATCGGGAACATATCAAGGGATGGTTTTACATCAAATGCTGTCATGTAAATGTTTGACGGATTTTACCCGAGTTTGAACTCGAATTCCCGCAGTGAGCGCAGTACTGTTGGTAATATTAGCAGCAGCAATAGCAATTGAAGCGCATGGAGAAGTCGCGCGTCCTAGCCTTGGCTAGCTGGTCATAGCTGGTCCCCGCTGGCAGCGACGTTTGTGCGCCTGTTCGGCGCACAAGCTCGTATATACACAACCTCCCACAAGGTGCACACTAGTAGCAGCAGCCTGCAGCCGTAATAGACGTAGTACTAGTCGTAGTAGCTGTGGTAGTAGTGGCAGCAGTAGTTGCAAATAGTAGTGATAATGCTAGTTAGCAGAGGAAAGACAGCGAGGTTAACTAGAGAATGCCCCCGGTTTGCTACTCTGTACTGGGGAAGGGTAAATGCGGTATGAAAGAAGTGAGGAAATAAAGCGAATAGTACAGTGTAGGCCAACAGAAGTGGTAAACGTAGTTGTAGCAGCAGCGTCAGTAGCGGAAGAAGTAGCAGCAGTTAGCAGCAGAAACAACGGCCTGTAGTCGCAATAATCGTAGTAGTAGTAAAATTAGTAGTAGTAGTAGTAGTAGTAGTAGTAGTAGTAGTTAGCGAAAATGGTAGGGGTAGTTGTAGCAGCCGCAGCACCAGCAGTGGAAAAAAAAGGGAGTCTTAGCTGGCAGAAGTTGTAGAAGTAGCTCTAGTATAGTAGCAGCAACACCATTAATTGTAGAAGTAGTATACAGAAGTGGTAGTTGTAGTACTAGTTGCTGGTGGCAGCGGTAGCAGGAAGAAGTAGTTATAGCTGTATAGTTAACAGCAGTAAGTACGGTCGGTAGTTTTAGTATTTTTGTCGGGAAAAGAAAACATAGAGGGAAATGCCGCGGTCTCTGTATAACTGCCTTACCTCTGTGGCCCATGCGGAGGTCAACGTACTCCGAAGTGTGTCTGTAAGAAGACGTAGGGTATGGGGTGCAACAAGGGGTGTTCGTACTGGGACTCTCTGAAAAAAAAAATGAGTCAGTCGGTTGCTCCGACACGAGGAGTCGCCCGTAGTCACTCTCTTTTTATGTGCACATGCACCAAGTGGAACCTGCCTTCTGTGCCAGCCACGGGAAGCTCACTTAAATCTGTTACAGAAAGCCGAACCAGAGGAAGTGGTTGTTCTACGGGGGCTGCGCCATCGTCGCCTTGCTCCTCCTCGCCGGCATAATGCTCGGCCTGGGCCTCCTAAAAGCGAGTAAGATATTCACAGCTGCAAGCGTCTACAATGCAGTCGCTGTTCTTTCTTTTATTTTTTTTTGCTTCGAGGCTTGAAATATTCTTGAATGAAAAAAACCAGTCAGAAATACAAAGGACAAGAGGAGAGGTTCACACCACAACGACCGCGAGGGTCAGCTCCAAATTCTACGAAATTCGTGTGATGTCGGTTTCGGACCGTGAACCTGTGTGTGTGTGGGTGTGTGGGTGTAAGCCGTCCTGGAGAGAGGCGGCGTGTTTACAATGACTGGACGAACGTTTCCGTCTCCTTGGAATCAAGGGGGGACCGAGTGCTTATAAAGTGCTGTTGTGCGGATGCTGGACACACTTTCTTAAGCAGTCATGTTAGACTCAGACACTCTCTCAAGCAGTCGTGTTAGACTGACGTACTTTCTCTCGCAGTCATGCTAGACTGATGGACTACATGTAAATACTGTAAATAAACCCATATTCCTCGTTCTCGATCAGAAGCAGTCCTTCCCTCCATCAACGTCCTCAGCGTAGATAAGTTTGACGATGGCATGGGCCAGCTACCTTCTAATTCATGCCCAACTCCAATCTTGACAACGGATCACGAGCGATGGAATTGAGCCCTCAATCATAACAATATAAAACCACGCAGCCGCGTTTCTATACTCTTACTTCACTTGGTTTGAGACCCAGCATAGCGCAGCATGACGTCAGTGGCGCTCGCTGGTGCCGATGCGTCACTGGTTTTGCCCTTGTATAACGGCTGTTACCCGCCGTGGTTGCTCAGTGGCTATGGTGTTGGGCTGCTGAGCACGAGGTTAAAAAAATTAACTTATGGAGTTTAACGTGCCAAAACCACTTTATGATTATGAGGCATGCCGTAGTGGAAGACTCCGGAAATTTCGACCACCTGCGGTTCTTTAACGTGCACCTAAACCTAAGTACACGGGTGTTTTCGCATTTCGCCCCCATCGAAATGCGGCCGCCGTGGCCGGGTTTCGATGGGGGCGAAATGCGAAAACAACCTTGTACTTAGATTTGGGTGCACGTTAAGGGACCCCAGGTGGTCTAAATTTCCGGAGTCCTCCACTAC
Source organism: Dermacentor variabilis (assembly GCF_050947875.1). NCBI lineage: Eukaryota > Metazoa > Arthropoda > Arachnida > Ixodida > Ixodidae > Dermacentor > Dermacentor variabilis. The sequence continues at coordinate 23,105,226 of NC_134575.1, read as the reverse complement.
GGCGTGCCTCATAATCAGAAAGTGGTTTTGGCACGTAAAACCCCATAATTTAATTTTAATAATGGCTGCTGAAGACACATAATCCACTGTGAAGGTAATGTACTGGCTCGGTTTTTATGTGCGGTTCCATAATGGCTGCGGAGTTCGCTGGCCGCAGTAAGCGCAAATAAAGATAAATTACTATAATAGCTATAAAGGCCGGGATACATGGAGCGTTTTTCTCGACGAATCTCGCCCAGCAGAAAACGCCGCGGCGGCGTGACGCCCAACTTCGCTGGCTGGGGATACAGGGAGCGAAAAAGCGGCGGATGTCGACTCAGTGTGGACAGACAAGGCAAAACTGCTTTAGTCAACATGGAATGCACAAATAAAGTTCATAGACCTTTGCTCTTTCTTTACAACAACAAACCGCAAAAGAAAAGCCTTAAGCCTTTGTCTAAAGCTAATTTAGCTGCTTTTGACAATGTATCAGTATATTTTGTGCCTGTTTAGCGGAGAGATTGCGTTTGAAACAAGCGGTATGGCCACGCTGTGCGTAATCCGTACATATTGACGTACAGACATGTCTCCGTCTTTATAATCTTTGTAATCGACCCTTCCACTATCCCACAATATGTGACGCTTCTGCACCGCGCAGATAAGCTTATCGTTACATTCCACGCGAGCTATATAGGTCGTCCCTGTGAAATCTTTACACCGGTGAAATTGCGGGCACAGGAACACCTTGCGGCCGCGCAATGACGAGCCTGTGCGGGAGCGGCTCAGCTCTGTAGGTCTGCTGAGAGACTTATAGACTGAGTGTCGCGGAATGCTCCTAGATGGTGGAAGGTAGGATGCTAACTCCACACATTTCCACACTATGCCTCGCCGCCATAGGTTGTCTATATGTATGTCCACGCGAGCTGCCTTCGAAGTCATGGTCATGTCGCCAACACAAAGCGGCAAGCCCGCGAACAGTGAAGCGCGCGCGCGAGAAGCACGTGCTAGCGATGGAGACGGAAGTGACGGAGGTGTCGGCCAGTGAGCCGTGATTGGCTGCCCTTGCTGGCCGCTTCCGGCAGCGTCCGACGACGTGCGACGAATATCTGGCGGGTCCTGATCGGCCGCAGCAGCGGGCGTATTTCTCGACGCTGGGTGTCGAATGCGCACCATCGGGCGAAAATCGCAGACTTGCCGCCGTAAAAAGCGCTCCATGTATCCCGGCCTTAAATGCTACGCGACCATAAAAAGCGCAAAAAAGGTGTACTCTAATCGAAATCGCTTGTCTTTTCTTTTTCTTTCTTTCACTTCAGGTGGCCAGGAGGCAGGTGCGGTTAAGAAAAAAGAGCCGCCCTCTAGGCACATAAAGTTTCAAGCAACAAAGCATCAGCGGAAAACATCGAAAGCGCCAATGCCGGAAGCAGAACCTGATACTGCATGGGTTCCAGAAGAAAAAACCATGACTGTAACGGTTTCGGAAGACGAAACGTGGACTGCATTGGCTACGGAAGAGGAAACCATGACTGCAACGGTTTTCAAGAAGAAAATGGGTACTGCATCGGTTTCGGAAGAGGAAACCATGAGTGCAATGGTTTCGAAAGAGGAAACTTTAACTGCAATGGTCTCGGAAGAGGAAACGGGTACTGCATCGGTTTCGGAAGAGGAAACCATGAGAAGAATGGTTTCGAAAGAGGAAACTGTGAATGCAACGGTATCGGAAGAGGAAATGGGTACTGCATCGGTTTCGGAAGAGGAAACCATGAGAAGAATGGTTTCGAAAGAGGAAACTGTGAATGCAACGGTATCGGAAGAGAAAATGGGTACTGCATCGGTTTCGGAAAAGGAAACCATGAGTGCAACTGCTTCGGAAGAGGAAAAGGGGACTGCAACGGGAACCCCGCCGCATGCCATGACAATGGCTGGGAAGGTCTCGTTCGAAGAGCCTTCGACAACCGCCTCGACGATGCCCCCCAAAAGTAATCGTTCTCACGTTCTCCACGCTAAACATTTGACTGCACTCGAGGGCAACTTCCCGTGGTAGTGACTGTAAGGGCCGATCTCCTGCACTTGTGTCACTCCGCCAAGTAGTCCGCCGGAGTTTGGACAGTGCTTTCGGTTTCTTGGAGAAGATGCTGAGATCGGCGTGGCTCCCACGTGCGGTGGTCTCGAATTTGCCCAAACGCGGAAAATAAAAACGAAAGGAGTCGCTATTAAAATGACGTAATGTGTTTCATCTATTTCTTTATTTTTTTCTAAATATACGCTCTATAGTAAATAACACATTTAGGTTTTATGTTGCCCAACTTAAACTAACGGCAATTACACTGTGGAACTATATCCAGGAGCGCTGTTACTTGCGCGCGCATTGCCTCCGTACTTTTGCCTTCATTGCCACGGAAAGTTGTCCGCAAATATAAACGCAGCCTTATGCGGCGTCGTGAGCACTGGTAATGCACGCTATACTTCCGACCCTCGGAGAGAGAGAGAGAGAACAACTTTGGTGAAAATGCCTGCAGAGTCGGTTAGGCTCCCTCCACAAGCAAAGACGATCATCACTCACTAAACTCAAATGAGGCTGCTTCGAATCCCGTTGGAGTGTAGCATTTGTAAACGCAAGCGCTCGAAAGGTAATTTTGTTAGTCTATAACTTGCGAAACGTCGTCATCATGCTGTGGGCCGAGGCGGGAATTCCCTTCGTCAACACACTGCGCATGCTCAACTTTCCTGCCGACTGCGTTATGTCACGTTCACTGAAGCGTATAAGCGGTTCGTGACCTGCAAATGCCGCAACGTTAACGAAAGGAAAGACACCCATGCAGGAAGAATCGGGATTGTAATTCTGACCTCTCGAAGGCCCGTTCACTGAGTTGGCACCCCCCACCACGTATCGTGCTTTCACGGCATTCGACGCCGCGTGGGAGATACGTGCATGGAAGGTTAAACGACCTCCAGAGACGCGCATTGCTTTGGCCGCTTGTCCGCAGTAACCGCACTAGCTCTACGGCAAATCAAAACGCCGAATCCAAGTGGACGTGCCGTTTCACTCCGCTTGATTTGTTCGGCCGCTCTGCAAGCCGGAGCCAAGGCGGCGTTTTAGCTTCTGCTGCCGGGTCTATACGATCGGCGTGCGCACGCACCTTTAAAGCGGCTAACAGAAATTTTGCGCAAGGCTGAGTCGTCCCTCTAGCGAACGACATCCTAAGCAACACCGATGATGGAAATATTCTTTTATTGACAGGTAATGGGAAATTGGGAAGGGGCCCCTAGTCCGTGGGTCCTGTGACGCCTTCGGCGATGACCCGTGCCCGTCGGATCAGTGCCCGGCGGACCTCGGAAGCTGCCGTCGCGAACAGCAGCCTTCCCACTGCTTTGTAGTGCGGGTTGCAAGAAGGATGCGGGGAAAGGATGGGAAGCAGGGAGCGTTACATTGTACCGTAACGTGCAAGGTGGTGGGTGAGACGCCACATCCTACGCAAGCGGTGCATTGTACCGTAACGTGCAAGGTGGTGGGTGAGACTCCACATCCTACACAAGCGTCGGGGTAGCGCGGGGGGTATAGGATGTGCAGGAAAGGGAGATTGGGGAATGTGTGGGTCTACATTCGGCGAAGTGCGACCGCCTCCTCTCAAGTGAAAGGCTCCGGCGAAGGTTGGTACAGCCGACGCTGGCGTGTGTAGTGCTGTGTAACCTCGCGATATGTGAGACCGAAAAATCCTAAACTGGTACAACTCACCTGGACACCAGCCCACTCACCTCTCTCTGCCCGGCAACGAAGCTGCCTACATACATAGCTCGAGGATTCACTAGCCGAGCGGCAGGACAGCTGCCGGAGGAGTTAAGGACGGAAGGTCTCGTTCGCTTTACTACTACGTCCTACAGACATACAAACTGTCGCGGTCCACTGTAACCAGCAGGAAGGAAATTTGTAAGCAAACGACTAGAAGTACCTTGGGTGAGGCTGCAAGCTGGCACTTTTCCTAATCCGTCAATATTACGCAACATTTATCCAGATGAAAATGCTATAAACTGTACGTTATCTGCCAAAAATCAACAAACCTGTTCCATGTCCTCCGGCCAAGTCCCAAGGAGGACAGAAGAGAAGTGACTGCTAACAGATAGTGCGAAACCATGTTGCTCAGCCCAGGCCCTGTTATCTATGACAAGGTCATTTCCCGAGCTGAGGAAGCCGCAAAGGTCCGGGAACTCATGGCTGCTTAAGAACGCTGCCTCCGGCACTCTAAAAGTCCTTCTTTGCCAAATTAAGCTTCTGCTGCCCCCCTGCCCCCAATTTAGCATTCCTGCTGAGTAAATCTCTGCATTACTACACGCTGATGCATACATTGGTGTGCGCTGAATGGATTGTAGATGTCAAGCGAAATCTTTCTAACCCTTTCAATAGGCGCTGACGAGCGTCAACAGTTTTTCTTTTTCCGTCTGATTCACCTTATACGTCGAGGTACGACGCCTGTAGCATCGCTTTATCAATTGTTATCACTTTACCTCCCCTCTCTTCCCAGCGTAGGGTAGCAAACCGGATCTTCCCCTCTGGTTAACCTCCCCGCATTTGCCCTTTCCTCTGTCTCTCTCTCTAGCATCGCTGCCGGCGCCAGTCACTCATTTGCGCTAGTCACTCATTTACGCCTATTCTCTTCCTGCTGCACAGCAGCAGTTGTGTGATCCATTAAGCTAGATCAACCCCAGCGTACTGTCAAAACACCGTGCGAGTAATTCGAGTGCAAACTACCTTGCTGTGGCTTGCAATGCTTCCCTTTTCGTGTGAAACTGCCATTTGTTTTTAATTTAGAGACAAGGAATGCTCAAAATAGTGAAAAAGAAATCGTCGTTTACTCTCCCCATTCGCCTCTCCGACCCGTCGAACAAATGCCTTTCTAAAGTACACATTTAAAAAAAAATGCACACTTTAGGATTTTGCTTGCGCATCAGCAATAATCGGCCGATATTTTGACCGCATCTCGTTTTTTATGTTTTTTATACCTTGTGTTCTCTGTACATCTTCATCGTTAACGGCATGCGCATATCAGCGTCGCATAGCGTATTTTACCGGGGCAGAAATGACCGCCGGGTGTAAAGAGAAGGAAAAGAATGTTATTCGTTGGCGTAATGCAAACGCTCCGCAGCGTTTGTATAGCGGGGTAATCTACTAATCTAGACTGGTAAAATTCCGACTACCCCTCCAACGCGCTAATATATACACGCAGGCTCACCGCCCACCAATGCTTACCCCTTCCTCTGCACGCCGAGCAACAAATTCGGCAGCCAGAGTAAGGTGCCGCCGGACGGCCTGTGCGACCTACTCTTCTACGACTCCCTCTGCCGAGATGGCCGGAACCAACTGCATAGTCCTTACGACGAAGGCTTTGAGCGATTCCTGGCTCTTCCCCGAATGATGAACACAACCGGCATCGGCGTGTCCCTCGAGTGAGTGTTACTCCATTACGCATGAAAAATGTCGCAGAATACCAGACGGCACATGAGAAGGTCGACTATAAGCGCCGACACTCTTGAACAACGGAGTACCGTATATACTCGTGTAAGGGCCTCACTTTGATTTTTTTTTTTCTAGAATGTTGGCTGGGTGAGGCCCTGACACGAATCAGGCCGATGACGGGCCGCTTAAAGGTTCGTACTGTTTCCGCAACTGTAGCGGAAGGTAAGATGGGCGCAAATCACGTAACGCTGCAGTAAACGACCTCAGATGCCGGCCCATCGTCTCTGACCAGCGCTGACCCAAACAGGGCTCCCTTCTCTATGCACGAAATGCCATCGATCTGACTGGAAACAGCCGAGACGACGCACCACACAATAAAATAGTGGCGTGGCCTGAGTGGCGACGCCGGCCTGAGTGGCGTCGACTGAAAAGCAGTGTCATCTAGCGTCAAAAGACCTAACTTCGCTTTCCTGTGGCACGCTTTCACCTTTCTTTAAATATTGCCCTCCAGAGTGGGGGAGTGGACCTTTCACGAGAATGTTCGGTAGGCTTCCATATGCAGCAACAATGCAACGCTCTAAGAAGCCTACGTGCAAGCGCAGATTAGCGTACAGGCTCCCTACGACACTCACAGACAGCCACAGCGCTTCGCGGGGGCGCTGCGGCGCCAGTTGCGGGCGCCACCTACAGCAGAAAATTTACAACGGCCGGGTGTAAAGCGCGCGGTCTTCCTCTATTTCGCTGCACTGTCAAAGGAAAATTTTCAGCCCGCTACATGGTGTACATGTCGAACGACATGTACACCATCTGATCCGGATCAAGCTGAAACAGTTATTGTGACCGTTGAAACGTCGCGATATCACATTTAGCCCTGCTTCGTTACACTTACGGCACGGAGCAAGCCATGGAAAAACATGCTTGTACGAAGGAACTGCGCCGTCTCTGTCAAGTTTTCTTTTCTTCCAGCAACAAATTTTAAATGTCTCTAAGGCAAAATATATTTTCATATGGCGATTAAGCAACTAAATAATCGTGACGACACGCCCTTCAACCGAATGTTGGCCTTTTCACGAGAATCGAAAATAAAGAAGCGGCCCCGTGCAACGCGAGAGCGGGGCGCAGTTAGCGAAGCGACGGGCCGAGCAGGTGGGCATGCACACCCGTGAAAGTTCGCCTTGGTCCGGCAGGGGAATGACGAGCGCTGTCGTCGGCGGAGAAAACTCGGCGCGGTCTCGTGTTTTGAAATGGCGCCTCCTGGCGCGCGAGCTGCAAACTTTGTGCCAATCCGCTGTCCTCCTCTACACCATAGTCGGCATCGAGCACCGCTTGTGGTTAAAATTCGCAGTCTAAATCACGTCCCTCTGCCTCCGAGATATGAGTCGCACCCGTACAGTTTCACACAATTATTGTATAGAGAACTGGTCGGTTGCACCTACACTCGCCACGGAAGCGACTAGCGCCAGACAGGAACGATAACATGCCGCTTATGTGATTGCGCACTAATTACGCTACTTTTTCTTGTAGATAGGAAGAATGCAGATTAAAGCTAAATATAGCGTTACAATATAAGAACATTAAATCTAGCTTTTCGAGGGTGCTGACGCTATTGTCTGCGGCGAGCGCCATGACTTTGCGACTTCCCTGGCATATAGAAAAAGATGATTCAGTAGGAAAACGAGGGACGCGTTTAGGTAGAAGCAGTGTTGAGTGTACCAATGATGGCCCTGTGATGTGCCAACGTTGCTCGATGCGAGCTAATTAATGTGTTCGCACGTTGAGTCTACTTGAACTAGGGTACTGTACTACTATATGTACCTATAAAAATGAAACGGAACAGAATTCAACATAACATCGCAGGAACGCAAATTAAAAATTTGGAAAGCATTTCAACTTCTAGTTGAGGTCAAGGAAAGACAGTCTTTCTGAGCGAGGGGACGAGGGGGGGGTCTATGAGCTGTATAATGTAAGAGTCACGCTGGAGGCACGTATGATGAACCTCAACTACAGGTTAAGTGGCCTTCCAAATTTTTTTCATCAGGTGTTATTATTATTGTTGTCCTTGTTATTATCATTACCATTATCCTAATCCTCGTCGTCGTCATCATAGTCACCAGGTGGCCCCAGTAGCACTAATATTTATGCTGCATATGTCCAGGATCGGCCCTCGAAAAAAAGTTAGAAACACATATACACCATATGGAAAAGTGGGGGCAACTCGCCGTAACAGCCTTCGTCTTAAAGTACGACAGCGAACCTCCGAATATAAAATAAACAAGTATTCAAATTTGTCCTGGGGTCATCATGTCCCAAAAGCACTGGTATTGCCGTTATAAAGAGGCGTCCCTGTTATGACATTAGTTCTGGGGAACACGTTTAAGTCTTTTTCGTGCCCTTTTCTCTGTTTCGCATGACCATACATATGACGCACAAGACGCTTCAGACAAGGTTATCCAAACCACAAAGGGCAAAATCAAAAAAGCTTACTATATAGCGCAAAAATACGTAATTTCGAGACACGTATGGCTCACAAGACAATTCAGACAACAGGCTTTACAAACAAATTGAAACATTTATAAGTTGTTATAGCAAGAAAAAAAATAACACAAATAAGTAGAAAAATTTCATTCTGCACGCTAAAGCATCCAGCAAGAAGAGGGCGCCGGTTTCCTGATAATCATATCTTATGCCTTTATGCAGCGTGCAAGATGGCAGCTTTGTGGATGTTCTAAAACGCTCCCCAGACTCCTTGAGGCCGATGCCATACTCAGCATCGACGAAATGTGGGACCGCGGGATCTGCCACTTTGGAATTCTCAGCATCAGGGAGAGTTCCAGTTTCGACAGGAACCTTGTCGGGGCGTACACGAGGACTTTACAGGTAATGAAACATATAGTGTATCGCGATTTCTTTCTCTCTCTCGATGGCAGTTTCCTCCCAATTGGCCGCTCAGGATAAACTCCAAGATTGTTCATTCTGGTGAAGTAATTTTTCATAATTCAATTTGCATTAGCGTTGTTTTTTTTCGCAGGAGATACCTATATTATCTGTAGATGACCTGTTTACTTGTTAATCGATATAACAACTTCAGATATAACCTCTTAGCTATCTTCTATAACTGGCACTATGCGAACTGTTTAATGTACTGCTTTTCGCGACTGTTCAAGTTTTGTAATAATGATGTGTGCCTGTAATCCCAAAAACATGCTATCAAAACTCAGAGCCTCCCCCCCCCCAAAAAAAAAATTTATTATGGTTTTCTAAAGGCAGTTTCGATTTCGTTGCCTTAGCGGTGACTGTTTCATGACGGCATGCCGAAGAAGGTAGTCACGTACCGCGGGAGCAGGACCATCACGACGTCTTTACGTTTATGCCGCCCGCTCGATCGTCTTATGTGCTGCTACATCGTGATTCACGACGAGTAGCCGCATGGGGAGTGACCGAGGGAGCACGAGCGATTACCAAAAACGTCGTCATGTACTGGCCCCACGTGACCACCTTCGCCATCGCGACGTCACGACACAGTCACTGGCTGGGAAAATGAAATCGAAACTGCCCGTAGAAAACTATAGCATTAAAGTATGGGGGCGTTATGAGGCTAGCCAGTATCTTTTAAGTCGTTTGGAGGTCTAGGACTTTCATTTAACGCAAAAAATATACAGCTAAATGTACCACGTGGTGCTTCAATAGCGTCAAAGGGGAAAAATTAATGTATAGATTCGTGTAAGGGCAGCACCCATGTAAGGGCCGCACTCACATAAGAATCGCACCCATGTAAAAGCCGCACCCATGTAGGAGCCGCTCCCCAAAATTAGCTGCAAAAAACTTGGGGGGGAAAGTCTATCGGAGAAGCAATCGCGCTGGGTGCCCCGATGCCACGCACGCCCGTCGGCGAATTTTCGCGCGCTGCGTACTTCCGCGCGCCGCTACTAGATGGCGAGAGCGGAGCGTTTACCTCTGATGCAGTGGTACATCCGGGGTGTGCAGGAGCCATCGGCCACGCCGGCATCATTTTGACCAAACTGAAGTCCCCGAGTGTATTCCCGCGAACCGCTTTTCAGTTAATTAGTCTTTAGACTCCTTTCTCCCTCGCACACCCACTGAATGGAACCGCCCACCCACTGAGATCGTAACTATTACTCATAATCGTTATTTTTGTACAATATTAACTAACACTGTGTAGCGAAAATTTGCTAAAGGCTTGCCACATTCATTTTTTACTATTGCCTAATAGTGCAAACTAGACAGGTGTTCATCTATCACGCTGTTCTGTCTGCAGCTTTTGCTGCTACCGCAAACTGAAATTGCATAAGTAGCAAGCTTTCTTTTGCTCATTGTATTTCGCCCGTTTCTCCTGCTCAACCCACTCCTCTCTGTAATGTTTTCGAGTCCTAAGGGTATATATGAATGGATGAAATTCTGTGGTTTTGTGTACCAAAACCAGGATGTGACCAAGAGGCACGCCATAATGGGGGACTCTGGTTTAACTTCGATCGTCTGGGTGTCTTTAATATACACCTAATGCATGGTACACGGGTGTTCTTGCATTTCGTCTGCTTATAATGCGGCCCCCACTGCCGAAATACAACCCCGCGCTCTCGGGCTTTGCAGCGTAACGCCATATCCACTGCGCCACCAAGGTGGTTCCGCTTTTCAACGCGAAATGACCTGGTTGAACTTCGTCGCGTTCTACGATCGAAGATCTGTTATTGTCACCACTCATCACTAACTTCGTTTTCTTCATTATTGCTAAACTTAAAGGAAAGCTTCAGTTCAGAGCGATCTCCTATTTCTCGTTTCAATTACATGTAACAAGCAGCAATGCTTCTTAGACTACTGCAATAGCGATATTGTGACGAGGTTTTTTGTAGTCGTCGAGCGATAGCCAGAAACACCGCGGAAGCAACGATAGCTCAGCTATACGGGCGAACTCGTTGTACAACGCGTAACAATGACGACGCCTTCTGGCCTGCCGATTTACTTCTGGCTCCGAGACACGCGATGGAGATGGAATCGTCTAGAGCCGTTTTCCTTCCTTACAGCTGCTGCAAACACCACGCAAAAACGTTTCCTCGAGCTGGCCTCTGTAAAGCGTGCACCACCGCATACTGTCATTTGCTGAGACAGCGCCATCTTTACTAGATGTGCCCAGGTCTACTAGGGTCGTCGAGTGATAGCCGGGAACACAGCGGCAGCAACGATAGCTCAACTGGACGGGCGAACTGGCCGCACGACATGCGATGGTGACGGCTCTTTGTAGCATGCCGATCTTCTTCTGGATTCGAGACACGCGATGACAATGGATCTGTCTAGTACCGTTCTTCCTCCTTACAGCTGCTGCAAACACCTCCGCAAAGTTTCCTCGAGCTGACCTCTGTAAAGCGTGCACCACCGCATATTAACGTTTGCTGAGGCAGAACCATATTTGCTAGACGTGCCGAGGTTTATTAGGGTCGTCGAGTGATAGCCAGAAACAAAGCGGCAGCACCAATAGCTCAGCTGGACGGGCGGACTGGCCACGCGAAATGCGATGGCGACGGCTGTTTGTAGCATGCCGATCTCCTTCTGGCTCCGAGACACGCGATGACGATGGAAATGTCTAGTACCGCTCTTCCTCCTTACTGCTGCTGCAAACACCTCCGCAAAGTTTCCTCGAGCTGACCTCATTAAAGCGTGCACCACCGCATACTAACGCTTGCTGAGGCAGAACCATCTTTGCTAGACGTGCCGAGGTTTATTAGGGTCGTCGAGTGATAGCCGGAAACACAGCGGCAGCACCAATAGCTCAGCTGGACGGGCGAACTGGTCACGCGAAATGCGATGGCGACGGCTCTTTGTAGCAAGCCGATCTTCTTCTGGGTTCGAGACATGCGATGACAATGGAACTGTCTAGTACCGTTCTTCCTCCTTACAGCTGCTGCAAACACCTCCGGAAAGTTTCCTCGAGCTGACCTCTGTAACGCGTGCACCACCGCATAATAACATTTGCTGAGGCCGAGCCATCTGTGCTAGACGTGCCGAGGTTTATTAGGGTCGTCGAATGATAGTCGGAAACACTGCGGCAGCACCAATACCTCAGTTGGATGTGCGAACTGGCCACGCGAAATGCGATGGCGACGGCTCGATGGCTCTTTGCGATGGCTCTTTGCGATTTGCGATGCGATAGCTCTTTGTAGCATGCCGATCTTCTTCTGGATTCGAGACAAGCGATGAGAATGGAACTGTGTAGTACCGTTCTTCCTCCTTACAGCAGCTGCAAACACCTCTGCAAAGTTTCCTCGAGCTGACCTCTGTAAAGCGTGCACCACCGCATACTAACGCTTGCTGAGGCAGAACCATCTTTGCTAGACGTGCCGAGGTTTATTAGGGTCGTCGAGTGATAGCCGGAAACACAGCGGCAGCACCAATAGCTCTGTTGGACGGGCGAACTGGCCACGAGAAATGCGATGGCGACGGCTCTTTGTAGCATGCCGATCTTCTTCTGGATTCCAGACACGCCATGACAATGGAACTGTCTAGTACCGTTCTTTCTCCTTGCAGCTGCTGCAAACACCTCCGCAAAGTTTCCTCGAGCTGACCTCTGTAGAGCGTGCACCACCGCATACTAACGCTAGCTGAGGCAGAACAACCTTTGCTAGACGTGCCGAGGTTTATTAGGGTGGTCGAGTGATAGCCGGAAACACAACCGCAGCACCAATAGCTCTGTTGGACGGGCGAACTGGCCACGAGAAATGCGATGGCGACGGCTCTTTGTAGCATGCCGATCTTCTTCTGGATTCCAGACACGCCATGACAATGGAACTGTCTAGTACCGTTCTTCCTCCTTGCAGCTGCTGCAAACACCTCTGCAAGGTTTCCTCGAGCTGACCTCTGTAAAGCGTGCACCACCGCATACTAACATTTGCTGAGGCAGAGCCATCTTTGCTAGACGTGCCGAGGTTTATTAGGGTCGTCGAGTGATAGCCGGAAACACAGCGGCAGCACCAATAGCTCAGCTGGACGGGCGAACTGGCCAAGCGAAATGCGATGGCGACGGCTCTTTGTAACATGCAGATCTTCTGGATTCGGCACACGCGATGACGATGGAACTGTCTGGGACCTTTCTTCTTCCTTGCAGCTGCTGCAAACACCTCCGCAAGGTTTCCTCGAGCTGACCTCTGTAAAGCGTGCACCACCGCATACTAACATTTGCTGAGGCAGAGCCATATTTGCTAGACGTGCCGAGGTTTATTAGGGTCGTCGAGTGATAGCCGGAAACAGAGCGGCAGCACCAATAGCTCAGTTGGATGTGCGAACTGGCCACGCGAAATGCGATGGCGACGGCTCGATGGCTCTTTGTGATGGCTCTTTGCGATTTGCGATGCGATAGCTTTTTGTAGCATGCCGATCTTCTTCTGGATTCGAGACAAGCGATGAGAATGGAACTGTGTAGTACCGTTCTTCCTCCTTACAGCAGCTGCAAACACCTCTGCAAAGTTTCCTCGAGCTGACCTCTGTAAAGCGTGCACCACCGCATACTAACGCTTGCTGAGGCAGAACCATCTTTGCTAGACGTGCCGAGGTTTATTAGGGTCGTCGAGTGATAGCCGGAAACACAGCGGCAGCACCAATAGCTCTGTTGGACGGGCGAACTGGCCACGAGAAATGCGATGGCGACGGCTCTTTGTAGCATGCCGATCTTCTTCTGGATTCCAGACACGCCATGACAATGGAACTGTCTAGTACCGTTCTTTCTCCTTGCAGCTGCTGCAAACACCTCCGCAAAGTTTCCTCGAGCTGACCTCTGTAGAGCGTGCACCACCGCATACTAACGCTTGCTGAGGCAGAACAACATTTGCTAGACGTGCCGAGGTTTATTAGGGTGGTCGAGTGATAGCCGGAAACACAACCGCAGCACCAATAGCTCTGTTGGACGGGCGAACTGGCCACGAGAAATGCGATGGCGACGGCTCTTTGTAGCATGCCGATCTTCTTCTGGATTCCAGACACGCCATGACAATGGAACTGTCTAGTACCGTTCTTCCTCCTTGCAGCTGCTGCAAACACCTCTGCAAGGTTTCCTCGAGCTGACCTCTGTAAAGCGTGCACCACCGCATACTAACATTTGCTGAGGCAGAGCCATCTTTGCTAGACGTGCCGAGGTTTATTAGGGTCGTCGAGTGATAGCCGGAAACACAGCGGCAGCACCAATAGCTCAGCTGGACGGGCGAACTGGCCACGCGAAATGCGATGGCGACGGCTCTTTGTAACATGCAGATCTTCTGGATTCGGCACACGCGATGACGATGGAACTGTCTGGGACCCTTCTTCTTCCTTGCAGCTGCTGCAAACACCTCCGCAAGGTTTCCTCGAGCTGACCTCTGTAAAGCGTGCACCACCGCATACTAACATTTGCTGAGGCAGAGCCATATTTGCTAGACGTGCCGAGGTTTATTAGGGTCGTCGAGTGATAGCCGGAAACACAGCGGCAGCACCAATAGCTCAGCTGGACGGGCGAACTGGTCACGCGAAATGCGATGGCGACGGCTCTTTGTAGCAAGCCGATCTTCTTCTGGGTTCGAGACATGCGATGACAATGGAACTGTCTAGTACCGTTCTTCCTCCTTACAGCTGCTGCAAACACCTCCGGAAAGTTTCCTCGAGCTGACCTCTGTAACGCGTGCACCACCGCATAATAACATTTGCTGAGGCCGAGCCATCTGTGCTAGACGTGCCGAGGTTTATTAGGGTCGTCGAATGATAGTCGGAAACACTGCGGCAGCACCAATACCTCAGTTGGATGTGCGAACTGGCCACGCGAAATGCGATGGCGACGGCTCGATGGCTCTTTGCGATGGCTCTTTGCGATTTGCGATGCGATAGCTCTTTGTAGCATGCCGATCTTCTTCTGGATTCGAGACAAGCGATGAGAATGGAACTGTGTAGTACCGTTCTTCCTCCTTACAGCAGCTGCAAACACCTCTGCAAAGTTTCCTCGAGCTGACCTCTGTAAAGCGTGCACCACCGCATACTAACGCTTGCTGAGGCAGAACCATCTTTGCTAGACGTGCCGAGGTTTATTAGGGTCGTCGAGTGATAGCCGGAAACACAGCGGCAGCACCAATAGCTCTGTTGGACGGGCGAACTGGCCACGAGAAATGCGATGGCGACGGCTCTTTGTAGCATGCCGATCTTCTTCTGGATTCCAGACACGCCATGACAATGGAACTGTCTAGTACCGTTCTTTCTCCTTGCAGCTGCTGCAAACACCTCCGCAAAGTTTCCTCGAGCTGACCTCTGTAGAGCGTGCACCACCGCATACTAACGCTAGCTGAGGCAGAACAACCTTTGCTAGACGTGCCGAGGTTTATTAGGGTGGTCGAGTGATAGCCGGAAACACAACCGCAGCACCAATAGCTCTGTTGGACGGGCGAACTGGCCACGAGAAATGCGATGGCGACGGCTCTTTGTAGCATGCCGATCTTCTTCTGGATTCCAGACACGCCATGACAATGGAACTGTCTAGTACCGTTCTTCCTCCTTGCAGCTGCTGCAAACACCTCTGCAAGGTTTCCTCGAGCTGACCTCTGTAAAGCGTGCACCACCGCATACTAACATTTGCTGAGGCAGAGCCATCTTTGCTAGACGTGCCGAGGTTTATTAGGGTCGTCGAGTGATAGCCGGAAACACAGCGGCAGCACCAATAGCTCAGCTGGACGGGCGAACTGGCCAAGCGAAATGCGATGGCGACGGCTCTTTGTAACATGCAGATCTTCTGGATTCGGCACACGCGATGACGATGGAACTGTCTGGGACCTTTCTTCTTCCTTGCAGCTGCTGCAAACACCTCCGCAAGGTTTCCTCGAGCTGACCTCTGTAAAGCGTGCACCACCGCATACTAACATTTGCTGAGGCAGAGCCATATTTGCTAGACGTGCCGAGGTTTATTAGGGTCGTCGAGTGATAGCCGGAAACAGAGCGGCAGCACCAATAGCTCAGTTGGATGTGCGAACTGGCCACGCGAAATGCGATGGCGACGGCTCGATGGCTCTTTGTGATGGCTCTTTGCGATTTGCGATGCGATAGCTTTTTGTAGCATGCCGATCTTCTTCTGGATTCGAGACAAGCGATGAGAATGGAACTGTGTAGTACCGTTCTTCCTCCTTACAGCAGCTGCAAACACCTCTGCAAAGTTTCCTCGAGCTGACCTCTGTAAAGCGTGCACCACCGCATACTAACGCTTGCTGAGGCAGAACCATCTTTGCTAGACGTGCCGAGGTTTATTAGGGTCGTCGAGTGATAGCCGGAAACACAGCGGCAGCACCAATAGCTCTGTTGGACGGGCGAACTGGCCACGAGAAATGCGATGGCGACGGCTCTTTGTAGCATGCCGATCTTCTTCTGGATTCCAGACACGCCATGACAATGGAACTGTCTAGTACCGTTCTTTCTCCTTGCAGCTGCTGCAAACACCTCCGCAAAGTTTCCTCGAGCTGACCTCTGTAGAGCGTGCACCACCGCATACTAACGCTTGCTGAGGCAGAACAACATTTGCTAGACGTGCCGAGGTTTATTAGGGTGGTCGAGTGATAGCCGGAAACACAACCGCAGCACCAATAGCTCTGTTGGACGGGCGAACTGGCCACGAGAAATGCGATGGCGACGGCTCTTTGTAGCATGCCGATCTTCTTCTGGATTCCAGACACGCCATGACAATGGAACTGTCTAGTACCGTTCTTCCTCCTTGCAGCTGCTGCAAACACCTCTGCAAGGTTTCCTCGAGCTGACCTCTGTAAAGCGTGCACCACCGCATACTAACATTTGCTGAGGCAGAGCCATCTTTGCTAGACGTGCCGAGGTTTATTAGGGTCGTCGAGTGATAGCCGGAAACACAGCGGCAGCACCAATAGCTCAGCTGGACGGGCGAACTGGCCACGCGAAATGCGATGGCGACGGCTCTTTGTAACATGCAGATCTTCTGGATTCGGCACACGCGATGACGATGGAACTGTCTGGGACCCTTCTTCTTCCTTGCAGCTGCTGCAAACACCTCCGCAAGGTTTCCTCGAGCTGACCTCTGTAAAGCGTGCACCACCGCATACTAACATTTGCTGAGGCAGAGCCATATTTGCTAGACGTGCCGAGGTTTATTAGGGTCGTCGAGTGATAGCCGGAAACAGAGCGGCAGCACCAATAGCTCAGCTGGAGGGGCGAACTGGCCATGCGACATGCGATGGCGACGGCTCTTTGTAGCATGCCGATCTTCTGGCTCCGAGACGCGCGATGACGATGTAACTGTCTAGTACCGTTCTTCTTCCTTACAGCTGCTACAAACACCTCCCCAAGAAGGTTCCACAAACGGACTATAAAGCGTGCACCACCTCATACTAACGTTTGCTGAGGCAGAGCCATCACGAGACACAGCGTTACGTTAGTCGCATAGACGTGCCGAGGTTTATTAGGGTCTTCGAGTGATAGCCGCAAACACAGCGGCAGCACCGATAGCTCAGCTGGACGGGCGAACTAGCCGCGCGACATGCGATGGCGACGGCTCTTTGTAGCTTGCCGATCTTCTTCTGGGTCCGAGACACGCGATGACGATGGAACTGTCTAGTACCGTTCTTCTTCCTTACAGCTGCTGCAAACTCCTCCCCAAGAAGGTTCCTCAAGCGAACCTCTGTAAAGCGTGCACCACCGCATACTAACGTTTGCTGAGGCAGAACCATCTTTGCTAGACGTGCCGAGGTTTCTTAGGGTCGTCGAGTGATAGACGGAAACACAGCGGCAGCACCGATAGGTCAGCTGGGCGGGCGAACTGGCCGCACGACATGCGATGGCGACGGTTCTTTGTAGCTTGCCGATCTTCTTCTGGATCCGAGACACGCGATGACGATGAAACTGTCTAGTACTGTTCTTTCCTTACAGCTGCTGCGAACACCTCCTCAAGAAGTTTCCTCGAGCTGACCTCTGTAAAGCGTGCACCACCGCATCCTAACATTTGCTGAGGCAGAGCCATCTTTGCTAGACGTGCCGATGTTTATTAGGGTCGTCGAGGGATTGCCGGAAACACAGCGGCAGCACCAATAGCTCAGCTGGACGGGCGAACTGGCCACGCGAAATGCGATGGCGACGGCTCTTTGTAACATGCAGATCTTCTGGATTCGAGACACGCGATGACGATGGAACTGTCTAGTACCCTTCTTCTTCCTTACAGTTGCTGCAAACACCTCCCCAAAAAGGCTCCTCAAGCGGACAACTGTAAAGCGTGCACCACCTCGTACTAACGTTTGCTCAGGCTGAGCCATGAGAAGACACAGGGCTCCGTTAGTTGCTTAGAGTTACCGAGGTTTATTAGGGACGTCGAGTGATAGACGGAAACACAGCGGCAGCACCGATAGCTCAGCTGGATGGGCGAACTGGCCGCGCGACATACGATGGCGACGGCTCTTTGTAGCTTGCCGATCTTCTTCTGGCTCCGAGACACGCGATGATGATGGAACTGTCTAGTACCGTTCTTCTTCCTTACAGCTGCTGCAAACTCCTCCCCAAGAAGGTTCCTCAAGCGAACCTCTGTAAAGCGTGTACCACCGCATACTAACGTTTGCTGAGGCAGAACCATCTTTGCTAGACGTGCCGAGGTTTCTTAGGGTCGTCGAGTGATAGACGGAAACACAGCGGCAGCACCGATAGCTCAGCTGGGCGGGCGAACTGGCCGCACGACATGCGATGGCGACGGTTCTTTGTAGCTTGCCGATCTTCTTCTGGCTCCGAGACACGCGATGACGAATAAACTGTCTAGTACCGTTCTTCTTGTTTACAGCTGCTGCAAACACCTCCCCAAGAACGTTCCTCAAGCGAACCTCTGTAAAGTGTGCACCGCAGCATAATAACGTTTGCTAAGGCAGAACCATCTTTGCTAGACGTGCCGAGGTTTATTAGGTTCGTCGAGTGATAGCCGGAAACACAGCGGCAGCACCGATAGCTCAGCTGGATGGGCGAACTGGCCGCGCGACATACGATGGCGACGGCTCTTTGTAGAATGCCGATATTCTTTGGCTCCGAGACACGTGATGACGATGGAACTGTCTAGTACCGTTCTTTCCTTACAGCTGCTGCGAACACCTCCTCAAGAAGTTTCCTCGAGCTGACCTCTGTAAAGCGTGCACCACCGCACACTAACATTTGCTGAGGCAGAGCCATATTTGCTAGACGTGCCGAGGTTTATGAGGGTCGTCGAGTGATGGCCGGAAACACAGCGGCAGCACCAATAGCTCAGTTGGACGGGCGAACTGGCCACGCGAAATGCGATGGCGAGGGCTCTTTGTAGCATGCCGATCTTCTTCTGGATTGGAGACACGCGATGACAATGGAACTGTCTATTACCGTTCTTCCTCCTTACAACTGCTGCAAACTCCTCCGCAGTTTCCTCGAGCTGACCTCTGTAAAGCGTGCACCACCGCATACTAACATTTGCTGAGGCAGAGCCATCTTTCCTAGACGGGTCCAGGTTTATTAGGGTCGTCGAGTGATAGCCGGAAACACAGCGGCAGCACCAATAGCTCAGCTGGAGGGGTGAACTGGCCACGCGAAATGCGATGGCGACGGCTCTTTGTAGCATGCCGATCTTCTGGCTCCGAGACCCGCGATGACGATGGAACTGTCTAGTACCGTTCTACCTACTTCCTGCAGCTGCAAACACCTCCGCAACGTTTCCTCGCGCTGACCTCTGTGAAGCGTGCACCACAGCATACTAACATTTGCTGAGGCAGAGCCATCTTTGCTATACATGCCGAGGATTATTAGGGTTGTGATAGCCGGAAACACAGCGGCAGCACCAATAGCTCAGCTGGACGGGCGAACTGGCCACGCGAAATGCGATGGTGACGGATCTTTGTAGCATGCCGATCTTCTTCTGGATTCGAGACACGCGATGACATTGGAACTGTCTATTACCGTTCTTCCTCCTTACAGCTGCTGCAAACACCTCCGCAATGTTTCCTCGAGCTGACCTCTGTAAAGCGTGCACCACCGCATACTAACATTTGCTGAGGAAGAGCCATCTTTGCTAGACGTGCCGATGTTTATTAGGGTCGTCGAGTGATAGCCGGAAACACAGCGGCAGCACCAATAGCTCAGCTGGACGGGCAAACTGGTCACGCGAAATGCGATGGCGACGGCTCTTTGTAGCATGCCGATCTTCTGGATTCGAGACACGCGATGACGATGTAACTGTCTAGTACCGTTCTTCTTCCTTACAGCTGCTACAAACACCTCCCCAAAAAGGTTCCACAAACGGACAACTATAAAGCGTGCACCACCTCATACTAACGTTTGCTGAGGCAGAGCCATCACGAGACACAGCGCTACGTTAGTTGCATAGACGTGCCGAGGTTTATTAGGGTCTTCGAGTGATAGCCGTAAACACAGCGGCAGCACCGATAGCTCAGCTGGACGGGCGAACTGGCCGCGCGACATGCGACGGCAACGGATCTTTGTAGCTTGGCGATCTTCTTCTGGCTCCGAGATGCGCGATGACGATGTAACTGTCTAGTACCGTTCTTCTTCCTTACAGCTGCTACAAACACCTCCCCAAAAAGGTTCCGCAAACGGACAACTATAAAGCGTGCACCACCTCATACTAACGTTTGCTGAGGCAGAGCCACCACGAGACACAGCGTTACGTTAGTTGCATAGACGTGCCGAGGTTTATTAGGGTCTTCGAGTGATAGCCGTAAACACAGCGGCAGCACCGATAGCTCAGCTGGACGGGCGAATTGGCCGCGCGACATGCGATGGCGACGGCTCTTTGTAGCTTGCCAATCTTCTGGCTCCGAGACACGCGATGACGATGGAACTGTCTAGTACCGTTCTTTCTCCTTACTGCTGCTGCAAACACCTCCGCCAGGTTTCCGCGAGCTGACCTCTTTAAAGCGTGCACCACCGCATACTAACGCTTGCTGAGGCAGAACCATCTTTGCTAGACGTGCCCAGGTTTCTTAGGGTCGTCGAGTGATAGCCGGAAACACAGCGCCAGCACCGATAGGTCAGCTGGGCGGGCGAACTGGCCGCACGACATGCGATGGCGACGGTTCTTTGTATCTTGCCGATCTTCTTCTGGCTCCGAGACACGCGATGACGATTAAACTGTCTAGTACGGTTCTTCTTCTTTACAGCTGCAGCAAACACCTCCCCAAGAACGTTCCTCAAGCGAACCTCTGTAAAGCGTGCACCACCACATACTAACGTTTGCTAAGGCAGAACCATCTTTGCTAGACGTGCCGAGGTTTATTAGGTTCGTCGAGTGATCGCCGGAAACACAGCGGCAGCACCGATAGCTCAGCTGGACGGGCGAACTGGCCGCGCGACATACGATGGCGCCGGCTCTTTGTAGCATGCCGATCTTCTTCGGGATTCTAGACACGAGATGACAATGGAACTGACTAGTACCGTTCTTCCTCCTTACAGCTGCTGCAAACACCTCCGCAAAGTTTCCTCGAGCTGACCTCTGTAAAGCGTGCACCACCGCATACTAACGTTTGCTGAGGCAGAGCCATCTTTGCTAGACGTGCCGAGGTTTATTAGGGTCGTCGAGTGATGGCCGGAAACACAGCGGCAGCACCAATAGCTCAGTTGGACGGGCGAACTGGCCACGCGAAATGCGATGGCGACGGCTCTCTGTAGCATGCCGATCTTCTGGCTCCGAGACACGCGATGACGATGGAACTGTCTAGTACCGTTATTCCTCCTTACTGCTGCTGCAAACACCTCCGCCAGGTTTCCGCGAGCTGACCTCTTTAAAGCGTGCACCACCGCATACTAACGCTTGCTGAGGCAGAACCATCTTTGCTAGACGTGCCGAGGTTTATTAGAGTCGTCGAGTGATAGCCGGAAACACAGCGGCAACACCAATAGCTCAGCTGGACAAGCGAACTGGCCACGCGAAATGCGATGGCGACGGCTCTTTGTAGCATGCCGATCTTCTGGGTTCGAGACACGCGAAGACAATGGAACTGTCTAGTACTGTTCTTCCTCCTTACAGCTGCTGCAAACACCTCCGCAATGTTTCCTCGAGCTGACCTCTGTAAAGCGTGCACCACGGCATACTAACGCTAGCTGAGGCAGAACCATCTTTGCTAGACGTGCCGAGGTTTATTAGGGTCGTCGAGTGATAGCCGGAAACACAGCGGCAGCACCAATATCTCAGCTAGACGGGCGAACTGGCCACGCGAAATGCGATGGCGACGGCTCTTTGTAGCATGCCGATCTTCTGCATTCGAGACACGCGATGACGATGGAACTGTCTAGTACCCTTCTTCTTCCTTACAGCTGCTGCAAACACCTCCCCAAAAAGGTTCCTCAAGCGGACAACTGTAAAGGGTGCACCACCTCATACTAACGTTTGCTGAGGCAGAGCCATGAGAAGACACAGGGCTCCGTTAGTTGCATAGAGGTACCGAGGTTTATTAGGGACGTCGAGTAATAGCCGGAAACGCAGCGGCAGCACCAATAGCTCAGCTGGACGGGCGAACTGGCCACGCGAAATGCAATGGCGACGGCTTTTTGTAGCATGCCGATCTTCTGGCTCCGAGACACGCGATGACGATGTAACTGTCTAGTACCGTTCTTCTTCCTTACAGCTGCAACAAACACCTCCCCAAAAAGGTTCCACAAACGGACAACTATCAAGCGTGCACCACCTCATACTAACGTTTGCTGAGGCAGAGCCATCACGAGACACAGCGCTACGTTAGTTGCATAGACGTGCCGAGGTTTATTAGGGTCTTCGAGTGATAGCCGTAAACACAGCGGCAGCACCGATAGCTCAGCTGGACGGGCGAACTGGCCGCGCGACATGCGATGGCGACGGTTCTTTGTAGCTTGCCGATCTTCTTCTGGCTCCGAGATACGCGATGACGATTAAAGTGTCTAGTACCGTTCTTCTTCTTTACAGCTGCTGCAAACACCTCCTCAAGAAGGTTCCTCAAGCGAACCTCTGTAAAGCGTGCACCACCGCATACTAATGTTTGCTGATGCAGAGCCATCTTTGCTAGACGTGCGGAGGTTTATTCGGGTCGTCGAGTGATAGCCGGAAACACAGCGGCAGCACCAATATCACAGGTGGAGGGGCGAACTGGCCACGCGAAATGCGATGGCGACGGCTCTTTGTAGCATGCCGATCTTCTGGCTCCGAGACCCGCGATGACGATAATACTGTCTAGTACCGTTCTTCCTACTTCCTGCTGCTGCAAACACCTCCGCAAAGTTTCCTCGAGCTAACGTCTGTAAAGCGTGCACCACCGCATACTAACATTTGCTGAGGCAGAGCCATCTTTGCTAGACGTGCCGATGTTTGTTAGGGTCGTCGAGTGATAGCCGGAAACACAGCGGCAGCACCAATAGCTCAGCTGGACGGGCGAACTGGCCACGCGAAATGCGATGGCGACGGCTCTTTGTAGCATGCCGATCTTCTTCTGGCTCCGAGACGCGCGATGACGATGTAACTGTCTAGTACCGTTCTTCTTCCTTACAGCTGCTACAAACACCTCCCAAAAAGGTTCCACAAACGGACAACTATAAAGCGTGCACCACCTCATACTAACGTTTGCTGAGGCAGAGTCATCACGAGACATAGCGTTACGTTAGTTGCATAGACGTGCCGAGGTTTATTACGGTCTTCGAGTGATAGCCGTAAACACAGCGGCAGCACGGATAGCTCAGCTGGACGGGCGAACTGGCCGCGCGACATGCGATGGCGACGGCTGTTTGTAGCTTGCCGATCTTCTTCTGGCTCCGAGACACGCGATGACGATGGAACTGTCTAGTACCGTTCTTCTTCCATACAGCTGCTGCAAACGCCTCCCCAAGAAGGTTCCTCAAGCGAACCTCTGTAAAGCGTGCACCACCGCATACTAACGTTTGCTGAGGCAGAACCATCTTTGCTAGACGTGCCGAGGTTTCTTAGGGTCGTCAAGTGATAGACGGATACACAGCGGCAGCACCGATAGCTCAGCTGGACGGGCGAACTGGCCGCGCGACATCCGATGGCGACGGCTCTTTGTAGCTTGCCGATCTTCTTCTGGCTCCGAGACACGCGATGACGATGGAACTGTCTAGTACCGTTCTTCTTCTTTACAGCTGCTGCAAACACCTCCTCAAGAAGGTTCCTCAAGCGAACCTCTGTAAAGCGTGCACCACCGCATACTAATGTTTGCTGAGGCAGAGCCATCTTTGCTAGACGTGCCGAGGTTTATTCGGGTCGTCGAGTGATAGCCGGAAACACAGCGGCAGCACCAATATCACAGGTGGAGGGGCGAACTGGCCACGCGAAATGCGATGGCGACGGCTCTTTGTAGCATGCCGATCTTCTGGCTCCGAGACCCGCGATGACGATAATACTGTCTAGTACCGATCTTCCTCCTTACAGCTGCTGCAAACACCTCCGCAAAGTTTCCTCGAGCTGACCTCTGTAAAGCGTGCACCACCGCATACTAACGTTTGCTGAGGCAGAGCCATCTTTGCTAGACGTGCCGAAATTTATTAGAGTCGTCGAGTGATAGCCGGAAACACAGTGGCAGCACCAATAGCTCAGTTGGACGGGCGAACAGGCCACGCGAAATGCGATGGCGAGGGCTCTTTGTAGCATGCCGATCTTCTTCTGGATTGGAGACACGCGATGACAATGGAACTGTCTATTACCGTTCTTCCTCCTTACAACTGCTGCAAACCCCTCCGCAATGTTTCCTCGAGCTGCCCTCTGTAAAGCGTGCACCACCGCATACTAACATTTGCTGAGGCAGAGCCATCTTTGCTAGACGGGTCCAGGTTTATTAGGGTCGTCGAGTGATAGCCGGAAACACAGCGGCAGCACCAATAGCTCAGCTGGAGGGGTGAACTGGCCACGCGAAATGCGATGGCGACGGCTCTTTGTAGCATGCCGATCTTCTGGCTCCGAGACCCGCGATGACGATGGAACTGTCTAGTACCGTTCTACCTACTTCCTGCTGCTGCAAACACCTCCGCAAAGTTTCCTCGCGCTGACCTCTGTGAAGCGTGCACCACCGCATACTAACATTTGCTGAGGCAGACCCATCTTTGCTAGACGTGCCGATGTTAATTAGGGTTGTGATAGCCGGAAACACAGCGGCAGCACCACTAGCTCAGCTGGACGGGCGAACGGGCCACGCGAAATGCGATGGTGACGGCTCTTTGTAGCATGCCGATCTTCTTCTGGATTCGAGACACGCGATGACATTGGAACTGTCTTGTACCGTTCTTCCTCCTTACAGCTGCTGCAAACACCTCCGCAATGTTTCCTCGAGCTGGCCTCTGTAAAGCGTGCACCACCGCATACTAACATTTGCTGAGGCAGAGCCATCTTTGCTAGACGTGCCGATGTTTATTAGGGTCGTCGAGTGATAGCCGCAAACACAGCGGCAGCACCACTAGCTCAGCTGGACGGGCAAACTGGTCACGCGAAATGCGATGGCGACGGCTCTTTGTAGCATGCCGATCTTCTGGATTCGAGACACGCGATGACGATGTAACTGTCTAGTACCGTTCTTCTTCCTTACAGCTGCTACAAACACCTCCCCAAAAAGGTTCCACGAACGGACAACTATAAAGCGTGCACCACCTCATACTAACGTTTGCTGAGGCAGAGCCATCACGAGACACAGCGCTACGTTAGTTGCATAGACGTGCCGAGGTTTATTAGGGTCTTCGAGTGATAGCCGTAAACACAGCGGCAGCACCGATAGCTCAGCTGGACGGGCGAACTGGCCGCGCGACATGCGACGGCGACGGATCTTTGTAGCTTGGCGATCTTCTTCTGGCTCCGAGACGCGCGATGACGATGTAACTGTCTAGTACCGTTCTTCTTCCTTACAGCTGCTACAAACACCTCCCCAAAAAGGTTCCGCAAACGGACAACTATAAAGCGTGCACCACCTCATACTAACGTTTGCTGAGGCAGAGCCATCACGAGACACAGCGTTACGTTAGTTGCATAGACGTGCCGAGGTTTATTAGGCTCTTCGAGTGATAGCCGTAAACACAGCGGCAGCACCGATAGCTCAGCTGGACGGGCGAATTGGCCGCGCGACATGCGATGGCGACGGCTCTTTGTAGCTTGTCAATCTTCTGGCTCCGAGACACGCGATTACGGTGGAACTGTCTAGTACCGTTCTTCTTCATTACAGCTGCTGCAAACGCCTCCCGAAGGTGTTTCCTCAAGCGAACCTCTGTAAAGCGTGCACCACCGCATACTAACGTTTGCTGTGGCAGAACCATCTTTGCTAGACGTGCCCAGGTGTCTTAGGGTCGTCGAGTGATAGCCGGAAACACAGCGCCAGCACCGATAGCTCAGCTGGGCGGACGAACTGGCCGCACGACATGTGATGGCGACGGTTCTTTGTATCTTGCTGATCTTCTTCTGGCTCCGAGACACGCGATGACGATTAAACTGTCTAGTACCGTTCTTCTTCTTTACAGCTGCTGCAAACACCTCCCCAAGAACGTTCCTCAAGCGAACCTCTGTAAAGCGTGCACCACCACATACTAACGTTTGCTAAGGCAGAACCATCTTTGCTAGACGTGCCGAGGTTTATTAGGTTCGTCGAGTGATCTCCGGAAACACAGCGGCAGCACCGATAGCTCAGCTGGACGGGCGGACTGGCCGCGCGACATACGATGGCGACGGCTCTTTGTAGCATGCCGATCTTCTTCGGGATTCTAGACACGAGATGACAATGGAACTGTCTAGTACCGTTCTTCCTCCTTACAGCTGCTGCAAACACCTCCGCCAAGTTTCCTCGAGCTGACCTCTGTAAAGCGTGCAGAACCGCATACTGGCATTTGCTGAGGCAGAACCATATTTGCTAGACGTGCCGAGGTTTATTAGGGTCGTCGAGTGATAGCCGGAAACACAGCGCCAGCACCAATAGCTCAGCTAGACGGGCGAACTGGCCACGCGAAATGTGATGGCGACGGCTCTTTGTAGCATGCCGATCTTCTTCGGGATTCTAGACACGAGATGACAATGGAACTGTCTAGTACCGTTCTTCCTCCTTACAGCTGCTGCAAACACCTCCGCAAAGTTTCCTCGAGCTGACCTCTGTAAAGCGTGCACCACCGCATACTAACGTTTGCTGAGGCAGAGCCATCTTTGCTAGACGTGCCGAGGTTTATTGGGGTCGTCGAGTGATGGCCGGAAACACAGCGGCAGCACCAATAGCTCAGTTGGACGGGCGAACTGGCCACGCGAAATGCGATGGCGACGGCTCTTTGTAGCATGCCGATCTTCTGGCTCCGAGACACGCGATGACAATGGAACTGTCTAGTACCGTTCTTCCTCCTTACTGCTGCTGCAAACATGTCCGCCAGGTTTCCTCGAGCTGACCTCTTTAAAGCGTGCACCACCGCATACTAACGCTTGCTGAGGCAGAACCATCTTTGCTAGACGTGCCGAGGTTTATTAGAGTCGTCGAGTGATAGCCGGAAACACAGCGGCAGCACCAATAGCTCAGCTGGACGGGCGAACTGGCCACGCGAAATGCGATGGCGACGGCTCTTTGTAGCATGCCGATCTTCTTCGGGATTCTAGACACGAGATGACAATGGAACTGTCTAGTACCGTTCTTCCTCCTTACAGCTGCTGCAAACACCTCCGCAGTTTCCTCGAGCTGACCTCTGTAAAGCGTGCACCACCGCATACTAACATTTGCTGAGGCAGAGCCATCTTTGCTAGACGTGCCGAGGTTTATTAGGGTCGTCGAGTGATAGCCGGAAACACAGCGGCAGCACCAATAGCTCAGCTGGACGGGCGAACTGGCTGCGCGAAATGCGATGGCGACGGCTCTTTGTAGCATGCCGATCTTCTGGCTCCGAGACACGCGATGACGATGGAACTGTCTAGTACCGTTCTTCCCCCTTACTGCTGCTGCAGACACCTCCGCCAGGTTTCCTCGAGCTGACCACTTCAAAGCGTGCACCACCCCATACTAACGCTTGCTGAGGCAGAACTATCTTTGCTAGAAGGCCTCGGTTTATTACGGTCGTCGAGTGATAGCCGGAAACACAGCGGCAGCACCCATAGCTCAGCTGGACGGGCAAACTGGCCACGCGAAATGCGATGGCGACGGCGCTTTGTAGTATGCTGATCTTCTTCTGGGTTCGAGACACGCGAAGACAATGGAACTGTCTAGTACCGTTCTTCCTCCTTACTGTTGCTGCAAACACCTCCGCAAAGTTTCCTCGAGCTGACCTCTGTAAAGCGTGCACCACGGCATACTAACGCTTGCTGAGGCAGAACCATCTTTGCTAGACGTGCCGAGGTTTATTGGGGTCGTCGAGTGATAGCCGGAAACAAAGCGGCAGCACCAATAGCTCAGCTGGATGGACGAACTGGCCACGCGAAATGCGAGGGTGACGGCTCCCTTTAGCATGCCGATCTTCTTCTGGATTCGAGACACGCTATGACAATGGAACTGTCTAGTACCGTTCTTCCTCCTTACAGCTGCTGCAAACACCTCCGCAATGGTTTCTCGAGCTGACCTCTGTAAAGCGTGCACCACCGCATACTTATATTTGCTGAGGCAGAGCCATCTTTGCTAGACGTGCCGATGTTTATTAGGGTCGTCGAGTGATAGCCGGAAACACAGCGGCAGCACCAATATCTCAGCTGGACGGGCGAACTGGCCACGCGAAATGCGATGGCGACGGCTCTTTGTAGCATGCCGATCTTCTGCATTCGAGACATGCGATGACGATGGAACTGTCTAGTACCCTTCTTCTTCCTTACAGCTGCTGCAAACACCTCCCCAAAAAGGTTCCTCAAGCGGACAACTGTAAAGGGTGCACCACCTCATAATAACGTTTGCTGAGGCAGAGCCATGAGAAGACACAGGGCTCCGTTAGTTGCATAGAGGTACCGAGGTTTATTAGGGACGTCGAGTGATAGCCGGAAACACAGGGGCAGCACCAATAGCTCAGCTGGACGGGCGAACTGGCCACGCGAAATGCAATGGCGACGGCTTTTTGTAGCATGCCGATCTTCTGGCTCCGAGACACGCGATGACGATGTAACTGTCTAGTACCGTTCTTCTTCCTTACAGCTGCTACAAACACCTCCCCAAAAAGGTTCCACAAACGGACAACTATGAAGCGTGCACCACCTCATACTAACGTTTGCTGAGGCAGAGCCATCACGAGACACAGCGCTACGTTAGTTGCATAGACGTGCCGAGGTTTATTAGGGTCTTCGAGTGATAGCCGTAAACACAGCGGCAGCACCGATAGCTCAGCTGGACGGGCGAACTGGCCGCGCGACATGCGACGGAGACGGCTCTTTTAGCTTGCCGATCTTCTTCTGGCTCCGAGACGCGCGATGACGATGTAACTGTCTAGTACCACTCTTCTTCCTTACAGCTGCTACAAACACCTCCCCAAAAAGGTTCCACAAACGGACCACTATAAAGCGTGCACCACCTCATACTAACGTTTGCTGAGGCAGAGCCATCACGAGACACAGCGTTACGTTAGTTGCATAGACGTGCCGAGGTTTATTAGGGTCTTCGAGTGATAGCCGTAAACACAGCGGCAGCACCGATAGCTCAGCTGGACGGGCGAACTGGCCGCACGACATGCGATGGCGACGGTTCTTTGTAGCTTGCCGATCTTCTTCTGGCTCCGAGATACGCGATGACGATTAAACTGTCTAGTACCGTTCTTCTTCTTTACAGCTGCTGCAAACACCTCCTCAAGAAGGTTCCTCAAGCGAACCTCTGTAAAGCGTGCACCACCGCATACTAATGTTTGCTGAGGCAGAGCCATCTTTGCTAGACGTGCCGAGGTTTATTCGGGTCGTCGAGTGATAGCCGGAAACACAGCGGCAGCACCAATATCACAGGTGGAGGGGCGAACTGGCCACGCGAAATGCGATGGCGACGGCTCTTTGTAGCATGCCGATCTTCTGGCTCCGAGACCCGCGATGACGATAATACTGTCTAGTACCGTTCTACCTACTTCCTGCTGCTGCTAACACCTCCGCAAAGTTTCCTCGAGCTAACGTCTGTAAAGCGTGCACCACCGCATACTAACATTTGCTGAGGCAGAGCCATCTTTGCTAGACGTGCCGAGG
The DNA here is from genome assembly GCF_050947875.1 of Dermacentor variabilis. Classification (NCBI taxonomy): domain Eukaryota; kingdom Metazoa; phylum Arthropoda; class Arachnida; order Ixodida; family Ixodidae; genus Dermacentor; species Dermacentor variabilis. The sequence goes on along the minus strand of NC_134575.1, from coordinate 23,075,686 downwards.
TTTATTAGGGTCGTCGAGTGATAGCCGGAAACACAGCGGCAGCACCAATAGCTCAGCTGGACGGGCGAACTGGCCACGTGAAATGCGATGGCGACGGCTCTTTGTAGCATGCCGATCTTCTGCATTCGAGACACGCGATGACGATGGAACTGTCTAGTACCCTTCTTCTTCCTTACAGATGCTGCAAACACCTCCCCAAAAAGGTTCCTCAAGCGGACAACTGTAAAGGGTGCACCACCTCATACTAACGTTTGCTGAGGCAGAGCCATGAGAAGACACAGGGCTCCGTTAGTTGCATAGAGGTACCGAGGTTTATTAGGGACATCGAGTAATAGCCGGAAACACAGCGGCAGCACCAATAGCTCAGCTGGACGGGCGAACTGGCCACGCGAAATGCAATGGCGACGGCTTTTTGTAGCATGCCGATCTTCTGGCTCCGAGACACGCGATGACGATGTAACTGTCTAGTACCGTTCTTCTTCCTTACAGCTGCTACAAACACCTCCCCAAAAAGGTTCCACAAACGGACAACTATGAAGCGTGCACCACCTCATACTAACGTTTGCTGAGGCAGAGTCATCACGAGACATAGCGTTACGTTAGTTGCATAGACGTGCCGAGGTTTATTAGGGTCTTCGAGTGATAGCCGTAAACACAGCGGCAGCACCAATATCACAGGTGGAGGGGCGAACTGGCCACGCGAAATGCGATGACGACGGCTCTTTGTAGCATGCCGAACTTCTGGCTCCGAGACCCGCGATGACGATAATACTGTCTAGTACCGTTCTACCGACTTCCTGCTGCTGCAAACACCTCCGCAAAGTTTCTTCGAGCTAACGTCTGTAAAGCGTGCACCACCGCATACTAACATTTGCTGAGGCAGAGCCATCTTTGCTAGACGTGCCGATGTTTATTAGGGTCGTCGAGTGATAGCCGGAAACACAGCGGCAGCACCAATAGCTCAGCTGGACGGGCGAACTGGCCGCGCGACATACGATGGCGACGGCTCTTTGTAGCATGCCGATCTTCTTCGGGATTCTAGACACGAGATGACAATGGAACTGTCTAGTACCGTTCTTCCTCCTTACAGCTGCTGCAAACACCTCCGCAAAGTTTCCTCGAGCTGACCTCTGTAAAGCGTGCACAACCGCATACTGGCATTTGCTGAGGCAGAACCATATTTGCTAGACGTGCCGAGGTTTATTAGGGTCGTAGAGTGATAGCCGGAAACACAGCGGCAGCATCGATAGCTCAGCTGGATATGCGAACTGGCCGCGCGACATACCGACGGCTCTTTGTAGCATGCCGATCTTCTTCTGGCTCCGAGACGCGCGATGACGATGTAAATGTCTAGTACCGTTCTTCCTTACAGCTGCTACAAACACCTCCCAAAAAGGTTCCACAAACGGACAACTATAAAGCGTGCACCACCTCATACTAACGTTTGCTGAGGCAGAGTCATCACGAGACATAGCGTTACGTTAGTTGCATAGACGTGCCGAGGTTTATTAGGGTCTTCGAGTGATAGCCGTAAACACAGCGGCAGCACGGATAGCTCAGCTGGACGGGCGAACTGGCCGCGCGACATGCGATGGCGACGGCTCTTTGTAGCTTGCCGATCTTCTTCTGGCTCCGAGACACGCGATGACGATGGAACTGTCTAGTACCGTTCTTCTTCCTTACAGCTGCTGCAAACGCCTCCCCAAGAAGGTTCCTCAAGCGAACCTCTGTAAAGCGTGCACCACCGCATACTAACGTTTGCTGAGGCAGAACCATCTTTGCTAGACGTGCCGAGGTTTCTTAGGGTCGTCAAGTGATAGACGGATACACAGCGGCAGTACCGATAGCTCAGCTGGACGGGCGAACTGGCCGCGCGACATGCGATGGCGACGGCTCTTTGTAGCTTGCCGATCTTCTTCTGGCTCCGAGACACGCGATGACGATGGAACTGTCTAGTACCGTTCTTCTTCCTTACAGCTGCTGCAAACGCCTCCCCAAGAACGTTCCTCAAGCGAACCTCTGTAAAGCGTGCACCACCGCATACTAACATTTGTGAGGCAGAGCCATATTTGCTAGACGTGCCGAGGTTTATTAGGGTCGTCGAGTGATGGCCGGAAACACAGCGGCAGCACCAATAGCTCAGTTGGACGGGCGAACTGGCCACGCGAAATGCGATGGCGAGGACTCTTTGTAGCATGCCGATCTTCTTCTGGTTTCGAGACACGCGAAGACAAGCGAACTGTCTAGTACCGTTCTTCTTCCTTACTGTTGCTGCAAACACCTCCTCCAGGTTTCCTCGAGCTGACCTCTGTAAAGCGTGCACCACCGCATACTAACGCTTGCTGAGGCAGAACCATCTTTGCTAGACGTGCCGAGGTTTATTAGGGTCGTCGAGTGATAGCCGGAAACACAACGGCAGCGCGAATAGCTCAGCTGGACGGGCGAACTGGCCACGCGAAATGCGATGGTGACGGCTCTTTGTAGCATGCCGAACTTCTGGATTCGAGACACGCGATGACGATGGAACTGTCTAGTACCCTTCTTCTTCCTTACAGCTGCTGCAAACACCTCCCCAAAAAGGTTCCACAAACGGACAACTATAAAGCGTGCACCACCTCATACTAACGTTTGCTGAGGCAGATCCATCACGAGACACAGCGCTACGTTAGTTGCATAGACATGCCGAGGTTTATTAGGGTCTTCGAGTGATAGCCGTAAACACAGCGGCAGCACCGATAGCTCAGCTGGACGAGCGAACTGGCCGCGCGACATACGATGGCGACGGCTTTTTGTAGCATGCCGATCTTCTTCTGGCTCCGAGACACGCGATGACGATGTAACTGTCTAGTACCGTTCTTCTTCCTTACAGCTGCTACAAACACCTCCCCAAAAAGGTTCCACAAACGGACAACTATAAAGCGTGCACCACCTCATACTAACGTTTGCTGAGGCAGATCCATCACGAGACACAGCGCTACGTTAGTTGCATAGACATGCCGAGGTTTATTAGGGTCTTCGAGTGATAGCCGTAAACACAGCGGCAGCACCGATAGCTCAGCTGGACGAGCGAACTGGCCGCGCGACATTCGATGGCGACGGCTCTTTGTAGCTTGCCGATCTTCTTCTGGCTCCGAGACACGAGATGACGATGGAACTGTCTAGTACCGTTCTTCTTCCTTACAGCTGCTGCAAACGCCTCCCGAAGAAGGTTCCTCAAGCGAACCTCTGTAAAGCGTGCACCACCGCATACTAACGTTTGCTGAGGCAGAACCATCTTTGCTAGACGTGCCCAGGTTTCTTAGGGTCGTCGAGTGATAGCCGAAACACAGCGCCAGCACCGATAGCTCAGCTGGGCGGACGAACTGGCCGCGCCAAATGTGATGCTCTTTGTGGCATGCCGATCTTCTTCTGGATTCTAGACACGAGATGACAATGGAACTGTCTAGTACCGATCTTCCTCCTTACAGCTGCTGCAAACACCTCCGCAAAGTTTCCTCGAGCTGACCTCTGTAAAGCGTGCACCACCGCATACTAACGTTTGCTGAGGCAGAGCCATCTTTGCTAGACGTGCCGAGGTTTATTAGAGTCGTCGAGTGATAGCCGGAAACACAGCGGCAGCACCAATAGCTCAGCTGCACGGGCGAACTGGCCACGCGAAATGCGATGGCGACGGCTCTTTGTAGCATGCCGATCTTCTGACTCCGAGACCCGCGATGACGATGGAACTGTCTAGTACCGTTCTACCTACTTCCTGCTGCTGCAAACACCTCCGCAAAGTTTCCTCGAGCTGACCTCTGTAAAGCGTGCACCACCGCATACTAACATTTACTGAGACAGAGCCATCTTTGCTAGACGTGCCGAGGTTTATTAGAGTCGTCGAGTGATAGCCGGAAACACAGCGGCAGCACCAATAGCTCAGTTGGACGGGCGAACAGGCCACGCGAAATGCGATGGCGAGGGCTCTTTGTAGCATGCCGATCTTCTTCTGGATTGGAGACACGCGATGACAATGGAACTGTCTATTACCGTTCTTCCTCCTTACAACTGCTGCAAACCCCTCCGCAATGTTTCCTCGAGCTGCCCTCTGTAAAGCGTGCACCACCGCATACTAACATTTGCTGAGGCAGAGCCATCTTTGCTAGACGGGCCTAGGTTTATTAGGGTCGTCGAGTGATAGCCGGAAACACAGCGGCAGCACCAATAGCTCAGCTGGAGGGGCGAACTGGCCACGCGAAATGCGATGGCGACGGCTCTTTGTAGCATGCCGATCTTCTGGCTCCTAGACCCGCGATGACGATGGAACTGTCTAGTACCGTTCTACCTACTTCCTGCTGCTGCAAACACCTCCGCAAAGTTTCCTCGCGCTGACCTCTGTGAAGCGTGCACCACCGCATACTAACATTTGCTGAGGCAGACCCATCTTTGCTAGACGTGCCGAGGTTAATTAGGGTTGTGATAGCCGGAAACACAGCGGCAGCACCAATAGCTCAGCTGGACGGGCGAACGGGCCACGCGAAATGCGATGGTGACGGCTCTTTGTAGCATGCCGATCTTCTTCTGGATTCGAGACACGCGATGACATTGGAACTGTCTAGTACCGTTCTTCCTCCTTACAGCTGCTGCAAACACCTCCGCAATGTTTCCTCGAGCTGGCCTCTGTAAAGCGTGCACCACCGCATACTAACATTTGCTGAGGCAGAGCAATCTTTGCTAGACGTGCCGATGTTTATTAGGGTCGTCGAGTGATAGCCGCAAACACAGCGGCAGCACCAATAGCTCAGCTGGACGGGCAAACTGGTCACGCGAAATGCGATGGCGACGGCTCTTTGTAGCATGCCGATCTTCTGGATTCGAGACACGCGATGACAATGTAACTGTCTAGTACCGTTCTTCTTCCTTACAGCTGCTACAAACACCTCCCCAAAAAGGTTCCACAAACGGACAACTATAAAGCGTGCACCACCTCATACTAACGTTTGCTGAGGCAGAGCCATCACGAGACACAGCGTTACGTTAGTTGCATAGACGTGCCGAGGTTTATTAGGCTCTTCGAGTGATAGCCGTAAACACAGCGGCAGCACCGATAGCTCAGCTGGACGGGCGAATTGGCCGCGCGACATGCGATGGCGACGGCTCTTTGTAACTTGCCAATCTTCTGGCTCCGAGACACGCGATGACGATGGAACTGTCTAGTACCGTTCTTCTTCATTACAGCTGCTGCAAACGCCTCCCGAAGATGGTTCCTCAAGCGAACCTCTGTAAAGCGTGCACCACCGCATACTAACGTTTGCTGAGGCAGAACCATCTTTGCTAGACGTGCCCAGGTGTCTTAGGGTCGTCGAGTGATAGCCGGAAACACAGCGCCAGCACCGATAGCTCAGCTGGGCGGACGAACTGGCCGCACGAGATGTGATGGCGACGGTTCTTTGTATCTTGCTGATCTTCTTCTGGCTCCGAGACACGCGATGACGATTAAACTGTCTAGTACCTTTCTTCTTCTTTACAGCTGCCGCAAACACCTCCCCAAGAACGTTCCTCAAGCGAACCTCTGTAAAGCGTGCACCACCACATACTAACGTTTGCTAAGGCAGAACCATCTTTGCTAGACGTGCCGAGGTTTATTAGGTTCGTCGAGTGATCGCCGGAAACACAGCGGCAGCACCGATAGCTCAGCTGGACGGGCGGACTGGCCGCGCGACATACGATGGCGACGGCTCTTTGTAGCATGCCGATCTTCTTCTGGCTCCGAGACACGCGATGACGATGTAACTGTCTAATACCGTTCTTCTTCCTTACAGCTGCTACAAACACCTCCCCAAAAAGGTTCCACAAACGGACAACTATAAAGCGTGCACCACCTCATACTAACGTTTGCTGAGGCAGATCCATCACGAGACACAGCGCTACGTTAGTTGCATAGACATGCCGAGGTTTATTAGGGTCTTCGAGTGATAGCCGTAAACACAGCGGCAGCACCGATAGCTCAGCTGGACGGGCGAACTGGCCGCGCGACATGCGATGGCGACGGCTCTTTGTAGCTTGCCGATCTTCTTCTGGCTCCGAGACACGCGATGACGATGTAACTGTCTAGTACCGTTCTTCTTCCTTACAGCTGCTACAAACACCTCCCCAAAAAGGTTCCACAAACGGACAACTATAAAGCGTGCACCACCTCATACTAACGTTTGCTGAGGCAGATCCATCACGAGACACAGCGCTACGTTAGTTGCATAGACATGCCGAGGTTTATTAGGGTCTTCGAGTGATAGCCGTAAACACAGCGGCAGCACCGATAGCTCAGCTGGACGGGCGAACTGGCCGCGCGACATGCGATGGCGACGGCTCTTTGTAGCTTGCCGATCTTCTTCTGGCTCCGAGACACGCGATGACGATGGAACTGTCTAGTACCGTTCTTCTTCATTACAGCTGCTGCAAACGCCTCCCGAAGATGGTTCCTCAAGCGAACCTCTGTAAAGCGTGCACCACCGCATACTAACGTTTGCTGAGGCAGAACCATCTTTGCTAGACGTGCCCAGGTGTCTTAGGGTCGTCGAGTGATAGCCGGAAACACAGCGCCAGCACCGATAGCTCAGCTGGGCGGACGAACTGGCCGCACGACATGTGATGGCGACGGTTCTTTGTATCTTGCTGATCTTCTTCTGGCTCCGAGACACGCGATGACGATTAAACTGTCTAGTACTGTTCTTCTTCTTTACAGCTGCTGCAAACACCTCCCCAAGAACGTTCCTCAAGCGAACCTCTGTAAAGCGTGCACCACCACATACTAACGTTTGCTAAGGCAGAACCATCTTTGCTAGACGTGCCGAGGTTTATTAGGTTCGTCGAGTGATCACCGGAAACACAGCGGCAGCACCGATAGCTCAGCTGGACGGGCGGACTGGCCACGCGACATACGATGGCGACGGCTTTTTGTAGCATGCCGATCTTCTTCTGGCTCCGAGACACGCGATGACGATGTAACTGTCTAGTGCCCTTCTTCTTCCTTACAGCTGCTGCAAACACCTCCCCAAAAAGGTTCCTCAAGCGGACAACTGTAAAGCGTGCACCACCTCATACTAACGTTTGCTGAGGCAGACCCATGAGAAGACACAGGGCTCCGTTAGCTGCATAGAGGTACCGAGGTTTATTAGGGACGTCGAGTGATAGCCGGAAACACAGCGGCAGCACCGATAGCTCAGCTGGACGGGCGAACTGGCCGCGCGACATGCGATGGCGACGGCTCTTTGTAGCTTGCCGATCTTCTTCTGGCTCCGAGACACGCGATGACGATGGAACTGTCTAGTACCGTTCTCCTTCCTTACAGCTGCTGCAAACGCCTCCGCAAGAAGGTTCCTCAAGCGAACCTCTGTAAAGCGTGCACCACCGCATACTAACGTTTGCTTAGGCAGAACCATCTTTGCTAGACGTGCCGAGGTTTCTTAGGGTCGTCGAGTGATGGACGGATACACAGCGGCAGCACCGATAGTTCAGCTGGACGGGCGAACTGGCCACGCGACATGCGATGGCGACGGCTCTTTGTAGCTTGCCGATCTTCTTCTGGCTCCGAGACACGCGATGACGATGGAACTGTCTAGTACCGTTCTTCTTCCTTACAGCTGCTGCAAACGCCTCCCGAAGAAGGTTCCTCAAGCGAACCTCTGTAAAGCGTGCACCACCGCATACTAACGTTTGCTGAGGCAGAACCATCTTTGCTAGACGTGCCCAGGTTTCTTAGGGTCGTCGAGTGATAGCCGGAACACAGCGCCAGCACCGATAGCTCAGCTGGGCGGACGAACTGGCCGCGCCAAATGTGATGCTCTTTGTGGCATGCCGATCTTCTTCTGGATTCTAGACACGAGATGACAATGGAACTGTCTAGTACCGATCTTCCTCCTTACAGCTGCTACAAACACCTCCGCAAAGTTTCCTCGAGCTGACCTCTGTAAAGCGTGCACCACCGCATACTAACGTTTGCTGAGGCAGAGCCATCTTTGCTAGACGTGCCGAGGTTTATTAGAGTCGTCGAGTGATAGCCGAAAACACAGCGCCAGCACCAATAGCTCAGCTAGACGGGCGAACTGGCCACGTGAAATGTGATGGCGACGGCTCTTTGTAGCATGCCGATCTTCTTCGGGATTCTAGACACGAGATGACAATGGAACTGTCTAGTACTGTTCTTCCTCCTTACAGCTGCTGCAAACACCTCCGCAAAGTTTCCTCGAGCTGACCTCTGTAAAGCGTGCACCACCGCATACTAACGTTTGCTGAGGCAGAGCCATCTTTGCTAGACGTGCCGAGGTTTATTAGGGTCGTCGAGTGATGGCCGGAAACACAGCGGCAGCACCAATAGCTCAGTTGGACGGGCGAACTGGCCACGCGAAATGCGATGGCGACGGCTCTTTGTAGCATGCCGATCTTCTGGCTCCGAGACACGCGATGACGATGGAACTGTCTAGTACCGTTCTTCCTCCTTACTGCTGCTGCAAACATGTCCGCCAGGTTTCCTCGAGCTGACCTCTTTAAAGCGTGCACCACCGCATACTAACGCTTGCTGAGGCAGAACCATCTTTGCTAGACGTGCCGAGGTTTATTAGAGTCGTCGAGTGATAGCCGGAAACACAGCGGCAGCACCAATAGCTCAGCTGGACGGGCGAACTGGCCACGCGAAATGCGATGGCGACGGCTCTTTGTAGCATGCCGATCTTCTTCGGGATTCTAGACACGAGATGACAATGGAACTGTCTAGTACCGTTCTTCCTCCTTACAGCTGCTGCAAACACCTCCGCAAAGTTTCCTCGAGCTGACCTCTGTAAAGCGTGCACCACCGCATACTAACATTTACTGAGGCAGAGCCATCTTTGCTAGCCGTGCCGAGGTTTATTAGGGTCGTCGAGTGATAGCCGGAAACACAGCGGCAGCACCAATAGCTCAGCTGGACGGGCGAACTGGCCGCGCGAAATGCGATGGCGACGGCTCTTTGTAGCATGCCGATCTTCTGGCTCCGAGACACGCAATGACGATGGAACTGTCTAGTACCGTTCTTCCCCCTTACTGCTGCTGCAAACACCTCCGCCAGGTTTCCTCGAGCTGACCACATTAAAGCGTGCACCACCCCATACTAACGCTTGCTGAGGCAGAACTATCTTTGCTAGACGGCCCCGGTTTATTACGGTCGTCGAGTGATAGCCGGAAACACAGTGGCAGCACCCATAGCTCAGCTGGACGGGCAAACTGGCCACGCGAAATGCGATGGCGACGGCGCTTTGTAGCATGCTGATCTTCTGGGTTCGAGACACGCGAAGACAATGGAACTGTCTAGTACCTTTCTTCCTCCTTACTGTTGCTGCAAACACCTCCGCAAAGTTTCCTCGAGCTGACCTCTGTAAAGCGTGCACCACGGCATACTAACGCTTGCTGAGGCAGAACCATCTTTGCTAGACGTGCCGAGGTTTATTAGGGTCGTCGAGTGATAGCCGGAAACAAAGCGGCAGCACCAATAGCTCAGCTGGACGGGCGAACTGGCCACGCGAAATGCGATGGCGACGGCTCTTTGTAGCATGCCGATCTTCTTCGGGATTCTAGACACGAGATGACAATGGAACTGTCTAGTACCGTTCTTCCTCCTTACAGCTGCTGCAAACACCTCCGCAAAGTTTCCTCGAGCTGACCTCTGTAAAGCGTGCACCACCGCATACTAACATTTGCTGAGGCAGAGCCATCTTTGCTAGACGTGCCGAGGTTTATTAGGGTCGTCGAGTGATAGCCGGAAACACAGCGGCAGCACCAATAGCTCAGCTGGACGGGCGAACTGGCCGCGCGAAATGCGATGGCGACGGCTCTTTGTAGCATGCCGATCTTCTGGCTCCGAGACACGCGATGACGATGGAACTGTCTAGTACCGTTCTTCCCCCTTACTGCTGCTGCAAACACCTCCGCCAGGTTTCCTCGAGCTGACCACTTTAAAGCGTGCACCACCCCATACCAACGCTTGTTGAGGCAGAACTATCTTTGCTAGACGGCCCCGGTTTATTACGGTCGTCGAGTGATAGCCGGAAACACAGCGGCAGCACCCATAGCTCAGCTGGACGGGCAAACTGGCCACGCGTAATGCGATGGCGACGGCGCTTTGTAGCATACCGATCTTCTGCATTCGAGACATGCGATGACGATGGAACTGTCTAGTACCCTTCTTCTTCCTTACAGCTGCTGCAAACACCTCCCCAAAAAGGTTCCTCAAGCGGACAACTGTAAAGGGTGCACCACCTCATAATAACGTTTGCTGAGGCAGAGCCATGAGAAGACACAGGGCTCCGTTAGTTGCATAGAGGTACCGAGGTTTATTAGGGACGTCGAGTGATAGCCGGAAACACAGCGGCAGCACCAATAGCTCAGCTGGACGGGCGAACTGGCCACGCGAAATGCAATGGCGACGGCTTTTTGTAGCATGCCGATCTTCTGGCTCCGAGACACGCGATGACGATGTAACTGTCTAGTACCGTTCTTCTTCCTTACAGCTGCTACAAACACCTCCCCAAAAAGGTTCCACAAACGGACAACTATGAAGCGTGCACCACCTCATACTAACGTTTGCTGAGGCAGAGCCGTCACGAGACACAGCGCTACGTTAGTTGCATAGACGTGCCGAGGTTTATTAGGGTCTTCGAGTGATAGCCGTAAACACAGCGGCAGCACCGATAGCTCAGCTGGACGGGCGAACTGGCCGCGCGACATGCGACGGAGACGGCTCTTTTAGCTTGCCGATCTTCTTCTGGCTCCGAGACACGCGATGACGATTAAACTGTCTAGTACTGTTCTTCTTCTTTACAGCTGCTGCAAACACCTCCCCAAGAACGTTCCTCAAGCGAACCTCTGTAAAGCGTGCACCACCACATACTAACGTTTGCTAAGGCAGAACCATCTTTGCTAGACGTGCCGAGGTTTATTAGGTTCGTCGAGTGATCACCGGAAACACAGCGGCCGCACCGATAGCTCAGCTGGACGGGCGGACTGGCCACGCGACATACGATGGCGACGGCTTTTTGTAGCATGCCGATCTTCTTCTGGCTCCGAGACACGCGATGACGATGTAACTGTCTAGTGCCCTTCTTCTTCCTTACAGCTGCTGCAAACACCTCCCCAAAAAGGTTCCTCAAGCGGACAACTGTAAAGCGTGCACCACCTCATACTAACGTTTGCTGAGGCAGACCCATGAGAAGACACAGGGCTCCGTTAGCTGCATAGAGGTACCGAGGTTTATTAGGGACGTCGAGTGATAGCCGGAAACACAGCGGCAGCACCGATAGCTCAGCTGGACGGGCGAACTGGCCGCGCGACATGCGATGGCGACGGCTCTTTGTAGCTTGCCGATCTTCTTCTGGCTCCGAGACACGCGATGACGATGGAACTGTCTAGTACCGTTCTCCTTCCTTACAGCTGCTGCAAACGCCTCCGCAAGAAGGTTCCTCAAGCGAACCTCTGTAAAGCGTGCACCACCGCATACTAACGTTTGCTTAGGCAGAACCATCTTTGCTAGACGTGCCGAGGTTTCTTAGGGTCGTCGAGTGATGGACGGATACACAGCGGCAGCACCGATAGTTCAGCTGGACGGGCGAACTGGCCACGCGACATGCGATGGCGACGGCTCTTTGTAGCTTGCCGATCTTCTTCTGGCTCCGAGACACGCGATGACGATGGAACTGTCTAGTACCGTTCTTCTTCCTTACAGCTGCTGCAAACGCCTCCCGAAGAAGGTTCCTCAAGCGAACCTCTGTAAAGCGTGCACCACCGCATACTAACGTTTGCTGAGGCAGAACCATCTTTGCTAGACGTGCCCAGGTTTCTTAGGGTCGTCGAGTGATAGCCGGAACACAGCGCCAGCACCGATAGCTCAGCTGGGCGGACGAACTGGCCGCGCCAAATGTGATGCTCTTTGTGGCATGCCGATCTTCTTCTGGATTCTAGACACGAGATGACAATGGAACTGTCTAGTACCGATCTTCCTCCTTACAGCTGCTACAAACACCTCCGCAAAGTTTCCTCGAGCTGACCTCTGTAAAGCGTGCACCACCGCATACTAACGTTTGCTGAGGCAGAGCCATCTTTGCTAGACGTGCCGAGGTTTATTAGAGTCGTCGAGTGATAGCCGGAAACACAGCGGCAGCACCAATAGCTCAGCTGGACGGGCGAACTGGCCACGCGAAATGCGATGGCGACGGCTCTTTGTAGCATGCCGATCTTCTTCGGGATTCTAGACACGAGATGACAATGGAACTGTCTAGTACCGTTCTTCCTCCTTACAGCTGCTGCAAACACCTCCGCCAAGTTTCCTCGAGCTGACCTCTGTAAAGCGTGCAGAACCGCATACTGGCATTTGCTGAGGCAGAACCATATTTTGCTAGACGTGCCGAGGTTTATTAGGGTCGTCGAGTGATAGCCGAAAACACAGCGCCAGCACCAATAGCTCAGCTAGACGGGCGAACTGGCCACGTGAAATGTGATGGCGACGGCTCTTTGTAGCATGCCGATCTTCTTCGGGATTCTAGACACGAGATGACAATGGAACTGTCTAGTACTGTTCTTCCTCCTTACAGCTGCTGCAAACACCTCCGCAAAGTTTCCTCGAGCTGACCTCTGTAAAGCGTGCACCACCGCATACTAACGTTTGCTGAGGCAGAGCCATCTTTGCTAGACGTGCCGAGGTTTATTAGGGTCGTCGAGTGATGGCCGGAAACACAGCGGCAGCACCAATAGCTCAGTTGGACGGGCGAACTGGCCACGCGAAATGCGATGGCGACGGCTCTTTGTAGCATGCCGATCTTCTGGCTCCGAGACACGCGATGACGATGGAACTGTCTAGTACCGTTCTTCCTCCTTACTGCTGCTGCAAACATGTCCGCCAGGTTTCCTCGAGCTGACCTCTTTAAAGCGTGCACCACCGAATACTAACGCTTGCTGAGGCAGAACCATCTTTGCTAGACGTGCCGAGGTTTATTAGAGTCGTCGAGTGATAGCCGGAAACACAGCGGCAGCACCAATAGCTCAGCTGGACGGGCGAACTGGCCACGCGAAATGCGATGGCGACGGCTCTTTGTAGCATGCCGATCTTCTTCGGGATTCTAGACACGAGATGACAATGGAACTGTCTAGTACCGTTCTTCCTCCTTACAGCTGCTGCAAACACCTCCGCAAAGTTTCCTCGAGCTGACCTCTGTAAAGCGTGCACCACCGCATACTAACATTTACTGAGGCAGAGCCATCTTTGCTAGACGTGCCGAGGTTTATTAGGGTCGTCGAGTGATAGCCGGAAACACAGCGGCAGCACCAATAGCTCAGCTGGACGGGCGAACTGGCCGCGCGAAATGCGATGGCGACGGCTCTTTGTAGCATGCCGATCTTCTGGCTCCGAGACACGCAATGACGATGGAACTGTCTAGTACCGTTCTTCCCCCTTACTGCTGCTGCAAACACCTCCGCCAGGTTTCCTCGAGCTGACCACTTTAAAGCGTGCACCACCCCATACTAACGCTTGCTGAGGCAGAACTATCTTTGCTAGACGGCCCCGGTTTATTACGGTCGTCGAGTGATAGCCGGAAACACAGTGGCAGCACCCATAGCTCAGCTGGACGGGCAAACTGGCCACGCGAAATGCGATGGCGACGGCGCTTTGTAGCATGCTGATCTTCTGGGTTCGAGACACGCGAAGACAATGGAACTGTCTAGTACCTTTCTTCCTCCTTACTGTTGCTGCAAACACCTCCGCAAAGTTTCCTCGAGCTGACCTCTGTAAAGCGTGCACCACGGCATACTAACGCTTGCTGAGGCAGAACCATCTTTGCTAGACGTGCCGAGGTTTATTAGGGTCGTCGAGTGATAGCCGGAAACAAAGCGGCAGCACCAATAGCTCAGCTGGACGGGCGAACTGGCCACGCGAAATGCGATGGCGACGGCTCTTTGTAGCATGCCGAGCTTCTTCGGGATTCTAGACACGAGATGACAATGGAACTGTCTAGTACCGTTCTTCCTCCTTACAGCTGCTGCAAACACCTCCGCAAAGTTTCCTCGAGCTGACCTCTGTAAAGCGTGCACCACCGCATACTAACATTTGCTGAGGCAGAGCCATCTTTGCTAGACGTGCCGAGGTTTATTAGGGTCGTCGAGTGATAGCCGGAAACACAGCGGCAGCACCAATAGCTCAGCTGGACGGGCGAACTGGCCGCGCGAAATGCGATGGCGACGGCTCTTTGTAGCATGCCGATCTTCTGGCTCCGAGACACGCGATGACGATGGAACTGTCTAGTACCGTTCTTCCCCCTTACTGCTGCTGCAAACACCTCCGCCAGGTTTCCTCGAGCTGACCACTTTAAAGCGTGCACCACCCCATACCAACGCTTGTTGAGGCAGAACTATCTTTGCTAGACGGCCCCGGTTTATTACGGTCGTCGAGTGATAGCCGGAAACACAGCGGCAGCACCCATAGCTCAGCTGGACGGGCAAACTGGCCACGCGTAATGCGATGGCGACGGCGCTTTGTAGCATACCGATCTTCTGCATTCGAGACATGCGATGACGATGGAACTGTCTAGTACCCTTCTTCTTCCTTACAGCTGCTGCAAACACCTCCCCAAAAAGGTTCCTCAAGCGGACAACTGTAAAGGGTGCACCACCTCATAATAACGTTTGCTGAGGCAGAGCCATGAGAAGACACAGGGCTCCGTTAGTTGCATAGAGGTACCGAGGTTTATTAGGGACGTCGAGTGATAGCCGGAAACACAGCGGCAGCACCAATAGCTCAGCTGGACGGGCGAACTGGCCACGCGAAATGCAATGGCGACGGCTTTTTGTAGCATGCCGATCTTCTGGCTCCGAGACACGCGATGACGATGTAACTGTCTAGTACCGTTCTTCTTCCTTACAGCTGCTACAAACACCTCCCCAAAAAGGTTCCACAAACGGACAACTATGAAGCGTGCACCACCTCATACTAACGTTTGCTGAGGCAGAGCCGTCACGAGACACAGCGCTACGTTAGTTGCATAGACGTGCCGAGGTTTATTAGGGTCTTCGAGTGATAGCCGTAAACACAGCGGCAGCACCGATAGCTCAGCTGGACGGGCGAACTGGCCGCGCGACATGCGACGGAGACGGCTCTTTTAGCTTGCCGATCTTCTTCTGGCTCCGAGACGCGCGATGACGATGTAACTGTCTAGTACCGCTCTTCTTCCTTACAGCTGCTACAAACACCTCCCCAAAAAGGTTCCACAAACGGACCACTATAAAGCGTGCACCACCTCATACTAACGTTTGCTGAGGCAGAGCCATCACGAGACACAGCGTTACGTTAGTTGCATAGACGTGCCGAGGTTTATTAGGGTCTTCGAGTGATAGCCGTAAACACAGCGGCAGCACCGATAGCTCAGCTGGACGGGCGAACTGGCCGCACGACATGCGATGGCGACGGCTCTTTGTAGCTTGCCGATCTTCTTCTGGCTCCGAGACACGCGATGACGATGGAACTGTCTAGTACCGTTCTCCTTCCTTACAGCTGCTGCAAACGCCTCAGCAAGAAGGTTCCTCAAGCGAACCTCTGTAAAGCGTGCACCACCGCATACTAACGTTTGCTTAGGCAGAACCATCTTTGCTAGACGTGCCGAGGTTTCTTAGGGTCGTCGAGTGATGGACGGATACACAGCGGCAGCACCGATAGTTCAGCTGGACGGGCGAACTGGCCACGCGACATGCGATGGCGACGGCTCTTTGTAGCTTGCCGATCTTCTTCTGGCTCCGAGACACGCGATGACGATGGAACTGTCTAGTACCGTTCTTCTTCTTTACAGCTGCTGCAAACGCCTCCCCAAGAACGTTCCTCAAGCGAACCTCTGTAAAGCGTGCACCACCGCATACTAATGTTTGCTGAGGCAGAGCCATCTTTGCTAGACGTGCCGAGGTTTATTCGGGTCGTCGAGTGATAGCCGGAAACACAGCGGCAGCACCAATATCACAGGTGGAGGGGCGAACTGGCCACGCGAAATGCGATGGCGACGGCTCTTTGTAGCATGCCGATCTTCTGGCTCCGAGACCAGCGATGACGATAATACTGTCTAGTACCCTTCTTCCTTACAGCTGCTGCAAACACCTCCCCAAAAAGGTTCCTCAAGCGGACAACTGTAAAGCGTGCACCACCTCATACTAACGTTTGCTGAGGCAGAGCCATGAGAAGACACAGGGCTCCATTAGTTGCATAGAGGTACAGAGGTTTATTAGGGACGTAGAGTGATAGCCGGAAACACAGCGGCAGCATCGATAGCTCAGCTGGATATGCGAACTGGCCGCGCGACATACGATGGCGACGGCTCTTTGTAGCATGCCGATCTTCTTCTGGCTCCGAGACGCGCGATGACGATGTAACTGTCTAGTACCATTCTTCTTCCTTACAGCTGCTACAAACACCTCCCAAAAAGGTTCCAGAAACGGACAACTATAAAGCGTGCACCACCCCATACTAACGTTTGCTGAGGCAGAGCCATCACGAGACATAGCGTTACGTTAGCTGCATAGACGTGCCGAGGTTTATTAGGGTCTTCGAGTGATAGCCGTAAACACAGCGGCAGCACCGATAGCTCAGCTGGACGGGCGAACTGGCCGCGCGACATGCGATGGCGACGGCTCTTTGTAGCTTGCCGATCTTCTTCTGGCTCCGAGACACGCGATGACGATGGAACTGTCTAGTACCGTTCTCCTTCCTTACAGCTGCTGCAAACGCCTCAGCAAGAAGGTTCCTCAAGCGAACCTCTGTAAAGCGTGCACCACCGCATACTAACGTTTGCTTAGGCAGAACCATCTTTGCTAGACGTGCCGAGGTTTCTTAGGGTCGTCGAGTGATGGACGGATACACAGCGGCAGCACCGATAGTTCAGCTGGACGGGCGAACTGGCCACGCGACATGCGATGGCGACGGCTCTTTGTAGCTTGCCGATCTTCTTCTGGCTCCGAGACACGCGATGACGATGGAACTGTCTAGTACCGTTCTTCTTCTTTACAGCTGCTGCAAACGCCTCCCCAAGAACGTTCCTCAAGCGAACCTCTGTAAAGCGTGCACCACCGCATACTAACATTTGTGAGGCAGAGCCATATTTGCTAGACGTGCCGAGGTTTATTAGGGTCGTCGAGTGATGGCCGGAAACACAGCGGCAGCACCAATAGCTCAGTTGGACGGGCGAACTGGCCACGCGAAATGCAATGGCGAGGACTCTTTGTAGCATGCCGATCGTCTTCTGGGTTCGAGACACGCGAAGACAATGGAACTGTCTACTACCGTTCTTCCTCCTTACTGTTGCTGCAAACACCTCCTCCAGGTTTCCTCGAGCTGACCTCTGTAAAGCGTGCACAACCGCATACTAACGCTTGCTGAGGCAGAACCATCTTTGCTAGACGTGCCGAGGTTTATTAGGGTCGTCGAGTGATAGCCGGAAACACAGCGGCAGCACCAACAGCTCTGTTGGACGGGCGAACTGGCCACGCGAAATGCGATGGCGACGGCTCTTTGTAGCATGCCGATCTTCTTCTGGATTGGAGACACGCGATGACAATGGAACTGTCTAGCACCGTTCTTCCTCCTTGCAGCTGCTGCAAACACCTCCGCAAAGTTTCCTCGAGCTGACCTCTGTAAAGCGTGCACCACCGCATACTAACATTTGCTGAGGCAGAGCCATCTTTGCTAGACGTGCCGAGGTTTATTATGGTCGTCGAGTGATAGCCGGAAACACAGCGGCAGCACCAATAGCTCAGCTGGACGGGCGAACTGGCCACGCGAAATGCTATGGCGACGGCTCTTTGTAGCATGCCGAACTTCTGGATTCGAGACACGCGATGACGATGGAACTGTCTAGTACCCTTCTTCTTCCTTACAGCTGCTGCAAACACCTCCCCAAAAAGGTTCCTGAAGCGGACACCTGTAAAGCGTGCACCACCTCATACTAACGTTGGCTGAGGCAGAGCCATGAGAAGACACAGGGCTCCGTTAGTTGCATAGAGGTACCGAGGTTTATTAGGGACGTCGAGTGATAGCCGGAAACACAGCGGCACCACCGATAGCTCAGCTGGATGGGCGAACTGGCCACGCGACATACGATGGCGACGGCTTTTTGTAGCATGCCGATCTTCTTCTGGCTCCGAGACACGCGATGACGATGTAACTGTCTAGTACCGTTCTTCTTCCTTACAGCTGCTACAAACACCTCCCCAAAAAGGTTCCACAAACGGACAACTATAAAGCGTGCACCACTTCATACTAACGTTTGCTGAGGCAGATCCATCACGAGACACAGCGCTACGTTAGTTGCATAGACGTGCCGAGGTTTATTAGGGTCTTCGAGTGATAGCCGTAAACACAGCGGCAGCACCGATAGCTCAGCTGGACGGGCGAACTGGCCGCGCGACATGCGACGGCGACGGCTCTTTGTAGCTTGCCGATCTTCTTCTGGCTCCGAGACGCGCGATGACGATGTAACTGTCTAGTACCGTTCTTCTTCCTTACAGCTGCTACAAACACCTCCCCAAAAAGGTTCCACAAACGGACAACTATAAAGCGTGCACCACCTCATATTAACGTTTGCTAAGGCAGAGCCATCACGAGACACAGCGTTACGTTAGTTGCATAGACGTGCCGAGGTTTATTAGGGTCTTCGAGTGATAGCCCTAAACACAGCGGCAGCACCGATAGCTGAGCTGGACGGGCGAACTGGCCGCGCGACATGCGATGGCGACGGCTCTTTGTAGCTTGCCGATCTTCTTCTGGCTCCGAGACACGCGATGACGATGGAACTGTCTAGTACCGTTCTTCTTCCTTACAGCTGCTGCAAACACCTCCGCAAAGTTTCCTCGAGCTGACCTCTATAAAGCGTGCACCACCGCATACTAACGTTTGCTGAGGCAGAGCCATCTTTGCTAGACGTGCCGAGGTTTATTAGAGTCGTCGAGTGATAGCCGGAAACACAGCGGCAGCACCAATAGCTCACCTTGACGGGCGAACTGGCCACGCGAAATGCGATGGTGACGGCTCTTTGTAGCATGCCGATCTTCTGGCTCCGAGACACGCGATGACGATGGAACTTTCTAGTACCGTTTTTCCTCCTTACTGCTGCTGCAAACACCTCCGCCAGGTTTCCTCGAGCTGACCTCTTTAAAGCGTGCACCACCGCATACTAACGCTTGCTGAGGCAGAACCTTCTTTGCTAGACGTGCCGAGGTTTATTAGAGTCGTCGAGTGATAGCCGGAAACACAGCGGCAGCACCAATAGCTCAGCTGCACGGGCGAACTGGCCACGCGAAATGCGATGGCGACGGCTCTTTGTAGCATGCCGATCTTCTTCTGGATTCGAGACACGCTGTGACAATGGAACTGTCTAGTACCGTTCTTTCTCCTTACAGCTGCTGCAAACACCTCCGCAATGTTTCCTCGAGCAGACCTCTGTAAAGCGTGCACCACCGCATACTAACATTTGCTGAGGCAGAGCCATCTTTGCTATACGTGCCGATATTTATTAGGGTCGTCGAGTGATAGCCGGAAACACAGCGGCAGCACCAATAGCTCAGCTGGACGGGCGAACTGGCCACGCGAAATGCGATTGCGACGGCTCTTTGTAGCATGCCGAGCTTCTTCTGGCTCCGAGACACGCGATGACGATGTAACTGTCTAGTACCGTGCTTCTTCCTTACAGCTGCTACAAACACCTCCCCAAAAAGGTTCCTCAAGCGGACAACTGTAAAGCGTGCACCACCTCATGCTAACGTTTGCTGAGGCAGAGCCATGAGAAGACACAGGGCTCCGTTAGTTGCATAGAGGTTCCGAGGTTTATTAGGGACGTCGAGTGATAGCCGGAAACACAGCGGCAGCACCGATAGCTCAGCTGGATGGGCGAACTGTCCGCGCGACATACGATGGCGACGGCTCTTTGTAGCATGCCGATCTTCTTCTGGCTCCGAGACACGCGATGACGATGTAACTGTCTAGTACCGTGCTTCTTCCTTACAGCTGCTACAAACACCTCCCCAAAAAGGTTCCACAAACGCACAACTATAAAGCCTGCACCACCTCATACTAACGTTTGCTAAGGCAGAGCCATCACGAGACACAGCGCTACGTTAGTTGCATAGACGTGCCGAGGTTTATTAGGGTCGTCGAGTGATAGCCGGAAACACAGCGACAGCACCGATTGCTCAGCTGGACGGGCGAACTGGCCGCACGACATGCGATGGCGACGGCTCTTTGTAGCTTGCCGATCTTCTTCTGGCTCCGAGACACGCGATGACGATGGAACTGTCTAGTACCGTTCTTCTTCCTTACAGCTGCTGCAAACACCTCCGCAAAGTTTCCTCGAGCTGACCTCTATAAAGCGTGCACCACCGCATACTAACGTTTGCTGAGGCAGAGCCATCTTTGCTAGACGTGCCGAGGTTTATTAGAGTCGTCGAGTGATAGCCGGAAACACAGCGGCAGCACCAATAGCTCACCTTGACGGGCGAACTGGCCACGCGAAATGCGATGGTGACGGCTCTTTGTAGCATGCCGATCTTCTGGCTCCGAGACACGCGATGACGATGGAACTGTCTAGTACCGTTTTTCCTCCTTACTGCTGCTGCAAACACCTCCGCCAGGTTTCCTCGAGCTGACCTCTTTAAAGCGTGCACCACCGCATACTAACGCTTGCTGAGGCAGAACCATCTTTGCTAGACGTGCCGAGGTTTATTAGAGTCGTCGAGTGATAGCCGGAAACACAGCGGCAGCACCAATAGCTCAGCTGCACGGGCGAACTGGCCACGCGAAATGCGATGGCGACGGCTCTTTGTAGCATGCCGAGCTTCTGACTCCGAGACCCGCGATGACGATGGAACTGTCTAGTACCGTTCTACCTACTTCCTGCTGCTGCAAACACCTCCGCAAAGTTTCCTCGAGCTGACCTCTGTAAAGCGTGCACCACCGCATACTAACATTTACTGAGGCAGAGCCATCTTTGCTAGACGTGCCGAGGTTTATTAGGGTCGTCGAGTGATAGCCGGAAACACAGCGGCAGCACCAATAGCTCAGCTGGACGGGCGAACTGGCCACGCGAAATGCGATGGTGACGGCTCTTTGTAGCATGCCGATCTTCTTCTGGATTCGAGACACGCTGTGACAATGGAACTGTCTAGTACCGTTCTTTCTCCTTACAGCTGCTGCAAACACCTCCGCAATGTTTCCTCGAGCAGACCTCTGTAAAGCGTGCACCACCGCATACTAACATTTGCTGAGGCAGAGCCATCTTTGCTATACGTGCTGATATTTATTAGGGTCGTCGAGTGATAGCCGGAAACACAGCGGCAGCACCAATAGCTCAGCTGGACGGGCGAACTGGCCACGCGAAATGCGATTGCGACGGCTCTTTGTAGCATGCCGAGCTTCTTCTGGCTCCGAGACACGCGATGACGATGTAACTGTCTAGTACCGTGCTTCTTCCTTACAGCTGCTGCAAACGCCTCCCGAAGAATGTTCCTCAAGCGAACCTCTGTAAAGCGTGCACCACCGCATACTAACGTTTGCTGAGGCAGAGCCATCTTTGCTAGACGTGCCGAGGTTTATTAGAGTCGTCGAGTGATAGCCGGAAACACAGCGACAGCACCGATTGCTCAGCTGGACGGGCGAACTGGCCGCACGACATGCGATGGCGACGGCTCTTTGTAGCTTGCCGATCTTCTTCTGGCTCCGAGACACGCGATGACGATGTAACTGTCTAGTACCGTTCTTCTTCCTTACAGCTGCTACAAACACCTCCCCAAAAAGGTTCCACAAACGGACAACTGTAAAGCGTGCACCACCTCATACTAACGTTTGCTGAGGCAGAGCCATGAGAAGACACAGGGCTCCGTTAGCTGCATAGAGGTACCGAGGTTTATTAGGGACGTCGAGTGATAGCCGGAAACACAGCGGCAGCACCGATAGCTCAGCTGGACGGGCGAACTGGCCGCGCGACATGCGATGGCGACGGCTCTTTGTAGCTTGCCGATCTTCTTCTGGCTCCGAGACACGCGATGACGATGCAACTGTCTAGTACCGTTCTTCTTCCTTACAGCTGCTGCAAACACCTCCGCAAAGTTTCCTCGAGCTGACCTCTATAAAGCGTGCACCACCGCATACTAACGTTTGCTGAGGCAGAGCCATCTTTGCTAGACGTGCCGAGGTTTATTAGAGTCGTCGAGTGATAGCCGGAAACACAGCGGCAGCACCAATAGCTCACCTTGACGGGCGAACTGGCCACGCGAAATGCGATGGTGACGGCTCTTTGTAGCATGCCGATCTTCTGGCTCCGAGACACGCGATGACGATGGAACTGTCTAGTACCGTTTTTCCTCCTTACTGCTGCTGCAAACACCTCCGCCAGGTTTCCTCGAGCTGACCTCTTTAAAGCGTGCACCACCGCATACTAACGCTTGCTGAGGCAGAACCATCTTTGCTAGACGTGCCGAGGTTTATTAGAGTCGTCGAGTGATAGCCGGAAACACAGCGGCAGCACCAATAGCTCAGCTGCACGGGCGAACTGGCTACGCGAAATGCTATGGCGACGGCTCTTTGTAGCATGCCGATCTTCTGACTCCGAGACCCGCGATGACGATGGAACTGTCTAGTACCGTTCTACCTACTTCCTGCTGCTGCAAACACCTCCGCAAGGTTTCCTCGAGCTGACCTCTGTAAAGCGTGCACCACCGCATACTAACGCTTGCTGAGGCAGAACCACCTTTGCTAGACGTGCCGAGGTTTATTAGGGTCGTCGAGTGATAGCCGGAAACACAGCGGCAGCACCAATAGCTCTGTTGGACGGGCGAACTGGCCACGCGGAATGCGATGGCGACGGCTCTTTGTAGCTTGCCGATCTTCTTCTGGCTCCGAGACACGCGATGACGATGCAACTGTCTAGTACCGTTCTTCTTCCTTACAGCTGCTGCAAACACCTCCGCAAAGTTTCCTCGAGCTGACCTCTATAAAGCGTGCACCACCGCATACTAACGTTTGCTGAGGCAGAGCCATCTTTGCTAGACGTGCCGAGGTTTATTAGAGTCGTCGAGTGATAGCCGGAAACACAGCGGCAGCATCAATAGCTCACCTTGACGGGCGAACTGGCCACGCGAAATGCGATGGTGACGGCTCTTTGTAGCATGCCGATCTTCTGGCTCCGAGACACGCGATGACGATGGAACTGTCTAGTACCGTTTTTCCTCCTTACTGCTGCTGCAAACACCTCCGCCAGGTTTCCTCGAGCTGACCTCTTTAAAGCGTGCACCACCGCATACTAACGCTTGCTGAGGCAGAACCATCTTTGCTAGACGTGCCGAGGTTTATTAGAGTCGTCGAGTGATAGCCGGAAACACAGCGGCAGCACCAATAGCTCAGCTGCACGGGCGAACTGGCTACGCGAAATGCTATGGCGACGGCTCTTTGTAGCATGCCGATCTTCTGACTCCGAGACCCGCGATGACGATGGAACTGTCTAGTACCGTTCTACCTACTTCCTGCTGCTGCAAACACCTCCGCAACGTTTCCTCGAGCTGACCTCTGTAAAGCGTGCACCACCGCATACTAACGCTTGCTGAGGCAGAACCACCTTTGCTAGACGTGCCGAGGTTTATTAGGGTCGTCGAGTGATAGCCGGAAACACAGCGGCAGCACCAATAGCTCTGTTGGACGGGCGAACTGGCCACGCGGAATGCGATGGCGACGGCTCTTTGTAGCATGCCGATCTTCTTCTGGATTCGAGACACGCGATGACGATGGAACTGTCTAGTGCCCTTCTTCTTCCTTACAGCTGCTGCAAACACCTCCCCAAAAAGGTTCCTCAAGCGGGCAACTGTAAAGCGTGCACCACCTCATATTACCTTTGCTGAGGCAGAGCCATGAGAAGACACAGGGCTCCGTTAGCTGCATAGAGGTACCGAGGTTTATTAGGGACGTCGAGTGATAGCCGGAAACACAGCGGCAGCACCGATAGCTCAGCTGGATGGGCGAACTGGCCACGCGACATACGATGGCGACGGCTCTTTGTAGCATGCCGATCTTCTTCTGGCTCCGAGACACGCGATGACGATGCAGCTGTCTAGTACCGTTCTTCTTCCTTACAGCTGCTACAAACACCTCCCCAAAAAGGTTCCACAAACGGACAACTATAAAGCGTGCACCAACTCATACTAACGTTTGCTGAGGCAGATCCATCACGAGACACAGCGCTACGTTAGTTGCATAGACGTGCCGAGGTTTATTAGGGTCTTCGAGTGATAGCCGTAAACACAGCGGCAGCACCGATAGCTCAGCTGGACGGGCGAACTGGCCGCGCGACATGCGACGGCGACGGCTCTTTGTAGCTTGCCGATCTTCTTCTGGCTCCGAGACGCGCGATGACGATGTAACTGTCTAGTACCGTTCTTCTTCCTTAGAGCTGCTACAAACACCTCCCCAAAAAGGTTCCACAAACGGACAACTATAAAGCGTGCTCCACCTCATACTAACGTTTGCTGAGGCAGAGCCATCATGAGACACAGCGTTACGTTAGTTGCATAGATGTGCCGAGGTTTATTAGGGTCTTCGAGTGATAGCCGTAAACACAGAGGCAGCACCGATAGCTCAGCTGGACGGGCGAACTGGCCGCGCGACATGCGATGGCGACGGCTCTTTGTAGCTTGCCGAACTTCTTCTGCCTCCGAGACACGCGATGACGATGGAACGGTCTAGTACGGTTCTTCCTTACAGCTGCTGCAAACGCCTCCCGAAGAATGTTCCACAAGCGAACCTCTGTAAAGCGTGCACCACCGCATACTAACGTTTGCTGAGGCAGAACCATCCTTGCTAGACGTGCCGAGGTTTCTTAGGGTCGTCGAGTGATAGCCGGAAACACAGCGCCAGCACCGATAGCTCAGCTGGGCGGACGAAGTGGCCGCACGACATGCGATGGCGACGGTTCTTTGTATCTTGCCGATCTTCTTCTGGCTCCGAGACACGCGATGACGATTAAACTGTTTAGTACCGTTCTTCTTCTTTACAGCTGCTGCAAACACCTCCCCAAGAACGTTCCTCAAGCGAACCTCTGTAAAGCGTGCACCACCGCATACTAACGTTTGCTAAGGCAGAACCATGTTTGCTTGACGTGCCGAGGTTTATTAGGTTCGTCGAGTGATCGCCGGAAACACAGCGGATGCACCGATAGCTCAGCTGGACGGGCGAACTGGCCGCGCGACATACGATGGCGACGGCTCTTTGTAGCATGCCGATCTGCTCGCTCCGAGACACGCGATGACGATGGAACTGTCTAGTACCGTTCTTCCTCCTTACAGCTGCTGCAAACACCTCCGCAAAGTTTCCTCGAGCTGGCCTCTGTAAAGCGTGCACAACCGCATACTGGCATTTGCTGAGGCAGAACCATATTTGCTAGACGTGCCGAGGTTTATTAGGGTCGTCGAGTGATAGCCGGAAACACAGCACCAGCACCAATAGCTCAGCTGGACGGGCGAACTGGCCACTCGAAATGGGATGCTCTTTGTAGCATGCCGATCTTCTTCTGGATTCTAGACACGAGATGACAATGGAACTGTCTAGTACCGTTCTTCCTCCTTACAGCTGCTGCAAACACCTCCGCAAAGTTTCCTCGAGCTGACTTCTGTAAAGCGTGCACCACCGCATACTAACGTTTGCTGAGACAGAGCCATCCTTGCTAGACGTGCCGAGGTTTATTAGAGTCGTCGAGTGATAGCCGGAAACACAGCAGCAGCACCAATAGCTCAGCTGGACGGACGAACTGGCCACGCGAAATGCGATGGCGACGGCTCTTTGTAACATGCCGATCTTCTGGCTCCGAGACACGCGATGACGATGGAACTGTCTAGTGCCGTTCTTCCTCCTTACTGCTGCTGCAAACACCTCCGCCAGGTTTCCTCGAGCTGACCTCTTTAAAGCGTGCACCACCGCATACTAACGCTTGCTGAGGCAGAGCCATCTTTACTAGACGTGCCGAGGTTTTATTGCGAAGCAATACTACTTTAGGTCCCACTTCAGCCCGTTGCGTGGCGAGGCGGTGGTAGGTACCACTGACCTTTAGCGTGACCTAGAGTGACGTCACACCAGCTGTGTAAAAACGGGACCCCATCTCACGCCGTAGCGAGGCGAGGCGATAGCCACCAACGGCGGCCTAACTCCCGCTCCTCTCACCAGGGGCGCTACAGTCACTATTGCTTCGCAATCACCAAGCTTAACCAAGCTAAGCCACGGCCGTTGTTTTAGGGTCATCGAGTGATAGCCGGGAACCCAGCGGCAGCACCGATAGCTTAGCTGGAAGGGCGAACTGGCCGCGCGAAATGCGATGGCGACGGCTCTTTGTAGCATGCCGAGCTTCTTCCGGCTCCGAGACACGCGATGATGATGGAACTGTCTAGTACCGTTCTTCTTCCTTACAGCTGCTGCAAACGCCTCCCCAAGAAGGTTCCTCAAGCGAACCTCTGTAAAGCGTGCACCACCGCATACTAACGTTTGCTGAGGCAGAACCATCTTTGCTAGACGTGCCGAGGTTTCTTTGGGTCGTCGAGTGATAGCCGGAAACACAGCGGCAGCACCAATAGCTCTGTTGGACGGGCGAACTGGCCACGCGGAATGCGATGGCGACGGCTCTTTGTAGCATGCCGATGTTCTTCTGGATTCGAGACACGCGATGACGATGGAACTGTCTAGTGCCCTTCTTCTTCCTTACAGCTGCTGCAAACACCTCCCCAAAAAGGTTCCTCAAGCGGACAACTGTAAAGCGTGCACCACCTCATACTAACGTTTGCTGAGGCAGAGCCATGAGAAGACACAGGGCTCCGTTAGCTGCATAGAGGTACCGAGGTTTATTAGGGACGTCGAGTGATAGCCGGAAACACAGCGGCAGCACCGATAGCTCAGCTGGATGGGCGAACTGGCCACGCGACATGCGATGGCGACGGCTCTTTGTAGCTTGCCGAACTTCTTCTGGCTCCGAGACACGCGATGACGATGGAACGGTCTAGTACCGTTCTTCCTTACAGCTGCTGCAAACGCCTCCCGAAGAATGTTCCTCAAGCGAACCTCTGTAAAGCGTGCACCACCGCATACTAACGTTTGCTGAGGCAGAACCATCTTTGCTAGACGTGCCGAGGTTTCTTAGGGTCGTCGAGTGATAGCCGGAAACACAGCGCCAGCACCGATAGCTCAGCTGGGCGGACGAAGTGGCCGCACGACATGCGATGGCGACGGTTCTTTGTATCTTGCCGATCTTCTTCTGGCTCCGAGACACGCGATGACGATTAAACTGTTTAGTACCGTTCTTCTTCTTTACAGCTGCTGCAAACACCCCCCCAAGAACGTTCCTCAAGCGAACCTCTGTAAAGCGTGCACCACCGCATACTAACGTTTGCTAAGGCAGAACCATGTTTGCTTGACGTGCCGAGGTTTATTAGGTTCGTCGAGTGATCGCCGGAAACACAGCGGAAGCACCGATAGCTCAGCTGGACGGGCGAACTGGCCGCGCGACATACGATGGCGACGGCTCTTTGTAGCATGCCGATCTGCTCGCTCCGAGACACGCGATGACGATGGAACTGTCTAGTACCGTTCTTCCTCCTTACAGCTGCTGCAAACACCTCCGCAAAGTTTCCTCGAGCTGGCCTCTGTAAAGCGTGCACAACCGCATACTGGCATTTGCTGAGGCAGAGCCATCTTTACTAGACGTGCCGAGGTTTTATTGCGAAGCAATACTACTTTAGGTCGCACTTCAGCCCGTTGCGTGGCGAGGCGGTGGTAGGCACCACTGACCTTTAGCGTGACCTAGAGTGACGTCACACCAGCTGTGTAAAAACGGGACCCCATCTCACGCCGTCGAGAGGCGAGGCGATAGCCACCAACGGCGGCCTAACTCCCGCTCCTCTCACCAGGGGCGCTACAGTCACTATTGCTTCGCAGTCACCAAGCTTAACCAAGCTAAGCCACGGCCGTTGTTTTAGGATCATCGAGTGATAGCCGGGAACACAGCGGCAGCACCGATAGCTTAGCTGGAAGGGCGAGCTGGCCGCGCGACATGCGAGGGCGACGGCTCTTTGTAGCATGCCGATGTTCTTCTGGCTCCGAGACGCGCGATGACGATGGAACTGTCTAGTACCGATCTTCTTCCTTACAGCTGCTGCAAACGCCTCCCGAAGAAGGTTCCTCAAGCGAACCTCTGTAAAGCGTGCACCACCGCATACTAACGTTTGCTGAGGCAGAACCATCTTTGATTGACGTGCCGAGGTTTATTAGGGTCGTCGAGTGATAGCCGGAAACACAGCGACAGCACCGATTGCTCATCTGGACGGGCGAACTGGCCGCACGACATGCGATGGCGACGGCTCTTTGTAGCTTGCCGATCTTCTTCTGGCTCCGAGACACGCGATGACGATGTAACTGTCTAGTGCCGTTCTTCTTCCTTACAGCTGCTGCAAACATCTCCCCAAAAAGGTTCCACAAGCGGACAACTGTAAAGCGTGCACCACCTCATACTAACGTTTGCTGAGGCAGAGCCATGACGAGACACAGCGCTCCGTTAGTTGCATAGACGTGCCGATGTTTATCAGGGTCTTCGAGTGATAGCCGGAAACACAGGGGCAGCACCGATAGCTCAGCTGGACGGGCGAACTGGCCGCGCGACATGCGAGGGCGACGGCTCTTTGTAGCATGCCGATCTTCTTCTGGCTCCGAGACACGGGATGACGATGGAACTGTCTAGTACCGTTCTTCTTCCTTACAGCTGCTGCAAACGCTTCCCCAAGAAGGTTCCTCAAGCGAACCTCTGTAAAGCGTGCACCACCGCATACTAACGTTTGCTGAGGCAGAGCCATCTTTGATAGACGTTCCGAGGTTTATTAGGGTCCTCGAGTGATAGCCGGAAACACAGCGGCATCAACGATATCTCAGCTGGATGAGCGAACTGGCCGCACGACATGCGATTGTGACGGCTCTTTGTAGCATGCCGATCTTCTTCTGGCTCCGAGACGCGCGATGACGATCGAACTCTCTAGTGCCGTTCTTCTTGCTTACAGCTGCTGCAAACGCCTCCCCAAGAAGGTTCCTCAAGCGAAAATCTGTAAAGCGTGCACCACCGCATACTAACGTTTGCTGAGGCAGAGCCATCTTTGATAGACGTTCCGAGGTTTATTAGGGTCCTCGAGTGATAGCCGGAAACACAGGGGCAGCACCGATAGCTCAGCTGGACGGGCGAACTGGCCGCGCGACATGCGAGGGCGACGGCTCTTTGTAGCATGCCGATGTTCTTCTGGCTCCGAGACGCGCGATGACGATCGAACTCTCTAGTGCCGTTCTTCTTGCTTACAGCTGCTGCAAACGCTTCCCCAAGAAGGTTCCTCAAGCGAACCTCTGTAAAGCGTGCACCACCGCATACTAACGTTTGCAGAGGCAGAGCCATCTTTGATAGACGTTCCGAGGTTTATTAGGGTCCTCGAGTGATAGCCGGAAACACAGCGGCATCAACGATATCTCAGCTGGATGAGCGAACTGGCCGCACGACATGCGATTGTGACGGCTCTTTGTAGCATGCCGATCTTCTTCTGGCTCCGAGACGCGCGATGACGATCGAACTCTCTAGTGCCGTTCTTCTTGCTTACAGCTGCTGCAAACGCCTCCCCAAGAAGGTTCCTCAAGCGAAAATCTGTAAAGCGTGCACCACCGCATACTAACGTTTGCAGAGGCAGAACCATCTTTGATAGACGTGCCGAGGTTTATTAGGGTCCTCGAGTGATAGCCGGAAACACAGGGGCAGCACCGATAGCTCAGCTGGACGGGCGAACTGGCCGCGCGACATGCGAGGGCGACGGCTCTTTGTAGCATGCCGATGTTCTTCTGGCTCCGAGACGCGCGATGACGATCGAACTCTCTAGTGCCGTTCTTCTTGCTTACAGCTGCTGCAAACGCTTCCCCAAGAAGGTTCCTCAAGCGAACCTCTGTAAAGCGTGCACCACCGCATACTAACGTTTGCTGAGGCAGAGCCATCTTTGATAGACGTTCCGAGGTTTATTAGGGTCCTCGAGTGATAGCCGGAAACACAGCGGCATCAACGATATCTCAGCTGGATGAGCGAACTGGCCGCACGACATGCGATTGTGACGGCTCTTTGTAGCATGCCGATCTTCTTCTGGCTCCGAGACGCGCGATGACGATCGAACTCTCTAGTGCCGTTCTTCTTGCTTACAGCTGCTGCAAACGCCTCCCCAAGAAGGTTCCTCAAGCGAAAATCTGTAAAGCGTGCACCACCGCATACTAACGTTTGCAGAGGCAGAACCATCTTTGATAGACGTGCCGAGGTTTTTTAGGGTCGTCGAGTGATAGCCGGAAATACAGCGGAAGCACCGATAGCTATAAATATGCTGCACTTAATAACAGTGGACGCACAATAATCTTATTTCCTTCATCTCTGGCGCCAAAGCTTCACCGGCAGTTCGTGCCCCGCGCATCTTTCTTCACGACTTTCCGTGCCAATTTACTTTGATGGAACGGTGGTAGTACAAATTAAAGATGAAAGGAATGCCATTTGGCCGGCCAAGCGTTGTGGATTAGCGCGTAACTGGTGGTCCATCAAATAACCAAAATGGTTGCTAAATCTGTAAGACAACTGCATGCAGGCGAAGGCGGCGGAAGTTTAGACGTAACTGTAAATAAATCAGGTAATCAGCAGGCATGTAGGTTTCCTTCATGGTGAATAGCGCTTAAGTGAAGATGTCGACAGCAAGGCCTTTGTCCAATCAGGGGTCTTGTAATATGTTATTGAAGATGACTGCAATGGTCGTTCCATCTCTATAAAAAAACAAAAAAAAATACGCGCTGTCTGCCTCGATCATAAGGCGGGCTGCTAAAGGAGCAAGGACGTATTCGCTGTGAGCTTCCATGGCGGACGCTAGGATTCCTCGCAAACGTATAGGTCATCCTCATAACCCCACTCTTTAGAGAGCAGCCATGCGCATGAATGCTTCCTAGAACAAAGCTTCTAACACGTGGGATGACGGGCTATAAAAATCAATAAAATAATGCCCTCGTCTTCGAGTGTGCACGTTCTGAATAGTATTTACACGCATGAATTCGTGGTTGATTTCCTTCATCACCTGACGTAGCGCTCTGTACTCTTTCCGGAATCTAGATGGACGTGAAGTACCTACCACCTGGAATGGGAAGTCAAAAACAACATCTCCCTACCAATGGCCATCTCATTTGAATTAGGAAGGAACATCGCCAACTAAGACGATCGCAAGTGGGAGAATGACACAGGATGGCGCTTGTCCTGTGTCGTTCTCCCCACTTGTGATCGTTTCAGTTGGCGCTCTTCCTTCCTAATTCAAGTATAGATCATCTAGCCCAAATGAATGTTGGCCATCTCATTCACTATGCAAGCCCGCCTTTACAAGCCGGCAAAGCCAGGCGATGGACCTCTGGCTTACGAGGCCTACCAAGAGTGCCAGAATGTCTCCGGCGACAGCGACGCACCCCCAGCCACGGTAAGCTGAGTGACACAGTTGCAACCCCCTTCTCACGATACACCATATGAGTGTGTATTATGCAAGTTAGGTTAGGTTAGGTTAGGTTAGGTTCTGAGTGGGATTCTTATTTAATTACCAAACCACTTTGCACCTGCTGTGGTTGATCGGTCTATGGTCGAACTTTCTGAATGTGCGGCGCAGCAAGAACTCGGAGCATAGTGTTCCAGTATGTGCTTTTACAGAAGACAACGAAGAGAACAAATGCACAATTACCGGCTGCGACGACGCGATGTTACACAGTCCTCTCCACTCTGGTGGTGACGTTGGTTGTTCCAACGTTCTATGACATGCGGCGCGGTGTGGTCTTTATTATAACAATGTGATAGCAATGTCATGTATATATTCACCATTGTTCAAACAACGCGCATGAAATTTCTGAAACATTGTCAAGATGCGACTACAAAGTGATTTTTTGGAATTGCGTTATTGGAGAGAAACGCACTTAAAATGATTCGACGCAGCAATCTGACGAGTTATTATGCAAATTAGGCTGATTAACGTTCTCATTCGAATGAGCGACATGGTTGACTCCAATGCAAGACCTGAAAACCGTTATCCGGGCAGTTTATGACTTCTGTCTAGACATGACAGATGTTGACGCTGGTAATTTCTGCAGCGTAAATAAATTCCGGCAAAAGTCGTCTTGAAACCGATATTGATCTGCCGGAGAGCGCAACCATCGCTGTCTTTAGCACACTCACACGAGTCACATGAGTGCCTCACCATCGCGCGCACGTAGTAGGTGTCGTGATCAAGCCGCAATCACGCTGTCTTCATGGCGTGGCACTGAATTAGTGCGAGGTCATAGTGGCAGTCCTAGGCTGAGCAAGCACAAACTCAGGACAAGCGATGGCACTGTGATGCTGCCTGCTTTACGGACAGACAGACCAGATCAGCTCAGTGTAATAAACAAAAAGATTGATTGATTGATTGATTGATTTATTGATTGATTTATTGATTGATTGATTGATTGGTTGATTGATTATGTATATGTTTTGTGTTGTGTGCACGTGAGGACAACTGAAAATCTGGCTATTTGTCCTAGGGTTGCAGTCCCCTATCGAAGATGCTCTGAAACATGCGCTTGGGACCCAGCAACTATTGGGTTCTTGCGCACTTCGTTGTCCTCATTGTTAATAATAATCATAACAACAACCGCCAGAGACCGTGGGATCTGCATTTAACCTTTTCTTTACAATATCTGGCGAGGATGAAAAATAACGGTCGTATATACTTTGCAGTTCAAGCTACGCCAATGAACGCAATATCCAAAATTCGTAAACTAAATCCATCAATGTATCAAACGGGGAGTAAAACGATGTTGCGTACTTTGCATTTGACTATGTCGATCCTTTCTGAAGCCGACATTGAAATTCAAAATCTTCAATAAACACTATTATTCGCAAACCTTGCGTGTTCAACGTTTGCTCATTCCAGATGCTCAAAACAGACGCCCTTTTGCAAATTGATGTAACTGTGTGGTCAGAAAACTTGGACGTTTAGTAAAAGTAGCTTCTCTTCGGCACTGCAACTTCTAATCGCAGCTTTGCGGAGGCTCTTACGACGCAGATTTCCGTGATCTGAGCCGTGAGGCAGCCGTGATGACGGTCAACACTGCTAAGGAACGCTCGGCTACATTTGAGACTGACGGAACACTAAAAGAAAAGGTAAGCAGCCACTGGGATATTCTCAGAGGTCAGTTAGTTGATGGTCATTGTAGAGCTTCTTACCATTCCTACAATCTTACAAACGCAGCTACTGCCTTAGACAACCAGGAGTCACCTAACGAAAGTAAGAGAAATAGAGACGACAAATTGATTGCAAAGGATGGAAACAAGAAAATTTATAGATTTTTACAATGGCGCCATGGAAGAAATCAGAAAAGAGAATTTCTGCGATGTCACAAACGCTAATTTTGCTATTTTAAGCCGTATTTGGCAGTCTGTGGACAAAACCATACGATAGCAAATATTCTCAACAAGGTGAGCCAGGCGGTTTCGTGTAGAACATATCCGAAGGCTGCTCAGGACGCTGTAATGGAATGCCAAGATAAGCACGCAGCCAAAAGCGTAGGAAACGCCCGCCTTTTAGAAGCGTTGCCGTTCAAAGCTGATGAAAGCGTTAGCTGATCAGCAGTGGATAAACTAAAGTCGTTTAGATTATGGAAGGAAAACAAAAAAAAAATTCGAGGGCACCTGAGCACTTCTTTATGAGTTGGGAATGCCAAAGCGTTAATGTCGTACTTAACGCCGCTGTGCGGGCCATCGAGTTTTCCGCTGCGAGTAATGTACCATAGCGGTACGTGCTGCTCGGGCCAGCAAGCAGCAGCAGCAGCAGCGGGCGGTGTCAACGCCGCATACCACCGACACGGCGACGCGTGGCGGAGAAGCCCTCTCTTCTCACGCAACACCTGCGCGCTACTGCAGGTGTTCGCTTTCGCCCGTTCTGCTCCGTCGAGGCGCGCTCGTGACGTAGGCGTCGCATCCAATGGGAATCTTGGTGCCGTTTCGCTGCTACAGGCGCCGCCGGCTTTTTCGCTCAATGGTCCATTTGACGCT
This sequence comes from Dermacentor variabilis, assembly GCF_050947875.1. Taxonomy (NCBI): domain Eukaryota; kingdom Metazoa; phylum Arthropoda; class Arachnida; order Ixodida; family Ixodidae; genus Dermacentor; species Dermacentor variabilis. The sequence goes on along the minus strand of NC_134575.1, from coordinate 23,041,529 downwards.
TTCGCACCAAAAGGCTAGGAGGTGATGAAGTCGTTGCTGTTGCAGACGTGGCTATAGTTCTAAAATAAAGCAGACATAGGCGAAGTGCTGCACTGCAATAGACATAGTAAAACTCCATTAGCTCAAGCATACTTCGTGACTATGGAACGCTGTGCCTTGTTTCAGTTAACGGGGATGCTACTAGAATGATACATCGTCACCATCCATAGAAATGTTTCTCGGACGTAAAGATGCATTTGGCGACTGCGGTTCCGCCTCTCAAAGTGCAAGAACTTTCGCGAAAACAGCATCTAATTTTTTTTTGGTTTCTTTATTCATACGTAACAACACGTTTTATTAAACATAAGCGTGCTTTACTACATAATAAGACGTCTTTATAAAACGTAAGTGCGTTCGCCGGGCTTTAGGGTTAGGTAAACGAGGAGAGTACCGACGTGCCGCTAATGAAGTGACGACAACGTGCGCGCTAACAGTTTGCGAGTTTAAACTGTAATAAACTGTACGCCTCCCTTTCCTAGGATGATTGTTCTGGAGTATTTTTAGACGAGGTATTATGGAAAATATATCAATGGAGGGCAAAGGATTTTCTCTTGATATCATTGTGCGAAAGAGTATCAGACAACACCGCGCCAGGCAGACAGAGCCGGAGACCAAGGACCCCAGCCACGTAAACTCTGTGTCATAGCATTTCATACATTTACTAGGAGGAACTGTGGCCCTAGTGTCTACGGGAGCTGCAAGCAGTGCTGTTCACAGTCAGCATTCGAATGATGGTTAGTTCATGGCCTTGCCTAAATTTCGTGCTTCAGGCTTTAAACGGCTGCGTGACTTTGCAAACTGATCACTTGATACAGTGCACTGCGTTATATAAATACATTAATAAACAATTAAAATTATCCGACTGCAGAAGTTCAATTGGGACCTCCAGTACAGAAGCCTGATATTGAAACCATCACGCCACGGCGCATGTGTCGACTAGCGGGTGTTCGGCGATATACACAGTGCATTGAGATGCTTGGCGCGTTTCGATGGGGCTACCTCGACAAGTGGAACCGCAGAAATTAGTAGCCATTATGCATATTCGCAGAGCCTTAGTGCCTTGTGCGATTAGAAAAAAGAGGACAGCTTTGAAATTTAGGCCAATAAAGGCAGATAAAACGCAGTAAACGAAGCCACAAGTATACGTCTGAAGCCACAAACACGATCGTCAGACAAATCTATGTACTACCCATCATTCCCATGGTGACTGAACAATCACAGTGCATGAAGTCCCTCTGGTGGCATCGCAGAACGACCTCCACTGGGGTACTGCGGAAACCAATTAAAGCCAAGTTTCCTTAGCAAACGGCATTACGGTCTTCGCTGACTATGGCGGCGTTGGTGGCGGCATTGAAAATTTACTGAGTTTAGTGTATTTGGAAAAATTAAAATGCAGTTTAGTCCTTCTTCAATGATAAATAATTAGGTACGCCCTGTCAAAGCCCACGATGTCACAAGTGAGTTGGTGCGGAAGCTTGAGAGCGGTGGCACGACGCGTTTTTTTCTTCAAATTTTGCTTCCTTTCTGACTTGAGCCTCATCTTTTGGCAAGAGTCGATCGTCATTTCGCTATTCCGTTATCGTAATTTATTAAAACAGCATGATGTTCTTCTAAACCCCCATAGTGTTGTAATAGTCTGTCTGTAAGTTACCTTGCATTGTTTCCTTTTTATGGCATATGCTCAAGCTCTTCTTTTTCCAAAACACGTGCACTTCGAAAGCGTTTTCAGTCATGTTATTTCATAATTAGCACGTGAAAACTTTATTTACGCGCGCAAACTAAGCAATATATATGCATTTGTCATTGACTCAAACGGTGCAGTATGAAAAAAAGAAGATTCTTTAGTTTTCCCTGCTTAAAAATCAAACCTTCAGCGAGCGATATTTCGAAAACGTGGTATTTAAACGCTGACAAAGTGCTGCCGTTTATGTAGTATAGTACAAGGACCGAATCAACGCGGCCTTACTACACCGAAGGAGAGTTTCCACCTATGTAGCAAAAAACAAAGAGAGCAGTAAGCACCACTTTCGAGTGCTATAACACTGCAGCCACGTATGCAGTAAAAGGAAACTAAGTGAACTAAGAAACTAAGTCAATGGAAACTAAGCGAACGCGGTTCTTTCGCCCGACTCACTTTGAAAACGCAAGTATTGCCACCTGCGAGCTTTGCTTTGGTTGATCTGAGCTCGTCCGAAGCCGTTAATCAGTATCGCGTTGGCGAAGTAGGCTCGTCCATAACGCTTAAGGGGCTGGCTACGTGTGTCTCTAAAATTCCTGACATCACACCGCCGCTGCCGGCTTAGCCGCGAAATTCAAACAACTGAAACTCTCTATTTGTCCCGTTACGTGGCACTTTTAAGAGCAACGCGAACACTGGCGACTCGTCTTTTGGGGCAGAACATAACCGCTTGCAATTTGTAATTAAATACGACGTTGTCGAGAGTCAATGTACACCTTAAATGGAGCATACTTTCAATCTGCTTGCGTCCAAACAGAGTGATCGAAAGTACTCTGTTTGGGTTGTACGACAACACTACGCTCTTAAAAACAAGTTTGCGCCCTTTGGTGCTTATTTTTTCCCACAACAATAATCGTCGTCTATCTCTCCCGCACTTCCTTTCTTTAACGCTGTGCGCCCGGTACTTCCAGGTCAGGGACGGCCTGCGCTTTTTCGGCGTGACTTAGCATTCTCGACAGGAAAGTAGCGCGCAGTTTTGAAGAAAGGAAACGCAAGCAACGCAGATTACGATTATCGTTGTGAGAAAACATAAGCCCCAAAGGGTGCAAACTTTTTTAAGAGTGTAGAAAATGGAGATAAATAAACGACCAACGGTTACAATACCAAAAAAGGAGTCTCCAGCGTTCTCTTCCTTATTTTCTAAGAGTGCGCTTGTAGAGAAGCTGTTTTACTACGAAAAATTGCACGTAGAGAGTCTCCAAAGCATATTCACCAGTCCAAGCAGATCTTTAGAGTATAAGATGGGTCATAGTGAGGCTACCTGTTGCGCACACACGTGTTATACACAGCCTTTCAAACCGAAGTCACCGGTGGGAAAGCCGAAGCCGTCCCAATCCCTGCTGTACGTCGCCTTGACGAAGTGCAAGTCTTTAGATGTGATTGTTTCTTGTTCAGGCATCCGCATCCGATCTGCAAACTTTATCACGCTGGAGCTAGCAGGGTCTCTATTTATTCACGATGCCGTGATCCTTTATAGAATCGTATGAAGATGCCATGTCTTGATACCCCAGTGACACCTGCCTCATTAAAGGTGTGCAGGGCGAGGGAGGCGTATCCCAACATTTCATTCGGCATCGCAGTCTATGACGTAGACTATGACGTGGCTGACAGCGCGTACCCTCCGCTGCGCATTCGAGCTGGCGACTTCATGCGCGTCGAAACGCTGAAGATGTTGCGCGATTTCATGCGTGACAAGTTCACGAACGCCAGCAGCTTAGCAGACTGCCTGCGAGTGTCTTAGCGGTGGGCTGTCGGGCCACAATGCAGTGGCAGTGTGTGGATTCTGTTCAGGACCCTTGTTGGTGCCACGGTCTTGTAAATAAAAAAAATGTGCCTGGAACTGGCACGAGTACGCAAGTGACCTCGATTCTGCACACGGCAGCTGTGTCATTGAAACATTAAAAGCATTCCACATTATAACTTATTCTGGCGTCGATAGGTGTTCGGGGTGCTTTTCCCGATTTTTTCGTAGCGTGTGTCTTCCAGGTTGCTCTCGTGTTTCATGTAATAGTTGTGTAATAAATAAGGTAACCCACCGTAGAAGTAAACGTTTAAAAGCAAGACATCGGAGCCGAAACATTGCTTGTTTCTCATAAAGTCGCATTTTAAAGCGAAAGCTTTACTCGCCGCGAACTTGCGATTTCGCCGTGGCGGTGCTCCGAGGAGGCACATTACGTCACAACGCGCGCCTCGCCGCGGATATTTCTCTCTCTCTCTCTCTCGCTCCCTAGTCACTACTGCGCATGCGCCACTAGTAGCACCGAGCCACAGGTGTTCCGCCGCTGCGCAGCGTCGCGCCTTTCCGCCGCCGCCGTTTGGTATGACGTCACACCGCGTTCCTCGTCGTTGCGCCCGCCTCCGCTCGCTTCGCCAGCTGCGTCGCATGCCTGATAACACGTAGGAGTATTGAAAAGGAGAGCTCGCATGCGCCGCAACCACAGTTGAGGCGGCGGTATGGACGGGGGCAACTCTGATAAGCAGGAGGAGGCCTGGAATCGTCATCGGAACGAGATGAAGAGGAAACAAATCGCCCAGGAAACAGACGAACGACTGGCTAAACGCCGCAACATAGCTAGACAACCAGACTAACCTGGACTTGGAATCAAAATTAACCAAAGCTAACCATGGTATGCCTTAGCTTTCGCTACGTATATTCTGGCACAGCCGAACTAAGCCACTGCCATTTTTTTTGTTTTCGGTGCCCGTGTTGTCTACGCAGTTATGTCATTACCATCTTCGACCAGACGTGTTTTCATCAAAGTATAAGTTTTATTGTCAAATTTTGTTAAGAGACAAGCGTATATGTTTTGGATGTTGTTAAGGAGCCGTCTTAGGAGGTACAAGCCTTAGCCCGGTCATAGCGACATGTTCAACTGTAAGTTTATGCCGCAGGACTAGCCAGTTGTATGCCCCACTAAAGTCTCCGCTAGTGTATGTCTTTCACTGCCTGGTGTGACGTAGTGTTGCTGATATTGGTTTCGTGAGGCACGGTACACTAGCCACAAGGGAGATAATTGTTGTCTTTGTTGCTGTTGTTTGTCAGGGTCGTCGCCATCAACAAGCTAAGTCAACGGTTACGATCGACGTTGTCATCTATAACGTAGAAAATGTGAGAGCGACAAAAAAAAAATTTTGTGGACGCTTAAGCTTGGCCTTTTAAGAGTGGAACGCGATACCATTCAAAGATCCCTGGCTGCCTCTCACGGTTCCCGACAACTGCAGCTTATGTAACCGTAATGTTTGCTCGGAAGCCTTGCCGGCGAACGCCATGCAAAAAACCGAGCTTTCTGTTAGAAACGCGGCCACATGCGTGGGCCGATCCTGGGCATTGTGCCCAGCTGCGCCAAGAACATTACGTCATTTTCAGGTTTCTGTTATTGTTTCGCCCTTTTAATATTTCAGTCTGAGAAAATTTAACATAAAAGCCATGCGCTGCCGGTATTTTATTTCATGATCGACGTTTCTTTGTGGGCTATCATACTCAAAATTCCGATAAATAACTTTGCCAAGAATGAACGGCAACGTATGAGCAAGTATGAACGGCAACGTATGAGACTAATTCAGGAGGATCTCAATAACATAAATGAGTGGTGTCGTGCATGGCGCATGGAATTAAACATTAGAAAGTGTAAGACTATGAGGATTTCTCGTACTAACGTCATCTGCCCCACCTATACGCTAAATAACATCCCACTAGAATGTGTAACGTCATATCGATACTTGGGGGTTCACATTGCCAGCAATCTATCCTGGAAAACTCACATTGATCACATAACATCTAAGGCCACTCGCACGCTGGGATACTTTCGTCGAAAATTTTCTCAAGCACCATCATCACTAAAACTCTTATTGTACACAACTTACATTCGCCCACAACTAGAGTACGCGTCATCAGTATGGGACCCCGGTTATGACACCCTCATAGACTCTCTAGAGGCAATACAAAATCGATCAGCCCGTTTCATTCTCACCAACTACCAAAGAACTGCGAGTGTCACTAACATGAAAGCTCTCCTTCACCTCCCGCTGTTATCAACCCGTAGAAAACTATCTCGCATATGTCTTTTCCATAAAATCTACTACCATAACACATATTTACGCTCTATCTTTGTCCAACCCCCACCATACATTTCATCTCGCATAGACCACCGCCAAAAGGTAAACATTCCGCACTGCAACACCGTCGGCTTTTCATACTCATTTCTTCCCCAAACGAGCAAAGATTGGAATAATTTACCCGCATTACTTACAAGCATTATTGACACCAATAACTTTAAAAGCACACTTCAAAGCTTCATGTTATAAATAATTGTTGCGTTTGCTTGTTCTGTATAATAACTGCTTTTATGCCATTGTTTTACATTATTGCTTGTATTTTTATATCGTATGTTCTTTCCTTTCTTTATTTTGTTCCGCCATGTATTTTTGCCACGCTCACAAGTTTCTATTTACCATTCTTGTTTTTTATACGATGTTTTTTGCCATGTTGTTTGCCTTCCCTCCTTATTTTGTGATTGCCTCTGTATTTACTTACTTTGCCCCTCCCCTCTGCAATGTACAACCGTACCTTGAGGGTATGATAAATAAATAAATAAATAAATAAAAAAAAACTTTAGTTACAGAATGGTGTGGCAATATAACCCGCATATACCGCATGTCACATAGCAAGGCGTGGCATATACATATACCTAACTACAGAGGGCAATTTTCCTTCATGGGACGCCGACACCCACAGGCGACACCGGACGCCGACACCGGATGCCGACGCCGGATTTTATGCGGCACGGGGCCCTTAACCCTATCGCGTTAAAATGTAAATTCAAAAAGAAAGTAAGCAAGCATGATACACGTCAGCAGGGCAATGAATTGGTTTCAATAGTGTAGCCGCCACAGCCGTGACCTAGTTGTAGTAGAGCACCCGCCTCGACTGCCAGAGGTCATGTATTCGATTGGAACTGCCGCCGGACACCCACGGGTTCGTATGGGCACAAGCGTACTCCAGCAACACCAGCTAGATTTTAGTATCTAGGTGGTGTTGACTCCAGCCTGGCGTTCGGCTTCCTTCAGGGATCATGCGCCTAAAAGAGGAAGGAGCCTGCGCCCCGATTTCCCGTCGAAACTGTTGTGAGCCCCAAAAGAATTGATCCACCATCTAGACCCCGCGAAAGTGGATGGCCAGCGAAGCTGTTAGAAAACCACTCAAATGCCGTCTGTGGGGATATGAATTGTTTTATTGTTCTGTCTAGTCTTAGCCCGACACCGTTGTTGAGCATTACAATTTTGCACTCTTCGACGCTCATCGTATTCACGCTGCTCTTCTGGAGTCTTAACATTGCGTGGCCTTTCCATAGCTGTTTTGCAATAACTGAATGAGTTGCTAGGCAGGTCTCCCTTTCACATATGAAGTTTGGTGACGTCGCTCACTGGTTCGTATGCTGCTATTGTGCCTTTCTCATAGGAGCAGCTTATGCAACCGTAATCTTTACCGAGAAGCACACGCGGGGAGAAGGACCAGACAGACAGACAGACAGACAGACAGACAGACAGACAGACAGACAGACAGACAGACAGACAGACAGACAGACAGACAGACAGACAGACAGACAGACAGACAGACAGACAGACAGACAGACAGACAGACAGACAGACAGACAGACAGACAGACAGACAGACAGACAGACAGACAGACAGACAGACAGACAGACAGACAGACAGACAGACAGACAGACAGACAGACAGACAGACAGACAGACAGACAGACAGACAGACAGACAGACAGACAGACAGACAGACAGACAGACAGACAGACAGACAGACAGACAGACAGACAGACAGACAGACAGACAGACAGACAGACAGGCAGGCAGGCAGGCAGGCAGGCAGGCAGGCAGGCAGGCAGGCAGGCAGGCAGGCAGGCAGGCAGGCAGGCAGGCAGGCAGGCAGGCAGGCAGGCAGGCAGGCAGGCAGGCAGGCAGGCAGGCAGGCAGGCAGGCAGGCAGGCAGGCAGGCAGGCAGGCAGGCAGGCAGGCAGGCAGGCAGGCAGGCAGGCAGGCAGGCAGGCAGGCAGGCAGGCAGGCAGGCAGGCAGGCAGGCAGGCAGGCAGGCAGGCAGGCAGGCAGGCAGGCAGGCAGGCAGGCAGGCAGGCAGGCAGGCAGGCAGGCAGGCAGGCAGGCAGGCAGGCAGGCAGGCAGGCAGGCAGGCAGGCAGGCAGGCAGGCAGGCAGGCAGGCAGGCAGGCAGGCAGGCAGGCAGGCAGGCAGGCAGGCAGGCAGGCAGGCAGGCAGGCAGGCAGGCAGGCAGGCAGGCAGGCAGGCAGGCAGGCAGGCAGGCAGGCAGGCAGGCAGGCAGGCAGGCAGGCAGGCAGGCAGGCAGGCAGGCAGGCAGGCAGGCAGGCAGGCAGGCAGGCAGGCAGGCAGGCAGGCAGGCAGGCAGGCAGGCAGGCAGGCAGGCAGGCAGGCAGGCAGGCAGGCAGGCAGGCAGGCAGGCAGGCAGGCAGGCAGGCAGGCAGGCAGGCAGGCAGGCAGGCAGGCAGGCAGGCAGGCAGGCAGGCAGGCAGGCAGGCAGGCAGGCAGGCAGGCAGGCAGGCAGGCAGGCAGGCAGGCAGGCAGGCAGGCAGGCAGGCAGGCAGGCAGGCAGGCAGGCAGGCAGGCAGGCAGGCAGGCAGGCAGGCAGGCAGGCAGGCAGGCAGGCAGGCAGGCAGGCAGGCAGGCAGGCAGGCAGGCAGGCAGGCAGGCAGGCAGGCAGGCAGGCAGGCAGGCAGGCAGGCAGGCAGGCAGGCAGGCAGGCAGGCAGGCAGGCAGGCAGGCAGGCAGGCAGGCAGGCAGGCAGGCAGGCAGGCAGGCAGGCAGGCAGGCAGGCAGGCAGGCAGGCAGGCAGGCAGGCAGGCAGGCAGGCAGGCAGGCAGGCAGGCAGGCAGGCAGGCAGGCAGGCAGGCAGGCAGGCAGGCAGGCAGGCAGGCAGGCAGGCAGGCAGGCAGGCAGGCAGGCAGGCAGGCAGGCAGGCAGGCAGGCAGGCAGGCAGGCAGGCAGGCAGGCAGGCAGGCAGGCAGGCAGGCAGGCAGGCAGGCAGGCAGGCAGGCAGGCAGGCAGGCAGGCAGGCAGGCAGGCAGGCAGGCAGGCAGGCAGGCAGGCAGGCAGGCAGGCAGGCAGGCAGGCAGGCAGGCAGGCAGGCAGGCAGGCAGGCAGGCAGGCAGGCAGGCAGGCAGGCAGGCAGGCAGGCAGGCAGGCAGGCAGGCAGGCAGGCAGGCAGGCAGGCAGGCAGGCAGGCAGGCAGGCAGGCAGGCAGGCAGGCAGGCAGGCAGGCAGGCAGGCAGGCAGGCAGGCAGGCAGGCAGGCAGGCAGGCAGGCAGGCAGGCAGGCAGGCAGGCAGGCAGGCAGGCAGGCAGGCAGGCAGGCAGGCAGGCAGGCAGGCAGGCAGGCAGGCAGGCAGGCAGGCAGGCAGGCAGGCAGGCAGGCAGGCAGGCAGGCAGGCAGGCAGGCAGGCAGGCAGGCAGGCAGGCAGGCAGGCAGGCAGGCAGGCAGGCAGGCAGGCAGGCAGGCAGGCAGGCAGGCAGGCAGGCAGGCAGGCAGGCAGGCAGGCAGGCAGGCAGGCAGGCAGGCAGGCAGGCAGGCAGGCAGGCAGGCAGGCAGGCAGGCAGGCAGGCAGGCAGGCAGGCAGGCAGGCAGGCAGGCAGGCAGGCAGGCAGGCAGGCAGGCAGGCAGGCAGGCAGGCAGGCAGGCAGGCAGGCAGGCAGGCAGGCAGGCAGGCAGGCAGGCAGGCAGGCAGGCAGGCAGGCAGGCAGGCAGGCAGGCAGGCAGGCAGGCAGGCAGGCAGGCAGGCAGGCAGGCAGGCAGGCAGGCAGGCAGGCAGGCAGGCAGGCAGGCAGGCAGGCAGGCAGGCAGGCAGGCAGGCAGGCAGGCAGGCAGGCAGGCAGGCAGGCAGGCAGGCAGGCAGGCAGGCAGGCAGGCAGGCAGGCAGGCAGGCAGGCAGGCAGGCAGGCAGGCAGGCAGGCAGGCAGGCAGGCAGGCAGGCAGGCAGGCAGGCAGGCAGGCAGGCAGGCAGGCAGGCAGGCAGGCAGGCAGGCAGGCAGGCAGGCAGGCAGGCAGGCAGGCAGGCAGGCAGGCAGGCAGGCAGGCAGGCAGGCAGGCAGGCAGGCAGGCAGGCAGGCAGGCAGGCAGGCAGGCAGGCAGGCAGGCAGGCAGGCAGGCAGGCAGGCAGGCAGGCAGGCAGGCAGGCAGGCAGGCAGGCAGGCAGGCAGGCAGGCAGGCAGGCAGGCAGGCAGGCAGGCAGGCAGGCAGGCAGGCAGGCAGGCAGGCAGGCAGGCAGGCAGGCAGGCAGGCAGGCAGGCAGGCAGGCAGGCAGGCAGGCAGGCAGGCAGGCAGGCAGGCAGGCAGGCAGGCAGGCAGGCAGGCAGGCAGGCAGGCAGGCAGGCAGGCAGGCAGGCAGGCAGGCAGGCAGGCAGGCAGGCAGGCAGGCAGGCAGGCAGGCAGGCAGGCAGGCAGGCAGGCAGGCAGGCAGGCAGGCAGGCAGGCAGGCAGGCAGGCAGGCAGGCAGGCAGGCAGGCAGGCAGGCAGGCAGGCAGGCAGGCAGGCAGGCAGGCAGGCAGGCAGGCAGGCAGGCAGGCAGGCAGGCAGGCAGGCAGGCAGGCAGGCAGGCAGGCAGGCAGGCAGGCAGGCAGGCAGGCAGGCAGGCAGGCAGGCAGGCAGGCAGGCAGGCAGGCAGGCAGGCAGGCAGGCAGGCAGGCAGGCAGGCAGGCAGGCAGGCAGGCAGGCAGGCAGGCAGGCAGGCAGGCAGGCAGGCAGGCAGGCAGGCAGGCAGGCAGGCAGGCAGGCAGGCAGGCAGGCAGGCAGGCAGGCAGGCAGGCAGGCAGGCAGGCAGGCAGGCAGGCAGGCAGGCAGGCAGGCAGGCAGGCAGGCAGGCAGGCAGGCAGGCAGGCAGGCAGGCAGGCAGGCAGGCAGGCAGGCAGGCAGGCAGGCAGGCAGGCAGGCAGGCAGGCAGGCAGGCAGGCAGGCAGGCAGGCAGGCAGGCAGGCAGGCAGGCAGGCAGGCAGGCAGGCAGGCAGGCAGGCAGGCAGGCAGGCAGGCAGGCAGGCAGGCAGGCAGGCAGGCAGGCAGGCAGGCAGGCAGGCAGGCAGGCAGGCAGGCAGGCAGGCAGGCAGGCAGGCAGGCAGGCAGGCAGGCAGGCAGGCAGGCAGGCAGGCAGGCAGGCAGGCAGGCAGGCAGGCAGGCAGGCAGGCAGGCAGGCAGGCAGGCAGGCAGGCAGGCAGGCAGGCAGGCAGGCAGGCAGGCAGGCAGGCAGGCAGGCAGGCAGGCAGGCAGGCAGGCAGGCAGGCAGGCAGGCAGGCAGGCAGGCAGGCAGGCAGGCAGGCAGGCAGGCAGGCAGGCAGGCAGGCAGGCAGGCAGGCAGGCAGGCAGGCAGGCAGGCAGGCAGGCAGGCAGGCAGGCAGGCAGGCAGGCAGGCAGGCAGGCAGGCAGGCAGGCAGGCAGGCAGGCAGGCAGGCAGGCAGGCAGGCAGGCAGGCAGGCAGGCAGGCAGGCAGGCAGGCAGGCAGGCAGGCAGGCAGGCAGGCAGGCAGGCAGGCAGGCAGGCAGGCAGGCAGGCAGGCAGGCAGGCAGGCAGGCAGGCAGGCAGGCAGGCAGGCAGGCAGGCAGGCAGGCAGGCAGGCAGGCAGGCAGGCAGGCAGGCAGGCAGGCAGGCAGGCAGGCAGGCAGGCAGGCAGGCAGGCAGGCAGGCAGGCAGGCAGGCAGGCAGGCAGGCAGGCAGGCAGGCAGGCAGGCAGGCAGGCAGGCAGGCAGGCAGGCAGGCAGGCAGGCAGGCAGGCAGGCAGGCAGGCAGGCAGGCAGGCAGGCAGGCAGGCAGGCAGGCAGGCAGGCAGGCAGGCAGGCAGGCAGGCAGGCAGGCAGGCAGGCAGGCAGGCAGGCAGGCAGGCAGGCAGGCAGGCAGGCAGGCAGGCAGGCAGGCAGGCAGGCAGGCAGGCAGGCAGGCAGGCAGGCAGGCAGGCAGGCAGGCAGGCAGGCAGGCAGGCAGGCAGGCAGGCAGGCAGGCAGGCAGGCAGGCAGGCAGGCAGGCAGGCAGGCAGGCAGGCAGGCAGGCAGGCAGGCAGGCAGGCAGGCAGGCAGGCAGGCAGGCAGGCAGGCAGGCAGGCAGGCAGGCAGGCAGGCAGGCAGGCAGGCAGGCAGGCAGGCAGGCAGGCAGGCAGGCAGGCAGGCAGGCAGGCAGGCAGGCAGGCAGGCAGGCAGGCAGGCAGGCAGGCAGGCAGGCAGGCAGGCAGGCAGGCAGGCAGGCAGGCAGGCAGGCAGGCAGGCAGGCAGGCAGGCAGGCAGGCAGGCAGGCAGGCAGGCAGGCAGGCAGGCAGGCAGGCAGGCAGGCAGGCAGGCAGGCAGGCAGGCAGGCAGGCAGGCAGGCAGGCAGGCAGGCAGGCAGGCAGGCAGGCAGGCAGGCAGGCAGGCAGGCAGGCAGGCAGGCAGGCAGGCAGGCAGGCAGGCAGGCAGGCAGGCAGGCAGGCAGGCAGGCAGGCAGGCAGGCAGGCAGGCAGGCAGGCAGGCAGGCAGGCAGGCAGGCAGGCAGGCAGGCAGGCAGGCAGGCAGGCAGGCAGGCAGGCAGGCAGGCAGGCAGGCAGGCAGGCAGGCAGGCAGGCAGGCAGGCAGGCAGGCAGGCAGGCAGGCAGGCAGGCAGGCAGGCAGGCAGGCAGGCAGGCAGGCAGGCAGGCAGGCAGGCAGGCAGGCAGGCAGGCAGGCAGGCAGGCAGGCAGGCAGGCAGGCAGGCAGGCAGGCAGGCAGGCAGGCAGGCAGGCAGGCAGGCAGGCAGGCAGGCAGGCAGGCAGGCAGGCAGGCAGGCAGGCAGGCAGGCAGGCAGGCAGGCAGGCAGGCAGGCAGGCAGGCAGGCAGGCAGGCAGGCAGGCAGGCAGGCAGGCAGGCAGGCAGGCAGGCAGGCAGGCAGGCAGGCAGGCAGGCAGGCAGGCAGGCAGGCAGGCAGGCAGGCAGGCAGGCAGGCAGGCAGGCAGGCAGGCAGGCAGGCAGGCAGGCAGGCAGGCAGGCAGGCAGGCAGGCAGGCAGGCAGGCAGGCAGGCAGGCAGGCAGGCAGGCAGGCAGGCAGGCAGGCAGGCAGGCAGGCAGGCAGGCAGGCAGGCAGGCAGGCAGGCAGGCAGGCAGGCAGGCAGGCAGGCAGGCAGGCAGGCAGGCAGGCAGGCAGGCAGGCAGGCAGGCAGGCAGGCAGGCAGGCAGGCAGGCAGGCAGGCAGGCAGGCAGGCAGGCAGGCAGGCAGGCAGGCAGGCAGGCAGGCAGGCAGGCAGGCAGGCAGGCAGGCAGGCAGGCAGGCAGGCAGGCAGGCAGGCAGGCAGGCAGGCAGGCAGGCAGGCAGGCAGGCAGGCAGGCAGGCAGGCAGGCAGGCAGGCAGGCAGGCAGGCAGGCAGGCAGGCAGGCAGGCAGGCAGGCAGGCAGGCAGGCAGGCAGGCAGGCAGGCAGGCAGGCAGGCAGGCAGGCAGGCAGGCAGGCAGGCAGGCAGGCAGGCAGGCAGGCAGGCAGGCAGGCAGGCAGGCAGGCAGGCAGGCAGGCAGGCAGGCAGGCAGGCAGGCAGGCAGGCAGGCAGGCAGGCAGGCAAAGAGAGAGAGAGAGAGAGAACTTTATTAATCGTCCTGAGGAACCGCGTTAGGGTACCACCCTTTTCAGGGAGTCCCCGTAGCCGTCGCGGGCCACACCCACGTCGGAGTCGGAAGATCGTGGTCCTCCGCTCTGTCGCAGGCCATCTGGACAGCCCGTAGTTACTCTGAGAGGTCGCCGCTTTTAAGGGCTGCCTCCCAGTCGGTTAGAGAACGTGCCTCGCCTTGTTTTCAAGCGCCTTATCATCCATCATGCGGTTTTGACGCTTGTTTCGTGCTTTTCATTATTGAAATCAATACTGAGCTGTGGGTTTATGCCTGATTCGAAAGGAGATATGCACTTTTTCCTTATTTTTTTTTTTTGCTGACGGACACGAAAAATTCCGACAAGCTAGAGGCTAACAGCTTGCCTGTAAAACAAAATCCGAGGACACGTAAGCACCTTTTACGAGCTGTGAATACCAAAGTATGATGATGATGATCTAGTGGCGTCCCCTTTTAAACGTGGCAGGGACAAATGGTCGCCTAGCCTGCTTGATTTAATCAAGTATGCTATACGTGTTTTCTACCTAGCATTTTTGTATACATCTTAATCTTCCTTTATTTTCCTTCAAAATCTACCTTGTACCTCCAGCTATATTCGGTCGAATCAATATCTCCCCTACGTTCTTTACCACTGAATGTCTCTTGCTTGTCTCAACTGCTGAGCGATTGACGCTTCCGTCCACTTTAAACTCAAGCGCTTCTGGAAGGTGTGCGTTACATACGGTTCTCGCTGTATTAGGATGGGCTATGTGGTCTCCGAATCTTTGCTGCAGCATAGACCATGCCTCATCTTGTTCCGAATATTTGCTTCGGTATGTTTTAATCCCTAGGCGACCGGCTCGAGCCTCAAATATCAAGGCTCTGCCCTTTGTGTTATCGTACAGATTTTCCCTTCTAATTTCTTTCTTCTCATTTTTGTACATATCAATGGTCCTTTTTGTTTCCATTCTTTGCATCCAATTAACTGTCTCTGTTTCTGTCATTTTCTTTCTGATGACTCCACGTTGTCTATCTGTAGGTTAAATTACCCTGTACTTGGTTGCCAACTTTCTTGACTTCTTCCTCCATTCTGTGTCCACTCTTGTCAAGTACAGATACTTGCGGGCTTTAGCTGCGCATTTATTTTCATCCATGTTTCTGGGTCTTTCTTCAGAAATAATTTTGCTCTGTGCTTCTCTGGCTTAAATATAGGTACAACCGAAGTCACCCTTCGCTGGCTCATTGGTGGTTTTACCATGGGCTACCAAAGCCAACCGTCCTACCAATCTTTGATTAAGTTCCAACCCCACAAGATATCCCATTTCAAGCATAGCATGGCATTTTCGAACGTTAGCGCTCGTATCATTACTCCTTTCCAGATTCCACGCACCACCTCATATTTATTGTGGCCCCAAGGTGTTCTGTGTTTCATTATAGCAGCATTCCGCATCCCCTTTATTTTCAGATTCTCTTGGTGGGTGCGTGAGTCTTTCTTTCTTTTATGTATACACCGAGGTATTTATATTGCTTGACTATGGGTATGACTTGCTGATGAATCGACGCCACGTAATAATTCGTCTATTCATTAAACATCATAATTCCCGATTTCTCAGTGATAATCTCGTGGCCTAGTTTTGTAGCCGTGTTTCCGCAGATGTTTGCAATTTTCTGTAAATCACTTTTATTGTCCGCTAGTAGCACTATGTCGGCCGCGTACGCCAGTCCAGAGAGCTTCTGTTGCACCATTTGTCCATTACGCTGTAGGAAATATCAAAACCTTATTCGCTGTTTCCCATTCGTCTTTCTATGCCCTTAACATAAAGCGCGAACAACAATGGAGACAGAGGACATCCTTGCTTCAGTACTTGGTGAGCTCCCACCACTTCATTACCTTTTCGACCTTCCCATACAACTTGTACTCGGTTGTCTCTATATATCTCCCTCAGCAGCTACACGAAATCGTCCTTCATGCTTTCGTGCTTAAGAATATCCCATAACAATAACCTGTCTACGTTGTCACAGGTTCCCTTAATATCGAGAAATGCCATCGATAAAGGTCTATTCTGAGCTACTGAAATCTCTGTACACTGAGTTAGTACAAACATATTGTCCTCTAAGGGCCTGCCTGGCTTGAACCCGTTCTGCAGCTCCCCCAGCGCATCATTTTTCTCCACCCACTTCGACAGTTCAGCTTTCATTGCTTGCATTACCATTCTGTATACCACCGACGTCACTGTAACAGGCCTGTACGAGCACGTCTTATCCTTATCACCTTTGCCATTAATGTCCAATTGAACGCCTCTGAGCGGTCCTTCGAGTTATGAACTCGCGGGCAAGCGAGCGCATTGAGACGCTTGACGCGTTTTTATTTGGCCGTAGGCACTGTTAGAACGCAGGCGACATTTTGCGCGGCCGAGGAACGCTCGGATAACACGGGCTTGCGAAGGCTAGAGCGACGTGGCGTCGCGCCGATGCCCTCTCCCCTCACGCTACACGTGGCGCGTTAACCCGGTAGCCAGCTGTGCCCTTTCACCCTCTCTCTTTTCCGTCGAGGCCCGAGCCAGCAAGCGCGAGCCAGCGTCACGTGGCACGCTCGTGGCGTGGCGTCGCAGCCATTGGGACGTTAGGTGCCGTTTCGCTGTTACAGACGCCGCCGGCTTTTTCGCTCAATGAGCCTTTTGACGCTTTCGCATCAAAGTATAGCTGCCACATTGCAGAGAAAGTATTTCTCTGAGATGAACGCAAGAAAACAGGTTGCAAAAGACTGCACTGCAGCAACACTTGAACGCATGCGCAATTTTCCTGCGTGCATAGCACGCGTCCCGACAGCCTGTTGGGAACGTGGCGAATTTACAGTTTTACGTTACATTTATTTAACACGCGCAAGCTTAATACGCTTGAGGTAGGTGTGTTGAGTGATAGTAATAGAGAAATCACGTGATTCAATTTATTGAGCGATATTAACGGAGAAACCACGTGATTCAAATTTGTGCTAAGGACTCCCGTCCTATGAGGTACCATTATTATACTGAGAGGTTTGTTGCAGCCACGATTACCTCTGCGGTTGAGAAATAAGCTACAGTTTGGTTTAAATTACCAGCCATAAGGATATTGAGACCAGCGTAGAGGATCAAGCAAGACGAAGTTTCTCAAGAAGTGGATACGAAATGATCAGCTGGGGTCGAATAAGGGATCTGTCTAGCTCCCAAGACAACCGTCATTCGAAACTGTTGATCAGTGTAGAGCACAGCATTCTTCGAAACCGACAGCTCCAATCAAATTATGCTTTTACTCTGCAGCACAGGGCTCTTACGTTCCAGCTTGGAGTGGCAGAGGCGATGCTGCAAAAGATAAACACATACAAATCGTGTATATATACGTTTTATAGACATTTTTGTTGGTATTAGTTGTTTGACGTAGTAGTTCTGCGGAAAACCGCAAAGTGGAGAGAAGAAATGAATAAAGGCAAAATCAGACATCCACCCGTTCGTAGCAATTGCTACAAAAGAAACCCATACGTGTTCCTCGAAAGAAAGGCTCAGAGTTGTAGAAAAATTCGTCCTGGTCCGGGACTCGAACTCAAGGACCACCACCTTTCCGGGGCAGCCGCTCTACCATCTGAGCTAACCAGGCTTTTTTTTTTCTTTCATGGTATTTATTACACTAGCAACAACCCGATATTCACCAGTTGTGCATAGTCAGAGAATGGAGAGCACAATGATAGCCTCTCAGAGAAAAGGCATCGTTCATACTGTGGGTAGAAATGTGGTTTCACTTTAGAAGGGTGGTAAGGATAGGCACCTCACCAAAATGGGGTACCAGTCCGGCTGGGTATCAAGTTCATCATAAACCTGCTTTAGGTGTAGTGTCAGCTAACCAGGCGGCTAGGAGATGGCAGGGCGAAGTCGAATTTGTCGACAACACGAAGCAAATGCAAGTGTTTGATAACTGAATATAAATTGTCAAGTTACCATAACATAGTATTAAGTTTTACTTGCCAAAACCACGATCTGATTATGAGGCACGCCGTAGTGAGGGGCTCCGGAATAATTTGGACCACATGGGGTTACCTGGGGTTCTAAAGTGCTCCTCAATCTAAGTACACGGGTGTTTTTCGCATTTCGCCCCCATCGAAATGTAGCCGCCGTGGCTGTGACTTAAAGAAAAAAATTGGAAGGCATCAGATCAGTTACTGTTAAAATATTTAGAAATAAAGCGCATTTGGGTTCGCAAATTGAAGAGGTGCGTAAAGTAACTTTTTTTTTACATTAGCAGTCGCTCCTAGCGCCATCGTCCTTTCCGCGTGTTCCACGTGTCACTCGCAGCTCGTGGAGCGTTTAGCGCTGACATTCTTTTTGTTTTTCTCCTCCGCCACGCACTCACGCCGATCGAAGGCTTCGTGAAGATAATCGGGCATTCATTTCTGCCTCAACCAACAATACCTCTCGTCGACGCGAACACAGCCGAAGAGGGGTCCTCTAAACATGACCGGAAAGGGCGACACTCCTCAGGCGACAGCGGCCGACGCCTTCACGAAGCTCCACAGATATCTAGAGCCGGTGCGCTGCCAGCCCACGCTAGGCGAGAACGACCTCATCGAGCCCAGCCCACGCCAGGCGGAGCTGGCAAGTCGCGTCTGCGTCCAAGACTGCGTCGTGGCGCTCGGCGCTCCGGAAACGCGAAGTCAGCTCTGCGTCACGTTCCTGCTGTCTCTGAAGCCGTCTCGCGCCGCCATTGTCGGCGAGAAGATTTGCGAGGACGGAGACTTTCTCGACTACCTGAGACTCTTCCTGCCTCTCCAAGTCCGCGTGGTGTCTTCCGCGACGGCCTGGTCCCGGGAGGACTTCCGAGATGCGTATCTCATCCTGGAGACGGACGTCCTCTGGACTCTGCTGAAGGATGGCGCGCTCCGGGCATCCGACATCGACGCCCTGGTTCTCAGAGACTTCGAGCGCTACCTTGACGCGGGCCACGCCTACCGCAAGATCCTGTCTCGTTTCCAGCAGCTCACGGAAGTCGCTTCTACGCGGCTTCTAGCGCTCGCTGACGGTCTGTGCGCCGGGAACCTCGAAGGTCTCGAATCGGACCTGCGGTGCCTGAGGACGCCACTGGGACTGACCTGTCGCCTCGGCACTCCCGCCGCGCCCTACGCCAAGGAGGTGGCGGTAGAACTGTGTCCCCTCGAGGTTGACTGGCGATCGGGCGACGACGACTGGAAATGGGCCATGGACGCCGTGTCCTACTCGGAGTGCCCCGAAGTCCGGAACGTCGGTAGGACCCTGGACGAGTGGGGCATCTCCGTGGCGTACGGCGAGGCCCTGAAGACTTTCGCGGCCACGCCAAGCAGCGAGTTGCGGGAATTTCTGCTGCTGAGCCGGATGGCGCTGACGCCCCTGAAGGGCTGCGCCGTCCTCAACTGCGTCCAGGGCAGAACGCTAGCCCTGACTAACACGGCGACCTCGATGCGCGACCTGGATAAGTGGCTGCGCGAAGAGGGCTCCGTGACGGTCATCGAGGACCCCGACGAGGTCGCCTTGGCATGGGTGGTGGTTCTGGTGGCGACGACGGCCGACATGCCGACGCTGAGGCGCTACTGCTGGGACGCCGTCGTCCTGTGCGACTTGCCCTTCGGCGTTTCGTGCGACGCACTCTTCGCGAACGCGGACCGCAAGGTGGCACTCGCCACGGAACGCGAGTGGCAGCGCTGGACGGAGCTGCTCGACCTACACGACGAGCTGGATAAGCTACTGCTTCGCGTGAACAAGTGATCCATGCTCCAATAAGAAAATATGTTTAACGTTCGCAGTTTTTGAACCGTGCTGATGTTTTGACTTATCTGTTATTCCTACAGTCGCTGACACTTGTCACGTCCAGTGCCGAAGTCATATCAACGAGGTTACAGCATGCTATTCTTTTTCTGTCCGTTCTGTAACACAGTTTATTGATGCTAATCTTACAAACAACACTCACAGAATTGTTCCTCTTAATGTGCAAGTAAAAAGAGAGTCCATATAGGTACCAAGGATGCTGTGAGGGCTCTGTTTCTTTTTTTTTTTGCATCCGCGGTTTACGCCGCCATGTCAGGCGATGAGGTAATTTCCATTGCATCCGTAAGTCTGCGGCGAACCCCGAGGTAACCTCTCCTGCCATATTATGGCTGATAGAGTCCATAGGCTGATAACTATGCAATAAAATCTATTGCGCGTGCCTAAGCCACCTTTCATTTTTATATCTAATCTGTAGCCAAATACAAGCGGGACGCGTTCCCCTCAAAAGTTCGTTACACTACAGACGCTCGTCCGCTATAACAAAAAACACCGCGTGAGAGCACCCCGTGCAGCCTCCAAGCGGGAGCGTAATGACGCTAATATCGTTCAGATAAAGTTCGTATAAGACGAAAAATTGGCTTAAGTAATCACGCGTCGATGATTATCGTACCAAGGCTGGTGTGGCGCATGATCTTCTCGGTTCTGCTGCTCCCTCCCTCTGAAGTGGAACGCTAATAAAACCGCCCGGTCGGGTTGACGTTGTGTCAGACTCTGCAGCCAGTCCCCCTATAAAGTGTGTCGGTAAGCCAAGAATGATTCGGCGAGGCCCGAATGATTCGGCGAGGCCCGAATTATCTTCTGATACGGCTTGCGCCGCATCAGAAGATAATTGCCAGCCTTGTTCGCTGTATTTTCTTTTATTATTACTTTAGATGTAGCAATGTAGCCTTCGTTATGCAAGATGCTCTCCCAGAGCCCATTATTCGTTACCCGGGGTTAGAGCAACGAATGGAAATGCAAGGATAATATAACTACAAGCGCTTCACATGCACGAACACGTCGTGGGAACATAAAGATTATATATATACGGGCACCAGCACTGAAAGCGCAGTCCAGCACCTGAGGTGGTCACGCATCACACATCACTGAACTGGTCCACAGAAGTGCTTTCGTGTTTAAATATATAAAGCGCCCATGTTTGTCGATTACCCTGATTGCCAAAAGGACAATGCGGCCGCGACATCAATGTACGTCGAAAAATGTGGTGGTGTTTATATACTTCAGTAATAAAAATAATATAAATAATCACATGCATTTAACATTTTCTTCGATAATAATGCTATTGTAGACACATGCATAACAATCCGAGCGCCCCAATACTATCCCAGCGCCCCACCAACTAAGTGTGAATGGTCCTGTACAATCCTAAAAGACAGGATCGTCTTGGTGGCTAGCGACAACAGTTTCACTAGTGACGTCGGAAGGATATGCGATACTGCGAGTGCTTCCTCAAGAGACAGGAGAGCGATAACGATGATCGTAAGGCGGTAATCGAAAGCGAGGAGTTGTGAACGCCAGAGACGACGGCAGAAAAAACAAATTAACACGTCTCATTGTTTACACGTTGACATGCTTGTCGCGCAAAGGCTAGAGTCGCGCATGCGTGGTTCAGTATACTGTGCACTACTGATACTGCTCTCCATGCAATACTAACACCATCCGGTGTACCGGCGTTGTCAGTTCCCGGCCAGAGCACAGGGGTGAATCTCCGCATGGCTGCCATTGGCTATTTTCAAGCAGACGCTCTTTCGACGCTAGCGCCAAGGTCCCCTTCAGTTACGGCCCTAACAGCAGGGCGATGCAGAAGCAAAATGGCGGCGCACACGATTGTTTACGTTGTCATGGCAACAAGAACAGCAGCCGCGCGGCACCTCCTCTCCCAAACGTCTTTCTTTTTTTTTATTATGCCGACCCGCTCCGCTCCTTTTCCCCTTTCCCCCAGACCGCTCGGGCCGCTTACTTTTTTTTTGTTTTTACCTGTACGCGGCGCGTAGTTCTTTTTTTATCAGGCGCGCGTGCTACAGCGCAGCACGCGCCAACTCGCAAGCAATGCGCGCGCTACGCCGCGCACTGGCATTGCTTGCGAGCTGGCGCGTGGTGCGCCGTGGGCTATGCGTTGGCACGCACGCAGTCTTGCCCATACGTATATTATACCAGCATGTGCCGGGACATAAAAAAAGTTCCACTTCCAACACAACAAATCATTGGTTTCGCTTTATTGACTTCGTTTCCGAAAACAAAGATTTTTCCTAATAACGTGGTGTGATACACGCTAAAAAAATGAGCAAAAGTGAAAGGTGCGTGACATAGAAGAGTACTAAACACAAAACTTCACCAGACGGTGAAATAACAAAAAAAAGCGCTAGAAAACGCGAAGGCCGTTTCATGTACACACGCATAAAATACAAGATTTTTATATAATTAAGGCCCTCAAGGCCGAAATGTAGACGAGCTTCTGATATATGCACTAAGATATTGCACAAAACTGTACGACGTGTAGTTGGCGACGGGCCGGCAAGGCCGCACGGCGCGCGCGCGGGGACAGTCGAAGGTGAGGGAGTTACGAGGGAGGGCGAGGGGAGAGGAGTTAGGGGGGAAGGGCTCGGCCATCCGGATCGGCGCGCGTGCGCGCGACGATCTACGAGGCCATGCAAGGGAAACGGATTTTCGGCTTCGCCCTCCTCATAGGTGGCGCCAATTACCTCTGCCACCTCGAGTTACTCAATATGCTACCAAAGGTTGCATATACAGTAACTCTACTGCCACCGAAACCGGGGAGTTTCCCACCGCGGGCCAGAGTACGTTGGCGATGCGTACTGAAAGTTTACAAAATATTTCGTGCGAAGCGAGGCGCAGCCTCGCTTCGTTGCCTGGGACGCTCACGCTAGGACATACTTGATTGAAGCGAAGTTCTTAATTGTTTCTCGAAATACCGTTCGTTAGACACTCGATCCTCTCTGCCGGACAGTTTGTGTAATTTGGCCATACTAATCGAAGCGCGTGAGTACCATTCGCTGCCGCTAACTTGCGGTTTCTCGAAATCGCTGCTACATTCGGAATGCTCTTACGAACTTGAATGAGTGAAGCTTACAGCGACAGCTCATCGGCGATATTTGCGTCCGGTCATGTTGAGCACGGAGCACGTCGAACCTAACCAAAATTACTTCCATCAGTACGTGAGTGGCGACGGGGAAGCGGTAGGACATTCTTTATTTCCTCGGCAGCGCTCGGCCAGCAGCACGCATTTGCGCCGTCATGCGACGAGAGCCGACCTTGTGCACCGAACGCGCGCTTGAGAGCAGCACGATACCACGGCACAAGCGCCCCGTCACGTGTTCTTTTTTTTTTTTTTCGTATTTCGCGGGCTTTCTTTGCAACCCGGAAAAAAGGACTACGTGAGACGTATCATACAGGAAACAACTCGACCGGTGGTTTCTGAAGGTGCTCTACAAATCTGCGTATCATACTTGGAACCATCGCCAGTAATTAAAAAAGTTTGGTAACTAAGCCTAATGAATGAGTGAGTTACGGGGAAAACAAAAAGAAAATTGCCTGAGTTACTATAGGCTGTTGCGAATTGTATGCCTTGGCTTCAATTCGCTTCCGACACGCCTTTCATTTTTAAATTCTTCATTCAAGGTACGTCGGACACCCTGTATATTCCTTTAAAAGGCGTCGTACTTGAACCCTTGAATGGCCTTAGACCTTCCACGCATTGAACTTTAAGCACACTCTCTGCCTGAGAAACCATACATTTCGGCGCAAATCTACAGTGCTTCAAGAATCTCAATGGGGCTACTGACTGCCTGCTTGCTCGATCGCTTTTCACGTCTTCCACAATGTCTTCGGACTCGTAACGTTCAATGTTATTTCGTATGCACAGTACGGTGTACTTTCGCTAAGACCAACTCGGTAAACCGAGTTCGTGCATATAACGAAGAACATTTGAACGTTTGTTTCGTTTTCCATAGACTCAGTGAAAAAAAAAATATCCGCTTGAGACGAACCGCTATTCGGCAAACATTCGGAGTGACCGCCACCGATCTCGAAGGCTACGGTGCCTCGATGCACCGCGCCCGGGGGCGCGCGCATCAAGGCACCCTACAGGAGTCCTGCAGCGCACATCGCCCGTGGACAGAGGTGAAAACAAGAGGAGGAAACAAAAAGATGGTGATATTTCGCTTCGTGAACGTGGGTGACGCGCAGGCGTGTGGGTGCTATAGCGCATACGACGCTGTCGGCACTCGGTGCGCCTAAACCGTCCGCATCGCAGATCGTATTCAAGACAGGGCTCTCGCGGCCGCGCCATACGCAGCATCAACCGGAGTAGAACGCACTCTTGTAAACATTCGCTTACCAACTAAATTAACTAGCATGGTGTCAGCGCGCACAGGCAAACATGAACACATCACACCCATTGACAGCGAACGCTCGCTGTCAAAACGATGGCGTGAGGAATCGCGGCAGCAGCAGCGAGCGCTGTCTGTCGCTTCAATGCAAACTGTGCAGCGAGAACAGCAGCGAGCGGCAGCAGCAGCGAGCGCTGTCTGTCGCTTCAGTGCAAACTGCAGCGAGAACACAGCGCATGCAAAGCCAATAGCCGTCGGCCCACCTGGACTGTGGCCCCAAAGCAGATCGCGTTCAAGATAAAGCCCGCGCGTGCGCGGCCAATGTACAACACTCCTCTTCCCCTCTCAGTGCCATGCGCGACCGAAGACGGTGCGCTTGGATTTGCACCCAGGTTTGGATCCTAGGGCCCGGTTGGGCCACTGGCCGGCCGCGTATGGTGCTCTGGTATGCAGGCAGGCTTCCGTGTGCCGGTGCCATACCGGTGTGACTACCGGTGTTCAAGTAGTTCAAGCCGGTCCCCCAAACCAAACTCTATGCCCCAAAAGGCCCACGCGCTAGCGATGCCAGCACCGTGTCCGTTTTGCTGCGCATATCTTAGAGGCTTCACTCACTCAATGGCTCAACTTACAGCCTCCAGGATTGCTGATAACGTAACGAAGGAAATCTCGGAAGCCATGCACGAAGTATCTAACCGTACTCAACCGCAACGCACGTGCAGTCTGGTAACAGTGGGCGCATGCACGCAGAGGTGGACACGGACACGAATGACTGCTGCGTGCACGAAAGTGCGGAGATTTACGGAAACATGCTACCGCGGCGTAGTTTAACAACGACAAAGTGCCCATGTTAGCCAAAGGGAGCTGGGCGAGCTACGCGGTAAACTTGGAACGCGTGCAGGTTTGCCTGTCCCCGTGAAATGAGTGACTCCGGAGCGTCTGTGCGGCCGTCGTTGGAGCAACGGCGGCGGCTACTGTTGTCAACCGCGACGTTTCTGTGGGTGTTGTCAGCGGCTGCGGAAGCACTTGGTAAGCCAACTGCGCCTGCTTCTTTCTTTAATTACATCTCCCGCAGTGGTCGGATACGCTCCGACGTCACCACGGCTCGGACGCGCCGCGATCCCGTTCTTTCCGCAGCGTGTATGCCGTCAGAGGAGTCAACAACCCACGTAAACAAGGCGCTCCTGGTTGTTTCTGAATTGTTTCCCCTCTGCGTTGCGCTAGACATTCCACCTTTGACATGTTCACTTCTTCGGCTTTCATCTCGTTCGCATTTAGCTGTAAGTTCGACGGACAA
Organism: Dermacentor variabilis; assembly: GCF_050947875.1. Taxonomy (NCBI): domain Eukaryota; kingdom Metazoa; phylum Arthropoda; class Arachnida; order Ixodida; family Ixodidae; genus Dermacentor; species Dermacentor variabilis. The sequence goes on along the minus strand of NC_134575.1, from coordinate 23,016,684 downwards.
GCGAGCGTCCGCGGGTCTTCTCACCCACCCTAAACTACTTGCTTTGTTTATGACGCTCGTGCCTCTGCGGTAACAAGCTCCGAGCTGGAGAGGAACCAGATGTTGTGTAGCACGATTGTGCTGTGTGATTCGGGCTCGTAAGTACGAGCGAGGCACTGTCGCCCCCCCCCCCTCCCTCTCTTTTTGTGTTTTGTTTCGTAGGCCACGCACGCCGCTTTTATATTAAAAGCGTCTTGAGCTCTTTTCAGGCTGAGCGGTTGTCTCAGCGCAGTGAATGCATGCGGTTCGGAATGCAGCTTGCATTCGAGCTTGCAATGGGTCTCCGTGATACAGCGGCATCGGGCGCACACTTTGTAAGCAGCAGAGAGCATACCTGCACGCGCCTTGAGTGACATCTGACAAGACGCACGCTAGGAGGCGTCGGGCTGGTTGAGTCAGAAGAAAGGCGCATCGTCCTCTGATACGGTTGTCTGGCTTAGAATATTGCTGATAACGAATTGGAGCGTGCGAGGGAGTCCAGATGAATGCCAAATTAAACTGTGCAGCGAAATTCGAGTAGCGGACCAACTGCCAGATTACTTCGTGCCCTCGTAACACATCAGCCCCTGTCCATTCTCTCTGAATTTCAGCCCATTGTCGTCTCCTCTACTTCAAGTTGCAAATTTCACTTCAATCATCATAAGCTATCCTGTTGGTCTAGCTGTCACGTCATTTCAGCTGCTGCGGCAACATTGGTTTGAGAACATGCCCGCATACAGGGCTGGCCTGCGTGGGCATTATCATGTCGTATTTGAATATGTCTGTGCGACGCGGGCAGAAAAGCTTGCCATTTGTAAAGCTGCTATGAGTAGTATGGCACATAAAATGGACCACATCATTAGCAGGGCTTTATACTACTGACTGTTCTTACTCTTATCTGCTTGTTGACTTGTGGAGCTGAGATAACTTGGCTAACACAAAAGACCGATAAAACAAAGATGGCCTTTTGGAAACTGGGTGCTTAATACAAGTAGCTTTATCATTATCTTTATCAGCTTGTCACAGCTTCTGCCAACTAGCTTGTGTGCTCTGCAAACTAGGTATCTGCTTGGCTTTTGTTATGATGAGAGATGCGAAAGGTTGTGGTAAGCACTGGCATTATGAGAACCATCATACTTATCCGTTTAGTCTGTGTGACGGATACCTGCAACAATCAAAACAAAAACAATGAAGCGGGATAGGCAAATGAGGCAGTGCACCTTTAGGAAATGAAGTGACCTATAATCAACTAAATTTTTAGTGTGGTGTGCATATTGGTAGCAATTAGGAATGTTTGCTGCGTTCGCAGCAGTGTTTTGGCAGTTTGCCACCTTTACTCTTCATGCCAACTCGGAAATGTGTGTGCAGTAGTAATCGTAAGGTTTTGGACAGTAGTGTCTAGCCCCTTGCTGCAAAGTGGGTAGCTACTTCATGCTAGTCATCAGTGTTGCATACACTACTTCTTATGCAAAGTATTTGTTAGCACATCTGTTTATTTCACTGCTTCAGCATCATATGTAGGCAATGAGGAGCATGGCCATGGGAAGTTTTACACCCGAAATGTTGTTAGTCAGTCCTTCATACATTCTTATTAATTTCACATTACCATTCTTTCAGAAATAAAAAAAATATTTCCTGCCTTCTGCACAAAACTCAGACAAACCTCTGGACCAAAACTCCAAGGCGGTCATTGCCAGAACCAACTTGGGACATTTTCTCATTGGCCATGACAGCTGTAGTAGATGGATAAGCTCACATCAGTATACAAAAGAATAGACAGCATTTCAATGGTTAGGAAAGTATGTTGTGTAAGGGCTACATATCTGAACTTGAAACATCTGGCAGTTGTTCAGTGGCAGATGAATTAGCCAATTGAAGTGTGCTAATTCCTAAGTAGTCACTTATACTGCGAAAGAGACCAGGGACTTGATGATGCAAATTCTTTGCCTGTGATTTGATCGTCCGTTGTGTCCCGTGGCCGATCTGTTTGAAAACAGCGACCTAAGTGATGTGTGAGCCAGAGCCAAAGTATGAAAATATTGAAATTGTAAAGGAATTCACGTATCCTTCTCTCTGATGCAGAACAGATCAAATGGCGTGGATAGAGTATGTGAATTTGTGTGCAATGTGCGAATTTGTGTCACCCCTAGTGGACAGAGCGTGATTGTGTAAGTGTGGTACTAACTATTGCCTTAGTTCATCTGTAGAGAATGTATTCAGCTCTGGGAAATCACTCTAGGTGTTCCTCTCGTCATGAAACTTTGGTCATGCTAAACCTGTCTGCACCACATTACTGTACTCAAATCTAGGCCGGCCTCGATTCTAAGCTGAACCCCCGCTTCGGAAGGATAGAAAAAGAAAGTAAACTTTTTTTCGAATGCGAGCCCACTAAAAAAATGTAAACGTCAACAGCCACAGTAAGCAAGCTTCATTTATAATCAACATACAGCACCAGCTACGCACTAGGGAGACAGAAGTGGCAGACGTGCGACGCTGCTTCGGGAGGAGCCTCTCCTACGTTCTTGACTTCTCACGGACTACAGTTCATTTCAAGAAGCAACGTATATTACGAAGGCTTCTCCAGAACTATGCTGGTTTTATGCTAGGATCATGGTTGCAGTGGCGGGGCGATGAGGAAATTTCGGGCCATGCGACAGCGATGCGAGCCCGAATCCCCCTGTAGGCCTGGTTGCACCCACTCGAATCAATGGCTTTCCTTCCACTGTGACAGCTGTGCCTCCTATTTTTGCCATTGACCTCCACATGCTTCAACATGTTCTTTTCGTTTTATTCTCCTTGCGAAGTACCCATCTGTTACTTCTCCATGGCCAAGTGCTTAGTCATACCTACCGTGCTGGTGCAATGGCTGTGGCATTACACTGTAGGACAGGACATCAAGCATTCTATTTGCAACAACGGTAGCCTCATTCTGATAGTGTGCAGAATGTGAAAATGCTCATGTGCTGCTTTGGGTGCACATTAAAGGGACAGTGAACGAAAACATTAAGTCGAGCTAGATAAAAAAAAATAGGCTTCTTTGAAAACGAATTTGTCATTTGTAGCGAGAACAAAAGTTTTGCAAGTGAAAAAGAGGACAACCAATGTGGCGCCGTCCACTTTGGACTATGGCACCGCCTCTCGTGTGACATCAGTAGCAGTAGTGGTTTAATGTGGGGAAATGACACTTATTTCTGCAGGCCAATAGGGAGCACGGCGCAGGGGAAGGGGAAGTGGAAAAAAAAGATGAGAGGAAGGGAAGCACTGGCTATTCACAAAGAGCAGCAGAGAGAGAGGTGACGTAGCGATTGATTCGTAGCGCATTCCCTCACAATAGGCTTCTGCTGCGATAAGCGTTTTGTAGAGCCTGCGCCTCCAGACCTTTGCGTTTAAGGGCATTTACGGGGCATTTGTGCTGCTGACATTTGTACTTTTCCGTATATTTTAATCAACTCGAATCATATCTCTTGTTTCATAGCACACTTCACTAGGCATTGTCATCATTTTAGCACATATATATTTTACTCACTTTACAGCAACAATTTTTAGGCCTCTATACAGCCACACTACATTTATAATTTCACGGTTCGACATTAATTACATAATCAACTGCATTAGCCCATTGATTGGTGCTCTTTGGCCATCATTGGCCATTGTGTCATAAAATCCTATATATCATCATCATTGTCACATAGCAATTACTCCAACCTGTCCATTTTGGTGTGGGTGATTTAAATAGAGGAGCCACAGTGGGACCTTTGGTAGCAGTTTTCTGCGCAGCAAAGTCCTATGTTGCCTCACAGAAAACAGTAATAGGCTACTAGATCAATATATCCATCTAACTTGATATTTTACTCTAGTGTCCCCCTCGTGGGCAACATTAATGCGCCTCTATAAGGAATGCCTTCACTGCGGTGCCCCTCATAACCGGATGTGGAGTTTATGGATGTTTTAAAGCCTATAGATAAAATTTTGCTTAATGATCTGCACTTTCTTTCCTTCAGACATAAACTTAACTGATACTGTTCAGAATTTTCTTAAAATGTGAAAATTTTATGTGCATCTGAATGACATAAATCAGGGAAAAATAAAAAAAAGTTCTCGCAGGAATTTTTGTCTGAAATAAATGTTTTTCTCATGAACTGCCAATGAGCTTGAATTTGTTAAACACACTAGGTGGTTCATCATATTTCTTAATTCACAGTCATCATGGTGTGAAATATGGCCGCAGATTATGTGGATACCATACTTTTGTGGAAACCCCAAAGCAGGTTATTGCATTAGCCAGCAGGCTCCAAAAATAGAGCACGGAGGTTTAACCTAGGTACGATGCAATACATGATGGACATTTGTGAAATTTCAGGAAGAGCCATATATTTCTGCCACACGAAGTCGATAAATGATGTATTTGCCATTGCTGACACTTGCATCTCTGAAAAAAAAGAATGTATGTATGTATGTACGTATGTATGTGTGCGTGTGCGTATAATATATATATATATATATAATTTTTGATGTTGGCTGTATTGTGTAAAACACAGTGATCCCTACAGGAATTGTAGTACCAGAAAGTGTTAATCACCACATCCGGTTATTTTTCCTTGCTTTGGAGTGTACGCGTTGATTGCAAATTTGCCTTCAGCACAGATAATATGGCTTCACCTTCACCTAGCTTCAATAAATGCTTGGCAGATAGAACTAGAAGTTTCTCCTGTCGCAAAGGAATCTGAAACTTTTGTGTTCCATAGGCTGAGGGCGACAGCTGTTTGTGCAGACGCCTGCCGTGTCCTCCGCATGGCATTCTCTTCTTTTGCCTTTGTGCAAGGCACTACTCTGCTTCATGGCAGCCTTGGCGTAGAATGCTGGAAATAATTTGTCGACCAAGAAAAGAAAAAAGAAAAGCGATATATTGCTGCGGCGCAAGTAGCAAAGAAAGAAAAAAATGGGAAGGGACTACGGGCCATCTTTTCCCATTGTATTGTGATGACGGTGACAGAGAGAGCGTGGGGGACATGTACAGTGAGTAACGGCAACTTGCAAAGAGTTAGGGCTCTTTTTCGTGGCTTCATTTTCCACTTTGTTTGCCTAGCTGTTGCCACACACCGTCATTCATGCCTTGTTTAAGTATGCTCCAAGTGTGTGACGCTTCTGTTATTGTACTGTGTGGAAGCATCAAGAGACTAGTAGTGCTCAAGCTGCTAAGAAATCTCCTTGTCTGATAGAAAGAACAGGACGTGGATGATGCAAGTTATCTGCGCACAGTTTTATTTCGTATCATTTGTCACACTATATGGCTGATCCCCCTGTAATGACGGCAGCACAAGCAAGGTGCGAGTTGATGACACAGAAAATATTGTAATCTTAAAGCCATTGTTGTTATGCCAACCCAGTGCACGTTTGAGAAGAGCAGACTAAATCGAAAAAAATTCATTGCTATTCAAATAAAAATGTGTGAGGTGAAACAATGGTTCGTAATTAGTGGTGCTTAGTGGAGCAGTATGATCTTGTAAATGTAATAGTAATGATTACCTCTATTCATCTGCAAAGGATATATTCACCTCCATACAATCACTCTAGCCATTCCTATAATCTAATTCATTTTCTGTTTCACAGGCTTAGCTGTTGCCTCACTCAGTTATTCATGTTTTCTTAGTATGGAGGAAGTATGTGTGTGATGCTCCTGTGTGGAATGACTGTGAAGTGTATCACTGTCAATGACCTCTTGATTCCTGGTTTAACCACATTTTTGCTTGTTTCAGGCAGTGGTTGCAAGATGAAAACTGTGATAGCTTTGAGTGCAAGGCTCATTCGCTGCTAACGAAAAGCGATATTGTGTGTCACTTTATTGCAGAGAATGTTACCAGCAATTCTTGGTAACATTCTTCGCATCAAGAAGACATCACATTCGACAAATAATTCAGAGTGTCGATTTGTGTTAATGCTAATTAGCTTCTTGTATGAGGAGGTCCTAAAAACTTACCTACTTGTAACCATACCTGACATACCTACTTGTAACAAATGTTTTAATTCTGATCATGTAAGAGGGGATAATCTATGACAAAGCAATATGGGGGTAGGGTTATGAGTATGGCCTGGGGCACTTTCGATTGCTGTCGATCCCGATGGGGATTGAATTCCTCGAACGTGATTGGCTTCCTTGTGCAAGTGGCAGAAGGGAGTCAATCTCACTTGTAAAATTTCATCTCGAGCAAGCTTGATTGCAATCGAAAGTGTTTCATGTGACTGGAATATTAGTAAACACTTTTTGTGTGCACATATGTGTGTGTGATGTCTCTATCGTGTTTCCAGAAGAAAATAGATGTATGGACCACTGTTAATGGAAGTGCCTACTAAGTGTCCGACTACCAATTGCAACCGAATTATGGCACGTACGCATGCAGACTATTTTTAGCATAAACATGTTTGCTCAATGCTTCCTAGCAGCCATCTTTTCTTAGAGCGCAGCACTTAGACACCTGTTCCTGCATTTTGGGTCTGCATGAGCCCTTGGCGTCCTACCTCGGTGTAACCGAGCGAACAAGCACAGCGAAAGATGAAAGAGCGAATGCCGAGCCCAGCAGGGGATGAAAGACACTGATAGCAAGGAGCTGCGAGGAAGAAAGCTGGAGGAGGAGGGTGTGGTGAAAGTGCGAGAAGAAAAGCGTATTGCGGCAGTGACCGCTACGGGATGGCGCCAGAGCAGCGCGCAGTTGTCTGTCCACTGATGGCATGTGGTGAGCGTGTTGGCTGATACCACAAAGCGCTACATGAACGAAGGTCTGTCTGCGGTGGTGCTGTGAATCGTCCCCATGCGTCATCCGTGCGCTGTCTCTTGCAATCTCCCGATTAGCAAGGCAGTCACGCCACATTGCACTCCATTTGTAATGTGCCGCACAAAACAGATTGCCCACGCCAGCCATTATATCACGAATTGAAAACACGTATAGAGCAGCACTCATATTTAGCATTAGGGAGTATTCAGCTATTCAAAATACCTTAGAGGGCCCAGATGGGCATTGAGTAAGGGGGACAAGAAACAGCATAAATAGTAAAGGAACGAGTACCAATGACAGCATATCTTAATCGTCAGTGAATTTTTCGCTCAGCAAAGTACAAGTGTTTCAATTATGTTGGCTTTATTGCCATCTTGGTGATATCTATAAGAGTGGACCAGTACTCTACATTTATTATAAAAAACTTAACAATATTCGGTCATAATTTGTGACCATGAGAGGCAAACTCCTGCTGTTTGCCATTGTCCTGTGCTGTGCATTGTAGGCCACTTTACATGCTTCAATTTCTGTTGTAATGCAAGTTGATTATCTTTAATGACAGTGTTAGAGTAACTTACGACTCTTAAAGGGACACTAAAGGTTACCAGAAAGTCAAGTTAAAGTGATAAAGCAATGCTCTAGAACGTCTAAGGCGTCAATATAATCACGGACAGAGCTTTAGCAACCGAGAAATTAAGGTAAATGCATGACACGATTTGAGACCCCCCAGCGACATTCCGGTACTAGCCCGATGATGAAAGCACTCCTCATCATAATTTATGTCACTAGTACTCAACTACTCATATTAGATAGTTCATTTCATTAGATTATAAGACAGAAGAAAATGCTACTTGTCTACTTCTATTCGATTCTAAGAAAAAATAACATTTTGACATTACCCTTGAGTAGTATGGGTGATAGAAAGGTTTCGTTTTCGTTTGACTCTGCGCGCTCGACTTTGTGCCGCGCGCGCTTTGGAGTTTCAGATGTTTCTTTATCTCGTCGGGCTGCGGTTGTCTTGCTGGCTTGTGAAACTTGCATTTGGAACAAGCAGCAAGAATTCCACGTTCATGTGATGTCGTGGGATGCGCGAACAGTCCGCAGAACTTGGCCAAGGGCAGTTGCAGCGGTGAATCCAATGTTACTTTTCACTGTGTGCCAACGAGTGAACCTCTCCGTTCGAAGTGATTAAGTGCTGTACCTCTGCCACAGCGCGCTGGCAAAGAGCCGAAAAATTGCGTAGTGTGCTCGCTGCACTTTCGTCCAGAGGATTACGAGTTCAACGCCGACTTACTGAAGTCGCGTGAAGTGCCTTTCAAAGCAGGCCGTCGTCGTAGTAGTAGTATGCAACGACGCCGGCAGCGCGAGCCCTCAACAGCAGGTCACGTTCATCAGTGCTTAAATTACTCAACTCGAGCCCAGCATCTCGAGCTAATGTGTCGTTGTCAGGGTCATCCATTGTAACGAGTGTCGAAGTTGGCATCATAAAATAAAGAACCAGCTTATCATCGTGCGCTTTCCCTTCCGCTAGCCACCATATAGTTCCGCTTTCGTGCTGCTGTCGGCTCTGTCTAGGCTCTTTCTGGCTGCGCATTTGCGTTTTGCGCAGAAAAGCCGTAGCGCCGTCTGCGGGAGCCGTTTTACTCACCGACGGCGCGTCACCATGAGACCATGACGTCAATACTCCTCGATAGGAGGGCGGGTGATTTGAACTGCGTTAGAGGTACGCAGACGCGTCAGAACGCATTTTCTCTTAAAATAAGTCTCTTCTTCGCATGAAACAAGCATTTCGAGGTTTCTGGGATGGTATTTCAACAGTCCACGTTGACTTAATATTAACCTTTAGTGTCCCTTTAAACGATGACTACAATCAGGGAAAAACAAGAAGTGAAGCGACAGCATCCATTTTGGGGTTTATATTTCACAGCACTGCTTGTATTGCTTGGCAGGTGCTATGGCAGGATTTAAGAGGGAGGCTTTATTTGTTTGCATGATGACTTTTTTCCCCATTGTGCACTGAATAAAGCGTGTGCATTTAAAGGATGCAGCTATGGTATAACTGTTATGCCTTAAGGGCAATTAAAGCAGTTTATAGGGTTCAGCTATGCACATGATAGAAATTCTACAGGTAAAATGTCAAGAGCACTAAGTGCAAATCATGTACTTGGTGTCTACAAGAAAGACAGAAAAGTGCTTGCTATGATAAGGAGTCGTCGTTGTGATTCATATATGTATGCTGTCACTACAATGGCGTACAGTGGGTCACTGGCGAAAAGTAAGCTGTTAGGAATTAAATTTCGAGCATAAAATGCACATAGGTGTCACATTACAAGCTCTAGCCAAGTTTTGACTGCATTGTGTTGTTACTTCTCACTGACCTTGCCGGTTTTGTCAGATAACAGAGCGAATTTCACACCATGTTGGGAATTTAGTCCCGGAACTTCTGACTTGGAGATTGATGTGGTACCTACTATGTGGTGCGAGCTCATCAAAGCCTCTGGGCATTTCAAGCCCCCACACATTGGTGCTCTGTTGCGATAGATCTCGGTACTCTGTTTTCATTGCAGATGTGAATGTCACAAACGACGGGCCCGCCATCCTGGACTCGACAATTACCTTCCGGGCACAGTTGGTTGGTGGCGAGTTCCCCACGCTCTACTATGTCTTCCGCCACAACGTGCCGTCGGCAGCGGAGCCAGAGATGATCACCAATGGAACAGAGGCTGTGCTGCCTATGACGTTTCTTGCCTATAGACACCCACCGGGAGAGTACATGATGACTGTATCTGTGCTGAAGGAGTACTTCTTCACGAAGCACAAGATTGCCGAGGGGTCCTGCAAGTTCCTGCTTACTCGTGAGTATAACTGCAAGGTATTTGTCTTCTGTGCACTGTGCTGCTGCTGCCTGATGTTATCGCTGTTGAGTTTCGCAAAAGCTTGTGTTCTTTAGCTATGCATGTAACACATGACTGGAGTAACCATCAGGCTAGAAAAAAAAAGAACTGAGAGGCCCAGTTTTTGTTAGTCAATCAATATCAATCAATATATTTAGTTAATATCAAGCAAAAAGATTATGAAGCCAAGAAAAATATGGGGAATATTATTTGTAGTTTTGATTGAAGTGTAGAAATGATAAGCAAAAGGAAAACGAAACTGGATGTAAAAACAACTTGCTGTTGGTGAGAGCCAAATCCACAACCTCCACATTACATGGAGGTTATGGGTTTTGGAATGTAGCAGTGATGTTTTTTTTCTATTTCTTTTTGCACTTGGTCAGTGGTCAGAGCGATGTCCCACCCGTGTGTTATCAGTGGGATCAGCCAGTCATGAACGGTAGATGATAAGAGTTGCATAGAATTGAGCGGAAAGCATATAGGCATTGTCTGTACTATTTCTTTTTTAACATTGCTGTTTAAGAAATTGCAAACGTCTTGTCTCAGTAAAGATTGCCACACTCTCTTCTAGTCTTACGTAATATACGTACCTGATGAACAAGATTATCAATATTGTGTGATATCATCTTGCACATGCTTGATCTAAAGGGCCCCTCACCAGGCCCCATAGCAAATTTCAGTTATATGCCGAAAGTTGTTACATGTCCTCTAGGGAGTATTCTGCCGCAAAAATTTTTCAAATCTGCTCATTAGTAGCCCAGATAGAAATATTTTAGTGCTGCGAACCCATGATTTCAGAAGGTGAGCTCCACTGCATAGAGACACTCTCTCCACTCGCCCCGTCTAGCCTCCATAAGTGAAATTCCTTCCTTGCATTCTCCTATACCGGACTTTGAAGATTGCATGACGCATATGTCACGGGCCCCCGCCTTCATTTTTCTTTTCTCACTTTTTTTTTGGGGGGGGGGGGCACTGCGCATTTTTACTAACAGCGTTGCGCACGAGCTGTTGTGATGGTCTGGTTTCGCGCAGCGCATGATTTTGCACACTGTGCACAAGGGCACATGTATAATTCAGTGCTACACGAATACTGAGGCAGAACAAGTGGGTCGCAGAGCATGATCACGCTCTGGAACACGGTATAAAATGGCATAGTTTAGGTACCTGTGCATGTGACTGCATGACTGTTGGAACAAGTAAACGAAGCGGAAGTACATCTCTCTTGCTTCGATGCCAAATAAAACAAAAAACACGCAGACATTCCGTTTGCATGTTTTATTATTTCTCTAAACTTCAATTCGTCAATTCGAGTAACAGATCACCCAAATAACAGGTGTTGCCTTGAATAATTCTCGGTCACGTGTCACCACGAGTGACGCCGCACTGCGGACCCGAGTATGTGGGTGCAGGCACACTAGTACGCCACTGTCTGGCTTGGAGCGCTGTCACCGCGAGTGAAAGGGAAAACAGCATTCGGATTGAAATTTCATACCTTTCTGTGGTGTGTTGCAAGGTAATTCTTTGCAAACACGATCGTTAGCATGCATTGTATGCTCTGCGCTTGCAGCTCAAGATGGCCAGACCTGGTGAGGGGCCTTTTAAGTACTTATGTGCTTGTAACTGATTGTAGTGATACTTAATGACTTTTATTATCATGTACCCTTTTGGATAATGTGCCTCCGTTTTTGTAACTTCTATACTGCAGTAGGTTACTCCATCTCACAGCCTCCTTCTTGATTTTGGATGTACTTACATTGGTATATGTAGTATGCATCTATATTGTATTACATGGCTTTTGCACAGTGTGGTTAATGGTCTTGGTTGGAAACTTTCTTGAGACTCACTACTGCTTTAATTACTGTTCATTGTTATTATGTTTTCATTGCTGTTGCATACACTTCCGGACTTTTGACAGGATTACAGGTGTTCTGCATAGATTTGGAGATGTTGAGGCTAATCTGATTTGAGCCAGAAGAATCGCTGAAGCTTGCTTATTTGTTTTTATTTTACATTGCAGTGTTTGTTTACAGAAGAGAAGTGTTAAGCATTCACAACTACAGTTCAGCTTGGATATGTTGAATTTTGTTGTAATGTTGTTGAATGTTGTTTGGAAGTGCTCGTGAAATAGTTGGGCATATTTTCTGTTTGCTGTGCGGACATGTTACCTAATTTAAACATCTGTGCATCTATAGTTTCCTGGGATCGGGACATGTGACTGTGGGCAGGTCCAACCCTTGGGTCATTTAATCCTTCTGTCGTAGGGGACATTGTGGGCAAAATTGTGGCCTCCCAAGACGGCCACGTCCTGCCAGACGACCAGACCATCGTGTCCACGAACCGAACGACAAACTTCACGTTCGCGCTGCATGATCCCAGTGGCTATTTCACCAACTCGTCCAACAGCTTGTCCTGGAAGGTGAGAGTGCTCGTAAGGCCGAAATAGGCCGATACCCTTTGGTGACTCAAGCCCATGCAGTTGCTCAGTGGTAGTGGTTTTCTACTGCCAAGCTGAAGGTCATGGGCGTGGTCCCCAACCGTGGCAGCCACATTCATGTGGGGCTAGAATGCAAAAGCACTTGTGCAGTGAAATGGACACTAAAGAGAAACAATAAATCAGTTTAGGCTAATGAAGAAATGCTTGAAAACTCTATTCTTGTTAATTCTGCGATAATAGATTATTACAAAAGAAAATGAAGCTCAAAGTTCACCTTTCCTAATTTCGTGTCGGAACTCCTGTCACATCACGGATTTTCAACGTATTTTGTTCTATTTGGGCATCGTTGGCTTAGTAATAGTTGGTGAAACTTGCCGAGTTCAATTTTTATCACTTTTAGAACACAATGTAGTCCATTTTTATCGATAAGAAATTAACTGGGCCCTAGAAGGAACTGTCAAAATCATTGACGCCACAGCAAGCTGGTGCGTGAACTTCGAAGTCGCGGTGCCACTTGACTTTAGTGTTTTTGCATCTTTTCTGGCTTACCAAGTCTCTTGTCGTGATAAGAGTGGCTTTTTTGGTATTGAAACGAGTAATTTGGTAATACAGATGTTTTTTTTTTTCTTTAGTGGCCCTTTAAACTTAGATGCATGTTAAAGAACCTCAGGTGGTCACAATCTACCTGAAGTCAGTTGAGTGTTTGTGTAAATCTATCGCTTACTCGATCTGGGTGCTACTGACGTACTCCCACGAGCCGATATAAAGACTTTTTGTTCGACCTTTGGAAACTGTGTGATTGTCATGGGGATAAGTGCGAAAGGAAATGTGCCACTCATGCCACCCGGTGCAAGAAAACACAACCACGTGCGGCTATCTTGTACACTGTAGTACAGCAAAGGAATGAGACACCGTAAACTGAACCACAAGGTCAGGGATAGTCTTCAGGTTTGGCACATCATAGGTGCCAAAATTTGAAGTAGTGGCATGTACATGAGCATCCAAAATCAAATTTGAACTGCACACCACGGTGACGTTCAATAGGCACAACATTGCGGGCATGCCCCGCTGTGCCGTAGCCTTCGCAGTGCATGACATTGAAGAAAAAGCGGGAGCGCCGCGAAGGGGTTCAAAGGCGATCTTTGATTGCCAATAACTCCGCTTCTGCTTAACACAGTGAAGTAACTTTTGCTGCAAAGTGTTTCTGCAATAGTCTATTTTAACTTCAAGTGCATTTCCTGACTTCAGTAAAAAGTGTGTCTGGGCCCCGTTAAAAGTGCAATGCCTTTTGGACATTCTGAAAAAAGAAAAATGACTGTTATCCTCGTCCCACTCGTACAATGCTACTTGCAATGTTGCGCATCACCATGTCAAGAAGGCATACTTAAAGCGCCTTTCACCACATCTAGACATCTTGAGCTTACAAGAGCAGTGCATACAATGTGCGTGAACGATTGTGTCTTCTAAGTATTGCCTATGTGCCATGGAAAGAGCTTCAATTTCAAAACAAACGGCTTTTACCCTTCTCCTCGTTGGTTTCGTACTCCCAACCGGAGAGTCGATGTCAGTCGTACAAGTGCACCTAAGTACATGGCAGTGCTGTGACGTCACTTGCAGAGACACGTGACTGTGAGAATTGCTCAAGGCAACATCTGTTATTTGTTTAATCTGTTGCTTCTATAGACCAAGTAAAGCGTGGAGAAATATTAAAGCATACAAAGCGAATGTCTGCATGTTTTTGTTTTATTTCCTGTCATAGCTAGAGATATGTAGTTTCGTCTCATCGGCTCGTTCCAACGTCATGCAGTTGCATGCGCAGAGAACAAAGCTATGTCATTTTCTACCGTGTTCCTTGATCAAGCTCTTTCATCCTCTCGTGCCTTCCTCGATGCTCGTGATTGTGGCTATGACTTATAGCACTAATCAGGCATTCTCGTGCAGAGCATGCAAAATCATCCGCAGCTCGAAATGAGACAAATGCAACCGATCACGCATGAGACCGTTGCCAGAAGTGCGCCACTCAGCAGAAACACACGAGAGAGAGAGAGAGAGAGAGAAACAAAGAAGGCAGGGCCCATGATGTATCTGACATGCGGTCCTCCGGCTCTGTTATAGGAGAATGCAGGGAAAGAATTTCGCTTGCGTAGGCTAGACAGGGCAAGTGGAAAGACTGCCTACATTGGGGACAATGCTCGCCCACTTAATGCACCACTTTACTTTAACGCTCTTTAACTGGAAATAAGAAAGAAATTACTCACTGACGCAAGGAAAGGTTAGCAGAAGCGCACAAAATACAATTTCAGGTGGTACATTAATGTATCCAAGCAAAGTAACTCTCTCTGCTCGAGTTTGTGGTTACGTAACGGTACGTAGATTGGTTGACCTGTTTCACCATCAACGGGCCACCACATTACATTTTAGAGTGTGGCTCTTAGGCACCCATCCCTGTGTTGAGTGTCGACATGTCTCCGCGTTGTCCCTTGCACCTGAGCGAATAAGCACAGCGAAAGATGAAAGCGAACGTGAAGTGCAGCGGTACATGAATGCAGAGTGCACAAGGAGGAAAGTGGAAGAGGAGGCTACAGATGTCATCTGCACTTACCAGGGCGGGCCAGGGTGGTGTGAGGTGGGGAGGGCTATTATGCACGTCCATAGCGTCTGCTGCTAAATTCATTCCATGGTACCAGTGTGCGTGACGGGGATCACTGCTCTTTCAAGAGAAGTAGGCTAGTGGCTGCGAGTAAGGCTGGATGTGATGCTCCCTTGGGTGTTGCCAGTGCCGACACTGGTGGCACGATTTCCTCTTCGAAGGGCTTCTCTCGTCGTTGGTGGTGTGAGAAGAAAAGCGTAATGCTGCGCAAGGTGGGCTGTGCGGCAATGATGGCTGCGATATGGCACCAGAGTAGAGCACGTCATCTGTATAGAAAGAAAGCGCGCTTACTCACAGCATTATATTCCTAATATAAATTGTGCACCTATATAATTATCATGCAAAACATTGACACGCAAAATGAAAACACATATGGACCTGCGCTCCAATTTCGCATTAGGGAGTATTGTAATCGTCAGTGAATTTCTTGTACCACTTTCAGAACAAGATTAAGAATAGATTCCCTTGCTTATGAGATGCAAGCATGCTTGTTTCCATCAAAGTGGTCCAGAATGATCTCATTCCTACCACAATTCAAAGACATGTTCTGAGCAGGGACGCTCTTCTTTAAGTTATCTAAGGTGCATGTCCCTGCTTCTGCTCTCATACTTATCTGTAATTTTTTCTTGTGTTTGTGTGCTCATTACAAGGAGAACGAAAAGCTAGCACCCTTCCATGCTGCTTCATATGCGACAAAGAAGCTGATAGTCACATGCATGTGGTAGTTTAAAATCAGGCATTCCTCAGCAAAAGTCGTGTATGATAGTAACTTCGTTAATTCAACAGCTCCCATAATTTTGAAAATCTGATAATGGGGACTCCTGCTCTGGTACCGGCAGACGTAGGCAGTATTTAACGTCATTGAACTCTCTTTAATTTGGACTTCTGGCCACACATTGGTTAATTTGGACAAACGTTCGAGCGTGGCGAGCTCGGAGCACTGCAAATGTGCAGTGTAAAAGAACAAAAGCGGCGCGAGGGTCAAGCCGAAACCAAGTGGCAGAGTCCACATTGCTAATCTGGGAATGTGGTGCCGCTGCGCATGAGACCGCGTGGGACCTTTACATCTGCATAGTCGCCATCCGTGATCGTGCCGATCGCGACTATGGTTTCGTCCGTAGTGGTTGTGGCAAGCAGTAGTTTCGTTTTCACTGAGAGCGCATTGGGCCATGCACCTACAGGATTGCACGGTCACCATGCATCGGTGATTGCATCAGTAGTGACCGTGGCTTCGTTCGCAGCGGCTACGGTGAGCAGTAGTTTCGTTTGGACTCGGTGCAATGCATAGGCGATACCGCAGCCCGCAGGCTGGCATCAAATCTGTCGGCTACGTTGTGAAAGACGGACCATCTGTTGCCGGCCAGCTCACTGGCAGACAAATAATGGGGTTGTGCGCACGGTAGCAAAAAGCATGTGCCGGATGAAGAAATGGGTTTACTGCTTTTGTGCAAAGTACGAACAGGATTTCCTATTTCATTTGATAAATGAAATAGTGTTGATGTACTGAGCATTTATTTATTGTTCTTTTGGTACCCTTGATAATTTGACATCCAATTAATTCGAAACTTCTTTCTCGGTCCCGTGAAATCCAAATTAACGAGGTTTTACTGTACCACTGTAAACACTGTATGGCTCTATTAATTGGCAAGGCTCGTAGTAAACCACCATTTACGTCATGCAGAATGTTAATTTGTATGGACTTAACCACCAGAAGAGCTAGCTAAGGTGCAGTTATTGAAGCAAATCCCAAAATCTTTGTTGGGTCATTCTGAATTTGTTCACAGTGCATTTCGATGTCAGATTATTGTAAGAAGGAGGTGATACAATCCAAACTTTGTTTACTCATGAAGTGATGCCTCGAAAAGTGTTGCCTCTGCATCCAGGGTGGCTGAGGAAGACATTAATAGAATACTATATTTGAAACACAGCTCACATGGAAAATCTTGTACTGAAACTTTTTTGTTGCCACAGCCATTAGCCATAGAAGAACACCTTAGAAACTTGACGAGTGCAGAGAGATGGTTCTTTTCTTGAAAACTTCGCAGGCTTTGCATGTGATGTTTGGTTTTAGTGAAAGGCCATACACAGTATTGGCCTTCCTGTGCATATCTGTTGATGTTCTGAGTAACAGTATTAAAATTTTGCTCAGTTCAAGTTTCAGATTTAAAAGAGAAAAGGAAAAAAAAAAGGTCAGTGGTGTCAACAAGTTGTAGCATAAGTTGCCTCCACGACTTCGTTGCTTGACACATCTTCGTGTTGTCGCCTGTTTCATGGAGTTCTCATCCATTGTTCCAGCTGGACTATGGCCTGTCTCACTATGCTGAGTACTACACCATAAACTTCACCGACACGAGCGTCCACACCGTGAACCTTATCGTGGTGGCCCTTGTAACCAGGCCAAATGCCACGTCTCCGCAGGTCAAGCTCGGCTCCTTCTCACGCAACATTGCTCCCAAAGGTAGGCCTTTGCCGTGCACCTTTGTGGCAGAGCCTTGGCTTATGTGCATCAGAAGGGCTTTAAAATATATATGAATGGAATTTGTTAGATTACACACACTGCAAGGAGCAAAAATACAATGAAATAGCAAGAGAGCAGTGACACGGGCATGTTACCACTAGGTTATTTTAAAACCATTTTTATCATCATCATTTTAATGTAGTAGCATTATTCAAGGCACTTACCAGCATCTTTAAAATTCAATAGCATTTAAATAGCACACTCACCGGCATTTCTTAAATTCAATAGCATTATACAGGAGCCTCGCGAGCCTTTGTTGTTGTTAACAGAAAAGTTAAGGGCTGAAATGATTCTCCCCGAGTGGACACTTCAAAACTTCTCGCCAAAATACCTACCCTGTCTGAAGAAGCTTCTGATCCAGGTTGAATTAGGGAGATGCAGACATAAGCTTGTGGAAGCTGCAAAAACAGACAATGCATTTCTTGAGCCACTCGGGCCTTGGTGCGTGTTGGCATCTCGGGCTGTAACAATTCAGCACTTCAGCTAGAATTGAATCTGCCACATTTTTTAGTAACGTTGGGTCATACGTTTCCCCACTTAGTACAGCGAAACCTCGTTAAACTGCATTTGGCCGGAGCTCGGAAAAAGTACGTACTAAATGGTAGTATACTGCGTAACTGAAATAGCATGAGATCAGCCCACTTACCTGTCAAAAACGGAACTTGGAGAGAGTGCGATGAAAGGGGAAGAAACATGCAGTATTTGTTCACTTCGCGTGACAAAAGTGTTATTTTCGTTTGATACCGCGGTGGCCTAGCAGCCACGACAGCGGCCTCAAACTTACTGAAGCTGCGAGCCAGCTTTTCAGCCAGCCCCCTCTTCTCGGCAAACACTGGCATGGCAGATTCCTTGTTGGCGTTGCATGTTGCAAGTCGCGGGGCGCCTTCTCCATTGCGGGGTGCTGTTCTCATCGCGACGATTGCATTCATGAGGCTGACGTAATGTGCAGCTTCTGCCACTGTCGGGCCTGAATCGCCCATGCTGTTGCTTTCCGTGTCGCCCTTATCACAGTCACTAGTCGACATATCGGCAACATCAGAGGCAACGATGGCGAAAAGTTGAACCTCGTAGCCGACATCTCTTCGCGGTCACAGCAGCGCTGCCGAGCAACTTCTTTGCATTCCAAATTCCACACACCGTAGTCAACAGTAGATCCCTGTCACGTGTCAGCGCCGACTTCTTTGTGTCACGTTCGACAGCACGAGCAATGCCTAATTTTTCTTCTATGCTGAACACCCAGCGTCTTTTTTATCCGAGCTTCGGCATGATGCGAGTCTGCACAACGTCGCAATGCTCTCTGGCACGATGCCAAAATGATGTTGATGTTGATGTGGCTTCAAGTGCAAACGCACAGGGCGCTTGGTCTGATCTCTGAGGCTTGTTGTTCTGCCAGGCTGCCCGATGAAGACGACACACCGCCATGCTTGCACGACGGAAAGTGGAAACACTACGTGTTAACCAATATGTATGCAATAAGCTGATGCGGTTTATGCGGATACAAAACACATTATGTTCAAGGGCCACTGAGTCGGTGATTTTACTTGACTACTTTTAAAACGAAACTACTGTTTAAGCGGATATGGTTTCACGAGGTTTTACTGTACGTACTTTGGCGAATTATTTTTCTTCCACAATGTATAAATGAGGTTTTGCTGTATGTTGTTACACCTAGTAAAGCTGGTAGTCGTGTGTTGCCTTGTTATCGCTATCAATGCTTTGCCTTTCAAGTGAAAATTCTACATTTTTACTTGTAGAACAAATACTAGGAACAATGCATTACACACCTATCGAAATTCTGGACACTATAACAGATCTTTGTTGATTTTTTGAACATGGATCGCACGTGCAACGTCACAAATTTACAACAAACATGGCGGCCGTGAATACGATCGAACCCGACTATATCGAACCAAATTACATTGAATTATTCTGTATATCGAACAATTTCTGAACACAATGTAGTTATAATAAGTGTATATAGCAAGAATTATGCTTACATAGAAAAAAAATAGCAGTGACTCCTGATATGTCGAACGTCAAGCAGTGCGAAAGTGCCCCCAGAATTTGGCTTTCCCTCACAGTGGCCGGGAAACCCGGCAGCACTGCTCCATCCACGCGCTCTCCGTACTGTGGCCGTGCCGCATCAGGCGAGTCAGCGACACCCCCTGCAAAAAATGATCCTGACCCACCTGCAGCGTTGCTCAGACAGCTAATCAGAAGCTCTTGTGCCATTGTGACGCAAAATGATGCAAGTCTGAGCTGCCTCGCTGCTTTTCTCGTTCATTGTGTTTGTGCCTTGTGGGCATTCTCCAGTAGTGCTGCCGTGATGGCTAGTACAAAGCGGCACAATTCGCCTTTCGCCGTGAAGCTCGAAATCGTAAAACGAGTCGAACGCGGTAAGAAGTCAGGTGTCACCGCAGCGTCAAGATTTCGAAGAACACTCTCAGCATGTTCTTGAAGAATAAGGAGGAGATAAGGGCTAAAGTGGACAAATAACCAAGTTCCCGTAATGCCCGATGTGTATGCACAGCCATGTATAAGATGTCGAGGCAGCCGTGTACAAGTGGTTCATCCGAAATTGCTTCAGACGCGCATGCTTCCACGTGTCCGGTGATGACTAAATATTCTGATGAGTGCGATGAAGCTGTCGCTGGTGTTGCCGAAGTTTGGAGTGAGTTGTCAGAGTTTCTGGAAGCCGTTGCCAAATCAATGGTCGATGAGTTTGTGAGTGCGGATGATGGTGTCATGACCTCGGGAGAGCACGAAAACGAAGACTACATTTCTGACATCGTACCGAGCCCAAGTGAAAGTGGGCACAAAGAGGAAAGCAGCGGCGATCCTTTGCCCACTTCCTCCAAGGTGATTGGTGCACTCTCACTAGTCCGGTGCTTCTGCGCGAGTGTGGAAGGTTGTGGCCTCGGCTGCTCCGACTCTTTAGACAATGTGGAGAAATGCGTCCAAAAATGCGGGCAGCGAAATTGCCCAAGCAGAAGAAAATACAGGACTATTTCGTATGAAACTGAGCTAGTTTCATCAATAATGTGATTTTATAAATGGTGTGTGGTTTTACGACGTCATATTCTTTTGCAGGCTTACATCAAATTAGGTCCTATATCGAACTGACAGGCGTTTTTGTGCGAGTTTGATATAGTCGGCTTAGAATGTAACAGGTTGTCAACCGTTGCCTCCCTTTCATGCAATTTTAAAGCTTTCTTTTTTTGCGGTGTGCGACTGGTTTTCATGCTGCATTAGTCAGACTGTGTGAAGTGTGGTCCACTGATGGTGGCGTCTGACAGCCTGAGACAATATCAGTCGCGACAGTAGAGTATCCGGATGCTAAGGCTTTGCTTCATATCATCGATTTGAAGACACTGTCTATGTGGCATGAAGCCATAACTTTGCTCGCTGACTCTTAAATGCAACAAATTTAAATTTATCTGCCATTGAAATTTTTTTATTTTTTTGATTGCCTGATAATTTGAAGAGTTTAACGGGCCTTTTCATGTAAGAAAAAATGCGGTGGTGATTCCACTTATACGCATAAAAGGTCTAATTGAATTATAACTAAATTTTGATCTAACAAAGTAAGATGCTAATAGTACTTACTGACTTTGTTATGTTGAGGTATAAGTGTATATTCTTATAATGAATATTGGATATAATGAAGCTACTTTTGTGTTGGGTGGGACTTGCTTTATTGAGGTTCGAATGTACTGTTCTCTATTTGGTGATTTTTGAGTTTCTTGTGCTCAAGAAAGCATTAAGCGTCTATCTGACTTGTAATCACTGGAAACTGATAATGAGAAGGCGAACAATTCTTTTCTGTTCCCATTTTGCCTGCCAGACCCCATAACAGGTGTCAGCGTCCAAGGGAACGTCTGGCTTCGCCGTGGTGATGTCGTCTCGCTCCAGGTGTCGTGCAACGGCAGGTATGCGAGCAAAGCTTATCTACATGCTCTGTGGTTTAGCTTTTAAAAGCCAAACTTTTCTTTGCCAACCTCGCTAGGCTTCGTGACCGTATGTGCTGCGGCCTAGCTATTCTCTTGCCGAATACGCCACCCAGTCACGGCGGCCAAAGCGCGCCTCTGCGTTTCTTGCGCCACCGCCAGATGGTGCTCGCATCTGTGGCAGCGGCAGCCGTGTGGCTGAAAGAAAAAAAAGCAAACAGAAAGCTTGCCTTCACGCATCCGCAGCAGCAGCGGCAGCGGCAGCATTGCGTTAGCTCTCTACACGCCTGCGTAAAGCCTTCTTTGTCACTTTGTGCAGACATTCAGTAAATTCAAATTCGTGTTTCGACTCTCAGTGCACTCCCACAAAGCTCCGCTGCATATAGATTCAAATTTGTAGCATCTGCTGCATTGTTTTCTTGTGTTGCTTCGGAACAGTCTTGTTCTGTTTGCTTTTGAAATCGTTTCGTTTCTCACGGCCATGAACATCTGAGCCAGTCTCAAAAGATTGGCTCGCAAATGTCGTGCTGCCATTGGGCGGATTAGTGGACGGTACAAGAATCCTTTGCGAATTAAAGGTTCAGGAAGCTGCTACCAAGCTCGTTATTTTTATCTTTCTGCTGTGTCTTTTCACTCTTCTTAGGATCTATGGTTTGGAGTAACGGAGTCATTGAAATAAAAACTTAGACATGCTAGCTATGATGGCACTTACCTCCACATTACTTCCATGGCATTGGAACAGAGCATGTTCAATGGTTTCTTTGCCATTGTACACGCTATGCAGAAGTTATTCTCTTCAATGGGGATAACCCTTATAACTACCTTGAGGGTGATGGTATTTATTGGCTTCCCCGTTGAAAGGGGACAATGACAGTCACCTAGCCTGCTTTATTTAATCAGGTTTGACTATATCTTTGACTATCCGGTCTTTTGCCTATGCGATCTCAACTTCAACTTTCCTATTTGAAAGCTCTGTCACTATATTGTACCATTTTCTACACTTCAGTGTCTCCACCTAACTTTCAAAGCCTTGAACTTTTCTTGACAGTGCCCCCTACAACTACTGCTGGAAGTATCTGCCGGGCAATGCGACCAGCAACTCGACAGCAAACCTGACCTGCGATGAGCCGATTTCGACCAACCAGTGCCAGTTCCCGCTGGTGCACTACTTCCCGCAGGACGGCTCGCACTTTATTGCCATCCTCGTGAGCAACATTGTCCAGCAGAAGCCGTACATCAAGAACATTGAGGTGCACATCTACGACGGTGAGCACATGGGCTTTGCGATTGTAGTTTGTCTTGTTTATCTTTTATTCATTCCACTTTGCGAAGGACTAAAAGCGAAAGCAAGCCTCAGTGTTGCTAAACCTCAACATGGTTTTGTGCAACCGTCCTACACGCCATCCAAGAAGAAAAGCACTGGTGTGGTTTCAGTACAGTTATGATAGTTCTGAATGGCATTAGTAGTAGGGATTGCTTATAGATGTCCATAGTGAAGCTTCTGTAACCCTGTCAGTCACAACTTGGTGAATGCAGACTTGCCATTTCAAGGCCAGTCGTCAGCATGGTGCTCAGAACTTTGTAAAACAAATCGTCCCTGTCACAACAAAACACGGAACAGCACCTTCTTGTCAGGCTCAGGTGAGTACTACAATTCCAAGAGCCTTACCAAGAGCCTCCAGACCAAGTATTGAGTTGTAGAATGGACAACAAACCAATATCGTAGTGTATTTCCGATGCAGATTATGAAGTGCTGAGCTGTTTGCATTGGAAAACTGCGTCTGTCATTGGCATACTTAGTCCCGCAATAAAAAGCATTCTTGAAAATTGGTGGCACATTGTAAATCACAATGGACTGCTGTAACTACGTGAAAGAAAGTTATTGGGAGGGGGTGGAGAGCAAGTTGCTATTAATTGTGATAGTGAGCAAAACGTGAACAAGGTGAATGCAGGAGCCAACGTTTCGACAAGTGGACTTGTCTTCAAGAAGCCTTGAAGAAGACAACTCCACTTGTCGAAACGTTGGCTCCTGCATTCACCTTGTTCACGTGTTGCTCATCGTCTTGAATTTCCATCTCCTGCATTCCCCGTGTTTTCCATATTGTGATGTATGATTTCTGCAATAGAACTTTATGTTGAATAATTTTGTCGTTCAACACAAACATCTGCAATTACAAAAAGAAAAGCGCAATGAATTTTGCTGTTGCAAGTGTATAGCCATTGTCTCAGCTGAGATCACAGTGGTTTAAGCGTCAACCTGCTTCAGTGCCACATTTTCTCTGCCGGGGACGTAGGGAACTAGGAACTAGGGATTTGCAAATATTCAAGGTTACAAATGATAGTGGAATATAGACCCTGGTATTTGATTCGTATTCAAATCGATAATTTACCATATTTGAAATTCTCAAACATTTATTTCTGTTTGGAACCAGGGAATACGATGCTTATTGGAGACTAAAGGGAAAAAGGTTAACGCAGGTAAGGCCCATACTGAGTGATTATGCTGCAAGCAAGCAAAAGTTGTGGTGAGGGGCTCTAGTTCCCGAGAGAATGCACGAGGCAGAAAACTTTGACTAATTAGAGTCCAGTCATGCAGTAAGAATGCCCTGCTTTTAAGCAACCTGTATACCAATTTGTTGTCTTTATTGCTGCAAACCATTTTATTGTTTAACCAGTTTCTACATGTTTGCATCCCATTTTAAGCAGTGTGCACTGCTGTAGTGTTGCACTTGTCTCCTCGAATGAATGCAACACTGTGATGTGTTCCTTTGATAACATGTTCTCCCTGTGTTGCATCTGGTAACTGATAACAGATAACTGAAGGCACCTGTTCCACATTTACAAGCTTCTCCGGCGACTGGGCATACAGTTGCTAATGGCATTACTTCCGTTTATGAAATAATGTTAATAAGTTCAATTTCTTGCCAAATGGACACCACACAAACATTGTTTCATTTTGTGTAGGAATGAAAAAAAAATATTTCATGTTCGGTTCAGTGTTTCAAGGTAATTTTTCTTGAATATTTGTATTCAATTAGGAAATTTCACTACGCAACCACCCCTGCTAGAAAGTTGCCGCGTACCATTTCAGCTTCAAGCGTGTGTGTACATACGCATGTGCAGTCATGTGAATGTAGGAAGTCACGCCTGATTACTGCGAAATAGGCATGACATGGTTTGCATGCAGCAAGTAAAGTTCGAAGGGCATTTGTTCTTTCGTGTATCATTTTGTAGGCTTAGGTCAGCACTTGACCCAATATTAAATTTGTGAACTCCTGCTTCCTTGTGACTTCTTAGAGCTTGCTTGAAACCCGAATGTTTGTACATGCTTTTATTAACAGCACAGTTTCATGACATCCCAATGAGCACACCTTGTAGTGGCTGGCCTTACTGAATCGTAGAACTCGTAGCACTGCTGACTACGGGCTTTTGATTTTGACTTTGCAGCTATGCATGCTTGCTTGTTGAATCGTTCTTGATTTGTTCCTGCTTTGCTTGGTTTGGTGGCTGGCGAATTTTGTTTCTCTGGTTCAGTTATGGTTTCGCTAAAGCAGTTCTGGCTTTGCTCGGTGCTATTGATTTCTCCCCTTTGTAAGCGTGCTTTGTAGCTGTTGCTTTCCATACTTGGCAATGGCCTTTGAGTGTTTGTAGTGCTCGGTGTTGGTGCTTGCATTCTCTGCATTGAAATAGTTCATTTCACATTAGTGTACCGTCACTCTGGGCAATGTCTTACTGGAAAAATATTGGGTAAGGCCTTCTATATTGTCAGCCTCCTGGATTATCCAAAACAGCACCATCATCTCTTTGAGTCTTATTTTATTTACTGAACAGCTAGTTTAATTAGCCATGCAATAGGCTTCATTTTGCCATTATGTTTTTGCCTAAATCTGGCTTCTCGGTCAGCTTGAATGAGGTAGGAGTAGCAAGCCGCCTCTGCTTTTTCATTGCGCTTGTGTTTTGTCAGTCTGCTGCATCTCCTCAGCTGCATGGGTAAGTTCCAATCCACTCTCATTGCCTACTTTGAAACTGGGTTCTGTCTTGGCTTGATAATGACAGAATCTGGGAGCATGCTTGCATCCCTTTGCGTCGTCTGCTGCTTCCTTCTGTTTGCTGTGAACATTGTTGTTTGCCACATGTAGTGGCCGGTATTGGTGATGGTTCCTTACGCTTCCTCACGCCTTATTCGTGTCAACTTGCCTCTCGTTTTTTGCTCTCCATGCTACTTTCTCACCGTTTGTCTGCTCTCCATTGCGGAGTCGCAGCAATGGAAGTGCCTGCAGAGAGAACCATCGGTTGGCTGGACCCTGTCCGCCTCTCGCCTTTTCTCTCGCACTGTCGCAGTCCCTCGGAGCAGCCTGCTGTCCACCATCATCCTGCCAATCGTGTGCTCACTCCTGGCGTTCGTCATCCTGGTCACGGGCTTAGCGTACCACATCCACACGCGCAACCGGCTCCATGTCGAGGTTGCCGACTTTGACTTTCAGCGACCCAACTTGGAACTCACAGAGAAAACCTTCTGGGAGCACCTGCTCGGCGCATGGAGGGACGCATTCCCATCCTGGAGCAAGCAGCCCCACGACGTCGACAGCACCGGCGAGGGAGACGGTCTGACGGCGTCCGAGAATGACCACCGCTACCGGGACAACACAAAGTCTCCCGAAAGCCCGCTGCCGAGAAGTCCCAGCAACGGAATGGACCCTGTGGCGCCATCTGCTTCCACTGAAAAGAGTGTTGTGGACAATTCTGATTGGACGGCGAGCAGAGCCGAGAGATAATGAGTGTGGCGGTGCTTAGCTGCAGAAGACAAGAGCAATGTGTTGAGATGGTTGTCAGTTTTGCCGCTGTCTCTTAGGGCAGCAGGTTTTGCTGTGAATGGATGAATGGTCGGTGTGTTTATGGACATTGGCAGTCAGTTTTAGTGACTTGTTTTTATGCATTGGTCGCAAGAGGAAAGGGACAGCTTCAGGCTGTCAGTGCTGGTGACCGCCCATTAAGTTAGGGCTTGCTGGAAATATTGAATGCCTTAAGGAAGCAAAAGTGTAGAAGCACAGCTGCCCGTTATCGACAGTTGCTATAGCTGTTGTGCCTGTCGCGGTTTGCTGTGAAGTTCCAAGACCTCCGACGCCTTGAGTGCGGGGATGTGATGCAGTATCATGCAGTAGGTATTGAGATTAACCAAATTCAACGTGGATCTGATAGAGACCCATGTCGTCCATCACAAACCTCGCTCTTGCTGGGTTGGAATCCAGAAGCGCTCTTCGTTTCACATACCTGATCTCGGTGTACCATTGGCAACTCTGTGGCAGCAGACAAATAATCATCTTATCAGTTTCAAAGCACTGTGAGCAGAAGCTGAGTTAAACTTGTTTTGGGCTTATAATGTGTCTTCAGTTTGTTAGGCCTTGTGTGGAAGATGACGTATTGTGGTGCGTTGTCATGGGCAGATTACACTGCAGTGAAGACAATTAACAGTTCCTGATTGCAAACAGTAGTTTCATGGCTTTTTATTCCTTTTCTGGGGGCACGGAGTAATTATGTTTATTATCCGAAGCAACGCTTCAGCAACATTATTATCCGAAGCAACACTTCAGTTATTTCTAAGCTTCAGTTTTGGAGAATGCTTTTACCCCCCCTTTACCCAAGAAGCAAATACATTATAAACAGTTGCCACTCAAGCCTTTTCAGAAAACCTCAGCTAACCTTACGTACTGCAAAAATGATTGGTTCTAGCTTCAGCCTTATCGTTGTTCCTAGGGCGTAGCATGGCGTTGTTGAACAAGTGCAAGTTTCTTGGCACTCT
The DNA here is from genome assembly GCF_050947875.1 of Dermacentor variabilis. NCBI lineage: Eukaryota > Metazoa > Arthropoda > Arachnida > Ixodida > Ixodidae > Dermacentor > Dermacentor variabilis. Next base: position 22,989,653 of record NC_134575.1, on the reverse strand, counting down.
GCTGTTCGTGTGTTATTAACGAATTTATGATCCCGAGCACTGGAGGTTGCAGCAAATTGGATCGCATGCAATCAGACCCTTGTAATGCAGTAAGTGATCATTCTTGCACATGCTTACTAAATTTTTGTGTAATCTATGTACTGTAGGGCACAGTTGACATCCTCTAAGGTGGCTGGAATGGTATAACGGTATAGAAGGTGCAAAACGGTTGTTACAATGATTGGGCTATCACGATGTGGGAGTCATTGCTGGACATTTTTATGCTTGTCAATTGCTGCATCTGCTGTTGTGGTGCATTGCTCTTGGAGTACATTTGGTGAGAGCACGCTTCTTACTGTGGAGGATGATTGGATGCAATGGTGATTCCAGAAAAACTCGTTGCTTTCATTTGTGCTATAACGATGCATCAGATAAGGGAGTGCTATATGCAAGGGCCGTGGAATTCCTCTGGTCTTCTGTTCTGACTAGCGTGCTGACAGTACCTTCTGGAGGCAGCTTGAGCAGTGATTTGGGAAGGAGAGAAAAGTCCTGAAATTAGGCTAGACATCGCAACTGAGTGTTGTGATGCTCCGCGCGTTTTGAACTTGTCACAGCGTATCAACACCAACATATATATTTGGTGACATGGCAGTGTTTCACAGCTGGGTGCTGTGCTTCCCTTCATATTTACCACACTCTGTTTTGGCTCATGCATTCTGGTGATGGTGCACATTCATGTGATAGCCCAACCTGGTGAGAGTGCATTCTATTCTTGCCTAATTTTGCACATGCTATCATGGCAGGTGCTGTGGCACTTAACCTGACTTAAGAGAAACCACTGCGTTGGGAAACTGTGTAAGACTCCAGTGCAGTAAAAGTAAGCTGGTACTTGCAGCGTGTTGTATTTCACATCGACGTACACAATATGAAGTTGCCGCAAGACTTAGTGCGTTGACATTCCTATGCTCATTAGCGAAGATGGCTAGTTCCATTGTTAAGTTCTTTGGCTAGCAGCATGTATACATGGGTGAGGAATGAGCAGGCCTGCTAAAAGTGAAAAACACTGTTTTAACAAAAATCTTGATTGTGTTTTCAAGCTTGCTTGTCAAGTTTTTGTCACCAACATGACCTTGGGAAACGTAGTTCACTGCTCCATGTGAACCTGTCTATGCTAGCTCAAGCATTTCATGGCTGAAAGCAACAACCTGCTGAAATGCTGCGATACAGAAATGTGATTGCAACGAGATTTGGCATTTACATCACTCGTGTAGTGCAAAATTTCTTTTGTGCTCAAAGAGCTCTCTGTACTAAAGTGTATTGCTTGAAACATGAGTGAAAGTGAAGATGGCCTGATGTGTCTTCAAAGCATCACCACTTGTTCTTGCCACTGTCTAGAAACACCTTCCCTCACATGCAGTGTGCGGTTGTAAAAGGTTTCAGGTTGTCGTCTTGATTTTCATGGTTCCAGAACACTGATGTCTGACAGCACGAACTTGGACAAAGGAGGGTGAAAGAGGCATCAAACGGAGACAAGTGCTGACATCCAGCGGATGCTAATTTCTGAAAAGAGCAAACATATAAGCGGTGTGCACATGCACGAGTGATTTCACACTGACCTTTGCCTATATCAGTGACAAAACACAAACGCTCGACTACAGTCATTGTTAAGGAGCGGGTGCAACTTTTCTTGAGCATATCATATATGATAGCTCCTTGGTTGGCAAGTCTATTGAAGGTTTTCTTACTGCATTTTTCTCTTCGATTGCCACTGCTTTTATTATAAGTCTGGTCTGAGCATGTGCGTGCCTAGCAATAACTGTGGTGTCATTGAAGAGAGGGGTGCAACCTTGTCCAGAGTGCAGTTGTACCCTTTTCTTCTATGACAGCACAGTTATTGCTAGGCATGCACATAATCATACCAGACTTATGATAGAACCAGTGGCAATTGAAGAGAAAAATTCAGTAAGCAAACCTTCAATACACTGCCAACCAAGGAGCTATCATATTTGGCATGCACAAGAAAAGCTACACCCACTCCTTAATAATGACTGCAGTCGAGCGTTTGTGTTTTGTCATTATATATGGGCAAAGGTTAGTATGAAATCGCTTGCACGCTTATATGTTTGCGCTTGTCAGAAATTAAAATCACTTGGAAGTCAGTGCTTGTCTTCGTTTGTTGCCTCTTTCGCCCTCCTTTGTCTAAGTTTGCGCTGTCGAACATCATGGGTCAACACTAACTAGCCAGTTCGCATACCTTGCTCGACAACCTTGCCTGGTTTGAAGAAGGTTGCCCAGCATGACACGTATGTTCAGTTGCGTGGTTGATAATAGGAACCTGTAGGGTAATATTATGAACAGCACGTCTCTGCATTGTCATTTGCAGTTTTGAGCAGTGTACACTGATTTACTCTATCTGTGGTCATTGCTCTGTATTAAACAAGCAAACCGTTTGCCACTGTAACAGCTGAGCTCAGGCTCATGGAAATTTTGACATTAAATAATAACACCCATGTGCTGCTAATAGCCGTCTTATGAGGGGTGCGTTGGAAAAAGATATTCTTTGATCAATAGTCATCACTTCGAACAGAACATCTCAGAAGATGTCTTATCCCCTTCTTTAATCAGTAATATTGCAGTTTATGGAATACTGGAAACAGGAGACACAGAAGTCCGTGATTATGATGATGATTACTGGCATCCTCATTAAATACAGGTGGTGACAAATAATCGCCTAGCGAATGAGAGCTACTTAGGTATTACCACTTCGAAAGCTATCATTATAGCTTTCTCTGCTCTACCTTGCAATATGGCCCATGTCTCTGAAAGCACCACTGGTGGTGCTCTCTTGTTACACTGATGTGAACTAGGGCACACTGAACTACAATGGCGACGATCATATTCTACCTATCAGCTGATGCAGAGGTGTTGGCAGTAACAAACATTGGCGTGTAGTGGGTTTATTTTTCTTTCTTCCCCTTCTGCAAAAATAGTGATGCAACGCAAAAGTATTTCTAATGCGTTGTGGTTGAAGAAAGCATCACAAGATGTAACTACCAATGATGCTGCTGCTATCGACGTCTCTTGTGTTCGAGTGTTACTGTATTGAATTTATGGACAGGTTAATACTTTTCAATGTTCTACTGTGTAAGAGCATTGATGCTTACCTTGCCAGAAAATGGGAAGCTTCCTTCACTCTGCATAGCCGTAGAGCTGATGTGATGTGTGGTTGTGTAACATAGTGGTTAACCCAAATGCTCTCGCAGATTTCCTCGTTATTACCAGTAGGTTGAATGCCTGTCAATTTGAGAGCAGTGTTTAACTGCATTGATTACTCCATTTGCACCGTGCTTTATCATGACAAAATCTTGGGGGCCTTCTTGAAGATTTTACTTAGATCGATTTAACCCTAAAGTGCTTTCCTTTAATGGACACATGCCTCAGCCTAAAGCCCTATACTTTGATCTTACTAAGAGAGGCCGGCTACTTGTTGGGCTGAGCTGAACTTTGAGACTGCGAGCTGTTTTAGACACTCTGTGTGACCATCGTGAGTAGTGTGATGTTCCTGTGCTATTGCAAGGAAGTGCTTTTTAGTAATGAGTGAAGCGATCAGCTTAACTGCTGAATGAGACTGTAGTAGGGTACAGTGCATGCAAATATTTTGATGCAGTCCTATGCAGGAGGTGCTCCTAGGAACACTTGTGATACATCTTGACGACAAAGTGTACTGTGTGTGTGAGTGCGCCTACATTTCGAATATATATATTTCTTTCTTTGGTTCCCATTGTCCTTTCGAACGTTTGCATAACCTCCCAGCATTGCTCACGGGGCCTTTGTTGTTCCTTATTATTTATGTGGCCTAGTCTTACTGGAGAGCGGTTTTGCCTTCTCAGCCAATAAAACATACCTAGGTGATGAACGAGTGCTTGCACTGTCTTTGTTCTGTACTGAACGTTGCAGAGGGGCAGTAAATGTTGAACTTCAATGTCCCCCACTATACTCGGTGACAACCTAAACATTCAGTGTAAGCTTCGGCTACATAATCGCACCCTGAACTGTATGCCTCCGCACTCCACACCAAGGTGCCTGAGTGATGCTGATGCTGATAGTGAAAGAAGCTCTCTTCCTTGTGATCTCACGGAAGTGAGCAGACATAATTTATAATTGTCTAGCGCATATATACAAATTCTATCTGAGTTGGTCAGTGTTGCGTCTGCCGCTGCACTCTTAGGTGGTCACAGTAGTGGAACAACTGCGCCAAGAGAAATCCTTTGCGCCAGCTTGCTCCAAAACAGAATTGTTGCTTAAAATTGTGCCACCTCAAGCATAAAAATAGAGACTTTTAGCGTATCCGCTATTCCGGCAAACCGGGGTGGTTTGGGCGGATTACCGGATGGTCGGGGGCGTAAACATGAGTGGCCGGAGCGGTGCAGCCGCCTGGTGTTGTAGAGCTCAATCAGACACAGAGCTAAAATTGCAGTAACCTACTTTATTCTGCTTCGCTGCTGCTGCAAATTTTCGGCAGCGGCGTAATTGTGTTCACAATTATGCCGCTGTCGAAAGCTTACACCCCAGCTAAGAAGGATATAGTAATTGGCTCTGGTGTTTAGGTGGTTGAGATTTGCACCACCAGCTGGTGCCATCAATCTGGCCGCTCACGTTTACACCCCAGACCATCCGGTAATCCGCCCAAACCGCCCCGGTTTGCCAGAATAGCGGACACGCTAAATGTCTCTAATGAATGTCTTCTTCCGTTGATACTACCCTAGTAGAAAAACAAAGCCAAATCTGAAACACATCATCATTATCATCATCATTCTCTTGGAGGTTAATGAAGTGGTCATAGCCACGGATTTAGCTGATGCCATTGCCCTTTTTCGCCCTTTCGCCCTTTTTCTGTCTCTCTCTCCGGGGGATGTTCCAATGCACTACCGCTGTATTGTCGTGCCATTTGTGCTGCATTTCGGTAATCCTCATACCTGCATGGCACACACAGCTTGTTGAAGAAGGGTTTCGCCTCGAAAAAAACCTTGGATAACGTCTGGTTGCACATTGTTTAGAGTGCCGGATTTACTAGATTCTAACGTGCTCTGGATTGTAACACGCACCCATTTTCTGTGACCAGAAAAAGGAAAAAAGGAAAAAGCCCTCAATAGTAATGCCCATCTGTTTGCCATGACCTACCTTTACAATACCACGCCTCATTGTTTCATACAGAAGTACGACTTTCTCTCATTTGGAAAATCAGATTTACTCCCGATACACTAAAGTTGCGATAAATAAAAAAAAGTTGCAGTTCTGCCCGAAAGGCAAAGCATCAGTTGCGATCACAAATTAGTGGACAGCTATACGAAAGCTAAGGATAGTAGATTTATCGGCCATGTATACGTTTAAACATTTGCTTACTAACTAAATTAACAAGCACTGTATCACACGCACGCAAGCAAACATCGACACGTTTCACTCAACGACCGCGGAAACTCTTTATCAAAATGCTGGAGTGAGGAAGTACGGTAGCAGAAGCGAGTGAATTGACCGTTGTGCGGCCTCTTGCTTCAATGCAATATAAGCGACGAGTACACAGCGCGGTGTTCCTAGATGCATAGGCTCTTGTCTCCATCGCAGATCGCTTTCGAGATAGGGGCTGCGTGGCCACACCGTACGCAGCTACCGCCGAAGTAGAACGCCTCTCCTGTTTGCGCCATTCCCGTAAATTTCGGGAACTCCATATGCCCGTGATTTGGCCCCATTTTCGTCTGTCTCCCCACACGTAATCGCCTTGCTTTTAATTGCGGCATCGTTATGTCTTCGCAGTCGGCACTTCCATGCTGATAGAGCAAACGCAGAAAACAGGAAGACGGTTGTGGACTAACCTAAGCACACGTATTACAGCGCACGGAGAAGCTACAGCAGCTATGCTCGAAATACGTACGATGTGGCCGTATTGAAATGCTGATGGTGATATGGTAATGCAGATTCAGGGTTGAACTCGATTCTAATGCGCACGCAATTTTTGGGCCCATTTCATCGGGAAAAAAGTGTGCATTAGATTCGAGTAAATACGGTAGTTGTCGCTTTAAAAACATCTTGTAATACTTGTCATCAACTGCTGACATAATTTGCTTATTATTAGGAATCTACTTTGCAACTCTGTACATTTGGAAAAGGGTGGGGGGGGGGGGGGGTGAATGAAACTACATTTACTAGGGTTTCACAGTGTTCAGACAGCGCAGGGAAGCAGTAAGGCAGGCATAAATGTGAACTAGCCTGCAAGCAATTGTTTAGGCAAACTTGGGCCCTTTAAATCTCCCACAAACATCAGTCTGTGCTTTGACATTCAGATTTGACTGGTTTGTCTTTCTAGAAAAAAACTGCCATGATTGGTGGATATGAGTTGCATACTATTGGGCGCACAACTGGTGGGACAGCGTAACTCGGATTGCAGTGACATCATTGCAGTGACCTAATTGATAGAGGTTAAATGGTGCATATCGGAGCCGAAACAGCGTTTAAGAATGGCACAAAGCAACAACTTGACGACAAAGTGCTGATCTTCAACTGACATATATTACATGTTGCGCATGGAATGCAAGTACACTCGAAAATGCGGAAGGAAATGTGGACAAGGTGATCGCATGCAATCTCATGTAAAGAACCGATTACCTAGCTGTGCACGTGGGCTGACATGTAAAGATATTACTTATTTATCCAAATGATTTGGTGGAGATGCTAACACATGCTGTACCTCTTTGTTTTGCTATCCTGTATGCTTTATAGATTGAGATAACTTTCTGACAGCAGTGACTGCACGAAACAGAAAGACCTGTGACACTGTGTTGGGCTGAGTTCCAGTCATTACAGGGACTTTGTTTACAACATCGTAGCTTTTAAAGCATCTGACTTCTGAGCCACCTTGCGCACATAGTCGCTGTGACGTGACCTTCTGCATTCCTGCGACGCAGTGTCCCAGCAGCAGCAGCTGTCTACCATCGTGGTGCCCATTGTGTGCTCAGTGTTTGCCCTGGTGATTGTGGCCTTGGGCCTTGCCTACCACATGCACACTAGGAACCAGCTGCGCATCGAGGTGGGTGTGCAGGATTTTTCTGGCATTGTAAATGGCACAGCTCTGGCTTAGGAGTAGCTTGGCTTAGGAGAAGGACAGAAAGCTGAGTATACTAGTCTGGTACTGATTTACATGGATGGGCATGCATTCACAAAAGACAACTGTTTATGCACGACACTCCCCCTTTGGGCAAGATATTTGGAGGCTGACTTATGAACATGCTACAGTTATTACTGATATATATGCAAATAACCTCAGTCACAGGGTGCACTTCTTTGTCCTTATGTCTGAGCAGAACTACATTGTCTGCAAATTTTGGAGTACACTTGCAGTTGTGAGAGTGTAACGGAATGTCAGATGGTGTTTCATTGGTCAACAAACGTTTATGCCGAGTCAACCCGGGTTTATGCCACGCCATGTCTGTTTCACACTGATTCCAAGGCTTCGTCCATTGTGCTCGTGTGGTGTGTGAGCCTTTGTACATCCTCATGGGAGCAACAAATGTTTCAGGAATGAAAGGTCTGAGAAAGAACTAAAATTTTGGATGAACCATCTGGCCAAGATAAAGTGGGGAGCACATTGCAGTAGAGCGCTTCGAAGTTTCCAGTTTTGTGAAAAGACTGGGCGCTTTGTCATGGTGGCCCATAAACTTTTGTTCCTAATGTTACAGATGCGTGAAATCTGAGTAGTTCTGTAAAAACCAGCTATCGAAAAAAAAAAGCAGAACGCCAGGAGTTTGCTAAACAGTGCTCTCCAAGAATCCTGTATTGATTGGGCATAGTTTGTTGTTTTAGTATATCTATTTTCATCTTGCATACGGGCTTGTAGTCTTGTGGAAATTATTATATGGCTGGGCCTAGCAAACCATTTCTCACTAGGAAAATGAGAAGCAGCAATTTGAAATAAATCAGTCTTCCACAGTGACTGCGGATACGATAGATGATGCTAGCATCTACTTCGACACATGGAGGCATGTTATTGTGTACCTGTGGGATAGGTCTTATTAGGTGTAGGTCTGGCAGTATAGGAAGCTGACTGGGCTGTGTGTGTATGTTGACATGGGTACTTGTTTATCTCTCTTGGTTGACCGCTTTTCACCAGCTAACAAGTGCTAAACGTCATCGCTCAGTGCGGGACGTGCCTCCATGTATTGAAAGTTTCTTGAATTATACCGATATTTCTATCCGTTGTCTATTGTCACCAAAGCTTGTGTAATCTGATTGTATGCACAGCACGAATTGTGTAGTGTAGTACTTTCAGGAAGACATGTGGGTACCAGCGATTACTCTGGAACCTTTGAATACTCGTGTATAAAAGCCAATGCGCTTGATCCACAGATCGTATTTTCAATGGTCACCGACTGTGTTCACTGCTATTGTTGTACCTTGAGTATAGCCTGTTTTTCATGGGCACAGGTTTGCCCAGTAAAGAGTTCTATTTTTCATTCACAGTTTTTTCTGCTGTGTCCTTGACCGTCGCTACTACATGACAGTATATGTAGTTTGCTTTGTTGTTATGCTTATAGGCATTTGATGCTATAAGTGAACCAATGTAATGAATGTAGTAGTTCTAGATGTAGCATTTATTAAGTAGATGGTTTGTTTATAAAATGAATATGAAAAGCAACAGCCTGCTTCGTGCCAGTGACTCAAACTGTGTAGATTTTAAGCTGCTACCTGAACAGCAGATAGTAGGATGAGGAGTGGATGAGAGATAGTGTTAAGAGTGATAAACTCAGTAGACGTTGAAGCGAAATGGGATAGAAAGGAAGCAAGACTAAATTATTCACAAAACTGTGAGTATGTAAATGTTCAAATTAGTTCACATGTATAGGATACAATTTGCATGTTCTTGGGCAAATGAAAGTATGCTTGAAATGTGGGATATCAAGCAGTCTTGTCATTGGTGTGAGTTTGGCAAGTGAACAACACTGGGACCAAATATTCAGCCTCCCAGTTGTGATTTCATCTGCTGATGAGAACTGGTTTTCTGCAGTGGAGCAACTGCAAAGCCACTTCCAAAAGAGCGATTAGTGACAACTTTTAATCTTCCCATAGAAATCTTGGTGCACCATCTTTGCCACTCCGATCTTTCTGTTGTCCACATCTAGGTTGCCGACTTCGATTTCAACGAACCGCGTACGGATGACCTGGTGGAGAAGACGTTTGCTGACCGCCTACGCAGCGCCCTCTTGCAAGCCCTACTGGGTGCCACCGACAACGATGCGGAGGCCGAGTCTAACATGTCGCCAACAGCTTCCAGCATTCGCCACCCTGTCGCCGCCAGCCGAGAGGAACTGCATCTGGTCAGGAGATCTTACGGCACTATCGCGTGACTCAGGTACAGGCGTGCAGGTGAATGCTGGGTTAGACAGAGCTTTTCCAGCCATTGAGAGAGAGATTCCAGGTGATTGGCAGGGCCAGGCAGCCTTCCATTTAATCGAGAATGAGGGTGGCTGGGCACCATTTCGGGATCGAAATTTGTATGGAAGGAACTTTGAGAAGAAAGAGAGGAGAATACCTCAGTCCAATGCCAACATTTGAACAGGTGGACTTTGTCAAGGCAACAGAGCGAGCGAGAGCGCCTGGGTAGGTTGTGTAATGTGGATGTATGTCAGGAGAGGATGTGCAAGGTTTTAGTGGAACAGTGGCATGAGGAATGCTTCCTGGAGGTGAGGCTGTTAGTAGAACTGCTAAGAAGTGGGGAGTTCTCGTACCTGTAGCTCCTGTTTTCACTTCTTCTCTTTCCTAGCATCCAACCCACACTAACCATTGAGCTCCCATCACCTTGGGGAGAGAGAGGAGCTTCATTGAATTCCACCAAGAATGGCGATTACTAGCCCAGACAGAAACAAGTTGCGTGGTCAGAACATTGGTGCTGGGCATTTTTTTCCCCTCATTTTTCTAAACTCCGGTGGGCACCCTCTCTTATCTTTGTACCGGTTTCCGCATTATCCCCAGAGCCCTTCCTGCCACCTTCTTTTCCCCCAATATGGTTGTAACCACTTCCTATCACAAGCCTTCTTTTTTCATGTGTTTTTAGCATTCAGTGCAGCACTGAGGAAAACTGGTTGCCTGGTTGGTGCTGAATACTGTACACTTGATACATCTATTAACCAGTGCCTCCTCTGAGCACTGACAATGTATTGCGCAATTGGCTGTAGCGGGGACACAAAATGCTACTTGCACCCAAGTTACTGTACCGATTTGACGTAATCTCCAGACAATCAGCAAGATGATCATCTGCTGAACCTCCCCCTTTGCTCTGTAGAACTGTGCGTCTTGTCTCATAATTAAGGGATCCTTAAACAGGCTTGGACTGCATGCCAAGAGCAGAGAAGGATTCACATGCGTGCCATGCATTTAAAGCCAATACAAGCTCAATACACTTGCTGAATCCACACTGTTATTTGCACGAAGTGGATCACGTGATTTTTGTGATAGCACAGAACGAGCCCAGAATGCTCCTGCAGGAAGCATGTACTGTTGTTCTCGGAAGTGCGAAGTGAACTCATGCAAAGTGATCACCAAAGATCAGCTTATTCTTAGCTAGTTCAGAAAGTGCTGGCAAATCAGACTTACAACAGTATTTCTTTGTGCTTTCAAATACACTCACACGCACACTTTGCTCTTGGCACTTATCCTCACATCTACACCTGCCTAGCTTCCACAGGCCTCGTGGAGGAGAGCATATTGCCACATGCTACTAGAAGGCGATGGTGTTGACCCGTGGATTTAGTGGGATGTGCCGATAAGCGGCCACTGCTGATCTGATTACGATGACGTGCCTGACTTGATGTTGGCTAGCTTCCATGTTGGCCAGTGCCTGCTACCCTTGTAAATACACTCTGTAAATAGTTTCGCTACTGTGCTTTCATGTGACATTTATTTGCAGATGTAGGAATATATTTGAAGTCCAACGTCATTGTGACACTTTATTTTCTTGCTATACTGTGCAGTGAACCAACAATCCACGACAGTTGCACTTGTACGAGGCCCTGGGGCGGAGTCGCCTCAGACCTACCACAGAGAACCATAGCGCCGATGCCAACCAACGACTCCAGAGGTTTTGGAGCAACTGTCAGAGAAAGGAGAGGAGACGTGATCCAGACCTGTTCTAGGGTCCTGGAGCGTGCGGTCCATGCTGTTTGCATGGAGGTCATATGGGGGGGGGGGGAAGTGCAGGAAAACTTACGTCACAGATGGGCATGGTGACCGTCACCCTCTGCTCAACTTGCTCCTGATAATGAGGGATGTACTGATCTGGCAGCCGCTGCACCAGTACTATAAGTACACTGAAACAAAAAGTGATATTTGGAAAGAAAAGAAACGTTCAGTGTTATGACTTATGCCTTTCAGAAATCTACCTGAGCTTTGCACATTTCAACCAGACACTATAAGTTAAAAAGGATATTAACAAAAAAATTAAATGTATTTGTGCAATTACTTGAAGTGTATGTTTCAGAATCGAATTTGCTGGTTCGTTTTGAAGCACATTCGAACAGCTAGTACCTGTTACTTTAATGGTTCGACACGGATGCATACTGTCAGATAAGATTAACTTATAGATGAAATTTAATGTCTAAAATTAATATAGAGTCTATTAGACACCATAGCAGAGGTTGTGCGGCTTAATTTTGACCCCTTTTGTTCTTTAACATGCATTCAAGACTTGGTACACGAGCATTTTGGTATTTTGCCCTGTGGGAATGCAGCTGCTGCGGCTGAAAATCAAACTATTGAACTCTGCTAAACAGCAGAATGCCGTATCCGTTGAGCCACTACATCGGCTTGCCAAGATGGCAACGAAACAAATTAAATTGTGTTTTTGGTGCGGTATGATTTCATATTGATACGTACATCCACTGAAGAAGGTCAGAACAGTCATTCCGACATAATTACGACGTAGACACTTGTGCGCTAGTTACTAACTAGACTGGCAAGCTTTGCAATCCGTTGCGTAAATACTACATTGTGTACTGATTTCAATGTAATCAACGCTTCATTCAAATAACAAAATGAATGCCCACTGTATGAAATTGACAACTCCTGCTAGCATGGTGAAACAGTTGTGTCCCAGCGCAATTGCTTTCATTTTTAGACGCACCTCTTTTAAACCAGCCAGCACTGCAGTTGCCGCTTGAAGTGCCTTGGAATATCTAAAATACACTCTTAGCATGAGAAGCCAACAAACAAAGACACCAAGGAAAGCATAGGGGAAATGACTTGTACTTACTAACTGAATTAAGCAAATGATAAATTAACGGCAATGAAAGTGGATGAAAAAATAACTTTCCGCAGGTGGGGAACTATGCTATGTTTTCCTTGGGGTCTTTATTTTGTTGGCTTCTCATGATATGATTAATAAAAATCGGGACCCACGGTGAACCTCCTTTCTTCTCATAAAATACTCTTGAAGTATATTTATCGCATTTTATTTGTTATTATTGACACCATAGCTTTTGCTGACAGTAACTTTTTGGTCATCGCAAGCATTTGTGATTCATCAGCAACAGCTCCTGGGGTCTACTATCGAACCTTGATATAACCACCACGGATATAACGAATTATTGGATATACTGAAGCAAATGAAAAAAATCATTGCACGGTGTAACAGATGTATGTTTATAAGGAATATTTGATATAACGAAGCCATTTTTCTGTTGGATGCGAATTCATTATAACGAGGTGTGACTTTACTTGCTATAGGATGTTTGAGTGCGATGTGCAAACGCTCATTTCGCAGCATTTTGTCATTTATTGTGAGCAGCTGCATTTAGAGGTTGTGTGCCTTTTGAAGCTCTGTTTTGAAGCTCTGCTGTTTGTCCCAAAAAGTGTTATTCCCTGAGGGCCACATTTGTGATCAGAGCATATGCTGATGTGTATGCACTGCAAGAGTACGGATGTCTATGTGGCAGGGAAACCTCCTTGGTTTTCAAGAAACCCCACAACCCTAGGGAAAAAAGCGTTAGAACTGCTGTAGTCTTGCCTACCTGTAGCTGTAGTTTTTCCTACCACAGCTGAAGTAAGGAGTATGTATAAGTACAGTCCATATTGTAAAATACAAACTATATTAAGTATTCGCGACCAGTTAAACATTTCCACTTCAGAAGTAAGAGTCTAAACATGTATGCTAATGTATGTAAATGTATGCAAATGTATGCAAATGTGAGGGATGAATCTACTTTTGTTTGAATTGAAAGTCTATGTGCAACTCTGTGATGCTGTTGACAAAAGTCAAGTTGGTTGCTGTTTCCAAGTGGTTTCAGTGTTGTTGTTTTTTTTTTCATTTATATTTTTCTTCGCACTGTGAATGGACTGCCTGCTTGTAAAAGGAAGCAGCATGTTCATTGTTGCATCATTGAGTGCTTTAGCTGCGGCAACTGGCAACATTGCAGCAGGGGATAAAGGCGCCTAGGGAGGGGTGCGGCTGTGCATGCATGTATGTTGCTGGTGTTTAGGGAACACCATAATATCACCATAACAGATAATGGGGAACCAAACTGCAACCTTTTATGCCGGCGTCCCCTGCTGCAGCTGGTTACGTTGCAGCAGTGGATAAAAGACATTGAAATGGGGGGGGGGGGTTGTGGATGTATAGCACTCATTTATATTGTTGGTGTTCTTGGACGTAACTTAGTCAGAAACTTACTGATTAATGTAGAACCCAGCTTGCAAAATTGATTATTTTCGGGTGGGGGGGGGGGTCATTTCCTGCTGCAACTGGTAATGTAGCAGGATATGAGAGGAATTAGAGGGGCAGGTTCAACCATTGGTTTTGGTGCTCATTAGAAATTCCATGATTTCATCCTAGAGGTTCTTGGGCACTGTGGAACTCAGTTCCAGGTGACTTGCAATCCATAGCTGGTGTGGATGGATTGTCATTGTTTTTGTTGTGCTACTCCACTTTGGCAGACAAGCCAAGCTCACTAGTCTGAACCTGTGATCAAAATAAGCCAGTTGGTTGGACAACCATTGTATGTGCTTTGCTTGCATTATACTTTCCAGGAATTTGCATGTTGTTGTTTGTCCACAATACTGGTATCATTTCTGTTGAAGGATGTTCGTTCCAAACTTGTATCAAGTTTGTCAGATCACTTCCTGATTAATGTGTGCCTTTCACTTGCAGTCGGTGGCCTTGAAATGACCTCTAGTGTGCAGGATGGCATGTCTCATATTATTGACATTTGAAAAGCCCTTGTATCGTGGCTGCCAAGGGTTATGTGCACAATAGTGGCAGGCAGCTGATGGTTGGCCGAATATGAGCTCTCCTGTAGAGTTTAGTTTGTACAGATACATTGTTAAGACATCACACACAAGTATATGTGTGACGACTGATTATCGATACTTCTTTTTGGACGAGTTGGTTCATATTGAAACATATGGGTAACAGTGCAAATAGACGACCACAAGAAGGGAGACACGTACACACAAGCGCTTGATCAGGAGACTTGATCATTGCATTTGTGATTGTTGCAAGTTGTTGGCACATGGGTGTCACGGTGTTGGGCGTCTACTTGCAGGTAAAGCTATATTAAATGGGGTGTTCAAATAGTGAAACTTGCTAACCAAATTGAATGACCTTTGAATATTGAATGCAAGGTATTTTCATTTATAAATAAAGTGAAACATAAAGGTTGTGTGAAGTCTGTCTGGGGGTGAAAAAAAAGGCCTTTTTGCATCATTTTATAACTGTAAAGTTGCTCAAAAATGGACGTGTAGTCAAGTAAGGAAAAAGTGAGAAACAGCTGAATGGCAGTCACATCTGGATGAAACACAGGAACAGCCAGTCACCAAGCGCACGTAGAGGGTTGCGATTGTCGCAAGGGCTAAGGGAAGTACGATAGCACTTTGCATTGTTTTAAAGCAATAGAAGAATGGCGACATTGTGAAAATTATAAGTTTCTTTGCCTAAATTGAGGAACAGTTTTCTAAGGTGCTTAAAGACAAGACATCCTTATTGACTGACTAGAAATAATTCAGGAGAAGTCAGCTGCATCGTGCGCTTCCTCTGCAACCGGTGCCTTTGTGCTGCAACAGTAGTTGCCCTGCAATAGGATAATTCGGAATGTTCCACACTTGCATCTATGTTTACGTTTATCCCTGTAGTCCTCAATAACAGTTGTTATTCTTTATATTTGGACATGAGCGAAATGTTCTATAACTCCAGGTAGTGAATTCTCGAATTTAACACAAATCGAATAGCAAAAACTATTCAATTCACATTTGATATTTGGAATATGTTTGCACCCCTAATTTTAAATATGCGGAGTTTGCTGAGGGAATTAAATTCTTAAGCTTTGTTTAGAGGCAAGAAAGAGAGGAACAGAAAATTGAGCTTGAAAGCAATGCACTGTTTAAGCTTGTCTAATCAAATAATTACAATGATATATAGTTTGGCATCATGTCCCTTGAAGTGTACAGTTCCTACACGCTTAGCGAAGTTGAAACAATGCATCTGTAGGATCTCTAAAATCAGGCCCACTGTCTCTTGAGGTTCACTCATGTGAGTGTGGCCTTATTAAACGAAAATGAGCTCCTAATAGATAGAATATTACCGGACAAATTATCTTGACATCGTGTTGGATTGCTGGCTATCTCATTCCATTGCTTTACGTAATAGCTGCAGATCTAATTTTACTGTCGGCTGATATGCAGTGCCTAGAAGAGTGTGCCTTGCCCAATTTCTTTCTTTTTTCAAGCTCAAGTATAGACTAGCCGGTGTGTATCCATGTTTTTAAAAAGCAGCACGAAAGACGCTGAGAAAGAATAAGATGATGTCATCATATTCTGGCTCTTTGTGTGCATATTCTGCACGGCTTCTTAAAACATGGACAATGTTTTCTCTCTCTTACACCTAGCTATCTGAGTGTGGCTCTTTTTTTACATGCTGTTGCAGCACCCTTTCTACTGTGTTTCAAGTTTAAGGTTTTAACATATACGGTGTACTTGTGAACCTATAGAAGCGTAGTTGTTATTGCATTGTGTATATTTTACGTGCCCGGGAACATTCAGTCATACGTAATTTAATATGTGGCACAAGCACAAATACAATCGTCCCAAAGACACCTGACAATATGTCACACCTTTTTGCATCTGTTTCAGTTTTGTGAGAGTACGATTGCTATATTGCCTGTGTGCTCTTCCTTGTTTTGTTGGCTGTTTTGCTGGTAGATTCTTTTAAAAAGAGCATCTAGCCAGCACAGCACGCAAGACTTATTTACCGGTAATGGAGATTATGGGAAAACACATACTGATTGAAGTATGAGGGCTGCGGAGGACAATCCTGAATCTTCGCGTGCTGCAGAAATTTTCCCACAGGCCCTGACAACGTTTACGTCCAAGTGAAATGTGGAGTGCAACCTTTCAGGTTGTGTAAGCACTGTTATACACAAAAAATGTGGTATTATGCATTTATTTTATTTTAATATGATAGTTATTAATGTTTACACTCCTGTTTACTTGATGAATTTTATATGTATGTATGGCTTTTCATTGACTTTTAGAGGATGCAGTTTTTTGCCGGGATCATTCACATATCGCAAGACACTGTATATTTGAAATGTAGTATACATTTGTAATGTTTTTGTTTATGCATTGCGCTTTACATACAATGCAAGTTTTAATGTTTTAGCACAGTTTCAAATTGCTGTAATAGTTACCTGTTTATTGCCTACATTGCTATGCTAAAGAGAGCACATGAATTACAAAGTAGCGCATGTGTTTATTTTTTAATTTATTATAACTATTCTTTTTTTTTTGCTGTAAGAAATTAATTTTTTGGCTGAGGTTCAGGCATATATTTCCCAATAATTGCCATGTATCCCTTGCTTTTTAGCAACAGATACTGTGCCAAGGACACCCACCCCAGCAGCTCAGTTTTGTCTGTGCTTGCTGTACTTTGGAATAAGTTAAGCTTGTAGCTAAAGTGGGCATTTTCTAAATCTGGCCACCCCTCCCGCGAGTGTGTGAAGCATGTCACTCGCAGATTCAATTCGCTTCACACTGGTCTCGCCAACACCTTCAGCAACGTTTGTCAACCGTTTTCAAGGATACCACATCCGGTGTGGTGCACTTACCGGTTCGTGTGATGTTTTATATATCCGGAGCACTTCGTTTTGTCCTGCCTGTGAGGCACCACGGTGCCGGGTGTAGTTACGTTCGGCTAGTGGCAAACCATAGCTTACATGTTCCTACTTCTGTACAACTTGTGCGTCCTGTTGGAAGCGATGGTTTCGTTTCCACATGTGTAAATGAGTCATGAGAGAGGGTAGAAATATCTTGAATGGAACCTCTGTGTTATACGTCCCATTTCGGTTTCTGAAAACCGTACGACTCCTGTAGGGTTCACTTATAGTGCAGACACGTTTAAAAGCATAGCATTGACTCTTTACCAACCAACCTGTTACTTTTGTGAGATGTGAATAAATGTTTGGCTACTTCTCTATAAAACAGTTTGGATGAGGCCTTGATCTACTTGGAAGTACTATTAAATATCCTCAGGAAGACTGATGTTTTAACATCTTAGGCCTCCTGCTGTACGTGGCATTGCTGAGATAGGTTTGGCTAAGTTGCCTACTATTTCTATAGAAGGCCGGCGTTGGAGAAAAATGTTCAGTGGAACCTGTATTAGTAAATTGTGCTTCTTGAATAGTCAGGCAGCCACTTTCACTGGTAAGTCATAAAGAGTCAGTGTAATGAAAGGCAGATAGTGATGTTGCCCTGACATTGAGTTCGTACATATATTTATTTGAGCTGTGAGCAGAAGGCGAGGGACTGTGCACTGCTCGCGTCGCAATGTAGCAGTTCCATAGCAGAAGAAAAAAATACTAGGCAAGAGCATCGCAGAACGATCTTGAAATTTAGTCGTTAAAAATATATATGAAAGGCGCCTGGTAAATAGTCTCGGACCACGCATGTAGTAATTTCTCATTGCAGAGTGCACAAAGTATGGGAGAGAGTGGAGCAGGTGGCCTGCAGGGTCGCTAGTGACTATGTTATATTTAAAGGACCAGTGACCATGGCAAGCCTATTTCCCAAGAGTTGACGTGCAGATATGCCCCGGATAGAGGAAGGGGTGGCGTCGGAGGATGTCGGCTTGCGGTGGCAAGCTGCGCGACGTTCATGCTTCCTTCCTCCCAGTTTTATTCCTTCCTCCAACCTAGCCAGACGTTGATGCTACTGCCATATTGTCAAATTTGCCATCTTGTGATCTCTGGTTGTCTCGCAGGCTAGCTACCCCATTTGATTGGCTCAAAGCACCAACATGGCAGAATTAGAAGTCGAGGTCATGGTGATGTCTGGTTTCTTTTAGCGCTGTTCCAAAACATGTAACACCAACTATACTCGCGGAATACTTTCTGTGTCTGTGAAGGGAAAGCTACCGGCGTGTGGCTGTTGCACATATGTTACCGCACCAAGTAGTCTGGCAGTACTGACAGAGCTTTCGTTGCTCTGAACAGACGCTGAATCAACGCAGCTTCTACATGCGCCGGTTTCACATTTGCAGACACACGGAAGGGAAAAGTTGCAAAATAAGTAAACTTTTACATTCGGTGGTGTGTTCCGTCTTATTTAACTGTTGCTAACAAGGTGCTTATGTTTTCTCTACCCCAGCCTTACCTTACGTGGATTAAACCGGCGGGCTCTTTTCGGAAACGCTCTCACATGCGCGCTTTGCCTCCGTAGCTTTCCCTTCATAGCCACAGAAAGTTGTTTGCGAGTATAGCGCACCTAGCCGCATTAATGACGTCATGGAATTCGACAGCATGTACTTGAGTATCGAAGTCGTACTTATCCAGTTATGAGAACTTGCGTCCAAATTACCCACCTCTGAGGTGATGCCTTGAAGTCGATGACATCACGCCAACGTGATTGAGCTGGCGGTCGGGGCGCAAAATTAAAAAACCTGGAAGCTTTTTCGACAGCTTGAGGTGACATTGTGGACTTCATGGTCCATTGCGCTCTGGTGAGCTTTTTTTTAATCAGTGGAGGACTACATTGGACTCTAAAGGAATCCAAGACAGAACCCAGGAAGTTTCCAGAACTTTTTGTGTCAGATGTGGTAAAAATGAGAAAATAAGTATGTCTGCGGTTGAAATAAAGTTTTCGTATCCATCACCATGACCGTAGTCGCGCAAACACTCACTTATGCTAGTGTTTGCAAACATGCTTATGCTTTCCCTGGTCTTATTGTCAGTTGACTTCCTGTGGTTGCAACTAAAAAAAAATTAAACGCAGTTTAGGTGGAACATCGATTGCGTAGCAAATTAGTAACTGACAGCTATGCAAAGTAAGGATACTAACTTTATCAACCCTATTAACCCGTAAACATTCGCTTACTAGCTACATTATCAAGCATGGTGTTGTGCGCAAGCATGAACACATCTCACTCGATGACTGCGGAAACTCGTGTTAAGACGCTGGAGTGAGGAAGCGTGGCAGCAGCAGCGAGCGAATTGACTGTGCTGCTTCTCGCTTCAACGCAAACTAACAGCAAAAACGGCGCGCATGAAGCTATCCGCACTCTGCTCTCATCACATATCTCTTTCAAGATAGGGCCCGCGCGGTCCCATCATGCGCAGCAGCCGCTGGAGTAGACTGCCAGCCCCCTCCAACCCCTCCCCATAGTGCCTTGTGCGCTTCCCAAATTCCTCCCTTGCGCACGCGACATTGAGCCGCCATCGTCAGCGCACTCTCGCATATACGGCACGCGACGATATCGCCTTTGGACTTGATACGGAACATGACGGCGACGGCGGAAGTGCGCCTGGAGTGTCCACATAGTTGCTATAGCAACTATAGTTTATTCTTATCTATTATTAAAATCCGTCACTCCTCGCCGACGTACTGGCCTGGAATTCCAGTAATCACCATTGCAAACATTGCAAAAATGTGACCCCAAAGTGTGTAAATCTTCAGTGGCCCTTGAAGCGAGAAACAGCTTGAGCAGCATGTACATCATTGATTTTCTTTAATAGCGGCTTACAAGTAGCGGCATTCGTTCGGAACGCTCTTGCTGGAGGCCTGACCGCAGGGAGTGTCGATGAAGCGTTTTCGCGTCCTGTACACGACCATACATCTCTGGTCAGCCGGACTGATGGCTGTACCGTGGTCGCCGCCCATGGCACAGCTCAGAGCGCAATGCATGACGAAAAAAAGCTGCTTGCTCGAGAGCCGCACTCCCGGCAGCGCCCTCGTCTGGCCGCTCTCGGTAGCTTTGGAGTGCCGAGCTCTCTGGAACACCAGGTAGGCTATCCTGGAGCCTAGGACGTCGTGAAGGCGCACCCCGTTGGCGATGTCACTTTCGTTGAGCCTGCTCTGCTGCCAAGTGCCACTCTGCACAGCAGAAGAAGAATAAGTGTATTTTTAAAAGTATATACCAGAGGTTAAAAGAACGAACTAGCGGTATGTGCATACTGCCGCACCGTTTCAGAGAGTGCAATGATCATCGTCCCCCAGGGGCGTAGCCAGTGGGGGGGGGGGGGGGGGCTTATGGGGCTTCAGCCCCTCCCCCCGCCCCGAAATTTTTTCGTGCTGTGATGCACCACCGCCCAAAACAACCCCCGGCGCCGGAAATCATTCTGGATTTTCTCTAGAATGTAGTTGTTACGCTCAAAAGACATTTCGGCGCGAAGATTGTGAACTCGGGCTGAAATTCGTGGCAACGCCCATGCACCTTGAGTCACATGACGCAAAGAACCCCATCTGAGCACAAAGTTTCAAGGGAGCTTTTATAGCGAGCGGGCTCGTCGCGGCATCTCGCAGAGGCCGCGGAATGTACGGAGCGCATGGATTTCAATACCGAAACTTTATGGGCATAAAGATCACAAAGTTTGGATGCGAAAGGCGCATTGACATTTCCAAAGTCGGGCTTTACATTTTCAATTCCGTATCTTTGTGGGTTTAATGTTCTTATAAACATTTGACGCCAAAGCTGCATTGACTTTTCTAAAGTCGTACATCGGACCATACAACGAAACAAGCCAAATCAACACACTATCATACAAGTTGACAGAGCACGCATCGAGGTCCGATGAGACTAAGCGTCGTGATTGTTCATTTTTGCCATCATGTCAAAGAAAATATCAACCTTTTTTCATCTGTGCGCCAAAGCATTCATGCCAAGGCACTAAAGCCAGCAAAGGTAACTGCGTTCTTATTTATTTTTTCTACTGTGACTTTTATTCGCGAGGACCACATTGAACCTCTTCAATTTTCTTGTTCTCGCTACCCGCGGGTTGCCAGAGCCAGCCAGAGGTCATGCGTTTTTCACGTGTTGCCCTGAAGACCACGCGGCGCACTGCGGTGCGCGTTCGTTTTTGTCTGGACGAGTGGATTTTAGCTTCAGAGAGGTTTTGACGCTTTCTGGCTAGCAGACGTCTACGGAAAGGATTTTATCTCGCCAGTGTAGGATAAAGAGCAGCATGCATATGGTTCTTTGTGGACCAAGCGTCTCACGTTTTCTTCGATTTCCTTAGGTAGCTACATTAGGTGCCCCAAGTAGGCATTCGATTGTAGCCAACATGCTTTCCTTTGCGTTTCTTCATTTCGGTGCCCCCCCCCCCCCCCACACACACAAACAAATAGACATTGTTGCGGCGCAGTGAATTGTCGCATGCTTAAAGTTCGATTTTTTTACTACTTTTGCGAAAAGTAATGGGCCATGGCACTCTTCACTTGCCGGATACTCTGATTATATTATTGCGATAGCAATTGTATGGACACTCAAGGCGCATTCTTGTCGTCGCCGTCATCTTCCGTATGAACTCTGAGTGTGATAACATCGTCAGCGCGCGCCGCATGCTGTATGTGCGAGTGAAAGCGTAGAGGGGGGAGAGGTGAGCCGACGATGGTGGCTCAGTCTTATGCGCGCAAAGGAGAAAAGCGGGAAGCAAGCGCGCCGCCTTCCGTCGCGAACGATGCATCGGGGGAGCGGAAGGAGTGGGGGGGGGGGGCTGCCTTAGATTTCTGTTATCTGTGAGTCTGTGATTGCGTAACATGCTAATTTGCCTTGTTTGACGCATTATAAAGGGTGTTTTAGCTAAATTTAACCGGAGTTAAAGAATATGCCGATGCACTCTAAGACGACGCGACCAAATGCATATTGCTCACTTTTGTATGCAGTTTGTCACGCTATATTTGTATTTTATTTAATTGGATAATTAGTCAAAATTAAGTAACTTCTGAAGCAACGAAGTTAGGAAAAAATTTCCAATTAGAAAGTTGCAGCGCGGTTTGCAAAACGTCCGAATAAACAGTTTCTGTCTATCTATCTATTAAGTATTAGTGTTTTTCAGATCACTGCGGATGCCCGCGAAATACAAAAAACATAACGTGACATGCCCGCTTGCGCGTCGTGATTGCAGTGCTCCCAAGCGTTCAGCGCACAAACAGCCATAGGTGCGCTACCGCTTGAAAAGCGACAGGGCAGCGACGCAAGCGTTGGCTGTTCGATTTAAGCTAGCAACCGTTATCTCCTGCGCTGCGTAAAGTTACTGACGGACGGGGTGAGGGTGGTGGTGGGAGGTGGTACTTCCAGACAGCAATAAGACTATAGTGCATCGGCTGTTAAAGCGCGAGCAATTTCGTGATGCCTTTTTCCAACGAGGAAAAAGCAGACATGATCGTTGCCTTAGCAGCTGTATATAGGTGGACAGAGACGGCAGGCTGCAAGAATATTTCGAAGCTGGCACCCGGGCACGCGACCAAGCCCGATGACAATATTCAACACCTATGAGTCGCTGAAGCAAACCGGCAGCTTCACAAGAAAGAGGCAGCGAGTTTCAGTCGTAAATAATGAGGTTTGCTCCGACGTTTTGTCTGTCATGGCGGCTAATCCACACGCTAGCACGCGCAGCGTGAGCGCACAGCTCAGTGTGTCCCACTGAACTGCGTGGATGATATTGAAAACAGCTGGACTGCACCCTTATCACCTGCAGTTGCAGCAATGGCTGGAGTCAAGGGATATTCAAAAGAGATTCGATTTTGCGAATGGGATTTTGATTCAGGAGGAGCAGGATTCTCACTTCCTCACCAGAGTATCCGGACTGACGACGAGAACTTTTCCCGAAATCGCCAATTAAATATCCACAGCGCATACTATTGGAGTGAGCAGAATCCCCACTGGCTGGGAAGATCCCGCCACCAATATCAGGGGTCTTTTAACGTTTGGTGCGGAATATATGACAGCACAGTCATTGGCCTAGTGTTTTTTAACAACACTCTGACCGGCAAGAGGTATGTGAGTTCTTCAAAGGGCCAGTTGAAGACCTGCTGCAACGTACAACTAGCCCGGCTTGACGCAATGTGGTATCAGCGCGACGGGGCGCCAGCCCACAGCTGCAGTCAAGCACGAGCATGGCTTGATGTTACCTTCTCAGGGCAACGGTTAGGGAGAAATGGGCCTGTCCTGTGGCCGGCAAGGTCACCCGACCTCAACCCTCTTGACCTTTTCTTGTGGGGTTATATTAAGGAGCACGTATACACGACGGAAACGACGACTCCAGAAGCGTTACAGGAGAATATAACTGAAGTCTGCCACAGCATTTCACCGACGGTGCTCAAGGCAGCGACAGCAAGCGTTCTCAGAAGATCCCAGTGTTGTACTGCTGCAGAAGGTGACCTCTTCGAGCGCTTGCTGTGAAAGTGCATGAAAAATAAACCTAAATTCCGTGAAAGACTGCGTCTCGTCATTTAGGATACTCTTATTATACCATTTTCAGCCATCTGAAAACAGTTTTTTTTTTATTTAGGGATGTTCAATTTGCTTACAGCTATCACGAAATGACGGACCTGTTGCTTCCAGCAGCACAAGCGATAACGGCTGCGTCTGCTTACCGCTATAACGAACTTTCGCGGGGGGAGCACATCACCGGTGTAAATGGCACTGTCAACGCCTACGTGGTTGCCCTGTCGTCTTTCGCACGGCAGCGCACCTATGGCTGTTAGTGCGCGGAACGTAGGGGAGCAGTGCAATCACGACGCGCAACGGGCATGCCACTTGGTGTTTTCTATTTCCCCGGGCATCATCAGTAAGCTGAAATACACTAATGCTTATCTTTATGCATACAAAGACAGAAACTGTTTATTTGGACGTTTTGCGAACCGTCCTGCCATTTTCTTAATGGAATTATTTTTCTAGCTTCGTTACTTCAGAAGTTGGTTTAATAATTTTGACTAAAAACCTAGTTAAGCGAAAATACAAAAAATAGCGTGACACACTACGTACAAAAGTGAGCAACATGCACTTGGTCGCGTCGTCTTAGAGTGCGTCGGCATATTTTAAACTCAATCTGAAGTTAGCTGAAGCACCTTGTATACAGTTACTATTGCTTAGATAAGTAGATTTATTGGATACTTAAAGTATAGTTAAATATCTTGCTGAGAGGTTTTGTGTATACATACAGCGAGCTTTGCTTCCAGAGAGCACGTTTTGGTTCGTATCAAGCTTTATCTTCGCAGTTGTGCATGTCATTGTACTTAGAATTTCCAACGTATAGTTTGCAGAACTGCTGCTTTTTATATGTGATCTCTGTTGCGACTACGATTTCGGTGCACTTGCAGTAGACGACCGCTGACAACTGCTCCTGCGCAGTGCATTGGAACGAAGGACAGCGTCACAGAGAATTTTCCCTGGCAGTTGCAGATGTACAAAAATGTAAACAAGGTTCTTGAATGACAAATTTTCATTAAAACATTTGTAGTCAACTTGTTCATTTCACGGCCTTTACATTTATCATGTCAGCGGCATGAACTGCTTTTCTGGTTTCGTACAGATGTAGTTCTAAAGTTCGTGTGATATCTTCTTTATTATTCAATAGACAAAAAGCATGGAACCATTGATATCAGTTATTTCTGGCACAATCTTTGGGACACAAGAATATATTCTTTTATAAAAATATACATATTTTCCTAGTCTTGACAGTGCGTAGCGTCCAAGAGCTCGTTTGCAGCATCTTTGGCAATGGCAATGCAGTACGTTATTATTCATGTATTTGATCCCTCGACAAATTCTGTGAGGAGGCGGAGCTCCAACGTGAGCCCCCCCCTCCCCCCCCCCCCCGAGCGAAATTTCTGGCCTGGCCAGTTGCTATACCTGCAGGGAGGTTGTCGAGAAGTGTACATTACATTTTCGTGATTGGAATGTTCATGATGCAAAGCGAAACGGCGCAACAGACAATAAGACGCGTGAGGTCGCGTGTTCCATTCTCGGCCGCTGAAGGTTCATTCCTTGAAACACAAAATACTTCTTGTATTAAATTTAGACGCATGTGTTGTCGAAAGAATGACTGCAGAAGAGATTTATCCGGAGTCCACAACTAGGACCTCTCGCCTCGCCAAAGTTTGCTTTGAACGTCCAGTGATTCAAAGCATGGGTGAATGAAAAAGATTGGGAGGGTGCACGAGGTTGGGCCACGACCTACTGTATAAAAGGTCGACCCCTTATACAGTAGGTCGTGGGTTCAGCAGCTAGCCCCGGCAAGGCAACTTCTGATATCGCTTCTACCTCCGTTCGGGACATAGCTGCACGTTAGCTGTCGGGAAGTATAGGCCACCTAAAGTATGTATTTGAATCAGGGTAGCTGGATCTCGCTGCAGTCAGGCGTCGTGATCTGCTCTACTCTCGTAGTCTCCGTGCGCTCGGCGACTGGAAATTACCGCGTGACTATCGTGTGGTGCGGGCCTATTTTCCATGTGCCTTTCATTTTACACTTTTAATGACTACGCTTCAAATATGTCACGCGACGCCTCCCTCCTAGTCTTCCTTGTTTCCTACATATCATAAGAAGCCAACAAACAATGACCCCAAGGACAACGTAGGGGAAATTACTTGTGCTTAATAAATGAAATAAAGAAATGATAAATTTAGGAAATTAAAGTGGATGAAAGTGGATAAAGTGGATTTCATCCACTTTATTTTCCTATAATTTATCATTTCTTTATTTTATTTATTAAGCACAAGTAATTTCCTCTATGTTGTCCTTGGTGTCATTGTTTGTTGGCTTCTTATGATATGACTAATAAAAATCGGGACCCTCTGTTAACCCCCTCTCCTCCTTTGTTTCCTACGTGCGTGTTTTAGATGAATTTGACGTTCTTGGGGCAGTACTGGTCACGCTTTATTTTTCTGAATCCTCTAGCAACCATGTTTTTCAGAGCATGAAGGCCAGAATTGTTTGAGCGCAATGCATAATGAATGCGAATTGTTGCGCTTGTGGCGCTAAGCGTTGTCGAAGAGGATGAGATTGCAAAATCGCAACACCGTTTGACGGCACATGGAACGAATAGCAAATCCCAGGCTGGCTGAACCGCCATTAAAATCCATCGATGGCTACCTTTTCAAACTAGCGACATTTTGCTCCTCTCCCTTACAGCCAGTGTCGTCTACCACGTCCTTAAGTGACTTCGGTTCGCGGGCGGCCGTTTCTACATCGAAAAATAACGGAGAGGGGGGGGGAGCGGCAAGGGGAGTGGCGGAACCCAATTCACCATGACATAGGTAATGCGTTCGCATTAAATCAATATGGCGACACAACGTGTTGTCGCCATCCAAACGAATTATGTATGAGGCGTGTACTACAGCGGGGCTCCTCTTTCGCGCTACCCTAAGACACTCGATGCCATGAAGCATCGCTTCCGTGATGCCTGCACATGGCCTCCGAGATGCATGGAGCACCAGTGCGTGTGAACGCTGATGAACGCGTCATATGGCGAACGGGCTCCTCTCGCGCTTCCTTCTGGACGCGCTGCACCATCTAGAAGCGCTGCTGCGATGTCCGCGCGTGGCTTCTGCGACAAGAAGCGCGCCGAGCGGGTGCCTACGAAGCTATTGGCTATTGGCTATTCGGCCAATGTCCACGTAGTGGACATGTCCATGTCTGCTGCTGAAGTTCTGATTGGCTTGGCTGGGGCACGCGTCAGAAGGAGGCAGGCGCTCCCAGCTAACAAGCACCTGAGCAGCAGACGAAATGGACATGTCCACTATAGGTGGACACTTGCAGAATAGCCTCCCTGGAGGAAACCTTGTGACCTGGGTTCGATTCAGCGGAGCATTAGAGAAATTTAAGAGATCTTTTTCATCGTTGTAGAGTGGCATATTACCCAGTGGTCCAACTCGGCGTGAAAGAGTTCCTTCGAACAGCGGGGCCTACCCAGTCCTGCACCTACAGTGACTCTCGTTGGCGTGAAAGAGGTTCGTTGAAGAGCGGCATGTGTGGACACATTGGCACATACTCGGGGACCATGTTACCTCTGCAGCGCAGCAGTCCTATGCGTTAACCATTCGACCACTGTCTACCCAGTGAGCTAGGTGGCGGGAAAACCGTTATATGCCAACATAAATACATAGAATAGATACGTATATACATAGATAGCCCCCGGAAAGTGCGAGAACCATCCTAATCATCCTAAGAATGCTAGCGCATTAAACATGAAAAGAGGCGCTGGAAGAAGCCCTACATGGTGCTGCTACAACCGAGGATCAGTTTTTGTGCTAGCAGTGGTCGGCGAAGTTCGTGTCCGATACGATCTCGCGGGATAATTTTCGGCGATCTCAATTTGCAACACCTTGTTAGCTTGACCGTGCACTTGGTCATCAACAGTGTCAAATCATGTTAGGAATAACATGGCGGACGGAAACAGCTACCAGCTGAAAATCCAGAGCCGACGAATATCATGCGTCGGCGGCACTGTAACCGTTTTCTCTACGTCACCTTTTAAGAATAATCGTACAGAGACGTTTATTATGAAATGACTTGTACTGTTTGTTGTATATATTATTTAACCCCCCCCCCCCCCCCCCCACTGTAATGCTACACTGGCGCTTTGGGTTCTGTAATAAATAAATAAATAAATAAATAAATAAATAAACCGCGTCGGCTCCGGCAGGTACTATATATTGGCATGTGGTTCCCCAAATTTTGGGGGAACGTCTATGACTTGGTACAACTAGGCGCACGGGGAATCGTTTACTAGAATACTTAATCTGTGCATGTACTGCGTTAGGCTTACCTTGTTGTACCCAGCGTAGAGGCAATACACGCTGCTGCCGTTCGCGTGGTCACCTTCATCCCAGAATCTCCGCAAGCGCTCGTCGATAGCTGGATCAGTGCGCCGCCGTTCGATGAGCTCGTGTGCCAGGGCTTGGGCGATGACCTGGATCGGGCAGAGGCAGTTCCGTAAGCGTATACAGGAGAATGCCGATAACTTCAGTGATAGCTAACGGCGCGGTGCATGAAACAGTGGTCACGTGACCGGTCCTTAACGCAGCATAACCGTAGCATCGCAGACCACGAGTCGCCGGTGAACAAAAAAAAAAGAAAAATTCCGGCGCCAGGAACCATCCCAGCATGACTGTCGACGTTAATGACAGCAGTGCAGCGTCTCTGTGTAGCCGCGGCCGAAACGCATCATCTGTGACCGTATAATTCGCGTGCTGCAGCCGGACTCCTCTCTTTCGCTTCCCTCTGGACACTCTTCGATACCTATTGGCGACGCAGCATGTTTTGCGCGTCCAACACACGTTCAAATTTGAATGTGCGTTCAGGCAAGTGTGTATGAGTACGTATGACGCTCGTTCGATTCCGCGCAGCACCGGAAGAAACGAAGTTTTTATTTTTTGTTTTTTGTCATGGAAGAGGCGGCACATGCCTAGTTTAGAAAATCAACTGACCGAAGTTAGCGTCAAAGAAGTTCACTGAAGAGCGCGGCACATATCCGGTTGTGTCTACCCACTGGCACACACGCAGCGACCCAAGTAGCCAGCGACCCAAGAGGGCGTGAAAGGAAAACGGTTAGATACCGGCGCAGATGTAGGAAAGTGCTTGGGTGTATCGTGGTCAACAGAGGATTGATTGGGACGTGCTTGGCAAACTAGCTTGAGCTCAGCTTGCAGTGGAGGCTAACATTGACTTTACTTAGGCAGATTGCCAAGCCGCAATGGCTTGGCAAACTTCCCACGTTGGGTCTACCACACTGTTGCCAGCATGGCCAATGTTGCGCCTTGCATGGCCCGACGTGAATTCCTAAATGAGCGATCTGACGGATGGTTTGAGCTAAACGAAAAGAAGGCTTTTGCGCAAACACTTGGACATTTCATGTCATACGGATCGAGTGCTATGGGGGCAACGACCATTTTCACATTAACCTTAAAGTGAAGATTTGTTTGCCTGCCTTCCCGGAGTTTGTAGCTTTCTGTCTATTTCCTGCCAAGTAGGCTCGGGGGTGTTGTAACTCAAGTTGTCGCTACAAAAAAAAAAAAAGAAAAAAAAAGAAAAGAAAGAAAGGGAGAAAGTGTCCGACATGAAACGTAGTCCACAGGCACAATGTGGTCGAATGCTGTATGATCATCAAGCAACAGAAGCAAGCTTCTAACACACTCTTATGGTTCAGCTTCACCACTCTGCTCGTGGCAGCTAGCGCTTTATGATTGGAACGCACACTGGCGCAGTGAAAACACGCGAACGCATCAAAAGGCGCTTCTATAAGTCCTCTCGACTCGTTCATTGGCCAAGATTGGCTCTAACGTAGCCAATCTTGGCATGTTTGTACGTCTATAGAATAGTAATAAAAAGAAAAAAAATCGCAAGGGGGAGAGAAGCAACCTTTGTCTAAGACGGCACCTGGCTGATACCACATGGTGCACCCCATGTGCTCCAAGCACCACACGGGGCTTTAAAGTTTAACAGTTTTTCGCTTGTGACAACTAGCATCTTGATATGACTGAAACGCTCATTGATGTTTAAAAACGTGCGGACGCGTCTAAAAGCCACGGAGCAATAAACACTTCTTTCTCCGTGCTACAAGCGAACCGTGATGAATTATAACCGTTGTCGCTCTTCGGTATGTACGCTGTAAACAAATTTACACCGTTATGGACCCTTAGCGTAAATTACTTTACAGTGTAGCATCTACGACTTTGATAAAATATTTACGCTCATTTTTCCTAGAATATGATAAGTTTTGCACGACTGTTGGCCGAAAGAATACTTCGCTTGCACCCGTTCCCACAATGCGGCAGATTCCCCAACGGTATTCGACACGGGGTCGTGGTGAAAGCCGATGGCGGCCTTAGTGCAAGCGTTGTTTTAGGGGTGGCGACATGCCTTTGACGGAGTATCTGCCGCCACAAATTAAATTAGAGGGTGAAAGATGTTTCCGCCAAAATTTAGTGACATGGGATACAAGATGGTGAGGTACCACCGAGACAGGCCACATTCTTTTTGCCTCAATTTGCATCTGTCACAAAAGTCCAGCCGCCGACTAGGGGTGTGTGAATAATAACTTTCGGGAACAAATTGAATACCAGTCGAATAACGTGCCGAAGTTAATTGGATCGAGTCGAGTACTTTTTGAATTATCAGCAGCCATTATCGCCGGGGATAATGCTACATGCATATTGCGTGTTTCTTTTGGACGATGCGCGCGGGTGCCTCGACAAAGAAGAACTGCTCCTGGGTCTCGAGCTGTCGGCTGAACTGGCCAGCGCTGCAGTTCTAGTTTTTTTTTTTTTTGTAAATATGCAGTGTCGATAGTCTTCAGCGTTTGATCCTTCGTTCGCGTAACATCACTGTAAATCGCGTGAAATAAACAAGGACGAAAGAAAGACGTGACACACACAGGCGCTGTAAGCCTCACGATGTCTTACCAACAAGCCCAAATCACTGCATTACTGTAAACCCATCTTCACATTCTAGCATATTCACAACGTTAGCAAGTTTCTGTTTGATAACACATTATTATCTGTTTATTCCAAGCGCAAGTAGAGCAATAGGCGCAAATGAGCGGTTTCTTCGCTTACTCAGGACTTATAGGTGAGTACGCATATTGACGGTTTAGCCGCAGAAGTCTGATTCCCTAAGCGACGCAGCTTGCTCCAACTACGTCTCGCGTTCTATATGTCAATATGGTCACCCGGATTGAATATGTCGTGCACGTGATCCAATTTTACGCTTGATCCCGCACAGTTGGCGATGTGAAATATTCGAAAATTATAGTGAATGTTGAATTCGAGGACCTAATCGAGTAGAAGAATGTTCGATTAGTTATTCGAAGGTTTCGAGTATTGGCACACACATATACCACTAACCACTTCCAACGTGAACGGGCGAAAGATGCAAAGAATGTTTTTCCCTTTAAAAGGCAACATATAGGCTATGTTAAAGGCACCTACATGTTTCCCTTTTATAAAACTAACTTTAGACAGGTTTATTTAATTGCATGCAAACATCGGCACACATCACGCGTAACAAAAAGAATAAAGCGCCGCTACTAAGCTTGAGGTAGCCCAGACCAACTAGCCTGCTTAGGGCACAAATTGGCGGCATGCTCCACACATACGTTCTGCCTCTTCGAGGAGCGAAGTGTAACTGACTGTGGTCTGGAGCGGAGCGGATTGATTACTGCGAAGTTTACGAATATAGAGTTTCGACATAATAATCTATTGTCCTAAACTGATTTTGAATTTCTCTTTAATGTTATTGCAAAGAATGCCGAGGGTGGTCAAGATTATTCGGGATGCTGATCCCACTAGGTTATTTCTCCTAACCCATTGTTGACTTTCGTGACCTCAGAACGACACTAGTTTCTCACTTAAAGAAGAGATGTGTGCTGAGAATAAAGCGTACGTAGTTTCGGTTTTCGTGTACGCGCCGCGAACGCAACTTCTATTCGCACTGCGTCAGCGGTGAATTCGTGACTCCACAAAACTAGCGGTTGCGAATTTTAGGCTACCAAGTTTCTCATAGGAAAAAAAAAACAAACTATTTTGTCGAGTATTAAAGTACCGGGACACGGGAGCTTTTAACGTGGGAAAACATACAGCACAAACACGCTGCATACATCGGGCTTTCGCATATGTACGTTGTTCGTGCGTTTCGTCGAAAAATTTATTTATTGAAAGGTGTTCAGAAGAACCAAGCAAGATAAATGCCAGCTGAAGGGCCGCATGCAGCGTGATACCTTTTAAGTTTTACGTAATTTTTTAAAAAAGATCACCTGTGGCAGACAGCACAATTCTTGTCAATAAGCTGAATTATTCGAAGAGGCGCATACTACACTAGCACAGGAAATGGCGTTATTCTGGAAATTTATTCCAACTGTACACGCCTTGCGAACTCGCAGGATACAATTCGTAAATTGCAATATGAGGCGTAAGGTAACTAATCCAACCGATTGTTAGCGGATTTTTGTTGATTTGTTGAATATGCGTTTCAATTGTATATTGAACTGTCTTGGCTAATGATAATAATAGCAATAATTGAAGATGTATTTCAATGTCATTTTTTTAACTTTCGTGCAGAACACTCTGTTGAATTTGGAAAAGTAATGGGTAGCACGGGTGATGTTGATACAATAACTCTGTGGCACAATTTTGTTATACACATTTAGGTGTTCTATCTACTGCCTGCTTGGCCGACAAGCGCAATGTGCTTAGACCAATCAAATGAATGCCATCTTTACTAAATGTATTTCTTGAAAGACAAATTGAAAAAGAGAATGGAATTTCTCGTTTCAAGTAATGTGCGTCTCTGAAATCCAACTAAATGACTAGAATTATGTCATCGATCTGCAACAGGCAATTTTTTAGAAATTCCATCAAACGTAGAAATGATCCCCCCGTATATTTACAAGCTATTGCAAAACATCTCCATCTGCTAGTGAACGCGCTTAATTTTGCCGGCTATTCAAGATGGTGAAACCGGGAGTCTCGCGTGTAGGACCCGTGTGCGTGAACGTTAAGAGGAAGCTGTAGCCCGGGTGCTCATGTATAAATGCATGTAAAAGGAGAATTCGTTTTTCTCGGCAACCACTGCACCAAATCTGGCGAAATTTGTTGCATGTAAAAGAAAAAGTAAAATCTAGTGTTTGTTGGTGTCGAATTTTTTATTTATGTCGTAAATTTTTTATTAAATATTGGCAAAAATCGAAAATTGTCAGAAAACGAAACTATCAAGTTTACAACTCTGTTACTCCGCAATGAAAAAATGATACCACAATTCTGTGAATTGCATCTGATAGTGCATGTAAAGCGGACAAAATTGGTATGTTACTCAAAAATATAAAAAAAAAATTAGTAATATATGAATACAGCTTTTGCAGAACCCTTGTAGACAACGTAACAAATTCACGTTTTATATAGAATGACATATTGAATTTCTATGTTTTCAATGATCTAATGGGTGCTGTTTACAGAACCGCGATATCTGTTCTTGGTGTAGAGCTATTAATTTGTAAACTTCGTGCTAATATTTTTTCCAAACTCGCGAATTCTTCAAAATCTTTTTAACAAAACTCAGGCTCTAAATCGAAATTACGCTTCCTACAGTCACTAGAATTTAAATTTATCTCTCAAATGAAACAGATCTTATTAAAATTGGTCCAGCGGCTATCTAAGAAAAATGTTTTTTTTTTTGCGTTTTACATGTATTTGAATAGGGCGCGTCGGTGTTCGGCCGGAGCTGAAGCTTCCTTGACATAAAAATTGTAACAGCGCAAACACATGCAACCACAAAGTACCAAGGACGAGACACAAGCGCTGACTATGCACCAACTCGCCCGGAAAGAAGTTTTAATGAAGCTTCCTCTTAAGTGGGCCTATACCTGTCCGAGTGCGGCGAAGTTGTACGCTGGCGGGGCCCCGGCGTCGTAGTAGGGAGGCCGGAAAAAGGCCGCCGGCGAGTCCACGTTGACCACCGACGCCATGGCGGGGAGCAGCGCCTGTGCCAGCGGTGGCAGGGCGTGCCACGCTCGAAGACGTCGCAGCCAGAGTTGTGGGAAGCTGCGGGCCGCCACGGCGTCGCCTCGCTGATCTGGCGTCCCAGCAGTGCTCTGCGGAACGCCAGGTGAGGGTGGTCAAAGTTCACTAATGTCGAGCCAAAAGTTAGATCGCACATCGTAGCGACTACGTAGACCAACAAGTCAAAAGAAAAAAAAACGCGTAATAAACTCCACCTTATCTTGAAACGGGAAGTAAGCTTTCACGGGAAGTTAGCACGGCATCCATAGAAAAACAGCGTGAGTTTTGAAGCCAAGCCTTCTTTCAATATCGGCAAATTTTGAATGGGAAAGCTGTTTCTTGCACGTCGTATCGTCACTTTTGAATCCATACGTCGCGAGTAACCGTCGCTCAGAAGTGCACTCCGTGTTCTCTCTCGCAGTGCTCGCGATTGTACGCATTATTTTCCCGAACTTCGCCTTTCTGGCTTCAAACGGGTCTTGCACTTTCGCATGTCGATCGTTTTCAACAAATTGTGGCTTAATAAATCCAAGAATTATCATTGATTATACATGTGCATAAATGCTTATTGCTGTCACGCCTTTAGAACAAAGATGTTTTCTTACAAATTAAGAAAGCGAACATGAAGCGTAATGCATAATTCACAACATTGACATGAGCGGCAAACACGAAGATTAGCTGAATCCACGTACCCATCACGCCCATAATATAGGTGAACTATCGGAACGCCAGAGTTTCTTCCATGGTACACCTAATGTTCCACCACAGGTATTCACGTCAAAGAAAAGAAAAGTATTTTATGTCCACTGACGGATGGCCACTCCTAGCGATCTCTGTACCCCTGTCTTGTGCTAGCTGATTCAAACTTGCGCCTGCGAATTTCCTAATTTCATCACCCCACCTAATTTTCTGCTTCCTCGATTGTGCTTCCTCCCCTTGGAACACATTCTGTAACTCTAATAAAGGGAAAATCAGGCATTCATCCGGTCACAGCAATTGCTACAAAGGAAACCCATACGGGTTCCTCGAATGAAAAAGCCTCATAGTTGAAGAAAAATTCGTCCTGGTCCGGGACTCGAACCCAGCACCACCGCCTTTCCGGGGCAGCCGCGCTACCATCTGAGCTAACCAGGCGGCTAGCAGATGGCAGGGTGAAGTCGAATTTGTTGACAACACGAAGCAAAGGCAAGTGTTTAACGTAGTAGTTCTGCGGAAACCCGCAAGGTGGAGAGAAGTAATGAATAAAGGGAAAATCAGACATCCACCCGTTCATAGCAATTGCTACAAAGGAAACCCATACGGGTTCATCGAAAGAAAAGCCTCACAGTGGAAGAAAAATTTGTCTAGTGGTCCATCTGTTATCTGCCCTGCGCATTACATGGACTGCCCAGCTCCATCCTTCTCTTTTTATTTATTTGAACTTCAACGGCCCCAAGACCGGACCTTACATGAGGGGGAAATGTCAAATGTCTCTCTTAATGTGAACTAGAATATCGGCTATCGCCGTTTGCTCTCTGATCCACGCCGCTCTATTCCTGTCTCTTAACGTTACGCCTAAAATTCTTCTTTCTGTCGCTCTTTGCGCAGTCCTTAACTTGTTCTCGGGCTTTTTTGTTAACCTTCAAGTTTCTGCACCATATGTAAGCACCGGTAGAATGCAGTGATTGTACAATTATTGTACATTTTTCTTTTCAACGACAGTGGTAAGCTTACACTCAGGATTTTGTAATGCGTGCCGCATGCACTCCAACCCATTTTTATTCTTCTGTAAATTTCCCTCTCATGATCAGGGTCCCCTGCAAGTAATTGACCTAGATAAACTTATTCCTGCACATAATTTAGAGGCTCATTGGCGCTCACGAATTTTTGTTCCCTTGCCAGGCTATAGAACATTATCCTTGCATATAATCTGCATATAATATTCAACCCTACTCTTACACGTTCTCTGATAGGGTTGGTTGTTAGATTTGTTGCAATTCGTCCGCAATGTTGCTGAACAGCACAATGGCATCTGGAAATCGAAGGTTGTTGAGATATTCGCCATTGATCTTTACTCCTAAGCCTTCCAAGTCTAATAACACACACGCAGATATATATATATATATATATATATATATATATATATATATATATATATATATATATATATATATATATATATATATGAGTGACAAAGTCCGAACCGTGCTGGCAACCACGAGTGCTGCGACCCGTTCGGGATCAGAACCCTCTGCCGCCGACTTCGGGAACAGTACTACTCCTGGCTTTGCGGGGGCCGTTGAACCTTGCGCCGATGAGGGTCTGATGGTTGCCATGACATCGCCGAACTTTGCTCCGTCCCTGAAGATGACGGCCACGGCGTCCTGGAACTCGGCCATGAATCGCGCCACGTCCGACATGGTCTCAGCGGACACGGCGTTCTGGCCTGCACCGTCAAGACGTGCGCGCCGTGCATAAAGGCGAGGCGCTGCTGTAATGAAGGAGCTTCCAGCTGTTCGTGTTTGTTGTGAAAACAGCGGCACGTGATACACGCGGACACAAAAAAAAAGCAAATACAGCGCATGTACGTGCTTTCGCCCTTTCCCCTCCTCCATTACGCTCCCGGGTGCAGTATTACGTAAACGATTCTTTCAGCTCCATTGTGTTAACTTCCTATCGCCCGTCGCAGCGAATGGCCGATGAGCTCTTAATATCGTTCGAAAATAGGTTCCGCCAACTAAATGGAACACATTTGTAAAAGAATTTCCATTTAGTGGAACAGCCGATGACGCAAGCGTAGCGTGCATGCTAGCCAGTGACGACGGAAGAAAAATAATAGGAAATGGTTATAATCTTCACACAATACAACCCCAGGTTACTCGTCAGTAAATCTTGAACTTTAGTTGTTTTTTGCCTATGCTAAGAAAGAACGCTTTAGGCCAACGAGTATTAGAAAGTCTGGTACGAGTGCTTCTGGTGCGTACAAAGCTTTTTAGAAGCTACTCTGTATACCTGAAGAACATTCCTCATGAACAACATCGAGGTTGGCTGCCCTGCACTGGGGGAAGAGAGATGGGCAATAGAAAGAAGGGAGAGAAAGAGAGAGAAGGGGGTAGAGAGACGTACACGGACGTCCATAGAGAGCCATAGGCACTCGCACAAACGAGACGTTCTTAGAAAGCACAAAAGTGCCTTCTGTTCACTCAGAAGACGACGTTCTAGTTTTCTGCGCCTATAGACTCCGTGCGTGAGTCTGCATGAATGGCGTCTATGCATGAATGCATGAATGACGGAGCCTGTAGATTTTAGCATTTTGCATAAAGCTCACCTTCAAGCATGTCGAGGGCCCTGTACGGCACACCACTGACTTTTTCTACCATGCGCTGGCACTTATCCTCTGGTGTCGGCTACAAGAAAAGGAAACACATAGCAATGCCTGTTAATACCGTTCACGTAAGACAACGTTGAGGAAATTATCAATTATAAGATTAGAAAGCGGGAGTATTGTAACTCTTTCGGAGCAAGAGCATAAAGTCAATTGCGCACTGCCTCTGTTCTGTCGGGCATCCTCATCCGATAGCACCAGTAGTAGTTTATTAAACGTCTACGAGACGGCTTTCAGAGTCTCTTTATACCCCTTTATGGCGGTGCGTTAGCTTGGGTTCAAAGCCACTGTACTTCTCTAGATATCCGAAATTGTTTAAAGAAAATAGTCACGGCCGTTTTAGAAATCTCGGTAAAACCTCTAGCAGACGTCTATATAAGGCTAATGTGACTGCTAAGACATCCTGACCATCTCGAGGCGATACCTTGCAGCTGTTAAGTATAGATGTAAGTGTGTTCAGTAGACAAGCGTATGCGGTTTGAAGAAACTTCAGCAATGACTGGCGATCATGGCATAACAGTTCTCCTGACGGATTCCTAAGCTGATGCGTTCCGCGGTGGCGTCCTACACTTCCAATATATACGTCGCCAAACCTGCTTAAGTATGAACATCGCTCGTCCATACGTTCTGCGCCCCTCATCTTGGGTATATCACATCGAGGTGCAGCCGTCATTTTCTTTTTATGAGTGCGCTGAGTTCTCTTCCTAGCCTGTAGAGGGCAGCACTGAACGGTTCCCACTTTTTATGGTATTTCTTTAAGTAGCAGATATTTTTTACAGTTCTAAAAAGGAATTTTGAGAGTTTTTTCTCATTGGCTGACCATATACTGTATTAGAGAGATGGCATCGACCACT
Organism: Dermacentor variabilis; assembly: GCF_050947875.1. Classification (NCBI taxonomy): domain Eukaryota; kingdom Metazoa; phylum Arthropoda; class Arachnida; order Ixodida; family Ixodidae; genus Dermacentor; species Dermacentor variabilis. Next base: position 22,951,660 of record NC_134575.1, on the reverse strand, counting down.
CGGTGCCACTAACCATGGCCACATTGCCTTCCGGGAGTTCCTCGTTCGCGCGTGTCCTGTTGAGAGCCGCCAGGACGTCCGCCTTGGGTCCAACCAGGTAGCGAAGGACGTGCCAAGCCAGCACCAGCCGCTTGCTCAGCCTGTCGCCAGGCTGCGACAAGTACGCCACCATGGCAAGTGCTTGCTTGTCCGCGGTGACGTGCTCGTAGGAAGCGTGCTTCGAGCCTCCGAACAGGGACAGCAGCTCTTTCCACCGGTCTGCAGGAACAGTCGGGAGCGAGCCAGATCGCGAGATCATATTCTCGCAAATAATAACTACATCCCGCAGGACCACTGTGTGCTTAGCCCACGTTCAAGTGTCCCCACTTGCGTGCGCCGTTCGCAGTCGGAGCAAGTTAAACGTTATCGCGTACGCGGGCAGAGCTCAAGTCGTTTGGCAGCCCTAGTCTGGAACTGTCCAAGTTGTCGACGGCATGGCGACGTCAACCAGAGGTAGCTATATAGTTATGACGAACTGAACAAAGCACACTCGCCGACGTGCAAGCTCTGCCCCCCAAAAAAGCTGGTCTGAAAACGTCAAGAACTAACCGGATGTGACGCCGGTGCTGTCGGACAGGCTTGCGATGCTCATTTTGACCGCCTCAGTGGATTCCTCTGTGTCGTTCACAAACTCTGAAACTGAACGCCGCAAAAGATACGAATGGGTGTTTGCGCGCAAGTATCGAATCCATTCCAAGATGCGCAATTCATTATCAATGACTGCAAACGCTTTGCAATTTAACCGGATAAATTACACCCAGACCATATATCACGAAATTTAGCCCTAATTCGTCATTGTAAAGTCACAAGTTTCAAAGCATTCTATCGTATTGCAGCATCTTTGGCGCAGAAGATGTCCTCAAAACTTTCTGCCTTGAGTCTGTGGTTCCTTTAGAATACAGTCGGAAAGTTCTTCCATACCGGGAGGTAATCAACTATATACGAGCAGACCCTGCACAAATATGTGACGTCACGTCTAGCTGCCTAGTGCTGGAGCTTCGGGACGGCCTCAGCGCACGTCTTGAACAAGAACACTCGAGTTTAAAGTAAGGAGTAAAGCCGAACACTTCAGGAATTATTAAAACAACCTACTTTGCCTCGTTAGTCAGCCCATACGAAGGGCTGTAGAGTACCTCTCGAAATCCTGCGTATGTTGGTTTTACATGTAGTGAAAACTCACTTTCATCATCGGAATCCATGAGCTGCTCTGTTATGGTATTATTTTTCACAAGAGCGTATTCGTGGAGGAAAGACCGGTAGAACTCTTCCATATCATCTTCTCCCATTGTTCGCGAGGCGGTGATGAATTCATTCACTTCTGGGTTTAGCGTGATCTGTAGAGGAAAATACAAAGGCGGTATCTCTATCATTCTCTCTGTCTAGTTGCAACGAAATGCGCCACAATTAAATGTCGCTAAGTGGCAGTGAGTCTGCAGATTATGCTGTAGCAGAGTCAAGAAACGCATTCTGGATTACTCGTGACCTCCCGCACACTTGCCCACTATAAATGTTTGTAAAAGTGAAATCACATCAGCAAAAGCGTTAATGATCCTTAGGTGCATTGCAATATCAGGGATCTCAAATGCTTTTCTGCATATGAGACTTGCAAGCTTACTATCCTAGAGTCACTAGGATTGACATTCGTCACACAAATTGAACAAATTTCATTCAAATAGGTCCAGCATTTCTCTGAAAAAATAATTCCTGCGTTTTAGAAGTACTTGCTTGACACGTGATGGTAAAGCGCTCGAAGAGCAACTAAAACATCGAAACGGACGACGGATCAAGATATTGCTTCGTTTGCTTTCCAATCACCACTCACATCGACAACAAATGGCGCCGAGGGGTCGCCGATGACGTCGTACTTGCGGGAGAAGGCCACCGGTGCGTCGACACCGTACCCGAGCGAGAGCTCCACCATGCGCTGCAAGGGGTCCTCCGACGGGTCGTCCGCCATCTGACGTAGGTCGAGGTTGAAGCGAGACAGGAAAGAGAGAACGTCCAGCACGCCCTCGTTCGGATTGCGCGAGTATCCTGCGCAGGACTTCATGAGTTCATCGCCGTCCGCCCCAACGGGCCCGTAGTTCTCCAGTTCGTTGGCGGAGTCGTTTTGTCTGGTTCCTTCCGTGACCGCCGAGCGCTTCACACGTGATGTGACGTGGGAGTACATTTTCCGGCCAAGAGAGAGAGAGATGAAAAAAAAAAAGAAACGTTACTTAAAGATGTCAGCAAGACGAGTGTCCAGTTTCTCATATTACTAGTGCGTAGAGCATGCAAGAAAAGGAAGAAATAGGGCGAAGCGCTGCACGACAGTGTGGTCTAACAATCAAGACAGTGAGTTGTTGTCTATGGATTAGGGTTGACGGCTTGCGTTGAAAGAGTTGCTGGTGCCAGTTACTGTTGGATAATTTTAGTCCTACCCTAATGTGTTACGGAATGCCGGAAGATTTCGCGAAGGCAGCAGCAGTGCTGGTAATGCCATATTGTGGCATTGTACACACCAAAAAGCTTTAGGAACGCTTTTTTTTTGCGGTGTGCCACTGTTTTCGCAGAGAGAGAGAGAAAAGATGCGCTAAGCTCCGTTGACGTCGCTACCAACGGCTCAGTTGGCACCAGCAAGTAGGTGAAAAGTGGTCGCTATAGTATATAGTTGTGCGTACTCTAGTTCACACCAGCATCACGAAATAATGGTTGCATCAGCTTCGCCGTGCACGACTTTGTCACTGGTGTTCTGCGTTCTGATACTCCGGAATATGTAATACCTTTACGGACAGGTTAAACTTCTCTATATCTTCTGCGAAGGAGATATGCCGGCGTACTTCTTTGTTCTGTCATTTGTGTGCCTCTCTTTGTTGCTGTTCGCGCGTGGGCTCCCAAGATTGTTCGCAGTTGCAATCTCGGAGACCACGTGCGTACAAGCGAAGGCAGAGGCGAGAACAGGGGGCGCATCGCTTTTTTCGCCTCTAGAGATACTGTGCATTTGGTAGCATATACACCAACTCTACTCGTTTAGTTCTTTCCTTTGTCTACATCAGTTGTCGCTGCATGCGCTTGCAGTGGACAACTAGCACAACGGAATGTGGCAGTTCGCCCAACTTTGAGCGAGAAATGTCACCATACCTCAGCAGAGTCCGAATGGAAGCTGGGAAACGTGACCGAAGAGTCACAAACGAAAGTGTTCCGCTTCTTGCAAGGGTCCGCCTGGCTGACCACCGTTTCGACGAACCAGTCCTTTAGTTGTCGGCACAGGGAGGTGTTGCATTCGGCAGCAGGGCCACTTTCCGTGGAAACCCCTCGAGGCGCTTCGAAGCCTCCGTCGTCGCCTTCCTCCAGCTCCGCCTGTCCATCCGCTGTCGTTGGCCACTCCGCTGTCGTCACTGCTTCTGTCGGTGACGTGACCCGGAGAACGGCTGCGCGCGCCCTATGCTTCACTGCAGCGGACTCCTCCAGGGCTGCTCGGCCCCTCGGAGCATTGGGGCATCTTGTCTGCGGCTGCGTTAGGGGACAGGGTAATCGCTCGGCTACTTTTTCGGTTTAACCATCTTTTGAGCGCGTGAAAAGACACAAAATGAAGAATCCTGAAGGTCAGTCAAGTTAGCGAATAGTTTTTTGACGAAGTGCAGGTTAGGGCTGGTTGGTTGGAAATGATTACATTGACCGCGTTAATGTAGAAGCTGAACAACAACAACAACAGAAAGGGATGAAAACAGGGCGCCGATGTCGCATTGATTGCGGAACAACTTCTATAGAAAAAATACAGGAAATAATACAAAAACCATATATCAGCGGTGTGAACGAAATCTACGTGAGCAGTGCACGCACGCATACAAGCGTGCGCACACACAACACATATGGAGCTCCTGCTATCAATGAAGAAAAAAAAATAATTCAATTCTCTTCAAAGCAGTCGAAGGTATGCTGCAGAAATTGTGCAGATTTCATGCCGTTGTTATCAATCTGTTATAAATCATGCGAGAGCAATTGGCCTAGACCTACACGTCACCTATATAGCAGACAGTCGACACTGTTGAACCCTCTGCGAGCAAGAAAGGCTTTCTTGAAAAATCAATCAATCAATCAATCAATCAATCAATCAATCAATCAATCAATCAATCAATCAATCAATCAATCAATCAATCAATCAATCAATCAATTAATCAATCAATCAATCAATCAATCAGTTTTATTGTTAATCAAATTAATACAGAAACAGTTGTACACACGAAGGGGTCCCAAAGTAGAAACTGCAGATGGTACCTCTACGATGACTTGCAGATCAAGAAATTAAGCGACGCTAACGATGCGTTCGTGAAATAATTAATGAGCAGATGAAAGAGGAAATAAGTATACTGATGTCATACATAAGTACATAATAAGAACAAGTTAGAAAAAATAAAAGACAGGGTTATAAAGAATACAAAAAAAACCGACACAAACTACCAAAACATGTATAACGTATCATCACGATGGAGTGAGATAACTTATTTCGTAGACTTCCATTAAGCAAGAGATGTTGGCAAGTCCAATTCCTTAACTGCATTAGTCTCCATAGATTTACAATCTGGCTGCTGGCGTAGAATTCATATTTTTTGCGAATGCCTTATTTACACATATTTTGGAAGAGCAGCAATGTCGTGGCTTAGATAAGCGTGTATGGTCACAAAACCAATGCCTTTCGGCTCTTTAATGGCAGATCAAGTCGATGATTATTCACCCAAAAAGCGATTTGTACGAAACAGGCTCACAAAATGACAGTAAGAAATAAATACGTATATATTTTTTCTACTTTTCTAAGCAGTGCGATACTCGCCTGTTCTCGTTTCTGAGGCGGACTTGAGTCGTGGCGTCCAAAGGGGCCACCCATACGTGATGCCTTGAATGACTTGGGCTTTGCCGTCTGTCGACAAAAAAAAAACTATGAAATAAACTGGATATCACGGCGCCGGCTAACTAGTTTAGGAGCAAAGATAGAAGTACGCTATTACCGAATCTGGTAATAACGAACAAGGTTATGCGCTCAAAATAGCTCGATATATCGGGTAATTCGATGTACCCAAACTCGCCTACAAATAATATTTCTGACGCGTTCCTTATATACGATTCTGTTAGCTTCACTGGATCGCAGGAACGCCCACAGCGTTCCTGCAAAGACTAACCCGAAGACCAGGGCTGAATTTACTGATCATTAGTGAGCCCCCATACCTGAACTTTCATGATAATTTATGCTTTCGGTATTTGTGACGCCATATCCTAAGTTATCTGGGTAATGCCCTTCGTCGAAGAAATAGAAGACACTCTATACAATGCTATTTGAGAGGTTGAAAGCGTCGAGTCCTCGTCACCCTACCATTCTTTTGTTCCATCCGCTGATGAGGACTATAACCATGACGAAGCAAGCAATGAAGATGAAGGAGACGAAGACTTCCTTCCAGTGAGTCCGCACCTTGGACTGATACTGCCGCCACAGCTGCTGGTTGGCCATGCTAAACGTGCGATTTGGTCGTGTCAGATAGTCCCCCGAACAAAAAAAAAAAAGTAACAGAAATGTATGCAGTGCGCGAAAATTATGTACAATGTTATCTACAAGACATAAGAACTGTCAATCAATAGAGAGCGTAGACGTATAGCAGACATATTTATTTATTTATTTATTTATTTATTTATAGATTTATGAATACTGCGGTTTTAAACGCAATAACATTGCTGGTGGGTATACATATTTGTACAGAAACATGTTCACACAGAAATGAAATACCTTGGGGCAAAGGCTTCAGCAACACGTATATGTAGCATAAGCTAGTTCACCAACCTCATCATGTGCAAGACCGTAAGATAATATTAACTTCAGTACAGGATTTACAAGCACCGAATATGGCTTAGCACGCACACAAAAATAAGATCACTCATTATTGAATATGCGCCTCAAGCACTAATAATGAATTCTGAGTTACTACACTGTCGGCAAGGTTGTTCCAGTCAGCTGTGGTTCTAAGAAAATAGGAATATTTGTAGGAATATGTAGCAATAGGAATATCTTTTAGACAATTATTCCCGGTTAGACTTTATTTTGCTCGCTCTTATGCATATAATGTAATGCCAATAAGCGTATCATATTTCACCACTTTTCGCACTATTTTACAATCTGAAATCTACAACATTGTAGACCACCTGTAGAAACTGACAGTTTGCGCTATGTAGGGACTAAATATCTCAGCTCCTTGGAACTGTTTAAACCAGTGAAAGCCTTACCCCAGCTGCAACCTTATGCGTAGTTACGTAGCTACACCATGAATGCATTGCCAGAGAGTTAAGCTGTACATTTTCAGCTGAGATGAATCTGCAAATCAAGTGCCTCATTGCAGTTTAGATAAGTTGCTTCGCTGAAAGATTCAAAACGAGCCATATACATGGTACTCCGAACCAGGTGTGGGCGATATATTCAATGGATCTTCCGCTTTTAAAAGAAATGGTTGTCAGACAATAAAGCCAATATAAGCCCAACATTTTCCGTAACATTCGTATATAAAACGGATATACCTGCATAAACGAGGATTCTGCAAGATTTTGTCATATCGCAGCCATAATTGCTGGCAGAGGACTAGCGATTTATTGCTTTCAATGGCGGACCGTTGAGTAGGCATCCTTTGTAAAAATAAATGGTGTCCAATTTGGGCCTTGTGCTGCTTATTTATTTTTTTATTTTAATACCTTCAGGGCCCATAGGGTGTCACAGAAAGGAGTGGTAACAATAAACAGAAAGAGAAAAGACAAGGCAAATATTAGGTAACATATTCAAGGACATTGTTAAGGTCGCTGGGGTCCGTAATAGATACAATGGAGGTGTGCTTGTGGTTCGAATCATTACAAGCTTGAGAAACGAAAGAATGAAGGTGTCGGTTATTGTGGCTAGGAGGAACAAACACTTTATAATGATGGTCAATACAAAATGATATGAATGAAGGGTGGGAAAGTAATTCTTGATTGTAATAATAATAATAATAATAATAATAATAATAATAATAATAATAATAATAATAATAATAATAATAATAATAATAATAATAATAATAATAATAATAAAGGTGTCATCAGGAGTTGCGCAGTGCCGGTTGTATCATGCAGTGCCGGTGAAATTTGTGGCTGTGGGAAGCTCTGAATGCCGAGTTCAAGAATTTGCTTCCAAGATTTCCAGCAGTGCGGATTTACGTTTTACGATGCGCGTGATGACTTCATTTCTTTCGACAAAGGGTGTACGTAACTGTGTCGCATAAAGCTTGCGTAAACTATGTACCGTTGGCAATGTGTATTACCTGATTGAAGCCTCTGACGGTGAACGGGACCTGGGAATGAAACGACAGAGATAATAACTATATTGTTTTTGATAATGAGCTGTGAATCACAGGTTTTGCATTTCGGAACTGGGTATTAGCGGTTCGTGAGAGCTAAACCAGGGCAGTAACCATGTTTAAGCTCTCTTTCCTTAAATTTAGAGCAATGTCACAGTATAAACCACTGCGCATGGAGGACGCCTTCGTTTATTGCATTATCACAACTAAATTAGCAGGCAATACAATCAACGCGATGGTGGCAGTAATCCTTGAAGGAAAGATTCATGGAGCACAATTACACAATTAACAAATTAGTGAAGCATCTACGTTGTTCGCCCGTCTAGAGTCGGCGTGGTCCTCTGAAGTGACACTGCAATGCCTTGGCGTTTATGATAACTCTCTATGTCTTGCACTGCTGAAAAGACTTCTTGGAAAGCTAGTGAATAATCTGTCCACAAAGTAAATGCTCACAACAGCAAAAAACTGTTAAACTTCGCTGCTTAGGCTTTTGGAATAATGCCTTTCTACTGGTGTGAGATTCAAATTCGACATCCACAAATGAGTTATGCTTAAACTGCTTGCCAGAGCAGATGTCAGGCACTCTAATGGTGGAGATATTATTGCAGAAGGCAAACGGTGAATTGCGCACCGCACTTACGAATAGAAGAAAAGCCTTGTGTGTTTGGCCTCACACTCACTTTTCAAGCAATTGGAATCATAGCAATAGTATAGCTGATCCGACCATCTTAAACGTTCCTCAAGAATAGCATTGTGCTTAATTTCGAATGTTAGGAAAGCACTAGGTTTAAAGGCTGGTTCTAAAACATAATTGCTTACCAATGAACAGCAGAATAAGATACAGCCTTTCAGCAATACAGTTCGCAATGCTACTTGCGGCAGAGGTAATTTTTTTACTTGGCGGCTGCGTGTGCAGCCGAGTGCCGTTTATGAAGCTGTTTTTGTCAGCCTCCAAGGTCTCAATCCATCTACGAAATTCCTGCGGGTAGGCGTGGCAGCCTTTCGCATCTGGCGGCAACGAAACGATGAAGCGCACTCTTACCTTAGCAACACCACGGATGGCGAGCGAGACCTAAAAAAGCCAGACATGTTCGCTGCAGACGTTTTTTTCAAATGTCCGTACACGTGACTGTAGACAGTAGGGCGCGCGGAAGACGTGGCCCAACAATGGCTTGGAACGAAGGTGAACTGATGATGATGAATAATATGGTCGTACCCTTTGCAGCAAAGATGATGCCAACTGATGATGATTATTGTGGTCATATACGCCATGTACTCCCTTCAGGAGGTGAACTAGGAATCGGGAGACAGCCGTTAGATTTGTCGTTAATGAAATTATGTATTTTTTCTGGAGAATTTGTGCTGTTTTCAATGAACCTTTCTCTGAGAAACAGGCGAGCACTGTGAATGAGTCTTGCAAGCGAGGGAAACTGACGGCCGGCAAGAAATTTACAGAAAAACTAAGCACAATAACATAAAGGAAAGATAAAAAGAATGAATGCGCAATTTAAAATTCCAGCATCAGGCTAAATTGCCAAACAGATATCGAGGAATAACACATAAGTGACTTGTATTCACGCTGAGAACACGTAGATTCTAAATCGCTCACCATTTCTTGGTCAGCCTTATTAGCACGTGCAACCATGCAGTTGACCGCAAGGTTATGTCAGAAAAGTATTGCGCAAGTGTAAGAATAGGGCGCCGCATAAGACAATGGCCGATCTCATAAGTGCAGTCTACCAACTGATCATTTTCTAGATTGCGCATTTCTTGTTTTCTTGCTTGGTGCTGATTTGTTTCATTCATGCGGCAACTTCATAGGATAATCTTGAGCCAACTAGCGTCCTCCAGAAGTGATGCTCAGGTTAAATGCATGTTGTGTGGGATAGCCAAGCTTAGAATGAGTACCTAGACAAAATGTCACAGTAACGTAGGTAAATATGATGACAGGGGACGCGCACAATGGGTGTCGGAACATGCGAGTGAAGCAAGCTCACAGAAAGCAGACCGATCTACACTGAGTGCTCTTGCTTGAAGAACGAAATAGTCGGCATAGACTTTAATGAAATCTGAAGCCGCGAGCCATATTATACTACAAAGCATGCTACTTCGTAAAATTGACAGAAAGGATAAAAACAGGGATAGGAAAGGTCGTCAGAAGGAGAAATTAGACAAAAAATAAAGGCACACGTAATCAAGGATCAAGTGATGTCAGGAATGCTGCATCCACTCGCTCAAATTTTAATGTACGTCCACAGCTCGCACGTCGCTGAAAGTGTGTACAGAAAAAAGGGCTGCGACAAGTGCTCGTTAAGATGTTTATTTCGCTTCACAAGTTCCGTATATGCCACTGTTATCAAGACCTGACCTTCAAATTTACGGCCCTATCTCCGACAAGAGGGCAGGGGCTGCATTGTTATACTGTGCAGTGCGATGCTTGCCACTGTCTATAAGTCGTGAAGTACAACTTTTTGGCACAGTCCACTAGCCTATAGGAGCATGACCCCGTCGCCGTTACGTCTAGTGTGCGGTCGGTAAAATAAATCCTACCGTCCGTGGGAGCGTCGCTTGTGTTTCGTAAGCTTACCCTTTGTGCTGTCAACTAGAGGAAGAGGACGACGCAGCACGTTTCGACATACGACAACAGTGTCCAAAATGTGACAGCAGCACGTAATTCTGTCGTCCCATTACGACGAAACAGAAGTATTCAACCCAAACAACTCGTATACATCAACTACACTGCCAACCTGTACTATGGAGTTCTCAGACGCTTCGTGAGTCTCGGAGAACTGGTTTACCATTGCCCGAAGATTTTGCAAGCATTTCAGGGAAAATATGCTGGGCATCTCATTCGCTATAGCCGAGCTTCGCTATTTCCGAGCCTAACACCTTTTTTTTTTACTTTTACGCGTGACGCGTTTTCCGGTATGTTGCGCTACCGACGCCGGCGTCCAGGTGGGCCTTCCGACAGCCTGATATTTGGTTGCATAGCTGCAGCTGTTCGTCATGGTGCATCTGCAGAGTCACCGTCCATCGAGACCTTCTCACAGACACCCTGGCCGCTTTAGGGTTCCGGCGCAGGCTGTGCGCTGCTGGCTGTTATCGTGCTGACTTCCGATACTGCTAGCGCACGAGAAGGGTCCCAAAATTCTCGAACAGCTTCGCTGTAAAAGAAACTTATTTACACTGTGTTTAAGTTCAATGAAAACTCAAGCTATATAGCAGCATAAATGCACATTTATTACCTACATTGAAAACAGTTACCGTCATATATGATTCGATGCCTGCACCTTGATCGGTAGCCCTAAGTTAGTACCTCCAAAGAAAAAAATTAGTAAAAAAACAAACACGACCGACTACGTCCGCGTGCGATCCTTCGTGCACGAAAACTATGGAGCTGGCACGCAAGTGAAACGCAGCCGAAGGCGTAGTTTCCGATACTTTCTTGCTTTACAAAAAAAAAAAAAAAAGCGACGCGAAACGCCGGCGTCCGACATCGCCGTCGTGTCGAACGAGTGTTCTCGGCCCCCGGTCCTCCCCGACCACTTGGCGGACAAGGACCGGGACCACCACGCGCGGGCTCGGCGCGTCAGTCCAGCCGCGCTCGCTGGCTGGACGTGACGAGCTTCTTGACGACGCGTAGCAGGGGCGCGCTCTTCTTGGGACAGACGCCCTCGAGGTCGTCCTTCTCGACGTCATACGCGGCGACGCAGTAGCGCGGGAACTCGTGCGCCAACCGCCAGAGCTGCGATGCAGGAGCGCGAAAATGTATTCATTCTTTGAGGAACGACACACGCAGTGAAAGAGCAGGTTTTGCGCATGTAAACAGGTCACAGGGACTAACACGCACCAACTATACGCCGTGTATAAGAGTATTCTTCTGGGTCAGCTGACGATCCATATTAGGGAAGAGGTGGAAGCGCTGGACACGGCTTCGTGGGTGCCGTCCGTAAGTTTTTGACGCGCAAGGAGCGTATGCGTAAGCGTGCGGCTGCTTGTGTGTGCTTGTGTTGTGTGTGTGGGAAGACCCAGTCCTGAGTTACACGCAACCGTCATCCGCTACGTCCCATCACAACTGAGGCACCGGCGCGAAGGGAGAGCCGTTTTCTTTTTGAGAGCGTTACTGCGGCGATGTTGGCCAACACACCGTTTTCTCTCTCTCTCTCTCTCTCTTTTTTGTGGAGAAACGGAGAGGTAACTGGCGGACGCTGGCGACGGGACGTAATGGAGCGGATGACAGCTGTGTAAATAGGGTGTCATATGGTTTGCGAGACGTGCCATTTTGTTTTTGTGTTTTAGAATGGGCGTGCAGGCCAAGCTTCCCCTTATCCTTCCTTTAAGGAAAGAACGAGACGAACAATAATAACACAAGTGTAGGTATTGGGCGTTAAAACCAATGAAAAAACGAAATCAAGACAGCCTTCTCTGCTCATGCATGGGCTTCAAATTGGCACTATGCACACCTTGTTGGTCAAGGTCTGCTTGTTGTCGTATGCATAGTAGGTGGTTCGGTTCTCGCGGAACCGTGACAGCGCCCTCCAGTCGACGCCTTTCCTCATGGAGCTCTGCTCGCAGGGCTGCAGCGAGAGAGAGAAAGAGAGAGGAAGAGAGGTGAACAGCTGAGACCACTTGTGTTCTTAACTCCTCCTGCAATATACATCCTTAATAGCTTCACCCGTCCTCCTTTGATTACGCGGTTAAACACTGCTGCTAAAATGTTTGTCAGATATGGTTCCGAAGCGGTCTGGCAATTAACGGTTTTAAACATGGAGTTTTCCACATGGCATTCGACTGAAATGCGGCGTTGCTATCGCCCAACTGCTGCGGTAATGATGGTCACCATTGGGGGGGATTGAGACGTTACTGTTGCTATATTTACAATGAGTCAGCGGTGCCTTGATTGGCCGAAACTTTGAAAACCTGTTTTTATTTCGAAAAGGCACACATGCGTGATCACACATGCATAATCGCGCCGAATTATTTTGTTGAAAAGGATTGATCTGCAAAGTCGCAAGGCCAATGAGACGAAGTTGAGGAAAATTCATTTTCTAGCAATGTCATTCTCAAGTAGGCTTAACTGGCATGCTTGCAGCTTTCATATACCAGCGCTAGAGTTCCCTCTATTAAGTTTTACATTAAAAATTACTTTACTTTTAACCACGGCGTCCGAAATCGAGCGGTGCCTACGGTCGCCTGCCGATCTCGCATGCCATGTTATAACAAAAGTCAGTGTTTGTCGTGACAACTTCGTCCCTGACCCTGTTTCACATTTAACGTGACTTATATACCAGCCGGCTCGGTAAAGCACTCAACTCGTCCGGTTGAACCAGTTTTTCGCATTAAATAAGGGTAAAAAAAACATTTATGAAGCTGAACACTTCCACTCGTAGTTGCCATCAGTTTGCGAAGAAAGCCTGAGCCCATTTTACCGGCGTCGCCTTCGCCGACGTTGTCACACTGGTGTGATGACAGTATATTACGTACGACGACTACACGGCAAAGCGGAATTTTCGGCCTGCTGCCTCAGCGTAAGGGTTTTCTATCCCTCTGTTCGTCCACACCGAAGCGTGTGTAACAGGTTATGCTCAAAACATGGCGTCTATAACGCGTTTTCGGTTCTGCAATTGCTTTCGGAGTAAGCAATCACCAAAATCACGTCCTTTGAGATTCACAGCCGTCGAGCCGTCTCTGGGGCTTGGACACCACCTATAAGGCACCCCACTCCCCCCCTGCCCTCGCCTGCATTACCACTACACAGAGAGGCGCCCGTACCTCCTTGATGCCGGTGTAGGAGTACTCGAGCACTCTGTTTCTGGTGGGTCCTTTGCGGGCCTTGATGACGGCCATGGAAATGGTGAAGCACACGTTGTCCAGGTGCAGGTGACGACGCCAGGGGTGCACCTGCCACAGCCGGTACCTCTGCGCAGCCAGGAGAGAGATCCGGCGTCCGCGCTGTTGCAAGGGCCTTATAGGCGGCTCGCAGATCACACGCCTAATTTCTGCACTTATCATGATTTATTGTCTTTTGTTGGTATCCAATATAAAAGCTCAATAGATCAGTAACTTGTTTTTGGCCCGCCACTTTTAGGTATTTCTTTTATGAATATCAAGCAACTTGGCTTCTTCCACCATGCATATGGCGAGAATGTGCCGTTGGAGTCGTTGGAAGCTTTTAAAATATGGCTAGGTGCGCTGCATTATGATATTGCGTAAATAACTAGCAAACCTGCCTCCGTGTCGGTGTTGCGGCAGGTTTGTTTGCTTTCGACCTCTCTTGAACCCTGCCATGCTTCGTTTTGTTCTTCTCACCGTTTCTTTTTGGAACAGTTCAACTTGACATTTATTCTGCCGGAGTCAATTTATAGATCAATAAAGTCGATACTTGAGCAAGTTAGTATGCACTCATAATACTCAGGGGCAGGGGGGGGGGAGGTAGGACAGCGTACAACTTTTTGTTCTGTCTTTGGACGGTGCTCCTTCAGTATTCATTATTCTAGCTATAGCTCAGTCATTTTTCGGATAATTTTAAACTTGAAGTTGTCTGAAACGAAGAAATGAAGAAACAATGCTAAATTGATTATTCTAGCTGGAAGGTGGTAGAGAGCGAAGTACGTAGCGGCGTTAAATGACCGGGCCAAAACCTGATAAAACGATATGCTGCTTGAGACAAAGATACTGCAACAAAACAAAAAACATATACTGCTTAAACTTGCTGGCGGAAAGGAATGACGTATGACTCCTCCTAGTGACAACGTATACAAGAATAGAAAGTGTGAGAAGAGGCTGCGTTTTTTGCGCACTTGAGGTACGCAATATACGTGCCATGTAGACGTCGTTCTTGTGCGAGCCAGCGGAAGGCTGGTACGCGTTCGGGAAGCGCCTGGTCTGCAGGCCGGGCAGGTTCACCGCTTGCGTCTCCAGGATCAGGTACGCGGGCAGGCTGCAGGGGGACCACATGTCGGAGTTCGTTCGGCCGTTGTCTTCGATTATAGAAAACTTAAGCCTGATCATCTATATTATTGTCATACCGCGTCACCGATCACGTATATTGTCATTATATATTGCCATTATATACCGATCACCTATATTATCATTACCGCGTCACCTCTAAATGACGCGTGTACGGCACATAAATCCCCTTCGGCATAGCTCTGGTAATTTGTCGTAAGATGGCTATGAACCTACACACGTGAGGTAGCGTAAAAGAAAGGCAGCCATGACGTAACACAATGCTTTCCTTTCCCATGGGTTTTGGACAAAACAGTGCTGCGAAAAGTCCTCAGGTGCGTGAACTAAGGAACGAAAGCGTAGTATTCGACCTGCATAATGGTGACGTAATTGTCGTCGCCGTGCTGACATGCGATCTTGTGCGTCTTGCGGAATTTCGTTCTCGTTTGAGGAGCGCCGCGAACGAGAAAATATTAAACATGATCTGGGCCACTGAGTATGCAAAGACACCGAGTGTCTTTGCATACTAGGAAAATCAGATTGCTTCTGTTCTTTTGAATGGGGCTGCCTTTAGGACCTAGGAATCCTAGAATAAACGCCGAATTTCAGCTGTCGTCGTCAATTGTTAAGTAGAAGTATGATGGTAAAGTAAAATCCAACTACAGACTGCTGGAAAATCCACTGTTTATTCCTTACTAACTTGGAACCCAGACAAGCCTGACACGTTTCGGTAAACGATTCACGCCATGCTAGCGTGCATTATAGTGTTCCGAAAATGCCTACTTTACCTGAAATTTACTGAAGAATAGTAGCGACAATTCTAAAAAAAAATCGCAGCAAAATTGAGCGCAAGTTTAACTACTTTTTCGTCTCACTTTAGCGAGGCGCTTCAAATAATTATGGCAACAGTGACCACGAAGTCTAGCAAGAAAATGTCTTGCCTGGCCAGCTTTTTGAACAGGACCTTGTTGAGCTGCACCGTCTTCTGTACCCGCAAGATGAGGCTCGCGTTGGTCCTCATCTTCTGCACGAAGTTCTGAGCAATCGGAAAGCAAAGGCACAACTTGAAGAGGGAGAAAGGCATTTGGCACGCTAACCCGTTCCCCGTATTAGTGTAGATGGTCGATGAGCCATCTACTATCATAAAGTTGAATCTTCACCGTTGATGTTAAGCAACATAGTTAGGTGCAATACAATTCATTTGAAATCGCGCGAGAAATATGGCACGGATATACTTGCGAAAAGGGTTGGCAAGTATATCGTTGTTTTGGTCTTTGTATGTCTTCGTCGTGACAACGCCGAGAGTGATGAATGGACATGTCTGTGGAAGAGCGTATTTCGGTCGTGAAGACCGATGACAGTGTCAGCGTGTAGCGACCAGGCTGCCTTAGTTTACGTTGGCTCAACTTCTTAAACCTACATTTAGCAGCCTCATATAAGTAAACGAAACAAACACTGGCAATTATGACAGGACAACGTTCTTTGAGCGGCAGTGCAATACAGACAGAGTACCCTTGCAATTCTTTAATATCGCGCGAGCGTCGACAGCACGGCATGCCAGCGGCCTTGTAGTGGTAAGGCATTTAAGCGAACAGTGCAGCAGAATACCTTCGAACTAGAAATATCCTTGCGCGCCGTCGCATATACTGTCACCGATCCCGCCACCACTCGCCTCTACAAGGCCGCTGATGCGCCGGGCTGTCGACGCTCGTGAGATATTAAAAAATTGCAAGGATGTATACATGCAAACACAGAAACACCCCCTCACTGTTTTTGTGTGGTGTAACCTTGTCGCTGTAGTTATCTGCGCCACAGCTCAAGAAATCACCAACCGACGAGTCCACCTACTCGTGCTGTTACCACCAACTTTGGCCAGTGTTGTGGTTCGGTGAATGAGCGTAGCCTCATATTCTCGTTACAGCGCTCCTGCTATACACGCTCGTGAGCACTTTACGCTCCATCTCAACAACTCGGTCCAGGACAGCAAGAACTATGGTTGGCGCTGTCCTTCCGGAAAGGAGAACCAGAAAGTGGCGCTTCCATCACCGGCGTATAGATGGCACCACGCCGACCTTCACACGAGGATTAGTTACGTCCAATGATGGACTCATCCCCCCTTACGTGTAACACCCAGCCAGCTATCGGCACTGATTGGCCGACTAGTCTTCGCTGTACTGCGCAGAAGTTCGTGCATGACATCCTAAATGTGGTAACGCGTGGGCGTGTGTACGTCAATCTCGGAGGCCACGTTTTTCTAACACGGAGGCGTAGAAGCTTTCGCGCGGCCAAACGCAGGCTACGGCGCTCGCGTTTTACCTCGCAGAATCGCACGAGCTTGCTTCTCTCGGTGTGGCTGCTCATGACGAGTTCGATGCCTCGCAGCCGGTTGAAGCGCAGGTAGGCGACGAGCGCCTGGAGGACGTCGCCCTCGTTCCACGAGGCGGCCTTCCAGCGGAACGACACGTACCGCTCGTGGGTCTTGGACAGGCCGGCGAACACGCGGTAGCCCTCGTTGTCTGCGTCGCCGCAAAGCATTGGCGATTCGCTCGTTTATTTCGTGTTGCCGCACGTTCATTTGGTAATTACGTGTGTCTGCGCACCCCCCCCCCCCCCCCCTCAGTGCCATAAGCAGTGTGCTTTAACCTGCTTGTTGCTTTGCTAGCATTAATCAAGGCTGTAAGGCTGCATCTTTCTTGTATATACCGTCGGCCTCGCGGTCGTAACAGGATGTGTGAGAAGCAGCAATCGCGTGGTCAATTTTTGCAGCACTGAATGAAGATGACAACATTAAATTGTAGCGTATACACCGAGTTGAAGAAATTCATCGCTGCGGCACAGTGCATAATATACATTGCACATGTACCGCAAGGGAAGTGGAAGGTGTTAGGACAGTGCCCGAGATTTTTCCATGTTTACCCAGGCTTACCCATGTTATTACTACTCTGGAGATTTGCGTTGATATTACACAAAGGTATAACTAGAACAATTACGAGCGTTTCCATTATTTATTGTGTTGCTAATTCGTGCGTAGGAAAATTCAGAAGGCAAAATTTGGCATACAAGAGGGCTGCTCCCTATTTACAGCCCTGAGAGTTGATGCAATAATTAGTCTATCACATCGACGACTTGAATTCAAATCACACAGGCTACAATTACTATTTTAGAACGGTCAGTAAGCCATTATTGTTAGTTGATTATGATTTTTGATTTCTCATGAATTATTTATGCCGTTTCAAGTAAAATTGAAATGAATGGCATAACTGGGCTATACCTGCTGCAGATGATTTTAAACCGCTTCTAGTCAAGTAATGGTCAAAAAGAAGCGGCAAAGCCGATGTTAGAACTGTAAACGTTTGCAACTCTCAGTGTATAATTTGGCGATATGGTCTTGCAGATAAACGTAGTTATCGCTCATATTTGGTAAATGTTCCTGCCTTGCATCGCGCTGAGGTTAGGGCTCCGTATGGTACCTTTGAAGCCTGGTGCCTGAAGCTATAAAAAAAAATGTTGTTCAAATATCTTATGGCCGCACTTCGTGCTGTTAGAATTGCAAGTTAAGAAGATTGAGGAGCCATACGCTACTTTGACTTGTAAGCAATTCACGAGAGAAGTACTTAACATGTCGTCAAAGACTGAACCAAGATTGTCCTTTTAATTTTTGCGATTCAAATGCACAAAATAAGAACTGCTCACTTAAGAATTCGACAACGACCAACACACACACGCACACGCATACACCCAAGCACGCACGCGCGCACGCTAACTACATTCAAGTGCCTAAATTCAGTGAATGCCAAGGAAGACGACTCACTCCTTCCTCCATGTGTTTAGAAAGGGGCTTCAAAGGGAAAACTTTCATCAAAGGGCAAGCGCGTAGGATAATCATGCGTTCATCAAATTTCCTGCGGACCTCACAGTGAGTCGGGTATTTTCTCGCCTCTCATACCTCGGACATCCACGAACAGGTTGCCGCTTCCCGGCGTGCGCTTCATGGCGAGCGGTCCGGTGTAGATGACGTGCGTGCAGTAGGCGTCCAGGGCCTCGGACAGCTTCTCGGTCCCGCGGCCGCTGGTCGCACACAGCAGCACGTTGGGCGTCACACGAATCGGGGCGTCGTCTAGTAGAGAAAACGCGTCGGTATATATCGACTTGACGGTAGCATTAAGGAACCTTAGGGGAGCCTGCGCAGGGCTCCATAAAAAGCTTTCGTTATAGACTAGATCTCGTGAAGTGCCGCCTAGAGAGCGTGTTATTGCAACATTTTTTTACGGCGAAGCTGTTTATGGCTAGGGTTCCGTGCATTATTTGTTCTGCGCGTGCAAAAAAAAAGAAACGCGGGCCGATCCCGTAGATTGTGCAATTCCGGGCCGACCCGCGGCGGTGGGGAAGCAGGCTTCAAGCACTCTGCCAACTTGCAGGAAGAAGTTTAATATCTTTGGTTCAAATAGAAACCGTATCAGACATTAAGCTGATAAGAACAGATACTAAAACATTGATTCCCGTCGGCCATGTCTACGTTCGCACCGCCCTCTCTTTGTCGTCATTCCAAGCTCTTGCGAGTCCACTTTCCTTCCACTCTCCCGTAGTGGCGGTCCCGTCGAAATCGTCACGCGTGTCTAGTTTCCTCCAGCTCCTCGAGGCGGTGGTGCCGTTGCCCTCGCGAACGTATTTAAAAATCGCGGTAAACGAGTTCGTACCTTTGCTCAAAATTCTGTGTCACATATGCGTCGTGTGCTAAACTGCTTCACTTGTCATCCGCCTTCACAGAGTGGAATGGCTCACGATTTTTCTTCTTCAGATTGGTTCATTATTAGAAGATATAGGATAACTTAAAACGTCGCATCACCATAGAAGCCGGAGATGGGCTTCACTGTCGATAGAGGCCTCTCTCTCTCCGCCTCGAGAAGCGTCCGCAAGCGAAATTCCTTTCGTCCAGGTGCTACGTCGCGTTTACGCCACGAGCTATGCCTCCGTTTAGAGCAGAGCTCTTATGCGCCCGTTCCTGCGTTTAGCGTCGGCGTTCTTCGGTGTAACTGACTGAACGAGCACAACAAAGGATGAAAGAGTGAACGCGGAGCGCAGAGGGCGATGAAAGACGGCGATAGCGAAGAGAGCGCGAGGAGGAAAGCGGAGGAAGAAAATACGACGAAAGAATGATGATAAAAGCGTATAGGGCTGCGCAAGACGGGCTTTGCCACTACAGCAACGAGATGGGGCCGGAGTAGCGCGTGGTAGTCTGTTCACCGATGACATGCGGCAAGTGCGTCGACCGACACCATATGTGAAAACAAAGCGCTGCATGAGCAGAGTTCTCATAATTAGAGGCTGTTTTGTGATTTAACTGAAGTAACTGCACTGAAGAAAAAGAAAAGTTCACAGACGATTACGATACTCCCTAATGCGAAATTTGAACGCAGCTCAAGTGGCGGTTTTGTTCGTTGATCATATGATGATTTACCCGAAGTCACGTACCATGATTGGTGACTTTGCATGCACTGCAGTTTACATACAGGCATTTGCACGCGTTACCTCCATTCTTCCTAATGGTACATTCGGCTGGTCCTAGTACTGCATTCTGGCGCAGATTGCAACGATGCTGAACGCGCTTTTCATCGGAGCCAGCTAAAGCATGCCTGAGGCGAATATGCAGCCGCTCGCCAGAGCAATGAGAGGCAGGTGCAGGGAACACAAGCACGTCATCAACAGGCGCCAAGGCATGCCGCCGTAGGTGACGTCCAGGCAACAACGGAAGTTTCAGATGCCTCGTGACCGGAACTCCGTCAAATCTCGGTCGCGCACCCAGGCCGAAAGTGAGAACCAGATAAGCTCTGAAAGGGGCAAACTTTTATCTGAGAGTGTGTAACCATAAGCTGCGAGCGTACTCCTTCTAGTAATAAGAGATCTCTCGGAGACGGGGTCAACTGTTGGACACTGTTTACTCCAGCGTCAGCTATCGCTATGGACCCTTTTTCTTCGAGAGTGTATGTACTGGACAATCTGCCGGAAGGACACCTTCCCTGTACTGGGCACACTTACGGTAGATCACCCATTTCTTCGGTGGCACCACGGGCTGAGCATCTGGAAAGGTGATGGAGTGTTATCTTGCGTTTATCTTTAACAGTACAAATCTTGCCAGATGTTCAGGACACTTCAAGGATAAATGGTGTGTAAGCGTCCAGACCATGTAATTATTATTATATCTATTAAATAAACCATTTAAGATTGATTATGCATGGTTACCTACTGTACAGAAAGTAAAGTTGAACGGTTAAAAATTAAACTCGGGATTTAAGTGCCAGAACCTCGATCTGATTATAAGTTACACCATAGAGTGCAGGACTGCGTAATAATTTTGACCACCTTGGGGTCTTTACCGTGCGCACAATGCACATTATACGAGAGTTATTATTGTTTTTTTTGCATTCAACCTTCATTGCAATGTTAACACCGTGGCAGGGTTCAAGGCCGCGACCTCGGACTCTATACAGCGTAACGTCATAGCAGCTGAGCTACCACGATAGGTGGTAATTCGATTGACAGTGCGACAACGGAGCACTGAATTGTTTCTGCTTAATCAAAGCGTGCTCGGTAGCTCCGCTGTGCACGAAACACCTGAGGCGCCGTTTCATGCGTATGATGATGGACGTCAGTTATCGTGCTGAGAGCGATAGCTATATCAACACGATTTATGAATAAATGTCAGTCGCGTTTTGAGGTGATGAGTTGGCATAGTGCAAAGTGCATGCATACTGTTTACGCATGCATTATCATTTGCACGTGCAAAGCGTGGTTACCTGTGGCTCCCCGTTCATCGGCTGGCGCTGCCAAGAGAAGAGAAACTGCTAATTATTTCTGCTGATGCAGTTAGCAATTTCACGAGATGAAAAGAGGTAGAAGCTAAGGACCATTAAATGTCTAATGATGCTAAACGCATGAGGCGAAGTATGGCACTGTTTATTTTGGTGTAAGAAAAAAAGCTAGGCCCCGTTGCGCGTACGCGATAATGTTCAAGATGTTCAGGATGCTTGTTCAACATTGTAGAACCAAGACATAGGGTGAGCTCGCGAGTTTTTATCTTTTCACGATCAACGGCCTTTTGAGAGTTTACAAAAAGAAATGAATTCCCTCTCTCTCTCTGGCAGAGTCATCACTTAGACAACGAGTCCAACAAAATTTTCCATAGTTTCTTTGAGTCGTATAATTCAATTAAATGAAGTGGTACGAAAAAACGCTTTCGGGGCATGGGCGGCATTTTGATTTGACAGGAATTTCTACACAGTAGGGTTTTCAAGTTTCGACGCAAGTCCAGAGTACAGGGTGCATGATGAACGAATCTAAGTCTATGCAGTCACTAAAGGAAATAATGTCGACAATGGTTGAACGAGAGATGTCCAGCCGAGCTTGCTAAAGGCAAGTTACCTTGTCGAAATGTTGGCTCCAGCGTCATTTCTTGTTCGATTACTGCGATCACTTCAAGACGACCTTCCTGCGAAACTTTGTAGTCCTTGGATACTTACAGTTAGAAAGGCGAATACAAAGTAAGTAAAGAAGGTTTATTCAGGAGACAAACGTTGCAAGTGGCCGCCAGTATAAATATGTTGATTCCTTTCCGTGCCTTTCTAGCCATATATAGGGAGCTTTAGAAATAGCATATCCGAGCTGCTTTGGGCGTGCGGAAAAGCCACAAACTATCTTCTAAGCCCCTTGAGACCTTTTGTATTGGTAGCGTAAAGCCTAAAATATATGTCCTAGAGTAAACGTCTATTATTAGCGGCTTCTAGCGTACGCAAAAGCCACAAACTATGTTGTAGGCCCCTTAAGTCCTTTTGTATTGGGAGCGTAAGACCTAAAACTCTATAGTATGTCCTAGAGTAAACGTCTATTAGAGGCTGCGAACAGGTTTCAAAGCTTCACATAATTACATGTGTTCAGGGAGTACCTATTGATATGCGAACAGAGTGCCGCCTACTCACCGGGTGCGCCCGGAGATGCCAGCCGCGGATAACGGCGAGGGGCGGCTGAAAAGAGACAAGCAAACAAACAGCTTAGGTGGGTTACATCGCTCCTTGCTCTGGGAGGTTAAATATAAATATATATATATATATATATATATATATATATATATATATATATATATATATATATATATGTATATATATATATAAAACGGAAACATGTTAACCAGTGGCGTAGCCTTGACCTAACTTCGGTGCGTGTTTTGTTGCAAGGGACCGCTATTATCGACGCACTGCTACTGCTGCTATACCCCGCTGCTTGCTTAACTCGCCAGCTGCTCTTAAAACGCCTGTCAAAGCGCTCGCAAAGAATAATAAAATTGTGGACAAATGTTGGTAATTATGCACGATAATTAAGAACACTGCAGAATTTCACAATATTTTTCAAATGCGCCTATCGTTCTCTTCTACTGCAGTCCCACTTCTACCGTCTTGAGCGTTGTCTTGTTCCTGTATTTTACGATGGCATACCAACTTATAACGCGTATATATATATATATATATATATATATATATATATATATATATATATATATATATATATATATATATATATATGTAGCAGGTTTGTAGCTTAACTTGACGTTGAGCCATCAAAGGCTTTACACCGAATGGCATGCAGTATCGTTCTACATACTTTCACGTCAATACATCGGTCAAGAGTTTTCAAAGGGTCGCGTTCGTGTTCTTCCCTGTCCTGCGATATTCAGTGGAAATATCGGCATCGGCTTAATTAGGTGTCGGGCAGCAATGCGGTGCTTAGCATCGTGCTGACATCACCTTAACAGACCGTCTGAATACGACACGGTATAATAGACCGTCGCCAAGCATGAAAAAGTCTTGTCTTTTCTTCTTTTACTTACATGTTGGTCGCGACGAGCCTGCGGGAAGACGATGAGAAGTTTATGGTAGGTCGAAAGGGGAATCGGTGGGTTTTGATTTACGCATCATGGAAAACAAGCTTTCCCGCAGTTAGGGTTCAAGGATTCCCTATGGTGAAGACGGGGCTGCCGCATTCTTTCGACGCATACACGCGAAAAATAATCTCAATAATTTGGCTCTAGAGACCCATGAAATCAGCCTATTGAAATGCCCAAATTTAGTGTCTATCGGGGCGCAATCATAAGCCCGAAAATTGCGGCAAACAATTGGACCGGTTCTCTTAAGGCACCATGATTACATCTTAGAACTGTAGAAACAGTCTAATAAATACGACGGTGATAATGTTATTTATTTCATTCTCATTGAAGCGGGAGAGTAACCAAATTCGCATAAGATGACTGTGCTAATTACAGTTTACAAGATATATGTTTCAGTTTAGCATTTTCATAGCTTTATATTCTTTCTCGTTATTGTAACCTCTATTTTATTGTACGGCAACCTGTACCTGTAATGACCCCGCTTCATCTGTTCCTTGCTTTTGTCCCACCAATACTCTAAATGTCGTTTGTTTATCTCGGCCGCTGACCAGTTAACAGCTTTTATCAGCTTCGTATCCTCAGCACTTTTGGAAGGTGGACTTTCCCCATGGTCCTGGCTATCAGAATACCTCGGAATTTTATTCAATTTTGCTGAGAGTCGTCTTCCGAAATCTGCTGCAGCAGGCACATGCCGCGTCATATAATATACAAGAAAATGGCGTCATTTCATCGCAGAGAATAAGGTCGCCGTAGCGATACTATTGCCACCTAGACGGTACGGGCGCGGCTGATTAATCTGGGAGTCCACGCCAATATCATAGCTCAGCGCGTCGATTGGCGGGGCAAAGCGAATGTCACTCTACGTAAGGACAACCGCGCAGCTACGAGCTCAGTACGAACTATAGGGAACTATAGTTCGTACCTCAGTGACCTATAGTACGAACGAAGAAAAGGAAAGTGGCAAAGGCATGGGTGGGGTTGCATACGATTGTCGTGTGTCCCGCTCATTCGAGGTTAGGCTGAGGTTCAATAATTGTTTGTTATTTCGATATAAGTTATACGGACACTCCAGGTGCATTTCTAACGCCGTGGGAGCGCACCGCATGCTGTAGGTGCGAGTGAAAGCGTGCGTACGAGGGTGAGCTGTTGCTTGATGTCGCGCCCAGGGGAGGAAAGCGGGGAGTTAATTTAGTTAGTAAGCGAAGTTTATACGGTAGATAAAGATTACTATCCTTAGTTCGTATAACTATGCACTAATTTCCTATAGCAATCGATGCTTCTACCTTTCGGGCGAAACATGCGACTTCTTTCTTTTTTTGCGCTGAGAATGGTTCACGTGGTGGCCTATATTACCAGACGCATTTAACACATTTATTTAAAAAATATTCAAGAGTTATTTCGCCCTGTGTTGTACGTCGCATTCGCCATTGGAAGTACGACAAGCAGTTAGCGGCGCGAAGTTGCGGGCAAGTGCTTTGCGGAAATAACATGGATGTGCATGCACAACGTTTGTGGGCGACATCTAGAATGGACAACAATCGATCGAAGCTCGAAAGTCACAGCACCCAACACGGGACAAGCTGCAGCGACAAACATGCCACCACTCCCCCTTCATCTCTTTCGGAGTGTTTCGTCCATGCACGAGTAGCAGTGCGTACCAGCGTATATGAAGTAGGCAGTGATGGCGATACAGAGGACCAGGAACGTGGCCAGGCTGGCAGCAGTCAGCCAGCGCAGCCTGTTGTCAGGGCCAATGGGGTGCTCCTTGGTGAAGTCGGGCCTGCACAGGAGCATGCGCATAGGCATGAAGAGCGTACTGTGATCGCACCTGTAAAACGCAATCGTGATCCGATGGCAAAGGTCGGCATATACGGAGAAAGGTTCAGAGCTGAAAACGCAGTGATTTTGACGGATTTTCCAGTTGAAAGACCTCCTCGATAACTCGTTGAGTTGGGCGTGAGAGGTTTGTCTCAATGGCAGCACTAGATGTAAAAGTGGCTGGAGGACTCTACGCCAAAGGCACACGCTGTGATTTATATGTAGTCTTCTATTGCCCTTGACTGCTTACCCTTCTGTTAGCACCAGTTGTGTTGTTTTAATAGAGCACCAGTTAACTGTGCCTTATGTGTCGGATCAGATACACCTCCTGGTTAATATATTTTAAAATATTAGCTACCCGTGCTGCATGTCTAATTTTAGTTTGTTTGTTTATTGATACTGTTACGCCCAATAAAGGGGCATTACGTGAGAGAGGGTTCATGCTGTCCAGTTCCTCTCTTTTAATTTCCTGCACGAAACACTTGAGTGGTAGCACCGATTGCAGCTATAGTTCTTCTCAGCATTACAAAACTGTGTGATCAAGTATCGATTTGAATTAAGCAACAACGCCTTCCAGAATTCCGGTGGTGCACGTAAGCTTCTGATCGCGATCGGGACCGATCCGGGTCGGATTTCTCGATCGCAATCGGCTATGGTCGCTGCTACTCGATCCAATAATACGAATCGAGCCTATTTTCCTCTACTGATCGTCTGGAACTTCCAGAACTGCATAATGCCTTGGCTATAAATGCAGATTCGAAAAATATGCTTAAATTTGGGACAATATTTCAATTTTGCAGCTTAACATAGCTGACGAAAAGGTTTTAAACGTTTTTTTATTGGGTGGTGTTCACTTTTGTTTTTAGCATTTTCAGAACACTGCGCTAGAGGGCGGCAAAGTGAGCCTACGATCGCGATCGAGAAACGTGATCGGACTGGATGCGACCACGATTCGACGGTGGTTGTATAGCAGCGCACATATTCCAATCGAGCTTAACCTACAGCGGCCCCGATCGCGATTAAAAGTGTACGTGTGACACCGCTACAAGTGGTTCGAGGATGGAGATCCTACCTTCGCTTCCAAATGGCATAGTCAGCAATGTCTTTGTTTACTCTCTGTGGGCTCGGCAACGCCCTAGCGCCGGTTGCTTAGACATCGCGATGCGTGCCCTATCAAGGATATGACCCGACAGAATGTCCCCCTATTTTCTGTCTTTTTCTTTTTGATTTCTGTAACTGCTTAGGCGTAGTACGAATCACACTATGTGAAGGCGAGACACGCACTTACCTCATTATAACAAGTGTGTCTACGGTTTTCAGTAGCTTACTTCGATGTAGCTGTCGGGGAAAAAGAAAGAAGCGCTTGGCGTAAGTGGAGAATTTTCCTAGTTCGGTGCTCACAGTCTGAAAGAATACTTGACAGAAGTTACTTTTAAATGTCACAAAAGCCGTTGACAACAGCTTCTTATGATACAAGGGTGAAAGAGCGTGTACCGTTTGGGAAGCCTTGTCATAGGAAAAGAAGCGACCAATTGATCGCAGAGAGTACGGTTATAGCGTATTGCCAGTGTGATTGTCATTTCGTGCAACCTGACAACTTTTGTTTGAAAATCCGATGAGAATAATGCTCAGAAACGCCCGCGACACGAAACCGGTGCAACCGGAAGGGTTGAAGTGGTGGACTTCACGCCACAGCTTAACAGGACGCTTTTATGGCCTCGTAATTTTCGATGGGCAACGAAATGAAACAGGAAGCATTGCGGTGGAACAAATCTACGCGACCTTCGTATAGCCCGAAACGGTTCAGCGCTAAGCTCATGTCTACGCTACGTGAGGTTGGTTACTTAAGCCATCTGGATGTATTGCAGTAGGAAGGGCGAACTCACAAGCCTCGGTGCTGCAGGCCGGTCGTGACGGACACCAGGCATATACGACTCGGAACGCCGGCGAACGCGACTGGCACGCGGACAGCTCCCGGCTTCATCTTCTTCTTTCGAGGATCGATGATGCACCGATGCTATGCCCATGATGCACAAACCCCATAGTGGGTTCGTGCCATTAATTGAGGCATAATCATCATCATCATCATCATCATCATCATCATCATCATCATCATCATCATCATCATCATCATCATCATCATCATCATCATCATCATCATCATCATCATCATCATCATCATCATCAATGCTCTTCTTAATTCTGCCGTGAATGTTTCAAATGTGCAGCCAAATACCATAAAGCGAAGAAGATAAAGCAAGAAAGAATGTAATGGCCTAGCACGCGATATTACTAACGGCAAAGTTGAGAACATTGAAAAAAAAAAAACATCGGTAAACAGAACAGAATAGAATTTATTGATAGGAAAGACAGAGAGGTCGACCTGAGCTAGTGCGCTCTAGTCTGCTACTCTGCACTGGGGAAGAGGAAAGGGGAGGAAAAGAATTGGGATGGATGATGATGATAAGAGAAGTGGTGACTGCCATCGGTAAATGAACATGAAAAGAAATGTAACAGTGATTTAATTGAGTGAGTGTTCTGCCTTAGCGTATATTTAACTGGTAAGGCTTGTGGTCGCCTGCGATTTGGGAATAACCATGGCAGAGCACCTTGTACTATAAAAAGCTATAAAAACAAGCATTTTGAGTTCGGAAGTATGGCTTATAAACCTTCGTTTGATATTCATCATTTTATTTTCAACTGTCCTCTTGATCGCCCACCTCACAAATCGCATTTTTGAACGCTGCGAGCCAGGTACTTCCACGTCACGAACGGCTTGCGCGCTCTCAGTGTCACACAGCATTATCGACAGGAAAGTAGCGAGCGCCGAGCTTTCAAGAAAGGAAACGAAAACAAGGCAGATGACGATTGTTGTGCGGCAAATATACTTCCCAAAGGGTGCAACCGTTTTAAGAGTGTATCCATTTTGTCTTTTATTCTCCATATGTTCTGCGGCAAGTACTCCCGCAAAATAAAAAAAAAGCAAATATTGGTGGTGATTTAGCGGTAAACGCTTTCGATATACGTTAGCATTGCGTCGCGCCTCTTTAACGAGCGAAGCGCAACTGGTGGTGGTGGTGGTTCGCGTATAGTCGACGCCCAGCGAAATATTAGATGAAGCTTGACGTTTGCTGTCAGTTGCACTCAAACCAGTGCACACGCACCTCAGTTTATCAGGTGCGCTGCAGTCTGGCCAAATAATAGTGCGCATGCGCACAACGCTCGTGCCAAGCAGCGGGAGACAGGAATTCTGTTCCCCGGCTTCGGCGTCGAGCTGGCTGAGACGAGCGTCGACGGTGCGTGAGGGTCGCGATTGCGGTCGATAGAGCCACAGCGCGGCGGCGTCGGCATGCGCCGACCGTGTGAATGCCCCTCAAGCGTCCATGTAATTGCCGTCACAATGAAAATCGATCCCCTTGGTTCCCCATATTCTTCTCGCTCAAACACAACACTCGTTTATGAAACGAAGTTGAGTGATTGCATACTGGGGATCATTTCTTTCTGCGAGTCCCACCTATTTCCCTCCAGAAAAAAAAAAATTTCGAACGATCTCGAGTGTATTCCGCACGTTTTGTTTGCGCTGTTCGTGTTCGGTTAAAAGACACTGTTGATCAATGAAATGCCACTTCACGTTCAAGGTGATCTGCTTCTTTTTCTTTTCGGGGGGGGGGGGGATATTGAAATACAATATTTTGACGAGGGCGCGGCATACACCTTTCAGTAAGAAGGTTTTGAGATGCATAAGCCCGAGATATCGACATGATGTTGTTGTTGCCTCAAAACATGGCTCGTACCCACGAGGATGAGTGACCACACTGGATGGATTGAAACGTACACCCAACAACATACCAAAACGGATATATCGGTTCCAGTGGTAGTCTTCATCTCCCACTTCCTATTACGTGACTCCTACCCACTATGAGAAATTGACGAAGAAATGTATGGAGTATTCCAATTTATAATGGATAAATTTCCCTATCTCTATGGACTTGGAGCTGTATAACGTAGAATTATCTGCTAAAATTAAATCAGTAATGTCAGAATAAATGAATAACAGTTCACTTAAAAGGGCGCAAAAGAAGCAAAATATAGAATTTAGTCAGACATTTGGTTGGATTCTGTAAGAAATGTTCAATCCCAAAGTGGAGGCTCCAAACGAAAGAATAACAATTTCTGTTAAGCCAACGCTTCGAAAAGGTATTTCCAATATTATTCTTCTTGCCGCATAAAAGCGGCAACAAGATAGAGGGAAGTGACGGATTGTTGCTTCCTCATTACAAAACGAGCAGAGAGGGAAGGGAACCAAACCCGACCTGTGTAAGTAAAAGTTCAGGGAGGGAATTCGGCAACGTAATTTTGTGCGAGAGAACTCAAGAATCTTTGTGTGACAGGATTCGGTACGCCAAGGAAATTACAGGTGCTTATAATCTGGAGAAGCCGTCAGAACTGGGTTTGATGAGGCTTTCATAATTGATCGCGCTCAAAATCTAGCCGCCGTGAGATGCGCTGTCACTGGTAGAAAAGGAAGAGCCGGGCCGAAAAGTGAAGTCTTTGCCAGTGAATCGGCAGTTTCATTAAAAAAGAAACCGTTTTGACCGTATGCCAAAATCAAATGAACACATTCCCTATGTTCGGGAACTAGCAAGCGAAATAGTTTTAGCATCGTCGAAGCACTAGCGGCGGTGTGGGAACAACACACAGTGAGTGAGTAATAATATCATTCGTTGTAGCCGTTTGGTCTAATTTATGCAAAGCTAGAAATATCGCTATAAACTCAGCCAGGAAAACACGCACAGAATTGGTCAACCGAAAAAAAATAAATTATGAGGTTTTACGTGCCTAAAGAACTTTCTGATTATGAGACACGCCGTAGAGGAGGACTCCGGAAATTTCGACCACCTGGGGTTCTTTAACGTGCACTTAATCTGAGTACACGATTGTTTTCGCCTTCATTGAAATGTGGCCGTCGTGGCCGGGATTCGATCCCGCGACCTCTTGCTCAGCAGCCCAACACCGTAGCCACTGAGCAACCACGGCGGGTGCAAGCTTAAAGAACAAGACCAGCCGAGCGCAGGGCAATATATTCAAATGTCAGCAATTATTTTCTTGCACTGTGATGCCTCTATAGAAAAGGTAATGTTTCTTCCCCGCCGTGGCTGCTTAGTGGTCATGATGTTGGGCTGCTAAGCACGAAGTCGCGGGATCGAATCCCGGCCATGGCGGCCGCATCTGGATGCATCGCGGAATGCGAAAACACCAGTCCGCTTAGTTTTATGTGCACATTAAAGAAGAAACCCAGGTGATCCAAATTATTCCGGAGCAGCATCCTCCACAATACGGCGTGCCTCATAATGAAATCGTTGTTTTGGCACGTCAAACCCCGTAATTTAATTTGACCTTCTTTAACGGACCCGCAACGTGGCGGAGAGGCTAGGTCTTTCTGACCCGACGTGGGAGCAGCCCGCTACGTGCTAGTTTATGTCCCGATGGACCTTATTGAAGTTTTGCCATCCGTTAACCGCCGTCTTCTTGGCCGATCCCCCTTATTGGTTAATCGCCACAAGTGCGGAACAAGCAAGCAAGCATGCAAGGCGCGGGCGCTCGCCCCGTTCTTCTATGAACTATGCGCTGCGCAAGATTTACAATAAAACAACCTTGTTAATGAAGGCTTTCGGAGGCCCCAGTCACTTCATTATTAAGGTGTTCCACTAGTATTAAACTGCTTTGACACGACTTGCACGTATACGCAATATCGCACAGATCACGAGGTAGAGCACTTGTGTGCGCTCTAGCTTCCATTCAGCCACTAGAATTAATGACTTTCTTCCTTGCGTGTCGAGCTGAAGCGTGTCAGTTTGTTCCATTTTCGGCTCGTGACAGCTAACGCTTTTGGACACTGTGATAAACCTCACCCAGGCCTTCGGGATGGGCTCTCATTCCCCAGTCATTTCCTCGTAGCAGACCGCTATGAAGACGCTGCGAGACATTGTATCAGCTTCAGGTGTGGAACAGGTTGTACCGTTTCTTTCTGGAGTAAAAAATCTGCCGGCGATTACGACACTCCCTAATGCGAAATCTATCATCATCGGCCTGGCTTCGCCCACTGCAGGGCAAATGCCTCTCCCATACTTCTCCAACTACCCCGGTCATGTGCTAATTGTGGCCATGTTAATTCTCCCTGCAAACTTCTTAATCTCATCCGCCCACCTAACTTTCTGCCGCCCCCTGCTACGCTTCCCTCCTCTTGGAATCCAGTCCGTAACCCTCAATGTCCATCGATTATCTTCCCTCATTATATGCCCTGCCCATGCCCCCCATTTCCCTTTTCTTGATTTCAACTAAGATGTCATTAACTCGCGTCCGTTGCCTCACCCAATCTGCTCTTTTATCTCTTAACGTTATACCCATCATTCTTTCCATAGGTCGTTGCGTCGTCCTCAATTTAAGTAGTACCCTTTTCGTAAGTCTCCAGGTTTCTGCCCCGTACGTGAGTACTGGTAAGACACAGCTGTTATACACTTTCCTCTGGAGTGATAATGGCAGCCTGCTGTTCATGATCTGAGAATGCCTTCATGATCTGAGAATGCATGATCTGAGAATGCCTATAGTTGCTATAGCAACTATAGTTTGTTTTTATCGATTATTAAAATCCGTCACGCCTCGCCGACGTACCGGTCTGGAATTCCAGTATTCACCATTGCAAACTTTGCAAAAATGTGACCCCAAAGTGTGTAAATCTTCAGTGGCCCTTGAAGCGAGAAATAGTTTGAGCAGCATGTACATCATTGATTGTCTTTAATAGCGGCTTACAAGTAGCGGCATTCGTTGGGAACGCTCTTGCTGGAGGCCTGACCGCAGGGAGTGTCGATGAAGCGTTTTCGCGTCCTGTACACGACCATACATCTCTGGTCAGCCGGACTGATAGCTGGACCGTGGTCTCCGCCCATGGCACAGCTCAGAGCGCAATGCATGACGAAAAAAAGCTGCTTGCTCGAGAGCCGCACTCCCGGCAGCGCCCTCGCCTGGCCGCTCTTGGTAGCTTTGGAGTGCCGAGCCCTCTGGAACACCAGGTAGGCTATCCTGGAGCCTAGGACGTCGTGAAGGCGCACCCCGTTGGTGGTGTCATTTTCGTTGAGCCGGCTTTGTCGCCAAGTGCCACTCTGCACAGCAGAAGCAAAATAAGTGTATTAAAGAAAAGTTATATATGCCAGAGGTTAAACGAACCAACTCGCGGTATGTCCATACTGCCACACCGTTTCAATGAGTGCGATGATCATTGTCCCCGTCTTGGTTTATAGCTGAAAACGAAAGTCCAAGTCTATATACGAATGCTGGTAAGCAGCTGTTTACACTTTTTATAGAATCGGGGTGTTGGTCCTGACCAGTTGCTATACCTGCAAGGAGGTTCTCGAGAGGTGTACCTTACATTTTCGTGATTGGAACATGATGCAAAGCGAAACATCGCAACAGGCATAAGACGCGCGAGGTCGCGTGTTCCATTCTCGGCCGCTGAAAGTGCATTCCTTGAAACACAAAATACTTCTTGTAATAAATTTAGACGCATGTGTTGTCGAAAGAATGACTGCAGAAGAGATTTATCTGGAGTCCACCACTGCGCCCTCTCGTCTAGCCATAGTTTGCTTTTACGTCCAGTGATTCAAAGCATGGGTGAAGGAAAAAGACTAGGAGGCTGCACGGCGTTGGGCAGCTAGCCCCGGCAAGACAACTTCTGATGTCTCTTCTTCCTCCATTCAGGGCATAGCTGCACGTTAGCTGTCGGGATGTATAGGCCACCTAAGGTATGTATTTGGTTCAGGGTAGCTCGGTCTCGCTGCGATCAGGCGTCGTCATCTGCTTTACCCTCTCCCGTAGTCTCTGTGCGCTCGGCGACTGGGAATTACCGCGTGACTGTCGCGTGGTGAGGACCTATTTCTCATGTGCCTTTCATTTTACACTTTTAATGACTACGCTTCAAATATGTTACGTGACGCCTCCCGCCTAGTCTTCGTACCTTCCTCCATGCGTGTTGTAGATGAATTTGATGTTTTTGGGGCGGTACTGATTACGCTTTATTTTTCTGAATCCTCGAGCAACCATGTTCTTCAGTGCATGAAGGCCAGAAATATTTGAGCGCAATGCATAAAGAATGCGAATTGTTGCGCTTGTGACGCTAACCGTTGTCGAAGAGGATCAGTTTGCAAAATCGCAACACCGCTTGACGGCACGCGGAACGAAGACTTTTGGCAAATCCCAGGCTGGCTGAACCGCCATTAAAATCCATTGATGGCTACATTTTCAATGTATTGACATCTTGCTCTTCCCCCTTGCAGCCACTGTCGTCTGCCATGTTTTTAAATGACTTCGATTCGCGGGTGGCCATTTGTACATTGAGCAATAGCGGGGGGAGCAGGAGTGGCGGAACCCACCTCACGATGACACCTCTAATGCGTTCGCATTAAATCAATATGGCGACACAACGTGTTGTCACCGTCCAAACGAATTGTGTATGAGGCGTGTACTGCAGCGGGGCTCCTCTTTCGCGCTACCCTAAGGACACTCGATGCCATGAAGCATCGCTTCCGTGAAGCCTGCGCGTGGCCTCCGAGATGCATGGCGCACCAGTGCGTGTGAACGGCGAGAAATGCGTCCTATGGCAACTAGGCTCCTCTCGCGCTTCTTTCTGGACGCGCTGCACCATCTGGAAGCTCTGCCGAGATGTCCGCGCGTGGCTTCTGCGACAAGAAGCGCGGCGAGGATGATAATTGTTCCTTCGCTTGCCGCACACTCAGTGGCACATGGCGAGTGGCAAAAGTTGGCGAGTGGTTCATTGAAAGCGGCACGTACACAGTGCATTTGTGGCGCAGCTTGCCAATCCGCTCGATTGCTGTCCTGGGGGAAGGGGGGCTATTCGGCCAATGTCTACCTAGGGGACATGTCCATGTCGTCTGCTGCTGAAGTTCTTATTGGCTTGGCTGGGGCACGCGTCAGAAGGAGACAGGCGCTCTCAGCTAACAAGCACCTGAGCAGCAGACGAAACGGACATGTCCACTATAGGTGGACACTTGCAGAATAGCCTCCCTGCAGGAACCCTTGTGACCTGGGTTCGATTCAGCGGAGCATTAGAGAAATTTAAGAGATCTTTTTCATCATTGTAGAGTGGAATATTACCCAGTGGTCCAACTCGGCGTGAAAGAGTTCCTTCGAACAGCGGGGCCTTACCAGTCCCGCACCTATAGTGACTCTCGTTGGCGTGAAAGAGGTTCGTTGAAGAGCGGCATGTGTGGACACATTGGCAATTACTCGGGGACCCTGTTACCTCAGCGCAGCAGTCCTATGCGTTAACCATTCGACCACTGTCTACCCAGTGAGCCAGGTGACGCGAAAACCGTTAGATGCCAACATAGATACATAGAATAGATACGTATATACATAGATAGCCCCCGGGCAGTGCGAGAACCATCTTAATCATCCTAAGAATGCTAGCGCATTAAACATGAAAAGAGCCACTGGAAGAAGCCCTACATGGTGCTGCTACAACCGAGAATCAGTTTTTGTGGTCGCAGTGCTCGGCGAAGTTCGTGTCCGATCCGATCTCGCGGCATCATTTTCATCGATCTCTCCTTGCAACAGCTTGTTAGCTTGACCGTGCACTTTGTCATCAGCGGCGTCAAATCACGTTAGGACGGACATGGCGGACGGAAACAGCTTTCAGATGAAAATCCAGATCCGACGAGTATTATGCGTCGGTGGGACGTTAGCGGTTTTCTTTACTTGACATTTTAAGCATAATTGTACACAGCGACTTTAAACCGCGTCAGCTCCAGCAGGTAGTATCGTAGCGAAGTGACGCGGCCGTTCGATATCTGACGCATCACCTCACCAGGGATACGGAAGTTGAAGGGGGATGAGCTCTGGCAGGGGCAAGTCCAAATACGCAGCTACGACGAAGAGAGGTAGCATTCCAACAACTAGGTTTATTCACTTGGTATTTTACCTTAAGTTTACACTGTACAAAAATATCTGCAAACAGAACGACGTCATACCCGTCGTCGTCTGCCTACCTGACTAGCCTTGACTCGCCTGGTGAAGTTGCGCCGTCTGCTGCTGTCTACTTGCTCACATCTCAAAAACTACTCGAACACCTTAAATAAGTTTACACAGCATCCAAGGGAAACATTTCTCCACCAATTCGCTTTTTCGTTACTCCGACCAATCAGGCAGGCCGACATCATCCAATAAGCGTCAGAGTTTAAGGGGCCAAGAAATGGTCGCATCAACACTCCGTACACAAAAGCACTCTGACCATAACTTATCAGCTTTTGACAGCCGAGCGTGGGAAGAGGACGCGTCATGTGCAAGTGTGACCTCAGGCGCGGCGGCGGCGGCAGCACATGCCCATATGCCCACGGTGCCGTCGCGGTTATTTGTGTACAATGGTTTCCCCTCGCGTCGAGGAGCCCACAAAATTCCCGGAAAGAAAGCAAAGAGGCCCGCGCTATACTCTTTTCGCGACACTATAGTGGCATATGGTTCCCTAATTTTTTGGGGAACCTCTTTGACTTGGTACATCTAGGCGCACATGGAATCGTTTACTAGAATACTTCATGTGTGCGTGTGCGTTAGGCTTACCTTATTGTACCCGGCGTAGAGGCAATACATGCTGCTGCCGTTCACGTGGTCACCTTCATCCCAGAATCGCCGCAAGCGCTCGTCGATAGCTGGATCGGCGCGCCCCCGTTCGATGAGCTCGTGTGCCAGGGCTTGCGCGATGACCTGGATCGGGCAGAGGCAGTCCCGTAAGCGTATACAGGAAACCAAATAAGGAAAGGAAAGTTGCAATTGGGATCTGTGGTTAACCGCGGTGCCGTTAACGTCAGTGACGGCTAACGGAGCGGTGCACGAAGCAGTGGTCACGTGGCCGGTCCTTAACGCAGCGTAACCGTAGCATCGCAGACAACGAGTCGCCGGTGAACGCAAAAAAAAAGGGAAATTCCGGCGGTAGAAACCATCTCGGGATGACTGTCGACGTTAATGGCAGCATTGCAGCGTCTCTGTGTAGCCACCGCCGAAACGCGTCATCTATGACCGTATAATTCGCGCACTGTAGGCGGGCTACTCTCTCGCGCTTCCCTCTGGACACGCTGCTCCACCTAGCGGCGGCACAGCGTGTTTTGCCCGTGTTTGAATGTGTGTTCAGGCAAGAGGGTATGAGTATGTATGACGCGGGTTCGATTCCGCCCAGCGCCGGAGGAAACGAAGGGTTTTTTTTTTTGTCATGGAAGAAGTGGCACATGCCTAGTGTCGCATACATAGAGTTTCTCACCATAATACCCAGAGAGAAATCTGGCGCTGCTGCGCTGTGGTATGCATGAGAATGCCGGTATATTGTGACTTCGGTAAGTCGCTTCGTTACGCCGCTTCAGTAAGTCATCTCGACTCCTTGACGTACGCTAAAGAATCACACGAAAACGTAGGCTTTAACGTAGCCAATATTGTCATGTTTGTACGTCTAGAGAATAGTAATAGAAAAAAAAATCACAGGGGGAGAGAAGCAACATTTGTCTGAGGCAGCACCTGGCGGAGGAAAGTGACCACACAGGGCTTTAAGGTTTAACAGTATTTCGCTTGTGACAACTAGCATCTTGAGATGACTCAAACGCTCATTGATGTTTAAAAAACGTGCGGACGCGTCGAAAAGCCAGCGATCAAGAAATACTTCTTTATCCGTGCTGAAAGCGAATCGTAATGAATTATCATTATTGCCGCTCTTCGGTGTGTACGCTGTAAACTAATTTACACGGTTATGGACCCTTATGCCCCATTATGAGTGTAAATTAGTCTACAGCGTAGCATCTAGAACTTTGATCAAATATTTACCCTCATTTTTGCTAGAATATGATAAGTTTTGCACGACTGTTGGCCGAAAGAATGCTTCGCTTGCACCCGTTCCCACAATGCGGCAGATTCCCCAATGGTTTCGACGCGGCGGCATGGTAAAAGCCGACGGCGGCCTTCGGGCAAGTGTTTTAGGGGTGGTGACATGCCTTTGTTGTAGTAGCCGCCGCCGCAAATTAAATTAGAGGGTGAAAGGTGTTTCCTTCAGAACTTAGCGACGCTTGATACAAGATAATGAGAGACCACCGAGACAGGCCACGTTGTTTGTGCCTCAATTTGCGTCTGTCACGAAAGTCCAGGCGCCGACTAGGGCTGTGTGAATAATAACTTTCGGGACTAAACTGAATACTAGACGAATAATATGCCGAAGTTAATCGGATCGAGTCGAGTAATTTTTGAATTATCAGCAGCCATTATCTCCGGGGATAATGCTACATGCATATTGCGTGTTTCTTTTTTGGACGATGCGCGCGGGCGCCCCGACAAAGAAAAACTGCTCCTGGGTCTCGAGCTGTCAGCTGAACTGGCCAGCGCTGCAGTTTTTTTTTGTATATATACAGTCTCAGTAATCTTCAGCGTTTCATCCTTCGTCCGCGTAACATTACTGTAAACACATCTTCACATTCTAGCATATTCACAACATTAGAAACTTTCTGTTAGATTCAACATTATTAAGTGTTGTTTATTCAAAGCACAAGTTGAGTATTAAGCGCAAATGAGCAGTTTCTTCGCCTACTCAGTACTTATAATTCAGTGCGCACATTGACGGCTTAGCCGCAGAATTCTGATTCCCTAAGCGACACGGTGTGCTACAACTACGTCTCGCGTTCTTATTTCAATATGGTCACCCGGATTAAATATGTCGTACGCGCGATCCAATCTTACGCTTCATCGCGCACAGCTGGCGATGTGAAATATTCGAAAACTATACTAGTGAATATTGAATTCGAAGGTCTAATGGAGTAGGAGAATGTTCGATTCGCTATTCGAAGTTTTCGAGTATTCGCACTCACATATACCGCTAACCACTTCCAACGAAAACGGGCGAAAGGTGCAAAAAATGTCGTTCGCTTTAAAAGGCAACATATAAGATATATTGAAAGCATCTACATGTTTCCTTGCAATAAAACTACCTTTAAACAAATTTACTTAATTGCATGCCAATATTGGCACATCTCACGGCGTAAGAAAAATAATAAAGCACCGCGACTGGGGCAAGTTATAGTTAGACCAGACCAACTAGCCTGCTTGGTACACAAAATGACAGCACAATCGACACACGTCCTGGCTCTTCGAGGAGCGAAGTGCAACTGAAGGCAGTCCGGAGCAAAGCGGACTGATTACAGCGAAGTTTACGAATATAGAGGTTTGAAAGAATAATTTATTAATCTAAACTGATTCAGTAGTTATTTTAATGGTATTGCACGGAATCGCACGGGTGGGCAAAATTAATCTGGATGCTCACCCCACTAGGTTATTTCTCGTAAGTCACTGTTCACTTTCGTGACCTCAAAACGGCACAATTTTCTAACTTAAAGAAGACATGTGTGCTGAGAATAAGTGTACGCAGCTCCGAATTTTGCGCACGCGTCGCGAACGCAACTTCTATTCGCACTGCGTCAGCGGTGAATAGGAACCACAAAACCAGCGGTTGCGAATTTTAGGCTACAAAGTTTGTTACAGGAAAAAAATGAAGTATTTTGCTTGTAGCAAAGTATTGGGACATGCTTTTAATGCGGGAAAAAGAAATATCACACACACTGCATACGTTTGGCTTACGTATATGTTATGCGTACGTTTCGTCGTAAAATTTATTTATTGAAAGGTGTTCAGAACAACGAAGCAAGATAAATGCCAGCTGAAGGGCCCTGTACAGGGTGATCGTTTCTAAGTTTTACGTAATGTTTAAAAATCGCCTGTGGCAGACAGCACAATTCTTGTCATTGAGCTAGATTATTCCGAGAGGCGCATACTATACTAGCACGAGAAATGGCGTTATTCTGAAAATTTATTCCAATTGTACACGCCTTGCAAACTCGCAGGCTACAATTCGTAAATTGCAATATGAGCCGTAAGGTAACTAATCCAACAGACAGTTAGTGGATTTTTGTTGATTTGTTGAATATGCGTTTCAGTTGTATATTGAACTGTGTTGAGTAATGATAATAATAGTAATAATTGAAGATGGGTTTCAATGTCATTTATTTTATATCGGGCAGAACACTCTTTTGAATTTGGAACAATAATGGGTAGCATGATGATGTTGATACAACTCTGTGGGCCAATTTTGTTATACACATTTAGATGCTCTATGTACAGTCTGGTTGGTCGACAAGCGCAATGTGCTTCGGCCGGTCAATTGAATGCTACCTTTACCAAATGTATTTCTTGAAAGACAAATTGAAAAAGAAAATGGAATTTCTCGTTCAAGTAATCTCCGTCTCTGAAAAACAGCTCAATGACTAAAATTATGTCATCGATCTGCAACAGGCAATTTTTTTAGAAATTTAATCAAACGTAAAAATGATCCCCCGTATATTTACAAGCTATTGCAAAACATCTTCATCTGCTAGTCAACGCACTTAATTTTGCCGGCTATTCAAGATTGTGAAACCGGGACTCTCGCCTGCAGGGCCCGCGTGCGTGAGCATCGAGTGGGTTTGTCACCTGTCCGAGTGCGGCGAAGTTGTACGCTGACGGGGCCCCGGCGTCGTAGTACGGAGGCCGGAAAAAGGCCGCCGGCGAGCCCACGTTGACCACCGACGCCATGGCGGGGAGCAGCGCCTGAGCCAACGGTGGCAGGGCGTGCCACGCTCGGAGACGTCGCAGCCAGAGCTGTGGGAAGCTGGGGGCCGTCACGGCGTCGCCTCGCTGATCTGGCGTCCCAGCAGCGCTCTGCGGAACGCCAGGAGAGGGCGATCAAAGTTCACGTGTGTGGAGCCAGAAGTTAAAGTGCACATAGTTGTGCGTGCGTAGACCAACTATTGAAAAAAAAATCAACTCCACCTTATCTTGAAACGGGAAGTAAGCTTTCACCGGAAGTTAGCGCGGGATCCATAGAAAAACAGTGCGAGTTTGGAAGCCAAGCCTTCTTTCAATACCGGCAAATGTTAAATGGGACAACTATTTCTTGCGCGTCATACCGCCACTTTCGAATCCATGCGTCAAGAGTAACCGTTGCTCAGAAATGCATTCCATGTTCTGTCTAATACAGCTCGCGATTGTACACATTATTTTCCTAAACTTCGTCGTCTTTCTGGCATCAAACGGGCCTTGCGCCTTCGCAAATCGATCGTTTGCAACAAAACATGGCGTAATAAATGCAAGAATCATCATTGATTATGCATGTGCGTAAATGCTTATTGCTTTCACGCCTTTCGAAAAAGATGTTTTTATACGAATTGAAAAAAAAACAAACATGAAGCGCTATGTATAATTCTAGAAGATCGACATGAGCAGCAAACTCGGACATTAGCTAAATCCACGTAGAAACCATCACGCCCATAGTATGGGTGAACTATCGGAACGCCAGAGTTTCTTCCATGGACCGCGTAATGATCCACCACAGGTATTCACGTCAAAGAAAAACGAAAGTATTTTTTGTCCACTGCAGGATGAAGGCCACTCCCAGTGATCTCCGAGTACCCCTGTCCTGTGCTAGCTGATTCAAACTTGCGCCTTCGAATTTCCTAATTTCATCACCCCCCCCCCCCCCCCCCTGATTTCCTACATCCTCGACTGTGCTACCCTCTCCTTGGCACACATTCTGGAACTCTAGTGGTTCACCGGTTACCTGCCCTACGCATTACCTGGCCTGCCCAGCTCCATTTTATTTCTCTATTAATGTCAACTAGAACATCAGCTATCCCCGTTTGCTCTCTCATCCATGCTGCTCTCTTCCTGTCTCTTAACGTTCCGGACAACTATTTTCGTTTTATCGCTCTTTGCGCAGTCCTTAACTTGTTCTCGAGCATTTTTGTTAACCTCCAAGATTTTGCTCCATATGTAAGCATCAGTAGAATGCAGAGATTGCATAATGATTCTACATTTCTCTTTTCAACAACAGTGGTATGCTTACACTCAGGATTTCGTAATACCTGCCGTATGCACTCCAACCCATTTTTATTCTTCTGTAAATTTCCCTCTCATGATCAGGGTCTCCTGCGAGTAATTGACCTAGATAAACATACTCCTGCACACACTTTAGAGGCTCATTGGCAATCATGAATTTTTTCCCCCAGGCAATAGTACATTATCTTTACCTTCTGCATATAATGTTCAACCCTACTTATCTGTTATGGTTTGCTGTTAAATTTGTTGCAATTCGTCCGCAATGTTGCTTAACAGGACAATGGCATTGGTAAATCGAAGGTTGTTGAGATATTCGCCATCGATCTGTACCCCTAAGCCTTCCGAGTGTAACGACACACACACACACACACACACACACACACACACACACACACACACACACACACACACACACACACACACACACACACACACACACACACACACACACACACACACACACACACACACACACACACACACACACACACACACACACACGCGTATATATATATATATATATATATATGGTGTCCCAGCTAACTTGGACCAAGATTTTAAAAATACCCGAGAGCTCTAGAGAAATCGTGCCAACTGCGTTGTAGTCATAGTCGTATGTACTTAGGGCCAGTCCTTTTTCATCATGAAGTATTGCTTAATCAATCACTTTCTAATTATTGCTTGAATCACAAACATATGAATTACAAAGTTGTAGGGCACCTTAAATAACCTCCGAATCAAGCATTTATTTCGTGCTGAAGTGGTCCGGCTTCTCTTTTCCAAGAGAAAACAAAAGCCCGCGATATACGAAATAGATGCGCACTCGCAAGCCGCTACTCAATCGCCCACAAGCAACCATTTAAATGATATACGGCCGCATTCTCTTATCACCGCATCGTACAAGGCTCCGCTACGCTTATCAATGCGTCATCGGCGCATTCCCTTGATCCCGCGACCATCACATAGCGTGCAGCCCTGTATCGGGCTGCCGCCGCTAGTAAAGCCGTGTATCCGTGGCTACCCGCTTGGGAGCGCGTGAGTAGCGGCACGCGAGAGCGTATGTATTTCGTATTTTGGATGTTTCGCGCGCGTTTGTGTTTTCTCGGAGAGAGAGAGAGAGAGAGAGAGAAACTTTATTTGGTTCCTTCAAGGATTTAGCGTCTCGAGGTCTCGGTCGTCTTGGGCGCCGGCGACTTGGAGCCTCTTCCGGCAAGGGTGGGCCCCTATTCCAGGGCTCTACTGAGCCTAGCTACCTCACTAGCGTGCTGCACTAAGGCCCTTTGGGCCGTGAGCTCGCAGCTGGTAAGCCGACTCTCCCATTGCTCCGCACTCGGATTATTGTGTTGGTGGAATGATTGATTGTGTTTACATTCCCATGTGACATGATATATTGTGGGTGTGGCCCCACACCATGGGCAGGTGTCTCTGTATTGTGTTGGGTACATATTGTTTAGGATGTATAAATTTGGGAAGGAGTTTGTCTGCAATCTGCGCCAACTCGTTGCTTCCTCCTGCGTTAGAGCTTTGTGCGGTGGGGGATATTTGGCTCTCGTCCCTCTGTATAAGTTTAAGATTTCTGTGTATCCTCCTTCACAAGCGTGTGGGTGATACTCCGGGGCGCGCGACTGCTCTGCTCGGAACGTGGTCTCTCGAGCTAGGCTGTCTGCCCTTTCGTTACCCTCTATGCCTGCGTGGGCCGGAATCCAAATTAACTTGTGTGTAACGTTCCTCTCGGCGAAGTTGGCTCCGCCAAGAATTCTGAGGGCGGCTTTGCTAATCCTGCCCCTCGTGTAATTTCTGCACGCTTCCTTCGAGTCTGTTAAGATGTTTAGAGGCCTGCCTGTCCTATATCCTTCTACTGCCGCCAGCGCCACGACAATTTCTTCGGCCTCCGCTGTGTAAAACCAACGAGGCAAAGCTGAGCACTAAACAAATGCTTGATTCGGAGGTTATTTGAGGTGCCCTACAACTCCGTTATTGGTATGTCTACGATTCAAGCAATGATCAAAGAGTTCGCTAATTAAAAGTAATTAGGTAATACTTCTTGATGAAAAAACGCTGGCCAAAAGTACATACGACTACGGCTACGATGCAGTCGGTACGATTTGTCTAGAGCTCTTGGTTATTTTTAAAATGTTGGTCCAAGTTAGCTGGGGCACCCTGTATATATATATATATATATATGTAAAAGTAACAAAGTACGAACCGTCCTGGCAACCCCGAGCGCTGCAAAGAGGTGTTCTGGATCAGAGCTCTCTGCCGCCGACTTCGGGAACAATGCGACTCCTGGCTCTGTGGGGGCCGTTGAGTATTGTGCCGACGAGGCTCCGGTGGTTGCCATGACGTCGCCGAACTTTGCTCCGTCCCTGACGATGAAGGCCGCTACGTCCTGGAACTCGGCCATGAATCGCGTCACGGCCGAGATGGTCTCAGGGGACACGACGTTCTGGCCTGCACCGTCAAGACGTGCGCGCCGTGCATAAACGCGAGGCGCCGCTGTGATGAACGAGCTTACAGCTGTTCATCACGTATAACGACAATCTTTTCTGCAGTTTGGACGTACCCTGAATTGTCTTTTTGCATCGTTTATGCAATTGTTTTTGTCAGCTGTTACACTGTTTCACGCAGTATTATGTAAGCGCAGGGGAATAGTATTTATTTGACTTTACGAGCTTATAGAGTGTGAAGGTCGACTGAGCCTATAGAGACAGAGAGAGAGAGGTAAAAGGCAGGTAGGGATTTTAGTCAGT
Organism: Dermacentor variabilis; assembly: GCF_050947875.1. Classification (NCBI taxonomy): domain Eukaryota; kingdom Metazoa; phylum Arthropoda; class Arachnida; order Ixodida; family Ixodidae; genus Dermacentor; species Dermacentor variabilis. The sequence goes on along the minus strand of NC_134575.1, from coordinate 22,907,858 downwards.
CAAGAGTCCGAGTGGTTACCTTGCGCTGGGGGAAGGGAGAAGGAGAATAGAAAGAAGGCAGAGAAAGAGAGATAAAGGGGTAGAGAGACGAACATGGACGTCCCTGCAGAGTCATAGGCACTCGCACAAGCGAGACGTTCTCAGAAAGCACAAAAGTACCTTCTGTTCGCTCAGAAGAGGATCATCTAGTTTTCTGAGCCTATAGTGTCCGTGTGTGAATCTGTATGGACGGTGCCTGTAGACACATATGGACGCAGTCTATAGATTTGGAGCATTTTGCATAAAGCTCACCTTCAAGCATGTCGAGGGCCCTGTACGGCACGCCACTGACTTTTTCTACCATGCGCAGGCACTTATCCTCTGGTGTCGGCTAAAAGAAAAGGAAACACATAGCAATGCCTGTTAATACCGTTCACGTAAGACAACGTTAAGGAAATTATCAATGAAAAGATTAGAAAGCGGGAGTATTGTATCTCTTGCGGAGCAAGAGCGTACAGTCAATTGCGCAGCGCCTCTAATCTGTCGGGCATCTTATCCTATGGCAGCAGCAGTAGTTTATGAAACGTCTACGAGACGGCGTTCAGAGCCTCTTTATACCCCTTCTATTGCGGTGCATTAGCTTGGGTTCAGAGCCACTATACTTCTCTAGATATCCGAAACTATTTTAAGAAAATAGGCACTCGGTTCGTTTTAGAAATCTTGTTAATACCTCTAGCAGACGTCTATACAGGGCTAACGTGACTGCTAAGATATCCTGACCACCTTGAGGCGATACCTTGCAGCTGTTTAGATGTACGTGTGTTCAGTACACCAGCGTGTACGATCTGAAAAAAATTCAGAAATGACTGGCGATCATCGCATAACATTTCTTCTGCCGTATTCCTAAGCCTATACGTTCCGCGGTGGTGTTCTACACATCGAAGATATATTTCGCCGAACCTGCTTAAATATGAACGTCGCTCGTCCATGCGATCGGCGCCACTCTTCTTGAATATCATACCCAGGTGCAGCCGTTATTTTTGTTTTATCGATGCGCTCTGTTCTCTTCCTAGGCGGTAGAGGGCAGCATTCAATGGTTCCCGCTTCTTATGGTACTTCTTTAAATAGCAGATCATATTTTTACACTTCTAAAAAAGGAATTTTGAGAGTTTTTCTCATTGCTGAACATATAGTGAACTGCAGAGGTGGCATCAACCACTGGGTGTCACCACTAACCATGGCCACATTCTCCTTTGGGAGCTCTTCGTTCTCGCGTGTCCTGTTGAGAGCCGCCAGGACGTCCGCCTTGGGTCCGACCAGGTAGCGAAGGACGTGCCAGGCCAGCACCAGCCGCTTGCTCAGCCTGTCACCAGGCTGCGACAAGTACGCCACCATGGCCAGTGCTTGCTCGTCCGCGGTCACGTGCTCGTAGGAAGCGTGCTTCGAGCCTCCGAACAGGGACAGCAGCTCTTTCCACCGGTCTGCAGAAACAGTGGCGAGCGAGCCAGATCGCGAGATCATATTCTTCCAAATAATAACTGAATCCTGCGGGCCCACTTTGTGCTTAGCCCACGTTCAAGTGTTTCCACTGGCGTGCGTCGTTAGCAGGGGGAGTAATTGAGTTAAACGTTATCGCGTGCGCAGGCAGAGCTCAAGCCGTTTGGCTACCCTAGTCTGAAACTGTCCAAGTTGTTGTCGAGGGCATGGCGACGTCAACAAGAGGTAGCTATATAGTTATGACGAACTGAACAAAGCGCACTCGCCGTAGTGTATGCTCTGTCCCCCCAAAAAGCTGGTCTGAAAACGACAAGAACTAACCGGATGTGACGCCGGTGCTGTCGGACAGGCTTGCGATGCTCATTTTGACCGCCTCAGTGGATTCCTCTGTGTCGTTCACAAACTCTGAAACTGAAAACCGCAATACATACGAGTGGGTGCTTGCACGAAATTATCGAATACATTTCAAGATGCGCAATTCTTTATCAATGACTGCAAACGCTTTGAAATTTAACCGGATCAATTACACGTAGACAATGTATCGCAGAATTTAGCTACAATGCGTCGTGACGTCACAAATTTCCAAGCATTCGATCGCATTTCAGCAGTTTTGGCGCAGAAAATGTTCTCAAAAAATTTTCTGCTTACAGTCTGTGGTTCCTTTAGAATACAGTCAAACAGTCCTTCTATATCAGCGGGTAATTATCTATATCCGAGCAGAGCCTGCACAAATATGTGACGTCGCGTCTAGCTGCCTAGCGCTGGAGCTTCAGGACGACCTCACCACACGTCGTGAACAAGAACACTCGAGTTTAAACTAAGGAATAAATCCAAACACTTAAGAATTAGAACAAGCCATTTTGCCTCGGTAGTCAGCCCATGCGAAGGGCTGTAGCATACCTCTGGAAATAGTACGCGTGTTAGCTTTGCATGTAGTGGAAACTCACTTTCATCATCAGAATCCATGAGCTGCTCTGTTATGGTATTATTTTTTATGAGAGCGTATTGGTGGAGGAAAGACCGGTAGAACTCTTCGATATCATCTTCTCCCATTGTTCGTGAAGCGGTGATGAATTCATTCACCTCTGGGTTTAGCGTGATCTGCAGAGAAAAAAGTAAAGGCGGTATCTCTGTCACTCTCTCTGTCTAGTTGCTACAAAATGCGCCATAATTAAGTGTTGCTGAGTGGCAATGAGTCTGCAGATTATGCTGTACCAGAGTCAAGAAACGCATTTTGGATTACTAGTCCCCTCCCGCACAATTGCCCACAATAAATGTTTGTGAAAGTGGAATCATATCAGCAAAAGCGTCAACGCTCCGTAGATGGACTACAACATCAGAGATCTTAAATGCTTTTCTGCATATGAGACTTGCAAGTTTATTGAGCGTATGCTTTGCTCGCAAGGAACCTACATCCTCGACTCACTAGAATTGACATTCGTCACAGAACTGGAACAAATTTTATTCAAATAGGTCCGCCAGTTGTCGTACCAAAAATAATTCCAGCGTTATAGAAGTATTTGCTTGATACGCTATGGTAAAGAGCTCGCAGAGCAACTGAATCATCGAAACAGGCGATGGATCGAGATATTGCTTAGTTTGCTTTCGTGTCATCACTCACATCGACAACAAATGGCGCCGAGGGGTCGCCGATGACGTCGTACTTGCGGGAGAAGGCCACCGGTGCGTCGACACCGTACCCGAGCGAGAGCTCCACCATGCGCTGCAAGGGGTCCTCCGACGGGTCGTCCGCCATGTGACGTAGGTCGAGGTTGAAGCGAGACAGGAAAGAGAGAACGTCCAGCACGCCCTCGTTCGGATTCCGCGAGTATCCTGCGCAGGACTTCATGAGTTCATCGCCGTCCGCCCCAACGGGCCCGTAGTTCTCCTTTTCGTTGGCGGAGTCGTTTTGTCTGGTTCCTTCCGTGACCGCCGAGCGCTTCACACGTGATGTGACGTGGGAGTACATTTTCCGGCCAAGAGAGAGAGTGATGAAAAAAAAAAAGAAACGTTACTTAGATATGTCAGCAAGACGAGTGTCCAGTTTCTTATTTTACTAATTGGGAGAGCACACACAAAAAAGGAAGAAATTGGGCGAAACACTCCACGACACTGTGTAGTATGACAATCAAGGCAGTGAGTTGTCTGTGGATGCCGGTTGACGGCTTGGACTGAAAGAGCTGCTGGTGCCAGTTAGTGTAGGAGAATTTTAGTCCTACCTTAATGTCTTAATGCCTTCGTGGAGGCAGCAGCAGTGCCGGTAGCGCCATATTGTGGCATTGTATACGCACAACGAAGGATAAGGAACGTTTTTTTTTTGCGCGGCGCCACTGTTATCACCTATAGAAAGAGAGAGAGAGATAGAGAGAGAGAGAGAGAGAGGATCCACTAAGCTCCGTTGACGTCGATACCAACGGCTCAGTTTGCACCCGCAAGTAGGTGAAACCTGGTCGCTGTAGTATATAGTTGTGTGTACTCTAGTTCATGCCAGCATCACGAAATGATGGTGCCATCAGCTTCGCCGCGCACGGCTTTGTCACTGGTGTTCTGCATTCTGATACTCCTGAATATGTAATACCTTTACGGACAGGTTAAAATTATCTATCATGTGTTAAGGGGATGTGCCGGCGTACTTCTCCTTTGTTCTGTCCTTTGTATGCCTCTATTTGTTACTGTTCACGCGTGGCCTCCAAGATTGTTCGCAGTTGCAATCTCGGAGACCACGTGCGTACGAGCGAAGACAGAGGCGACAACAGGGGACGCACCGCTCGTTTCGTCTCCAGAGTTACTGCGCATTTGGTAGCATATACAGTAATGCTGCTAGTTTCGTCCTTTCTTTTGTCTACATCCGTTGTCGCTGCATGCACTTGCGGTTGAGCATACAACTAGCCCAACGGAATGTACCCGCTCGCCCAGCTTTGAGCGAGAAATGTCACCATACCTCAGCAGAGTCCGAATGGAAGCTGGGAAACGTGACCGAAGAGTCACAAACGAAAGTGTTCCGCTTCTTGCAAGGGTCCGCCTGGCTGACCACCGTTTTGACGAACCAGTCCTTTACTTGTCGGCACAGGGAGGTGTTGCATTCGGCAGCAGGGCCACTTTCCGTGGAAACCCCTCAGGCGCTTCGAAGCCTCCGTCGTCGCCTTCCTCCAGCTCCGCCTGTCCATCCGCTGTCGTTGGTCACTCCGCTGTCGTCACTGCTTCTGTCGGTGACGTCACCCGGCGAACGGCTGCCCGCGCCCTCAGTTTCACTGCAGCGGACTCCTCCAGGGCTGCTCGGCCCCTCGGAGCATTGGGGCATCTTGTCTGCGGCTGCGTTAGGGGAGAGGGTAATCGCTCGCCTACTTTTTCGGTTTAACCCTCTTTTCAGCGCTTGAAAAGACACAAAACGAAGAATCCTGAAGGTCAGTCAAGTTAGCGAATAGTCTTTTGACGAAGTGCAGGTTAGGGCTGGTTGGTTGGAAATGATTACATTCACCGCGTTAATGTAGAATCTGAACAACAACAACAACAACAACAACAACAACAAAAGAAGAGGGACAAGAACACGGCAACGATTTTGAATTGTCGCATTCGTTGCGGAGCAACTTTTATAGGAAAAAAAATACAGGAAATAATAAAAAATAACATATATCAGTGGTGTGAACGAAATCTACGTGGACAGTGCAGGCACGCATTCAAGCGTGCGCACACGCAACACATATGGAGCTCCTGCGATCAATTAAGAAAAAAAAGTAATTGCATTCTTTCTCAGAGCAGTCGATGGTATGCCGAAAAGTTTGTGCAGATTTCATGCCGTTGTTAACTTTCTGTTATAAATCATGCGATAGCAATTGGCCTAGACCTACACGTCACCTATATAGCAGACAGTCGACACTGTTGAACCCTCTGCTAGCAAAAAGGCTTTCTAAATCAATCAATCAATCAATCAATGAATCAATCAATCAATCAATCAATCAATCAATCAATCAATCAATCAATCAATCAATCAATCAATCAATCAATCAATCAATCAATCAATCAATTAATCAATTTTATTGGTAAGTAAATTGACACAGAAACAGTTGTACACACGAGTGGGTCCCAATGTATAAACTGCAAATGGTAGCTCTACGATGACTTGCAGATCAAGAAATTAAGCGACGCTAACGATGCGTTCGTGAAATAATTAATGAGCAGATGAAAGAGGAAATAAGTATACTGATGTCATACATAAGTACATAATAAGAACAAGTTAGAAAAAATAAAAGACAGGGTTATAAAGAATACAAAAAAAAACGACACAAACTACCAAAACATGTATAACGTATCATCACGATGGAGTGAGATAACTTATTTCGTAGACTTCCATTAAGCAAGAGATGTTGGCAAGTCCAATTCCTTAACTGTATTAGTCTCCATAGATTTACGATCTGGCTGCTGGCGTAGAATTCATATTTTTTGCGAATGCCTTATTTACACATATTTTGGAAGAGCAGCAATGTCGTGGCTTAGATAAGTGTGTATGGTCACAAAACCAATGCCTTTCGGCTCTTTAATGGCAGATCAAGTCGATGATTATTCACCCAAAAAGTGATTTGTACGAAACAGGCTCTCAAAATGACAGTAAGAAATAAATACGTATATATTTTTTCTACTTTACAAAGCCGTGCGATACTCGCCTGTTCTCGTTTCTGAGGCGGACTTGAGTCGTGGCGTCCAAAGGGGCCACCCATACGTGATCCCTTGAATTGCTTGGGTTTTCCCACCTGTTGGCAAAAAAAAGAAAGAAATAAACTGGATATCACGGCGCCGGCTGACTAGTTTAGGAGCAAAGATAGAAGTAAGCTATTACCGAATCTGGTAAGCACGAACAAGGTTATGCGCTCAAAATAGCTCGAGATATCAGGTAATTCGATGTACGCAAACTCGCCTACAAATAACATTTCTGACACGTTCCTTATATACGATTCTGTTATCTTCATTGGATCGCAGGAACGCCCACAGCGTTCCTGCAAAGACTAACCCGAAGACCAGGGCTGAATTTACTGATCATTAGTGAGCCCCCATAACTGAACTTTCATGATAATTTATGCTTTCAGTATTTGCGACGCCATATCCTAAGTTATCTCGGTAATGCCTTTCGTCGAAGAAATAGAAGACGCCCTATACAAAGCTATTTGAGAGGTTGAAAGCGTCGAGTCCTCGTCACCCTACCATTCTTTTGTTCCATCCGCTGATGAGCATTATAACCATGATGAAGCAAGCAATGAAGACGATGGAGACGAAGACTTCCTTCCAGTGAGTCCGCACCTTGGACTGATACTGCCGCCACAGCTGCCGGTTGGCCATGCTAAACGTGCGATATGATCGTGTCAGATAGTACCCCGAACAAAAAAAAAGTAACAAAAATGTATGCAGTGCGCGAAAATTATGTACAATGTTATCTACAAGACATAAGCACTGTCAATGAATAGATAGCGTAGACGTATAGTAGGCATCTTTATTTATTTATTATTTATGAATGCTTTGGTTTTGAATGCAATACCATTGCAGGTGGGTATACATATTTGTACAGCAACATGTTCACACAGAAATGAAATGCTTTCAGGCAAAGGCTTCAGCAACACGTATACGCAGGAGAAACTAGTTCACCAACGTCATGAAGTGCAAGACCGTAAGATATAACTTCAGTACGGGATATACGAGCACCGGATATGGCTTAGCACGCATACAAAAATAAGATCACTCATTATTGAATATGCGCCTCAAACAATAACAATAAATTCTGAATTACTACACTGTCGGCAAGGTTTTTCCAGTCGGCTATGGTTCTAGGAAAATATGAATATTTGTAGGAATATGTAGGAATAGGAATACCTTTTAGAGAATTATTCGCAGTAAGACTTCATTTTGATCGTTCTTATATATATAATTTTATGCCAATTAGCGTTTCATATTTCAACACTTTTCGCACTATTTTACAATCTGAAATCTACAATATTATAGACCATCTGTACAAACTCACAGTTTGCACTATGTAGGCACTAAATATCTCAGCTCCTTGCAACTGTTTAAACCAGTGATAGCCCTACCCCAGCTGCAACCTTATGCGTGGTTACGTAGCTACACCATGAATACATTGCCAGAGAGTTAAGCTGTACACTCTCAGCTGAGATGAATGTGCAAATCAAGTGCCTCATTGCAGTTTAGACAAGTTGCTTCGCTGAAAGATTCAAAACAAGCAATATACACGCTACTCCGAACCAGGTGTGGGCGATATATTCAATGGATCTTCCGCTTTTAAAAGAAATAGTTGTCAGACAATAAAGCCAATATAAGCCATACATTTTCCTTAACATTCGTATATAAAACGGGTATACCTGCATAAACGAGGATTCTGCCATATTTTGTCGTATCGCAGCCATAATTGCTGGCAGAGCACTAGCGATTTATTGCTTTCAATGGCGGACCGTTGAGTAGGCATCCTTTGCAAAAATAAACGGTGTCCAATTTGGGCCTTGTGCTGCTTATTTTTTTTTTATTTTAGTACCTTCAGGGCCCGTAGGGTGTCACAGAAGGGAGTGGTAACAATAAACAGAAAGAGAAAACGCAAGGCAAATATTAGGTAACATATTCAAGGACATTCTTAAGGTCACTTGGGTCCGTAATAGATACAATGGGAGTGTGCTTGTGGTTCGAATCATTACAAGCTTGAGAAACGAAAGAATGAAAGTGTCGGTTATTGTGGCAAGGAGGAACAAGCACATTATAATAATGGTCAATACGAGATGATATGAAGAGTGGGAAGTAATTCTTGCTTGTAACAACAACAACAACAACAACAACAACAACAACAACAACAACAACAACAACAACAACAACAACAACAACAACAACAACAACAACAACAACAACAACAACAACAACAACAACAACAACAACAACAACAACAACAACAACAACAATAATAATAATAATAATAATAATAATAATAATAAAGGAGTAGCCAGGAGTTGCGCAGTGCTCGTTGTATCATGCAGTGTCGGTGAAATTTGCGGCTGTGGGAAGCTCTGAATGCCGAGTTCAAGAATTTGCTTCCGAGATTTCCAGCAGTGCGGATTTACGTATTACGATGCGCGTGATGACTTCATTTCTTTCGACAAAGGGTGTACGTAACTGTGTCGCATAAAGCGTGCGTAAACTATGCACAGTTGGCAGTGTGTATTACCTGATTGAAGCCTCTGACGGTGAACGGGACCTGCGAATGAAACGACAGAGATAACAACTATATTGTTTTTGATAATGAGCTTTTGATAATCACAGGTTTTGTATTTCGGAACTGGGTATTAGCGGTTCGTGAGAGCTAAACCAGCGCAGTAACCATGTTTAAGGTCTCTTTCTTTAAATATAGAGCAATGCCACACTATAAACCACTGCTCATGGAGGACGCCTTTGTTTATTTCAATATCACAACTAAATTAGCAGGTAGTACAACCAACGCGATGGTGGCAGTAATCCTTGAAGGAAAGATTCATGGAGCACCATCACACAATTAACGAATTAGTGAACCATCTACGTTGCTCGCCCGTCTAGAGTCGGCGTGGTCCTCTGAAGTGGCACTGCAATGCCTTGGCGTTTATGATGCCTCTCTATGTCTTGCACTGCTGAAAAGACTTCTTTTAAGGCTAGTGAATAATCTGTCCACAAAGTAAATGCTCACAGCAGCAAAAAACTGTTAAACTTCGCTGCTTAAGCTTTTGGAATAATGCCTTTCTACTTGTGTGAGATTCAAAGACGACATCCACAAATGAGTTCTTACGCTTAAACTGCTTGCCAGAGCAGATGTCAGGCACTCTAATGGTGGAGATATTATTGCAGAAGGCAAACGGTGATTTGCACGCCGCACTTACGAATAAAAGGAAAGCTTTGTGGATTTGGTCTCACACTCACTTTTCGATCAATTGGAATCATAGCAATAGTATAGCTTATTCGACAATCTTAAACGTTCCCCAAGAATAGCATTGTGTTTAATTTCGATTGTTAGGAAAGCACCAGGTTTAAACGCTGGTTCTAAAACATAATTGCTTACCAATGAACAGCAGAATAAGATACAGCCTTTCGTCAATACAGTTCGCAATGCTACTTGCGGCAGAGGTAATTTTTTTTTATTTTTCGGTGGCGTATGCAGCCGAGTGCCGTTTATGAAGTCGTTTGTGTCAGCCTTCAAGGTCTCAATCCATCTACGAAATTCCTGCGGGTAGGCGTGGCAGCCTTTCGCATCTGGCGGCAACGAAACGATGAAGCGCACTCTTACCTTACCAACACCACGGAAGGCGAGCGAGACCTAAAAAAGCCAGACATGTTCGCTGCAGGCGTTTTTTTCAAATGTCCGTACACGCGACTGTAGACAGTAGGGCGCGCGGAAGACGTGGCCCAACAATGGCTTGGAACGAAGGTGAACTGATGATGATGATGAATATGGTCGTACCCTTTGCAGCAAAGATGATGCCAACTGATGATGATTATTGTGGTCATATACGCCAAACACTCACTTCAGTAGGTAAACTAGGAATCGGGAGATAGCCCTTAGATTTGTCGTTATTGAAACTGTGTTGTTTTTTTTATGGAGAACTTATGCTGTTTTCAACGAACCTTTCTCTGAGAAAAAGACGAGCACCGCGAATGAGTCTTGCAAGGGAGGGAAACTGACGGCCGGCAAGAAATTTACAGAAAAACTAAGCACAAGACCATAAAGGAAAGATAAAAAGAATGAATGCGAAACTTAAAAGTTCCAGCATCAGGCTACATTGTCAAACAGGTATCGAGGAATAACACATAAGTGACTTATATTCGCGCTGAGAACACGTATGTTCTAAATCGTTCACCACATCTGGGTCAGCCTTAGCACGTGCTACCATGCAGTTGTTCTCAAGGTTTTGTCAGAAAAGTCTTGCGCAAGTGGAAGAATAGGGCACCGCAAAGGACACTGGTCGATCCCATAAATGCAGTCTACTAACTGATCATTTTTTAGATTGCGCATTTCTTGTTTTCTTGCGTGGTGCTCATTTGTTTCATTCATGCGGTAATTTCATAGGATAACCTTGAGCCAACTAGCGTCCTACAGAAGTGATGCTCATGTTGTACGCATGTTGTGTGGGATAGCCAAGCTTAGAATGGACACCTAGACAAAATGTCATAGTAACGTAGGTAAATATGATGACAGGGGACGCGCACAATGGGTGTCGGAACATGCGAGTGAAGCAAGCTCACAGAAAGCAGACCGATCTACACTGAGTGCTCTTGCTTGAAGAACGAAATAGTCGGCATAGACTTTAATGAAATCTGAAGCCGCGAGCCATATTATACTACAAAGCATGCTACTTCGTAAAATTGACAGAAAGGATAAAAACAGGGATAGGAAAGGTCGTCAGAAGGAGAAATTAGACAAAAAATAAAGGCACACGTAATCAAGGGTCAAGTGATGTGAGGAATGCTGCAACCACTCACTCAAATTTTAATGTACGTCCACAGCTCGCACGTCGCTGAAAGTGTGTACAGAAAACAGGGCTGCCACAAGTGCTCGTTCAGATGTTTATTTCGCTTCACAAGTTCGGTATATGCCACTGTTATCAAGACCTGACCTTCAAATTGACGGCGCTATCTCCGACAAGAGGGCAGGGGCAGCATTGTTATACTGTGCAGTGCGATGCATGCCACTGTCTAAAAGTCGTCAAGTACAACGTTTTGGCACAGTCCACTAGCCTATAGGAGGATGACCCCGTCGCCGTTATGTCTAGTGTGCGGTCGGCAAAGGAAATCCCATAGTCCGTGGGAGCGTCGCTTGTGTTTAGTAAGCTTACTCTTTGTGCTGTCACCTAGAGGAAGAGGACGACGAAGCACGTTTCAAAATACGACAGCAGTACGTAATTCTCTAGTCCCATCCCGACGAAAAGTATCCAACCCGGGTGACTCGTATGCGTCAGCTACAGTGGCAAGCTGTGCTATGCAGTTCTGACCCGCTTCGCAAGTCTCGGAGTCCTGGTTTACCACTGCCTGAAGATTTTGCAGGCATTTCAGGGAAAATATGCTGGGGTTTCATTCGCTATAACCGAGCTTCGCTATTTCCGAGTTGAGCACTTTTTTACTGTTACACGCGACGCGTTTTCCGGTGTGTTGCGCTACCGACGTCGGGGTGTGCCTTCCTGCAGCCTGGTATTCGGTCGCATAGCTGCAGCTGTTAGTGATGGTGTATCCATAGGATCACTGTCCGGCGGCAAGTTCTCACCGACACCAAGGCCGCGCTTTTGGGTTCCGACGCAGGCTGCTCGCTTCGGATTTCTTGCTGACATCCGATATACTGACCATGCCACTGCATGCAGCTGTCTTCTGTCACTGTCGCCGCACGAGAGTGGTTTCAGAAATCTCCTGAACAGCTTTGCTGTAAGAGAAATTTACGATGGGCTTTTCGTTATTTTTAAGTACAATGTAGCAGCATGAATGCACATTTATTACCGATATCGAAATCAGTTACCGTCATATGTGCCTCGATGCCTGCGCCTTGGTCGGTACTCTTTAGTATGCCCAAAGGGAAATTAAGTACTAAGAAAACAAAATCGACTGACTACGAACGCGTGCGATCGTGCGTATACGACAACTATGAAGCTGGCACGGAAGTTAAACGCAGCGAAGGCGTAGTTTCCGATACTTTCTTGCTTTACAAAAAAAAGAAAGATACAAAAAGAGAAGGAAAGAGTGACGCGAAGCGCTGGCGTCCGATATCGCCATCGTGCCGAACGAGCGGTCTCGGCCCCCGGTCCTCCCCGACCACTTGGCGGACAAGGACCGGGACCACCACGCGCGGGCTCGGCGCGTCAGTCCAGCCGTGCTCGCTGGGAGGACGTGACGAGCTTCTTGACGACGCGTAGCAGGGGCGCGCTCTTCTTAGGACAGACGCCCTCGAAGTCGTCCTTCTCGACGTCATACGCGGCGATGCAGTAGCGCGGGAACTCGTGCGCCAACCGCCACAGCTGCGATGCAGGAGCGCGAAAAGGCGTTCATTATTTGAGGAACGACACACGCAGTGAAAGAGCAGGTTTTACGCATGTAAACAGGTCACAGGGACTAACACGCACCAACTATACGCCGTGTATAAGAGTATTCTTTTGGGTCAGCTGACGATCCATATTAGGGAAGAGGTTGAAGCGCTGGACGCGGCTTCGTGGGTGCCGTCCGTAAGTTTTTGACGCGCAAGGTGCGTATGCGTAAGCGTGGAACTGCTTTTATGTGCTTGTGTTGTACTTGGTATTGAACAGCTTCTTCTCGCAAAATAGATTTGCAGTACCTAACAAATGCGCGGACTTTTGTGTGTATGGGAGGACCCAGTCGTGAGTTATACGCAACCGTCTTCCGCTGCGTCCCATCACAATGGAGGCACCGTCGTGAGGAGACAGCCGGTTTCATTTCGAAAGCTTTACTACGGCGATTTTGGCCGATGTCTCTCTCTCTCTCTCTTTTTGTGGAGAAATCGGCGAGGTAACGTTCTCAACTTGGCGTGCGCTGGTGCTGTGACGTTACGTGGTGGATGACAACGGTGTGAATAAGGTGTTATATGGTTTGCGAGACGTGTCATATTGTTTGTGTGGTGGACAATGTGCGCGAAGGCCAAGCCTCCCCTATCCTCCCTTTAAAGAAAGAACTAGACGAAGAATAATAACACAAAAGTAGGTATTGGGCGTTAAAACCAATGAAAAAACGTAATCAACACAGCCTTCTCTGCCCATGGGCTTCGAATTGGCACTATAATGCACACCTTGTTGGTGAAGGTCTGCTTGTTGTCGTAGGCATAGTAGGTAGTTCGGTTCTCGCGGAACCGTGACAGCGCCCTCCAGTCGACGCCTTTCTTCATGGAGCTTTGCACGCAGGGCTGCAGAGAGGAGAGGTGAACGGTTGCGACCACTAGCGTTCTTACTCTTCCTGAAGTGTACACGCGATGACCCAACCTTTATTTATTACTTCTCTCCACCTTGCGGGTTTCCGCAGAACTACTATGTCAAACGTTTGCCTTTTCTTCGTGTTGTCGACAAATTCGATTTCGCCCGGCCATCTGCTAGCCGCCTGGTTAGCTCAGATGGTACAGCGGCTGCCCCGGAAAGGTGGTGGTCCCGGGTTCGAGCCCCGGACCAGGACGAATTTTTTCTTTAACTCTGAGGCTTTTCTTTCGAGGAACGCGTATGAGTTTCTTTGTAGCAATGGCTACGAACGGGTGGATGTCTGATTTTCCCTTTATTCAGCCTTAATATCTTTACCCGTCCTCCCTCGATTGCGCGGTTTAACAGTGCTGCTTAAGTTTGTCAGGAATAGTTCTGCAGTGGTTTGGCAATTAACGGTTTTAAACATGGAGTTTTGCACTAAATTTATATTCGATTGAAATGCGCTGATGCGATTGCCCAACTGCTGCGGTAAGGATGGTCACGGTTGGGGGATTTAGAAGTTGCGTTGGCTATAGTTACAATGAGTCAACGGCGCCTTGATTGGCCGAAACGTTGAAGATATCCTGTTTTTTTTTTTCGGAAAGGCGCACATGCGTGATCACACATGCATAATCGCGCCGAATTATTTTGTTGAAAATGGTCGATCTGCAAAGTCGCTAAGCCAGAGACGAAGTTTAGGAAAATTAATTTACTAACCATATCATTATCACGTTGGCTGAACCGGTATGCTTGCAGCTTTCATAAACACCAGCGCTAGGCTTTTCTCTAGAATGTTTTACAAGAAAATTTGCTTCGGTTTTAACCAAGGCCTCTGAAATGGAGCGGCGCCCGCTGTTGCCTGCAGATCTCGGACGCCAGGTTATAACAAAAGTCAGCGTTTGTCGTGACAACTACCTACGTGACCCCGTTTTACATTTAACGTGAGTTATGTGTCAACCGGCTCAGCAAAGCACTCAACTCGTGTGGTTGAACCAGTTTGTCGCATTAAATAAATGCAACAAAAAACATTTAAAAAGCTAAACACTTCCGTTCGCAGTTGCCATCAGTTTGCTAAGAAAGCCTGAACCCACTTTACCAGCATTGTTTGGGGCGACGTTATCACACTGGTGTGATGACAGTATATGAGTTGTGGCCACTATATCACCACTACACAGCAAAGCGAAATGTTCGGCCAGCTTCCTCAGTGCAACGATTTTTCATCTCTCTGTTCGTGCACGCGGAAGCGTCTGTAACAAATTATGGTCAAAAAGTGACGTCCATAACGTGTTTTCGGTTCTGCAATTGCTTCCGGAGTAAGCAATCAGCAAAATCACGTCCTTTGAGATTCACGGCCGTCGAGCCATCTCTGGGACTTGGACTTGGACACCACTTAAATAGCACCGCCCCCCCTCCTGCCCCCGCCCCCATTACCACTACACGGAGAGGGGCCCAGTACCTCCTTGATGCTGGTGTAAGAGTACTCGAGTACTCTGTTTCTGGTGGGTGCTTTGCGGGCCTTGATGACGGCCATGGAAATGGTGAAGCACACGTTGTCCAGGTGCAGGTGACGACGCCAGGGGTGCACCTGCCACAGCCGGTACCTCTACGCAGCCAGGAGATAGATCAGGTGTCCGCGCTGTTGCAAGGGCCTTAGGGCGGCTCGCAGATCACACGCCTAATTTCTGCACTTATCATGATTTATTGTCTTTTGTTGGTATCCAAAATAAAAGCTCAATAGATCAGTAACTTGCTTTTAGCCCTCCACTTTGAGATATATTGCTTTACGGATATTAAGGTACGTAGCTTCTTCCACTATGCATATAGCAAGAGATGTGCCATTGGAGTCATTGGAAATTTTTTGAAGTGTGGCTAGGTGTGCTGCCTTATGATATTGCGGAAGAGTTAAAACCACCAAGGCTGCCTCCGTGTCTGTGCTGCTGCAGGTTTGTTCGCTTTCGACCTCTGTTGAGCCCTGTCATGCTTCCATTTTGTTTTTCTCACCGTTTTTTTTTTTGGAACAGTGCAATTTGACATTTATTTTTTTTGAGTCGGTTCATAACTCAACAAGGTCGATAGTTGAGCAAGTTATTATGCGTTCATAATACTAAGGGGTTGGGGCAGCGCACAAGTTTCTTGTTTTGTCTTTGTGCAGTGCTCCTCCAGTATTAAGTATTATAGCCATAGCTCAGTCATTTTTGGCATAATATTAAACTTGAAGTTATCGGAAACAAATTATGAAACATATAACTAATGTTCAATTACTAATTTTAGCAGGAAACTGGCAGTGAGCGAAAGTAGGTAACGGCGCTAAATGACAGAGCCAAAGCCTGATAAAACGATATATTGCTTGAGACAAAGATACTGCAACAAAACAAAAATACATACTGCCTAAACCTACTGGCGGAAAGGAATGACGTATGACTCCTCCCAGGCCCGCCGTGGTTGCTTGTTATGGTGTTGGGCTGCTAAGCACGAGGTCGCGGGATCGAATCCCGGCCTCGGCGGCCACATTTGGATGGGGGCGAAAACACCCGTGTTATTAGATTTAGGTGCACGGTAAAGAACCCCAGGTGGCCCGAATTTCCGGAGTCCCCCACTACTGCGTGCCTCATAATCAGAAATTGTTTTTGGCACATAAAACCCCATAAATTGATTGACTCCTCCAAGTGACATCATATA
The DNA here is from genome assembly GCF_050947875.1 of Dermacentor variabilis. Lineage (NCBI taxonomy): Eukaryota > Metazoa > Arthropoda > Arachnida > Ixodida > Ixodidae > Dermacentor > Dermacentor variabilis. The sequence continues at coordinate 22,891,752 of NC_134575.1, read as the reverse complement.
CGATAATAGAAAGTGTGAGAAGCGACTGTGTTTTTTGCGCACTTGAGGTACGCAGTATACATGCCATGTAGATGTCGTTCTTGTGCGAGCCAGCGAAAGGCTGGTACGCGTTCGGGAAGCGTCTTGTCTGCAGGCCGGGCAGGTTCACCGCTTGCGTCTCCAGGATCAGGTATGCGGGCAGACTGCAGGTGGACCACACGTCGGAGTGCGTTTGGTCGCTGTTCTCCAGCAGTGGCAAACTTAAGCCCAATCACCTATATTGTCATTACAGCGTCACCGCTAGATGACGCGTGTATGCCACATAAAAAGTGCCTTTCGGCGCAGCTCAGGTAATTTCTCGTAAGGTGGTCATGAACATGCACACATGAGGTAGCGTAAGCAAATGGCGGCCATGACGTCAACACAATGCTTTCTTTTCCCATGGGTTTTAGACAAAATCAGTACTGCGAAAAGCCTTCAGGTACGTGAACTAAGGAACGAAAGTGTCGTACTGACCTGCATCCATGTGACGTAATTGTCATTGCCGTGTTGACATGCGATCTTGTGCATATCGCAGAATTTCGCTCTCGTTTGAGGAGCGCCGCGAACGAAAAAATGTTAAGCATAATGTGGGCCACTGCGTGTCTTTGCATACTAGGAAAATCAGATTGCTTGTGTTCTTTTGAATGAGGCTGCCTTCAGAACCTGATCTCAGGGTAAACACCAAATTTCAGCTGTCATCGTTCATTGTTACGTAAAAGTAAAATGGTAATGTAAAATCCAACTACACACTGCTGGTGAATTCACTGCTTATGTCTCACTCACACGGACCTCAGACAAAACTAACATGTGTCGGTAATGATTTACGCTATGCTAGCGGGCATTATAGCGTTCCAAAAGCGCCTACGTTACCTAAAATTTACTGAAAAATTCTAGCGACAATTTTTGTGACATCGCAGCAAAATTCAGCGGAAGGTGAACGTCTCACTTTAGCGACGCGCTTCAAAGAACATTGATCGCGAAGTATAGCAAGATAATGTCTTGCCTGGCCAGCTTTTTGAAGAGTATCTTGTTGAGCTGCACCGTCTTCTGTACCCGCAAGATGAGGCTCGCATTCGTCCTCATCTTCTGCACGAAGTTCTGCACAGTCGGAGAGGAAGAGGCAAGGCACAACGTGAAGAGGGAGAAAGTTATTTAGCACGCAAACCCATTCCCCTTATTAGGTCGACGAGCCGTCTACTCTCATAAATCTTTTTCTTCGCCGTTCAAGTTAACAATTTATTTGAAATCGCGCGAGAGTTATGGTACGGATATACATGCGAAAGGGTTGGCGAAACTCGCCGTTTTTGTCGCGACAACTTCCAGCGTGATGAATGGACATGTCTGCGGAAGCTAGTATTTCGGTTTCAAAGAGCAATGACCGTGTCAGCGCGTAGCGACCAGGCTGCCTTAATTTACCTTGGATCAACTTCTCAAACCTACATTAAGCAGCCTCATATAAGTAAACGAAACAAACAGCGACAAACATGACAGTAAGACGTTCTTTTGGCGCCAGTGCTATACAGACGGAGTACTCTTGAATTTTTTTAATATCGCGCGAGCGTCGACAGCACGGCGTGCCGGCGGCCTTGTAGTAATAAGGCATTTAAGCGAACAGTGCAGCACGATACGTTCGAGCTAGAAATATCCTTGCGCGCCCTCGCATATACTGTCACCGATCCCGCCACCACTCGCCTCTACAAGGCCGCTGATGCGCCGTGCTGTCGACGCTCGTGAGATATTAAAAAAATCGCAAGGATGTATACATGCAAACACACAAACACCCCCCTCACTGTTTTTGTGTGGTGTAACCTTGTCACTGTAGTTATCTGCGCCACAGCTCAAGAAATCACCAACCGGCGAGTCCACCTACTCGTGCCGTTACCACTAACCTTGGCTAGTGCTGTGGTTTGGTGAATGAGCGTAGCCTCATATTCCCGTTACAACGCTCCTGCTATACACGCTCGTGAGCACTTTACGCTCTATCTCAACAACTCGGTTCAGGGCAGTAAGAACTTTGGTTGGCGCTATCCCTCCGGAAAGGAGAACCAGAAGGTGGTGGTTCCATCACCGGCGTATGGATGGCACCACGCCGACGTTCACAGGAGGATTAGTTAGTGTCCAATGATCGACTCATCCTCCGTTATGCGTTACACCCAGCCGGCTATAGGCACTGGTTGGCCGACTAGCCTTCGCTGTACTGCCCAGATGTTCGTACATGGCATCCTAAATGTGGTAACGTGTGGGCGTGTGTCTGTCAATCTCGGATGCCATGTTTTCCTAATACGGAGGTGTAGAAGCTTTCGCGCGGCCAACTGCAGGCGGCGGCGTTCGCGTTTTACCTCGCAGAATCGCACGAGCTTGCTCCTCTCGGTGTGGCTGCTCATGACGAGTTCGATGCCTCGCAGCCGGTTGAAGCGCAGGTAGGCGACGAGCGCCTGGAGGACGTCGCCCTCGTTCCACGAGGCCGCCTTCCAGTGGAACGACACGTACCGCTCGTGGGTCTTGGACAGGCCGGCGAACACGCGGTAGCCCTCGTTGTCTGCGTCGCCGCAAAGCATTGGCGATTCGCTCATTTATTTCGTGTTGCCGCACGTTCATTTGGTAATTACGTGTGTCTGCGCCCCCCTCAGTGCCATAGGCAGTGCGCTTTAACCTACTTGTTGCTTTGCTAGCATCAATCAAGGCTGTAAGGCTGCAAGTTTCTTGTATATACCGTCGGCCCCGCGGTCGTAACAGGATGTGTGAGAAGCAGCAATCGCGTGGTCAATGTTTACAGTACTGAATGAAGAGCACAACATTAAATTGTAGCGTATGTACCGTGTTGAAGAAATGCATCGCTACGCCACAATGCATAATATACGTTGCACATGTACCGCAGGGGAAGTGGAAGGTGTTGGGACTGTGCCCGAGATTTTTCCATGTTTACCCAGGTTATTACTTCTTTGGAAATTTGCGTTGCTATTGCAGAGAAGTTATAACTAGAACAATTACGAGCGTTTCCATTATTTCTGTGTTGCTAATTCGTGCGTACAAAACTTCATAAGACAAAATTTTCCGTGAAAGATGTGCTCGTCCCGTGTTTACAGCCTTTAGAGTTGACGCAATAACTAATTAGTCTATCATACGGATGCCTTGACTTCAAAGCTCACCAACTACAATTACTAGTTAGAACGATCAGTTAGTCAATTTTCGTTAGTGGATTCTGTATTTCAATTTATCATAAATTATTTCTGCCGCTTTGAGTACAATCCAGATCTATGGTATAATTGGGCTATACCTGCGGCAGGTGATTTTAAACCCCTTCTATTACAGTAATGGTGAAAAGCAAGCACCAAAGCTCATCTTAGAAATCTGAGCGTTAACAACTCTGTGTATAAATTGGCGATATGGTGCCGCCGATAAACATGGTTTTTGCTCGTATTTGATAAATGTTCCTGCTTTACATCGCGCTGAGGATAGGCCTCCGTATGGTAACTTTGAAGCCTGCTGCCTGAAGTTTATCACCAAAAGTGGTCTTCAAATATTTTGAGACGGTACTTCACGCAGAATCAGATATTAAACTGATAAGAACAGATACTAAAATGTTGACGCGCGTCGGCCATGTCTACGTTCGCGCCGCCCTCTCTTTGGCGGCATTCAGAGCGCTTGCGTATCAACTTTTCTTTCCTTCTGCTCTCCCATGGTGGCGGTTTCATCGAAGCGTCACGCTTGTCTAGTTTTCCCCGGCTCTCCGGGGTGACGGTACCGCCGTCCACGTCCAAGAATATTGAGAAGCCATATACACTACTTTGCTTTTTAAGCAACTTACGAGAGAACTGCTTAATATGTTGCCAAAAACTGAACCAAGATTCTTCTTTAATTTGTGCGATTGAAATGCACAAAATAAGAACTGCTCACTTAAGAATTCGACAACGACCAACACACACACGCACACGCATACACCCAAGCACGCACGCGCGCACGCTAACTACATTCAAGTGCCTAAATTCAGTGAATGCCAAGGAAGACGACTCACTCCTTCCTCCATGTGTTTAGAAAGGGGCTTCAAAGGGAAAACTTTCATCAAAGGGCAAGCGCGTAGGATAATCATGCGTTCATCAAATTTCCTGCAGACCTCACAGTGAGTCGGGTATTTTCTCGCCTCTCATACCTCGGACATCTACGAACAGGTTGCCGCTTCCCGGCGTGCGCTTTATGGCGAGCGGTCCGGTGTAGATGACGTGCGTGCAGTAGGCGTCCAGGGCCTCGGACAGCTTCTCGGTCCCGCGGCCGCTGGTCGCACACAGCAGCACGTTGGGCGTCACACGAATCGGGGCGTCGTCTAGTAGAGAAAACGCGTCGGTATATATCGACTTCACGGTATAGCATTAAGGAACGTTACAGGAGGCTTCATTAGAAGCTTTCGTTATAGACCAACTATTGTGGAGCGCCGTGTAGAGAGCGTGTTATTGCAACAATGTTTTACAGCGAAGCTGTGCATATATGGCTACGATTCCGTGCATTTTTCGGTCTGCGCGTGCAAAAAAAACCGTGGGCCGATCCCGGAGATACTGCAGTACCGGGCCGACCTACGGCGGAGGTGAAGCAGGCTTCAAGGACTCCGCCAACATGCATAAATAAGTTCAATATCTTGGGTCCAAATAAAAGCCGTATCAGATATTAAGCTGATAAGAACAGATACGAAAACTTTGACTCGCGTCGGCCATGTCTACGCTCGCGCCGCCCTCTCTTTGCCGGCATTCAGTGCGCTTGCGTATCAACTTTTCTTTCCTTCTGCTCTTCCGTGGTGGCGCTTTCATCGAAACGTCACGCTTCTCTAGTTTTCTCCGGCTCTTCGGGGTGACGGCCCCGCCGTCCACGCGAATGTATATAAAGCTCGTCGCAAATGAGTTCGTACCATTGTTCAGAATTCTGTGCCACCTCTGTGTCCTATGCTAAACAGCTTCGCTGGTCGTCTACCTTCACAGTGTGGAATGGCTCATGATTATTTTTTTTAAATTGGTTCATTATTAGAACATATATGAGAATTTGAAACGCCGTATCACCATGTATGACGGAGGCGGGCTTCATTGGCGACGTAGGCCTCTCTCTTTTCGTCTGGAGAAGCGTCCGCAAGTGAAATTCCTTCCCTGAAGCAGCTTACGCCACGAGCTGTGCCTCCGTTTAGAGCAGAGCTCTTAGGCGCCCTTTCCTGCGTTGAGCGTCGGCGTGCCTCGGCGTAACCGAGTGCCCGAGCACAACAAAGGATGAAAGAGCGAACGTGGAGCGCAGCGGGTGACGAAAGACGGTGATAGCGAAGAGAGCGCCAGGAGGAAAGCGGAGGAGGAGAGTACGACGAGAGGATGACGAGAAAAGCGTATAGTGCTGCGCAAGACGGGCTCTGCCGTGACAGCTACGAGATGGCGCCAGAGTAGCGCGTGGTCGTCTGTTCACCGATGCGTCGACCGGCAACATATGCGTAAATAAAGCGCTGCATGAGCGCAGTTCTCATAACTAGAGGCGGCTTTGTGATTTAACTGGAGTAACTGCACTAGAGAAAAAGAAAAATTCACCGACGATTGCGATACTTCCTAAAGCGAAATTAGAACGCCGCTCAAGTGGCGGTTTCCTGCGTTCATTATAGGATGATTTACGGAAGTCACGCGCCATAATTGGTGACTTTGCATGCACTGCGGTTTACATACGAGAATTTACACGCGTTACCTCCATTTTTCCTAACGGTACATTCGGCTGGTCCCAGTACTGCATTCTGGCGCGATGATTGCAACGATGCTGAACGCGCTCTTCATTGGAGCTCGAGAAAGCCTGCCTGAGCCGAAAGTGAAGCCGCTCGCTAGAGCAACGAGAGGCCGGAAGAGGAAACACGTAAGCCTGTCATCAGTAGGCGCCAAGGAATGCCGCCGCATGTGACGTCACGACAACAACGGAAGTTGCAGCAGCCACGTGACCGGAACTCCGTCAGAACTCCGTCGCGCCCCTCCGAGCTCTTTTGACCCAGAGTGCGGAGCTTTGAGAGAACCAGCCGAATGTGTACAGAGCGCTCGATTTCGAAAAACCGAGTTTAATGCGCGGCGCCGGGCGCGACAGAGCTCTCGAAAACGACCAGCCGAATATACCGTAAGGAAGCGGCAGGGGCTCCTTAACGAGGAAGGGCGCACGGACTTTCGTTTTAAATTGCAGCCGTCTTCGCGTCATGGAGCGGTTTCACACTTTGCAGTCACGATCGTCATCACGTGGACGCACCGCGATTCTCCGTTTGCTGTGCCCAAACGTGGCGAGGGGCCCTTCAAATGCACGAAGGCAAGTGGTTAAAGAAGTGAACCTTCCTTGATGACTCGCAACATAGCCTCCTGTTTTTTTTTCAATATGCCCAGCCTGTCGCTCCGAAATGCGGGGAGGCCAGTGGTCTGCTACGATGGCACCATGTCCCAGTCATGTAATGACCAAAAAGCAGACCAAGAACACGGCGTTAAAGAAAAATAAATGTAAGCAAGATAAATGATGATTGCTTGGGAACCAGATAAGCTCTGAATGGGGGCAAACTTTTATCTGAGAGTGTACAACCATGCGTTGCGAACGTAAGCCTTCGTGTAATAAGAGAACTCTCGGAGATGAAGTAAACTGTTGGATACGGTGTTTACTCCAGTGTCAGCTATCGCTGTAGACCCTTTTTCTTCGAATGGGTATGTACTGGAGAATCTGCAGGAAGGACACCTTCCCTGTACAGGGCACACTTACGGTAGATCACCCATTTCTTCGGTGGCACCAAGGGCTGCGCATCTGCAAAGGCGATGAGGTGTTTTCTTGCGTTTATCTTTAACAGTACAAGCCTTGCGAGACGTTCAGGACACTTCAAGTATAAATGGCCTGTAAGCGTCCAGACCATGTAATTATTAATACATTTATTATAAAAGCTATTAAGACTCATTATGCATGGTTAACTGCTGTACGGAATGCAAAGTTAATGGTTAAAAATTAAACTCTGGCGATTTATGTGCGAGAACTTCGATGCGATTATAAGGTACACAAATAGAGTGCAGGACTGAGGCATAACTTTGACCACTTTGGTTTCTTTAACGTGCGCACAATGCACGTTATACAAGAGTTATTATTATTTGTTTCTTTTTTTTGCATTCCACCTTCATCGCAATGTTACCACCGCGGCAGGGTTCAAGGCCGCGACCTCCAACTCTATACAGCGTAACGTCATAGCCGCTGAGTTCGCACGATAGGTTGAAATTCGATTGGCAGTGCGACAGCTCAGCACTGAGTTGTTTCTGCTTAATGAAAGCGCATTCGGTAGCTCCGTTGTGTACGAAACACCTCCAGCGCCGTTTCATGCATACACTCCTAAGCAAAACTACGCCGTTTGGGTCGTATCTTGCCGCACGACAATAAACGTCATCTGTCTTGTCCGCATTTCCTTTCTTTAATGCCAAGAGCCCGGTACTTCCAAGTCACGAACGGCATGCGCGCTATCAGCATTACAGAGCATTCTCGACAGGAAAGTAGCGAGCGCAGGGTTTTTAAGAAAGGAAACGCAAGCAAGACAGATGAAGATTATCGTTGTGTGGCAAATATACATCCCAAAGGGTGTACATTTGTTCAAGAGTGTAGGATGATGGACGTCAGTTATCGTGTTGAGAGCTATAAGTATCAACACGATCCATGAATGAGTATCAATCGCGTTTTGAGGCGATGAGTTGGCATAGTGGAAAGTGCGTGCACACTGCCTATGCATGCATTATAATTTGCACGTGCAAAGCATGGTTACCTGTGGCTCCTCGTTCATCGGCTGGCGCTGCCAAGAGAAGAGAAGCTGCTAATTATTTCTGCTGATGCAGCAGCAATTCCACGAGATGAAAAGAGGAGGATGCTAAGGACCCTGAAATGTCTAATGATGCTAAACGGACGAGGCGAAATATGGCACTGTTTACTTTTGGTGTGGGAAAAAGAGCTAGGCCCCTTTGCTGGTACAAGGCCTTGTTGAAGATGTTCAGAATGCTTGTCAAATATTGTAGAACCAAGACATAGGGTGAGCTCGCGAGTTTTTATTTTTTCACGATCAACGGCCCTTTGAGAGTTAAAAAAATGAACCCCTCCCCCCCTCTCTTTCTCTGTCTCTGGCAGAGTCATCGCTGAGAGATAGACAACGAGTCCAACAAAATTTTCCCTATTTTCAATTAGTCATATAATTCAATTAAATCAAGCCGTACGAGAAAACGCTTTCGAGGCACGAGCGGCATTTTCATTTGACACCAATTTCTACATGGGAAGGTTTTCATGTTTCCACAGAAGTCCAGAGTACGGGGTACATGATGAACAAATTCAAGTCTATGCTGTCACTAAAGGAAATATTGTCAACAATGGTTGAACGAGAGATGTGGAGGCGAGCTTGCGGAAAGCAATTCACCTCTTTAGAATGTTGGCTCCCGTGTCATTTCTTGTTTGATCACTGCAATCACTTCAAGACTTGATCTTTCTGCGAAACGTTGTAGTACTTGGACACTTATAGCTAGAAAGGCGAATACAAAATAAGTAACGAAGGTTTATTCAGGAGACAAACGTGTTGGAAGTGGCCGCCAGTTAATTGTGTTGATTCGTTTACGTCTAGCCATAAATAGGGACCTTTAGAAATAGCATACCCGAGCGGCTTTGAGCGTACGCAAAAGCCACAAACTATATTGTAGGCCCCTTGAGTCCTTTTGAATTGGGAGCGTAAGACCTAAAACTCTATAGAATACCCTAGAGTAACATCTATTAGAGGCTTCGAACAGGTTCTAAAACTTCACATAATTACATTTGTGCTGGAAGTACCTATTGATATGCGAACAGGGTGTGTGCTTGAAATTGAGCACGTATTCAAAAAGTGAAAGTGTGACCGAGAACGATGTGCCATGAGCATGGCACGTCAGGCTTGTCTGTAGTCTCTGTCAAAAAATGTGACACATGATCTTCTGTCTACTCACGGGGTGCGCCCGGAGATATCAGCCGCGGGTAACGGCGAGGGGCGGCTGAAAAGAGGCAAGCAAACAAACACCCTTCGTGGACTACAAAACTCCTTGCTCCGGTGGCAGGTTAAACACACACAAAAAAATGGAAACATGTTAAACAGTGGTGCAGCCTTGATCTAACTTCAGTGCTTGTTTTCTTGCAAGCGACCGCTATTACCGTCGCCCTGCTACTGCTGCTATACCCCGTTGCTTGCTTAACCCGCCTGCTGCCCGTAAAATGGCTGTCAAACCACTCGCAAGGAATAACAAAATTTTGGAAAAATGTTGGCATGTAAACACGATAATTAAGAACACTGCAGAATTTCACAATCTTTTTCTAATTGTCCTTTCGTTCTCTTCTACTATCGTCCTACTTCTACTGTATTAAGCGGAATATACAGGAACAAGACAATATTGTCTTGTTCGCGTATTTTCCGATCGCATGCGAACTGATTGCGCTTTATATATATATATATATATATATATATATATATATATATAGATATATATATATATATAATAGCAGGTAAGTCGCTTAACTTGAAATTTAGCCATCAGAAGTTTTATACCGAACAGCATGAACCATCGTTCTACATAATTTCACGTGAATACATTGGTGAAGTGTTTTCAAAGGGTCGCGTTCGTGCTCTTCTATGTCCTGCAATTTCCACTGAAAATGTCGGCTTAATTAGCTGTCGGGCAGCACTGCGGTGCTTAGCATCGTGCTAGCATCACGTTCACAGGCCGTCTGAACACTACACAGGATAAAAGGCCGCCGCCAAACATGAAAAAGTGCTGTATTTTCTTCGTTTACTTACATGTTTGTCGCGACGAGCCTGCGGGAAGACGATAAAAAGTTTATGATAGGTTGAAAGAATCGGTGGGTTTTGATCTACGCACCATGCAAAGCAAGTGTTCTCGCAGTTAGGGTGCGTGGCTCCGTAAGGCGGCTGAATTCTCTCAACGAATGCATGCGAAAAATAATCTGAATAATCTGGCTGGAAAGACCCATCAATTTAGCCTACTGAAAAGCCCACAAAATTTAGTGTCTATCGAAGCCCAAAAATTCCAGCAAATAAGTGGGCCAGTTCTCTTAAGGTACCGGAATTACATCTGTTATATATTTAATTGAATTCAAGTACTGCAAGCCAATGATTTGGCTCGAACAAAAGGGATTTCATATAATATACTAAAGCATAGAATCAAACAGTGCAAGAGATGAGCACAGGAAACAATACATATCATACAGAGAAGGAAAGAAAACTGTGTCATGAAATTTGTGTAAGACATGTGGTCATCAAAGAGGAAAAATCACAATACAAATGTAGTAGGAATGCTTAACAGAATCACCAGAAGCGAAATATAAATAGTGAGGCTACGAATTCAAAATCTGGCACTGCATTTCATTAACAAAATCATTAGACGTGATCTTAGAAATATAGAAATAAATAAGTATGACGGTGCTAATGATCTTTATATCATTTTCATTGAAACGGGGAGAGTGACCAATGACTGTCTTATGAGATGTAGATCTGTTTCAGTTGAGCATTTTTCCTAGCTTTCTTTTTCTTTGTTTTGTTATAACCTCTGTTTTATTGTAAAGTTACAGGTTGTGCTTGTAATGACCTGGCTTTGTCTCTTCCTTGCCTTTGTCTCACCACTACTCGAAGCGTCTTTTGCTGATCTCGACCGCTGACCAGTTAATGCTTTTACCAGCTTCGTATTCCCAGCACTTGCGGAAGGTAGACGTTCCCCATGGTCCTCGCTATGACTTTCATTAAAATGCGATGCGTCGGCTTCCGCCATCTGCTGCAGCAGACAGATGCCGCATCATATAACGTACAAGACAATGGCGTCATTTCATCGAAGAGAATAAGGTCGCCGTACCGATACTATTGCCACCTAAATGACACGGGCACGGCTGATTAATCTCGGAGTCCACGCCAATATCATGGCTCAGCGCGTTGATTGGCGGAGTGAAGCGAACGTCACTCTAAGTAAGTACAACCGCCCAGCTACGAGCTCCGTATGAACTATAGTGAACTATAGTTCGTGCTATAGTGACCTGTAGTACGAACGAAGAAAAGGAAAGTGGCAAAGGCGTGGGCGGGGTCAGATACTATTGCCGTATGTCGAGCACATTCGAGGTTAAGCCGAGGTACCAGAATTTTTTGTTATTGCGATATAAGTTATATCAGCACTCCAGGTGCATTTGTTCTGTAAAGTCTAACGGCGATAACGCCGTGGGCATGCACCGCATGCTGTAGGCGCGAGTGAAAGCGTGTGAGAGTGTGCCGAGGATGAGGGCTTGATCTCGCGCGCCCAGGGGAGGAAGGCTAATTTAGTTAATAAGCGAAGTTCATGCGGCCCATAAAATTGCTATCCTTACTTCGTATAACTGTACACTAATTTCCCATCGCAATCGATGCTTCTGCCTTCCGGCCGAAACTGCGACTTCTTTTTTTTTTTTGCGCTGAGAAAGTTTCACGCGGTGGCCTATATCACCGGACGCATTCAACATATGTATTAAAAAAATATTCAAGAGTTACTTCGCCCTGTGTTGTACGTCGCGTTCGCCGTTGGGAGTACGACAAGCAGTTAGCGGCACGAAGTTGCGGGCAAGTGCTGTGTGGAAATAACATGGATGTGCATGCACAACGTCTGTGGACGACATCTAGAATGAACAACGATCGAACGAAAATGAAAAGTCACAGCACACAATACGGGACAAGCTGCAGCGACAGACATGCCACCACTCCCCCTTCATCTAGTTCGGAGTGTTTCGTCCATGCGAGAGTAGCAGTGCGTACCAGCGTATATGAAGTAGGCGGTGATGGCGATGCAGAGGACCAGGAACGTGGCCAGGCTGGCAGCCGTCAGCCAGCGCAGCCTGTTGTCAGGGCCAATGGGGTGCTCCTTGCTGAAGTCGGGCCTGCGCAGGAGCATGCGCATAGGCATGAAGAGCGTACTGTGATCGCATCTGTAAACGCAATCGTGATCTGATTGCCAAGACTGGAGTCTACGGAGAAAGCTCCAGAGCTGAAAACGCAGTGATTTTGACTGACTTTCTAATTGAAACACCTCCTCGATAACTCGTTGAGTTGGGCGTGAGAGGTTTGCCTCAGTGGCAGCACTAGATGTAAAAGTGGCTGCAGAACTTCACGCCAATGACACACGCTGTGATTTATATACAGTTTTCTATTGCCCTTGACTGCTTACCCTTCCGTTAGCATCAGTTGTGTTGTTTTATTACAGCAGTGGTTAACTGTGCTACGCCTTACGTGTCGGGTCAGATACACCTCCTTGTTAACCTCTTGTAAAATATTCGTTATCCGTGCTGCATGTCTAATTTTAATTTGTTCGTTTATTGATACTGTTAGCCCCAATAAAGGGCCATTACGTTAGAGAGGGTCATACATTCCAGTTCCTGTCTTTTAATTTCCTGCACGAGACACTTGAGTGACAGCACTTATTGCAGCTATAGCTCTTTTCAGCATTACGAAACTGTGTGATCAAGTATCTATTTGGATTAAGCAACAACGCCTTCCAGAATTCCGATGGCACACTTAAGCTTCCGATCGCGATCGGGGCTGATCCGGGTCGGATTTCTCGATCGCAATCGGCTATGGCCGCTGCTACTCGGTCCAACGATACAAATCGAGGTTATTATAGTCTACTGATCGTCTGCAACTTTCAAAACTGCATAGTGCCTTGGCTACAAATGCAGATTAGAAAAATTTGGTTAAATTTGGACAATGTTTCAATTTTACAGCTACGGTAGCCGATAAGAAGGTTTAGACATTTTTATTGGTCTTCCTTCACTTTTGTTTTTAGCGTTTTCAGAATACTGCGCTAGAGGGCGGCAAGGTCAGCCTGCGATCGCAGTCGAGAAACTTGATCGGACTGGATGCGATCACGATCCGACAGTGGTTGTATAGCAGCACACAGATTCCGATCGAGCTTAATCTACAGCGGCCACGATAGCGATTAGAAGTGTACCTGTGACACCAATATAAGTGGTTCGAGGATGGAGATTGTTTCTTTGTTTCCAGACGGAGTATAGGATAGTGAGAAATGTTTGTTTCTCTGACGCTCCGCGGCGCGGCAAAGCCCTAGCACGAGTTGCGTGTCAGCTTAGACATCACGATGCCTGCGCTATGCAGTGTGACCTGGCAAAAGTTCACCCCTATTTCCTGTCTTTCTTTTTCATTTCTGTAACTGCTTAAGTGTAGTACAAATAATATTATGTGAAGATAAGATACGCACTTACCTCATTATAACAAGTGTGTCTACGGTTTTCAGTAGCTTACTTCGATGTAGCTGTCGGCGAAAAAAAGAGAAGTGCTAGGCGTAAGTCGAGAATTTTTAAAGTCCGGTGCTCACATTCTGAAGGAATACTTGACAGACATTGCTTTCACATGTCGCAAAAGCTGTAGAGAACAGCTTCTTTTGTTATGCATGTAAGGATGAAAGAGCGTGTACCATTTGGGGAGCCTTGTCATGAGAAAAGAAGCGCACCAATTGAATCGCAATAAGTTCGGCCAAAGCGTATTGCTAGTGTAATTGTGATTTCGTGTAACCCGACAATTATTTTTTGAAACGCCGATGAGGAAAATGCTCAGCAACGCCTGCGACTCGAAACCGGGGCAACCAGAAGGGTTGGAGTAGTGGACTTTCACACCTCAGCTTAATAGGACGCTTTTAAGGCCTCGAAATTTTCGATGGGCGGGCCCCCAATTAAACAGCAAGCCTTGCGGTGGCGTAAATCTACGCGACCTTCATACAGCCTGAAGCAGTTAAGCGCTACGCTCCAGTCTACGCTACGTGGGGGTCATTGCTAAAGCCACCTGGATGTATTGCAGTAGGAAGGGCGCACTCACAAGCCTCGGTGCGGCAGGCCGGTCGTGACGGACACCAGGCATATACGACTCAGAACGCCTGCGAACGCGACTGGCACGCGGACAGCTCCCGGCTCCATCTTCTTCTTTCGAGGATCGATGATGCGCCGATGCTCTTCTTACTCCGCCGAAAATGTCACAAATGGGCAGCAAATATGATAAAGCGAAAAGATAATAAAGTAAAAAAAAATGTGATGCCCGAGCATGCGATGTCACGAGCGGCAAAGTTGAGAACATTAAAAAGAAACTTTCATAAATGAATGTGAAAGGGAATGTAAAAATTGGAGGACGCTTAAGCTTCGCCTTGAAGAGTGGAACGCGACAGCGTTCCCGTCGACCCGCCAAGGGGTGTAAGACAATGGGCTACGGCGCAGCGACTACGCGCTCCGCATCGGCCGCGGTGAGCGTCGAGCAACGCAGCGTTCGGCGCGACAACGAAATGTGCGCCTGAGCAAGCGACGCACGCCTGAGCCTTAGAAACAGCTCGTTTCTAAGGCAACACCGCGTTTACTAGAGGCGCTTTTGTACCGCTTTGAAGCATCGAACTCGTGGCTCAGTGCTTGGCTGCACCTGCATTTTCTTAACATGCTTTAACACGTCGTTTCCCTGTCCTCCACTGTTTATGGCTCTGTACATCGGAACAGGCATAATCATGTCAACTACATCCCTGTACAATTTCTTCCGCGACACCGAAAAGAGATAATCATTAGAAAAACGTACGGACAGAAAACGGACACTGTCAACGACTTCCCTTAGGTACCCTCGAAGAGCACCAGGCATACTTAAATTGCAGACCACGTACATCGGCAGATGCTTGCTCAGTCGTAACTGGCATATTGTGCGCAGAAAGGGGTCATGCACGTCTCGAAAGAAAGAAAACCGGTTTACTAGCTGCTTCACAAAAAGATGTGACAGGCCTAAGCCCCCGTCCTTGACTCTCCTAAACAAGTTCGTGCGGCTGCACCTCTACCATTCTGATGCCCAAATGAACACAGCAAAAACTCTGTGGAACCTTTGCACATTTAAACGAGAGCAACAGAAAACTTGCATAACGTACCATATTTTCCTTATTAAAAACAAGTTACATACAGTAGCTCTCGCAAACATCGAGAGATGAGCACCTTTCTAATCTGTTGTTTTTTCCTTGAGTCGTTTGGCCTCTTCTAGCCAACAGTCCTCATTCCGCCGGTAATGTTCGAGCGGAACGCCCAAGTATTTAGCTGGCGCTTTAGTCCATCTAATGTTGGCGAACATTTCCGGTGTTGACTGCCATTCACCATGCCAAAAACCGAGACACTTATTCCAATTTGCAAAGCTCCCTGTTGTGTTTCCGAAATGTTTAACAATGGTTGTTACCTCTGTAATGCTTTCTTTAGTTATACAGCACACCGCTACATCGTTTGCATATGCCAGGAGTTTCACTTCGGCTTCCATGAGTTTGAAGCCCTTTATGCTACTGTTTTGAATAATTGCCAAACATAAGCTTTCTAGATAGATGGCAAACAAAAGCGGGCTGAGAGGACACCCCTGGCGCACTGAACGCTCTATCTTAATGGGGGCCCCCAGTGTCTTGTTAACAATCAGCCGTGTTGAGCAGTTCCGGTACGCCAGAGCTACCCCATCAGCGACGATTGATCCTACATTCACGTACTCAAGAACTAATAACAAAATTTCTTGTGGGACAAAATCAAAGGCTTTTTCTAAATCTATCTGCAGGATGGCAACGGCATATTGAAAATCGTCACAGCATTCCAAGACGCCTCTCATCGTGTGTACATTTGTCGCAATAGTGCGTCCCTTTATACCACAAGTCTGGTGTGGTCCTACAAGATCCTTAATTATTGACTGTAATCGGCTTGCAAGAACTTTCATTAAAACTTTGTAATCCGTGTTGGTCAATGAAATGGGTCTGTATGCTGTGACTAGCCTCAGCATTGCTTTTTGGTTCGTCTTAGGAATAAGGACGGTATGGGCTTCAGAGAAAGACGGTGGTAATCTGTTGGTAGTAAAAACTTCGTCAAACAACGCTTTCAACAAAGGCACCAACACGTTCTTGAACGCTTTATAAAGGCCGCGTCTAGACCATCCGGGCCTGGCGACTTATTAGGGCTCAGGTTATCTATAGCACTTTCTACTTCAGCATGCGTAATGGGTGCTTCTAGAAGTGACTTCGTTTCCGCTGATAGTTGAGGCATACGGGAAAGATAGTTTGCTCTGTATGCCTCGATATCGACTGGCTGGTATGCAAAGAGCCGCTCGTAATGCCTGTGAAAAGCACCTGCGATGCTCTCCCGGTCATTCAGTTCTTGGCCATTCTCTTCAATCACTTCTATTTCGTTTCGCCGCGCATGCGTCTTCTCGATACCTAGCGCCCGTTTCGTGGGCGTTTCACCCACGGCCCATGATTGTGCTCTGGCTCGAACGAGCGCCCCGCGATAGCGGTTCTCCTCGAATTGTTCCAGCTGTTGTTTTATCCTAAGTAGGTCTTCTTTAAAAAGACCTGGCGCTTTGCTTTCCAGCGCAGTTAGTTTCCGCAATGTTTCCTTCAGCCCGTTCTCTCTCATTTTTTCACGGTATTTCAAGACGCTGCTTCTTTCGATTGCCTTTACTTTAAAACTTTGTTTCAGTAATTCCCAATCAACACCTATCTGCTTATTACCGTCCAGTTTAACCTCGTTTATTTCTTCTGACACAAAACGGATAAAGTGCTGGTCGCGTAGTAGCGTTGCGTTAAATTTCCACAGATCCCAGTTAAAACTATTACATCTTTCTTTTTTCACCCACATTACATTTCACTAAGCAATGGTCCGAGAAAGAGAAGGGTAGTACAGTGTAAGTGTTACATGCAGGTATGATTTGAAGGGACACGTAAATCCTGTCTAGCCGAGCATGGCTAGAGCCCTGAAAATGCGTGTACTGCACCTCGCGTTCCCCTTCTAGACATTCGGCAACGTCGGCAATATCATGCTCGTCTATCAGTTCTTTTAACAATACGGTGTTCTTGTCGTTCGGTCTCTTTTTTGTCGCTCTATCCCTCCCACTCAATACGCAATTAAAATCCCCTAGCAAAACCAGTTGTTTCGTGACATTGAGATGCTTCTTAATCTCCGAAAAGAAAAAGGTTCGGTCTTTATCCGCGTTTGGTGCATAAATACAAATGACCCGCCAGTCACGCTCGCCCAACGAAAAATCGCACCACACAATCCTACCCGACACACATGAGAAATAATTTTGTATCACAAGGCTTTGCAATTTTTTAACAAAAATGATGCAGCCAGCAGATGTTCCCACGGCATGGCTAACAAACACAAAATACTTAGACGTGAAACGAAGCACCATGCCTCCGGCTTCCTCCTCCCCTTCAACTTTTGTTTCTTGTACTGCCAACACGTCAATGTCCTGGTCGACCAAGAGTCGATAGACCTGAGTCTGCTTTTTCTTGGCAGCTAGTCCTCGCACATTAAGTGTGGCGAAACTAAAAGACAGGTTGGAAGCCATCATTCACTAATATTTTTAAAGGGAAACCCGAAGCATGGTGCTTACCTTTAACGTCTAGCACAACGCTAGACGTCACCATGCTTGTCCGGTTGCCCGGTGTCGTTTTGTTGCGGCGCCGGATTGTCCCCGACACGCCTCCCTGCCCCGACGTTCGGCACTGGCTTGTAGCCGGAGCGTCTCCCCAGAGGCGCCTTTGCAGGCGGTTCATCCGTCTTGTTTGCCTCATGGCTACCTTTGAGGTCTTCTTTTTCCAGCGGTCGCTTGACGGCCGCGCCAGCAACCGATGTATTGGTGGTCCCGTCAGGTGCCTCGTCCTTGCAGTCGGTCAGCGCGCCGACCACAACTTGCGGAAAATACTCCCCTTTCTCAACGTCTTTCTCTGCCGTTGCCGGTGTCCTCGGAGATTTATTCGGGAGTTTAGGGGGGCGATGTGTCTTCTCTGCAGCAGGTGCCACTGTAGTGGTGGTCTCCTGCAGTTTGGCCACGTCTCCTGTACCTCTGGCAGCTTCCTCAGCTTCAGCCACGTCCATGGCTTCCTCTGCTGTCTTGTCACCTTCAGGCTCACCTACCGCTGCGGCATAAGAACGCTCACATTTGGCGTCAACATGCCCGAAACGTCGCCACAGAGAACATCGGGGTACTTTACAGTCGCGGCATACGTGACCGTTTCCTTTGCAGCGCAAACACTGCATCGGCCGTCCAGGGGCGACGACGAGGGCCAGCTCACCGGCGACCCGGATCTGATGGGGCAGGTCATCCACGGTGACACCACTCTTGAAGTTCAACAGCACGGTCCTCGTCGTCGAGCCTTTGTCACTGATGCCTTCAACGCGCCAGCGCTCCCGGCTGACCTCCAGCACCTTGCCGAAGGCCGCAAATGCCGTCTTCACATCCTCGTCGTCGACACCGTGGAGTAGCCAGTGCAGCCGCAACTTCACCGTCCGGTCCTGCGGATCGATGATGAGGCAGCGCCGCCCCTTCACCTGCGACGCACATGCAATGGAGTCACACGTTAAGCTGGAGGAGTATCTCCGTAGGAGGCCGTCGTAAACTGCGTGAACACGGTAACTACAAGAACTGCTTAAAGACAGTGCCCGCAAGTGCCTGCCTTTCGGCAGCACGTACTTGAGGGTCTTCGCGGCGAAGTGGCCTGGCTGCATTTTCGGCAGCACACACTCGAGTTTCCTTGCGGCGAAGTCTCTTTGTGTCGTTTTTGACGAAACTGTCCGTCCGGCGTCGACGGTGAGCTGAGGCTTGTGCTGCTGTTTGCATAGCTGTCTACTGAGCCCGACTTTGCCAGCTTGCAGCCGCGCGCTTAGCTCTACGCTTCGCTTCTTCAGCAAGGGTTCGTACCATGCGAGGAGGCGCCATAACGTGTACCGAAGAATAAACACGGGCATTGAGACTACGCTGCACGCATGTCACACCCCTTGATACGTGGTGCGATACGATGCACCTGCTACGTGTCGTGATACCATGTGGCGTAACGCAAGTGCAATTCAACGTTCGCAGATGTATACGCTACGTGCTGCGCACGTCACACAGCTTGACAAGTGTCACGATACGATGCAACTGCTACATGTCGTGCCACCTCTTGCAATAATGTGCAACTGCAATGCAAAGTGTTCATGTGTCGATGCTACGCAGCGCGCATCTCACATCGCGAGATTCGTCACGCTAAGACGCCCGTATGGGCATGTTTCCATAGCAGCTATCAAGCGCTGGCGTGGCGCAGTGGTAGAGTAGTAGCTCACTTCCGCGCAGAGGGGCCTGGTTTGACTCCGATGGAAACTGGGTATTATATTGCGATAGCAATTATATGGATTGAAAGAGTATGAGTGAAGGCGTGTGAGGGGGAGCCGGCGAACGCGGTTCAATCTCGCGTGCGCGAGCAAGGAACGCCGCCCAGATGCGTGCCCTATCGTGTTGCGCGCGAGGCAGCGCGGTCAGGCGAGGGAGGAGGGGCGTACTTCTTCGGCGGCTACTAGGGTGCCTCGATGTCCTCCGTGCCCGCTGATCCGCACACAGTGGAGACAACTGTGGCGTCTACGAGGGCGTTGGCCACGCGAATCGCGGATGCAGTAGTGACGCGTTGCCGGCGCCCTTGTGTCTTCAAAGCAACCTGCGACGTGGCCAAAGTGCCCGCCCGCGCGGGCCTCATATTCAAAGCAATCTGCGATGTTTGCAGAGTGTGCGTAGGGCCGGTAGCTTCGCATACGCTGCGCGTTCGACGTTCCGTTCGCGAGCGCTGAAGCGACAGATGCGCGGAGGTCGATTGGCTCGCGGCAGCCGCCGCGATTCCTAGCTCCAGTGTTCTCACAGACACTTTCCGCTGTCATCGAGAAAGATGTGTTCATGTTTAGCTGTGCACGCGGGACACCGTGCTGGTTGATATAGCTAAAATACTTTGACGGGGTAGTTGGTTGGGATGCATGAAGAATGTGTAAGTGCGACTGAACAAGGACGTAGAATGAAGCAGATGCACAAAGTCAGCGCTGTCGTTGTGTGTCTGTTTCTTTTTACGTCCCCGTTGAGTCACGCTTACACATTCTATCATTGTCAACTTAGTTAGCAAGCGAATGTTTACAAGTTCATATCACCGATAAAACTACTATGCCTACTTCATACAGCTCTCTACTAATTTGCAATTGCAATCGGTGCTTTGCATTTCGGGCAGAAGTGCAATTTCTTTTTCTCATTCCTTTGGCAGGAAAGTCCCCCTAAATCTTTGTGCTCTCGAACCTCCTTCTGTATATTTAGCTGCAGATTGTTTCTTGTTATGAACTCAATAAACGTGGTTCTTATTCTGATTCTTGTGGGCATGTGTATTAATACACGCGCTACGCGGGCACTTCACGAGGCCGTGCTAAAAATGGTGCTACCTGCCCGGACGAAAGCGTGAGAGAGCATTGCGACCGCATGCACACCTCACGCACGACGTGTTTCGGCGGCTGGAATACGCAGTATCAATACATTACTTCAGTGGTAATCGCCGGAGCTTCCGCATTTATAGTGAGATGGTTTCTGCCTGGTTTCCTCTGTTCCGTACTTCCTGCTTTTGGAGGAAAGAATTCTCTTTCACGACGAATCTTTTACGCTCTAACGAGCTTGTCGAGGAAGTGGTCATCCCCATTATCGCTATGAAAACCGCACAAAATTGTAATTATGAGGTCATTGGTTCGATTCTCACTTGTGGTGGTCGGATTTGATTGGGGCAAAACGCGAGACCACCCTTTTGCGCAGCTTAAGGCGCAGTGAGTAAACGTAGGCAGTCGATTATAATCAGCGGCTCCCTGGAATACGTTTTCCTTCATACCCAAATTGTGCCTTTGGTACGTTAATTACACCGTGGTTTTGGCCGGTAAAACGCCATATTTAACACTTCGGACCCATGGTGCCGCTGTGTTTTCTGTTCCCGAGTTACGGAATGCCGGTCTTCTGATTCTAGATCTTCCTCATGTCTTACCAAACCGTTATGAATGTGTTGTGCTTGTCTTGTAAGTATAGGTACGAAGTGCGCATCAAAAGAAACTACTCGTATTACATGCTGAACGAAGCGGGTGACAAGTTCCGTGTGCTGGAACCGGTCCCTGTTGAAGTTACAGCTTTTGTTTGACATTTAGACTCCACGGCTGCGCTCCCTCCTGCTGGAATTTACGAAATTCGCGCTTTGCGACTCTGTATGTGGGGTTAATGCCATGCTTAGGCTCTGGTTTTGCTTGCTGCTGTGCCGTGGGTTGGTAACCGCCCGTTCTAAATACTTAGAATGCGCCCATCCATCACCCTCATATTCTCTGAACTGTGCTTTCGTAAACACCTTGCTGCAGAAACATGCACACAAAGAATTTCCAACGAAGGTTGGTCATACACTGTCATAAAATGCCGACGTCAATTTCCGTCGACGCCACAACGGTGGCAAAAAAACTGAAGGTAAACGTCTCGTGGCGGCATATACCTGACGTTCGCCACCGTTTGAAAAATAAGTTCGTGCACATTTCTGCAAGGACGTGACGATGCATTTATTTATCTTTTAATAAAAAATGAGAAATATTGCAAGCAGCATGGATTCCGAACGCATCGCTCAACGGCATCGGTAGTGTTATCATTAACGCAGAAGCTTAATGCGGCAACACACCAAAACTTTTGGGTAGCAGTGGTGTTTCTTCATCGATAGAAAGCGTTTGATACAGTAGACCACCGTATTCCTTTATTGAAACTGCAGCATTACGGTTTCCGGGGGAAAGTTGGAGAACTAGCTTCTTTCTTCTTACATTAACGGTAGCAAACAGAAAGTAAGGATAAACGACATATCGTCTTCCATCCAACCTCAATGCATAGGCGTACCTCAAGATTCAGTTTTCTGCCAAGTTCTTTCTTTTCCTTGCGTAAATGAACTTCCCAATGCTTCTCAGTCATCTGATGTACTCATGTACGCAGATCACACAACAATGCTATTTACTGCTGATTGTTCCTTTATTAACAACCCTATCGGACTTGGAAGAATTCGATGACACATGACTTGCGCCGCTCGCCCTAACGAGCTCCAACGCAGCAGTGCCAATCTGTACTGTGGAGTTAATCAAAAATAGCTGAACGCTAGACTGAAAAAAGTGGTGCAACAACAACAAAAAAACGAGCGAATTCTAAGAAAAAAAGCTCTTAAGGTGCAATCAACGCGGTTATAAACTGTGGCTGTGAGACACGGGTGCATAGAAGGTGCCTAAACAAGGTCAAAATGCCTAAGAAATGCTGGCATACGGTTCCAAAGATGTACCTATAAAACATCGGCCCACCCATCGCAACGTATAGGTCTACCTGTGGAATCTCAAACCAGCCTTTCCATAAATAGTCTTGTTAGACACAACTTCCAAGCACGACAGGTTCTGAGCGCTACGAAAAATAAGCAATAAATAACCAGGCTAGTCGACCGAAGACGCTGCGGTTGGTGAATGCTACATGAGGAGTGAAAATAGCTACAAGGCGGTGTGCAAACACGTGGCTGTGAAGTGCTTCACACAAATAAACAGTATAAGATTGATGGTGGCCCCAATGTACGTGACGAGCATGGTTACGGCACACTTTGCTCACTTGGACTGCCTTAGGAAACTGTGCGCATGACGTATCATAAAAGTTGTTCTGCTATGTGCCATCGATTGAGGGCTTTGCCGCGACGTAGCAGTTCCGCGACTCTCCGTGAAACAGGGGTAAAGCTCAGCCAAGAAACTCTTACGTCGTTTCGCTATTCCTTGCTGTCGATGCAGCTTTTCCTTCGACTGAAGGCATGTGAATTCATCACGCATGGTGGAGCCAGAACGAATTTCCGCCATGAATTTCTCGCGTGCTTTTTCGGACAGCATTTCTTCATGACACAGCCGTGCCATGATGTCACACGCACTGCTGAAGCACTGACCTAAGTGCCGCAGCAGGATGTTCACGTGATTTCTCCAAGTGGTATGTGCTGCTGCCTGAATGCCCATATATATATATATATATATATATATATATATATATATATATATATATATATATATATATATATATATATATATATATATATATATATATATATATGTGTTAAAATTTTGAATGCTCTAATTTCATTTCTACCACGTGGTTGGGCCCCTCTACCTTTAAATCCACAACAAAAATGAACCTTTAATGTTTCCGTAGCACCCACGTCAGTGTCGATCGCGTGTTTGCCATTTTCCTGTCTAAAAATATTCATAGCTACTTTTAAACAATTCGGGCGTTTGTGAGCTTCGCTGAGTGTTTCAATACTCGCAGGCGGCGAGCTAACCCCCCCCCCCCCCCATTTAAAGGGACACTATAGCGAAACAATAAATCTGTTTAGACTAAGGAAGCATTGTTTCAGAATCCTGCAGGCAGTCATTAAAAAATAGTTTGATTATTAGATGAGAAAATGAAGGTCCAAGAATCAGTATTTGAATTTCGCGCCGAAATCATAGCGCCGGTACGTCAGCGTGACGTCAGGGATTCGAAAGTATGTCTTCGCATTTGGGCCGCGTTGGCTGGATAAAGGCTGCCGAAACTTGCCATGTTTAATATTTGGTTCCTTTAGAACACAGTGTAGTCAATATGTACCGCCATATATAATTAGTAGGCCCTAGAAGATGCCATCAAGATCCCAGACGCCAAAGCCCCCAGGTGCATGAACTTAAGTAGGCGTCGCCACCCGTATTTCGTTCTTGCGCTTTTTCTGGCTCACCAAGCGTCTTATTGTTGCAAGAGTGGTGTTTTTGGTGTTGTAGGACGGTAATTTACTGATGCAGAAGAAATAATTTTTCACTTTAGTGTCCCTTTAACAAAGGCATTGTACGTTTGCCTGTTTGCCCGTTTCACACCTAAATGTGTTAGAGGACCTTGTTATGAATTGCGGTATAAGAATTCTCCCATGGGAAACTGCACTTGAAGCAGTTCCCGTGCGCAGTTTTCGTTTTGCCGTGACATCGGAAGTCTATGATAGACGTGTGCGCGAACTGCTGCTTGACAGTTAAACCTCAGAAACATTTATTCCTTGTGCTAAACAGTCATAAGCCAGTAGTTGCCAGTCTATGAAACATAACGCTAGAAACAGTCAGTAATGAAAATCAGAGAAAGTACTAGGCATAGATTCCCTTTTAAGTGAGTGCCCAACTGTCACAAAAACACAGCTCCAACACAACCCCAGAGATGCATCTCGTAGCTAGCAAAAGTAAATTACCTTATAATCTTACACCCTTACCCTTCAAAATTAAAAAAAAAAATGTTCGAACTGGTACTTTCAAGACGGCGTCAAAATATAACATTGGTTCTTTTCTCAATGAAAATAAACGTGATAGGTGACCAAGGGAAACGCGAGTAGGGAACAACGTGCCTTGTGTTTTTCTACTTTCTTCCTTGCGCTCAAAAATAATTCCCGTAATATTGTACTCATTCAATTGAAGAAACTGGAAAAAGGTTCCCATGAAATTTAACATCACAAAATATCGTATCGCTTCTTAAGAAACCCTAGCTAACTTTAGAAAAACCCATGGGCTTATCGAGGAAAGAGAACAGTTCTCCAGGTCTTCCGAATTCTAGTCAACGCTGGCCGAAATTTCATGGCTACGAGATCAGCAAGCAGCTGAGAGAACGATCTACGCTAAGTGCTAAAAAAATGTAAAATACCTGCTGGCACGACTGAAATTAAAACTGATAACTATAGTTGATTGGAGAATGTGCTCTAAACTTAGAGATCTCATGGGACATTAACATCTTAAGTGTTACAATTCACTAGTGATAACACTCGACTGATAGGATAGAACGGAAAGGTGATAAACGGGTGAAAGTGAGGTTTCTTGTCAGGAGGAAGAATCGCACGTGAACTTTTTTTCCTGCAAATCAAGCAGTGCCCTTTACCCTATAATTCGTAGTTCGTGCGGTTTCTTCTTTTTTCTTTTGCAATGAGGAATGCATAAGGAATTTTATGACAGTAAATGTCATGTCCAAGTAAACATATAATGAAGAAAATACTCTTGATGAAGACGTCATTACAACTCTTTTGCGCACACCATCCTGCGACGTCAAAGGTTCAACGTTTTTCCATGTGACGTCAAGCGTTCCTAGTGCTACTTAGGAAATCGTGTGCTGACATTTGGCGGCTTGATGTATAGCGTGTCGTGCGTAACCACCAAGGAGGCAAGTTACTGGCATCAGGTTGTTGGCATTTTTGTGAGGCTTTGCGAGAGCTAGCCACGCTGACACCAACAGGTGTCTGAAAATTTGTTTTGCACCCTTGCAAGGCGACCTATTTGGGCAAAGTGCTTGAGTGTATATCTCGACATCGCAAGACACTGCGGTGGGCAGTATGACCATGAGGTTCAGATTCCACAACGGGAAATGTTCAAGACCAATGCATTTAAATTCATAAATAGGCTGAGACATGTAATTCTGCGGCTAGATATGTCGCTCGAGTTTAAGAAATGTCTGTATGTAATGTGAGTGAATTCCGTCGCGGTAATTCACCGGCTATTGCGCTCCGCTGCTACGCTCCAGGTGGTGGGTTCGATCTCGACCGCGGCGGCGGCATTTTCATCAGGGCGAAATGAAATAGAAAACGTTCGTGTATATGATGGGAGGTGCACGTTAAGGAACCCCATGTGGTCAAAATTGTTCCTGAGTCTTACAGCGCGAGCTGAGCTATATTTGACAGTGGTCTCCCACATAGCTAGTCTGATAGTCTGAGTTAGTCTGAGTTAGACTGACATTTTTGTCTCGGCACATGCACCAATAAGGAGAACAAACGGTACTTTGTGATTGGGACAATTGGAACAACCTCAAGGAAGCACAGTAGCATGGAGAAAAATGAAAAATCAACTAAAGGACAATGAGAAAGATGGTTGTTTCAATCGTCATGATGTAACTAAGGGGTTGTTGGGGCATAGTAGAAAAATGAGGTATTCTTAAGAAGCGCAAGTGCAAACATAAGTTTTAGTTTTTGAGACTATTTTTCAGAAGTTGGACGTTAAATTTATCTGTTGCTGAAGAATACGATAGCAAGTGACAGGCGCTGCTAGCCTTAAAGGGTTGGATGCACAGTGTCAATCTTTATTCTCGACCTAACCTAAAACAGGGAAGCCTCGGACTGGGCAAAGTTGTGCGAGAAAAAAAAACTATTAATTAGAGAGCAAGCCGTGAGGGTGAAATCAAGGTTTGAATTTATTGCTAAGGAATAAAATGAAGAATCGCGGCTGGGGCATTTAACTCCAATACTTTTGCGTTGACTTCTTTGTAATATTTATTGCTTGCTCAAAAATCCATGAGCAGTCTTGCTAGACCGTAAAACTGAGCACTAGGGGGACTGAGCGCTACGAAGCTGCGCTCTAGGGAACTAGAGTAGCTGACCGAGGAAGCTGCGCCTGGTGAGCACTGCAGGGAAAGGTAATGTAGCTAGAGGGACTTGTGTTAACACGTGCTTCATGCGCATAAGCTAGCACAAGGTCGCCGATGGCCCCAGTGCACGTGAAGTAGAAGACTGTCCACCGCATTACAAATCGTCAAGCAGTGCAAGCTTACTCGATTCGTTGAGATATTTGCCGTCGATTCAGCGCTTTCTTTGACCTAGGAATTCCGAGTCGTAGTACCGCACTGATAAAGCTAAGCCAGGAAAGTCTGAGGTTGTTTCACTTTTCCTTGCTGTCGAGGCAGTTTTTCCTTCGGACGAAGGCATTCTAATTCGTCCAGCACGAGTGAGCCACAGAAAAGTTCTGCCAAGAATCTCTGACATACTTTCGTGCGTTATTTCTTCATGAGATAACTATGCCGTGATGTTAGACGCACTGACACAAGTTCACACTGACCTAAATTCAGCAGCAAGATGTTCACACGATTTCTCCAGGCAACATGTACTGCGGTTCCGATAGCTACATACATAAGTTAAATTTTTAAGAGATACCATTTGTTTTGTATCACTTAGGATCCATCTCGGCATTTATATCAGCGATAAAACTGAAGCTTTTGTACCGTTGCTGTAGTTGGCACGTGAACAGTGCTGATCCCTTATATGAAAGGTTTTCAACGGATTCACGCGTTTGTGAGATTTAATGAGTGATTCAGTAGTCTGAAGAGGCAAGATCCCGCTAGTGAGCAAGAAGCACCAGAATTACTTGCCGTTCCACGCCTCAGTCTGTGGTGTTATTTTTGCAGCATCGTCTGTTGCACTGTAGGACGTTGTTTAGAATTGCGGCATCATACATCTTACAAAGTATCCTACCTTTCATTAGAGAGGACCTACTCAACTCCACGTGAAATAGTGACACTACGCTGTTTCCGTTTAGCTGCATTTTGGAGTACTTTCATAGACCCATCCACAAACTACAGCTTGAGTGATAAAAAGCAGAAAAATTTTTCACCTGTGCTTCCCTGTGTCATGAGCTGGTTAGTAGTCAGGTGTCTATGAAACTCCATGCGTTAGAACTCTTCGTCATCCCGGATCAAACAAAACACTTGCCATTCATAAACTTTGAACAAAGTGCGCCACTGTCACGGTGCCACCACTCAAACACCACTCCACAACAGCGTGGTATTGCTGGTGAAAGTTGATTGCCTTATAACCTGACAATCAGATCCTTTAGGAGTGAAAAATGCGTCTAACCAGTAACTTTCAATATTTCATCAAAATATAAAATTGGTTCTTTTCTGAGTCAACATCCTGGAACGCAACTTAGAGAAAGTAGATCGAGTACGGTAGAGTGTGCCTCGTCGTGTTATCAAATCCCCGTTCCCCCAAATCGGTTCCGGTAATGTTCAAGATTCGTTTATTTCTCCAGGATTCAAGATTCATTTATTTCTACAAGAGAAAAAGGCCCGGGAGAAAATACTGCCTTGGAGCAGTTTGACGGGGTCCGGGGCCCATTTACAAAATGGCAGCAGTGAAGGGAAAAGATTACAATTTCACATACATCATGCACAAGGAACCATACACAATGCATAATTACAATTAAACTTAATGTAGGACAAAAATAAAATTCAAATATACCATGCACTGAGAATCAAAAAGAAAGCATATAGCAAAGGTATAGAAGAAACAGAAGATTTAAAACATAATTACAATTCAACACTACGATATAGTAAATGAAGCTCAAACACTATACATAGCAGTATTTTTCTTTTTATACCATGGCAGAAATATAAAAAGAATACCCTAATTTGTATTTGAGCCCACCACATGCTCAAAAAATTGCTGAACAATTGTTTTTTTTGTTTAGGTTCATATTTTCTGCATACCATTTGTTTCTGTTAAGGGTGTTCGGAACCAGGAAATGCAAC
Organism: Dermacentor variabilis; assembly: GCF_050947875.1. Lineage (NCBI taxonomy): Eukaryota > Metazoa > Arthropoda > Arachnida > Ixodida > Ixodidae > Dermacentor > Dermacentor variabilis. Next base: position 22,863,536 of record NC_134575.1, on the reverse strand, counting down.
ATTTCGGAGCCATACAATGTGCGAAGTCGGGGTAGATGCCATTTCTGTTTGCGTCTGGTGCTTGTATGAGTGTGCGGTTGTGTCACCGATGAGAGTTGGATTATGAACTTAGCTCGAGGTAAGCTCATGTTAGTCAAGGCGCGAAGTATGGTAAATGACACTAGATGATGGATGGGAGATATTCTATGTTTAGTAAACAATGGTATGGTATGAGCTAGGTAATCTAAGCCAGAAACTATGCGGATAACATTACTCGCTCACTTAGAGCAATGAAAAAAAGGGTGGCCTTGAAGGTTGCGACGAGAAATGTGATATCGCTTATCAAGCCATTGCAACGATAATTGAAAATACCGAGGGTTCACCGAGGAACGAGAACAGTGGTCGTAGTTTTTTTACATCTAGTCACCGCTGGCCGAAGACTGCATGGCTCCCAAGTTAGTAAAGCAGCTAAATGAATGTGCTACACAATGTCTACGCCAACGGGCGCCATACAGGAAAAGTGATGTTTATTTCGACTCCTCTAATGAGTTTTTAGGCATACTTATCGTCCACTGGCGTCACCTCGTAAATTCCTTTAGACGTTAGCGTCAAGAATCACTTTGTTTCGCAAAAGCAAGGCTAAGAGCATCTATATTTTACTGAAGGTTCTGTTATCTTGTAACGATGTTTTAGTACTACCATGAATTATCTAGAAGTACTAAATTGCTCCATTTAGTGGGTTTTCTCTGAAGGTACTGACTCATGAAGCTGATGTGACAAAATTACTTCAAACATCATCATGCGACTGATATAACAAACTTTTGTGTGGTCAATTTATAGCGCTTTGTAGTTACAACACAGAACTCAGTCAATCCATACTACATCACGTAAGGTGATGCTAAAATGCATCGGCAAATGTAAAGTAAAAACTAGTCTTCGGATTAGTTGACCATGAAAGAGAACATTCATGTTGGTGATACGGGAATTATGTGGCTTTTGAGCAACCGAATTCCATTATCCACAAAAAGTAGAGTTATAACATTTTGTGCTTGTTTAAAGTAGAGTTGAAGAACCTGATGAGGTTGTATAGCACTTGGAATTATGGAATCGTTTTTCGTAATCGGAAATCAACGTGAAAAGTACTGTAATAAACAAGGTGGAGGGCTCCTGTATTGTCCGAGGGCCATCAAAATGAAGCGTACTGAACAGTTAAACGGCCAACCACATTTAAGTCTTTACGAGTACTTTAAAGTGGAGCTCACGGATGAATATTTCCCGCTTCTTCGTCCTCCGAGATTTACGACGCCGTGCTTAGGTGGGCTAAATGCACAGGCTGCCGACAAGTTGCATTAAACCTATGACATCAGACAATAGGAAATTAATTCTGGCGTGATTGAAATTAAAACCTGATAACTAAAGGTTATTCGACAATGTGTTCTGAACTTGGGCGTTTACACGAAACAGTCGGTGAAGCGCTCCAGAGAGCATTGGCTAATTTCATGGAATCTGAGGTTTACGAAATGTGTTTGCGAAACCGCAAGCAGAATGCGCAAATAACAACTAAGCCAATTTCATAGACTCCAGGACATACAACTCGTACGCTATTCGGGTGCCTTGGTCCTCGTGCTTCCCGGGCAGCCAGGCAAATGAAGTGTTTGCATGCTGTGTGGCTTCTTCCCTGTTGAAGTCTCCAGACGAGAGTTGGGGCTGTTGCAAACATACTGTTCATATATGTGACGATTCCTACGTGCAAGTTTTTTCTTTTTGCTTACGTTTGGCTTTTATTTGTGGTTGAGTTACTCATCCTAATTCTCGAAAAAAGGTTCTCACTATGTCGCTCATAACGCGAACTTCAATCTCACGGATCAACTTGATTTTTTGTAGTGGCACAAATAGACAGAATTTACCAATCTATGCACAGTGTCCTGCAGAAAACAACAATCTTCTGCATTGCTTCTGTGAACGTTTGTAGCTTCGTAGGCTTTCGTTTTGTTGGCGATGCGAAGGGGTGCATGGTATGGGAGCGTGCTTAGCTCATAAATGAACTCGGAGCTGCAAAATTTGTTGAAATTTTTACGTGGTTTCATGCCCCATTCCAATTGTCAGTGTTAAATTCTTAATGTGACTTGAGGGCCTGGGTGACTTATCATTTTTTACTTATGAACGTCGAGAAGTGTAAAGTGAAAATTATAAAGCACTTCTCTTCACTGGCTTTGTCTTGTTGAGATTACTGCCGCACGCTACAGAGACTTCCTGTGGTACGAACAGGCGAACAGGCATCTCCATGAGAGGCTGAGAAAGAAACGTTATAGATAAGAAGGTGACAGAACTAAAAACTCAGCATTGATGGTGACGTCGGCAAAAATAAGAAGAAGGGGATGATGTGGTTGCTTGCTGCGCGTTGTTTAGTCTAGATCAAAAAATGAATGATGAGCACTAAATATTTGCACTGTGAGTGCTTGTGAACTAAGCTGAGGTCACTTGTAGCTGTAGGATAAAAGGGGAGGTCGTACAGGCTTTCGACGCCAACGACAAGTGAGGAACGAACGCCGTAGTTTTCCAGAGAAATGCGGTTCTCCGTTGCCTTCCTAAGTGCTATTTTAGCCGCAACTGCCATATTCTCCAAATGCAGTGAAATTCCAACGCCAGGAAGCGGTGCGTATTTGGCCAAACACGCGTTCGGCCTTGATAGTTTACTAGGAATAATTTTGTATTACGGGGAAAAAAATTTGAGCCCTCGCTACGGAAAAGAACTATCCCGCCAGTATTTCATGCAAGGTGTGCAATGTTTGGAACGCGCTAGCCCTATGTGTAGGACAGAATTTAGAACAGCAAGCTACGACGTAGTTTCATCGTAGAGGGTCGCGAATACAAAGCTGTGAAAGTCACAAGGGGTCGTAGTCTTTGAGCGAAAGTACCCTGTGCCAATGTATAATGCAAATTGGGAAGAACGAAGGTCACAGGTTGAGTGGATAATTATTTATCGCCTCTATGCATTCAGGCTTGCCGCGTCGAAGGCGCGATTGAGTTGTCATGCGCAGGGAGCGATCAGTACATGCTTTATTGTTTGCACTGCTAAACCAATGGACAGCTGAAATATTAACTGTCCGTGTTTGTCCGGTTAGTCAGCCTATCTGTCCGTTCTGTTACGCCGACAAACACGGTAGTTATTGTAATCATGGCCTACTCGTCAGTGTTATCATGTCATCGTGATGCCACCTACACCTAGCTTGTCCCTTATCATAAACTAAAAGAAAGACTAGGGGTGTGCTAAATATTTGAACTGTTGAATACAAATACAATGGCATGTGTCATTCCATTTGTTTCGATGCCAGAATTCAGTACTTCAAATTGTCGAATGATTATCTCTTGCGAATGTTTGAGCCCCAATAGAGGGAGAGATAAAACTGCAAATGAGGGCCTTTCCGAGTTATTCCTCTGTCAGAGAGCAGCAGTTGAGGAGCAGGTACCACTTCCTGAGAGCACACACTGGGCCGACCACTCCACATCAATGATTTCGGATAATTTCATAAGAATGCCGCACTTTTAGGCAGCGTGTGAACGAACTTGGGGGCTATAACGTAAAGGTATTCCAACCTTTTCTATTCCAATTCTTCAATCAGCTCTCCGCGATTGGTCAAAAAACTTTTTTGGGCCACCCCCACTTCGCCTGTCTGTTACGCGACGTCACGGAAACCGCGATAGCTGCCCATCTGATGTGACGTGTACACTCTGATTATGCATGATTGGGCTGAATAAAAGAAAAATAGTTATTTCTGATTCGACGCCTTTTCGCCTTTAGCGCTCTACTACTGGTCGAACGTTTTCTGGCTGCATCCACTTCACCTACCTGTTACGCGAGGTCAAAAAACTGCGAAAGCTCGCCGCGTCAAAGTGACGTGTACGCGTTAAAGATGTATTTATACCGAACAAAACTGAATTTTTTTCTAAATAGCCGCAGACTTTCCCGTTCAGAAAGGAATAAAAGATGGCTGCCAGCGATCGCTCATGCACTGGCTACTCGCACCTACTGGATAGCTTGGATTTATTTACGTATAATAAAGCTTTTTGATTGGTTCTGCAAAGTTTTGATGCACTTTCGGAAGGTTTACGACCTCGCTCTCTCAACTATTCTTTGCTGAGGAACTGTTTTAGTGGCATTCTTAACCTTCCGTTGCATACCGCCGCGATTTTCTACCAGCCATCGCAAGCTAAGTAAGGGAAAGCAGATCAATCGTCACCAACCTTTTCATCCGGTTACCTATGTTCAGTGCACTGGCTCAACCCTACCGCAACCCTCTCCATTTGGGGTGCTCCTCGCCTCCTAGCAGCCAATTACTAACGAAAAACAGCTCAATGTAGGCAATATTATTCACGTTGAAAGCAAAAAAGGCACCTCCTGTAAACCAGGAGAGCGTTTCATTGGGCTGTTCAGGCAACTCTGCGGGTTACCGCCCGAAGCTTGAGTCGGCGATTGCGTAAACTTGACGTCAGGAGATTGGGATAAAAACATATTGGAATAGTTTTACGTTGGAGGACGTTTGATGTTTCGATTTATTATTTGGCCAGCCTCATCGTGTTTGCAGCTTTTCAAGGCATGTGTGTCGGCTGTGGTGTCATGCTTCTCCACTTCAACGACCACAACGTTTTAGACTTTATGCTGACCTGCTGATCGCTTACTTCCTTCACGACATGTCGCGGTGATCCAGATAACTGAAAACCGTTGCTACCCGACTGCGTGCTCCCCAGTTTTCCGGATGTCAAATTACGAACAGCATTACTTGTGTAGCGTCAATTGCACGATATATTGACACAGGTAGTATATATGACGTATTTATTTCCCTAATAATTTAGCACACTACGCATACGTGAGTGAAAAGAGTGAAACCATAATTTAATTTTAACGAAATCTGCTAGTAAACGGGAAAGAACTCATCACAGGTGGACGCGCGACGACCACAATACTTTGATTTGATTTGATTTGATTTGCGTGTAATTTTTCCGAAATTCGCGACCAGGATACATGCGACGCATGTAAAAGTAGCGCATGCCTTCCTTTATAGCGGAATAGAAGTAAAGAGGATGTAGTTCGTAGCATTTTATTAACCTCTTAATAAATTACTCTTTTAAATAAAATGACAAGAACGCTACTTTTTTCAAAAGTCGCTTACATTTGGGGCTCTGTCCCTGCTTCTCTCTACATCTCAGCTTGTTGTGCTCAACAGCAAGGATGAACCGTTAAGTGGATAATCAACCTGCTAATTTTTGTTCATATAAGAATTTCTAAATCAAGACATTTAGTACAATTTGTGATGTACTGTTAACAGTGTAAAGGGACTGTACATGAAAAGCAAAATATTAACTTTGAGCATCAGTAGTGACGAAATAAATACATATTTGCAAGTACAAATATCCTTACACAATATCTTCGTAATCATAAGACCTACATATGCCATAATTTTTACAGTATTTTTCCTCTAGTGCCAAAAACATAAACTTACTTAATCAATCGCCCATTTTTGAGCAATTTGTTCTTTTGCACCGCAGAGGTTCCTTTCTAGCCACGTAATACATGCAGGCAATGCTGAGTTGAACTTCATCTTGGTCAGCAACACTAGTTGGCGGAAACGGGTTAAATATTCAGCGGCACATAGCCAATGTAACGTACGGAGCGCCAAATTGGCGCGATGATTAATTTCGAACTCTGTTCGCTCAGTGCTCCAGCCTGATGCTCTAGCCACGCGACCACCGACTACCCAGTGACACCAGTTGACAGGAAAACCGAGACACAGACAGATGAAGTCCGACCCTCGGAAATGCGTGAAGCACGCTGAGAATGCTAACTGTGTCAACAGTTCCCGTAGAAACCGTCTCAAGGTGACTGTTGATGTGAATTCGGTTAGCATTGAAGGAATGTAGCGACATAATAGTGCCACCGCTGAGACGTGTCATGCATGGCCATTTACCGCTGCTGTGCTTCTCGCTCGCACTTCCCTCTGAACACATACCCACATAGCCATTGACCAATGTAGGCGTCAAAGAGGTTAATTGAAGAGTGGCACGTGCACAATGGCACATACCCAGTTACCCAAGTTTGCCTAACGGAGGTTTATTTAACGGAGTCACATACCGAGTTGCACCTACCTAGCAATCCAGGTTGTTCCAACTTTTTGTTATGCACCCAGTCCAATCGGTACATCAGCTATGCTTTACTCATTAGACCATGGATTATCAGTGAGGCTATTTGGCGGAGAAGAGGTTAACCGGGACAAATGGACAGGCATACCGACAGACAGACATATTCCAAACTGGGTTAAGTGCTTAAAGAATACTAATCGAAGTAACAGGGCGCATAGTGCCATCTGTAGGCGCCACGTGGTTCGAATGACAACCTCGAAGCTATGGCAAAGAGTCGTCCTATTAGTGAAACAGGGGGGCTATTCTGTAGCTGTCAACTAAGTCGACATGTCCATTTGGTCTGTTGGTGAAGTGTTGATTGCCTGGAGTGCCTGTCTCCTGACGAGTACCTCAGTCCAGCGAATCAGAGCTTCAGCAGTGGATGAAATGGATATGTTCGTTAGTTATATACTTGCAGAATACCCCCAAGGACTCACTGTTATCTCAGCGTGCAGCAGTACCACTATGTTGCTAGGGTTTTGTACTCATATTAAAAAAAAAAATCTGCGAGAGGCCTAGAAAAAAACACTGCTTAAGGGTTCGCTCACACCATCGACTCGCACAGGTCGCATATCGCAGTTGGTCGCGTATCTACCAGTAGCAAATAGTCGCAAATGATAGCTTTGATCGGAAAGTGACTGCTTTGGGACTTCCATAACCAATCAGATGCGCTGGAACAGAACGTCTGTGTGTGCCGATACTTATGCTAATTGGTGATAGCAGGACGATTAGACGTGAACTCAATCAAGCGCTAAACATATCGTTACGGCGACGGGCTGATCTCCCTTGTCGATGTAAATATCGGTCGCCGTGAGTCCCTCCTTGATCGCCAGTTGTAGTTGGTCGCTCGACCTCTTTCAATGAGTGGTGTGAATAAGCTTTAAGTAATCATAAGTAGGAACATTTTTTTAATGTCTTATGAAAAGTTCGTTTTCTGGTTACTTGCAAGCCATGGCTGCTGGATCACGGTTTGTGTGACCTAAAGAGAGCATTTAGTAATAAAAGGAGCGGAGAACTACAATGTTACGAGTAAGAAAAGGTCGTGCCACGGTTGCTTTGTTTACGCGCCGAATGTCTGTTAATTTAGTCATTCAGTTAATGATGCTCGCGCTCGCGATACAACATACCCGCGCTACGAGCAGCTGCGTCTTCGCTATCAATTCAAAGAGGAACCTTAAAGACGTTAAGATAACTATAAAGTGAAGGATGAAGGTGACGTCAATGAGAAAAAGAGCACGAGGAAATGTGCACGTTGCTGCTTCATGACAAGTTATTTGATGCCAGCTCTTGTACATAAAAGCTGAGGTGAGTGTAGGCTGCCGGTTAAGAATGCAGTGTGAGCAGATTCGGACCCTGACGACAACTGCGCAAGTTACACTGTACATCTCGAAAATGAGCACTTGTGCATAGAATTCTTCTGTGCCACTTTGCTTGCAACATCAGTATTTGTGAAGATAATAATGACAGTGCAAGAGCGGGTGACGGTGCGTATTTGGCAAACAAGGTCGTTGCCTTATAAAAACTCTGTATTGCTGACGAAAAGTATAATCTGTAATAACGGACTTTGCACAGCGCGCCCTTAATATGCGAAGCTGTATTATCTGAATGAGATTGGGACATTGCGTGCGTGGAATTTCATAAGAATGAGTTTCGACGAACTTTATTACAGACAACTGCGAATACAAGAACGTGACATTGCGAAGTCGCACAAGCATGCGACTGCAAGCACCTTGTGTGGAGGTTTACTGTCAATGGGGAAATATGAAGGTCAAAACGTGAGTTTTTATTTTTTTTTCTTCCAGTTACTCATCGAGGTTTCTCCTGTGGAAGGCGACGCTTCAGTTCTAATACGTGGCGCGCGTTCAATATGTACAAAGTGAGCTATTTTAATGGGATTGTACAGGGTGTCTCAGCTAACTTTAGCCAGAGTTGAAAGATATGCGAATGCCACGTAGCTGGGTAGAACCAGGGTAATGTTGTTTGGCGTCGCTTGGACATAATCTAATCATTTTGTTCAATCTGAATAATTAGAGTATTATCCCTAATTAATCAGCTTCTCAAATATTATAATTCGATTAAAAGTACCAATGAGAAAATTGTAGAGCGACATAAAAAACTCTCCGATACAAGTTTCTGCTACTCAATAAGTGCTAAATAAAAGTGTTTTTTGAGCATGAACTATATATATATATATATATATTATACATGACCGGGGTAGTTGGAGAAGTATGGGAGAGGCCTTTGCCCTGCAGTGGGCGTAAATAGGCTGCTGATGATGATATATATATATATATATATATATATATATATATCATCATCATCATCAGCCTATTTACGCCCACTGCAGGGCAAAGGCCTCTCCCATACTTCTCCAACTACCCCGGTCATGTACTAATTGTGGCCATGTTGTCCCTGCAAACGTCTTAATTTCATCCGCCCACCTAACTTTCTGCCGCCCCCTGCTACGCTTCCCTTCCCTTGGAATCCAGTCCGTAACCCTTAATGACCATCGGTTATCTTCCCTCCTCATTACATGTCCTGCCCATGCCCATTTCTTTTTCTTGATTTCAACTAAGATGTCGTTTACCCGCGTTTGTTGCCTCACCCAATCTTCTCTTTTCTTATCCCTTAACGTTACACCCATCATTCTTCTTTCCATAGCTCGTTGCGTCGTCCTCAATTTCAGCAGAACCCTTTTCGTAAGCCTCCAGGTTTCTGCCCCATATGTGAGTACTGGTAACACACAGCTGTTATACACTTTCCTTTTGAGGGATAGTGGCAACCTGCTGTTCATGATTTGAGAATGCCTGCCAAACGCACCCCAGCCCATTCTTATTCTTCTGGTTATTTCAGTCTCATGATCCCGATCCGTGGTCACTACCTGCCCTAAGTAGATGTATTCCCTTACCACTTCCAGTGCTTCGCTACCTATCGTAAACTGTTGTTCTCTTCCGAGACTGTTAAACAATACTTTAGTTTTCTGCAGATTAATTTTCAGACCCACCCTTCTGCTTTGCCTCTCCAGGTCAGTGAGCATGCATTGCAATTGGTCTCCTGAGTTACTAAGCAAGGCAATATATCATCAGCGAATCGCAAGTTGCTAAGGTATTCTCCATCAACTTTTATCCCCAATTCTTCCCACTCCTGGCCTCTGAATACCTCCTGTAAACATGCTGTGAATAGCATTGGAGATATCGTATCTCCCTGTCTGACGCCTTTCTTTATAGGGATTTTGTTGCTTTCTTTGTGGAGGACTACGGTGGCTGTGGAGCCGCTATAGATATCTTCCAGTATTTTTAAATATGGCTCATCTACACCCCGATTCCGTAATGCCTCCATGACTGCTGAGGTTTCGACTGAATCAAACGCTTTCTCGTAATCAATGAAAGCTATATATAAGGGTTGGTTATATTCTGCACATTTCTCTATCACTTGATTGACAGTGTGAATATGGTCTATTGTTGAGTAGCCTTTACGGAATCCTGCCTGGTCCTTTGGTTGACAGAAGTCTAAGGTGTTCCTGATTCTATTTGCGATTACCTTAGTAAATACTTTGTAGGCAACGGACAGTAAGCTGATCGGTCTATAATTTTTCAAGTCTTTGGCGTCCCCTTTCTTATGGATTAGGATTATGTTAGCGTTCTTCCAAGATTCCGGTACGCTCGAGGTTATGAGGCATTGCGTATACAGGGTGGCCAGTTTCTCTAGAACAATCTGACCACCATCCTTCAACAAATCTGCTGTTACCTGATCCTCCCCAGCTGCCTTCCCCCTTTGCATAGCTCCTAAGGCTTTCTTTACTTCTAATGGCGTTACCTGTGGGATTTCGAATTCCTCTAGGCTATTCTCTCTTCCACTATCGTCGTGGGTGCCACTGGTACTGTATAAATCTCTATAGAACTCCTCAGCTACTTGAACTATCTCATCCATATTAGTAACGATATTGCCGGCTTTGTCTCTTAACGCACACATCTGATTCTTGCCTATTCCTAGTTTCTTCTTCACTGTTTTTAGGCTTCCTCCGTTCCTGAGAGCCTGTTCAATTCTATCCATATTATAGTTTCTGATGTCCGCTGTCTTACGCTTGTTGATTAACTTAGAAAGTTCTGCCAGTTCTATTCTAGCTGTAGGGTTAGAGGCTTTCATACATTGGCGTTTCTTGATCAGATCTTTCGTCTCCTGCGATAGCTTACTGGTTTCCTGTATAACGGCGTTACCACCGACTTCTATTGCGCACTCCTTAATGATGCTCATGAGATTGTCGTTCATTGCTGCAACACTAAGGTCCTCTTCCTGAGTTGAAGCCGAGTAGCTGTTCTGTAGCTTGATCCGGAATTCCTCTAGTTTCCCTCTTACCGCTAACTCATTGATTGGCTTCTTGTGTACCAGTTTCTTCCGTTCCCTCTTCAAGTCTAGGCTAATTCGAGTTCTTACCATCCTATGGTCACTGAAGCGTACCTATATATATATATATATATATATATATGCGTTACGAGGATTGGCGACATCATTGCGATCATGTGATCACATCAATGTAGCCACACGATGTACTGCCAGCGCCGAAACGTGTAATGTATGACCCATGGTGTACTGCAGCCACGCTCCGTTTTCGCGCTTCCCTCTGGACACGTGTCGCAATCTAGCGGTGCCGCGCGCGAAATCAATCTCCTTCTTCGTGGCCTCAGAGATCGCAGCAGTGCTCGCTAACGCTGATATTATTTCTTCACGACCAGCCGACATTCGTAAGGCAACGCTAAACTGTTGGGCTGCTGCGAGGAACGGGTGGGACGCGTGGTGGATTCGGCGAGCGCGGCTGAAACTCTAAAAGATGTGCTTTTATTTGAAAAGTGGCCTGAAGACTCTAGACAAACATGTATGCAGAACGTGCCTGAAGTACGTTAAGAAGGCTGATCGCATTATTAGGATTCAGTCGATTGTATGATGCTTTCCTTCCCATTTGTAGCATCAGCAAGCAGGACACCATAGATGGTAAAGTAACCATTTCGGTCCGTTCGCCAATATACTGAAGTTGATACAATACCTTGTTCGATTACCGGATTGAATGCCAACGTTGCTAAAGCAGCGTTCGAGAGAGTTGCCTCACCATGCATAATTAAATTACGTGGTTTGAAAAACGACACCTGTTGTTAACAGCGGAAATTTACATTTTCCCGCTTCGATGTCCCAACTGGCCTCACGAAGAGCGCCGGAAGAGCTGCCCACGTCATGCTTCGCGCTTCATTATATTCTTTACGTCAACGGGCTGACCGTCTGCGCATGCCTAGCATCTCACCTCGCGCTGCATATTTCCCAGCCACTTCCTGTCGCTTGCGCTACAAACGTCTGGCCACATATTGGACGCCTCAGTGAAGGTCATCGTCACGATCGGTATCGGAAATACAAAAGGCAACTGGTTGTTTTTTTCGGGGGGTCTACGTGCCGAAGCCGCGATTGTATTACGTGGCACCAGTGGCGTAGCTAGGTCGTCTGGCCCCCGGGGCCCATAGGTCTTAGCCGCCCCCCCCCTTCCCCCGCCCCGGGTTGTAGTCAGGAAGGCGAGGATATCGAAAGTTTTCGGGGAAGGGGGGAACGCATTGATGTTTCAGCACCAGCACGGCCGCCTTCGATACCGCGCATTCGCCCCCCCCCCCCCCACACACATTTCGCTTTCGTTCCCAGGGATCGCGAATGCAGGTATACAAGCTGTTTTATTTTCTGCACGAAATAACACAGGGTGCTGCACTAATGACTTGTGATAAGCGCATTCTGCTGTCGGACTGTATGGTTTGGCGGCTAATACAGATGCGGAATCATGGAAAATATGGCTCACAACCAAAGTGAGAAAAATATTTTAATAAAGTTTTAATTAGCAATTTCAGAGGCAATATTACATTTGCAAAATTGAAGCCCGACAGTCATATGTTGCCCAACAACAGCTTCACAGAAATCGTCGTAGGTGACACGGCGTGCAGTATTTTGGTAGCGGGCTTCCCTGGACCCAAACGAAAAATTAAATAGCGCGTCAGTGACGCTGACCTTCCCACCCTATTAGAAAACGCCACCTGCTTCCTTGCTGCGCGGGGGCCAATGCTATGACAATTACGAGTTCTCCTCATTGTGGTCCATAAAGCCTTTCTTTATTTGCGGCTATTGGCAAACGTGATTATCCGAGTTGCGGTACCGTCAGGAGGTTCTGAACGTAATAGAGCACGCTTTGAGGGTATTTCTGGCGTCCCCCGGCAAAAATAGAGAGAGGAAGAGAAGGCCGCCATCACACCCGTGCGAGCGAAAGCTTGCGCTACTGTTGGCCTGCACTCGCAATAGATAGGACAGAGAGATCGAGGTCACTGGTGCACCATTTCATATTTCTTTTGGTACTGCCGTACTGGGCCGCCCACAGTGCCAAGGTACTGCAGGCTCTAGCACCCAAGACGATTTCGTTTAGAGAAGTTTTTGTTCAGTTAATATAACTTTGGGTCTTCAATTCCCGCATCGCAATGTTTCCTCTATAATTCCTAATTAAACAGTTATTTAATAAATCTTATTTTAAGATAGCGCGGACTTAAGATAGCTACGCATGAGTGCACCGCACATGAAACGCTCCGCTAAGGCGAGTAGTTTAACGGCCACTTTAAAAATTTTTGGCACGCACATTCGTTCAGTTATTACGCAACATGTAGATAAAGCTGCAGTCGGCAATTCGGTGGCACTGCATATCTGGTACATCGGGTACATGAGCTCGGGCTGCTGTTTAATGGAGCATTCTTTACCATTTACGCCCAGTCAAGCCGGCGGAAAGATGGGGTCTTCATACTTCCCGCGTCGCTGCAGCCGCATTCCAGTAGTGGTAGATTGAAAAAGAAATGCGCTCGTGCATATCATTAAACGGGTGCACGAGAAAGAACCGCAGGTTGTCTAAATAAATGCGGAGCCCCCCACTGTGGCGTTCCTCATAATTAAGCCGTTGGTATCGGCATGTCAAAAATCCCAAAATTTGATTTTTATAAGTGGCGCATGCAAATATTTCGAATACTTTGCATATTTGTCTCCGATGACGTCATTGGCTTGTTTTCCTTTCGTGGCTTTAAGAGCTTCTGGGTCTTCAGCATAATATCGGTATCAACGTTTGAAATGGTAGCCAGCGTTGCTAAAAGTACCTTATCCTCTGAAGCGGACATTGAAAAATGGCTCAGGAATAGAAACAAATAATATAGATGAGCCTACGCATTTCTAGCGCTGACTTCTTATGACGAGCCTGTAGACATGCGCCCAGCTATCCACATTATTGTTATCTGGTAGTGTCAGTAGTTTAAAAATCGGAAACTAGTGGAACCCTTCTCTCTCTTCTCTTCCAATCTGCATGTCGATGCTTAGAATGCGAATGAAGAACATAAATGTTTAAGTAAATTAGGTTACCGTTGTATAGCCGCTGGTTATACAATGAAACGATGAACTTATAGGCAAGGAAATATTTGTTAAGGCCAAGAAGTGCGTCGTTAGTTTAACAGGGCTCATGAGCACTATTACATAGCATGAAGAAGCAGATGACGGGACAGCCATTGCGCGAGTCATAACCATGCCTCCCTATGGAATCCTGCAGGGTTGCCACACACGGCATTGAAGCATACATTGAAGTAAATACACGGCAAGTTCGGGCTTGTAAGACGTGTCAATGGGTCTTAAAAGTGTAAAAGTGATTTCACGCGCCCGGGTGTCGATGCGTAAGCAAGCGCAGCATGTAAATATGTTGTCATATGCTGCCTTAAGCAATACCAATCCAAGGCAATAGCTTTGCGTGGTTTAGAACGCACGTGAGCATTTAAAGCATCGACTGCGCTTCCGAGAGCAAAGGCGATTGTTTGCTAATTCAGTGTCGGCGTCACTGAGCGTTGCACAATTGTTCTGAGACTGGTATAGCATGGGACGCGCTCCTTTACGTAGTTTATTTCGCGTTATTATATCTCTTGACGTTGCCCGTATTTATGCGTTCGTTCTTTGTGCGCATAAATACATGATGAAATCGTTTTAAGGCACGAGCTTTCACAAATGCAGAGTGCGAGCCGCGGAAGCCACTCCACGACTGTTTGAATGTCGAGCCGCCTGTGTTTCACACAGAGATAAATTTTATATAGCCCACTCAGTTTTAGGATAGGCTAATACTTCTTTAACTGCTATCTAAAACTAATATCAAGAAAAATGTCTATATATATATATATATATATATATATATATATATATATATATATATATATATATATATATATATAGCGCACGAAGAATACTGCTGAAGTGAGAGAAAGCGTATAGCAAATGTCTATAAAGCCTTCATTTCCGGTTAGAGAGAGAGAGAGAGAGAGAAAAACTTTAGTTAAAATGCCTGCAGAGTCGGTTAGGCTCCCTCCACGCAGGGAGGACAAGCTTTTACCGCGACGCGGCCACTAAGTCAGTCTCGTGCATTGTGCCCCTCGGTGAGGTGGCAAATGAGTTGGAAACGGCAACCCGTTTGGCTTGAAGCGGGCAGTGTGGGCGTCTACATGTCGGACGACGATGTAGTTTCGAAGAAATGTCTGTGGTAGGCCTCAAGGAAAACTATGTCTGCGCAGAAAATGTCCTTCATGGCGCGACCATGGTGTCGAGATTCAAAGTTGTGACTGGTATCTGTGCTTGCAACCTGGATGCCATGGCGCGCGCAAGACGAACACTATATCCACCTCTTTAGTTTATTCGGTTAGTAATAAGACATATGATATACGCTTCTTGAAATAGAGAAAGCTCATAGCTCGTTTAAGGGAAAGGACTGAGAAGGGAAGAAGGTAGGCCGCTGGCCCTGGGCCATGGCCACAGGGCTTGTGTCTGTGTTCTGGGCTTCTCTCTCTGACCAATACCAGGAAAAAATGGAGCCTACGTACCTGCCGTGAGCCGCTGATGGAACCCAGTTCTCGTATTCTTTTATTGTTGCTTCATTGATGTGTATATTTTGTAAAACCGCGGGCATGGGAAAGGTTCACAGTAGGCGTGGTGTCACTGAGTGGCGTAGGTTTCGGTAGTCGGGACATTCTTAAACATTTGGCTTGTTGTGGTTTCGCTTCTCATCGTCATCTTAATCTGTGGTGGCGGTGGTGTGCCAAGTTCTTGTCATCATTTACAGTTGCTGTTGCTTTTTCTACTGGCGTCTCTAATCTAAATCACGCCCGCGTCACGGCGCATCGATATTGGAGACGTTGGAGCAAACCTTACTCACCTCTTGGAAGTTCCTGCCGTAACGGGGGTTAATTGCATAGTATGCTCGCTGTTAACACTGCCGGCCGTTTTTAGAGCGCATGTTCTGTGACCTTGTGGGGGTCACAACAAATTTCCTCATCGCCACATTCGTTGTCATGCTGTAGAAACTGGTAAACAGCAGACACAGTTTTCGAAAAGAAAAAGCGGCTCCGGTCAAAACATTATTTCAAGTTATTGGGGCGAGTTTTTTTTTTTTTTTGCTATACCGGCTGCTTCTTGGGCGAAAATTGATCAGAATATTGAAGGAAGCTGTAGGTGTAATACTATTTTTTTTTCTTTTTTTCTAGGTGCCCCGAAATAATTCTCGTGAATGAGCGCTGCACAGAAACTCCTGGGAAAAATAAAACTTATCCGCACTGCTGTCCACATCTATCATGTGTTTTAAAAGAAGAATAATAGTTGAAACGGCGCCTTAATTATGCTGCCTAACTACGGGAAATGATATCTTCTGCAGAGCCATGTTGAAGCCACCTTTCAATAAAGACGTGCATGGGCTACTATTTCTTACTTGTCATTGGTTACACTGCGAGGTTTTCAGTGCCTTGAGAACTGCAACAAAGTGTCCTGATGAGACGCACATGGAGATGAGGCACATGCATACACATAGCTAGAAGTATACACTAACGTAATATTATAAATTACGCACGCATGAGGGCTCAACACGCACTTAAAGGGAACAGCAGAATGGGTTCCTACCGGAATGGCGATGTTACAGTGGTAGGTGCTGGTGAAAGCAGTTTCAGTGCAATATGCAGGTGAATCGAGGGAACACCCTGTAACCGGCGACAAGACATCCGCTTCCACTCTGATTTTCCATGCAAAGAACCCGCTTAGCAAAGTTTTGCGATCCACAGCTCTCGTGTATTGCTCTGAACTGCAGAACGCCGCGCCTGGGCACAATGGTAAGACAAGCCCACGACAGGGAACTTAGGCAATGTCAAAACTACATTCACTCGTCCTAAATGCCTTAAAGGTGTTATTTATAACATTATTTAAAATATGTTCAATGCAGCGTCATAGAGAAGTAAAATGCTACACGTGTCTGTCTTAATTTCCTTTCGAATACATAAATACTTTGTCACTTTTCTGAAACACGAATAAAACTAGCCGTGCTTGGTATACGAAAGCCTTGTATGGAGTACTTCAAGAAAATGGTGCTATTTTTGCCTAGAACAGAAGGCATACATATGTAATGGCATACAACAGTAGTGACATACAACAGTAGTGACAAGTTGAATTATGGGCGATCAAGTTAAACTCAGTCGGGGACATGTCTAGGTCTGCAGAATAAAGGAAACTCATTCATACTCACTCACTGAACATGTTTTCGTTTATGACCCTCAGACTCAAATGCACCAAAATTCGGCTCAGTCGGGCTCACTCGGAACCAAATTCCCCAAATGTCAGACAAGAACCACCCTCCCCGCTTCACATCACACTCAAACTCACCAAAATCCTGTTCAGCCGTGCTCACTGCTCACTGGGACTGACTCACCTAAATTATACTCAGCCGAGCCTCACTCGGCATCAGACTAGCCGGGCTCACACATACTCACTCACCAGAATTAGACTTAGGCAGTATTGAATCTTGCCGTTAAGTGCGGGAGTTGGACGACGTTGAAGAGGATTTTGAGATGAAAGGGAAGGTTTATTTACATTATTTACAGTAATAAGACAAAGTAATTGACAGTCATAAAGTCATTGATGGCCGGCAGCAGATCGGACGCTGCGGCCCGTGGCAAGAAACACGAAAGAAATGAATGAATGAATGAAGGAATGCTTCTCTCGGCTCTCTGTCTCTCGCTTTTAACCGTATCGGTGTCTGGGGGTCCCATCATTATTGGCCAATCGTCGAGCCCGCTCAGGCGTCGTCATTTTCCTCCAATGGCAGGTGCCCGTGCAAGTGCAGTCACAATCCGCTCATAGGGGGTCGCTACAAGGGCTCCATTGTCCGGGGGGTGACATGCCACGGCGTTGCCTCAATGTTTAAAAGCGCTCAGCGGGGGGAGACGGGTTGTTTTCGAGCGACTTTTCAGAGCTGCAAAACAGCTTCGCTCGGGAACAAGATTACCTGGAACCGTGCCAGGCTCCCATTGCACTTTCGGGAAGAGTGAAGCAGGGGGACAATAGCCCGACGTGCTGCACACGAGGTGGGGGTCGCTAACTTGTCTGACAGTTCCGGGAACGTGTTAGACGCACTTCCGCGCTCCTTAATTGGGGGCGACGGCGATTTGATGTGGTCTGGTGGACTCGAGCGATGCCAGGAAAAGGGTCAGTATCTAACAGCAGTTGCACTTAGACTAGAGGGTAGCGCTAACTCGGGCTTTATCGTGAATTGAACAAATGAAATATTATAATACCTTAATACGAGACATACATTTACCATGCGGAGCACCAAGCAGGTTAATAAAGTTAGGTCCACAAGTCTGAAACATACAAAAAAGCTCGCTGTTTCCTGTGCATCACAATGCCTAGCAGATAATAAATCAGCACTGAAAGTAAATTACCCAAGAATAAATTTGCTAAAGGAATATTTAAAAGACATCTGCATTCTGATTGGTGGGTTTAGAGTCTGCATGCGTTCGTGCGGCGCGTGCGAGCTTTTGTTTGAGTGGAGTGCGTGCATCGTTTTCGAAGCACCAGATAAAACCTAGGTACTTTCTTTCTGACTGTGCGCTATGGTAGGTTACCTCGCAAATGAAAGGGGACGCTGCTAAAACTTTTCAATTACGATTCACTAGAGCACCCAAGATGGTGGTCCGGGTCGCTGTACTGCTTACTGAGTTGTCGGACACTGCTATAGGAGCCGAGAATTTCACAAGCCCTGGTCGGCTCACAGAATCAGTAGTAGCTTTGTATATGGCACACAGTGCCGTAAGTGCAGATGCGCAGTTATTCCAGTAACAGTGCTCGGACATTCATATTTGCGGTCAATCACGCAGAACGCCAGCAGCAAACACGCATGAGTAAAAAGAATTAGGAAAAAATGTCACGTACAAATCTCGAAGCCTAGTCATAAACAACACAACGAAAAGGCTCATGGGAATTAGACCCTCCTCACGGGATGCACAAGCGTTTTTTCCTGGCCGCTGAGCGTGTCACCAGTACGAGAGAGATCAAATCGGAAAGCACGTCGCAAGGGTAATCGAGGGCCAATCGTGGCGAGGGTGCCACTGAAACCTACCGCGTAGCAAGAAATATCTTGAAAAGCTTCGGTAACCGTGGAAGACCTAAACGCCTAGAGTTAATGCGTGGATAGTCCCCTGAGTGAAGGAGAACTGGCTTAAGAGGAGGCTAGCTAGCTGCCTGGCGTCATGCCTCTTCCTAGTTTTTTCCCCATTATTCATGGCAACAAGGTTTCCGCACAAAAGTTGCACCACGGCTGTTCAATCGAACTACGATTTACGAGGGAACCGCCGAAAGTGCAGCTCACGTCATCTCCAAGGTTCAGCTGGACACCGAATAGTTAAAAATTGTGGTCCCTCTGCAGACGCAACAGGAGTGCAACACGTTATAGAAATTGCCACAAGCGTCTATGTGAACCATGACTAGCAAACGACCAATGCCATGACGTAAGTTATCAGTAGCGTCATTCTGTCGTATAAATTCTAATTTCGTCATCGGATTGTTACGACGCCATCGTCGTCATTTCAACGTTGTCACTGCGTCGTTATTTCAGCTTCGTCATCCCATGTCGTCATGTAGTTATTGTGACGGCCTTCTCAACACACTGCCGTTCTCATTCAACAGTCGTCATGACTTTGTCGTCATGCTCTTGTTGTCACGTCGTCTTTGTCACCGTCAATGCGTTCTCATGTCGCCGTCATCATGCCACCGCATTCAAGCCGCCGTTGCCTCACCATCATCGACATCAAATTGTCATCCATTCATCGTGGTCATTCGAGTTGTCCTCATGTCGGTGTTGTCACTCCGTCTTCGTCACACATTCTCCTTCATGTCATAGTGGCCGTTCAGTCGTCGTCATTCGGTCGTAGTGATTCTGCTGGCTTTATTCCATTGTCATGGTGAATTTGCCGTCTCACCGCCGTCGCCATTCTGTCATCATCATTTCACATTCGTCAACCAACTGTCGCTATGGCGTCGTCGACGCGCCTTCATCCTCGTTAAGTGGCCATTGCAGCATCTTCATACGACTGTCTTCATGCGTTTTTCTTCATATCGCTGTAATAATTTTACCGTCGTCATCATATTGTCGTTTAGATGCTTAGACGGCAGCGGGTCAGATAAACATTAGACGAGACCTGTCGCATTGCAACTACGTGTTACAACGTCTTCAACTTTTCATTGCATGTTCAGTTTGGCCGCGTTTATATAACTTCATCCTTTTCTACATTCTGCCCGCCCAAAAAATTGTTGATACCTCCAGTTAATGCAGTACTTGAACAGGCCTTTCAAGCACTTTCCACCTTGTGTTTTGATGCACCAGTCTCGTCCTAATCAATCGCGGCCGGGACATACTTCCTGCACTCAAGCCAGTGGCGAAAAATCTTAGTTCTTTTGAATGTGGTGCAGTAAAATGACGTCGTGCACTTTCATACTTTGGTCAAATCTTTGATTGTACTGCAGCAGGGGCCTTAAGATCAGAAGGCACTCCATTTTTCAATGTTTCCATAGTATTCATCGATGGTTAGTTAGCCTCTGACAGTACATAAGGTTCCGGATGCCATCATTTAGAATAGCTTGCGGCTAGTTCGAGGTTTTGCAGGAATCTGTCACTGGTGAAGATTGAATTCCCAACAAGGAAATGGCTTGGGCATAGTAGGAGCGATTCTCTTGCTTGTGAATATGTATAGGTAAAAATACTGGAGTTGGTCATGGCCTTCCTTGTAGAAGTAGCGTCCGCAACACTTCACTTGTATCTTCTCACCTCAGTTGAGCCCTCACTCATCGTGAAACCTTGGTGGCTCTAAAAAAGTATTCAATCAATCAATCAATCAATCAATCAATCAATCAATCAATCAATCAATCAATCAATCAATCAATCAATCAATCAATCAATCAATCAATGAATCAATCAAATTAACCCTTATTTCTGAATGAAAAATACTAAGGTGACGGAGAAAAAGCCACAAACAGCAAGTTGACAAAGGTCCGACCCCCTACAAAGTAAGTGTAAGTAAGTGAGCCGCGATACACTTCTAAGTAATATGTGTATAGGAAGATACTAAACAAACTTATTAAAAAACATACACTTCGACGAACGATAGATAACTAACACATAAATACTTAACAGAGAGCTAAATGGGTTTTAGCTAGCCGTACAACGTGGAAATATCCGAAATACTGCATCAATACAAATACAAAGATCTTAAATAAGTAACAGCTTGTAATATTGGGGTTGAAAAATCAGTGTCACATCGAACAGATGAAATAAAAAACAGAAGGAGCAACGACACAGTTTGCCATTTGCTTTCACATGTAAAATAAAAAGCTTCACATTCTAAAAGAATAAAGATCAAGAAAAAAAAACGGCCGTGGCTTAGCTTGGTTAAGCCTGGTGACTGCGAAGCAATAGTGACCGTAGCGCCCCTGGTGAGAGGAGCGGGAGTTAGGTCGCCGTTGGTGGCTACCGCCTTGCCTCGCGACGGCGTGAGATGGGGCCCCGTTTTTACACAGCCGGTGTGACGTCACCCTAGGTCACGTGGTGCAACGTCACGCAGCGAGGTCACGCTAAAGGTCAATGGTGCCTACCACCGCCTCGCCACGGAACGGGCTGAAGTGCGACCTAAAGTAGTATTGCTTCGCAATAAAAAATCAATTTGTGACGTATAGTAAGAAGTCACTACGAAACAGCGCTGGAGAAAAACGAGACAGTCATTGAGATATACAATTCGCTACAACACAATTGACAGCGTTCTGCAGCTGTTGCAATAAATAGTACGCAGCGTTGCTGAAACTATGCGAGAAGCAGCCGGGCAACGACATGATGGGTGTGTGAGCTAAGTCATATCTTGACCTGATAAGAACAAATTAAACGTGCCCGTGGAAGCAGTCTCGGTGATTTTGCCACGTTTGGGATATTTGTTTAGGAGTGCAGCTAGTAGGAATGATAGCGACTGATTTCCATAATTTGTGCGGCGTAATCGCGGCAGGCAAGGATCCTGGATTCTTGTGTTGTATAAGCAGTGTCGCTTTGGTTAATGAAACAAACTGATGAAGCCAGTGTTATCGGTTTTAATGGCGAGACGGTAGGTACAGCTAAGACGGAATGCATAAATGAATTCCACTTCTAGATATTAAATGCTTTAAAATAAGGTATGTATGAGTGGCGTATGGAACGTTAGCAATTGTCAGACTGCGCGCTTTTGACATAGAGTGGGTTATTTAAATGCTATCTATTGATTTGTTGCGCCATACAAGGTGGCAATAATTTAGTGTTGATAAATATAATGCATTGTAAATAAGTGTAAACTTTACTGGTAATGTCTGACGTTTCTTTTAATGATCAGTCCAGTGACGCAATTGAACTTATTGCAGGTATTTTCCACTTGCTTTTTCTGAGATAGTCTCTGAGAACGCACTTCTCAACGCATCAGCTGCGTTAACAATATTAACTACATCATTATCGAGTTATAATATTTCTGTTGTAGTGTACAGTATTCATAGAGTCCTGCGGTTTGAGAAGAGGAGGCTGGATTAGCGCCATCGGGCATATAGGCTCGACGATGGTAGCCGCGACATAAAATGTTAATACCGCTAGCGTCCGTATGAACTTCTGTGGGAGCCGCATGGTCGAAGTGTCGGAGAATGGGATGAGACGAGACTTCAGCTCACGAAAACTAGCTTCACATTCAGGCGTCCATTCAAAGGGAACGCCCTTCTGCAGGAGGCATGTCAGCGGATACGCGATGTTGGCAAATCCACGAATAAACCGGTGGAAGTACGAGCAAAGCCCTAGGAAACTGCGTAGCTCTTTTACATGGCGAGGTTGCTTGAAGGCTTCCATCGTAGCAGTCTTCGCTGGTTCAGGTCGTATACCGTCCTTATCCACTAGGTGTCCCAGAACGAGTGTTTGGCGCTCTCCAAAATGGCACTTCTTCGAGTTGAGACCAAACCCGCTTTGTCCAAGCAGTCTAGCACAAGATCGAGACGTGCGTTGTGCTCACTGAACGTGCGCCCGAAAATCACTACATCATCTAGATAGCACATGCATACTTCCCACTTCAAACCACGCAGGATGTTGTCCATGAAGCGCTCGAAAGTTGCAGGTGCATTACAGAGCCCGAACGGCATCACATTAAATTCAAAAAGTCCATCTGGTGTTACAAATTCCGTTTTCTCCTTGTCTGCCTTGTGCATAGGAATCTGCCCATACCCCGACCTCAAGTCAACAGACGAAAAGTAAGACGCTGATGAGAGGCAGTCGATAACATCATCAATACGCGGAAGAGGATATACGTCCTTTTTAGTGATGGTGTTGAGGCGGCGGTATAGTCAACACAATATTGCCATGTACAATCTTTCTTTCTAACCAGAATCACTGGCGCTGCCCACGGGCTACAGGATTCTTGGATTACATTCTTATTTAGCATTTCGTGGACTTGGTCATTGATTACCTTGCGTTACAATGGTGAGACTCTGTATGGTTTCTGTCGCAATGGCTGGGCAGATCCCGTATCTATGCGATGGTGTATACGAGAAGGAGGAAACAATGGTGGCCCCTCTTGCTGGAAAAAGTCAAACAGTCGGGCATGTTTTAGCAGAATATTCGCCACTTCGTGACGCTGCTTAGTGCTGAGTGGTTGTTTACCATAGTCAGAAATGAGGAGTGCGCCGCAGGGCAGAAATTAACGAAATGGCACACATCCGCAGAATCAAGGGCCTCTGTAAGAATGGCGAGCGATAGCACTTGATCTTCATGGTAGGCGGAAAGTTTCAGACCCTGTGGTAGTATTGCAGGTTCCCTCGAACAGTTTACGGCCCATAAGTCGGTGCGTCCCTGAATAACTGACAGCGTGCAATACGGTATCAGTACATTCCTCTTGATGCAACTCAGATGAACGGGCTCCACGGTAGCGTCAAACGGTCCGTCGGTGGTGGGGAAACGGGCGACTGAAACACACGTTGCGGATAACGGAGGTACAACTGTATCCCGGGATACACAAAGCACACTTTCACGATATGGTGGGCCTTCCATAAACGCAGCAGGAAAGCTTGTACCTACACTGATTTCACCCGTTTTGCAGTCGACGGTGGCACCGCAGTTTCAAAAAATCAAGGCCCAGGATTACGTCTCGCGTAGAATGAGGTAGAAGAGTGAACTCCGCGTTAAATATTTGACCACCCAAGGTAACGTCTACATTACACACGTCCACAGGATGCAACTCCCCACTCACTCCGCGGAACGTATCGGCACGGTCCCAGCGAAACATCACCTTTCGTCCTAGGAGGCTTTTGAACGCAAGACTCATCACTGAAACGGTTGCTCCCGTGTCCACTAAGGCCATGGATGAAACCCCGTCAATTAATACAAACACCTTATTCTTAAACATAAAAATGGTTGGAGGTATCTCTGTCGGCATCGAAGATTGTCCAGAGACCTCACCTCCAACGGCCGCGCTGGCTAGTTTTCCGGAGGTGGCGACGGGTATCGACGCCGCGAAGAGGGCGATCGGCTTACACTAGGAGCGGGTGGTGGTGTCAAGCTGCGATCGGATGCTGGAGAACGGTTCCGCAGCGGCTCCGGGCGCTGGTGAGGCAAGCTTCCTAAGTATGTGTGCGAGGGCGAATATGTTTCGCCCAGAGGAGCGCGGTACCGCCTAGGCGTCGTCGATCGGTCGAACCTCGGTGGTTGGCGGCGATTGCAGTACCTGGCAATGTGACCCAAGTCGCCACAGCTATAACACACAGGTAAACGACGATCTATGAACTGCCCTTCGAAGCGCTGAGCCGTGGGGGGTCGTGTAGCAGAGCGAAGCGGCTGAGCCTGCTGCACAGAAGGAACGGTCGGTCTGCGTGCAAACCTGCTGGGGCAAGGGTGTTCTGCAGGTCGGTGTTCGGGCGTAAATGTTTCTTCGCATGGCCATGGAGCTCCTCTGTGGTTGACGTCTGTGACATATACCGCCGGTTGCCAGGAAGCGCAGGGTGCGGCAGGCACCATGTGTTGCGGACAATAAGCTTCAGGTTGTCGTATGACGTCGCGCGCAAGTTCCAGGTGCCACAGCAGTTCTTCACGCACCTTTTGCCGTATAGTAGACGAAAGATCGGCGGACGGGCTCTCATCGACGCTGGCAAAGGTTGTCACATTCACCAGGCGTCCAAATTTTGGCACAATGCGACGTGTTTTCAACGTCTCAAACGTACGGCAATGACGCACGACATCTGAGATGGAATCAACGTGTTCCCGGCTTATGAGGAAATTGTATACGTCTTCCGCAATTCCTTTGAGGAGATGTCCGACTCGGGCTTCTTTGGAAATCTGCAAATTTACTATTTTGCACAGCTTGAGGATTTCCTCTATGTATATAGTGCATGTTTCTCCAAGAGCTTGAGCTCTTTGAGCAAGTGTTCTCTCGGCGCGTTTCTGTTTGGCGTGGGTGTCGCCAAAACACTTCTTAATTTCCTCGGCAAAGCGCTCCCACGTTGTTAGGGAGTCTTCGTGGTTTTCATACCACATCAGCGCTGTCTCACTCAGAAAGAGTGCGACATATTCAAGCTGAGTGACAGAATCCCATCGGTTGTAGCGGCTCACCCTTGCGTAGTGCGTCAGCCACTCGTCGACGTCTTCGCCCACTTTTCCCGCGAACGAGCGTGGTTCCATGTAGTGCTGCAAAGGTCCAACTGGCGCTGACCTTTGAGAAGGTGAAACTACAGCTGGAATTTGTCCACCTCCGTCCTGAGCCATAGGGAAGGTCGTTGGCAGGAGAACGGCAAGGCGACGGCTCCGGCGAAGTTCTAGAAGTTGCGACTCCGTGGTACGTTCTGTCGTACCCCGCACCTCCAACACTCTGTTACGCCCACAAAAGGCGTTACTTTGAAGCCGGGTAGAGTTAGATGCGATGGCCTTGATCAGCTGAGCGCCTGTCGAGATTCAGCTAGCCAGCCACACGTCGTCTTCTTCGTTCACCACTATTCGGTGCCCCCGCATACTGTTTGTTGAGGCGTGAACCCACTATGCACGTAAGAGCGTCACAATATGCTTTTGTGACCTTGTGGACGCTCATGTTAACGAAGTCGTAGAACACACTGTCTAGGGCACCGAAATCATTCCGTCAGCTCATGATAATTATTCATTATTCAAGGCACGAGCAGGGCTCATGACTTGTGCTTGTGTTTAGAAAAAAGTTATTTCAACAAGAGACGATACGAACACTCAGTAACTATCACAGCACAATTCCACCTAGAGGATAACTTATACAAAGTGCAAAGCATTGTATAGGCAGTACATATTCAAAGTAGTGTCCTAGTCTCCACTCGCTAACTTAGCTGGTTATTTCATTTAGTTCAGCAGGTTTCACAAACACACAAGCTCGCACGCAGGAAAGCAGTACTGTGCTTACTACCCCTTATAAGTGTACAGTTTACGGATCATGTTTTCTGCAGAATTACACAGTGATAAAACAAATTGAACCCAATATTCGCAGTGCTACAAAGTATCTATCGTCAGGAGCCCATCTTCTTGATAAAACATACGTGTCTAGCCATTCTACTCCTAGTTTACGAAGCATTAGGCACAACCCCACGCACTTCCATCGTGTCAACGCCAACAATCTAATTGACGTGATGGCTGCGTGTTCAAGATGATGATGAGCAGTTCCATACTATGCAAACGACAGGAGATCGGTGATAAACAGGGTGATACCTTTGAAAGGGTGGGTCTAAAATTAATCTGCAGGAAACGAAAGTAATGTTTAACAGCCTCGGAAGAGAACAGCAGTTTACGATATGTAGCGAGGCACTGGAAGTGGCAAAGGAATACATCTACTTAGGTCAGATAGTGACCGCGGATCCGGTTCATGAGGCTGAGATAATCAGAAGAATAGGAATGGGCTGGGGTGCGTTTGGCAGGCATTCCGATATCATGAACAGCAGGTTGCCATTATTCCTCAAGAGAAAAGTGTATAACAGCTGTGTCTTACCAGCACTCACCTACGGGACACAAACCTGGAGGCTTACGAAAAGGGTTCTACTTAAACTGAGGACGACGCAATGAGCTATGGAAAGAAGAATGATGGGTGTAACGTTAAGGGATAAGAAAAGAGCAGATTGGGTGAGGGAACAAATGCGACTTAATGACATCTTAGTTGAAAGCAAGAAAAAGAAATGGGCCATGGGCAGGACATGTAATGAGGAGGGAAGATAACCGATGGTCATTAAGGGTTACGGACTGGATCCCAAGGGAAGGGAAGCGTAGCAGGGGGCGGCGGAAAGTTAGGTGGGCGGATGAGATTAAGAGGTTTGCAGGGACAACATGGCCACAATTAGCAGCTGACCGCGGTAGTTGAAGAAGTACGGGAGAGGCCTTTGCCCTGCAGTGGGTGTAGCCAGACTGATGATGATGACCTTTAATATATAGGTGAGTACATTAAAAAACACAAGACAATGTGAGAGTTGTCACATTGCATAGCACGAGTGCGGTTTGTGCATCCGCGCGTACCAGTTCCTATACGCCCAAGAGGCAGGGTTGTAATAGGCAAAGCTATAGCATTTGATCAACCGTTTCGGGAAAGCTTGACTTCACATAGATTCCAAGATGCGTGAAGTATCTGCATAATTATTTTGCTTTGCTTATTGAGATGTTAGTTTAAAGGATATGAAGGTAGCATAAAGGTTTTTATCGCTGAATATTTTTGTTGCGGTTGCCTCTTAAGACAATTAGATACGGTGACTAAATCTAAAGATTAACGAAAGCAAGTGCGTAGGTTTATCAAGATAGCATGCGTCATCAGTCTTCGGACATTGCCTCCACGCACATAGAAGTTCATCATGTTTCTTATCGGCATAGCGCGAATGCTTTAGCAACGTGCCTGCTCCCGGTAGCGTCACACAGTATCGCGGAAGACAGCTTTATTGCAAAGTGTAGTGATAATTCTGATCTTTTCGTTGCATCGGGTATGTTGCCGATTGCCCATACAAGGCCGTCCGTTCTGTAGCTCGGCGTCTGATAAGGCACTCTTAGGTGACACGTCCTTACCGCCAAAAACGTTCGTCACCAAAAACGTTGCCACTTTGCCTCAACGGTGAAGTATTCAATGTGTTAGTGAGATTTGGCGCTGCGCTTGAGGAGGAGGAGGAGGAGGAAAAACTTTATTTTCTCTAATTGGTTGGAAATTAGCGGTGGCAGATGTGGTTGGCCGTCTTCACGGTCTTCTTGCCCATCTGCGCAGGGTCGATGCCCCTCCCCTATTCCAGGGCACCACTGAGGGTGGCTACTCGGTGAGCGTGCCTTACTAGTCCATGCTGGACTTTCTGGTCGCTGCTGGAGAGCACCCTCTCCCACTGCTCCGTACTCGGGCCTTTCATTTGAAGGAATTGTTGATTGTGAACGCATCCCCATGTAATGTGATATAAGGTGGGCTTGGCGCCACACCAGGGGCAAATGTATCTATACTAGGTGGGAAACATCTTGCTTAGTTTGTTTAGATTTGGGTATGTTCCTGTTTGCAGCCTCCTTCAAGAGGTTGCTTCATGCTGATTTAGGCTGTTGTTGGGTGGAGGTTATTTGATTCTGACCCCCTTATAGTAATTCAGAACTTCGTGGAAGAGCCTGTGACGCGGATCCTTCTGTTGAATTCAACAATTCTAGTTCGCTTATTCATTTTTTTTGGTTCACAGCGCTTTCTTTTTTCTGATTCCCACATTTCGGCGTGTCCGGAAACATTGGACAGCGTCCTCTGTCAGCTGTGCGAATCACTCCCTACCTACGCAAGTTCGTGATCCATAATGCCGCGAGAAGTGCTTTGGATGAACGCAACCTCGAAGTGAAGTTTGCAAACGACGCAGCTTTTAAGTTCTGTCAACCCCCGCTTTATAATATGGACCGACTTCTTCCGTCGCAAAGAATCCTTCAGTGCTCGAGAAGCAGCGCTCTTGCCACAACATGATTTGATTGTATATTTAATACTATATGGTCCTCAAACCCTTCGGAGCGTTACCCCATTTCCTCAGCCAAGCACAGAATACCTGCCTCCTTTTTCAGAAGACATGGCGCCACTACACCTCACTCCACCGAAGTTCAGAATGTTGCATGCCAACGCCCAAGTTATGTGGGTGCACTGTTGCCAAACTGAAAACCCTTCACGCCCCTGGCGATGGCAGGGGCGCTGGCAGCCCTAGTGGCGTTAAAAAAATTTTCCTCGTACTCCGCGTCTTCCCATGCTCATATAATGTGACAACCATCGCGCCGATCCTTCTAGCCACCCTAGTATTACCAAAGTAAATGCGTAAGTGGCAGCAAAGCTTTCAAGCCCATGCGTTGTATAAATGGTGGTTCGATCGTCAACGGTTTTCTGGGGCTTATTAGCACCATCTATGTCAGGATGTGACACTTCGGGCGAAAAAACAAAGCAATAAAGCGAAAGTGACGCCATCTCCAGTAAAAAATAAACAGAAACGTTGTCTTTGGTATCGGTGCAATTTTCTTTTAAGCTTAATATTAGGCCTGCAAACCGACCCGAGTACAGCGTGGACGAGGCTTTGAAAATTTCAAACTGCACTCAATGGGTGCTTCACGTCGACGCCGGCTTTTTAGATGGAAAGCGTCATCAAATCCGGACTCATCTCTAGTGGCAAGTGAATTAAATTTATGCATAGAGCCGTTCCACCTTCTGGTCACTGCGCGAAATTTTACTCGGTGTGTTCGTGACATTCGTATTAACTTCGCCCCCTAATTAATATTTCTTCCACAGCCGGCTAAGCACACCCGGTCATGTAGCATAAGTTTTTTGCACCATTTCATTGTTTTTCAGGTGCGCAGGTGGCTCTAAAGTGCATGTTGATGCTTCACATTGCAAGTGTGTGAAATATGATCTCTTCTCATGTCTCGCGATATGAGAAGCATCACCTCGTTAGTCCTCGTCACGCTAAATGACGAGCACTGAATTATGACCGCGCGATGATGATTTTGAAATGAAGACTGAAGTATAAGGACGACGGTGTCACAAGAAGTGCATGATGATGGCGGTACTACAACGACACAATGACTTCTGAAAGGGTGACTATGGCATAACGACAACAACTTGACAACGACGGTCTGAGGACAATGGAATGATGACGATGGCACGGCGATGACTCTAGGACGGCAATGGCGTAATGGTGACGGCATGTACAGGATACAATGACGAAGCTCAAATGACTTCGACGGAACGTTCATGACGGCGTCACAACCAATGCACGACAATTGCCTGATGACAACTGAATGAGATGATGGCATGACAACGGTGTGATAACAACGATTGAATGATGACAGCATGATTGCGATGGTATGAAGTAGATAGTAACAGCGATGGAACGGTGATGGTGTAACAACGGTGACGGCATAAAGAAAGACAGTGGGATGAAGACTAGTGTATGGTGACGATGGTGGGCGCAGTTGGTTGGTTTCCGCCGACCAAGATGCATGAAGCGAAACGCCATCTGATGGTCATCCAAGTAACCAAACTTTGCGTCAGTGTGACCGAACTCTGCCATTGGTGGAAACGCTACTATCATCGAGTGCGGTTCAACAAATGAAAGCACGTCATATGTAGCGCCGCAAAAAACCTGTGCCTACAAAAGGCGCCAATGGCGTTTAAACTGAACAATTAGACAAGCAAAGCTAATGATGTGAAAGGGAACGTTTTCATACACTAAAGACTGGCCGAAACCAAAAAAAGCCACATGATCTCGGAAGGAAATATTTCATTTTAAAAATCCTTTTTTGAAGGTAAAAAAAAAAAACCCAACCATTTTGGAGCCTATGTGCAGTAAAACTTTAGTTAAGTGTCCGCGAAATTCAAAACTTTATTTCGTTGTGATGTCCACGTGTCGAATCAAACTTTCACCGAGGTGCAAGAGCTTATGCAAGAACACCGTGAAGCCCTAAAGCCCATTTTCGAACCTATGTAAAGTGATGCATTCGTTAAGCGGATAAATAATTGTTATAGAACTGCGGTGCGCATAATTCTGCTTAATTTCTTTCTCAGCAACTTATACTATCTGATTTCTTGGGGTTGCATTACTCAGGGGGCCATTATGTCTTGCGATGTCAATGTTCACACACTGCAGCGTTAACAAGCTATAAAAAAGTGATAATGCCTAATGAGGCAGCCATACATTGCCAGACATAGGCGCAGCCGTGACATGAGCACGAAGGCTTTATGATGCTCTTCAAGGGAAGTAAGCTGACAAGAGAGAAATACGACGTCACCATATCAGAGTAAGTTTAACGTTGTATACCCCCCCCCCCCCCTCCGCCGTATCGAAGCATTTCGAATATATGGAATTTAAGAAAATACAGAGAAACTTTAAATATTTTGCGCTATTCAATAAGATGTATGTTTTGGTTAGCGATACCTATGAGCCTACGAGCTGTGGAACGGTTTTATGTGGTTATTTAGTGTTTTATTATGTAGAACACGGCCAATTTCACTGACGCTAAATTGGAAGTTTAGGTTCTGTGCTACACAAGCTATGGCATCAACACGATACCGACCTACCAACCAGCATTGCCAGACAAATCATACCTCTGTGGGTTGGCAGAGGAAGCTTTGATTTAAAGCGAAATTAGCGAAAGCACGAGGCGATGTCCTTGGATTGCGCAAGAATTGCATTTTTGTACGTCATTTTTTGACTTTGAGATATTTGCTCTTGTTTTGGTGTGGCTTCTTCCGCTGGTCCCCAATTCGAAGCCAACAGCCGAAATACTTAAGAACAAATGTCCTAAACAATTCTTGACCGACAATCCGACTAAGACCAGAAGTGCTCCACGTAAACTTCCGTACATTCAAGCAGTGTAGCAGTCAAGCACTCCGTTGTCCCTGAAACCTGCATGATTAAAATGTCGTCCGTACTAGGCCGTAAACAGCGTTTTTTCTTTTCACTGGCAAAATATAAGCCTTCCTACAGCATTGGGTATGACGTCACTTTCTACAATGACCGAGCTACTCCATTTTGTCGCCCACCTATACTGTTTTGCTTGTTGCTGGGTCGGTTGGTGAGCACTTGTTACGGCGGAGCAAAACGCGAGAACATGTAAGGAAGTTACTGAACTTGAAAGAACGTCAATACACTTTGTTGCGGACATTCATTCCTGCCTGTACATTTCTTGTTCATGGTGCTCGACTGTTCTCAACCCTCTGTCGGTTATCGCAACAACGCAGCTAGCTCTTAATAAGCGTCCCACCAGATGCCATCATCGGAAAGCGGAACTAACAATCACAAGACTGCGTAGCAGGGTGAGAGTTCAGGATAGTTAGCGGTCTGTTATTGTGAGGGTATCGCTTCAAGGTTAACGGAGGCTGTAAAGAACGGAACTTTCCTTGACTACGTGCTTGTTTAACCTTTTCGTTGTATCCTTACTAGAAATATGCAGATGTAGTTTCTGCACTCGGCGTCCGTGCCCCGAACAGGCAGTTAGAAGTTCAATAGCGACAAAATAATGACGTACGGCGGACGCTGAATAAATGTCGGAGGCCCAAGCCGAAGGAGATTGCCCGAGCTATCGCGAGTTGGCCCTATGGTTATCGCGAGAGCAAGTAGCATAGCCGCCGGGACTTTTCCTAGCGGTATGTCCCAGCTTGGGAGCCTGTGCTCTCGCAGCGACGTGCTACAGACGCCCCTGACTGTATTTTCCGCTCTTGGTGCGGGAACCCATTGGTTCCCCGCTGCCCCGGGATTGGGAGCTTTTGCAGTGTTGGGGGCCATTGGATACAATAAACGGTTTGCGCTAACACAGGGCAATACTGTGTTCTTGCGTGCGTCGCTCGGAAGCCCCTTGTGGCCTGAGCTCGCGCGCAGCGGCGCTAGAGGCTGACGACTGACGTGGCCCTGTGGCTCGCTAAACTCGAGCCAGTGGTGGTCGGTACTCATGTGAGACACGAAAACCCCACAACGCCTAAGTACTTTAATGAAGAAAAGTGTTCTATAGGCATTACGTTAATCACGTCGGGATTACATGGGCAGTTAGTAGCTGTAATAAATGTCATAATTTCGGCTTTAGAAGCGTTAATTTTGATTTGCCATTGATCCCACCAAGTGTAAATGCTGTAAAGGTTTTTGTTGAGCAGTGTTGTCGCGGTTTGTAATTTGTCGATTAATCATGCAGTCGTCTACAAATTGGCGAGTAGCAGATGTCAGGTTGTTTGCAATGTCGTTATAATGTAGATGAGGAAGAGTATCGGTCCACGTAGTGAGCCATGTGGTACCCCAGATTTTACCTTCAATCACTAAAGAAGAGAAATCATTCGCAGTAACGAATTAACAACGGCTATATAAAAAAAACTAGTTATCAAGTTAGTAATCTTTTTGCTTATGGTAGAGCAGTCAAGTTTTATCAAACGACTGTGAGGGACCTTATCAAATGGTTTATCGAAATTGATAAATGTGGCATCAATTAGTATAGACGCATGGAAATCATGACGGAGGCTGGTTACTAATTCGAATAATTTTGTTTCACATGAACGACCACGTTGAAAACCATGTTGGTTAGAAGTAAAATAGCTGTGCTAAGTTAAATACTTACTTAATTGCGGTATTATGATGTGCGCTAGTAATTTGCAAGGAGTACTGGTTAGAGAAATGGGCCTGTAGTTGGAATGCACGGAGGGATCACCTAATTTCTATATCGGCAAAAGAGCCACAGAGACATTGCTCCTGTATACTAAAGGCGCAACCTGCTCAGTAATATATCGATTCCAATTAAAAAAAAAGAAAGAAAAATAAGAAAACTGCAGCAGATCCAAAGGGTTGGGATCAATATATAACGAAACTTTGTGTGAGTGCATAAAAAGTGGAAAGACGAGTTTGTGTTTATTGAATGTCCGCACAGAGTGACAAGGAAGCCGTTATTCAGGAATTACAGATATGCTAATGCATTGTCGCCGCTGCCACGGATGGATGGATGGATGTTATGAGCATCCCCTTTGTAACGGCGAGGTGGGTCGCGCCACCAAGCTCTTGCTATTATACTGCCTAATGTCCTACCTAGGTTAAACATTAAAAAAGAGAAAAAAAAAACACTGTGAACTACCCCACCCAAATTTTCTGATCCCCTATTTCGAACTGTGCTTTTGTGCGTCTCCGTTTTTTGTCGTTTCCCTACTTATCTACCACCAATCTTCCGGTCGCTTCTTACTAATGCCTATTGCGGACATGTTTACTTTTCCACTGCACTCGCTGAACCCAAGAGCTTCAAGAAGGCCAGTGGCGCCTAAATCGACCGCTGGGTAGACGTCTTCACCTTCAATAAAACATGCTCCAAAGTCTCCCTAGCCTTACCGCAGCAAGCACATGCTTCTTCTTTCGCCTTATATCTCGCTGTATGGGTGCGTGTTCTAAGGCATCCCGATCTCGCTTCGAAAAGTAATGAGCTTCCCTTTGAGTTATCATGAATGGTTTCTTTCCTGATTTCGTTTTTTCCTCTTAAGTAGTTACTCATGGCAGGTTTCTTTTATATTGCCGCCACGCATGAGATTATTTCAGCCTCTTTGACTTTCCGCTTGACCTTCTTTGTTGCTGTGTTGCCCACCCTACAGGCCGCATACTTGCTGGTATGCTTCCTAGTTCTTTTTCTCTACTGTGAATCAATGTTTTTCCTGTACAGATACCTGAACGCTCTCCCTGTCCATTTACTTTCTTCCATATTCCTCAGCTGTTCTTCATACTCAATTTTACTGCGAGCTTCCCTCACTTCAAAACTAGTCCAGCCCATATCACCCTGCACAGCTTCATTTGTAGTCTTCCTGTGAGTGCCGAATGCGAGGCGACTCACTGACCATTGGTTCCCGTCGAGTCCTGATTGTACTCCTGATTTAAAGCAAACAACCGCATTTCCAAAAGTAAGTCCTGGCACCATTACACCTTTCCGCATACCTCGGAGGACCTCGTACCTATTGTATCCCCATAGCGCTCTGTGCTTCATTATGATGAGCGGAGACGAGCGCCACCTGGTGGCGGTGCAAGAAACCGAGCGGCGCGCGCGGCGCGAATTCTCAGCTGTGATTGGTTGGCCTGTTGGGCTACACTCCTAAGCAAAATTACACCCTTTGGGTCGTATCTTGCCACAGAAAAATATTCGTCATGTGTCTTGCCCGCATTTTTTTTTTCTTTAACGCTGCGAGCCCGGTACTTCCCAGTAACGAACGGCATGCGCGTTATCAGCATGACACAGCATTCTCGACAGAAAAGTAGCGAGCGCAGCGTTTTCAAGAAAAGAAACGCAAGCAAGACAGACGAAAATTATTGTTGCCTTACAAATATACACCCCAGAGGGTGCACATTTGTTTAAGAGTGCAAAGAACAGCCACGCTGCTGCACCCACCTTCTTCAAAACCAGAAGAGGTTTGCAAAGAAGAGCTCGGATTTTAAAATACAGTGTCTTTTGTCCCTGTAGCTTCTACCGGAAAACACTTACGCGCACGATCGATTTCGATATTGTTTTCGGAAATAAGGCATGGCTCTTTTAAAACGTCGAGGATGGTGATTTACCATTCTCATCCACGTTCTTACTTTTTTGGAAAGATTCAATGGCAAGGTGGACATCAATAGCTGTGGTCAAAGGTGAATATTGACCTTCAATTGTATCTATCGGCAACGCCTTCAAGGTGATCTGCTTTCTAAGAGTCCCAAAACATATAGTGATTCGCTGTGAGTGCTATCGACCACTGCATAGTGCACCCGACTTACAATCTTAGGCTGACAGACCTACAAAACCTCTCAGAAGTAAGCGTTAACCACATAACAAGGTAAAATTTGTTTAATTTTACCCAGTCTAACGTGACGACTGACTGTAATAATTCTGGGGAATTATATTTCTTAGTTTGATTATGCTTACCAGGGGAAAAAGATCTGTCGCATCTGACGTACACGGTCGGTACTTGCTTCATTCCAAGCTGTCACGGGGTCGTAAAGACCTTAACTACGCTGCGCCAGCGGAAAAGATCGCTTCATGTGTGTCTTGAACCTTCTTCAATGTCATTATGTTTGAATCTTCACTTCCGCGAAAACGAAGCTGAGAAAAGGTTTCGTGCGCGAAACACGTGCGCATGTGCGGATTTTTCTTGGAAAACGAAGTTTCCTGCGAAAGGCCGTACGTATTTACTTAGTCACTTGGCGCTTTGAGGACGATTCAAAATTTGCATTTCTTCTTAAAGAGCGGCGCGATGAAGCATGTTAGTGTGCGCACGTCTCCCTTTTTTTATCTCATCTATCCAATTGTATTTTATTCCCATCGAACGTGCACAGGGTAGCAAGCTGCTATTTACACTGTCTAAGTTCACACACTTTCCCGCTGTTTTTCTTCTTCTCGTTATAGAAAATGGTATTTGCAACAGGAATAGTGTACGCATAGTACTCTGGTGCAGTGGCACGGTTTTTTTCCCACGTACCTCTCTGCGTCAGCTCCTCGGGGCAGGAAGGACGCACGTCAATAACGAATGTTAACAATTACAGAAAGTCGTATTTTTTTAAAACACCTCTTTTAACCTTCGATGACGTTATAAGTAACGTCATGACTGAAGTAGCTGTGGTTGGAATACGAGCAGCTTCCTTCTAACTGAACCATGTTGCCCCCTTGAGGACGTCACTATGGTCAGCCACGTGTATATAAACGCGGAATCAAACGTTATTCTCATCAAAGGCGATACGAAGCAACGATATTTCCGAAAGAAGGAGAACATGTTGATAAAAATATTTTCGCTATTTGCGCTGCTGTACCTCACAGCAGTTTATTGTGGAAGGCCAAGGAGTAGAGCAACCACACCAAGTACTATTGAGATGAGCTCCCAGGAACCCAAGGGCGGTAAGCACGACGTGAACATTCTGTTCCAAACATTTCTTCATTATTCTCCAGAGACACTTTGAACATTACATGTTACATTGGCTTCAATATTTTCCAAATCAGAGTGGGAAGCTGTTACATATAATATTTATCCAGAATCTGAAAAAGAGGTAAGTAGAATTGCATGAAAGTTGTTTAGTCATCGGCTTTCCGCCAACTGTCAAGAAAATTGACCCCAATTTGACTCAGACAATTCTCTCATCACGGACGACAGAAAGTCTGGCCGAATCCACCCAACCATTAACGTCGACTGCAATTCGATTAGCCTTGAAGCTATGCAGCGACACACCCCATTTCCACTGTTGGTACGCATTATGTATTCAGTGTGCGTACAGCTAGGCTCTTCCCTCGCGCTTTTCTCTGGACACGCCGCAACATCTAGCAACACTGCCGTGAAGTCCGAATGTGGCGTGTTTGTGAATATATATTCAGACAACATAGCCTGAATGTACATAACGCGGTTCAATTCCACTAAGCGCCATCGAAATTTTAGTTATGGGGCCTTACGTGCCAGAACCATGAACTGCTCATGAGGCAGGCCGTAGTGGGGGACACCGGAAAAATTTGGACCACCTGGGGTTCTTTAACGTGCGCCTAAATCGAAGCACACGCGTTTTCGAATTTCGCCCCCATCGAGATGCGGCCGCCGTGGCCGGGATTCGGTCCCGCGATTTCGTGCTTAGCAGCCCAACACCATAGCCACTAAGCAACCATGGCGGGTTGCCGTCGAAATGTTAAACGATTATTTTGTCATCGAAAAGTGGCACATACCCAGTGGTAGATACCCAATGACCTACGTAGCCGTCAAGGAGGTTCATTGAAGAGAGGCACAGGCCTAGTGACCGATTTAGAACTAAGTTCCCATAGTGTGGCCCTGGAAGAGGGTCTCCAGCCGCAGTAACTAAGCGAAGTCTTCATTTCAATAATAATAATAATAATAATAATAATAATAATAATAATAATAATAATAATAATAATAATAATAATAATAATAATAATAATAATAATAATAATAATAATAATAATAATAATAATAATAATAATAATAATAATAATAATAATAATAATAATAATAATAATAATCTTTATTACAAATAATGAAATCGTACATATGAATTTGCTAGGTCTGCCGAAGCCTTCTGTGGGCTTGTATGGCAGAAACCTGGCAGTCAGGGCAATGTATTGTGTACCTTATTACAGACAAACTAAATGTCAAACTAAAAAAAAATAAGAAAGACCGTTTCACAGGTTTTTCAGGTAAACATGCCCAGTAAACAACACTTAATGTTCAAATGAAAACACGTAGCACTCAACAACCATTACAATTGAGTAAACATGGCACAATATGTAAACAAAGTCACAACCTATCTAGAACGAAAAAAGAAAAAAAAATTGTGAAAACAGCGGAAACAGTTTGACATTCATTTTGGTAAAGATCACACTACAACAAAAGAGACTTTATACAAGTGTGAACTATTCTATCATTGCCTTGAGGGCCTTTTTTAATCCCGACAAAGTTGTCTGATCCAGTACAGCACTGGGAAGGTTATTAAACAGGTGGGGGATGTAGTACCTTCTTTGTCCTTTTCCATAACGAGTTCTTGTCCGAGGAACTACATATCTGGGTTGACTACGCAAAGCAACTCTTTTATGGACAGGTTCTCGGAAAGCATTGCTCCAGAAATAACGCATCACAATTGTTGAACGAAACAGAGACTCGAAATCGGGCATTTCTAAATCTCGAAATAAGTTATCTGTGGTTTGGTTGTACGCAACACTTTTTAGTATGCTTTTTAATAGGTTGTCAATTTTATGTTTCCAAAATCCACTGCAATTAAAAAAACAGGGAATGCCGTACCTGATATGCGAGTAGCCTAAAGCATGCACTATCACTTTTTTAATCTTGGTAGGTGCATAACTCCTTATACGGTAAAGGACACACGCAACATTACGTAATCGCGCACATATTCGAGCCATTTGAATATTCCATGATAAGTCAGCCTCAAAGTATACTCCAAGGTACTTGACACTATCCGCATATTGTACTGGGGCACAAACACAGTCTAAGCAATCAGAACCGTGAAGGAAAACCTGTTGATTTTTTACAAGAGCCTTTAACGGATTTCTAAAACATACTAATCGAGTTTCGAGTTTTCTTAGCACTGACTTTTATACGGTTTTTTTAAAACAGTTCATCACATTTTTTATGTCGCTTTGAAGTAAAGCGACAGCTGCTTCGTACTGCATGTGTTTAGATACAAGCAACGTATCATCTGCATACTGGAAAATAGTACAAAGTTGTTACCTGTGCCAAGTCACAAACGTACAAATTAAAAAGAAGCGGAGACAAAACGGAACCCTGTGGAACCCCTGCGTTAAGAAACCGCAAAGAACTCTTTTGGTCGCCAATACATACGATCTGGGACCGATTTAACAGGTAGTTTTGTATAAATGTATGGAAATGCCCCCGAAAACCGTAATTATGTAGTTTAGCACATAGAATGCTGTGGCTTACCGAATCGAAAGCCTTTGATATATCTAAAAAAAGCCCACAGGCTACCTGGTTAAGTTCAAATGTTTGATATAGAAGATCCGACAGTTCTTCGAAAAGCGCATGCGTGCTTCTACCAGAAATGAAGCCATACTGGGAAAGTGATAAGATGGTATGTTTTAAAACGAACCCCTCAATCGCTTCAAGCACTTGTCTTTCCAACAGTTGCGCTAAGAAAGGAAGAACAGAGATGGGGCGATAGTTCTCTGGCTTCGAGGTATCTCCGCCTTTGAATATCGGTATCACACGTGCTCTCTTTAGTGCATCTGGTATTATGCAAGTATCAAGGATTCTATTAAAGATAAAAAGAAGCGGATCAGCCAGAACTCTGGCGTTGCGACATATGTCTTCTGCTGTTATGCCATCAAGTCCGACAGCACGGCTTTTTCTAGATCGATGCAACAAGCGATACAAGTCTTCTTTATTTATTGGTGGAAGAAATGCCGAATCTAGTATTGAACTAAGACCACCATTGAGACCAATAGGATCATTGGGTCCATCATTATCAGCGCAAATCGAAGAAAAGAAATCATTGAAGCTGTCCGCCAGATTTTGATTGATAGATCCAAAATTTTTTGTTATCGGATTCAAATACGTACCTGGATAAGAGCCTCTAAGCTCATTTACCACGGACCACATTTTAGCGGGTTTATGACGCGAGGAAAAAAAATTATTACGATAGTAGTTCCTCTTAGAACAGCGTATCAGTGCTGTAACTTTGTTCCGGGCTGCTCGATAGAGATATTTTAGTGTTCGGTGCTGTCGACACCGCTTCCACAAGTTTTCCTTTTCTTCAGTAGCTTTTATTATGCGATTGCTCAGCCAGTATAGGTGTGGTCTTCGTTTTCGAACCAAGACTGTTTTTCTACATGCCTTCTTTAAATTGGAAATCACCGCTATAAAATTATTATATACACTGTTCGGACAGCTATTTGTTGGCATTGCGTTCCAGTCATAGTGGGAAACTAGTCGGTCGAAATTAAAGCAATCAAATATTTCAATATATTGGGATTCATTACTTTGGGATTGCTGGGAACTTGGGAATGAAAGCTGGCATCCTACAAAATAGTGGTCTGCCAGCTTTTTCGTCACTCGGACGGAACTGATATTTGAAAAATCTATTGAACGGACTATCACGTGGTCAATACAGGAAGTCACAACACGAGACAAAAGAAGCTCCTCTCGTGTAGCCTCGTTAATAGCCGACTCAATGCCATAGTCAGTTAGGATGTTCAAGTAATTGGTAACCATGGCTTTCTCCGAGTTTAAAATATCTATGTTAATGTCTCCAACGAGACAAACGGTCGAATTAGGAGGTAGACAACCGAGATTTTGCTTTAGTTCATTCAAAAATGTTTGCACGTGTTCGGAGGGGGGACGATAAATCGCAGCTAACAACAAAGCCACATTAGAATTTTCCAAGCGGAAGGCGAAACATTCCGCCCCCGTAAAAGTAAACGTCGTAGTTGTAGTTACCCATTTAGACTTGATGAATACTGCAATACCACCACCTCTCCTGGCCGTTCTCGTAAAAAAGTATTCTTGGTAATTCGGTAGATGAAACTGCGACAACATATCATCTCGAACATTTATCTCCGAGAGTACAAATGCATCCACTAAGGGCATGACGTCAGCAACACCGACAAGAAACTGATCCCAGTATTTGCTTATGCTTCTTATGTTTATGTGAACGACTGAAAAAGAAGGCTTGCCACAATTTTCGAAAATAGATCCCAATGAAGCGAAGTCCGGGAGAGAAATGTAGTTTATCGCCATGAGTTTAAAGCATCTTACCGATATCTGTGACCGAGGCAATCCTGATGACAGTGCCTCCGTCTTCCTTTCGTGCAAAGATCTTTGCATTCCTTACCCAGACAAACTTATAGCCGTTTTCTTTGCCTTTAGACCGAGTTTTCCAAAAAAGTTCCTTAGTAGCTTGGGTGAGGTTTTCATTGAGATACATAGCAGGTACATTTTTTTGTCTGTGCCAAGGCACGAAGTTTGCCGCGAGCAGCAAGCCAAGTGTCCCGCAAAAATGGGGACGAGAATGTAATGAGCACGATAGGCGTTTTATCTTTTCTGGCAGGTAAACGGTGGATCGCAACTATGTCGCGGGGTTCAAAATCTATTATTTCTAGCTTCTGTGCGAGATCCGCGATAGCAGTTCGCAAGTTTTCTCCCGATGAAAACGGAAACCCGTGTAGCTCAAGGTTCGATAGTCTGTTATACTGCTCACAGCCATTAATATCAGCTCGCAACTGAACCATCTCAGTGGATTGGGCATTCACCGTTTCCGTCAGCGACAGAACTTGAGTTTCTAGGCTTTTCAAGGCCGAATCAGACTTTTTTGTCTGTATCGCAACAGTGTCATAGGCCGAAGAAAGAAACTGTACAGAATTTTGCAGCTCAACTACAGTCTCTTTCACTGATAGCACTTCATCTATTTTTGGTTTGAGAGCTAGGAGCTCGTCGAGCTTTTCTCGGAGAGGCAAAAGAACAACCATCATGTCCTTAATACCCCTTAGTTCTTCTCTGAAAGCATTTAATTCCTTTGCGAAAGAGCCAGGATCATCAGCCACTGCAGTTACTTGAAAATTAGCGGCTGTCAATAAGCTGTTATCGCTTGCAGGTGTTCTGCATTGCTTACATTTCCAGGCCTCTCTTTTTGCCACGCCCATTGACGCAAACGTATTTTCAGCCACACCCGAACAGTTTTTGCCAAGGTGATAGCCTAGTTTGCAGTCCAAGCATGTTAGGAATCTGCCATCACCTGGCAGCTTCTCCGAGCACGATTGACATTTGGTTCGGTTGGGCATGGTCACACACACAAAAAAAAATTGACAAGGCTGAATATACTGTTCGCTAAATACCTATCACATCAGCACAATGTTCAACACAATAAAGCACAACATACTTATAGCATCAGCACAAGGTTCAATATAACTAGACAGCAGTCGGCAGCACTGGCAAACAACTACGCTCTTAAAATTAATGGCCCACCTGCCAAGACAAACGTGGCGATGAGTATTCGGTGACAGCTTCGCCACCGACTGCGGAGCACTGTTGATTCGGGAGAGCCTTTTATCGTCCGATGAGAGATCCAGGCGCCACGGTTCGGTGCGATGTGGAAGCTGGAAGCGGCCACTTTGGACAGCAGCTTAGCGGGCTATCAGAAACGTCGCCCAAACTTTCCAGCTGAATGCTCGGGTCATGCCTGGGACGAAGAATGGCGCAGCCGCAGAAGCTTGTTCCAGGTTAGTTCACAGCGACCAAAGCAGCACCTGCCAAGACAAACGTGACGATGAGTATTCGGTGACAGCTTATAATATATATATATATATATATATATATATATATATATATATATATATATATATATATATATATATATATATATATATATATATATAATTATAATAACATAGTAATAATAATAATGATACTTTATTGCGCCAAGTATTGAAAAAATGTACAAACATCCGGCCTGCCAAAGCCTCATTGGGCTTGAGTGGCAGAGCCCGACAGGCAGCGGAACCACGCAGATAAACACACAGGCATGAACGCACATTAAAAATTACGGAACATCAAATTAGTAGAGTGGCGAAATAAAAATAGACACGGAACCCAAGTTACATATAAAAAAAACACATCAGAATAAAGAGCGAGAAAGGAAAACAACATAGCATCACAATACTCAGATCAGTGCAACAAATACTGCAGTAACCAGTGAATTCACAGGATTCATTTGACAAGTCTTGGAGCATGTGTGTACAACGTCGTACACCCACTAAGTAGCGTGTCGCAGCATCTTTTTTATTTTATATTTAGTTTTTGCCCGGCGAACACTTGGAGGCAACCTATTGAAGTAAAAGGGAACGTAAAGATCTCTTACTCGCTTTCCGTATCTTGTAAACCGTCGGGGAATACAAGAAGCTTCCTTCGGTCGAAGAGACCGTGTGGGAACATACGGAATCATATAGTCACTAAACGAAAGATGTTTCAGGACAATAGCTTTGCGTATGGAAAGTGGCATATAGTATCTAATGTTGTACAGCACACAGGAGACGGTTCGGAGCTTTTTACAAACGTGGGATAAGTGGTCATTCCAAGAAAGAGCACTGTCAAAGTATAATCCTAGGTATTTCACTGTAGTTTTATAGCTCAGGGGTAGATATTGACATTGAAAACAATTAGATCCGTGCAAGAGCAGCTGCAGGTTCAAATCTACTTTCTTCATCGGGCTGTGAAAACATATAAGTTGAGTCTTAGAGCTGTTTACTTTGATTAGGTTGCGTGAGAACCAGTCCATAGCAATAGTTGCTGCAGCTTGAAGAGAAGAAAGGGAGTCAGAGTAGTTCGGTGACTGGGATGCGAGGACAGTATCGTCAGCGTACTGATACAGGCCTACAGGCACGGCGTTTGAAAGGTCGTTCACGTAGACGTTAAATAACACGGGACTAACTATGGAACATTGAGGAACGCCAGCTTTTATTAGCAAAGAAGCACTCTTTGCCCGCCCAATCGAGACGTATTGCGTTCTCTGCTGCAAAAAATTTTTCAAAAGCGATAGAAACGCTCCACGGAAGCCTAACCTGGATAGTTTACACGATAACAGTGTGTGACAAACGCTGTCAAAAGCCTTGCTGACATCCAGAAACAGTGCACACACCACTTGGTTACATTCAAAAGAACGATTTAACATGTCAGAAAAGTCCTCCAAAAGCATTTCCGTCCCTTTACCTTGCACAAAGCCATACTGACGCGGTGACAGGGTTTTGTGCTTATCTAAGAAACTTGTCATTGTAAACAGCAGATGTCTTTCTAATATTTGAGTCAAACAGGGCAAGACTGAAATAGGACGATAATTTTCATATCTATTATGTGCACCACCTTTGTGAATTGGGGTAATAATTGCCGCTTTCATGTTCGGCGGGATCATGCCACTTGAGATAATGCTGTTGAACAGCGACAGCAACACGCTTTTAAGTATGTCGAACAAGGTTCCCAGATCATCTACTGAAATGCCATCTATTCCCATAGATCTATTTCGCTTAAGACCGAAAATAATTGAACCTAAATCATCCTCACTTAGCAAAGGTAGGTGTGCCGATTCGACTGTGCTGTTCTTAAGAGTACAAAATAAGGGATGCTGTTGCGCACTACCCGAAACTTGCGTGAAAAACTTGTTGAATTCATTAGCTGTATTTTCTTCATCAGTGCCATAATACGACACGAAATCTTTTCCATCATTGCCACGCCTTTTGACACCTCTTAGATTATTAATCAAAGACCACGTTTTTCTAGTATCTGAGCCCGCTTTCTTAAACTTGTTACGGAAATGCACTGTAATAAAGTTTTATTTGTCCCTCTCTCTCAG
The DNA here is from genome assembly GCF_050947875.1 of Dermacentor variabilis. Taxonomy (NCBI): domain Eukaryota; kingdom Metazoa; phylum Arthropoda; class Arachnida; order Ixodida; family Ixodidae; genus Dermacentor; species Dermacentor variabilis. Next base: position 22,819,175 of record NC_134575.1, on the reverse strand, counting down.
CTGAGCTGATAGATAGATAGATAGATAGATAGATAGATAGATAGATAGATAGATAGATAGATAGATAGATAGATAGATAGATAGATAGATAGATAGATAGATAGATAGATAGATATTGGAAAGTGCGTAGATTATCTGAAGAACGCTAATCGCATTAAAACAGAAGCCCATTTTGGGAAACAGATCTCAGGAAACTTTCCTTGCCTGCATACAAAGAGACAGGTTGCTTTCAGCACCCTAAGCTTTCTTTGAGTCTTCCCTCGACTTTTTCTCTGCCGCTGCTGCTGCCGTGCTGACGCTGTCTTGCACGTCACGCCGGGAGTAGGTTGAGATCACACGACACGAGCGTGGGAGAAAAGAAAAGGTGACGTCCAAAATATTGGTTCTTTCGTGGGGAGCGTGGCAACAATGCCCTCGGCAGTTCCTTGTGAGTCAGCACGACGGCCTTTTGCAGCAAACGCATTGCAGAAGCTGCAGCGCTTGCCTTTATGCTCACGCGTAAAGGTCCAGAAAGGGAGTAGAGAGAAGCGGCAGAGAATGTGTAGATCCAGATGCCATGCCCATCCAATCACCGGCGCAGTCATGAAACAAGTGAATCACAACTTTGCCTCTCTTCGCTGGTGGCAGCTTCCTTACTTGGCGCGGGCGAGGGCCAACTCAACGGCAGGAGGCATGCGTCGTTGGGAGTTTCATCAATAGAGGAAAGGCTACTGCTACACGAGGCAGTAATTGAGCAGGGAATGGACAAATATCAATTCAAGTTACAGTGCGGTAAACTTCCGCTATTGCTGAATAATGAACATCGTACGAATTTGCCTTGCGGAAGACTGACGCAGGGCGTGGAGGGGCAATGCCGATGTAGCATCGCAGTGTCGACATTGCATTACGCAAGCGGACGCCGAGCAAATCAACACTTCTGTACCCGATGAGATATCTTAGTCGTATGGCGTTGCTCGAGTTGGCGGGTTCGATCCTGATCTTGGCGACCACATTTCGGTGGGAGCGAAATGCGAAAATGCTCCTGCGCTTAGGTGTTCATGCACGTTACAGAACGCCGGGCGCTCAAAAATTACTCCTGTGTCCCTCACTATGGCGTGCCTGACATTCAGATTGCGGTTTTTGCACGTAAATCACCATAATTTTATTAAAGCATAGCACTACCGCCACGATGGGATGCGCCGTGTGAGGCAAGGACAGCGCAACCTTTTCGCAGGCTCTAAACAATAGCTCGCAACAACTCCTCAAGCGAACACGCAGGGGTAACAACCCCTCACCACTCTCGTGTTTCATCAAGCGCTGAATAAGTTAAACATTCGCCAGCAACAACACCACCAAATACCGTGAACTAAGTCAAACTAATTACATATTTACCTCAAAATAGGTTAGCTCCGCTTACACATATTCCCACAGTGTGAGGGATCTGCATATTTTTTTCAACTGAAAACTTGTAAGATGCTTGTAAGCAATAAAAACTACTTTGAAGTGTGACTATATGGTTAGACTCTCTTCAAGCCTCAATAATATATAGTTAGCTGCATTCTGCGCCATGATAGCCCGATTGTGTATTTGTCGTGTTAGCGGGGGCACAGTGTGCAGTGAATAATACATTATGACGCTGAACACGAGGCAACTAGTAAGCTGAGGCCGGCTTCCTGTTACCGCAAGAGAGAAATGTGGGTAAAGTTAAAGTTTGGCAAGTGTTTGAGATCTTAATCACACAATAGGGCTATATATAGGGCGTCATCTACTTCAAGCACGACCTCTTAATATCTTGTTCTCAATAACAAAACAATGTACAGCCCACGACGCCTACCATGAAAGGGAGGAGAGCTCGTTGTGGAGAAAGACGAGCTGCGGATATATTCGGGCAGGCCGGCATTCCAAACAACACTCAGCTCTGAATGACCAGAGAGGTGGTGGCATGGGTTCACGAAAGCACGTTCAATAGACTGCATTACACACGTTGAAAAACGATGACCAGGACAATGTTCATTGGCATCCTCTTTGAAAGTGGACGGGAACAAATGGTCACCCATCCTGCTTTATTTAACCAGGTTTTGCTACATCTGTCGCTACCTAGCCTTTTGCCAATCCGAGGTGCAGGGCGTCACCCCGCGGACGCCTCGCAGACTCAGCTGAACATCTCTCAGTTAGCTCATTCGCACTGCTGGTGTACATGTGCGCAAGGAATATGTCTGCGCTTATCTTTGGTTGTTATATGGCCAGCTGTGAGGCATTCAAACTATGCGAGTGAAAGGGCTTGGGTGAATTGTTTCTTTGGTCGGTTCTGCTTGAGCGTACTTAGTTTAGGCGGACGTTAAATAACTAATCAGGGGCGAATTAACAGCTACGGCGTGCTTCACAATGGTATCCTGGCTTTGGTACGTAAGACTCCGGAATTTATTGTATGTTGTGCTGCGTCACTCCAGACGGGAATCTGCAAGCCATATTCACAAAACATTACCGATTTAGCCCTTAGATAACGATGTGTTTCAATTTCCTATCCCTCAGTTCGCAAGTGGTGCCAACCATGGAGCAGCTTTGTTACACGCGTGCTTTACTGGTGCACGAATTGTGAGAAATAACCTTCGAATAAATTATGCGAATAAATTTTTGAAAACAAGGAATATGTCGTAATGAGACAATATATCGAGCCTAACTGTCAAAACAATCAGTTTGACTCGATTAGCTTGCTCGATTTAGCTCGAATTAGTCAGGGGATTTGGGTTATTGAGTTAGGGCCGTTGTTCCTTTAGAGCCCTTGGTTCACAACTTCAGCACATGTAGCTTGATGATACACATGTTGGGCACTATTTCTTCCCTATGTACTTATGACAGTCGGAAATCGCAAGCCTGGAAATGGGAAGTTAGAGATTTATTGGGATTTAATCTACCAGTCCGAAGTTTCAGTGCCTGATGCCGACGCTTTACAGGAAAGTATCAACATGGCTTATTTCTTGTCGGGCGTACGTATTAGCTGCATTAAAATAGAGTTATTTTTTTGTTACCAAGCTACGAAGTTGGCGGTGCGAAAAATTCCTGGCGTGTAAGGAAATGAATGTTTAAGAAATGTGCATATCACTGTGCTTGATCATCTAAAAAACAATTTAATATTTTCTTTGAGAATTCATAGCTGGAGATATCACTCACGCTTTGGCAAAATGCTAGGCTGATGAGGTTTACACTACTTAGCTGAATATATTGCCAGGCAAGCGAGCTATGTTGGAAAATATTTGTTCAAATGCGCTTCATTTGTACCACATTGGTTGCAGTAAACTGTGAAGTGAACTCCACAACAATCCCGCACGACACGGGGAAAGCGTTCCAAACACCTTGCGCCCGGGGGTATTGCTACAATGGCACTGTCATATGGCGGAAGTGAGTATGTTTTCAGTTATTTAAGGCGATCAGCTTTCCTAGACTACTAACATCACTTTGGCGTGTGGCTATCTAACTGCTATCGCAAGGCTCTCAAAAAAAGTATTCGATGGTAGGTTTTCAACCTTATTCCCTCAATACACTAGTGCCATGGTGTATTGTACCCAGTATACCATGAAGTCCCCCCCCCCTTTATTATATGAAAAATATAACGTAGAGGTTTGCAAAGCGGCAAAGGAGCAGACAACAAATATTAGGGCAGGCAAGCGCATGTCGCCAATAACACAGCCATCCAGGTGGCTGCTTCGGCGCCGCATCACACTAAGCACGCATAGTTCATGGAAAAAAATTGCCATAGATACACACCGAGAAACGTAACGTAGCACTCTAACCAGTTTCAATCATGCAAAACAACGTTTCCTCGAAACGTCTTGCACGTGAGATTGGCACGTGAGTAGCGTCGCATGGAGACAATTTACCAATAAAAGTGAGAACGAGCGCTCATCCAACGGACAATAAAAACCTAATTTTCACGTCTGAGAAAGGAGCACGTTTAATCGCACCGCAGTTAACTACATGCCACATATGTTGAGCTGAACTACACGCGCATGCGAGCAGTGACCGAACCTCAGTGCTGCACATATCTCTCTAAATGAAATCGCTGACGAATATATTGATGCGGAGCAGCCGCGACAGTGTGGCTGCATTGAGGAGAAAGAAGACGACGAGTGCCCGCTTGATGTAGCGTCATTATACAGACAGTATCAGGCTCCGCAATTACTAACTCTGTGGATTACGGACATCTCCTACACCCTTGGAACGGAGATTTTTGACGAACACGGAAAATTGAAGTGTCCATTACGAAGCTGCGCTGCCATATAACTGCATTGAACTTCTACCGCCACAGCTCTGGTCTAATCTCCTCACCATTATGCTCATTCTGTGGCGAAGCGGAGACAATAGACCATTTATTCTTGTCATGCAGACGTTTTTCTATTATAAGAAAACGACTACTCGAAATCCCGCTTCGCTCTGTTGGTCTAACTTTATCAGTGCATGTGATCCTATACTTTTGGAGCCTCCATTATTGGGTTCAGTCAGAGAAATGTTGGCTTGGCAACCCAAAATTACCTCATTGAAATCAATCTATTTCCATCTTAGATTGATCGTTCTTCCTCTCAACCATAGCTTTCTTTTATTTCTTATCTTTTATTATTATTATTATTATTATTATTATTATTATTATTATTTTATTTTATACGCGGTTTTCATCTGATTATTTTCTTTTTTCTCCAAACACAAAACGTTTACTTTTAAACTCTAACGCTCAAGTTGTTAACTCCCTTGTTATCATTATTATTTTTATGCTCCTAATTGAACCACCCGATTCTTGGCCAATCCCCCACTGTGGGTATGTGCCACGGCCACTCAGGACAACAAAAACGATAACAGCGTCACCATCTTTGCCATCGTTGCTCTACGTGTAAATATATTGTAAATAGACTTGTACACTAGCTACACGAAACATTAATTTGGTGGATGCGGACGTTCCCCGTACCCGTCATGGAGCTCCGCAGCGGTCGCAACGGCGAGAGTGTAATTTAGGCTCCTGCTGGCGGCACTTCCTCTGCGCAAGCATCTCCGCCTGCGGCCCCGACCTACGTCGCCGTTCCCCCCCCCCCCCTCGGGATCCTGGTGTTTTCACCAGAGTCGGCAGTCCTGATGTTGACGCCTGGCTGCGCTTATACGAACGTGTCAGCACCAGTCACAGGTGGGATCGGACTATTATGCTTGCCAATGTTCTTTTCTACCTCGACGGAGCTCAACTGGCATGGCTCCAGACTCTCGAAGAGGAGATCTCGAGCTGGAATCTCTTCAAAGAGAAGCTCCGCGACCTTTTTGGCAATCCGTTCGGTCGCCAAGTCAATGCCAAGAAAGCCCTTGCCACACGTGTACAGACGTCGACCGAGTCCTACATGTCGTACATTCTCGACATCTTGGCCCTTTGTGCTAAGGCTGAGCCGACCATGTCTCAGGACGATAAGGTTAATCACGTGCTCAAAGGCATTGCTGACGACGCCTTTAATTTACTGGTGTTTACGAACGTCACCAGCATCGACATGATCTTCAAGGAGTGCCGCCGTCTCGAGCATGCTAAAAGCCGCCGGGTATCCCAGCACATCACGCGACTTCCCAACACAGCTACTACGTCATCTTGTGACGACCTTTTCCACCAGCCGTCGCGATGTGACAACTTCACCCGTATCATTCGTCGTGAGGTCGAAGCAGCACCACCGGCGACCCTTTAATTCCCATCAACTGATCATTCTCCGGTGACAACCTCCTTGATCCAGGCCGCTGTCCGTGAAGAGTTGTCCAACGCCGGCCTGCAATGCATTCGTTCTGTACGCTCGGAACCTCTTTCTCCACGCACGTCCCCACCACGCTCTTCTTACTCCTCTTATGGACAGCGCAACCCCTCCGAATGGCGAACCGTGCACGACAAGCCGATCTGTTTTAACTGCCGACGCATTGGACATGTCGCTCGCCACTGCCACAGCCACTGGACTTCCCCGACGCACTATTCTCCTGATTACCACCCTCGTCCATCTAGCGTGTCTTTTTCCTTCGCTCCTTCTATGAACGCCCCATCATGGGACCCTGCGACAACTTTGACACGACCCCTCTACTCCCGCTCGCCTTCTCCCTCCCGCCGTCAATCTCGCTAGCCCATGTCACGCCATGCTCCTTCTCCGACCTAGTCACCGCATCCCCGACCGCAAAACTAGACAGTGCAGCTTCTGAGGTGAAGCTGCAATGACGACATTGGCACGAAATCCTCGCTTCACCTTACCCACCAACAAGAATCTTTTGGACGTTCTCATCGACAATGTTCCTGTGTGCGCGTTGATTGACACCGGGGCGCATGTGTCGATTATGAGTGCTGCTCTTCGCCGTCGGCTCAAGAAAGTTCGGACGCCTGCACCGAACCGAGTTGTACAAGTCGCCGACGGAGGGACTGTCGCTAGTGTTGGCATGTGCTCTGCCCGACTCACCATTGCTGAGAGACACACCGTCGTCCTCTTCACCGTCATCGAGCATTGCCCTCACGACCTCATTCTCGATCTGGATTTCCTTGCCAATCATTCTGCCCTCATTGACTGTTTGGCCGGCTCACTTCAGCTACACCGTAACAATATAAAGGAAACTTAGAGTGCCTCACTTTCAATTCTCACATGGCTCCACATAGGATAGCGTTAACGCCCATCGAGGCCGACGAGGGCAAACTGCGTCGTGCTGAGACCACTCGCTGTCGATACGCCGCTCAACAGGGAGAAGAGAGGGAGAGGCAGTTACACTAAATGCAACAGTCTGGGCGTCAACGCGTCTCTTCGTACCACGCCGCCCTACTTCAACAAGAAACGCCAGGTGCAGAATGAACGGTGTTTCGCAACCAGCCAACGACAGCGCTCCACAGCGGTGGACAAGGACTTAAGTAAGCGCTTAGAAGACGAGTTTGGCGCTTGGTGTAGTGTCTGCGACTGTTTATGGTACGCCTCAGACGTCTCCAAGATTCAAGAGAGGTTCCAGAAACACGGCCAGGAGAAAGAGCTGCTTTTCGAGGACTACACCCAGTTTGTTGTGTGCTCTGCCTGCAAGAAGATACATTTAAAGCAAGAAAGTTCCGCAACTCTCCAACTCCAATGGCTTCGTTTAGAAGAACTTCTTGCTGGGCTAGTTGGTGCACTGCTTTGAAGAACCGAGTTGCGCATTAAAAAAAAAACACAGGAAAAGGCGAAGGTGACGGAAAGAGCGCAATCCAATGACTTCAAGTGCTCTATAAAACAATCTGCCACCCCTCAACGAAATCAGTCAACGTCTCGTGTCACACGGCATCCCCTTCATGCACGTAACACCCCTGATGCACGGTAGACAAACTGGCAGAGGCGACTATATCGTACGTGTGGCCGGAGACGTCGATAACAGGACACAGTCATTACCACGTAACGTGTCTGATGAGGTGGGAAAAATACATTCGCCTGGAGAAGATGGGGGTACCAAAATTCGTCTTAACATCAGGCATCGTTCTTAAAGCTGAAAGAGCTCATGAAGAAGGTGTTTGTAATTTTTGTGTATTTATATCGTTTTTAGGAGCTAAATACAGAAAGGGAAGTAACAAAATACCGAATATTTTAATCACTAATAAAAAAGCATGCCTACTAACGATAATAAGGTAATTATTGTGACCGTGAAGACAATCCTCACTTTTTCGTTATTTATTGTCCAATATGATATGGCACTGTTGCAGAAAAGTTAAATGTCTCTCTAGTGTACATCATCTTTACCTGAAAACATTGAGGGAAAAATTTTCCTGTCATGATATTTATAGTAAACACTTGTTATTTAAACTCGTTGATGGTCGAGCGCACCAGTTGGGATAACTGTCATTAAATGACACAGCCCGTTTTTTTTTGGTTGTCGAAGAATATGTGTACATAGAACACCATGTTTTCTTTTATTTGGCTCAGGTACACGTAAAATAGCTGACCCGTGTGATGGACTTAATAACTGCATAAAAAGTTCCAGTTTTTTGCGGTAAAATTCTTTGATGGACTCTGAACCCTAATTAAGCCAGCTAGGTGTTATTGTATGACATGAGCGACAAATGTTCTTTGTTATAAATTTTGTAGCTTTTCCGGACGCACTATTTTCTATGAATGGCTTTATTTGACTGCGAATTTAAAAGCACCTGCAGTACGAAAGTGTTTTTCTTCTGCTAAAAGCTACCACAGCAAATTTATTAATATAGTTATTGTCGAAACAGTGACAAACGTTGTAGCGCTTGCTCGTGTATACGCGGTTGACGTCTGTTGCTCTAAATCGCATTCATTTCTTTCTTCCTGTAGCTGCACAGCTCCTAAACCAATGAAGGATCCGAAGTGTCATTTATATGCTTTCAAAGGAACATTTCCAGATTGCTGCCCTGGGTACGTGTGCGAGTAGGGTACTTATAGCCTGAGGCAGATGTAGCACTAAGCCATAAATCACACGAAGACTACGAAAAACAAGGTTCTCCTGTAAAAAAAAACAAGAAAGGAAATTAAATAAAAAATGAAATAAAAGTGCGCTCAGGAGTTCGTCTTTGAGTGGCTTAAGAAAACTTTACTATTAGAGAGTTCTTATAGTTAATTGTTGAATAAGTGTGATTTTAAAACAAACAACAGCTCGTTTTGTTGCATACTAAAAAAATACTATCTACAGTGAATGAGAGCTTATTTTTCTAACATAAGTTCTGCTCTTAAGAGGCAGTGAAGCCGGTGACAGGCTCAATTAGTGCAAGTCGTTGGAGTTTGATTTTTTTCAGCGTTCATATATTTTTTAAATGTTATCTTTTGTTGCTTACTCTCTTTCAAAATATTTAACACTTCCTGCTTTTTATAAAAGGTGGCATTACGTTGGTCATAGACATGCCGGCAAGAAGCTCGGGTTTTTATCTGAGCACTTTTTTTCTCTCCTTTGTGTCTTTTCGAATATGTTTAGCTGACATGTGTAGACGAGAAAGAGATCACAACACCTTATTAAATAAACTGAAGCTCGGCAGATATTCACAGAAAACATTTACGTTGGAATTGTTGGAAGCGTAAAACTACCGGCAATCCTAATGCTGAATGTTATTGAAGCATAACTGCGAGTCGGCCTAGTTGGAACAGATTCATTATTTAAACACTTTTTGTGCGCAAGCAAACAGTGCTCGTCTTTGTTGTACTCCTCTTCTTTGTCCCTGTCTGTCTACGCACATAAAGTTTTTAAATACTGAATGTTATAATGTCGAACACATTGTTACGTTGCAGAAGTCACATATAACGATGCATTTACAATATCTACAACAGAGCCAACCATGCACACACAGGATGACTATCGAGACCGATTCCACATACACACATCAAATTGTCTTCTTCTCACTAGCGCCACTCTTGCTTGTGCCATAACAATATCTAGCCAATGGCTAGATAGCAAGCTCCTCATATCTAGGCAATGAAAGGAACAGCTATGTCAATTCGGCTTAGGTTGATTAGGGAAAAAGTCGAAATTTTGATTGAGTCGTACAGCTTCGTTTGGACGGCTACGAGGTATTGATAGGGGGATAAGGAGGCCAACACGACACCGATACTTACTGCAGCGGAGTCAATGATGATAGGGCAACTAATGTAAGCTTGACTAATTTATAAATCGATTTCGCACTTTATGCTATTTATAAAACAGCTTCTGCACTACAGTGGTGGGTAGCATAAATGCTCTTTGCTGACACATTTTCATTACCGGCTGCTGTCTATTGATTGCTTATACAAGGTTTCCAATATTATAAAATCAGCAACAAAGCAGAGGGGCTCAGGACACTCTCTGTTGTGGAAATGTTCCAGACGGAAGCCTTCATTGTTTTCATCGTAATTTCAGAAAATAAACAAGATGCATCTCCTTACGGACGCTGATCGAAACCAAGTTTTATTTTGGCTCCACGTTTGGCTTCTGTAGTTCAACGAAAGCGCGGTGGTTGCATAAAATTTATCGGGCTTAGTTTAAAGCCGTATTGAGCACGCCAGATTTCTTTTCTTCTAGTGTAAGCTATAACAATGGTCCCACAGCTCACGTCAGGATGCCTGTGTAGCAAATCAGTGCACTGGTACGAGGGCTGTGATCCATAAACAGTTGGAACGATGAGAAGGACATGTTGTCTGCATGAAAAAAGTGGGCGCTTCAAGCCTCCGCTGCTTTTGCGCCATGAAACACTGCATAACAAAAAAACAAAAACAAAATTTTTGCTTTGAACGGACACGTCATCCACATATGCTTTCGAGAGCACCGTCTAGAGATACATCGTGTCGAACATATGAACGTGGTTTGTCCACCATGACTTGAAGGAGGTGCGAGGATGTACCGGCGTTCGCAGTAGGACAGAAAGCACAAACACACGCATAAGCACACAGGCTCACTATATCATCCTGATCCTTAGCGACAAGAATAAGAGGTACCACGGGTACTTATATTTGGCAAACAACGGGAGGAACGACATGGGAAAAGCATGAGGTTAACCCGGAAAACAAAAACTAAGTTTTTGCACCTTACATCACAAGGGTATGGGGAGGTGGAAGGGGGGAAGGACAGCGGAGAAGGAAATTATAAGAAGAAAGGCGCAGCATTGATATAGTCGTTTAAAGAAGTCACCTGAACGTTAGGAGTCACTTCACTGCGTTTCATACTTAGAAGGCCACGAACGCCAGAAATACTTATTTCATTGCTCGCCTCAGCATACAAAGAGTATGCGGAGGCGAGTATGCGGAGGTTATATATATATATATATATATATATATAGGGCACTTTAATTGCCCTCTTTAGAAATGCGGAACAGACACTTGCTCCTTGAAGGCGAAGTGGAACAAGATTTTCGGCCGCCTAAAAAGCCCAGTTTCAGATAATTTAGACATGTAGTAGCTCTGAGCGAAATCCTATGCTTGAAATACCGGTCAATGCGTCACAATGACCTCGGAAAAATTCATGTTTTTCGTACCAAAACTGAAAAAAAAAGAAACGCCGAATTTCGCCCGGCAGAAGTGACGCACGTCGAAGAATGTGATGAACCAGCGGCCATGCTGTCCGCTTTCCTTGCTTGTATTCCTTCCAGGTGTATCAGTGAATAGGCTCCGCACGTCTGCTAGTCACAGAGCCGGTATTCTTTGTTATCCGCTTCTTGTTCTGCGACAACGCCGTTGCGCGTAGGCGATGTTGCTTTAATGCGCAGTATTCTCCGAGTCCAGCCGGTTTTGTTTGATATGTATGTACGTTCAACAGCGAGGTCCCCATGCGTTCTGCCTCCACTCGAAGAAGGGCGTATCGGGGCGGCCAAGTTAAAGGTGCGGTATAGTCCGGCTTAACGTGGACGCGATCTACGTGTAGCGCAGTTATACTAGATCAGCGAAAATTGGACGCTCTGCAATGTAGTGTGGCTGGCGCGGGATTAGAACATGTCCTATCGCACGCCGGATGATCTGGAACAGGGTGCATCGCACGCTTGCTTGGCTGACCAGCAGCATGCTGCTCGGATTCAGTAAAGCGAGCGCGTTTAGTTTTCGCCTTCGACAAAGAAGCGGTCGCTCGCCGCGCACTTGGCCGCTAGCGCTGCGGTAACAACTGATCGCCGTGCTTCCACGGGTCACGTTTATAGCGCAGAGCAACATTTGAGTGATCTTAGTGTCTCCGGCATGACGTATCCGACTTCACCGGCCGCTGCCTGGCACGCTGGAAGCGCCGGACTCGTCGACCGATCAGACAACTACCGCAATCTGTAGTAAAGGATAACGAGTAACTGAGGCTTGGCACTGCCGGGCCAGACGCGCTCGGTGCTATGTGTGCGTCATTTTGTTTCCTTCCTCATGTAGTGCGTAAAGTCACGGCCAGACAGGCCCGACGGGCGGCGGCCGTAATGAAGCTTTGCCGATTTTGCTCTGGCTGCATTCGATTCCTGCATGGCTTGCCGCCGCATGTATGCCATAGCCGCTGCATCGCGTTCTCCTTCGTGACAAATGCAGCATGCGGTTTCTGCTCGTCACTGACGCTGCGTCAGAAAGTATTCCGTTCGTCTACTTCGGCGCATCCGATGTAGAGACGCGCGAAATATCTTCGAGATGATGCACTACCGGAAATGATCGCTCGAGAATATCGCCCTCGGATACCACTTACCTTTCTTTGAACATTACCTTTGGTTTTCGTGCGCCATCGCGGCATATCACTCATAGTCATCTCGAGAAAGCGATTTTCAAGCAGATCCTGATGAGTAAGTGACTGTGCTGTTGAAATGCAGGTTGTGCAACTTCGTCAACTGCAGTTTGTATCTTTTGTGTGCGTCGGCTTGTCCGCGTCGCACTTGCCTGATGCGCCGCGGTGCACGCTTTCGCTCTGAAGGCTGGGACAGGAATGATGTGTTCGACCTCCTTCTACACAGCGTTGAGTACTGCCATTGCTCGTGCGCGAGTACGTACTCGAGCGTACGACGGGCTTGCAATGAATCGGCATTGCTACGACAGCTCAAATCACGAGCGCATCAAGGAGAACGCCTAACGACGCCCGTAAACTCACAAATGATGAGCGAGCAATGCGCCTGGCTGCCTAGGCGTAACTGGGAAATGAACAGTTGCCTACGTTTCTTCAATATTCGCCATGTCTGCATCGCTGCCACTTCGCCTCTGGGTGCAAGCGTCTTCTGAATGGGCGCTTTTTAATATTTGACAAATAACTTTTTAAAGCGCAAACAAGAGACACGTCACAAAAAGAAGGTCATACACAGGACAGGCGATACTTTCAACTGTTTATTCGACAACATCGACGTGAAATATGCACGAAAAATGCACATGCGCAGATGCGTTTTAGAGAGCACGCCTTGAATGTTAAAAAAGACGGAAAGCACGTATTTGGGTTAATCACGTAAACCCTTGGGGAGGATTTGAGGCATTATTTCGCCACGCGAAGATTCTGCGTAAATGCCACAGTGAACAGGCCCGCTTGATACTGGAAGCATATCAGATAAAAAAAGAAAGAAAAAGAAAATGGTGGCGAAGGTTGAATCAGTGAGCCTTCGTTAAGTCTGTACGCAAAAGAGTTCGGATACCTTGACGCGCATATACATTAGTCAGGCCTTTCTTATACATATATTCACATCTTGTATTCTTGCCATGAGCGAATCTGCGCATGTGGCTTTCTCATATATATTTCATGTCGACGTTGTGAAATAATCAGTTGAAAGTAGCGCCTGTTCCTTGTATGACCTTCCTTTTGTGCCGTGTCTCTTGTACGCGGCTTAAAAATATTTCTCAAATACGCACCAACTAGGCCCACAGAAATTTATTCTAGGCTTTTTAATAGGTGCTAATAACAAAATTATGCAACTACCAGCCTTGCGGCTTTGCCGCGATTACTTTGAGGAGATACAGTAGGCATTTATAGTCAATTCAGCCCCAATGAAAATTTATTGCAAGTGGCCTTTAAGAATCGCTAAACTTTACACCCGGCCAACCTTAAAACGTAAAGTCTCTGACGAAGCCAAGCGCACCTTTCTCCTTGTCGTGCAGCTGTGAAACAGAAAAAGTTTTTTTGTGTTCACTAAGATGAATCGTAATGTGAACTTCAATCGCTGGAACTTTAAAGTAAGCAAGGAGCTCGCTTTTGTTTCAACAGCTAAGCGACACCAAAGCACCGGTGGTAGCATCGGAGCTCAGCTTAGGCTGCTCGCAATGATATAGCCCAGGGGTGAATCTCCGCACGGCTGCCATTGGCTGTTTTTAAGCAGACGCTGTTTCGACGCTAGCGCTTAGGTCCCCTTCAGTTACGGCCCTAGCAGGAGGGCGATACTTAGCCGAAATGGCGGCGCACACAGTTGTTTAGGTTGTCATGGCAACAGGAACACCAGTAACGCGGCGCCTGCTCACCTTGGGGGCTCTGTTTTTTTTTCTTTTTCTTTTTATTATGACGACCCGCTCCGCTCCTTTTCCAACCTTCCCCATGCCCCACGTACCTTCCCTTTTGCTTTGTTTTCGCCTGTCCGTGTTATGTACTGGGAATTACTTTATTCCGCACATAGTACACATAAAGAACGTAGCCTTGTCGTTGAGATGGTGACCACGCTAGATCACTTGGCGCGAACACACTGTCCACGTGATTGTCCCACACCAGGGCTTGCCAGGGATGTGGCACCACCCATCGGCACAGTGGGGAACGTTCACATGTAGTTCCGGACACTGCCACTGTGCGGCTGCACCCGTCCGCATTCGAGGACCGAAACCCGAACTAATCACGGACACAACAGTCCGCGGCGCGTATTTTTTCCTTATCACGTGCGCGCGCTACCATATAGGTATTGTTTGTGAACTGGCATGTGGTGCGCCGTGGGTTTTTTATGTGTTTGCACGTAGTCTTGTCCATACCTTGAGTATGTCAGCTTATGCCAGAACATATATTAATTCCACTTCCAACACAGCATATCTTTCGCCTCGTTTTATTGGCTTCCGTGTCCGAAAATAAATATTTTCGCATAAGATATGGTATGATACACGCTAAGAAAATGAACAAAAGTGAAAAATTCGTGACATGTACATGACTACAAAACAACACAAAAGTTAACAGAGAGTGAAAAAACAAATTAAAAAGGAAACTCAAGAGAACGCGAAGGCCGTTTCATGCACACGCATACAAAAGATTTTTATAGAATGCCCTGAAGACCAAAGTACAGAAGAGCTTCGGATATGCGCACTGAGAGCTTTTGATATACTCACTCAGATAGTGTACAAAACTGTGCGACGTGTATGACATAGCCATGACAAGTAATGAAAGAGAAAATTCACTGGTAATAGCCAAAACAATGACACGCTAAATAACTAAAAAAATAGAATAAAATGGTAAGATTGTTTTATTGACAGCCATACAAAAAGAGAACAACTTATTTATAAACCTGCACAAACGTATAAGAAATGCGGGAACTGTTCATTACTACTGAAGGAAATGAAAAAGCCATGGAAGAACAAAAATAAAATTGTACTAAAAACGGAAATACACATTATCGCATTATTTTGCATTTGGCCACAACTTGAGTAACAGTGGCAAGGGGGAGCAAAAGGTAGTAAGCTTTGGCAGTAGCGCACACAAAACATTCGCAAAAAGGCCTATTGCTCAATCAAAGACCAGGTGTAATAAGCCAACAACACGACTTTTCTTTCACCACGAATGCAATGCTTAGCAGTAAAACTACGTCAATAAAGGCACTAAGTCATACCTATCTGGGCATCCTTTTGAGTAATAAACACGAACTGCAAAAATCTGAATATAGGACACTTGTAATGCTCATGCTTTCCAGAAAAAAAATTATCATGCCTACACATAAAGGTTGTTCAGGCGGTTTTGCCATCGGCAATTACTGGAATAATACATAAACACGAACAGAAGCGTCTCGGCTGTTAGTACCTTTGTAGAACGGTGACACACAGAAAAAGCATTGAGGGCGGAATGGAAAGCTGGGCGAGTTACTAAAGTTGCGGAATGAGACTTGGCCCAGAAAAACACAAGTCATAGACCAGGTGATAATGAGGAGGAACATCTATTTGTCAGCTTTCTCTGCCGGTAAAATGGAAGTGTGGCCCAATCAAAGCGCACTGACGTCCGGAGGCTCATAGAGCACACACATGCACAAGGCCGTGTTCGTGTGCATGCGCCTTTTTATGTTCTTGGGTCTGCACGCTCACCTGTTGTCTTGAGGCACCCGAAATAACCTTGCAGGGCTTGTTTTTGAGGTATTCGTGCACCACTGCACGATGCACGAGCGGTGCGAGTCGTTAAACGCCTGAAACATCGCGGAGCACAAGCACACAGCTACCGAGGACCACGAAACTGACGAAACTACCCGCGCCGGTCAACGCACAGCAGTGCACGCTTCCCGATAACAGCAGGTAACGAAACATGAAATTTATGCAGCGGGCTAAGCTGACGCCGGGTCGGCGGGCGCGCGCGGAGATAGTCGAAGGTGATGGAGTTACAAGGGAGGACAAGGGCAGAGGAGTTCAGAGGAGGGGTGAAAGGGCACAGCCTTTTGGATATGCGCGCGCAGGCGCGCGCCAATCTAGGAGTCCGTGCAAGGGTAGCGGTTTTGCTTTTCCGCCCTCTGGATGTATGGCGCCAATTACCTCTGCCACCGAAGCGGCTGAGTTTCCGAGGCCGTGATATAGTGCTGCCCCCTGGTTACGATAATATGAAGTAATGTAGTTGCGTTTGTAAAGAAGGAGCCCGCAAGACGACACTTCTAAACAGCGGCAACTAAAAGTAAACATCGGGAAATAGGAGAGCAGTTCGAAGGATGACTGACCTATCATCGACCTTCACAGTATAACAAACTTCATAACGACTATTGAAAAAGAAGCCACAATTTACGCACCCCTAATAATTTTCATCATCTGTTTTTCGTTTTTTTAATATGCATGAAGGGCTGGGTACCTGACCGTTTCCGCACACCATGTCCTCACTATAGATGCGGCCGCTATTATGTCTCAATGATGCATTAGTTCTGAAACGAAATAAAGAGAACAATGAAGTAAAATATATGCAAATCGTTCTTTAATACGACCCGGCTGCTCCTTTCAAAGGGGCGAAGAAAATTAAAACAGAAACATGACCGTAAGTTCCAAGAGATCAAATATTGCTGACAACCATGAAACACCGACTCACTGCTTCTTATTGAACGTTCCTTCGAAGGTGTTTTTTTTAGTGACAAGAATGATCGGCATATTTTGTAGGTGATACAAATTTTCGTTATAAATGGATACCTCCATTTATTTAGCGGCAACCACGCGTCATTCTTTCGTCGCTAGCAATTGTTGTTCCACAGCACAGGATCGTTACCTAGCATATAGAAGTATCCCCGTTATTCCATGATCGTTAGTCTAGCTTCCCGGGAGCAGCTGTTCAGAGATCAATGCAAGACAACCGCATTGCTGCGATAATCTGGAGAAGGTATAGCACTGCCAAGTGCGAATTGAAGCTCAAGGCACGACCGCCTACTCTTTCAGCGATAGAGTATCCTGATAAAATTATTTGACGCCTTTCTGGCAATAACCGCGGCAATAACAATAATCTCCTATGCTTAAAAAATGTTCATGCTACAGGTTATTGTGCCTGTGTAAATGACACTTCATGTTTGCAAATTTCTAGACAATTTGATTTTACAGTGAAGCTTCGTGTGGCGAGGTTTCCATTTGCAGCACCCCTAGAATGCAGACTGATACAGCCAATTTGCCTGTACAACAAAGAAATTCAGGCATCCCCGATGGCTATGTGTTGTTTTACGATGAATACATATAGTGATGCAACAGTGGGCCCCCCTCAGCCGCGTCTTAGGGGGGTTCTGCCCGAGCACTTGCTAGACACTTGATGACAGCTTTATTTACAGCATGTATTTTAGCTCTGCTCGCAGAGCTATTGGAATGGCTCAACTCATACGTCGCTTGTTGCCAGATAGTAGAAGGTGTGAAGGCTGAAGAACACGGCAGGGGGGGGGGAGGGTATTCTGTAAGAGTCCATCTAGTGGACTGCCCATTTCGGCCGCTGCTGATTGGCTAGGGCCGCTCGTCTCCTCCTCTCGTACAGCTGCATCCAATCAGCAGCGGCCGAAATGGACAGTCCACTAGGTGGACTCTTACGGAATACCCCCTCAGGTTTCAGGCCTTCGTGGTTTTGACGACTGACAGCATCTTTGAGGCCATGAAAGACGAAAAACACCATGAAAGACAACAAAAGCACCAGTGATACAAAGCTTGCAGATGAACCAAGATCCCGGAAAATGACGGCAATAGATGAAATGAAGCATTGGACGCTCTGTAAGTGTATTTTCCCATGCGTCCACGCTATTGCACGCAGCATGTCATGAACCTCGATACAATAACGTTGGTCCCGCTTGCACATTCTGTCAGACGAAGTCTACAGAAGAAAATTAGCGACTTTCTTCACGAAGACTTTCTTGAATGTATGCAAAATAACTGTTTTCTTTAGATGGATGGGCTTAACTTGCTCTATTCTTAATGGTGCGGCTCCTTACCTCAACAACAAATGGACCTGTATAACGAAGTAATCTGGGGGTCCTGAGCGTTTCTTTATACAGGCGTTTGTCTGTATATTTATTTCACCAGACATAATGGACATAACGGAGAAGTGGGCGAGCTGCATGAAAAAACAGCAGCCTTCAGCGGAACCACTCATGCCTATTCCATTCCCTGATCGTGGCAAAAGGTAGCAGTGTATGTGTTTTGTGCCACTGAAAAATGCTACGTGATGGTGACCGACTACTGTTCTCGCTTCATTGAAGTAACATTCTGTAAAACGCAGAGCTGAGAGATTGTCGTCTACAAAAGAAAGTAAATCATTGCAATGCACGAAGCAACTAAAAAAGTGTTCGCAGATAGCGGACCATAGTTTCAGAGCTTTCGGCCTTTGCCAACTACCACCACTCTACGTCAAGCTCTAAGTATGCCAAAATTATTGGCTCTGCAAACTGTGGAGTACAGGTTGTTATTTTCCGTCTGTAGAGGGACACAGGACAAGCCAGCCACATAGACAACGTGACACGTTTTGCTCACGTGTCTGGATCTGCCACACGGATGGCTGCACAACCACCACCACCACGGAAGCACGAATGACTTCTACATATATGCGCGCACACTGGCGGAACGCATATACCGACAGTCGTAATGACAGTGGCACCCAACACGAGTCGGCAGTGAATGTTTCCAAAGCAGAAATCACAAAGGCTTTCGTCACAGCAAAGCACCATTTGAGCCCCAGGCAACACGTTTGAGTAGTGTTGAGCTGTTGTTCAGTCAACAACTGAGAACTCGTATACCGCAGTTGTAAGATTTGTTGAGGCCGCCAGTGCAGGATTCACGACTGCACAAAGGCTCAGAAGAAAGAAGTTGAGGTCATGAGAAGGTGAACTGTGATTAAATACGTGCTGTAAAAAAGTGAAAAACAGCTACCCTTTAGTCCATCACAGAAATGTTGATTCACCGCCATAAAAAGATGTGGAACCGCATAAAACGAGGTGAAACCGCACTGGCCAAGGTAGACACGCCATGTTCTTGCATGTCGGCCAGAAACCAAGGCATTGTTACCCATAATGAAAAACTTTTACTAATTTACCACGGCATTGTGAGTGCAAAAAGCGTTTTATTGCAGGGAAGTCGGCCCCTTTCCCTGTGCTCTTTTTTCATGTACCAGCTGAAATAGGACCTCAGGCGACAATGCGTCAATGCCCTGAAGGCTGCCACCA
Source organism: Dermacentor variabilis (assembly GCF_050947875.1). Lineage (NCBI taxonomy): Eukaryota > Metazoa > Arthropoda > Arachnida > Ixodida > Ixodidae > Dermacentor > Dermacentor variabilis. The sequence continues at coordinate 22,799,944 of NC_134575.1, read as the reverse complement.
AACATCTAGATTTATAATACCCATGTGACTGACATGCCGTTACGGCTTACACTTAAGGAGAGGACATGCGTTGTGGGTCTTGCGTTGAAAGCGTCGAACTGCTAGCGCCACCTGTGTCTGTGTTAAGAGAAGCAGGTGCATGGTCAGGGCCAGCGGAGTGTGCGTCCAGCGTTATTAAGATGGAAGTAACCATTGCTACTTCACGTACTGGTTTTCTATTTAAATAAATAGCTTTGGACATATCTCAGAGTCTGCAAACCGCAATACAGAAGCCGGAATTGCTAATGTATTGTGCTAAACATGAACAGCTGTGGTACACAATCATTTTGGATGCTGTCTTAAATTTCACGTCTAAGCATTGCCCTGTCTTAATTATCATTATTTGAAATATGTGCAACACTCAATTCTGAATATTCTCTCTAGTCGATCAACAGATTAAAATTATCCCTCAGCTCGAAAAACCGTCATTAGAGCGTAAAAGGTGATTAGAAGTTTAGAAAGAACGGTTTCGTAAATATCTAGCTAAATATTTTGTTCAACACTTTTTCTATATATGCTGTTTTATTTTCAAAATGCGCTGGATATTTGGTTACTTTTGGACATATTTATTCGAAAAAATGCGGTAGAAGTAGAGTGCTTATCGCGTTCATTGGGTCCCAAAAGATTGGTTGAAATTCGAGATACATAACTAAATATTGGATTTCTTAGGACAAAGGTGAACATACGTCGCGTTCACAACAGTGGTAAAACACATATCGCGTCCTAAAGCTGAGCAGTGCACCCAGGGCAGCCTCGAATATGTGTCAACGCGCAGGAAAGCACAGACATTGTAGCTTACAATGACAAGTTGTCCGAAAATGCGCAGTGACCTAGGAGCGTCTAAAAACAGTTTTCGTCCAATCGCAGCATGAGTGCAGAAATAAGGTCACGGCATATGTTTAGTGGAAATAAATTTCGCAGTTAAGGTATTACCGTTCTACTCCTGATGATCACAAAAAAGACATTTAAAAAACGAACGTAATTGCACAGTGCGCGTTGGCACCTATGTGAACTGAAACTTTAATGAAGCAACCGCAAAATTCAGAACATGCTTGTGTTCTGATGTCCACTAACCCTAATAAATAATTACAGAGGTCCAAAACTAAAAAACAAAGTCATCGCTATGAACCGAAAGGCACAGTAGGTAAGAGGAAGAAATAAATAATATGAAGGTCCATCACACATATTGCAATTTGTGCGAAGCAGAACTTCCGAGAAGTGGTCAAATAAATGTTACAGGCCTACAGCTAAATGCACTGCGGACAGATATGTTGATTTTCATTATATGCGCAGCGCGACAGCACATGCGAAAGTTTTGTTTCCGCATTCCACAAGTCTCAACTATCTCATGATATTCTTATATTTCTTCTCTATATAATTACCAAAGCCACGGCAATATGCAAATGCCAGTTCATTCAGATGCACATTGCGAGACGTTCACGCAGCGACGTAACGAGCACGAAGGCTATGTGACGCTTTTGGAGGGAACAATGGGGATGAGTGCGAAATAGATATGACACGTATGCAAATAAAATAACATTCCCCACCAACTGCGTCACATAACTCAAAAGCTCGCATACTTAGATTTTGGTGCACGGTAAAGAGCCCCAGGTGATCAAATGTAATTTTGACTCCCCCACTTCGGCGTCCCTCATAATCAGATCGCGGTTTGATTACGTAACACCCCAGAAATAATGCCAACTGTACTCTACCCTGTACCGGTAATCGCTCTAACCCTTCATTTCGTAATATTCGTCTGAGCAGCTGCTCGTCGAATGGGTCACCATGAATTACAAGATGATAGTTGTCTATATAGGCTTCTTACGGGCCACAGAAACTTTATAACGACGAAATAATGATGCAGGACTGCCGCTGGAGAAAATACAGTTGCGTCTTTATATCATACGCTGTCTTTAGCTGAAATATTTCGCATATAAAGCTGTAATTCTGCCGATGATAGACTAGGCATGTGTAATTTGGGACCCTTTTACTAAAACTGGCACTAACAAGATAGAAATGGTGCAAAGAAAACCAGCTCGTTTCGTTTATAACAGCTTCAGACGCACTTCAGTGACAGACCTGTTAACAAAAGCAAACCTGCCACCATTAATTCAATGAAATTGTATATCACGAGTAAAATTCCTTTTTCAACTTATTAATGGTCATTATAAGACAGATCTCAAGGGAATAATTGCTTTTTCATCTGGTTATGCTACTAGGCAGCGACATAGCCGAACAATAACCCCATTTAGGCACGTAATAATTGTTTTAAGTATTCCTTCTTTCCCTGAACAGTGGTTGAATGGAATCATCTAACCAATGACCAAGTTTAAAAATCATCACTTTCGGAGTTTGTTTCAAGTATTGAGTAACAATTTGTTATCTTGCTGTGCTACTGCTATGTTCAAGCTCTGTTAACCTGATTTGTACTATTTTCGTTGCCTATGCTATAGTGTTCTTTACATCTGTATTGTTTCCCACCCAGATAAAATCCCCAATGGGGATTGCAGTATTGATAAATAAAAAAAAATATCTCGAGCGCATTTCGGGCATCATAACGCCTTTGATGGAGTGTTCCACTTGAACAAATAGGGAAGTGGTAGTTTCATGCTTGTCTATAATTACTCAGCCACCCGGAACTCAAGATAGTGCTTTTAATTTATTCTCCCCCTTGCAATGCCCAAGGTGTCGAAAACAGTATAAAGCAGCATGTGTGCGTTTCACAGAGCCGCTTACATTCCTTCTCATATAATTTAATGCGTCATGAGGAAAACATTGTGACACTGACGCACTTAAAATACCCACACGTCATCCCAATAGGTGCGCCGATGTTTTCCTCCCTGCCACCTTAACTTCGTGACAGGCTCAGCCAATAATGTAATAACGACATCGAAACTTTATTTTTTATAGCCATTCATGTCATCCAACAATACCAGTAAGAGAGCTTGAGAAGCATGAAAAACTAGCAATTTTGTGCGCATGCAGTTTTTTCCACATCATTTATTGCTTCCTTGGCCGGTAAACAAAATGACTTCGAAGCTGCCAAGGGGTCATTCAATGCTTTATCTTAAGTACAGCAAAGAAGACTACAAATCTTCTGCAACATGCCCGCATCGGTTTCAAGAATAAACTCTTTGCCGTCTTTTAGCTTGAAGATACGACCGCTTATGCGTGCAAACAATTACGATATTGTCACGGCTGTGACGTGGCGCAAATAAAAACAAAGTATTAGGGCCTACGGTTTTAGCTTCCGGTTAAAAGAGAACGTTATCGCGAGCAGAAGGTGAAATTGCCTCGATTAGGAGCGAATGAAAATTGTTGGTTGTACCTATCAGAACTTCGAAACTTTATGTGTTCTTAGGCGTACCTCAGCGCAAAATGCATCGTTGGTGAAAGCTACTGATACCCTAATAGTGGGCCTTTTAAGCAGTCCGTGGCTGCTATATCTAGAAAATGCGTTATAATTCAACATTATCTGCGATAGGCAAAACAAAAACATATCTAATTTTGTTTTAGCACGCGATTAGAAAGGGTGTTAACTGAGGGGTCCGATATTTATTAGTCATATCATAAGAAGCCAACAAACACTGACACCATGGAAAACAAAGGGGAAATTACTTGTGCTTAATAAATGAAATAAAGAAAGGATAAATTAATCGCAATGAAAGTGGATGAAAAAGCAACTTGCCGCAGGTGGGAAACTATCCCACAACCTTCGCATTTCGCGCGCGATGCTCTAGCAATTGAGCTACCGCGACGCGGTTTTCCCATCTACTTTCTTGAGTATTTATGTTTCCTAGCAGAACCCTGGGAGTGTTTGCCAGCACCACCGCTTATAGAATTTGGCGGCGGACGTGGAACAACCTTTCTGCCGCAGGCGTCACGAGAACGTGATCTTTTTGGGTAAAGGCAACCGGTCAATGAACCCACGCCCGCTACCTGAAGGCATCAATGTTGCCGGATTCGAGACCCTCGTTATGTAATAAACGATAAGAAAGCGAGTTGACCGAGGGGCCCGATTTTTATTAGTCATGTCATAAGAAGCCAACAAGCACCGACACCAAGGACAACAAAGGGGAAATTACTTTTGATTAATAAATGAAATAAAGAAAGGATAAATTAGTTGAAATGAAAATGTATGAAAAAACAACTTGCCGCAGGTGGGGAACGACCCCACAACCGGCAGAAACGATGTTCCACGTCCGCCGCCAAGGTCTATGGATGATGGCGCTGGCTAACACTCCCAGGGTTCTACTAGGAAACATAAAAACTAAGAAAGTGGATGGGGAAACGGCGCCGCGGTAGCTCAATTGGTAGAGCATCGCACGCGAAATGCGAAGGTTTGGCTGAAGGCGCCTGTCTCCTTGGGAAGCGTACCAAAGCCCAGCCAGTCAGAACTTCAGCAGCAGACGAAATGGACGTGTGCGCTATAGGTGTGCACTTACAGAATACCCCCCCCCCTCCCCCCCTGCTTTCGACGCCCGCAATTCATGCCTCCGACAGCAGCTGCGAATGACGAGCCATATCTAGCGCCGCTGTGGCTATCAAGAAATCTTTATCCTTTTTCCCCATCTCTTTTCTCACTGCCTCTCCGTCTCTACTGCCGCGCCAGAGGTTCTCGGATGATCAAATTTTCTCTGCTCCGAGGCTAGCTCAGGGGTGTAAAGAGCGTTAATCCTAACAGTTTTAAGTTGTACTGCCCTCTTGATGGCGGAACACATAGTCACTTTGTCCGGAAACTGCGCACTGAATGCTTCTAGCGCATACACATAAAAGCTTGCCTTTTATCCGCCGCGGTTGCTCAGTAGATATACGGTGTTGGGCTGCTGAGCACGAGGTCGCGGGATCAAATCCCAGCCGCGGTGATCGCATTTCGATGGGTGGCGAAATGCGAAAAAACCCGTGTACTTAGATTTAGGTACACGTTAAGGAACCTCAGGTGGTCAAAATTTTCGGAGTCCTCCACTACGGCGTGCCTCACAATAGGCAAGTGGTTTTGGAACGTAAAACCCTATAACACACTTTCTGATATTTTAAGTATGCCTTTTAACTACCGATAACAACCGCTTATAATCTAACTCCACTTATATTTCAAAAAAGCGAAAGAAAAAAGCGGTGACAAGTTACTCGCGAGGTAAACTTATTTTATTGTGATGGGGTCATTTCAGAAATAGTTAGGAGAGCGCTTCCAAGAAACACAGTTTTTTAGAAACACTGTCTTCCAAAATAATGCGGCCGACGTTCACAATGGCGTCTCTCTAGGTGGCCATGCTTTGGAAGGATCCAAGTGACTTCAGAGCTTCGATGTAGGGGCCAGAAGCTTGGGTTCGCTTTAGATGATTTAACTCTCGACCACGGAGTAAGACATTTAGGAGGCGAAACTCCCGTCAGCGCGAGCGAGCGCGGGCGACCAGATAAGGTCACAATTGTTGTATGCGCCGATGGGGCCATATACAGTGGCGGCGCCATGCGGCGCGTCGTAGAAGCCGCAGCGAAAAAAAAAAATGCAGCGCCCGGGCAGGCGGCTCCAGCGCGATCTCAACGGGCGGTGATTCCTTTCTAGGCCGCCAGGCGCCGCCAGCACGATAACGGCTCCGCGGGCATGTGACTTTTTCTGGTCGCCGCAAACAGCGGAGTTTTCACTCCTAAATGTTTCTTGCTCCGCGCTCTCGACGGACCTAGAAAGTGCGACAGAGTCTGAAGCCTGTCATATTACAGACACGGAAGACTAACGGCGAAGAATGGCTTTCGGGCCGAGTAATTGCGGCAGGCTTTTGCAAGAACAGGTTTGCTGCAGCTTGCAACGATCCCTTTCCTCCTCTGAGTGTCTTCCACCCAAAGAATGGCTGAATTAACAACGTGGCTTGGTGCAAACTCGTAAATCTTCAGAATCAGCACCGCGTTTTCGTTACTTTCGGAGGCGATGGTTGCAAGGGCAACCTGCCGCCGCTGAGGTTTACTTGTGGTCAAATATAAACACCTTCGTTCGTTATTTACGCTGTTTGTCAGAATAATAAATAACCTACACTCTAGGCTGCGAGTAAACAACAAAGTCCTGGCATTTTGCATTTTGAACACGCTTGGAAATAGGAGTGAAGTGATGTTATAATTTGAAGTCTTAGTTTCCTCAAACTAAGACTTCAATTTGATAGTGACGTGGGAGAACTCAGCATAAAAAAAACTGTGAATAACGAAAGTAACTTTTCTTGTGCCCGCCTGTGCTGAGATAAAATTCATTAGCCCTTTCACTTTGTGAAGAAGTAGGAGCAGCGCAGCTGTGATGTGTTTTACTTAAATGGACGCATCTATGTATATATAGGGATTATTATTACAATCCTGTATTTTTAAATAGCTATTATTATTATTGGATTGTCTGTTATTATAAGGTCACCTAGGTGACTATGACCTAACTACAACATACAACGCCCACTGGTGGTAACAGTGTGTAAAGTATGCAGGTTACCGTTAAACGGAGCCTCGACGCGAGCGACGATATGCGTTGACCGGGGCGCAGTCAAAGGAATGCACGAAAGGAAACGCGTTTCTTTGCAATTTGCGATTGAGCATATTTCCTTGTTAATTAGCGGAATGAAACTCGGAAGGACTAGAGATTTACTCTAGGGGAAAAACATGGGGCTGTCAGTTTCCCTCCTGTAGAATCCCATGTACTGACAGCACCCGGAAATTCTGCAATATTTACAACCTCACTGCGAACTCCCGAATAACGAAAGGTAGATGAAAGTCGACGTAATGCTAGACTCTTCTTAGCGACTCCATGTCATATAATGTGTTCCGAGATAGTTGTCATAAAACAAGAATTACCGCCATTTTCTGCAACCCCCCTCCCTCCGTGTAGACGGCCATGTATTGACAGCAGACGGGAATTCCGTAATGTTCATAACTTCACTGTGAACTAGCTAATCATTACAAATAAATGAAGCTCGGCGTAATGATGGAGTCGTCCTAGCGGCCAATTTCAGTATAATCTCTTCCAATATACCTGAATCAGACTGAGAACTACAGAGCCTTCGCGAGAAACGGTGTGCGTGCGTGCGTGCGTGCGTGCGCGCGCGCGCGTGTGCGTGTGCGTGCGCGTGTGCGTGTGTGTGTGTGTGTGTGTGTGTGTGTGTGTGTGTGTGTGTGTGTGCGTGCGTGCGTGCGTGCGTGCGTGCGTGCGTGCGTGCGGGCGTGTGTGTGATAACTTTATCGGAATCCGACAATATGGAGGCCCGGGTCTGGGGCGGCCTAGATGGCCACTGGGAGCTGCTGCTCCCGTGCGGCCTCCATGGCTCGCAGGACGGCCCAAAGTTGGTGTTGAAGTTCTGAGCTGAGCAGCGTGGCCGACCACCGCGTCCGTAGATATATTTCACATCCCCACACCGTGTGTAAAAGGGTGGCTCTAACAGACTTGCATAGCTTGCACATATCGGTGAAGAAAGTTTTTAGTTGCACGTGACTCGTATAAGTTTCTCTTTGTAATCGCCTCCAAGTAACGGACTCAGCTCTGTTCAGTTTAGTGTGAGGCGGTAGTAATACTCGCCTCCGATTTTGGTAGAATTTGGTAATGAGTTGGTAAGGAAATGTTAGCAATTCCAGAAAACGCCGGTGCCAGGAATGCTGATGTATGTATGTATGTATGTATGTATGTATGTATGTATGTATGTATGTATGTATGTATGTATGTATGTATGTATGTATGTATGTATGTATGTATGTATGTATGTATGTATGTATGTATGTATGTATGTATGTATGTATGTATGTATGTATGTATGTATGTATGTATGTATGTATGTATGTATGTATGTATGTATGCATGTATGTATGTTCTATTTTTGCGCGATCTACTATTTTGCTGCACCTATATTTCATTATGACAGCTGTTTTCGTCTGGTCGTAACTCATTTCTTCATCGATGTTGCTCTTAAAAGACTGATAATAAATAGGAGGAAGCAAGTGAGTGTCAACTACAATATAGGCCTGCGCGTACCAGCTTAGTACTCCTCGCGCACATTTCCAGCTTTCCAAGTTGGTCTTGGAGTTCTGAGCTGAAAAGCGCGGCCGACCACCGCTTCCGTGGATTTTCCGGGGAGACTGCCATTTTATCTTGATATATTTCACATCCCCACAACCTGTGTTGAAGGTTGGCTCTAACAGACTTGCATAGCTTGCACATATCGCTCTCGTATATATCGGAGTAGAAAGTTTTTAGTTGCACGGGACTCGTATAAGTTTCTGTTTGTAACCGCCTCCAAGTAACGGACTCAGCTCTGTGAGGCGGTGGTAATACTCGCCTCCGATTTTGATAGAATTTGGTAATATCGCTAAATCTTGTTAATCTATCTCTTTCTCTCCAGATCTCCTCTTCCGCGTTCTCCTGACCGATGGAAGTCACTCTTTGCTCAGCTCGGCGAGTAAGCTGGTATCTGGTACTAGGAGGTTGTCGCGAATTTCTCTCGTTATCGTCCTGTTTTCCCTGTATCGATTGTGGTAATTAATTGCTAGTTTACTTAATATATGGCGTCCCGTTTTGGTTTTGCTTAGTCGTTCTGCCTGAGATGTTTGTTGTGCTTCTATGAGTTCATCCAGTGTGTTGTGGAGTCCTAACTTTAGCAAGAGATCCATGCTCGTACTGACGGGAATCCCAAGTGCTAGTTTGTATGCCTTTTTATCAGGTTGTTAATTTTAGTCTTTCCAGCCGCAAACCAAATGGGGAAGGCTGTTATGTATGTGATCTGACTGATTACGAATGATTGTATCAGCCGTATGGGACTTTCTTCCTTCATACCCTGGTGCTTGTTAGTAATTCGTTTGATTAATCTCATGGTGTTTGTTACCTTTGTGTCTAACTTCTTTATGGTTTCCGCATTTGGGCCTTTGTTCTCGAATACTAGACCCAGTACCATGATCTGGTTGACTCTTGGGATATTCCGCCCGTTCTTGGTGTGTGTGTTGACTTCCTCATGAGCCTTGTTTCTGTCGTATCCTTTTGGGGGCCTGACCCTATGTGTGGGGCGGTACAGGAGAAGTTCAGACTTCTCTGCAGAGCATGTGAGGCCTGTTTCTAAGAGGTGTTCCTCTACTGTGTTATATACACTCTAGAGTCGTTGTTCTATTGATACGTCGCTGCAATCACAGGTACAGATAGTAATATCATCCGCGTAGATTGTGTGATTCAGGGACCCTATGGAGATTTATTTTTCTGGGAGTCCCATCAAGACGAGGTCAAAGAGCACCGGGGAGATGACAGCGGCTTGCGGCGTGCCTGCCCCTCCTTGGTCCATCTCGGGCGACGTGAGCCCTCCGACGGAGATGACTCTTGATGTAGTTATACGTCCGTTGCCCTAGTCCTATTCGTTCGATGCTCGTCAAGATGGTAGCGTGGTTGGCATTATCGAAAGTCTTTTTAAGATGAAGGCCCAAGATGGCCCTTGTAGAGCGCGTTTAATAATATATTATCTGATGCTTAAGTTGAAGCATCGCATCTTGTATCGAAAGCTTTTTGCGAAATCCTATCATTGTATCTGGGTATATGTTATTATCCTCTAAGCATTTATCTACTCTGTTTAAAATTACATGTTCTATTAATTTTCCGACGCAGGATGTTAGGGAGATTGGTCTGAGGTTGTCGATATCAAGCTCCTTACCAGGGTTTGGAATGTGCGTTATCGTCGCTTTCTTCGATTGAGCTGGCACTTCTCCCTTTAACCAACACTCGTTTATGTAATCTGTTAGTTTGGCGATCGATTCATTATCGAGGTTCCTGAGAGTCTTGTTGGTTACACCGCCCGGCCCTGGGGCTGATTTGGTATATAACTTTTGTAGGGCCACACAGATTTCTGCCTCCGTGATTTCTTCGTCTAATTTTGCGTTTGTATTCCCCTTGTATCTAGGAAAGCTGCAAGGGGGGGCCTGTGTTAAGTATTTCTGCTCTAATTCATTGAGAAATTTCTCTTCTGTGCCCTCATATGCCTGCTTTAAATTAATAATGGCTTGCATGTGGTTGTTCTTGTTATTCTCATGGTCAAGCAGGAACCTGAGCACGCGCCAGGTTTTGCCGGTGCTTAATTGTCTATCCATGGAATTACATATCTCGTCCCATTTTTGTTTGGTCAGTTGCTTAGCACGTTGTTCAATTTTTTTGTTGAGGTGCGCTTCGCACATTCCTATCTTTCTGTTATGCTTCTGACCAGTAAGTCTATTCTGAAGCAACTGCTTAGCTTCCCACATGTGGTGAAGTCTGCTGTCGCATATCTCCAAGTGAGATTCAAGTGGGGCTATTTTTGTGGCAGCTTTGACGTCATTGCTGAGCTCCTTAGTTCATTGCTCTATGTCTGCGATTGATCGTTGCTGTGTCGTCTCTCGCGTTCTACGAAATAGTTCCCGGTCTACTAATTTTATCTGTCGTTCCTTGGGTCTAATCGGCTCTTCTCTGACGTGTGACTCCAATATGCTGTGGTCGCTATCCAAATCTTCTAGTGTGTTGTGCCACGTCGCCTTTTCAATATTCTTGGTAAAGGTTAGGTCTGGGGTTGTGTCCCTGTTTAGTGCCGTGGCTATTCTGGTTGGAGCGGCGGGGTCTTCAACAAGCGCGAGGCCTAATTCTTGCGAGTCGTTCCCTAAGTCCCTTCCTTTCGCTCTGGTATATAAATATCCCCACGTGGTGTGGGGGCATCAAAGTCTCCTCCTATAACTACTGGATTTTCTCCAGCAAGTCTGAGTGTTTTCTGGAATAGGTTCTTAAATTTGTGTTTATGTAGCGTGGGGTTGCTATAAATGTTGAGAATAAGCAAGCTACGTCCTGTCTTCTTTTGCGGTATGAGTTCCAATAGAATATTGTCAATGTGCGTTATGCCTGTGGTGTGTTGCACGCAAGTTATGTTTCTTTCTACCAGCGCGGTTCACCTCCTCGTCTCCCCTTGGGAATAGCCAAAAGATCTGTATCCTGCTAGCGTTGCGATCGCGTGTGTTTCCTGCAGAATTATGACGTCTGGTGTATCCTTGTTTTTTAAATACTGCAGCGAAACTGACTTTTTGTTTCCTACCTTCTACAATTTCATTGCCATATCCTGAACCCTGTTTCAGCGCGCCGCATTTCGGGTGCGACCATGCAAGAGAGACGGGACGATGGAGAGAAGTTGATCTTATATAATTATGTGGTTGTGAAGTGGGTAAGGATTGTGGTGCTTCTGATGCAACGGAAGGAATTCAATTACCTGGTGACTGGTTTACCTCTAGGATGTCTAATGTACTCATAATTGTTGCTATTGTCTTAGCCATGTGGTTCATCATTTCGTCCAGTTTTTCATTTGACTTTTGTATCTTTACTAGGGTCTTCTGAATATCGGCTAATGCTTTACCTACCACTATGTTAACTTGTTTATCCTTTCTGGCTTGGGCCTTGCGTTTGAGTGGAGGGGGGTCATCCATCCCCTTCGTCCATCCTATTGTCCGGGATTTCAGATGGCTCTTTCGTGCTCGCGTGTGGAACGGTAGTTACCTGATTTATTTGGTGTTCTCCTTCCTTGAGAATTTTTATTTCATCGCTCATACGTGCTAGCAAAATCCTCAACTGCGCGTTCTCTTGTTTTAGTTGCTTTATCTTGTTATTAATGGCAGTCTCCCCTACAGCCCCCGGGCGCACGCCATCCACCACGTATGCCCAGCTCACTGTGGTTGCCTGGTTTGCTGAAAAGGATGGCCTCGTTCTGGACCTGGATCTGGATCCGGGTCGTGCACCCGGTGTCCTGGAGCCGGACCGGGATAAGGATCTGGTGGTGGATGGAGACCTTGTTCTCGATCTGGAGCGTCGTTCCCTGGCGTTTGGGAGCTCAGGCGTTCCACGAGACTCTGCCCTGTCTTCTCCTGAGGTAGCGTCTTCGTGTTCTTCTTGTGGTTCTCGTTGCAGTCTGTGCCAATGTCTCTGTTCAACGAAGAAGGGCTTCTTGAATTTGGCTTTGCACGTCTTGTCTGCGGTCGGATGGACGAGGGATCCCTGCCGCATCTTGTAACGGGAGGCGAAAAATTTTTTGTGTTGACGTGACTCGTATAGGCGGATGGACATCAAACACCACCGCAGAGTTTTCTGTATAGCCTCGCTGTAAAAACAAACAACAGTAAAGCACAACCATGGCGCCGAGGACAGTCGGCGATCGCCAAAAATTTGATCTGTGGCTCAAGCGTATCGGCTTTTGTAGATGATGCGTCGAAAGTACCAGCATAATCGCTGGTGCTCGCGTTGTTTTCATAAAGTACTACAGAATTCGCGTGGCTCATACCATCTCATTACAGCAGGTTCGGCAAGAACGTACGCAACAGATAGATTCAACAATAACATCTGAGGAAATTGCACATCATGCAGGGGCGTCTTGCGCTCAGCCAGAAATAAGTTGTTAGCGGGTGAAATGCAATCCCCGGAAAAGAGACAAATAAGCACACGGGTCAGAATCATTAAACATGTCAGTGCGAGTGATATTTTTTTCTTCGAAATGCTCTGCGAAACTAGATTTTTTTCTTCCTGCGCATTCCTTTTGGGCCCCTGATGCGCTTGTGTTCTGTAAATGCATGTGAATCTGCTGCTGCGTTCTTTCTCAGAAACGAATGAGCTTCTTACTGCAAAGCAGTGTTGTCACGTGGAAGCACAGCAGCATGGCATAGTGACATGGAATTATTTTCAGAACACCTCATACGCCAGTTCGTTTTCGTAGAAAGGACGAAAGTAGTTAAGTGAAGCTCATTCAAAGGAGAAACAATGTATCAACAATATCTTTAAACTCAAATGACGTCAGCATTTGCGTAGTTCGAATGAAGTGTGCCCAGTTTTCTTCTTAACTGAAGCGCGTTGCCTCTTCCTTTACGTCACAGTCGAGGATCACGCTTATGTAAAAGTTGGACGAAATATAGTTTCCATCGGAGCCGACAAGAAGCTGGCATATTTTTCTAAGAAGGAAGACATGTTTTTCGCAAAGGCATCCGTTCTCTTTGCATTGATGTACCTGACTATACTTCACTGTCGAGAGGCTGCCGTGGGCCCACTAATTACCAAGGCGGGTACGTATGACGGCTATTAACTATTAAGCAACTTTATATTGTATAATGATTTGTGCTGCTTAACATCACAAACTACACCGGGGGCTTCGGGGACTTCTTGTAGTGGAGAGCTGCAAAATAATTTTCACCGGCAGGGCCTTTTTGATGTTCGATTGAAGCTAAGCACAGGAGCGGTTTTTACAGTTCGGTATTACTGAAAATTCTCTGCTGTTGCCGAAGTTGTGACCTAATGTTCAGCAGGCGAACACCCTAGCCACTAAACCTCTGCGGTAGGCCCGGGTTTAGTACAGAGGCCCTGGAACGCCACTCTACTGGGGTATTCTACAAGGACACTCATGTATTAAGATATTTGTATATTATAAACAGCTCAATATATGAAACGTTATTCGTAGCCCTGCTTTGCTGCGTCTCTCTTAGGACCTATTCTTCTTGGGCCCTTTGCACATTATAGCTTGAACTATTTACAAAAACCACGCATGTGCGCTATCCTAGTACGTTGTTCATGAAAACTCACGTCCAGAACCTATGAAAGAGTGAATACACAGTTACATTATTTATTTTCGTGACGCCATCATAATGGTATTGCTTAGGGATTCGGTTTCATTGGAGACTGAAGTAATTAAAATGAGAAGGTCTTATCGGAGCAGCTTCTGTGTCATCTATCTGCTGAATTAAAACTGCCGTTAGCTACACTCATATCCCCATCAAGATGCACATCCAAATGCACGCTGCAATTTAAGCCAAGGGAAAGCACCGTTAAGTGGGTAATTTAAGTTCAATATAACTACATTTAATTCGTATAATTGTCTTCATTATCATTTTGTACAACGTGTAGTCACCTTAAAGGTTTATGCACCTCACAGCTCGCAGCTTTAACCGACATATAAAGTTTAGGTTTATGTACTAGAGCATTCGCAAGCTGTGCCAAAGAGCAAACCAGTTCATTAGGTTACAGACTTTGAGAAGTCGACAGAGCGACGTCACCAGGACTAAGGTGATGTTTGATGCTCTGCTAGTGAAGAATGGTAAGCAGAGGCTTAAGAAGTGAGAAGGACGACGTACTACCGCCCAAAAAAGTTAACGGACCACGGCTTAGGTGGCCGGAGCGGATGTGTGGCCACGCTGCGGCGCTGCTATCTCACCCCCCGTAGTGACCCTGTATATGCTTCCGCAGAGAGCAGAGTCGCGTATAGGTCCGGCATTATGCTCCAGCTATGCGGGGAAGCGACTTCTCACGCGCGCAGGAGGCAAATGCCGCGCGGTGTTCCATTTTCGGTTCTGTCTGCTAGTCGCAAGCTACATGCTAAAATGGCAAACTTCCGAAGTAATTATTCGCACATTGCAGGCTGTAATACGACAAAACATTTTTCTTGATCTCTTCATACTACTCAGGTCAGTTTAGTATAACACAGCGCTAATTAAACACAGAGGCAGAATTTTACATTCCTGACGTCGCCTAAGAACGATCGAACAAGCAATCTATTGTGGACGGTAAATGCTGAAGCTATCACAGCTGTCTCGTAAGCGTGAGTGCGCGATGTTATCACTTACTACAAAAAAAAGTCAACCATAACACATAAATCAACGCCACATGAAAAATCAGAACGTCGACAATAAATTACAAGAAAACAGGAGGGAGAAACCAGGGTGCAGCAGGCAAATTATATCCGCTAGTATTTACTCTGTTTCGAAAACACTGTTCGAGAGCCTCATAATCAGAACAATCGTACAAGGAAGACAACGAATTGGGCGAGTTGGTAAGTTAACATTCTTGGCGTGTGTGCTGCGCGACACAGTCTGCATCACACTGCGCATATACGTCAAAAATCGTACAAGTGAACAACTTTTCATGCCATTCGTACGCATCTCACCGTTAACAAGGGTGTTACTCGAGATAAATGCTGATTTTGTGTGAGAAAGGCAAACTCACTTCTCTAAATAAGGCGAACGCATCTCGCATATCCTGGTCCAGGCCGCCTTACTAGTCGTCCTGCGCACGTCTGCCCGTCCGAGCGGCACCGCGCAATAAGCTTTGCCACTTTCCGCGCGGTTTGTGCAGTTCGGTGCGCTGCACCCCGTCATAACTGGAATACACGTGTGAATATGACGTTTTTCGTATCACTACACCCAGGTCCTTGACTCAGTATCGTTGAATAACGTACCTGCGACCCGGAGCCGATGAAAGCAACGCATGCTCGATGGACTGCTGATTGCAATGCTGATGGCACTGACAGAAACGACGAGTCGGCAAGGCGCCCCTAAAGCAGGCTTCGCAGCTGCGCCGATTCGCGCCACGTGATAGCTCTCGGCGAATAGCGGTGCGAGCGGAGCGGGAAAAGTTATGCGCTACGCTGCTCCCTGCTGGAGCATATACAGGAACATTACGCGGAGCGAGATAGCAGCGCCGCGGAGTGGCCCCACAGCCGATCCTTCCCTCTCAGCCATGGCCCGTTTAATTTGTTTGGCCCACAGTACATGTAACGTACGGCTTGCGTCAAACCGTCGGAACAACACTTATAGAAACAATAAAGTGAAAGATGATTTGAGCTGCATAAGTAAATTTGCAACATACCAGGAGAACCCCTCCTATCGGGACGAGGCGCATAGTAAGCCGGTAATGATGCAAGAACAAAAGGCGGGTGGCGATGCCGCCTTGAAGTTCCCGCACTAGCAAGCCGTGACGTCATGGATTTGGGTGCCGCCGCCTCAGCTCTAGGTTAATTTTTATCGGTAAAAACGATACGCATTGCATTTTACTAAAATACAAAGACCGAAGTTCGGAAGTTTCAAGAACTTTTACTGAACGAGAAGGGTCGAAATGCAGTCCAGAAGTTACAGCCGAGCGCCTGTGTATGCCATTTTTCATGTGTGCGTGGATATATCAGTTTTGAGGGCACTGCTTCAATATCATGGCTCAACAACTGGCCTATCGGTACCTTTTAAGCAGTTCATGCAGCCACCTGTGCGCGTGACACGTAAGCAGAGCAGAAGGTGAGCAACGCTCTGATAAAAATCTCTGATACCAAGAATACTACTGACAAATAATCCCAACCAATCCGCTCAAGACAAACGGAAAGACGCTGCTTCTGAATAAGAACTAACGAGTTTAAGAAATATTTTGTCATACCGCATTCGGAATATTACAGCTTTGATTCACCAGGCAGTGGTGGCTTCGGTTCGCATAAAAGAACGTTTCATTTTCGGAATTACATTCACTGAAATATTTTGAAAAGCTACCGGTTTAGAGCATAAAATGTGCCTTGGTGCAAATTTTCATCACTCCTGCTCTAGCAGGTAATTGAACGGTGAAGCACATTTATTTCACGCGTGCGCTATAGGAACACAGGTAGAAATAACGTTGACGCCACTGAATGGCGAGAATACATTTTTCGGTACTTGTGTAATTGTTCCAATTTGACAGTGTTTTGAGGCTAGGAATAAGCAACTATTCCGACTCTCATAGCCTGCTGCGATTAGCCATTCAGCATAAGTTACTCATTTAAGTTCATTATGCGTCTCCTAAGAGCCTTTGATTTATTCTAGCTGCATGGCTTGGTAATGGATTACAGGCTAAGTCTCATTCTTTTGGTTGAACGGTGATATATCCAACATTTTGTTTAGTGCTGTAAAGTTGGGACACATACACACGCCAAGTGGAGTAGCCCAGTTACACCACTCTGGCCTTTTGACAGCCAAGTTTCGAAACAATCGGTGCCACTTTTGCCTACGTACTGATGCCAGCAGACGAGCTGTTCGCTTAGAAATCGCGAAGTAAAAATTCGTTGCGACTTCTGCAGCAGTGTGCGGTGTGTGATATGACTGTTCTACGGCGAAGCATTCACTGCAATTTCTAACAAAAGACAAAATAAAGTGCTTTCTTTGGTATATCAAGGTGTGGAAACGTTTTCGATCGGCGTTATATGTTTCTACCGTGAAGAATGAATGTACGCCACTGAGCTAAACTGCAGAAAGTGTCAATATTAATGCGTATATTTTTTCTGAATGGGAACTAAGTAACATTCATTTGAACAGCCGCCTACCGCTTTCTCAGCTAGATATTTCATTTCTGGCTAGGCATAACATGGCACCAAAAACGGCTATATTTTTGGTCAGTAAAAGTGTTCACTTAATATTATTTTGACTCCATTGATTGCAGGAAGCTGCAAAGTCAACTACACAAGAGTCATGAACGGCAGCTGGAGGACACTGGAATATCCCTGTTCCAATGTGTCTTGCAGAGATGGCAAGGTTACGTGGCAGAAGTGAGTGCACATTTATCAACCGCCAAATAGACTTTATCTGAGTTTGATGATAGCTCTCTCTTGTATTATTCGATAAGATAAGCTTTGTTAAGTTAATTTCAGTTTTTATTCATGATTTTTGTCTTTTTTTAGATAAAAACAGACAGAGGAGCTGTTTTCGCCGTTTGCTAACGATGCCCACCAATTTTTAATTTTATAGAGAGGACTTTGTTATAGAGAGGACTTTGTGAACTTCGTTTTTGTACGCCTCCGTTGTTAGTTGTTTCCCTACTTCCAACAATCTTCCAATCGCCGCTAACTAGTCTCTACTGCGGATATGTTTGCGTTGTGCGTTTACTTTGTGGATGCGTGGAGGCAAACGCCATCTTGTGGTGGCACAAGGAAAGCAATGGCGCGTGCCGCGCGCATACTCCGCCGTGATTGGTTGGCCTATTCGGAAAGAGAGCAACGCAGCCACAGTCGCGCGAGCCGGCGAAGTCCGCAAAAGAAAAAAAGAAAGAAAAAGTGCGCTTGCAATACTTACGCATTTTAGAGCACTTTCAATGTCTCAGAACGAAACGTACTCTGCCATGGTGTCTTCGTGTGAGCGCACGCAGGCGCGTGCATGTCGTAGATGCAAACCGCCATTCCACGTGACGTATGGCAAGTGCAATACAACCGTCGGAAAGTTTAAGTGTGGTCTGGATTTCAGGCTCCTAGGCCTGGCTGACGACTACTACAGCCAAGCGTTTCTGAGCGGACCGGAACTGATGTTCGTGGCAGATAAAATTGTCCTCTCCTTTTTAACACTGTTCCGGCTCTGGCAGAGCCGGATGAGCCAGTTTGAGCCAGGACCAGTCTGGAGTGCTCCCAAGAACGGTCGTGGTTGAGCGAAACCTAAGCAGGCGGCCACTTTGCATCGTCACTTTTTCAGCCAAACGCACTGCGCGTCTCCGCACTCCCATTAAACGTTCACGCTCGGGCTGTAACGCCCGTCTGCGCTGTGACAGCATGACGATGGATATGGCGATGCAAACGCGCCAGAACTTCAATATACTTGCCAACACGAATCAACTATAAAACCTCCATTTGCTGCGCAAACGCTTTTTGTGCCACCTGCCACTGCGCTCTGTTAACGATAGGAACAGAAGCTGCATTCCGGTCCGACTTAACGCCGCCAGTCCTGCGCACTTCGACAGCTACCCACGACTGGTAGCCATTTCGATCGACTTGCATACATCGCGGCAAGTGGATGGTGCGGTAGGGTTTTTTTGCTCTTCATCTGACATAAACCGCAAAGTTATACTGTTATATGGACAGTGATCTTGAGATTGGTTCTGGACATCAGCACTTAAGGGACTAATATGCAGGAGTGTTTGAAAGTTGAGCTTGTTGGTATACACTTTGGTTTACCGCTGCTGCAAAGAAGTTTCACATTAGTATGCCTCTGGCTTAGACTAGTGTGGCTTCAGACACCATGGGTTCATTGTTCCTAATTATTCGCGCTTGTAATGGCTGCATACCTCGCTGACGTACACACATGTGCGAACTCGCCAAATTGCCAAAATTTGGTATCGGCATTGTACCAAAATGAAGGAGGATATAAAGACACAGGCCTTTCATTTAGCACAATATCTTCACTTTTTTCATACAGAAGCCTTACAATACCACTTAAGACATTTACACAAGAACTGCTTCGTCAGCTTAGACAACTGTCCGATTGTCGATTGTCCGTCTCATTTTTCGAATAAGTTAGTGTCTGGACTGTGGCATCAAACTGCCCGGTGCATGAAGTAGACACCGTGACTTACAGAAAACACTAGTGCAGGTACCGTGTTGCGCACTAAGCAAACAAATCAGCTTTGTGCGAGCACTGTAATACATATATTGTATTCATGAATACACACGAGTGGGCTTTGGAAATAAGAAATCAACACGTATTTATATTATGTCATTCAAATTGTGACCTAAGCTGAGAAACTCTTTTAGGGTGCGTAAAATGAGCCATATTGGTTTATAGCTTCGGCAGTGCTCATAGAAAAGCTGTCCCCAAATATGATTGTGCCTTATTTTCTAGTGTGGAAGTACACACTTAACTCTTTACCGTTTGTTGCTGTACTCGCATATTTTGTTGTGCAAAGCAAACTGTATGACTATGAGTAAACCACTTGACGGCGGAGAGCTCCTGCTCTCGCCATGTCAAAAATGAAGACTCTTGCATGTCTGAATACACGGCAGGTAGATACCTTTGGTGATCCATTATCTGCTTTGTCTGTTCACACTATGCTTGTTTTGCCCTTTTATTTAACCCTCTCTTTCATGTTACTATTCCACTGTGCATGTCGAAGCACCTGCTGTACTCGGTCGAAACTTTATCGCTTAGAAATACGACATAAGAGTATTTTTCTTTTAAATAGTGATGTTCTGAATGCTCCATATGTTAGTGCTTGCGCTTGAAGTGAGTAGGAGTGTACGAATATTCTAAAGATTCACATAAAGAACCAAACAGTGTCTTATTCGCTTCGGTCTTTGAATCGAGTAGCCACTATTTGTGAACGCAAGTATCTTTCGAATACTTTTTGGATATTTCGGAACATCAACTGTGCTCAAATGCATATTGAATTGGAGCAAGATGACGGTAAATTTTCAACCCTCATGAGGATAGTGTAGACATAAAACATCAGAAGTTGCACAGGGAAGTAGGCTACGTCACTTAGGTAGCCATAATTTACAGGCTGAACAGCGATCATTCGCAATCTCTCTATAGCCCTGTGCACGTGAACACGCTACTTGTTTGCCCCTAATGCTTCATTCCTGCTTTTAACGCTACATAAAGTACTATGTAATGACATAAAATTGCTAAATTAAAAAATACTAGGGTGTTAAGATTGTTTTGTAATAATGGTGATAACGGCTGTGGATTATTTGAAAAGTATACGAAAAGTATTGAATATTCGATGTGATTCGCTCCTGGCACTATTTGATTCGTTTTTGATTCGGTATGAGAAATCACTGTCAGCACACCCTTAGCTATAACTATAGTTACTGTGCATGCAACTAATATGCATCGATGCTTATACTTCTACAGCTGCACCCCTCCACTGTTGAACGAGGATCCGTATTGTGAATTAATGAGTCATGATGGGAAATACCCGACATGCTGTCCCAATTATGTGTGCACGTAGGACTGGAATCGGCTCGTCATTTATTCCGCACCAAACCACTCGTCATGTGATATCCGCAGACAACAAGCATTTCCGCCCGCTCACGAAGAGATACGAAGCTATGAGTTTATCTTCCACCTGACAATAATAAATTTTACAGTTAAACGCTTGTTATAGTTCATTGAGTAAATAAATGTTGTATAAACAGGTTATGTGGAGTTTCTTGCATTTACGAAATTAGCACAAGTTAAAACACTGCTACACTTTCAATAAACACTAGAACGATTACTGCACATAAGTTACCAGCGTTTATTTCGTGTTTTTGCCTCTTCAGTGTTTGTTAATTCTTAATGTTCAAACATTGGTTTTTACTTTTTGTACATACTATCCTCTACAATTTTTATTCTCATTTCTTTTCTCCATGCGCAGTAGCGTGTCAGAGATCACGCGGTCCGATGATCACTGAGACTTTGCCATCGGAATACGTTTCATTATTTCACATATAACTCTTCACCACATGAGACGGCCGACTATTTTCCTTTTTACCTTTTGTTTGGCCGCGAACCTGTCCTCCTCATTGACGCATTGCAACTTCTTTTGTGACCTCGAGTGATGTGCTCACACGTGATAACTTCGGCTGTGCTGACATCACGTGATCGATCACCCGCAACAACATGTCCGTGTTCCAGGTTGCCAGTTGCGGCTATTCCTACAGGAAATGACCCTAATTCCTTGTCTTCAGGCCCAAATCCTTGGTCTTGCAATAGGCACGTTTTGCTTTGTCAAAGTCTCTGAGAAGCTCGCCTCGCGCTATCGCGGCCCTAACCACGTCTTGCTTCCAGTCACCGACGTGACACATGAGGTGTCTCCGGGGCCCAGACATCATCTTCTGTTGGACTGGCGGCTCAAATTTTTCATGTTTCCCCTCTCAGGGAGTACGACGCTGCTACTAGCTTTTTGCCATAGGAGACACAGGGACGGTGCTTTTGCCATAGGCAGTTGTGACACGGCTGCTGTGTGCATCGACGAAGACGACAACAGTTTTTTTTTTGCAGCCACACTTTGCTTGTGCTTACCTTCGCCTTGACTTCAGGGCTGTGTCATTTTTCCGTGCGAGAACATATTACATGGCTCACTGCATGGCAATGCCTTTATCAGTAAGCCGGGGCAGGAAAGACGCGGCACGAAAACTTCACACAAATTACGTCTGCTTCATGCAACTAAGAAAAAAGTGGCCACGGTTAGGATTCGGTTCTGTGCCCCACCACCACTGCTACCACTCCGTAGCCGAGACCGCTAACCACCCCTCCAGCACTGCACTGCGGCCACGGAGCAACAAGCGGCAGTAATGATACATTCATCTTCGAGGCTGCGCACGTGGTTGGGTTGAGCCTGGCGGGCGATTATATAGCTGGCGCTTGATAGGAGTGGGGCCTCTGTCATCGCTACGCAGTCTTCATCATCCCAAGTTGAATTGCTGACGCGTACATCATCAGGCGAGACACTAAAGCGTGGTCGGAGGAGCCAGTTTACTTCCTGCGAAGTATGATACCATCGCGACGTAGCGATGGTGTCCAAACAACCTTCCTCACCCAAGTCCTCGACAACGTGAAAGGCATAGCGAGTGGCTGTGGAACGAGCACGGCCAATTGCAGGCAATAACGCGGTGTAGCGAGCAAGACAGCAGCGGAAATAGCGACAAGCGGAGCAGCGGCGATAGCAGCAGCGGGAACAGCTCAACATTACACAGGGACACATAACGCAGCGGCAATAAACTGGGCAACATATTGCCCCAATACTAAACTCGGCGGCGTAACTTAGCGACATAACTCGGCGACGCACTCACGACAAGTAATGCTTTCGGACTTACAAATCTTAAGAAATGCTTAGGTGACCCCATAGTATTCTGGAATGCGTTCTTGTTAATGCCACGTATCTCCGGTAACGGAGGTCAAACTGTTTAAAAAAAGGCTACGAGATACGATGATAGAAGCAATGGTGGTTTGTTACCAACGGCCTTTCCCACACTGATGCATTTTTCTGTTATCATTGAATAGATAATATGTCAGAATTAGCTGCCTGAAGTTATGTTATTTCCACAATTGCGTAATCTTGAATGTCAAATTGAGCACCTCAGTGTACACCGAATGAAAAGACCGCTACAATGACGCGGACTAAAGGAACAAGTACGACGGACAGGCTGGATAGCTGGATAGGATGGGGGGCGCCTGTCCGTCGTACTTGTTCTTCTTTCAGTCCACTTCCTTGTAGCGCTCTTTTCTTTTCATCAAGTATGTTAAACCAACTAGCCCACATAAAGCTTCTGCTACATCGAATGGTCAGGTGGTGCTAGTGAATAGCAAAACTTTCGTGTTGGCTTCGACCAAGGGGAAGCTATTTGTCTACAGTGTAACGGAAAGCGCTGCTACTCCCAAATCCTCTTGATGGAGCTGCGTGGCCGATAGAGCATTGTCACGTCAACCAATGAGATCGTGACTCCTATATATTTTCGCTGCACGCAAGCATACACGAACAGTACATTGCTATGTGAACGCCCAAACCTCGAAAATAGCACTTCCTCAACCCTTCGGAGAAGGGCTTCAAAAACTGAGACGGCACGTGGTGTAGCAACTTCATTCTCTCGAATTCCGGAGTGAGAAAGACTTACTAAATCTCCACCCGGATAAAAGGTGGTCAGCGAAGCGGCAGCCTTAGAGGTTCTAAAAGACAAATGCTACGTACGTGCTCATCGCATGCGTGAAAGTCACAGCAAAAGAGCCCAAAGAAGTTGTTGGACTAAAGAAACATGAATATGAACATGAACACGAACGTTCATGTTTCCCAGAGATATCACGTCAACGCTGGCCGGTGCAGTCGCGCTGTAGCAGCTGGAAGATCAAGAGATCGATTCCTGCCAACATCCACTCCACTCACACTACTGATTCTTCTCACGTTTAGCGAGGACTGAGTACCAGCTCGCCCGTTGGCTCCTCCCGGCGATGCTGGAAGCAACGATGTAGAGGCAAAAGGGTAGCTGAACAGTAACGGGAATGCCGCAGAGGGTACCGCAATCCCAGGAAAGCAGGCGATTCTGATCGAAGCGCTTCTGGAAGGTGTACGTTACGTACGGTTCTCACTGGGTGAATTCCTCTTCGTATTCCATAGGAATGTATTGAGCGGTCTCTAGATTTTCGCTGACACATACACAAGCCTAACCTTGTTGGAAATATTTACTCCGCCATGTTTTTCCTTTAGTCTACTAAAGTATGCTCTTATGGCATATATATCAGCACTCAAGAAGGAACCAGTAAATCAGTGCGGTGACAAGGTTACCGCGGGTCGCTGACTGGTAGCGGGACGGATTATGAGTTTGTAGACATTGTTTGCGGAGATACAGATATTACACCCTGCTCAATCTTGTGATGATTTCCGTCTGGCTTTGTATTTAAAATGCCCCTCACCACGTTCCATTGAAAACACTTTTCATACACTGTAAGCACTAAGGGGCCGTCTAGGGAACGTTTTACCAGAATATTCTTTTTTATAATTTCGCTATGGGAAACCAGCGCTGGAGCTTTCGCGACGCCTGCAGCGCCGCCCTGGCGGTCAGAACGTGCACTATGCAGCCGCTACCGCGGACGAAAATTGCTACTGGTAGTGGCGTTGCGTGCCCTGAAAGTCGAAGGAAAACAAAAGGACGCCGACTATACTGTTGCGTATACAAGTGCCACAACTATGTCGGGATGAGGGAGGATGTATCCTTCTGCGTCTAGCTTTCCATCTAAACCCTACGAACAAGAATAGAGGCGGCGTTGGATCCAAGTGGTCAGGCGAGCGGAGTAAGTTCCCGTCTTGTCGCCCGGTCAAGCGGTGTCGGGCTGGTTTCTAAATCGAATTTCGCGTGTGTGCTTGGTTTATTCGATAGTTAAGACGGTAAGCCGTGGCAGACGGTACAAAACAGCAGAATCTGCTGTCGGCATTTCGTCGGAAACAAAATGAGGAATAGCATGCACCATCCGGCATATGTACCAATCATTTTTCCTTCGTAATACCACCGCCAAGCCCCTTCCAACGTCACCGCACCAAGCGATAGATACGAAAGGTAAATATTATCCATTCATTGCCAAGAATTATGTGGGAGGGGAGCTGCCTTGTAATACGAGTTGTGTGCGCGTACTGCCGGCGCACGCGCGACTAAGCTGCCTATGTGTTTTTAAAAATGCGCATGCGGATGAGGACTCGGCGCTGAGATGCATCCGCTAAATTTATGCAATTAATGCTAAATGTAGCCAGCATTGTTACGGATCCAGCAGCGGAGCACTCAAACATTTGCTTGCGCGAGTCAGCTGATGCGATAAAGCTTTCTTCTCCATTGACTGCTGTGGCGGAGTAAGATTAGAATTTTTAATGTCTAGCCAGAGAAATATGGAATGTCTTCAGGCCAACTAATACTTCCGAAACCTTAGCGCAGCACGACCGGAGCCGTAGCTGCTAGATTTGCGAGGCAGCTAGGCGCAACCGTTAAAGAAACACACGTGCTCGCCGCGACACACTTTGAAAAATATATAAAGCTTAGAAAGCTTCTTTCGTCATTTCTTCACTTGATGGCGCTAGCTTCTTTACGAAAACTGTTCACTTGAAGCGGCGCGAAAACGGAGACATACGAACTATATAATACGGCCGCGCACGTGTGTCTCGTCTGGTCGGGACGCTGGAATATGCCGCGTTTCGTCGCCAGGGCGGCGTGCAACGCACTCTTTTCGACGCGCCGCCTATCCAGCGCTGGTTCCCCATTAGAAGATAGCAGATATTGAAGTGTCGTGTTTCCTAGTTTCCTGGAGGCGAGCTTCTCTGCCTACCGTGATACTTGCTTTTTTTTTTTCTTCGTTAGTGTGCTGTCCCGTGTCCATTTCAAGTTTCCCGCCCGGGCGCCGCCTTCGTCTGCGAACATTGGACTCCTCTCCCCTCCCTTCTTCTTCCTTCTCCCCGTGCGCCGTCACTCTCGTTTCCTCCCTCTCGGATTGCATTGTTTACGCGACCGGCGCCTCTTTTGTTCTTTCGCGCTGCACGACTGTGGCAGCACCGCGTTTTTACGAGTATGTAAATGCACAGGATAAAGTTTTAATTTTCTTGGTGTTTGCGACTCGTTAACTATCTGAGGAGTGGCCGCAGCCCCAACGCGTGCCACGGAATCAGAACAGTAAAAACGCGATGAACGCCGAGTCGGCATCCCACGCGCGTCTCCAAAGCGCCTAGGCTTAGGCGGCTCGGCTCGCTGGCTCCGCGCTGCGAAGCTCCGTTTTCGCCTCGCAGCCACACACGGCATGGCGTCGCAAGACCGCAAGTCGCCCGCTGCTCAAGTGAGTCCGGACCAATCTCGTCTCGCATGCTCTGAGAAAATGGCAAGCTCTGTGCAGTCACGGCATTCGTCGCGCTCAGCCCGTTCGGAGCGTTCGACCGCCTCGACAACGCCAAGCATGCTCGCCGCCAGAGCAAGAGCGGAGGCCGCCGCGGCGCGAGTGCAGGCTTCTCTTATGAAGAAAGAAGCCGCGGTGAAACTGGAAAAGGCCAAACTCGAAGAACAAGAGAAAAATGCGGCCGCGGAGATCGAACGCAAGAAAGTCGAGCTAGACACCGAGTTACATGTGTTGCAGTTGGATAGAGAAGCGGCCGCCGCGGAAGCACAAGCAGAGATCCTGGAGGCTGCCGTAGATCAGCACGGCGGGGAGCATCACATCTGTCGGACTGTGGAGGAGGCATCCGAAGACCGCGCTCAACGTACCTTTGACTACGTGCTTGACCAGGCTCACGTGCGCATTGGCCCGCGCCAGCAATCGCAGCGGCATGACGGCGGAGAGCATTACGTCTTTCAGAACGTTGATGAAGCAGCTGAAGACCACGCTCCATGCACTCCTAGCGCTCACAACCAAGGAATCGCCCAGAACGTTGCTCGTCAGCAGGGAGATGAAGCTAACGCCCCAGAACTGACCGCCATGGCAAAGTATCTGATTCGACGCGACCTTGTGAGTACTTCACTTACGAAGTTTGACGACTGCCCTGAGAACTACCGGGCGTGGAAATCTACATTCAAGGGAATGACACGGACTCTCGAGGTTACGGCAAGCGAAGAACTTGATCTTCTCGTGAAATGGCTTGGTGCCGAGTCGTCGAGCTATGCAAAGCGGCTGCGTTCCGTGCACGTCGACTGCCCCGAAGCCGGGTTAGATGTAGTTTGGGAAAGACTTGAGGAATGCTATGGTCGTCCGGAAATTATAGAAGAGGCCATCTTCAGGAGAATCGCAAGTTTCCCCAGACTGTCCGACAAGGACACCGAGAAACTGAGAGAGCTGGGAGACCTGCTTCTTGAAGTTGAGGCTGCAAAATGTGACCCTCAGCTGACTGGGCTTTCCTATCTGGACACGGCAAGAGGGGTAAACCCCATCGTAGAAAAACTGCCGCAGCGCTTGCAAGACATGTGGATAGCGAAAGGATCGAAGTACAAACGAGATCATCGGGTCGCCTTTCCCCCTTTTTCGTTCTTTGCCAGCTTTATCAGGGACCAAGCGAAAACGAGAAATGATCCTAGCTTCAAACTCAACACTGCAAGTGGCACCCCTTCAAGGCTCCCAAGAGCAGACAGATGGGCTGCGAATGACGGCACGAGAAGAACGCCCATCTCAGTGCAACTGACGGACGTGGAAGCAAGCACCGACCATCCGCCCTCAAACGCACCAAAGTGGCATGATACAACCAAGTATTGTCCTCTGCACAGGAAGCCTCACCCCCTCCGGAAGTGTCGTACTTTCCGAGAAAAACCGCTGGATGAACGAAAATCTCTGCTGAAAAATTATGGAATATGCTTCAGGTGCTGCGCTTCAACAGACCACTTTGCAAGAGACTGTAAAACAGTTCTCAAATGTGACGATTGTGGTAGCGAGAGGCATGCCACAGCACTTCATGCCGGAAATGTCAACCATAAGTCTCCTGCAGCTCATCACGACTCTGAAGATGTAGGTCGAGACCAAGATTCCGCACTTGAAGTGTCATCAAAGTGTACGGAGGTCTGCGGTCAAAGCGGCGGTGGCAAATCCTGCTCTAAGATCTGCTTGGTGAAAGTTAGTCACCCGACTCAGCCTCACAACACTGAAAAAATGTATGCCATCTTAGACGACCAGAGCAACAGGTCCCTTGCAAGAACAGAGTTCTTCGACATTTTCGGGCTCAATGGTGACAGTTCCCCCTACACTCTAAGGACATGTGCTGGAACTGCAGAGGCGATAGGAAGAAGAGCATCCGGCTTTCTCATTGAGGACATTCATGGCTCCGTGAAGCTACCCTTGCCAACGCTCATCGAGTGCAACGAGATGCCTAACAACAGGAACGAGATTCCAACACCGGAAGTGGCATCGCATCACCCCCATCTCAGAGCTGTAGCTAAATTCATTCCTCGTTTGGACCCAGAGGCCAAGATTCTACTTCTCCTCGGGAGAGATATCCTCAGAGTACACAAGGTTCGACAACAGCGCAACGGACCGGCTGATGCTCCATTTGCTCAGAGACTGGATCTGGGATGGGTCATCGTGGGGAATGTCTGCATAAGTCGAAGTCGCCCACCGGACTCTGTGAGCAACCTCAAAACAAACGTCCTTGAAAATGGACGTCCCTCCATTTTCGAGCCATGCCAGAATCATTTTCTTGCCAAGGAGAAGCTCGCTGACACGCAAGGGTCGACAAACTGCTTCCAACCAGCTCAGAACGCTGCTAGGAAAGACCGCTGTGGCGATGGGGTCGCTGAAACGCTGTTCCACACAACGAAGGATGACAACAGACCTTCCCTTTCCGTCGAGGACAGGAAGTTCTTGAAGCTGATGGATGACGAGTTCTCAAGGGACGAATCCAACAGTTGGGTAGCACCTCTTCCATTTCGTTGTCCAAGACCTTGGCTTCCGAATAACAAGTGCTTGGCCGAGTCACGCCTCACTGCTGTCCAACGGACCTTGAAGAGAAAGCCGGAACTGAGGGAACAATTCGCGAGCTTCATGGAGAAGATGTTCAAGAACGGCCACGCCGAGGAAGCTCCACCGGTTCGAGAGGGAGAAGAGTGTTGGTACCTCCCCATCTTTGGTGTTTGCCACCCACGAAAGCCTGGGGAAACACGAGTCGTGTTCGACTCCAGTGCACAGTTTAAGGGCCTGTCTCTAAACAGTGTGCTGCTTACCGGTCCAGACATGATCAACAGCCTGCTTGGGGTGCTCATCCGATTCCGGAAAGAGCCAGTGGCCATTACTGTGGACATTAAGCACATGTTCTACTGCTTCCTGGTACGAGACGACCACCGAAATTATCTGAGATTTCTGTGGTTCCGCAACAACAACATCTACAGTGACGTGGTAGAGTACCGAATGAAGGTACATGTGTTTGGAAACAGCCCTTCACCAGCAGTTGCAACGTACGGGCTGCGGAGAACAGCACGAGAAGGAGAGGAAAAATTTGGCAGCGACGTCAGGCAGTTCATTGAGAGGGATTTCTATGTCGACGATGGGTTGAAGTCTCTCTACAACGACGAGGACGCCATCAGCCTAATACGCCGCACGCAACAGATGTTGGCCGCATCGAACCTTAAGCTCCATAAGATAGCCTCTAACTGCCCTACAGTGTTGGAAGCATTTCCAGAAGAAGACCGTGCCAACGATTTGAAGGATCTTGACTTGAGCAATGGCTCACAGCCGATCCAACGCAGTCTGGGAGTTTCTTGGAATCTGAAGAAGGATGTCTTCACATTTACGACTCCATTCCAAGAAAAGCCATTCACTCGGCGCGGTGTCTTGTCAGTGGTAAATAGCCTGTACGACCCACTTGGGTTTGTTGCTCCAGTCATCGTTCAAGGAAAGTCCCTCCTCCGAGAGCTAGTCGCTCTGACATGCGACTGGGACTGCCCACTTCCTGACGAAAAGAGAGCCGCCTGGGAGGTGTGGAAAGACTCCTTGCAAGTACTCGAGCAGCTGGACATACCTCGCACCTATGCCCCTGCCTCACTCACTACCGCACAGTGGAAGGAACTGCACATATTCTCCGACGCATCAACGAAAGCTGTGGCTGCAGTGGCGTACCTCAGAGTGACATATCCAGATGGTGCGTGTCATGTCGGGTTCGTCATAGGAAAGGCTAAGCTAGCACCGCATCCGGAACACACCATCCCAAGGCTTGAACTGTGCGGCGCAGTCTTGGCAGTGGAGCTAGCAGAACTCATCAGTCGTGAAATAGATATGGAACTTGATGCTGTAAACTTCTATACTGACAGCAAGGTCGTCCTAGGCTACATACATAATGAGACGCGAAGGTTTTTTGTGTATGTCAGTAACAGGGTGGAACGCATAAGGAGCTCTACACGGCCAGACCAATGGCACTACGTTCCTTCTGACATGAACCCTGCGGATCTAGGAACCAGGTCTGTGCCAGCGGCCCAGATGGCAGGATCGACCTGGCTGACAGGCCCGGACTTTTTGTATCGTCAAGAACACTGCTCGCAGGTATTGAAGGGCAAGTTCGACTTGGTCGATGCGGACTCCGACACGGAGGTGCGGCCCCAGGCAAATGTTCTCGCAACCAGTGTGGACGTGAAACAACTCGGCAGCAAGCGGTTCGAGCGCTTCTCAAGTTGGATTACGCTGACTCGCGCAGTTGGAACGCTCGTACGGCTAGTGGACAAAATTCGGGGCACTTCTGAAAACGTGTCAAACTGCCCGCGTAACAGCTCATCTCACCAAGTGCGACCTTCTGCAGAACACCTAGCCCGAGCAAAGGCAGCCATTATTCTATCTGTCCAGAAGGAAGCCTTTTCAGAGGAGTTCAAAAGCTTGCAACGAGGAAAGCGACTACCGAAGTCAAGCCCTCTGTGGAGACTGGATCCATGGGTTGATTCCGACGGTCTTTTGAGAATCGGTGGCCGACTGGGCAGGGCCAACCATTTCGACCAGCAAGAGCAGAAGCCCATCATCATGCCAGGGCGACACCATGTCACCACCCTGGTTGTGCGGCATTATCACGAACAGGTCAAACATCAAGGACGCCACTTCACTGAGGGAGCAGTCAGGGCAGCTGGGTTCTGGATCGTCGGAGCTAAGCGTAGCATCGCCTCATATATACACATTTGTGTTACATGTCGCAAGCTAAGAGGAAGGCAGCTACAGCAGATGATGGCAGACCTGCCCGCAGAAAGACTAAGCACCGAGCCACCTTTCACTTATGTCGGACTAGATGTATTTGGCCCGTGGCAAGTCACGTCTCGTCGCACCAGAGGCGGTGAGGCCAACAGTAAACGGTGGGCCGTACTCTTCACTTGCATGAGTATCCGTGCTGTTCATATTGAAGTAATCGAGAGCATGGATACCTCAAGTTTTATTAATGCGCTCCGCAGATTCTTTGCCATAAGGGGCCCGGCAAAGCAACTGAGGTCTGATTGCGGGACAAATTTTGTTGGAGCATGCACCGAACTAAAGGTGAGCACCACTGGCCCAGACCACGAGAAGCTAGGAACATTCCTGTCAGACCATGGATGCACTTGGGTGTTCAATCCCCCTCATGCTTCTCACATGGGAGGAGTGTGGGAAAGGATGATAGGAGTCACACGGCGAATTTTGGACTCCATGCTTCTTGAGAATACCTCTCGTCGCCTTACTCACGAAGTCTTGGTAACCCTCTTGGCAGAAGTCTCAGGGATCATAAATTCACGACCCCTCGTTCCTGTCTCAACGGACCCCGAGTGCTGGGAAGTGCTGACTCCGGCAACGCTTCTGACCCAGAAGGTCGGCGGCAACACAGTGCCACCAGTCTTTAATGACAAAGATATATATCGGCGACAGTGGCGGCAGGTTCAGTGGCTGGCCGACGTCTTTTGGTGCCGCTGGCGACGCGAGTTCCTTACCACCCTGCAGAGTCGTCGCAAGTGGCAGACCCTAACGCGGAGTCTCAAGGCAGGTGACCTCGTCCTCCTGAGAGACAGCCAGGTTCACCGCAACGAGTGGCCCATGGGACTCATTGTGAACGTTATCGCGAGTGCGGACGGCAAGGTGCGAAAGGTGGAGATCAAGACGGCAACACGGGGAGTGATCAAGACGTTTCTCCGTCCTGTGACCGAGACAGTCCTGCTTATTCCGTGTGAGGACTGAAAACATCATATAGTGGTTATATGTATAACCAGACGGGGAGTGTGCTGTCCCGTGTCCATTTCAAGTTTCCCGCCCGGGCGCCGCCTTCGTCTGCGAACATTGGACTCCTCTCCCCTCCCTTCTTCTTCCTTCTCCCCGTGCGCCGTCACTCTCGTTTCCTCCCTCTCGGATTGCATTGTTTACGCGACCGGCGCCTCTTTTGTTCTTTCGCGCTGCACGACTGTGGCAGCACCGCGTTTTTACGAGTATGTAAATGCACAGGATAAAGTTTTAATTTTCTTGGTGTTTGCGACTCGTTAACTATCTGAGGAGTGGCCGCAGCCCCAACGCGTGCCACGGAATCAGAACAGTTAGCGTGTACTAACAATATTTCTTCCCTCCATTTTCCCATGCCAAGATGGAGGAATCGTGGTACTTTTACGCCGCGTTCGTTGCCTTCTTTCTACAGCGAAGCTGTTTATGACTGTGGCTTCGCGCATTCTTGTTCTGCGCTTGTAATAACCGTAGGACAATACGACGTCGGTACAATACCGGGCCGATCTGCGGCGAAGGTGAAACAGGTTTGAAGCACTCCGCAACATGCAAAAATAAGTTTGATATTTTGGATCCACATACAACCCGTAACATGTATTCAGCTGATAAGAACTGATACCACACTCTGACTCGCGTCGGCCATGTCTACGTTCGCACAGCCCTCTCGTTGTCGGCGTTCCAAGCGCTTGCATATCTACTTGCCTTCTCTTCCGCTCTCCCGTGGGGGTGCTTCCGTCGAAACGTCACGCCTGTCTAGTTTCCTCTGGAGTCTCGAAGCGGCGGTCCCGTCGTCAACGCGAATGTATATAAGGGCGAATGGGGTCGTAAACTCGTTCAAAATTCTTTGTAACCTCTGTGTCGTGTGTTAAACAGCTTCACTGGTCATCGACCTTTACAGAGTGGAATGGATTTTAATTTTTTCTCTTCCTCTTTTTGATGAGCGACGGAATTGGTATGGCGGTATTGCGTGTTGCGCGCTCACGGAATTACCGAGGTCACGTGTACTAACCCCTAACATTGCAGTCTGTTCGTTTTACGCAGAGTAACACGGAACACGGAACGTGTTACTTTGACACTCTGACTGGAAGCGGAGCTCTCTCGAGAAAAAGGGCGCACGGGCTCCCTTTTGAATTTCAGTCTGTTTTCGCACCGTGCAGCCGCTTCATATTTTGTGAATGAGATTTGCTCCCACGTGATCCGATCCCTGCATTTGTCCCTTTACAAAGGCCGGACGAAATGGAAGGCGCTTTACGGTACCACCCGCTGAAGTCCCCTTCGTCTTACTGATAAGTGAAGTCAAACATAAATATGGCAACCGGCATGTGGCATCTACAGCGGTATGATATTTCTTGCTCGTCATCATTTATTCAAAACCATCGTATGCGTTAATTCTTACAACGGCTGCGTAGCCTACCTATGTTTTCTTCCTTTCTCCAGCATGCAAACTTGCACTACTGTGCCAACGCCAATGCGGGACCTTGTTCCTATCGCCTTGAAGCGCCACGTCCAAAGTTGCCCACGCAATTTGTTATTGATGCGAAAGCATCAAATGGCCCATTGCCGGAGTCTGTAGCCTGAGTCAAAGCCGGAGTCTGTAGCCTGTAGCAGCGAAACAGAACCGAAAACCCCATTGGCTGCGACGCCACGTCACGAGCGCGCCTCGACCGAGCAGAGCGGACGAAAGGGAAAAGCTGCTTGCGTTTTGGCGCGCCAGGTGTTGCATTAGGGGAGAGGGCAACGCCGCGGCGCCACGTCACACTCACTCTCGGAAGGTCGCGTTATTCGTGCGTTCCTTGACCGCGTCGGCAAGGCCAAATGAAAACGTGCCTTGCGTGTTAACGGGCTCGCTTGCCCGCGAAGAGTTTCTATAACTCGAATGAACGTAGGAACAGAGACATAGGAAGGAACAGGAACGTAGAAAAAGCAACTTTCCTTCCTTCGCAATTATTGCAATCAATTATAAAATTGTGCATATTCTGCAAGCCTCTGACACACAAATAGGTAAATAATTAGTCTGTTTTTGTAATGAGTTATCAGAAAATGCACAATACTTCATCATATTACCTTGTTCTCCCTGCGGTAGAGTGTTGGTTGCCTTGTAACTTTGTAGAAATCTCCACCACCCATCATGATTCCCGCATGACGCGGCTCTTGACACACACACACACACACACACACACACACACACACACACACACACACACACACACACACACACACACACACACACACACACACACACACACACACACACACACACACACACACACACACACACACACACACACACACACACACACACACACACACACGCACGTGCGCGGACATGCGCATGTTTTTTTGTCAAGATAATTGACATGCTTCACTTGGAAACGGTTATTTGGGGAACTTTATGCCCGGGAACCGATTTTCAAGAAGATACAATCTATATAGGTTTCGTCTTGTTATGATGCATAAATTGTAGTGGTAAATGTGTCGCAAAGGAAGGCATGTCGATCTCAATGATTGATCAGTAAATAGTGTACAACGATAAATTGGGGTAGAAACTCCTCACAGGACAAATTAAGATATGACAACGATGACGTGCTTCGCGAGTTTGGCACGAGTGCGCCAAGCGTCGCAACTAAAAAAAAAACGACCACAAGTAAATGTTAAATTTACGTTTTACGTCGCAAAGCCACAATCTGAATATGAAGCATGCCGTAGTGGGGCGACTGCGGTATAATTTTGACCACCTGGGTTTCTTTAACATGTACCTAAATCTAAGCCGTTTTCGCATTTCGCCCCAATCGAAAAGCGGCAGCCGTGGCTGGGGAAGACACATGTACCAATCGCTGATGCACACGAGGTGCAAACGGAGGAGGACCAGAAAGACAGGAAAGAAGAGGGTACAGAGCCCATCCCCCTACGTGGGTACGTGCCATAAGTTGATGGCGACAACAACAACCGTGAGAGCGGCAGGGAAGTGTCAACAAGAAGAAGACGCGTTGGCTTTTGATATAAGAGAAGGCGGTTAGGGCGCAGAGGTGGGAGCTTGACGGGCGTTTGAACCCGTGCTCACGAGGCCTCTACTTAGTTGGCTCTGCATTTCGCTACGACCTGGCGTCTTCTTCGTAGCAGTCTGTGGTCGGCCCGGTCCTGACGGCTCTCCCAAAGCCGGGCGACGAGGCGTGGAAGAGCAGGTCGCCGAGTGCCTCGGCCGGTATGCTAAGGGCATCCACTCGATCGCTGCATGTGTTCTGCGAAGCCTGTGACGTCCCGTTGTGAGCACTTCTCGACTGCAAAGTGACCGTCGAGCGCATCGTCATGTCGGTCGTCTGTAACCGGCTACTCTATTCTGACTCCTGTCTCATTCCGTTCGTGCCACCCAGAACTGGACCGCTCAAAGGCCATCATTAGAGCTAACTGGTGAAGTGTTTATTTCCTTGTGATTTCCTTTGCTTTTGTTTTCACTTGATAACTTAGTGCGCTCCCTGCTGACTCCATAGCTTGTTACTGTATGTTATGCCGTAACCATTCTTCTCTATTACATATGTAATGTCAGCGTAACACAACTCTTTGTTTGCGTAGTGTATTAAAACGTGAGTGTTGGCTTTATTATTCATAAAGTCATCTTTCGTGTTTTTGCCAGTGGTCTTGTCTTGTATTAAAAGCGGCGTAGCACAGTACCTCAGATGCGTGCGTTTGAAGGATCTCTAAAAATAACACGTGACAGTATTATACTTAAGTCTAGTACATCAAAATATTTATTTCTTGCTTCACTTCGTCGGAGGGAGGGAGGTGGAGGGGGCAATAATTTTGCCATGCGGTTGGCGTCTGGAAGGTCTGAATAGCACCAACACCGCCTTCACTTTTATGAGCACACCGTCATCGGGCAGCAGCGAGGATAAGAAGCAGTGGTGTTTTCCATAATACTGCAGTTTTTATCGCCACTTGGAAATGGGGCAGGGTCGCTGCAACTAGAATGAAAGCAAATGAAGAAATGCATTGTAGCTGCTGGCTACATGTGCTTTCGCAAAATTATGCTTGAGTTAAAATATAAAAAGAACCTAGAGGAAACGTAGAGGAAAAAGAACCTTGCACTCTACAGTATTGCGTGGTAGATTTGAAAGCGACACGCTGCTAAAGTTAGACCACCTTTCTTGCGAGACGGGACCACTGTCAGTCAGAAACAAAACCCGCGTGGTGTCCCGTAATTACTGCCCCGATTTTTGAATACGTAGCGTTCTTTGGCTAGGTGTCCGGGATCACTTTCTGCTCGGTCGCATTCGTCCTTCTCTTTCGTGTCCTAAAAAACCCACACCGCCATCTAGGCTGGAAGAGCTGAATTTCACAAAGTTTCTTATGCCTACCGCCACCTACTTGTGGGCGGAGGGACCTCCAACGGGACATTCTGCCAGCCAGCAAAGGAGTGATGGTAAACACGGATATTTCCCTGAAATTCGTCCTTCTGGTTTCAACCGTCTTCGTGACTTTGTAAACTCATCACTTCTCATCATTCCTGTAAACTCATTTTTTCTTATCATTTCCCCACTCCTGTGGACTTATTCTGCCATAGGCTTTCATACAGGTATACTGAATATACTAAACATAAATCTGGCGTGACATCTGCTGAAACAAGCTATCCATTATAGGTACTAAATATATTTTTTCTTACACATGGCCCTGCTTCTTTGAAAATCAAGACAGTGGCGTCGCACGGGGTGTGCTAGCATCACAACTTTTCGTTAAGGCTGCTATGTTACCTGGAACGCGCACTGTTTTTAGCAGAATGGAACACCCTAAACATGAGGCGTACTGCACTATACGAGAGCCTGAACGGTAGCTCCCACCTTCAACCGGACATCTTTTAAGTGAGGCATCACTTCTGTGCTCTCCATAGTACAAGGACTGCACTAATTGGTATGACGGACAGTGTTGCTTGCGATGTCTGGGGCTGCGAAGAGAACGTCGAGCCACTGCCCTCGATTTCAATCACGAAGGTGAACACTGTTCGACGCATAACTATGACTGGACGGTCGGCCGCTGTCCGTGCAGGCGTGACTCGAACACTGTCCTGGGGAGTCATTCTATAAGGGTAAAGTCGCACTGCAACACACCTTTATTGTGAACGGTGACTTCATAGATCCTACGGGTCTCCCTTCAACATCACGGTGCTGGTCTATGCTTCAGCCTGGTGGCGTAGCCTGAGACTAGCTATATATCTAAAACGTTTTCTTTCTTTTTCTGGAGTTAATGTCTCTTTTGCCCGTGCTTTCGTCATGAACCCAGTCTATTTGATGGGAAAGCGTGCTTTGTAGCTACGCGCATAACTTCTAAATCATTTGACCAACATGCTATCAACCACGTAACGCACATGATAAATCCTTGCAGAGCAAGCAGGCGCATGACTTCCTATGTTGGCATTAGCTGTGGTGGGTATACAAATACATCTGCGTCCCCGCGAGTCCATCACTTACAGGGACATTGTTCCTGTCCCGCTGCAGAAAATCACGCTCGCTATATACAGCTTTCCAATGGCTTTCGCACTGGCCTATTGCGCCACCACGTTCGCCACCAGCCGGACCTTCGCTGACTTACGGAGATTAGGTAAGCAGCTAGGAGTTTCGTTCTCGTTCTTTCACGCTTGATACGTCTTCTTACTTAAATACGGATGCATAAACCTCTTTTACTCGCAGAGCCATTCGCAGAAGAGTCACTGTAGCAGCGTTCACGGACTGGCTCAATGTATTTTCAATAAGCAAGAGGCCCCCTGCAATGAGTTTTGCACTTTGCTTCCGGAACGACATTCATTTCATTAAATGTCCATAGGGCGTTCACGCTGCTATTCCTTACCTAATTCGCATCACATTAGGCAAATAGCGACAAAAGTTAGACTTCTCAGAAATATTTCACCTGGAACGCCTGAAACACTTCATAGCTGAATGAGGAAATGCAGTTCTTGACAAACGATTAGTAAGGTAACAATATATGAGGTAGTACATGAAAACCAGCATGCAAAGTTGGTACATATATTACCAGCTTCAAAATGCGAGCAGCTGTGCAGCCTGAGTAGCTTAATTTGTACCACATTGCTACCTAGCCTAAACGGTTACTAAATCCTGACACGGTTTACTATACTGATAATTTGAAAGCAACAGAGCACTCACTTTTTATACCAAACTGTCTTGCTCGGCCCCACGCACAAGGGTCTGCCTATGCAGCTATTGGTTGGTTTCCCATAACTTCCACTTGGGATGCTGATATTTCTGAACAGACAGGAATCTGAAAATGTGTACAAGTGGGTTACCGCACCATGTCGGTTGTCATGATCGACAAATTTTAGCTAACATGCTTATGTAAAAGGCACTGGTCTTTCACTTGTTTGGAAAGGTGGTATAGTTTTGAGTCCCCTGTCGCATGCATTGGCACTTGAACAAGACAAACATATTTGGAGACACTGTAGCAGATAAGAGAAAGTTGTTGATCTCGGTATTCAGGAATAATGTCCCACGAATAAACGCAAAATACGTTCAATTTCTCGGTAAACATAAAACAGGTCGCCGTCAACATCACCGCTAATTATCGTCAATACGAAGCAAACAATAGAAATATGCCTTTACATCGACATCGATTTCCATTTTTTCTGCAATTTTGATGCTGCCATCTGATGCTACTATACTATCGCGCAGATAAATATAACATCAGGTATTTCAGAAGTCCACGTGAGAAATGTATGATATGAATGGATGTGCAGAAATGGCAGGACATTTATTTAATGTGCCATGAACTTTAGAAATCCTCACTTTTTATGCATTTCAATAAAATGAATAATTTCTGGTTTCATTTATAATTCTCTGGTTTCATTGTCTGCCTGGTTAACGCGGTTGTTCTCAATGCAATTTTAGCCCCTACGTATCAGTTATTGTTTTAGCCTTTAGCCTTACCCATATATTTAGGCCTAGCTCACTACCTGGGTCATTATTATGAACATCATTATCACTGTCCTATTTTACATCTATCGCCGAACGTAAGCTTACCATTCAATTGTCACATGCTGCAGGAGGCCATGCCGTTCTTCCGCCTTAAATTGCATTGTTACATGAAGCCACAAAAGCGTCGGTCGTGCAAGAGTGCGTGTTCCGCCTAACTATAGGATAACCCCAAGCAAATTTCTAAAACAGACGCGAACGCAAAGCAGGCAGACACGAGCGCTTATAATATATATATATATATATATATATATATATATATATATACATATATATATTCTTGCCTTTCTTTGTGTGTGTATGTGTTCGCGTCTTTCCAGTAATTTGTGATTAGTTATCAATATGTGCTGGGCTATGCACGAACAAATAGCCCAGCAATGAGTTCTTCGAAATTGTGTTTACCTCTTCTCGGCACCAATTCTGTTACTCTGGCAGACTATCGATTTTCTGCTCTCAGTTTTAATCTTCTTCCGCTTACTCTCCATCTTTAGCTGGAAATATTGCAAATAATTTTCCATATTAGCTGAATGGAACGGCATTCCACATAAATTGCGGAAAATGCGTGATGGCTTTTCTCATGTCGCATTTTCTTTTTTTTTACTTTTTAAATATATATATGAAAAAGCATGTGGAACTGCCTCCCAGATATATGTAGCTTTGACGTGGAACCCCTTTCTTTTTTTTTATTGCGATAAAGACTTGACCTTAAGGCATAATTCTTGGTGCGTATATGTGTATTATATGTGTGCTGTGAGGCCTGTGTTGTGTATGAGTTGAAGCAATGTTTTGTGGAATCTGTTGTCATGTATCCAGCGGTCATAGCTTGTTGTCACACTGTAGCAGAGGCCGGCCTGCAGTAGGAGACGCGAGCTTTCCGATTTTAAACCAGTACATGTCCATATTAGGTGGTATGTATCTGCTTCCAACACAGGAACGGAACAGTATGGACACATAGCACCCAGTGGTAAATGCGACCAGTTCCACCTTGAGATAACAGCCGGTGTAAGGGCCACGCCGGCCCGAAGCCTCCTAAGGACAACTTCCTCCGCCCTAGTAAGGTTAAGGGGGAGGGAGCAGACACACGGTGGGGTAAGAGCGCTTGTGTCCTGCCGGAGAAAATTTTTACGGGCTCGGAGCGAGTTAAGGGGTTGAGGTGGGAGGGGAATAGGCGGAAGATCAGGATTAGGAGGGCAGTGTGTCTGCTGGTCAGCAGCAATGTTGTGAGGGTTCGCTGAAAGGCCTTGAATCCAGTGTACCTTGACGCAAGCAGCTGTTTTACTATTCATAGTGTGTATTGTCTCCCAGATTTACATCGCCTTATCAACCTTCCTGAGTTCCTGAATAGCCGCTAAAGAATCAGTGACGATATCCAGTTGCTTGATAGTAGGCAGCTCAGATGTCGCATCTTGCACAGCGTCATGGATGGCTTGAAGTTCCATTACTAGAGCTCTGGCTTCCGTAAATAAATAGCGCTGCTGGCCGCTGATGAAATTATGCGTAGTACTCAGGAATGATGTCCTTCCGACGTCTGGGACAATGGCAGCATCCGTATAGACTTTGCAGGTGTTAGCGCATGATGCATTGACGATATTGTGTTCGTCAATTGTACCTGTTGTATCGCTGCGTCGCAACTTCGTTGGCTTATTAGTTGTGATTCTGGTGAATTGCCAGGGAGGCATTAAATAGGGCTGATTGTCATTCCGATAGCCGCGTTGAAAATGAGCATGCAACGCAGCAACAGCGGGAATAAGTTGCTTTTTTATTTCACGTGCTTTTTCACGTTGCAAAATTAGCTCAGCAATTGTGTTGAGCTAGGCAAGTTCCTGTAAGTTTCGTATCGGAGTGATGCGGAGCAGTGCTGTGATTGTGAGCATAGCATTGCGATTAATCGTCTCCAACTGTGCTAGCTGTGCCAAAGTCAGCCGTTGAAATTGTGCCTGATACAAAATTCGTGATATAATTCGTGATATAACACGCGTGATATAATTCCAAGTACGGGTGTGTGAAACAATGTTCCAAATAATAGGCTGTTCCGATCCGCTTAGGTTTTGTTTTATTTTTTCCTCGTTCCCACTGCGTATACTTATGACCTGTTTATGTATTACATGTGCGTTCATGCAGTATTGATCGTTCATCCAAAACATTTCTAAGGGTGTTATAATGGCACCTCTCGCAAGCAACTAGTGGCCCAGCAATTTTTTTTCAAAACACGCTATCTTCCTATATGGATAGAAGAAGAAATGAAACTGTAACTATACCTTCATAAAGTAAATCGTTTGAATATATTTCTATGCGCCCTGCTACCTCTCCAGTGAAATTTTGCTTTTGAATCATTAATTTAAATGTTTCTTATTGCACCTGGGTAATCGTTCACTTATAATGAGGCTTTATTACCTTGTACTGTACTATAACCGCCACTCTTACCGTCAGAGAAGGCAGGGAAAGGCAGGGTAAGGGAGAAAAGACATACAAAT
Organism: Dermacentor variabilis; assembly: GCF_050947875.1. Classification (NCBI taxonomy): domain Eukaryota; kingdom Metazoa; phylum Arthropoda; class Arachnida; order Ixodida; family Ixodidae; genus Dermacentor; species Dermacentor variabilis. The sequence continues at coordinate 22,758,804 of NC_134575.1, read as the reverse complement.
ACGAAACCGCTGGCGAGGCCACGCTGAAGTACACCCATCAACTCGCCTGGACGCCCTATATTTTGACGGTGTTTGCGTGGTGCTACTAATGGTTTCTAAGTTTAAAAAATAAACTCAGTTGTATACTAACAGTGCCCAAGTCTGAACTTATCAAGTTTCGAGAGATAGAATAAACTTTATTTTCCAACGGATAAGGTGATCTACCCACCCCCCGGCACGCAGCTTCTGCTGGGCCACAACGGTCCACATAGAGAATGACCCCTGAAATTCGTGACGCCAAACTGGCGTGCGTAGCGGCGCTAAGCTTTTTAACGCGACATTCATAAAATGGATATTTGCCCTTCAGTTTCTTTAGTAATAGTAAAGCAATGACTGGTGAAATTAGTAAAGGATAGCGATCTCGAAGAGAAGCGCTGACATTTCTTAACGAGGTAAAATGCCCTAAAAATTGTTTCCTTACTGGCGTAATACAGTATCGCAAATCGACTACCGTTTTCTATTGTCTTGGAAGGTATGGTAGCCATGCGGTAATGTTCTTTGACTGACATGAAAATCATCAAAGTTCCTTTAGGGAAAAGTTATGGTTCGAGCATACAAATGTCAAATTCCTAACGGAACACATAAGGCTACAACCTGCCCTCAGCATTGAAAAAAAAAAAAAAAATTTGATATTGTAATATTGTAAGCATCAGATACGACGAGGGATTGTTGGTTGCTCACGCCTTAGCTTCCGTCACTTCAGTAGCAATAAGTTATAGTTTCGTACCTAAATACGGCAGTCATTCAAGTAACAACAGGCTTGGATACTACAGAGGACAGATGGTTTACAAAGGGAGACAAAGCGGGCATTTTAGATGCCCGCGTTTGTACTTTGAATACGTACTGTTCTCCATGGGCACTTTCTCAGAAATCAGGAGACCCTCGGAACTACCACTGAAAAGCATTTTAGCTGAAAAAACAGCAAAAGCGCAGAGCACACATGCTAGGACGTGCATAATCGGTAAAATTTAACTCAGGGTTTTACAACAGAGCGAGATGGCAACTGTACCGGTCTGAGTTTTATTTTAAACACCAATATTTATATATACCCTGCGAGAGCTGAGATGCGAAGAATTTAGTTTTTTATTTCGGTTAAAGCTGCTGCTTTCTGATATTCTACGTTGCTTTAAAAATTGAGAAATGCACAAGCACATAAAGAAAGATGTCGTGGCGGCTCGGCTACATAAAGGTTTCTTCTTAGTTCATGTGAACTTCACTTAGCAGTACGCAGTTCCTTGACTGAGCTCATGGACGAAATCATTTATTATAATATTTTACTAATAATTCAATATTTTATATATAGAATCCACAGAATAGACGTCAAAGGCTGAAGAAAAATAAAGGGGCAATGTCCGGTACACCACATTAAAGAGCATGCTTACTGAGAAAGAAAAAAAATCGCGTTTTAATGTCACAAGAGAAAAGGCCGAGTCTTCAAGGGACTGACAACCAATTGTTATGGTACCAGTTCCTTTACTGCAATGGCAAGCTTACTAGTCTGAGCCCCCAATCATACAGTCGTACTGCGGAAAACGCCGCAGAACATTCTTTATATGAATTTTCTGATCTGCGCTGAGATTGTAGTCGTGCTCAAGAAACATTTTAGAAACAGTGATAGGCGAGTGTGATAGCGATTATATGCCGGCACTGGGTGGGGGGGGGGGCGGAGACAAGCGCGCATTTAGTCGTAACAAAATAAGATTTCGTTTACCAAGTCGATGTTTCTGAAGTTCATGCATGTACGAAGCGTTGAATTATTTTTTACTATCACAGGTAGTGAACGAATCTACGCCCCGGCGACGGGCTCCCTCCAAGGAACAGAGACTGATCTCAAAGGCCATGCTTTTACTGGCTGCATGTGCAGACCTTTTTTCGTTTCTTTTCTTTCTTTAGCTAAGCTACGAAGTGGGATATGCCAGTATGGCTATTACTGCAGTGCTGGCACCCGCTGATGGCACAATTCGTCGATGGCATTTTGTATCTCTCAGAGAACATGGAGTTCGGGCTAGTGACTCGCAAACTCGATCACACACAAAAGCTCTCATGTGCACCTCGATGCATTGAGCAGGCCTGCTCGCTGTGCCGCTCCAGTCGTTACCACGAAGGCAGCGTCGTTCGTTAGCGAGCACTGTTCTTACTTTGCAATACGCGTAGAATAAAGCTCGAAAGCCTAATGATATAGCAATTGTATTTTTAACCAATAGTTATATTGTACTTAACAGCCGTCTTGCGCACAGTAATTTCATATACAACATCGGGAGTGCCAAGTCTTCACCGCTAGGTCACTCCACTTAATCGTCTTTACGACAATCCTTGCCAATTTAAAATTATAATTCCTACGTGAATCGCCAACAGCGTGCTAGATTGTATCACTGTAAATCATGGTCATTTCATTTTCCTAAACGTCTCACGACACATTCCGGCCAGTTGTCAGTCTCTTTAAAAACAACCACTGACGTTCACAAAAAACTCCAAGAACATTAGGAAGCACTTTAGCTCGTCTAACCAAAGAGCTTCGGCTTTTCTTTTTTCTTATATTTTTGTTTCTTAACCCTGGTCTTTCCCAGTGTAGGGCAAACAACCTGACGTAAAGGGGTTAATGTCCATCTCCTGGAAAAGTACTATTGATGTCGTTGAGAGTGTACTTGCGATATCCCAGAATGATTCACCTGAGGATTAGAGCATTGGTAGAAGTGGTTATTGGTATAATTTTTAATTATGCACATCTTCCTGACTATTGCTTTTTTATGATTTTTACGTTTTTTGAGGAACTAGTTAAATGTCGACCCTCATGGTCACATATGTTTGTAATATGCAATTTTTTTTTATTTGGGCGTGACGTAAACGAGAATGATATCGTCTGGCCATTTGCTTACTATGCGGAATTGCCTACGCTCTTAAACAAATCATAGCTGGCTATACAATTCTTGGGAAACAAGCCAGGAGATAGGCCGTCCAACACGTGCGTTGCGTCACAACGTTTTAGCGAGACTAGATTACTTAGAAGGGGGAGGCCCTTTTTTAACACAACTAAATTGTTGTATTAAACGCTAACTAATTGCTTTATTGAAAACACAACCATCAACGATTGTGGCTTAAGGCAGCGTTAAATAACTTTTGCACGCTTGCACGCGCACCCAATAGAATACGTCGTGTCTGGTGAGACAGGATTATGTCGCATTTGGAATTTACACAGAACCCTTCGGCGATGCGGACGCTGGAGACAGTGACTCGCCTCGAGTGTCCACAGGACTGCTACCGGAATGAAATTTCAATTGCGCAATTTTACATGCGAAAACCGCAATCTTATAACGAGGCAAGCCATATAGTGAGGGACCATCCCAGTTTATTTTGACCTCTTGGGATTCTCAAACCTTGCATGGCACACGAGCGCTTGTTGCAATTAGTCTACTCGGACGGTGGCGGCGGAAGCAAAAATTGAAGGTGCGACACCGAACTAGGAAGCGCTATGCCTTAGCCACTGTACCACTGAGCTGAGTATCTTGCCCGTTTGTGAGCGGTTGATTAGGATTTCGGCTGATTACATTAAGGAACAATACCTTGCTGTAGTTAGCTCCAGCGTTCAGCTGCTGAGCACGAGAACGCGCTACGTATGCAGCCGGGCGCGGTTATCGCGTTTCAATGTTTTAAAAAAGGTAAAACTTCCGCGTAGTTATATTTCGGACCACATGACTGGACAGCAGGCGGTCAACACTTATGCTAAACCCTCCACAAAGGCCACCCTCGACTCTTCAGGGCGTGGAGCCCAAACAGTCCGTCACTTGACATTCAAGAACGATATTGTGTCTGCTGTCCGAAATACTTACGTGAATGCTAATATTTGCGGGTGTTATACTTCTCAGTGATCTGTTTTTCACAGAGGGCACAAGCGCTATAAATGTCTTTCATTGCTTTGAGGTGAATATTTCGTGACCGTATTGCTTCGTTACGCTAATGCTGCGCGCAATCAGAATTCCCCGCGTTCATACTACCATCTACATTTTCTTCAATCATTTTATCTGGCCGCGACTGTTATAACATTATCTTTTTATTTTTGATAACAGTGTAGTGGCAGTTTCGGCGCAAGGTGAATATTTGGTATCGGTTTCATACTACGTAACAAGGTTCGTGATTGGATGAAGGTGTGTTGTTTCAGTCTGCAAGTGCTTTCAGTCTGCAAGCCTGCAAGTGCTTCAGTCTGCAAGTGCAATTTCACACTGCAAGTGCTTCACGAACATTACGGTGCACTTTTGGTTAGACGCGCAGACTGTCGCTTGCCGCTGAGGAAGTGCGCCAACGGAAGCGCACTTCCTCCGCCTTCCCTTGCCATTCATTCATTCATTCATTCATTCATTCATTCATTCATTCATTCATTCATTCATTCATTCATTCATTCATTCCGCCTTTCAGTCGTATACCCCTTCCTTTCGGCGACGACAAGCTCGTTCAATAATTTACACGTTCAGCTGTGATAATATTCGTCCATTGTCTTTCTGCGCACGGCCTTCGTGTGCATGCGACAACTGGTGGACGTGCGAGTAAAGTGCCCTGCAATGGAAACCGCATTACAGCGTCCATGCCCACAGTGGGAGGCTTGCTGGTTCACCTTCCACAAACTTAACATGTTGGGCATTAACATGACGGCTCCATCCAGGGCTGCCACCTCAGGTCGGCTATTACTATTTCGGATTCTTGTTTTAAGCGATTTTCACAATTAAAAATATAGCTTGCGAGCGACTTTATCTCCTAAAATAAATAAAATATAATTGATTCCAGCTTCCACACCTGCACAACATTATGCGCTTAACGGCCAATACAAAGCCGTACTATACAGTATTTCGATTTCATATTAGCATTACTCATAAGCACGAAGGCTCCGTGGCTGTTCCGGGGCAATATAATAAACATTGTATTTATTTATTTATTTACTTATTTTAACACTACCGATACATGCGAATGAAGCGAGGACTGGACTCGACCCCCCCCCCCAAAAAAAATATAAAAGAGAAAGGAAGCCGGCAGCGTATTACACTCCTGCAACACATGAAGGCGAAAGCCTGCTACACTCTTGCTAAGGCATTAATTTATACGACCGGACTAGGCTCAGACTTCTCGCAAGGCATAACGAGTAACAGTGTGAAGGAATCGTGTGGGGCAAGCCGTTGCTGCGAGCTTCGGCCTCCTGTCAATGTTGCCATCTCACGTCGTCGCGTTTCAGCTTTCGCAGTTCGGCTTGTTCGGCTCGTTTTCGACGCTTAGCTGCGGCTTCGCGCGCTCGTATAGCGGTGTCAGAGTCGCATCAAAGACGTTTCTGTTTGACTTTGCGTTGCATCCTAAGCAGGGGAAAGCTACATTCGCATTCGTACGCCTTGCTTCCACCGCTTCGCACGTCACACCTCGTTTCTCCCTGGGCGACCTTCCTCGGCCGTAGCGTAGTGCCAAGGGGGTGGGGGGGAGGTATGGGATGCTTTATTGATGATTCGGACGCTTGCGTGGAACTTGTTCTTTATTATACGTATGGTGTTCTGTGTGTCGTATGGGTGATTTCAAAGAATGTATGTGCGGTTCGCTTCATTTTGCTGAGCGCTTGTAGCTTCTGCGTGAGAGGGGTATGAGCCAGTGTATCTTTAAGGTGAAAGCTTTAGATCTCTATGTTTCAAGGTCGCGTTGGGAGGTGGAGAAAAAGCGGAGCGCGCCGTGAAAGGGAAACAGTAGCGCCGGACGAGGGTTGGGAGAAAGGGTGACGCAGCGCAGTCGGAGAATTGAGGGAAAGGGCAACGGCGGCACCGCGAAAGAGGGGAGGGTGAATATCAGCAGCAGCGCAGTAGGGGCGTTAAGGGCAAGCAAGGTTGCGGCGCTGAGGAGGAGGGGGGAAATGTCAACGGCGGCGCACGTAGCGCTCTACGTGCGCCGCCGTTGACATTTCCCCTTAGTAAAACCCTTATACTTCGTAAAGTAAAACCCCTTATACTTCGTAAAGTAGTGACACTCTCCTCCTCCGCATTCACTCCTCCTCGTTTCTCCTCTCTTTCAAGCTCCCTCCTCGACCGTGGCGCCGCCTACGATGCTCGAGCACAGCAGACGACCTTTCGCAGAGTGAATGCGCGCATAGCAAGGCAGTGCTCTTTAGGCGTTCACGTTGGCTGTCCAGCTCCCCGTAACTTCGTGTACAGCATATAATTTCTAGACCGATGGTTATACAAATCCAGTAACGGCAGCTTTTGTTTCATTTTTTATAACTATTTCTTAAAAAAGTATCTCAAGGAGTGTTAACGCTGTATGTATCACGTGCCCTACAATTAGGTACGTAACATTTGTCAAGGTCATGTCGCAAGATGTTGTTGCGAATGGTTGTGAATAACACGTTTACGATCGAATGACATCTTGACTTCCAGCAAGCCATCAGCCTAAAGAATCCGCGCCGCCCTTACCATATGAATTCGCGGCGCCTATCAGCTATGACGTACAAAGGCTGACGGAGATCACTGCTCTGAAGGTACGAAAGTGCATTACAAGCTACAGTGCCGCTAACGTGCGTACTTGCCAATCTAAGCGCGCGCAAAGGCTCAGAGGTGGGCGCTTGTGCGATTATGTTTGTCGTGTCTCAACGTCGACAGAAATACCGCGGCCGATCATCGAGTCGGGACTCTGCGTACACGAGAAAATAAAATAAGTTTTTAGCATTCGTGCGCGAAGCGGGAACGCGATAACAATGCTTCACTCAATCACAAACAAGACCACTGTGGGCTTCAGTAATTTTTTTCAGGTTAATTACTTATCAAGAATAACACTTCATCGTGTGTTGGTTCGCCCGTTTACTAAGTGACGTACTTGTCGCGAACTGAGGTGCATGCATTGAGGACGGCTGCACTCCCTCCGAAGTAACATTTGCGAGACATTACTTTATTAGTGACGTCATGATCGCACAAAGAATCCCCCCGCCATGACGGGGCCTAAATTGCGGCAAGTGAAATGATGTTTTATCTATAGGTCAAAATGATATGAAACGGCATTCGAGTTGCAAGTTAACAGTTTTGTTTTCAGCATAGATGCATTGCAGATTTGCCTTTGCAGTCTCAAGTCCGTGTGCACCATTTATTTTCTTAGAGTCCTACAGCAAGCGCGTCTCCTTTAGGCATAGTGACTGCAGAAAGTAATAGTGGAATGAACGAGCAAGCGAACGACTATACGAGCCCGCGAACTAAACGAACGAGCAAACGACTAAACGAGCGTGCGAACCAACGAGCAAACGACTAAGCACGAACGACGACTAAACCAGCCAGGGAACGGATGGGCGACCGCACGTTTTCTTTGCGAGTGCTCCACCGCCGCATATTAAGCTTCGCACACGTTAAAGCTCACGCGAATTAGCACGTACGTCTCAATTACCTATGATGCTGTCGCTCGGCGGCGAACGCACCGCCTAACACTGTTTCGGTGTTAGGCGGTGCCTCTATATCGCAATCCACCGGGCGACCGCCAACGAGGAACACGAACAAATAAGGCAAACAAAGCTATTCTATCTAAAGAAGGCTAATAAGTAACCACAAAAAGCAGAGAGTTGCTCTCCTGAGGCGCTTTCATGATCGATGCTGAAATTTTGTCAAAAGGACTGCGCTGAATCTTAAAAATATCGTAATCATGTTATCGCACGCAACCTCGCGTGCCCGCGAACTCACGCCGGTTGGCGTACAAAACGATTAAGAGCACGAGATACTACTAACATGACCACGTAGTGCGTATATAAACAAAGCAGACGTTGCGTAAAAATCGTGTTAAAGGGTGCGCACAAATGACAACATGCACAGTGAACTGTGCAATATCTACTACGTTATTGCCCGCAGCACAATAAGCAAGCCTGGTACATACTATGAGAGGCTCTCAACTTACCTCGCATAGTCACGCGGAGGAAGATGGTCGGAAGTTCTCCCTCACGATTCGGTGAAGTCATGTCTTTCTTCTTAACCCGTCGCGCTTACCGGACGGTATCGCGAACAGATTCTTGCCTTTGCTAAAACTATATTGGCATCCGAACGCGCAGAAGGTCATGGTCACAGAAAATGACGTGAAGCGACGGCGCACTTGCCACAAAACATCCTTCAAGGCGTTCACAAAATCAAAACAACACAGAATAGGAATGGAAGGAATGGCGCCAGCAAGCGCCGCTTCTCGAGCAAAATGTCACTGAAGCGTGACTGTAAACAAACGAAGCCGGCGCAAGGGTCCACGTGATGCCATTAGGCCAATAGCGACGCGGCGCGTCAGTTTCGGCCGGAGCGCTCGAGGAGGAGGCGGCCTTCTTCAAAGTGTGGCACTACTAAAGTAGTGCCACTTAAGGGGCTTTATTCTGGAAACGGCGGCAGCGCCCTCGGAGAATGCTCGCCCACCTGGTATACGTAGCCACGTGGGCTCAGAGCTTCATTCCACATCCCTGTGAGTGATGACGCACCAGGGCCTACTCGCGGACGGGGAAGACCGAGAAAGTACGCCACGGCGGACGTGGCAAGAGCAGCTGGAAATGCCGCCTGTCGTAACCGCCGTCGGGTGGAAGCGGATATGGATGAAGCGGTGGCAGCCGCCCGACGAGAGCAACATCCAGCCCTAATGCGAAGAGAGAGAGAAGGAGATTCTTGTTGATGGGAAGGAAAAGTTGGGGTAAAGTGCAGCGCAGTAGCTGTCTCTCAGCAGAGGACACCTCAACTAATGCGATGAAGGAGTTCTGGGAATGTACGATTGGTGGAAAGAGAGGCCGCTGCCGCACGAGCAGCACGAGCCGCCTTCAGAGGTGCATGTACGGACGGGGTCGTGCAGGAGGCTCCTGGCGATGGCGAACGAGCGAAACGAGCTTCGGAGGGTGCTTTCTGGGGGGCTGGTCAAGTGGTGACGGGCGGGGCCACTGTGGAGATAACACAAGGCCGACACAGCAGAGCGATGGCCAAGTACACGGAAGACTCTGTGGACGTTCGTGTACTTGGTGAAGTTGTGATATGTGTGGCCACATTTGATTCGAGGGGGACTTGAAAACAGCAGATTAGCAGAAAGTTGTACAGAAAGTTTAACATCAGATCAGCAGAGCGTTCGTCAAAAATTTCAACAGCGCATAGAGCGTTCATCACAAAGTTCAAAAGCACTTCAGCAGAAAGTTCTATATAAAGTGAAACCGCGCATCAGCAGCAAGTACAACACAAAGTTCAACTGCAGATCAACAGAACGTCAAACTACTCTTTCGCCTTCGCATTTTTAGAAACTTCTAAGCACCCCTCGTAATTTTTTGCTAGCTTACGGGAGTATGAACCATTGCTGATGATGATATTTCTTGTACCACTTGACTAAAAGGCGCGTTTTTTAGGTATGAGCCATTGCAACGATTCCTTTAAGGCTTTCGCTGTAAAATTCGGCAGAGAAATTGCTTGCGTGTGGGAATGCGAATGAATTGTAGTCGCTGTTGTGAAACATATTTGTTTAGGTATTTATCCGCATGTCGTCGTTCACGATGTAAACTTGCACCACGTTCCTTTTGAGACATGATGGTGGTGTTACGAACTCGCGATTTTACGTCGAGAGTATTGTGTTTTCTTGTCACGTACGTGGCTCCTATCCACTATAAGGTATTGGCCAAAAAATGGACACGTGGAGCGCAGCGGTGCCATTTTGAATTGAAGGATCGTTATCGCGTGATAGAGAACGATGACTGCTCGCACACCAACAAAAGCGTGTAGCGCGTTTTTGCACATAGGGAAGACACGATACCTGGTTCTGTAAGACACTGTGAAATATGACTTCAATCCGAGAATTTATTGTGTTTTTTTTACCCTTTGTGCCGTCGGCCCTTTTCGGTACCATGTTTCGGTCACGCCACCGCCGGATTTTGAAGAAATGGTGCCTATGATGCTTTCGCATTAAAAGAATGGCATACTTCCTAATAAAATATGTCTGAGGATTAGGATACTCCCTAATGTGAAATTTGTGCGCAGCTTTAGACGCGTATTTATTTCGCAATATATTGAGGCAAAGAATTTGAGACCGAAATCACAGCATCGACTGGCAGTGAGCCATTGATTGATTGATTGAAAACTTTATTATTCCACCGAGCTGCGGTGCCCGCCTTTTAACCTACACGTAGGTAGGTGGGGGAGGACGAAGCAGTCCCCGCGCGTTGTGGACTGTGAGTCTTCACGGCCTCAACGGCAATAAGGCGGATTGCTCGACGCTGGTCGTCTTCAGACTCGCTCTGGAGCAAGGCCTCCCAGGCTTCTCTACTGTCAATGTTTTCCTTGGCCCATGGGGAGCCAGCACACTCCCATATTTTATGGTCTTGCGTACCTTTTTGCTTACAAATTTTGCAGGGGGCGTCGTTATGGTCCCTCGTCTGTGTTAAGTAGATCCAATGTGGTGATGTATAATTGTTTCCCTGGAGGCGTCGCCAAATGCGAGCGTCCTCCAGAGAGAGAGAGACCGATGCGGAGGCGGAAAGATCCTTCTTTCGGCTTTGTAATGATGGCAGTGAGCCAGCGCCGTCAGCGCCTTCGCAGAGAGAGGGTCAGTATGGGGACGCTGGCATGATGAACGACATCGGAGCCAGCTGTGGAAGAAGACGACTAAGAACGCGCGAACAGTCCACGAGTGCGTTCGCGCAGTTACGCCGAGGGGCGCCAACGAGCCAGCTGTGGCAGAAAACAACGACTAACGGGCGAGCAGAGGGGCACACGCGGTCACGGCTACGCCGACGCCGACGCTCAACACAGTAACGGGCGCATAAGAGCTGCACTCTATAACAAGCTGCTGACGTCAATCCAGTTTCGACTTGATGGACGTCAATGAATGGTCATTCACTCGACCTATATTCATGAGAAAGTAGGGTTTAAATGTCTATAGCAAGAAATCTGAAAAACATCACGAGCTAGATTATGCAGCAGTCAGTACTCCCATGTGACCTTATCATTTTCGTAGCATTAATCATACTGACGTCCTTGCTTTCGCACTTAACATATACATTGGAATCATGCTGCTGCTATCTTCATGACGTGCCGTTCAAAACCTACCGCTTGCTTTGCGGCCAAACTTGGTTCTCACCTATTGCTTTTGAAATCCATGTGCAGTGTGGTTTGAACGATTAATTTGCCTAAAAGCGCATTATGTGTATATATACAGAATGCGCTATTACGGAATTTTCCAATAGAACAGAATAAACAGAATAGAACGCGATTTTTCAGTGGGTCAAACATATGTAAGGATGAGAAGCACAAGTTTGGGGTTATCTTCGGTTTATTAACGCAAGAGCTTTGGTTGGTAGGCCGACCTTCTTGAAGGGACACAGTAAAATCTCGCAACACAGTCTCATCATATTGCTACGGAACAGTATTTGCGATGACGAAGAGGCGAGCAGTGTGAAGACGACGACGACGTTTGGAGGCTAGCGCGGGCTGTTGCCTCTTGGCCAAGTGTGGCGTATTTCCTTGTAAATATACTTGTATTTAGCTTTTCGTCTGCGTCTTCCTACGTAACTTATCTGGTGGAGGTGGAACATCCCTGTACCTCGTCACGGAGCTTCGCAGTGGACGGTACGTCGAGCCTTCGTTCATGGCTCCCGGCGACGACAATTCGGCTCAGCCACCTCCGACACCTGCTGCCACTTCGACGACCTGCATCGCTCTCCCCGTGATCCCGGCGTATTCTCGGGCAAAGATGGGGAAGACGTCGAGGACTGAATCAGCCTCTATGAACACGTCAGCCGCAATAACCGGTGGGACCCTAATATCATGCTCGCCAACGTAGTCATTCACCTAGGTGGCACACCTCGAGTTCGGTTATGGACGCACGAAGATGAGCTCACCAGTTGGGATTCGCTTAAGCAAAAGCCCCGAGTCTTGTTCGGCAACGCCTACGGTCACCAACTTGACGCGCAGAAAGCGTTATGCGGCCGTGGCCAGACGTCAACAGAGCCCTACGTCACGTACATTCAGGACGTCTTGACTCTGTGCCGCAAAGTTGACGCACACATGACTGAGTCAGACAAGGTTTCCCACATCCTCAAATGCATTGCCGATGACGCCTTCAACTTGCTGGTTTTCAACAACGTGGCGATGGTGGATGCAGTTATAGAAGAGTGCCGCCGCCTGGAACTCGCTAAAAGCCGACGTATCGACCAGCAGTTTGCCCGTCTGCCCAATACCCCAGCGACACCTTCCTGTGCCGACGCTCCTTGTCCCAACAACACTGACGATGTTACCAGGATAGTCCGGCGTGAAATCAAGGCCGCCTATCCGGCTGTCTTCGACTCCAGCTCCTCCAACGCACCTGCAGTCACGGTTTCCCTGATCCAGGCAGTTGTCCGCCAGGAGTTTGCAAACATGGTTTTTCACACCATCTGCTCGGCCGGTCGCCCTGATACCCACCCGGCTTCTTCGATTCCGCCCCGTCCCGTATCTTATTGCCCACCACGTTTCGGCGATGCATCTGAAGGGCACACTGCTGACGACAAGCCCATTTGTTTTCACTACCGTCAAATCGGGCACGTTTCTCGGCACTGTCGCAGTCACTGGAGTTCCCCGACCCGGTCTACTTATACTGCCTACTCCCGCCCCCCAGGTGGCCCTTCTCGTCCCTATGCCGCACGCTCCGATAATGCCGCCACTGATTCTCCTGCGCCAAACCGCCCCTATTCTCCTTCGCCTGCGCCCCAAAGACGACAATCTCGCTCTCCCCAGCCCCGTCGCTCCTATTCGCCGACTCCCTTCGGACGCCGCTCCCAGTCGGAAAACTAGACGATGCAGCGCCTCGAGATGACGCTGCATTGCTCCCTACGCCGCCAAATCCTCTACTGACGTTGCCCACTCATCTGAACCTTCTTGACGTGCAAGTCGACGGTGTTTCTGTATCTGCTCTTATAGACACTGGGGCGCATTTGTCGGTAATCAACGCGGACCTTTGTAACCACCTGAAGAAAATCACGCCCTCCACGACGCCTGTTGTCCATGTCGCCGATGGCGGAACAGTCCCGGTAATTGGTATGTGTGCCGCCCGCGTCTCCTTCCCCGATCGCTCCACTATCGTGCTATTCGCAATCATCGCCCACTGTCCCCCCGTCATCATCCTCGGCTTAGACATGTTCTCCGCACATTCTGCTCTCATCGATTGTTCTGCCAGTACTCTCCGCCTTGACCTGCCTGTTCTGGATCCCGCTGAACCACACCACAGCCACCTCAGTTCCGTCGACTTCATTCACTTGCCACCTTCGGCACTGACTTACGTTGACTTAGCGTCATCCTCACCAGTGCCTGACGATCACTACATCTCTGCTCCTATGCAAGACGTCCTCCTTATACATGGGATCACAGTACCTCATACAGTTTTATCTATGACTGTGAATTGCGTCTGCCTGCTAGTGGTCAATTTTGGCTTGACGACACAAGTGCTGCCACGCAGGATGTCTCTGGTCCAGCTTTGCGCATTCGAGTATCACTCAGTAGCATCTATTGCAGTAGACGACAATTCAGCCGATCCTCCTCTACCATCGCAGTCGGCAACTTGTGCCATCGCCGACTTACAAAAAATGATTGCGCCCGAAATGCCGTCCGAGCACGCTCGTGAGCTCTACCGCGTTATGTTTTCCTACCACGATATTTCGGACTTTAACGATCGTCTCTTGGCCCAAGTACAGCTGTTAAACATAGCATTATTACCGGCGATGCCCCTCCTGTTCATAGCCGCCCGTATTGGGTGTCAAGGGCTGAGCTTCAAGTTATACACGTAGAAGTTAGCAAAATGCTTGCCAAGAACATTATTGAACCGTCATGTAGTCTACGGGCGTCACCTGTTGTACTGGTGAAAAAGAAGGATGGCTCATGGCGCTTTTGCGTGGATTATCGGCACCTTAACAGGGTTACCAAAAAGGATGTGTATCCCCTACCTCGGATTGATGACGCCCTTCACTGCCTCCCCGGTGCTCGATGTTTTTCCTCTATTGACCTTCACTCCGGCTACTCGAAGATTGCCGTGGACGATCTCGACCGCGAGAAGACTGCTTTTGTAACACTCGACGGTCTTTATCAATTCAAAGTGATGAAGTTAGGTCGATGTAACGCTCCCGCCTCTTTTGAACTCATGATTGACTCCCTTCTTCACGGTTTCAAATGGTCCACGTGCCTGTGCTACTTGGACGACGGTATGGTATTCTCCCCAACGTTGGCTACGCACCTCGAGCGTCTCTCAGGTGTCCTGGACGTTTTTCGTCAAGCCGGTCTGCAACTGAACGCATCGAAGTGCCAATTCGGCCATCGCCAGATTACCGTCCTTGGGCATCTCGTTGACGCGAACGGAGTGCAACCGGACCCAGGAAAGATCCATGCTGTTACGCACTTCCCTATTCCGAAGTGTGTCAAGGATGTGCGAAGATTTTCGTAAAGAAAGAAAGAAAGAAAGAAAGAAAGAAAGAAGGAAAGAAAGAAAGAACAGAAAAGAAAGTGGAAAAAAGAAGGAACGTGAGAGAGAGCCAGGCCCTAATGACATTACTCGTTAGTTCCACTGGTGTTGACTGCGCCTCGGCGAAGTCAATCCTCTCATCATTGACAAGGTCGTTGACACATTCCCCAAGACGAGTGTCACGGGCTCAGGGAATAAGTGGTGTAAAAGAAGGAATGCGGTACGCGTGATACTAGATGGTAGATGAACAAGCAAGCCATTTTGTGGTGTTCTGATCAAGAAAAGGCTTATTATAGACATACATGCAGGGTTTCTTTTCTAGACAAAGTAGATTGTTTATAAAAAAGTAATGATATGAGTGAACGTGCCGTTATTGCAGACACGTCCCTAGGCGAGGCGGACATACTTTGCCAGGACAATTAATAAAAACTAATTAACTTGCTTGTTAGTGCCTTGGGGGCAGTTGTATAAATGGCCAATCTGGAGGCAGCGACGTTTTCATATGCACAACTATTCTTTTTTAAAGGGACACTAAAGCGCAACAACAAAACAGTTTAGATTAATAAAGCATTCTTTGAGAACACTGCATGCAGTCATTTCAAAATAATAGTTTGATTATTAGACTAAAAAAAGTAAGGCGGAAGTATGAGTATTTGAATTTCGCGGCTAAACCCCGACGGCGGTACGTCAGTGCGACGTCAGGGATTCCAAAGCGTGTTTTCACATTTAAACCGCATTTGCTGAGTAATGGTTCCCGAAACTTGCCATGTTGAATATTTCGTTCCTTTTAAACGCAGTGTAGTCAATCTGTACCGCTGTATAATTAATTAGGCCCTAGAAGGCGCCATCAAAATCCATGACGTCACAGCAACCAGGTGCGGGAACTTCAAGAGAGCGTCGCCACCCGTCTTTCGTTCTTGCGCTTTTTCTGGCTTACCAAGCGTTTTATCGTGGTAAGAGTGGCGTTTTTGGTGCAGTAGAGAGGCAATTTACTGGTCCAGAAGAAATTATTTTTCTCTTTAGTGCCCCTTTAAATCTTAAAAATTGCATCTAATTCGAATATTCATAAATTCCAAAGCGCAATGGAGTCAATATCGAGACTAAGCACGTCCCGCAGCGCATCAGCTGTCAACACCCCGTAAGGAATTTGGTGCGAAGTTTGGATCATAACATGCCAAAATCAAATCCCAACCCGACACACAGTCGCATCTGCTTGCCACGTAAAGCCTGACGTATCTGTAGCCTGACGCTACAATCTTCCAAGATTGTAGCGATGGGCCATGGATGATCCATTGATTGTAAAATTGAAAACCAACACACCCTTAAAAGAAATAAAGATGTAAGAACGTGTTAGGCCACCAAACTACGCTGCATTCATCGAAGGTATGCAATGCAAAATTAGATTACGTTGATTTAAATAAAGTGAAGTAATTAACGTATTATGCGAATTACCTTCGCAGTTTCCTTCGGTCACACATGAAATTCAGTAACTTTCTTGGTCCATGCATGGCGTATTTATTTTGTCAGAGAGCATACTGACAATGCAAGTCGGTAGTGAGTATTATCTTTCAACATGAATGTCATGTCGCAGTCACATGAAAGTCACATGAATGCCGCAAGAAAAGCAGGAAAGATGGCATACGTTTTTGCATGGAATAGTTCCAGCCCATCAGCGAACAGGTGTGGTGTGATGTTCTAAAAGCTGATACATTCTATCGTGTTTGTAGTTGTCCGCCAAGCGAAGATCCACACTGCGAAGTGGTGCGAGACAAGGATACGGCATTGCCAATTTGCTGCCCAAAGCTAGTATGTGAGCATGGTTAGAGCCACTAATGTTGCAATTCTTTTGCTATTTTATTATAGACGCGCCTGAAGGACGTGGGGTGACGTATATTGAAGAAGTATGTTTACTATAATAAAGTGTTTACTTAAGTAAAGAATATCAATCCCCGGAAAAGGGACAAATAAGTGCACGGGTCAGAATAATTAAGCGTGTCAGTGCGAGTGATTTTTTTTTCTTCGAAATGCTCTGCGAAACTAGATTTTTTTCCTTCCTGCGCATTCCGTTGGGCCCCTGATGCTCTTGTGTTCTGTAAATGCCTATGAATCTGCCGCTGTTTTCTTTCTCAGAAACGAATGAGTTTCTTACTTCAAAGTAGTGTTGTCACCTGGAAGCGCAGCAGCATGGCATAGTGACATGGAATTATTTTCTGAACACCTCATACAGCCAGTTAGTTTTCGCAGAAAGAAGGAAAATAGTTAGTGAAGCTCATTCGAAAAAGAAACAATGTATCAACAGTATTTTCAAACTCAAATGACGTCATGATTTGCGCAGTTCCGAAGGAAGTGTGCACAGTTTTCTTCTTAAATAAAGCGCGTTGCCCCTTCCTTGACGTCACCGTCCTGAATCACGCTTATATAAAAGTTCGACTAACCATCGTTTCCATCGGAGCCGACAAGAAGCTGGGATATTTTTGCTAAGTAGGAAGATATGTTTTTTGCAAAGGCATCCGTTCTCCTTACGTTGATGTACCTGACTACATTTCACTGTCGAGAGGCAGCCGTGGGCGTAGCAGTTTCCAAAGAAGGTAAGTACGATGGCTACTAACTATTCAAGAACTTTATATTGTATGATAATTTGTAATGCTTAACATCACAAACTACACCGGGGGCTTCGGGGACCTCTTGTAGTGGAGAGCTGCAAAATAATTTTCACCGGCAGGGCCTTTTTGATGTTCGATTGAAGCTAAGCACAGGAGCGGTTTTTACAGTTTGGTATTATTGAAAATCCTCTGCTGTTGCCGAAGTTGTGACCTAATGTTCAGCAGGCGAGCACCCTAGCCACTAAACCTCTGCGGCAGGCCCGGGTTCAATACAGAGGCCCTGCAACGCCACTATAGTGGGCTATTCTACAAAAACACTCAGGTATTAAGATTTTTGTATATTATGAACCGCTCATTATATCAAATGTTATTCGTAGCCTTGCTTGGCTGCGCCTCTCTTAGGGCCGACTTTCTTGGGCACATTGCACATTATGACTTAAACTATTATCCAGAACCACGCATGTGTGCTATCCTAGTACGTTGTTTATGAAAATTCATGTCAATAACTTATGAAATAGTGAATACAAGGCTACATTATTTCTTTTCGTGACGCCATCATCATGGTATTGCTTAGTGATTCGGTTTCAGTGGAGACTCAAGTAATTAAAACGAAAAGGTCTTATCGGAGCAGCTTCTGTGTCGTCTATCTGCTGAAATGAAACTACCATTAGCTACACTCATATGCACATCAAGATGCAAATCCAAATCGCGCGCTGCAATTTAAGTGAAGTGAAAGTACCGTAAAGTGGGTAATTTAAGTTTAATATAACTAAATTGAATGCGTATGATTTTGTACGTGTAGTCACCCTAAAGTCTTATGGCCCTGACAGCTCGAATTTTAACGTCATGTAAAGTTTAGGTTTATGTAACTGAGCATACGCAAGCTGTTCCAAAGAGTAAACCAGTTGATTCGGTTACAGACTTTGAGAAGTCGACAGAATGAAGTCACCAGGACTAAGGTGATGTTTGATACTCTGCTAGAGAAGAACGGTGAGGAGAGGTTTTAGAAAAGAGAAGGACGACGTACTATCGTCCAAAGAATTTAACGACCCACGTCTTTGGCAGGAGCGGCTGCTGGGCCACAGCATGGCAAGATTATCTCGCTCTGCCTAGTGTTCCTATGTAGACTCCCGCAGAGAGCAGAGTCGTGCATAGTGCTGAGTGGCTATGGTGTCGGGCTGCTGAGCACGAGGTTGCGGGATCGAATCCCGGCCGCGGCGGCTGCATTTGGATGGAGGCGAGATGCGCAAACACCCGCGTACTTAGATTTAGGTGCACGTTAAAGAACCCCAAGTGGTCCAAATTTCCGGAGTCCTCCACTACGGCGTGCCTCATAATCAGAAAGTGGGTTTGGCACGTAAAACCCCATAATTTAATTAATTTCTTTAGAGACGCGCATAGGCCCGGAATTATGTTCGAGCTATACGCTGAAGCCACTTCTCGCACGCGCACGAGGCAAATGCCACGCGGTGTTACATTTTCGTTTTTGTCTGCTCGTCGCAAGCTACACGCGACAATGGTTCCCAAGTGCTGACCAAGATGGCACGTTTTAATGCAGGCTGCGCTCGAACCATCGGCGTAGGGGCGAAGGGAGGTACGGTTCCAGCCCCCCGAAATTTTCAGCTTGTATGTATATAACACAGGCACGAACGCACATATAGGGGGTAAGACACCCCTCTATCCCCCAAAATTAAATTCTGACTACGCCCGTGGCTCGAACAGCTCGAAAGTTCGAGTGCAAAGACGCAGCGTCTTGCAACAAAGAGCGTTACAATGTTTTTCGGCAAGCATATGAAGTTTTCTCTCCGAGGCCGGAAGGGAAGAAATGTTTTAAAGGGTATTTAAAGAAAGCTCCACACCGCGTAAGGTGGGCAATTACGTGAGTGCATTTTGGCTGCCGAAATTAGCGGATTAATGATCGTCGCCAAGCGAACTGTCTTGCATGCACTGGTGTGAGTGACCGTTAACACAGCGTTATTTATCAGTAACCGACCTTCACAGCAGCTACAGGTTTTCGACATACGCGTTGCAGACAAGTAGATTTCAACGAGCTTCTAACTTTCAAATGCGCAAGTTTTATGCAAAGATTCATTCATACCGCAAACTAAACAGCTGCTTCGTAGCAGCAAATATACAATTAAAAAAAGACTCAAGATGCAGGAGCTTCTGGATCAAATTTATTTCGTACAAGGGAATCGGTGACCAATGGCTGCAGGCGGCAGGGCAAGAGTGCTGTTTCTTGGAGCCTTGGGGGGCAGAATTCGACTCAATTGGAAAGACAACAAGCTATTAAGAGTAACAACAGGTCATTCCTCACGTCGACTAAGGCCGATCGGACGAGCAAGATATTGCGGACGGTAAATGCTGAAGCTATCACAACTGTCTCGTAAGCGGGAGTGGGAGGCACCTGGTAAGCCGGTAATGATGCAAGAACAAAGGACGGCTGGCGATGCCGCCTTGAAGCTCCCGCACTAGCAAGCCGTGACGTCATGAATTAGGGTGCCGTCTCCTTAGGTCTAGGTTAATTTTTATCGGTAAAAATGATAGACACTGCATTCTAAAAAAAATGAAAAAACCGAAGTTAGGAAGTTTCAAGAATATTACTGAACGAGAAGAGCCGCAATGCAGTCTAGAAATTACAGTCGGGTGCCTGCGTATGTCATTTTCGTGTGTACGTGAACATATCGCTTTCGAGGGCGCTGCTTCAATATCATGGCTCACCAACTAGCCTATCGGTACCTTTTAAGCAGTTCATGCAGTCACCGGTGCACGTGACACGTAAGCAGGGCAGAAGGTGAGCAACGCTATGATAAAAATCTCTGATACCAAGAATACTATTGACAAATAATTCCAACCAATCCTCCCAAGACAAACGGAAAGACATAGGTTCTGAACAAGAACTAACGAGCTTAAGAAATATTTGGTCATACCGCATTCAAGATATTAGAGGTTTGATTTACGACGGCAGTGGTGTCGTTGGTTCACATAAAAGAACTTTTCGTTTTCTGAATAACATCCACTGAAATACTTTGAAAAGCTACCAGTTGAGCGACTAAACTGTGCCTTGGTGCAAATTTTCATCACTCCTGCTCTAGCTGGTAATTGAACGGTGAAGCACATTTATTTCTCGCGTGCGCCTTCGGAACACAGGTAGAAATAACGCTGACGCTACTGAATGGCGAGATTATTGTTTTCGGTACTGTAGTAATAGTTCCAATTTGACAGTGTTTTCATGCTAGGAATAAGCAACTATTTCGACTCTTATAGCCTGCTGCGACTAGTCATGTAGCGTGAGTTACTCAATCAAGTTCATTATACGTCCCCTAAGAGCCTTTTATTTAAACTAGTTGCATGGCTTGGTGATGGATTACAGGCGAAGTCTCATTCGGTTGGTTGAACGGTGATATAGCCGTCATTTTGTTTAGTGTTGTAAAGTTGGAATACATACATAGCCGAAGTGGAGTAGCCGAGTTACACCACTTTAGCGTTTTGATTGTCATGTTTCAAAACAATCGGTGTCATTTTTGCTTACGTACAGATGCCAGCAGGCGAGTTGTTCGCTTAGTAATCGCGAAGTTAAAAATTCGTTGGGACTTCTGCAGCGGTGTGTGATATGACTGTTCTACGGCGAAGCATTCGCTGCAATTTCTAACTGTAGTAAGCGTGCATTGATTAAGACAAAATAAAGTGTTTTCTTTGGTATATCAAGATGTGGAAACGTTTTCGATCGGCGTTATATGTTTCTACCGTGAAGAATAAATGTACGCCACTGAGCTAAACTGCAGGAAGTGTCAATATTAATGCGTATATTTTTTCTGAACGGGAACTAAGTAACATTCATTTGAACAGCCACCTACCGCTTTCTTAGCTAGATATTTCATTTGCTGCTTGGCATAAGATGGAACTAAAACGGCTAACCTTTGGTGAGTAAAAGTGTTTACTGAATATTATTTTGACTACATTGATCGTAGGAAGCTGTAAAGTCAACTACACGAGAGTCAGGAACGGCTCCTGGATGACACTGCAATATCCCTGTTCCAATGTGTCTTGTAAAGATGGCGTGGTTACGTGGCAGAAGTGAGTGCGCATTCATCAATCGCCAAATAGACTTTATCTGAGTCTGATGACAGCTATTTTTTCTATTAATCGATAAGATAAGCCTTGTTAATTTCAGTCTCTATTCATCATTTTTGTCTTTTTCTAGATAAAATCAGACAGAGGAGCTGTTTTCGCCGCTTGCTAGCGATGTATACCAATTTTTAAGTTTATAAAGAGAACATAAAATTTTTGATCGTCCTTGTTCTTGTCCCCACGCTTTCCGCAACACCTGAAAGGAATAACCAATGAATGAAGAAAAAAAAATGCTTGCAGACCCGAAAAAAGAGAAAGGAAGGGTAATTGCTAAGTCTACAATAACAGCTGATTTGGGTTAGGTGCGCCAGTCGGTTGAAGACAGCAACCTACCGCGCAATGTTTGACCACATCGAGCCCTCCTCCTTGAACATGAGCTGATCAAAATCATACAAGCTACCATATATTCCCGTATAATCGATGAGCCCCCTTCGTCATTCTTACTCAATGTCGCCTTCTGGAAAAAAATAGGTGCAAATGCCACAGCATAGAAATGACAGTAACCCACTACGTCGTGACCACTAAGGGTCAATCGGATGCACTCCACCGCACGCTCGAAGAAAAGCGGGAAGCACAACACGAGGCCCAACAAGATCGTCTCGGCAGCTCTCGGCAGATCATGGTTTCAGAGACAGCATGCACATACATACCTAGCTCAATTTGAATCCATTCTACCCGCAAGAAGCGTTTACTTCCTCCTTTTCGTGCAGCCGCGGATGCGCAAAGGCGAGCTTTCTTTTTTCTTTTCAACGCACTGCCGGAGCCGCCGCTGCCGCGGGTGGATGGATGGATGGATACTATGAGCGTCCCCTTTGAAACGGGGCGGTGGGTTGTGCCACCAAGCTCTTGTTACTATATTGCCTAATGTCCTAGCTATGTTTAAAAAAAAAACGTGATGAATTTTCATAACAACACTTTCTGAACACCTATTGTGAACTTTGTTTTTGCACGCCTCCGTTGTTTGTCGTTTCCCCACTTTTCTTCCACCACTCTTCCTATCGCCGCTTACTAATCTCTACTGCGGACATGTTTACTTGTTGCGTTTACTTTGTGGATGTGGGGAGACAAACGCCATCTTGTGGTGGTACAAGAAAAGCAACGGCGCGTGTGGCGTGCATACTCTGTTGTGATTGGTTGGCCTATTCGGCAAGAGAGCAACCAGGCCACCGCCACAGTGACGAAAGCCGGCATGTTCCGCAAAAAAAAAAAAGAAATATAAGAACGAAAAACTGCGCTCGTAATACTTACGTATTTTAGAGCTCCCTGAATATCTCAGTACAATATGAACTCTGCCATGGTGTCTATGTGTGTGCGCATGCAGGCACGCTCATGTATGGATGCAAAGGATATAAGATTGTCCTCTCCTTTTTAACACTGTTCTGGCTCTGGCAGAGCCGGATGAGCCAGATTGAGCCGCGACCAGTCTGGAGGGCTCTCCAGAACGGTCGTAGTTGAGGGAAGCCTGACCAGGTGCCCATTTTGCGTCGTCGCTTTTGCAGCCAAATGCACGGCGCGTCTCTGGACTCCTATTAAAGTTCACGCGCGGACTGCCCCACCTGTCTGCACTGTGGGAGCATGACGATGGTGACAGCGATGCAAACGCGCCAGAATTTCAGTTTACTTGCTAAGGCGAATCAACTATAAAACATTTTTTTACGGTGCAAACGATTTTGTGCTACCTGCCGCTGCGTACTGCTAATGATATAAACAGAAGCTTCATTCCGGTCCTGCCTACTTCAACAGCTACCCACGACTGGTAGTCATTTCGATCGGCTTACCTGCCTTAAGGAAAGTGGATGGTGTTGTAAGGTTTCGCTGCTCTTCATCTGACATCAACCGCAAAGTTCGACTGTTGTATCGACGGTCATCTTTAGATTGTTTCTGGACATCAGAACGCAGGGAACTAGTATGCAGAAGTGGTTGAAACTTGAGCATCTGGTTACATTTTGGTTTACCGCTCCTCCAAATAAGTTTTACATTAGTATGCCACTGGCTTAGACTAGCGCGGCTTCAGACACCAGGGGCTCGTTGTTTGTATTAATTCGCGCTTGTAATGAATGAACCAATTACTGACGTATGCAAAAGTGAGAACTCGTCAAATTGCTTAAATTCATTATCGACATTGTCCCAAAATAAAGGAAGATATATATACACATGCCTTTCATTTAGAGCGACATGTTCTCTTTTTCATATAGAAGCATTACAATATCACTTGTGGCATTTAAACAACAGCCGCTTAGTCAGCTTAGGTAAAATATGTTTGCCGACTTGTCCGTCTAATTTTTCGAACAATTTAGTGACTAGACTGTGACAGCAAATGACCAGGTGCATGAGGTGGACTTCATGACTTACGGAAAACACTAGTGCAGGTAGCGTGTTGCTCACTAAGCAAACAAATCCGTCGTACGTGTTCCTCTTTTAGTCCGCGTCCTCGTAGCGCTCTTTTCTCCAAGTATGCAAAACCAACTCGCCCATATAAAGCTTCTGCTGTAAACAACTCAGGCTTGTGCGAGCACTATAATGCATTTACTATATTCATGAATACTCACGAGTGTGCTTTGTAAACAACAAATTAACCCGTATTTATATCCTATCATTGAAATTGTGAGCTGAGCAGAGAAACTGTTTTATAGTGCGTAAACTGAGATCGATTCCATAAGCTCGGCAGTACTCATAGAAAAGCTGTCCCCAAATATAGCTGTACACGTGTCTTATTTTCTAGTGTGGAAGCACGCACTTAACTGTTTACCGTTTGTTGCTATACTCGCATATTTTGTTGTGCAAAGCAAACTGTATGACTATGAGTAAACCACTTGACGACGGAGAGCTCCTGCTCTCGCCATGTCAACAATGAAGACTCTTGCATGTCTTAATACACGGCAGGCAGATACCTTTGGTGATCCATTATCTGCTTTGTCTGTTCACACTATGCTTGTTTTGCCCATTTATTTAACCCTTTCTCTCATGTTACTATTCCACTGTGCATGTCGAAGCAGCTGCTGTACTCAGTCGAAACGTTATCGCTTAGAAATACGACATGAGAGTTTTTATTTTCTTTTAAATAGTGATGTTCTGAATGCTCCATATGTTAGTGCTTGCGCTTGAAGTGAGTAGGAGTGTACGAATATTCTAAAGATTCACATAAAGAATCAAACAGTGTCTTATTCGCTTCGGTCTTTGAATCGAGTAGTCACTATTTGTAAACGCAAGTATCTTTCGAATACTTTTTGGATATTTCGGAACATCAACTGTGCGCAAATGCATATTGAATTGGAGCAAGGTGACGGTAAATTTTCACCCCCGTGAGCATAGTGTAGACATAAAACATCATAAGTTGCACAAGGAAGTAGGCTACGTCACTTAGGTAGCCATAATTTACAGGGTGAACAGCGATCATTCGCAATCTCTCTATAGCCCTGTGCACGTGAAGACGCTACTTGTTTGCCCCTAATGCTCTATTTCTGCTTTTAACGCTTCATGAAGTACTATGTAATGACATAAAATTGCTAAATTAAAAAATACTAGGGTGTTAAGATTGTTTTGTAATAATGGTGATAACGGCTGTGGATTATTTGAAAAGTATACGAAAAGTATTGAATATTCGATGTGATTCGCTTCTGGCACTATTTTATTCGTTTCTGATTCGGTATGAGAAATCACTGTCCGCACACCCGTAGCTATAACCATAGTTACTGTGCATGCAACTAATATGCATCGATGCTTATCTTCTACAGCTGCACCCCTCCACTGTTGAACGAGGATCCGGACTGTGAATTAGTGAGTCATGATGGGAAATACCCGACATGCTGCCCCAATTATGTGTGCACGTAGGACTGAAATCGACGCGTCATTTATTCTGCACCAAACCACTCGTCATGTCATATCCGCAGACAACAAGCATTTCCACCCGCTCACGAAAAGATACGAAGCTATGAGTTTATCTTCCACCTGACAAAATATAAATTTTGCAGTTAAGCGTTTGTTATAGTTCATTGAGTAAATAAATGTTGTATAAACAGGTTATGTGGAGTCTCTTGCATTTACGAAATTAGCACAAGTTAAAACACTGCTACACTTTCAATAAACACTAAAACGATTACTGCACAAAAAGTAACAGCGTTTATTTCATGTTTTTGCCTCTTCAGTGTTCCTTAATTCATAATGTTTAAACACTGGTTTTGACTTTTTGTACATACTATCATCTACAATTTATATTCTCATTTCTTTTCTCTATGCGCAGTAGCATGTCAGAGATCACGCGGTCCGATGATCACTGAGACTTTTCCATCGGATTACGTTTCATTACATTCACATATAACTCTTCACCACATGAGACGGCCGACTACTTTCCTTTTTACCTTTTGTTTGGCCGCGAACCTGTCCTCCTCATTGACACATTGCAACTTCTTTTGTGACCTCGAGTGATGTGCTCACACGCGATACTTTCGTCTGTGCTGACATCACGTGAACGACCACCCTCAACCTCATGTCCGTGTTCCAGGTTGCCAGTTGCGACTATTCCTACAGGAAATGACCCTAATTCCTTGTCTTCAGGCCTAAATCCTTGATCTTGCAATAGGCACGTTTTGCTTTGTCAAAGTCTCTGAGAAGCTCGCCTCGCGCTATCGCGGCCCTAACCACGTCTTGCTTCCAGTTACCGACGTTACATATGAGGTGTCTCCGGGGCCCAGACATCATCCTCTGTTGGACTGGCGGCTCAAATTTTTCGTTTCTCCTCTCAGGGAGTACGACGCTGCTACTAGCTTTTTGCCATAGGAGACACAGGGACGGTGCTTTTGCCATCGGCAGTTTGGATACGGCTGCTTTGTGCATCGACGAAGACGACAACTGTTTTTTTTTTTGCGGCCGCACTTTGCTTGTACCTTCGCCTTGACTGCAAGGCTGTGTCATTTTTGCGTGCGAGAGCATTACATGGTTCACTGTATGGCAATTCCGTTATCAGCAAGCCGGGGCAGGAAAGACGCGGCACGAAAACGGCACGAAAATTACGTCTGCTTCATGCAACTAAGAAAAAAGTGGACAGGGTTAAGATTCGGTTCTGTGCCCCACCACCACTGCTACCACTGCGTAGCCGAGACCGCTAACCACCCCTCCAGCGCTGCATTGCGGCACCGTTGCAACAGGCGGCAGTAATGATAGGCTTCAAGGCTGCGCACGTGGTTGGGTTCAGCCTGGCGGGCGATTATATAGCTGGTGCTTGATAGGAGTGGGGCCACTGTCAGCGCTACGTAGTCTTCATCATCCCAAGTTGAATTACTGACGCCTACATCGTCAGGCGAGACACTAAAGCGTGGTGGGAGGAGCCAGTTTACTTCCTGCGAACTATGATACCATCGCAACGTAGCGATGGTGTCCAAACAACGTTCCTCACCCAAGTCCTCGACAACGTGATAGGCATAGCGAGTGGCGGCGGAACGAGCACGGCCAACTGCAGGCAACACCGCGGTGTAGCGAGCAAGACAGCAGCGGAAGCAGCGACAAGTGCAGCAGCGGGGAAAACAGCAATGGGAACTGCTCAACATTACACACGGACACATAACGCAGCAGCAATAAACTGAGCAACATTTTGCCGCAACTCTAAACTCTGCGACGTAACATAGCGACATAACTCAGCGACACACTCAGTGACAAGTAATACTTTCGAACTTACAAATCTTAAGAAATGCTTAGGTGACCCCATAGTATTCTGGAATGCGTTCTAGTTAATGCAACGTATCTCCAGTAACGCAGGTCAACCTGTTTAAGAAAGGCTACGAGATACAATGATAGAAGCGTTGGTGGTTTGTTACCAATGGCCTTTCTCACGCTGATGAATTTTTCTGTTATCGTTGAACAGATAATATGTCAGAATTAGTTGCCTGAAGTTATGTTATTTCCACAATTGCGTAATCTCGAACGTCAAATTGAGCACCTCATTGTACACCGAATGAAAATACCGCTACAATGACGCGGACTAAAAGAACAAGTACGACGGACAGGCTGGATAGCTGGATAGGAGGGGGGGTGCCTGTCCGTCGTACTTGTTCTTCTTGCAGTCCACGTCCTTGTAGCGCTCTTTTCTCTTCATCAAGTATGTTAAACCAACTCGCCCACATCAAGCTTCTGCTACATCGAATGGTCAGGTGGTGCTAGTGAATAGCAAAAGTTTTCGTGATGGCTTCGACCAAGCGGAAGCTATTTGTCTACAGTGTAACGAAACGCGCTGCCACTCACAAACCCTCTTGATGGAGCTGCGTGGCCGATATAGCATTGTCACGTCAACAAATGAAATCGTGACTCCTATATATTTTCGCTGCACACAAGCATACATCAACAGTACATTGCTATGTGAACGCCCAATCCACGAAAATAGCACTTCCTCAACCCTTCCGAGAAGGGCTTTAAAAACTTAGACGGCTCGTAGCGTAGCAACTTCATTCTCTCGAATTCCGGAGTGACAAAGGCTTACTAAATCTCCACCCGGATAAAAGGTGGTCAGCGGAGCCTTAGAGCTTCTAAAAGACAAATGCTACCTACGTGCTCATCGTATGCGTGAAAGTCACAGCAAAAGAGCCCAAAGAAGTTGTTGGACTAAAGAAACATGAATATGAACATGAACACGCCCGTTCACGTTTCCCGGGGATATTGCGTCAGCGCTGGCCGGTGCAGTCGCGCTGTTGCGGCTAGAAGATCAAGAGATTGATTCCTGCCAACATCCACTCCACTCACACCACTGATTCTTCTGACGAATTGCGAAGACTGAGTACCAGCTCGCCCGTTGGCTCGTCCCTGCGATGCTGGAAAGTGCAACGATGTAGAGGCAAAAGGGTAGCTGAACAGTAACGGGAATGCCGCAGAGGGTGCCGCAATACCAGGAAAGTAGGCGACTGTGATCCAAGCGCTCCTAGAAAGTGTACGTCACGTACGGTTGTCACTGGGTGAATCCCTTCGCATTCCATAGGAATGTATTGAGTGGTCTCTAGATTTTCTCTGGCACATGCCCAAGCCTCACCTTGTTGGGAATATTTACTCCGCCATGTTTTATCCTTTTGTCTATTAAAGTATGCTGCTGTGGCATTTCCATCAGCACTAAAGAAGGAACCAGTAAATCAGCGCGGTGACAAGGTTACCGCGGGTCGCTGACTGTTAGCGGGACAGATTTTGAGTTTGTAGACATTGTTTGCGGGGATCCAGATATTACACCCTGCTCATTATTTTGCTGATTTCCATCTGACTTTTGATTTAAAATGCCGCTCTCCACGTTCCATTGAAAACAATTTTCATACACTGTAATCGCTATGGTACCGTCTAGGGAACGTTATACCATAATATTCTTTTTTATAAGTTTACTATTGGAGAATATAGCAGATATTGAAGTGTCGTGTTTCCTAGCTTCCTGGAGGCGAGCTTCTCTGCCAGCGGCGATACTTGCTCTTTTTTTTTGCTTCATTAGCGTGTACTAACAATATTTCTTGCCTCCATTTTCTCATGCCAAGACGGAGGAATCGTGGTACTGTTACGCCGCGTTCGTTGTCTTCTTTTTACAGCGAAGCTGTTTATGGCTAGGGTTCCGTGCGTTCTTGTTCTGCGCTTGTACTAACCGCAGTCCAATCCCAAGTTAGCACAATACCATGCCAATCTGCGACGTAGGCTTCAAGCACTCCACCAACTTGCAAAAGTAAGTTTCACACTTTGCATCCAGATACAACCCGTGTCATGTATTAAGCTGATAAGAACAGATACTACACTTAAGCCCGTGTCGACCATGTCTACGTTCGCACCGCCCTCTCGTTGTCGGCGTTCCAGGCGCTTGCATATCTACTTTCCTTCCCTTCGGCTCTCACGTAGTGGTGCTTCCGTCGAAACGTCACGCCTGTCTAGTTTCCTCCGGAGTCTCGGGGCGGCGGTCCCGTCGTCCACGATAATGTATATAAAAGTAAGGGCAAATGAGGTCGTAAATTCGTTCAAAGTCCTTTCCCACCTTTGTGTTGTGTGCTGAACAGCTTCACTGGTGATCCACCTTCACAGAGTGGAATAGATTTTGATTTTTTCTCTTCCTCTTTTTGATGAGTGACGAAATTCCTATGGCGGTATTGCGTGTTGCGCACTGACCGAATTACCGAGGTCACGTGTACTAACCCCTAACATTGAAGGCTGTTCGTTTTACGCAGAGGCGTTTCGTGTGACTTTGAATCTCTGGCTGGAAGCGGTCTCTCTCGAGAGGAAGGGCGCACGGGCTCCCGCTTGAATTTTAACCTGTTTTCGCACCGTGCTAGCATTTCATATATTGTAAATGATATTTCCCCCCACATGGTCTTAACGCTGCGTTTATCCCTTTACAAAGCCGAGACGAAATGAGAGGGGCTTTAGGGTACCACACGGTGAACACACCTTCGTGTTAATGATAAGCGAAAACAAAGATAAATCTGGCTACCGGCATGTGGCATCTACAGAGGGATGATATTTCTTGCTCATCATCATTTATTCCAAGCCATTACCTGCGTCGATTCTTAGAACGGCTGCGATGCCTACCTACGTTGTCTTCCTTTCTCCCGCGTGCAAACTTGCGCTACTGTGCCAACGCCAAGGCGTGACCTTGTTCCTAGCGCCTTCAATCGCCTCGTCCAAAGTTGTGTACGCAATTTGGTATTGATGCGAAAGCATCAAATGACCCGTTGAGCGAAAAAGCCGGAGTCTGTAGCCTAAAAAAAATTAAATTATGGGGCTTTACGTGCCAAAACCACTTTCTTATTATGAGGCACGCCGTAGTGGAGGACTCCGGAATTTTTGACCACCTGGGGTTATTTAACGTACACCTAAATCTAAGTACACGGGCGTTTTCGTATTTCGCCGGAGTCTGTAGCCTGTAGTAGCGAAACAGAACCTAAAGCCCCACTGGCTGCCACGCCACGTTACGAGCGCGCCTCGACGAAGCAGAGCGGGCGAATGGCAGCAGAGCCAACACCCTCTAGAGAACTTGAAGCCTTAAAGCTCACCCTCTCCCCTTGAGCTACGTCACGCAAAAGAGACCTACATAGGAGTTCCGTGGAACGTGCTACGAAGCTACGAGCAGCGCACCTGTGTTGAAAATGAAGCGCGGAAGATATACAATGGTTAACTCCGGCTATTCGGAGAAGACCGAGAGGCCGACGGCGGCGACAACCATTCGATTAGTTCCAGAAGTCCTGCCGCTCCTTGAATAGCTTCGGGGTTAAACAAGTGCCGGCATGCTGGGCCATGCTGTCGCATGATTCCGAACGCACATTTTTTCTTGACGTGACCAGCGCATGTAGTATCAACACTTGTGCTGTGCTTGCGATTGTGTGCACAGCGAGTCTTCATTGCCCCGGAATGTGGAGTGCCATGCCAAGATATGCCTAATCAGTTCTGCATGCCCAATTGCCGGAGCAGTTACGTGTACAAATCGGGGCAGAAAAATCATGTCTTAGTTTCCGCAAGATGAAGAAGCCCAGAATGCCTGGATTAGGGTGCTACCACGTGCAGACTTCATTGCATTACCGCATTCCAGGGTAAGATGTTCAGAACTTCTTTAAATAGTTACTTTTGAAAAATACGAAAAGGTTAACTGCTCCATTACAGGAAGTGCCTTTACAGAAAGTGATGATTCCTCAGAGTTCGACCCCAGCGAGGATGGACAGAAATGTGAATTTGTGTTAAGGCACCTTTTGTGGTGTAGCACTAATATTTATTGAAGAACTACTGCTTCAAGATGAATGACAAAATATTGGATGCCAATGTTAAGGCAAGGAAAACCTGAAACTCTGCCCAATAAGGCAGCTGTTTACTTGTAAGTACCTGCACGAATGTTTTATATGCCATTTCTAAACTTACTTGAGTTGCTGTAAGTTAGTTGACTGCGGTAATAAAATTGTTCATATGCAATTGTGAAGCTAATCAAGTGCGTTACATTCATCATTGCCGCGCCATAAAAAACATAAGTACAAAAATACAGACGGAAAAGTTTTTATGGATTGAATTTATTTTAAGTTATAGGTATGAAGTATGGGGGTATAATAATAATAATAATAATAATAATATTATTAATAATAATAATAATAATAATAATAATACTTCACAAAACACGTACATTACAAAGACGGCAAAGCGTGACGCTATAAAAAGCTGCTAGTATCAATACCTGCACAAGCTTTACAAAGCTGTTTTGTATCTGTGCCTGTAAATAAATGCTTTGTAAGGTGTCTGCTGCTCATTCCGCAGTTTCGACTGAAGAAAAAGTGTGGAGCAGTCAATGGAAGCATACTGCTGCTAGGTGAACGAAGCCGCGATCCCTTCATTCAACCCGTATCTCCAAGGGTGCCGCCGGCCTCTTCTCCGTGACGTCACTCGCCGAGCACTCCGGCCTTCTTGTCTAGGAGGTGTTGACAGAGCTGCTCGTGCTGTGGCGCGCCAGATGTTGAGTGAGGGGAAAGGCCTACCCAGAGGAGCCACGTCAGCCTCACTCTCGGAAGGCCGTGTTATTCGGGCATTCCTTGTCCGCGAAGGTAAGGCCAAATCAAAGCGTGCCTTGCGTCTTAACGGGCTCGTTGCCCGCGAAGAGTTTCTATAACTCGAATGAACGTAGGTACAGAAACATAGGAAGGAACAGGAACATAGAAAATGTAAATTTCTTTTCTTCGTAATTATTGCAATCAATATTAAAATTGTGCATATTCTGCAAGTCTCTGATATAATTTATTGTGCAAAAGGGGAGCATTGCTGATTGACAAATAAATAGGTAAATAATTAGTCTGTTTTTAGAATGAGTTACCAGAAAATGCACAGTACTTCATCATATTACCTTGTGCTCCCTGCGGTAGAGTGTTGGTTGCCTGGTAACTTTGTAGAAATGTACACCACCTATCATAATTCACGCATGCAGCGGCTGTTGGCGCTCACGCACGCACGCACGCACGCACGCACGCACGCACGCACGCACGCACGCACGCACGCACGCACGCACGCACGCACGCACACACACACACACACACACACACACACACAAACACACACACACGCGGTACCCGGGAACCCATCTTTGCGAAGACGCAATTTATATGAGTTTCGTCTTGTTCTGATGGATAAATTGTAGCTGTAAATGTGTCGCATAGGATGCCATGTCGATCTCAATCATTGTTCAGTAAATAATGTACAATAAATTGGGGTAGAAACTCCTCACAGGCCAAATTAAAATATGACGACGACGTGCTTCGTCAGTTTCGCACGAGTACGCCAAGCGTCGCAACGAAAAACACAAACAAACAGAAGCGAAAAATTATATGGTGGGGTTTTACGTCACAAATCCACAATCTGATTATGAAGCATGCCGTAGTGGGGCCACTCCGGGATAACTTTGACCCCCTTGGGTTCTTTAACGTGCACCTAAATCTAAGTACACGGCTGTTTTCGCATTTCGCCCCAGTCGAAAAGCGGCAGCCGTGGCTGGGGCAAACACAAGTACCAATCGGTGATGCACACTAGGTGCAAACGGAGTAGAAGTACTAAGACGGGAAAGAAGAGAGTGCTGAGCCCATCCCCTTCCGTGGGTACGTGCCATAAGTTGAAGGCGACAACAACAACCGTGAGAGCGGCAGGGGAAGCGTCAACAAGAGGAAGACACGTTGGCTTTTAAAATAAGAGGAAGCGGCTAGGGTGCAGAGGCGCGAGCTTGACGGGAGTTTGGACCCGTGCTCACGAGGCCTGTACCCAGCTGGCTCTGTATTTCGCTACGACCTGGCGTCTTCTTCGTAGCAGTCTGTGGTCGGCCCGGTCCTGACGGCTTTCCCAAAGCCAGGCGACGAGGCGTGGAAGAGCAGGTTGGCGAGTGCCTCGACCGGTATGCTAAGGGCATCCACTCAATCTGCGAAGCCGGTGACGTACCGTTGTGAGTACTTCCCGACTGCAAAGTGACAGTCGAGCGCATCGTCATGTCTGTCGTCTGTAACCAGCTACTCTATTCTGACTCCTGTCTCATTCGGTTCGTGCCATCGAGAACTGGATCGCTCAAAGGCCATCATCACCGCTAACTGGTGAATTGCTTATTTCCTTGTGGTTTCCTTTGCTCTTGTTATCCCTTGATAACCTAGTGAACTCTCCTCTGACGCCATAGCTTGTCATTGTATGTCATGCCGTGACCATTCCTCTGTATTTTATATGTAATGCTAGCCTAAAACAACTCCTTGTTTGCGTAGTGTATTAAAACGTGAGTGTTGGCTTTTTTTATTCCTAAAGTCATCTTTCGTCCATTTGCCAGCGGGCTTGTCTTGGAGTAAAATCAACGTAGCACAACATCTCTGCTGCGTGTGTTTAAATGATCTCTAAAAAACACGTGACAGTATTATACCTAAGTATAGTACATCAGGATGTTTATTTCTTGCTTCTCTTCTTGGGGGGCGGGGGAGGGGGAGGGGGGATGGATATTGCCATGCTGTTGGCACTCGGAAAGTCTAAATAGCACCAACGCCACCTTCACTTTTAGAGCACACCGTCGTCGGGCAGCAGCGAGGATAAGGAGCAGTGATGTTTACCATTACAGTGCAGTTTGCATCGCCATCTCGAATTTTGACAGGCTCACTGCAACTAGAACGAAAACAAATGAAGAAATGCATTGTAGCTGCTGGCAACATGGGATTTCTCGGAATTATGCTTGAGCTAATATATGTGAAGTGAGACACGCACAGGAAGCAGAACCTCGCACTCTACAGCATTGTTTGATAGATTTGAAAACGACAGCCTGCTAAAGTTAGACCGCTCTTCTTCCGAGACGGGACCATTGTCACTCAGAAACAAAACTCGTGTGCGGTAGCGTAATTCCTGCCCCGACTTTTCAATACTTCGCGTTCTTTGGCTAAGTGCCTGGGGTTATTTCCTGCTCCGTCGCATATGTCCTTCCGTTTTGTGTGCTGAAAAAACCGCACCGCTATCTAGGCTGCAAGAGCTGAATTTCACAAACTTTCTTATGCCTACCGCCACCTATTTGCGGGCATTCTGTCAGCCAGCAAGGGAGTGACGGTTAATACAGATATTTCCCTAAACTTCGTGCTTTTGGTTTCAAACTCTTCGTGACTTTGTCAACTCATCATTTCTCATCATTCCTGTAATCTTTTTTCTTATTATTTTCCCACACCTGTGGACTTCATTCTGCCATAGGCTTTCATACAGGTATACTGAGCATACTAAACATAAATATGGCATGACAGTTGCTGAAACCAGCTATCCATTATAGGTACTAAATAAATTTTTCTTACACATGACCATGCTTTGGAAATCAAGACAGTGGCGTCCCATGGGTGTGCTAGCATCGCAACGCTTCGTTAGAGATGCTATGTTACCTGGAATGCGCACTGTTTTTAGCAGAATGATACACCCTAAACATAAGGCGACTGCACTATACGAGAGCGTTCACTGTAGCTCCGACCTTCAACCGGACATCCTTTAAGTGAGGCATCACTTTGGTGCTCCCCATGGTACTAGGACTGCACTAATTGGTATGACCGACAGTGCTGCTTGCGATGCCTGGGGCTGCGAAGAGAACGTCGAGCCGCTGTCCTCGATTTCAATCACAAAGGTAAGCACTGTTCAACGCATTGCGACGACTGGACGACTGGCCGCTGTCCGTGCAGGCGTGACTCGAGCACTGTCCTGGTGAGGCATTCTATAAGAGTCAAGTGGCACTGCAACAGACCTTTATTTTGAAAGGTGACTTCGTAGATCCTAAAGTGCTCCCTTCAACATCACGGTGCTGGTCTATGCTCCAGCCTGGTGGCGTAGCCCGAGACTAGCTATATATCTAAAGCTTTTTCTTTCTTTTTCTGTTAATGTCTCTTTTTTCCGTGCTTTCTTCATGAACCCAGTCTATATGATGGGAAAGCGTGCTTTGTAGCTACGCGCATAACTTCTAATTCATTTGTCCAACATGCAGTCAAGCACGTAACGCACATGGTAAATCCTTGAAGAGCAAGCAGGCGCCTGACTTCCTATCTTGGCATTAGCTGCGGTGGCTACGAATACATCTGCGTGCCCGCGAGTGCGTCACCTACAGGGACATCGTTCCTGTCTCGGTGCAGAAAATCATGCTCGCTATATATAGCGTTCCAGTAGCTTTCTCACTGGCCTATTTCGCCACCACGTTCGCCGCCAACCGCACCTTTGCTGACTTACGGAGATTAGGTAAGCAGCTAGGACTTTCGTTCTCGTTCTTTCACGCTTGGTATGTATTCTTACTTAAGTACGGATGCATAAATTTTTTTACTCGGAGAGCCATTTCTTCGCAGAAAAGTCACTGTAGCAGCGCTTACGGGCTGGCTCAATGGGAGTTTCAGTATGCAAGAGACCTGTTGCAATGAGTATTTGCACTTTGCTTCTGGAACGACATTCATTTCATGAAATGTCCAAAGGGCGTTAACACTGCTGTTCCTTACCTAATTAGCATCACATTAGGAAATAGCGACAAAAGTTAAACTTCTCGGAAATATTTCAACTGGAACGCCTGAAACACTTCATAGCTGAATGAGGAAATGCAGTTCTTGACAAACGATTAATAAGGTAACAATATATGAGGTAGTACATGAAAACGAACAAGCAAAGTTTGTACATATATTAGCAGCTTCAAAATGCGAGCAGCTGTGCAGCTTGAGTAGCTTAATTTGTACCACATTGCTACCTAGACCAAACGGTTACAAAATCCTGGCACGGTTTCCTATACTGATAATTTGAAATGAACAGAACACTCACTTCTGATACCAAACTGTCTGGCTCGGCCCCACGCAAAAGCCCCTCACGCAGCTATTGGTGGGTTGCCCATAAGTTCCACTTGGGATGGTCATGTTTCTGAACAGACAGGAATCTGAAGATGCGTACAAGTGGGTTACCGCACTCTGTCGGTTTACATGAGCCGCAAATTGTACCTAACATGCTTATTTAGAAGCCACCAGTATTTCACCCATTCGGAAAGGTGGTGTGGTTTAGAGTCCCCTGTCGCATGCATTGGCATTAGAACAAGACAAATATATATTGAGACACTGTAGTAGATAACGGAACATTGTTGATCTCGGTATTCTGGAATAATGTTCCATGATTAAACGCAGAATACGTTTAATTTCTCGGTATACATAACACAGGTCGCCGTCAACATCACCGCTGATTATCGTCAATACGAATATAACAACCGAAATATACGTTTACATCGATATCGATTTCCATCTTTTCTGCAGTTGTGCTGCTGCTATCTGAAGCTGCTATACTATCGCACAGATAAATATAACATCAGGTATTCCAGGAGTTCACGTGAGAAATACGAATTCAGTCGATGCTTGTTGAAGGATTCGCAAGAAAGGATGTGCAGAAAGCGCGGGACACTTACTTAATGTGCCCTAAACTAGAAATCCTCACTTTTTACACATTTAAATAAAATTAAGAATCATTTTGCTGTATACTTTCTCTAGTTTCATTGCCGGCCTGGTTAACGTGGTTGTTTGTAATGCAATTCTAACCCCTACGTATCCTTTATCGTTCTAGCTTTCAGCATTACTCGTATACTGAGGCCTAGTTCACTACCTGAGTCATTATTATGAACATCATTATCACTGTTCTATTTTACATCTATCTCAGAACATAGGCCTACCCTCCAATTTTCACATGCTGCAGGAAGCCATGCCGTTCTTCTGCTTTCAAATTCATTGTCACACGAAGCCCCCAAAGCACCGGACATCTAAGAGTGCGTTTTCCTCCTAACTATAGGATAACCCCAAGCAAATTTCTAAAACAGACACGAATGTGAAGCAGGCAGACACGAGCGCTTATTCTTGCTTTTCTTTGTGCGTGTATGTGTTCGTGTCTTTTTAGTAATTTGTGATTAGCTACCAATATTTACTACGCACGAACAAATAGCCTAGCAATGAGTTCTTCGAAAGTGTGTTTCCCTCTTCTCGGCACAAGTTCTATAACTCTGGCAGACCATCGATTTTCTTTAAGTTTTAATCTTCTTCCGCTTACTCTCCATCTTTAGCTGGAAATATTGCAAATTATTTGTCGTATTAGCTAAATAGAATGGCATTCCAAATTAACTGCGAAAAATACGGGACGGCTTTTCTCATGTTACATTTCTTTTTTCTTACTTTTTAAGTGGGCATATGAAAAAGCATGTGGAACTGCCTTCCAAAAAACAGCTACCCATACTATTGTCCCACATATATGTAGCTTTTACGCGGAACCCCTTTCTTGCACAAGCGGACCACACACAATGTAACAGACAATAGGATGTTCCGGTTCGCTGTGGTTCTGTTACATTGCAGTCTTCGTTTACACTGAGAACACTAATGGCCTGTTTATATATGACGTGTGCACGCATGCAATATGCAATCGTTCATCCAAAACATTGCTGAAATGGCGCCTGGCGCAAGCAACTAGTTGCCCAGTAATTTTTTTTTCAAAGCTTGCTATCTTCCTACATGGATACAAGAAATGAGACTACAACTGTACCTTCATTAAGTAAATAGTTTGGGTATATTTATATGCTCGCTGCTACCTTTCCTGAGAAATATTGCGTTTTAGTAATTAATTTAATTGTTTCTTATTGCACCTGAGTAGTCAGTTACTGATAATGAGGCTTCATTACCTTGTGCTGTATGATAACCCCCACTCTTAGCATCAGAGAAGGCAGGGCAAGGTTGAAAAGACGCAGAAATACGAGACAGGTGGCGACTCCACTCTGAGCTTCATGCACCAGCTTGCCTTGACGTCCTAGATTTTGACGGTGTTTGCTTGGTACTTGTAACGGTGTCAAAGTCCGACCTTCCCAAGTTTCGAGAAATTCTACTGGGACACAACGTTCCAAATAGAGAATATTCCTTGAAATATGTGACGTCACACTGGCGTAGCGGCGCTGAGATTTTCGTGCGAAATTCAAGAAACGAAAGATGGCCTTCAGTTTTTCTAGCAATAATGAAAAAATCTACCGCAATGTTAAAGAAAAACGATTTTTCAAAGAAAAGCGCCGACACCCCTTGGTGTTCCGGCGCGCCGTAAAAGGCCCTAAATATGGTTCGAGTACAGGTGTATAACGGTATCGCGAACAGACTAGCGTTGTGGTTGTCCTGTAAAACTGAGTAGCCATGTGGTAATGTTCTTGTACTAACATCAAGAAGCCGATTAATGATCATTCAGAGAAACGCTGCGGTTGGAGCATGCAAAAATCAAACTCCCAAAGGAACATATAAAATTACAGACGGAATCCAATATTCAAACATCAAATTATTTTATAATAATGAAAGTATCAGGCACAACGAATGGATTGCTGGTTGCTCTCAACATAGCTTCCGTCACTTCTGTAACAGCAAGGTAAGGTTTTGTACTTCACTACGGCAATCATTCCAGTAACTACAACAGGTTTAGACATTACCAGTAATAGACGGTCTCGAAAGCAAGAGAATACGCGAATTCTAGGTACCCGCGTTTGTCTTTGAATACGTACTATTCTCCATTGGCACTTTCTCATAAACCATTTGACCCTGCGAAACGCCGCCAAAAAACATTTTCGTTGAAAAAACAACAAAAGCACAGAGCATACATCCTAGGACGTGCATAATTGGTACAGCTTATAACTGGGTTTTACTATAGAATGAGATGGCAGCTTTACAGGACTGAGTTTTATTTTAAACGCCAATATTTATATGCTATGCGAAAGATCCGCTGTGAAGAATTTAACATCTTATTTTGTTTAATGCGTCTGCTTTCTGACATACGTGTCTTCAAATATTGTTAAATGCACAAGCACACCAAAAAATGCCATGACGACGGGGCTCCTTATAAGCCGTTCGTATTTCACGTGAACTTCACTTACCGGTACACGGTTCATTGATCGAGCTCTTGGACGACTTCAATCAGATTTAATATAAATCGATTTACAAGATGGACGTCAAAGGGTGAAGTGAAGTTAGGGGGCAATGTACGGTACACCAGGCTTAAGAGTATAACTACTGCAAAAAAAAAACTATGATGTCAAAAGAGTCAAGGGTGGGTTTTAAAATATCTTACAACTAATTTTTATGCTGCCATTTCTTTAGTGCAACGGAAAGCTTACCGGCCCCAGTGTCCAATACAGCGGTAATGCGGAAAACGCCGTGCAATAACTTTTCTTTTTTTAATTTTCCAATCGGCATTCGGGATGTAGTCGTACTCAAGAAACATGCAGGAAACCATGATAGGTGAGCGCGATAGCGATTCTACACCAGCATTGGTGGAGAGCAGACAGCAAGGGTGGCTCTTGCAGTAAGAAAGTAATATTTTGTTTATAAAGACGATGTTTCTGAGGTTGATGTTTTATGAAGCGTTGAATTATTTTTACAGTAATAGCTAGTGTCCGAATCCACGTCACAGCGATGGCTCCCTCCTAGAAATACAGACAGATCTCGAAGGCCATGCTTTTGCTGGCTGCATGCTGCCGCGTGCTGCCTGCATGCGCCTGCCAAAGATAAGTGGTAGGACATGCTAGTAGTGCTGGCACCCAGTGACGGCACACTTTGGTCGATGGTATATTGTATCTCACAAAGAACACAGAACTTCGGGGACTAACTTGCAAACTCGCGCGCGTACAAAATTCTTAATCTGCGCCGCCATGCACTGAACACCTTTGCCCGGCTGTACCGCTCCACTCATTACCACGAAGGCAGCGTCGCTCGTTAGCGTGCGCTTTTGTTTACTTCGCAGTACGCATAGAATGAATCTCGACAGCTTAATAACATACTGAATGTAATTTTAAGCAGTAAGTATGCTGTTCTTAACAAAGGCCGACTTACGCACAGTAATCTCACATACTGAATCCGAAGTTCGAAGACTTGACGGCCAGGCCGCGCCACTTTCTTTTTCATACTATATTTGCCAGTTTAAACTATAATTCTTGCTTAAGTCGCGAAAAACGTTCTGGATTCCATGACAATAAATCATGGTAATTTCCTTTTACTCAGCGTCTCACAACACATTCTGGCCAGTTGTCAGTCCCTTTAATCGACCATCGATGTTCACAAAAACCGCCAAGAACGTTATCAATGACCTCAGCTTATGTAATCAAGGAAGTTCGGCTTGTAACTTTTCTTATCTTTTGGTTTCTTAACCTTGCCATATTCACAATATAAGGCAGACAAGCAGACGTAAATGGTTTTTTTCCCTGTGCTGAAAAATTACTATCAATATCGGCAGCAGTACACTTGCGACATCCCAGGATGATTTACCTCCGGATAAGAACGTTGGTAGCAGTTGTTATTGGTATAATTTTAAATTCGGCACATCTGGAAGTCTATACTTTTTTTCTTCATTTGAATGTTTCTGGAGGACGTAGTTAACTGCCGAAACTCATAGTCACATATGTTTGTGATATGTCATTTCTCTTTTCTTAGGGGGGGGGGGGGACGTGCCGTAAGCAGGAATGATGTATTTTGGCCATTTTCTAACTATGCGAAATTGCCTACGCTCTTTACACAAATAATAGCTGGCTTTAAAATTCTTGGTAAATAAGCGCACAAATAGGCCTTGCACCACGTACGTTGCGTCACACCATGTTAGGGAGACTAGATTATTTACAAGGGGGTCGCCTTCTTCTATCATAACAAAATTGTTGTAGTAATTGCTAAATAATTGCTTTATTGAAAACACAACCAATAACGATTGTGACTTAAGTTAAATACTTTCGTTAAAGAACTTTTGCACCCTTGCACTCGCACCCAACAGCTACGTCGTGCCGGGTGAGACAGGATTATGTCGCACTTCGAATTTACACACAACCTTTTGGCGACGCCGGCGCTGGAGACAGAAATTCGCCTCGATTGCCCACAGAACTGCTATCGTGATAAAATTTAAATTCTACAATATTACATGCCAAAACCACGATCTGATTATGAGGCACGTCATATAGTGAGGGACATCCCGAATTATTTTGACCTGTTGCGGTTTTAAACCTTGCGTGGTACAGGAGCGCGTGTTGCGTTCCGCCCACTCGGACGGTGGCTGCGGAAGCCAGGATTGAAGGTGCGACATCGAACTCGGAAGCGCTACGCCTTAGCCACTGCGCCACTGAGGGGAGTACTTTGTCAATTTGTAAGCGGTTGATTACGATTTCGGCTGATTACAATCAGGCGTAATACCTTGGTGCAGTTAACTCCAGCATTCAGCTGTTGAGCACGAGAACGCGCTACGTATGCAGCTGGGCATGGTGGTCACGTTTCGGTGCTTTCAAAAAGGCTAAAGCTTCCGCGTAGCTATATTTCGGACCACATGACTGAACGGCAGGCCGTCAACATTTATGCTGAACACTCCACAAAGGCCACCCTCAAGTGTTCAGGGCGTTTAGCTCAATCATTTAGTCACTTGATATTCAAGAATGATATTGTGTCTGCTGTCCGAAATACTTACGCGAATGATAATATATGCGGGTGTTATACTTCTCAGTGATCTGTTTTTACTAGAGGGCACAAGCGCTCTAAATGTCTGTTTCGTTGCTTTGAGGTGAATATTTTGTGACCGTATTGCTTCGTTACGCTGATGCTGCGCGCATTCTGCTTCTTGAATTCCCCGCGTTCATACTACCATCTACATTTTCTTCCATCATTTTATCTGGCCGCGACTGTTGTAACGTTATCTTTTTGTTTGTGATGACAGGGCAGTGCCAGTTTCTGCGCAATGTGAATTTTTGGTATCGGTTTCATACTACGTAACAACATTCGTGATTGGATCAAGGCGTGTCATATTTCAGTCTGAAAGTGCTTCGCGAACATTGCGGTGCACTTTTGGTTCGACGCGCACACTGTCGCTTGCCGCGGAGGAAGTGCGCTAACGGAAGCGCACTTCCTCCGCCTTCCCTTGCCATTCATTAATTCATTCATTCATTCATTCCGCCTTTCCATTCATTTCAGTCGTATACAGCTTCATTTCGGCGTCCACAAGCTCGTTCAATAAAATACACGTTCAGCTGTGATATGGTTCGTCCGTTGCTTTTCTGCGCACGGCGTTCGTGTGCATGCGACATCTGGTGGACGTGCGAGTAAAGTGCCCTGAAATGGAAACCGTATTACAGCGTCCGTGGCGACAGTGGGAGGCTTCCTACTTCACATTCCACAAACTAAACATATTGAGCAATATTCTGGCGGCTCCATCCGGGATGCCACGTTAGCTCGGCTATTACTTTTTCGGACTCTTGCATTAAGCAATTTTCACATTTGCCAAAGCAAGGCAGCTTGAGATTGACTTTATCTCCTAAAATTACTAAAATATAATTGATTTCAACTTCCACACCTGCTCAAAAATTATGCGCTTAACGTCCGATACAAGAGCGTATTATTACTACTTCGATTTAATATTAGCATTACTCATCAGCAAGAAGGCTCCGTAGCTCTTCCGGGGCGCTATATTGATCATTAATCAATTAATGTATTTATTAATTTATTAATACATTCGCTTCAAAACTACCAACACATGCGAAGGAATCGTGAACTGGACTCATTCCAAAACAAAAAAGTTGGGCAGCATGTTACCCTTCTGTAACACGTTAAGGCCTAAAACCTGCTGCACACTTGGTAAGGCATTTGGTTATACGATTGGAGTTGTTGTTAGACATAACGAGTCGCAGTGTAAAGTAAACGTGTGGCAAGCCACGTCGTTGGCTTATTTGGTGCCTTGCATTAAGAAAAACCAGCCAAAAAGAGAAAAGACGCACACAGAAAACTTACAAAAAGACAGGAAAGAGGCTGGGATACCAGCTGTTTATTCGACAGAACGGGGCTCTAGTTTATAAAGGGTACACTGTCACATGAACATCGTACAATCAGCTTATCTCAACCAGTCGTCAAGTAAAAACCAATAAATTTCAAAGGCCGCATGCACCCTCTTTCTGCCAAGGCATCTCACATCAGGCAGTAGGAGATAAGTCTTGCGCGGAAGGTTGCGCTGGAAATGTGGCCGATGCGAACATGGTACTTGAGCAGTGTGCGCATTGGAATACAGGCAATGGCCCATGATATGAGATAGGTATTCTAGTAAATCACTTTGTTGGGTTAGTTGGTGCATTGCATTAAGAATGCAATGCCGCCTATCGTAACCGCCGTCGCGAGGAAACGGATGTGGATGAAGCGGCGGCAGCGGCGATACGAGAGCCACACGCGGGCCTAATGCGATGCGGGCGTTCTGGGATTGCAGAATTGGTGGAGACAGAGGCGGCTGCCGCACGTTCAAGACGAGCCCTCGCCTTGAGAGGTGAATGCACAGAAGGGGGCGAGAAGGAGGCTCCTGGCGATGCCGAACGAGCGGAGCGAGCTTCTAACAGCGCTTTCCAGAGGGCTGGTCAAGTCGCGATCGGCACGGCCGCTGTGGAGAGAGAAACAAGGGCGACACACTAGAGTGACGGCCAAGTACACGAAAGACTTTGTGGACAAACCCGCTGGTGCAGTGTGTGAAGTGTGTGACC
Organism: Dermacentor variabilis; assembly: GCF_050947875.1. NCBI lineage: Eukaryota > Metazoa > Arthropoda > Arachnida > Ixodida > Ixodidae > Dermacentor > Dermacentor variabilis. The sequence goes on along the minus strand of NC_134575.1, from coordinate 22,715,142 downwards.
AAATTTGGTTCGAAGGGTGCTTGAAAACAACAGATTAGCAGAAAGTTCTCCAGAAAGTTCAGCCCCGGATCAGCAGGGCGTTTTTATCAAAAAGTTCAAACAGCGTATCAACAAAGCGCTCATCACAAAGGTCAACACCACTTATTCTGCAGAAAGTTCAACAGAAAATTCAACCGCTGATCAGCAGAAAGTATAACACAAAGTTCAGCAGCCGATCAACAGAACGTTCAACTACTCTTTCGCCTTCACATTTTTAAAAACTTATAAGCACCCTTCGTAATTTTTTTTTAGCTTACGGTAGTATTAGCCATTGCTGATGATGATATTTCTTGCGCCACTCGACTAGAAGCCGTGTTTTTTGGGTATGAGCCATTGCAACGAGCCCTTTAATGCTTCCGCCTTAAAATTAGGCAAAGAAACTGCTTACGTGTAGGAAGGCGAAAGCATTGTAGTCGCTGTTGCGAAACTTTTTCGCGTAGGTACTCGTCCGCATGTCGTCGTTGACGTAGTAAACTTGCACCACGTTCCTTTTGAGACATGATGGTGGTGGTACAAACTCATGATTTGACGTTTAGAGTGTTGTTGTTGTTGTTTCCTGTCACGTACGCGGCTCTTGCCCACAATATGGTGGATTGGCCAGAAAATAGACAGGTGGCGAGCAGCCGTCCTATTTTGTATTGAAGGATCGCTAGGGCATGATAGAGGACAATGATGACTTGCCCACGATCAAAAGCGTTGCGCGAGTTTTTTTTTTTTAATATAGGGAGGACACGATGCCTGGTTCTGTAAGACACTGAGAAATATGACGTCAATCCGAGAATTTCTAGATTTTTACTCTTTCCACCGTCGGCCATTTTTGGTACCATGTTTTGGTCACGCCGTCATCGGATTTCGAAGAAATGGTGCGCACGATGCTTCCGCATTAAAATAATGGCAGTCTTCCAAAATAAGACAATGTGCGACGATTACGATACTCCCTAACGTGACACTTGAGCGCAGCTTTGCACGCGTTTTCATTTCGCGACACGTTGAGGCAAAGAATGTGAGACCGAAATCACAGCATCGACTGGCAGTGGGCCACTGCTGTCAGTGCGTTCGCAGGGAGAGGGGAAATAAGTGCACGCTGGCATGATGAGCGACATCGGAGCCAGCTGTGGGAGAAGAACAAGAACGCGCGAACAAAGGCACGAACGCGTTCGCACAGTTACGCCGAGGGGCGCCAACGAGCCAGCTGTGGCAGAAAGGAACGAAGAACGCGCAGGCAGTGGGACACGCACGGTGATGGCCACGCCGACGCCGACGCTCAAACCAGTGTCGGGGGCATAAGAGCTGCACTCTATAACAGGCTGCTGACGTCAATCCTGTTTGGACTTGATGGACGTCAATGAATGGTCATTTACTCGACCTATATATATTTGCATGAGAAAGTAGGGTTTAAATGTCTATAGCAAAATATGCGAAAAACATCACGAGCTAAATTATGCAGCGGTCAGTACTCTCAAGTGCACTTGTTATTTTCTTAGCATTAATCACACTGACGTCCGTGCTTTCGCACTTAAAATATCTTAACACAACTTAACCTTAGAACCGTGCTGCTGCTTCATGACGTGCCGTTCAAAACCTACAACTTGCTTTGCGGCCAAACTTAGTGCTCAGCTATGGCTTTTGGAATCCATGTGCAGTGCGGCTTGAACAAGTAATTTGCCTAAAAGCGCATTCTATATGTGCATATAAAATGCGCTAATGTGGAATTTCCCAATAAACCGAATAAACAGAATGGAATTTTTTCAATTGCTCAAACATTTAAAAGGATCGGAAGCACAACTCTGAAGTTATCTTTGGTTTATTTGCGCAAGAGTTTCCGTCGGTAGGACGACCTTTTTTCGAGGGATACAATAAAATCTCGCGACATAGTCTCTTCATATATTTAGATAACGAAAGAAAGTATAATAGAGGAAAAAGGGAAAAAAGAAGAAAAGAGCGAGAGCAGGGCCTTAATCACATTATTCGTTACTTCCATTGGTATACACCGCGCCTTGGCGAAGTCAAACTCCTCATCATCGACAAGGTCGTTGACACATTCCCCAAGACAAGTGTCATGGGCTCAGGGAGTGAGTGGCGTAAAAGAAGGAATGCGGTACGCGTGATACCAGATGGTAGACGAACAAGCAAGCCATTTTGTGGTGTTCTGATCAAAAAAAGGCGTATGATAGACATGCATGGAGGGTTTCTTTTTTATACAAAGCAGATGGTTTATCAAAAAAGTAATGATACCGTTGAGCGTGCCGTTTTTTGCAGACGCGTGCCTAGGCGAGGCGGACATACTTTGCCAGAACAATTAATAAAAACTAATTGACTTGTTTGTTAGTGTCTTGGGAGCAGTTGTATAAATGGCCAATTTGGGGGCAGTGACGTTTTCATGCACACCCATTCTTTTTTTAAATCTTAAAAAATTGCACCTAATTCGAGTATTCATAATCAAATTCCAAAGCGCAATCGAGTCAATATCGAGGCTGAGCACGTCCCGTGGCGCATCAGATGGCAACACCCCGTAAAGAATTTCGTGCGAAGTTTGAATCATAACATGCCAGAGTAAATACTGCCCAGTCATAAATCCGCATCTGGTTGCCGTGACGTATATGTAACGGCTGCGAGTGGTCGAGACTTTCGGTTTTAAAGTTCCTTGCGATTGTTGTCACCGGCGTTTAGGTCTGATATGATAGCGGGGCCGCATTTCTTGCGGTTCCGCGGTATTCGGTTTCCATATTGCCTGGATTGGTTGCCTGGATCTCAAATAAGATGCACATTTCAGTATAAAAATATGAGGTTGTATTAAAACCTCAGTGCCTTCAATTTCGCCATTTAAACAGCTTCTCGTAAGGCACTGATAAAAAAAAGATAATTAATAAATTTTTGGTAACTGGTCTTCTTAAGCTTGCGTTATTAGCTGCAAGCTGTACCCTGCTAGGCTAGGAGCTCGTCTGCAGGTAGCCACGTTCGCTGCGCTTGTAGCATTTCTATTTAAAAACAATATTTCGTGTCTAAAAAACCCAAAATGACACCGTCCGCATTCTTCTTATGACCTGACTGACAAAAATCGGGCCCGTCTGTTTCGGGCCCCCCTCTGGAAACAGAGGGGCACGCTCGGAAAATATATTTTCCGAGCGTATTTTCTAATATATATATATATATATATATATATATATATATATGTATTATATATACTAGGACACATATATACCCACGAAAGTGGATGGGGAAACAGCGCCGCGGTAGCTCAATTGGTAGAGCATCGCACGCGAAATGCGAAGGTTGTGGGTTCGGTTCCCACCTGCGGCAAGTTGTTTTTTCATCCACTTTAATTTCCGTTAATTTATCGTTTCCTTATTTCATTTATTAAGCACAAGTAATTTCCCCTATGTTGTCCTTGGTGTCAGTGTTTGTTGGCTTCTCATGATATGACTATATATATATATATATATATATATATATATATAGAGAGAGAGAGAGAGAGAGGGAGAGAGAGAGAGAGGGAACCGAGGGTCACGCTCGGAAAAACACTTTTATGTAGCACCTTTTAAGCAACCAAAAGCTGTGTCGCGAGTTTTTTTTTTCATAATGCTCTACAATTTTCTCATTTGAACTTTCCATCTAAACATTTTATTTGAAAAGTTGATTAATTAATCAAGAGTAAATATATAATTCGGCAGAATGCAACAAATAATCTCAGTATCTCCAAGCGACGGCAAACAACATTACTTTGGTTCTGTCCAGCTACGTCGCATTTGCATATCTTTCAAATTTCGGTGCATGATAGTTCGGACACCCTGTATATTATCAAAAAAAAAATAAACCTATATACGAGGAGCTTCGCAGGCGCTGATGTCGTGCCAAGGTTGAATGAAGCATACATGCACTAAAGGCATACACACCAGTGAACTGAATGTGAAGTGAGAGTTAAGTTTTATTTTTATTTCACATCCGTTTTTACAAACTGTGCTTATTTTGTCTGCTATTTCTATTTCATGTGACGTGAAGAGTGAACACTTGAACTTTCTGGAATCAATGCGCGAACGGGATACGAGGTGCGTTTAAATTTTATTCAGGCTTCGTGCGGATTTTTTTCAAGTGTTTGCTTGTTTCAGGTGGTCTACGCTTAATATGTGCCATTTTGCTAAGGGAAATGAAGATGCTGGCACCGTCCGCGATGCTAAACTCTCGTACGCACTGGTATATTAGAAAAAAGCTATACCGGTTCTCCCACTTAACTAGGGCCAAACATTAAAAGCATGCAAATGACACGTGGCTGAAAAGAACCCAGTTAGTGTTGTTGGCCGTCGCTCGGATATATACAGATTTTTTTTCATTCCGGCGATTTACGGAATTAGTCATTACATAATTAATGAACTTCTTCAATAATATACTTAGCTGAAAAGTGTGAATGAGAAAATTGTAGAGCATTATGAAAAAACTTGCGATTCAGATTTGTACTACGCCTTACGTGGTGCACAAGTGTTTTTACAAACATGACTGAAGTCCGCGAATACACGCAAAGTGCCGCGAGCGGCTGGTTACGCGTCAGTTTTTTTGTGTATTCACGGACTTCTCTCGTGCTTAAAAAATACATTTATGTAGAATGTGTTGAGCGTAGCCGATGTGCAAAAATTACATGAGCCTATAGAGTAACGACAGATCTTTTTTAAGGTCCTGCATAAAAAGAAACAACTTGTATATAAACCCCCGCTTGCTTGTAGGGAGGTGCCGTTTACTAAACCAGAGGCTTGCGATCGACCTGGGACGCTTGTGAAACGTTGTAAGGCCTGTAAAACCGCAAAGCAAGCGCGCATGATGACGGAGATTATGGATGGTTGTAGACAGCTGCATTAGATAACACTCCGGAAAATAATATATTTCGCTCTAGTTCGGTGGTGTCCACCGGGCTTGTACATCAACTTACCCAGCTGTTACAAACAGCGCATTTTGGCAACTTTCCTGGAGGCCGAAGGTGCCCGTAACAACAAAGCATCCATTTAGTGAAGCAGTAGGTATTACCAAGTAAGTATAAGAATGGTTTACTGTAAAGGAACGGTAGCAGTGCTAACTAATGCAGATATATGACAGGCGGTCCCTCTGAGTTCAAAAGTGAACAGCATGAAGAAGGTATATTGGGCTCATCAAGGGCGCATCGAAAGGAATTTTGCTTTGAAATGACACTGAGAAAATACCAAGCAAAAACAAATTTATTATCATTCTTTATAAAAATGTTTGCCCATCAAATATATTGGTTTAAGCGTGGCATAACATTTATGATAAAAAGCCAACATACCGGCATAACAATCCTACCCTAGTTGCTTCTAGCATGTGGCGGTTGATGATGTAATGCCAAATGAAAGGAATTCTTCGTTTCTTAGCAAAAGTATATTGACGTCAAACTAGTTCGTAGTTCAGCTTGACATGTGAACGATGTTCATAAAGTTTACTGATTTCAAATCGCTGCCTGTACATTTACCAGATACTGAACGACTCGCGTTAATCGGCGGTGAATATCCGCGAGCCGATCTTCAATTACAAGTGCGACGTCAGTTATGGTTATATAGTTCAGTTTCAAATGTATCATGAAAGGCTATATAAACTGTAAAACATTTACACCGTTATTCACTTCCTCGGTGTAATTTCTTTTACTATGATATATAATCAACCTTAACCCAGTTCCCTAAATTGAGTCGTAGTCAACAGTAGCGAGTGCCCTCCAGGTCGAATCTTGGCTTGGTCCGTTACTTATTTGTATGCCCAGTCCGTATGGCCACAACCTCAGCACCCACCCCCTTAAAGTCCATACGGTGAAGCAAATTGAAACTTTGCGCATTTGTGCAGACCAAAGCACCAATTCTTACGAAGTGGGAACGTAAACTGTGATTTATTGTAGAAAAATAAACATAGGAATGTGGAGAGCGCCTGAGTTCTTCGCCCTGGCATGTGTTTAATGACAGGGCTTTGTAGCAGATCTCTTGCGGTTTCTGGTGCTGATATATGCCACAGTGCGTTGGCATATTTTGAGCCGGCACTTGCAGCTCGCCAGGCAAATGAGAGCTACACATTACAGCTGCACTGTTCCCTTTAACGCTGTTTCACACTGCGCTACTGCAAGCCGGACGTATAATAACCACTGAGCTATCGGGAATTGCAGGCTTAGCAGTTTGTGTCCGATTTGTAGACCGCGCAACGAGGTTTCGGTGAGTGTTCGTGGCCCCCAGAAGACGTTGGGTAGCAACAACTGGTATATAGATATAAAATAAGAATTCATGGGCGATTACGATACTCACTAATTAGAAATTTGAGCGCAGCTCTATGCGTGTTTTCATTTCGCGCTATATTGGCTGGCGTGGAGAATCGGTCTCGTGCGGCATGTTGCAAACGGAGAGAAGTTTATCGCCTTTGCCTCGCTAATCTGGAAAGCGCAAGAGCCAGCCCGTGAGGCAAGGGAGTGGGTAACGCGTGGGCGCAATTTACAGAAGCCGCTGCCGACAAAGCTCCCCGATGACGCGCGCTATTCTGTCGCCACCTCGTAGTCACCGTAGTCACAGCACTACAATTTTCTTCCCACGCTTTCGCCATGCACTCCTCCGCTTACCAGTGCTTCATGGTTCCGCCATCGCCTGGCTCCACTGGACCTTCCAAACGTCCTCTCCGCTTTCCTCTTCGCGCCCCTTCTCCCTCGCAGCTGGTTTCATGCCCCGTTGAGGGCCGCGTTTGCTCTTTCGCGGTGCTCGTTCGCTCGGTTACGTCGGGAATGCCGACGCTCGCCGCAAAAACGGGCGCCAAAGAGCTGCGCTCTAAAAGGCTGTTTAATAAAGCTGGAGATGGTTTTCTGGCAAAGTACGGAGCAAGCTACTCCATGTTAGATGACACTACGACCACGTAGCACAACTAACGGGGATGTGACTATCATTCCCAGCGCGGTTTGCAACGGAGTTTTGCTATCGCAAAACCAGCACTCAGTAGTTTTAAATGTCAGTCAACGAGTATCGCCGCGTTCCCGTCATGCGTCGTCGTCACCGGAGCCGGCCTCGGAAACTCCTCCGCTTCGGTGGCAGAGGTAATTGGCGCCATCCATCAGGAGGGCGGGAAAGCAACTCCGTTTCCCTTGCATGGCCTCCTAGATCGGAGCTCGCGAACCTTGGCGACCTTGGCGTCCGAACCTTGGTGCTAGCTTCGAAAAAGCGTCTGCTTAAAAACAGCCAATGGCAGCCATGCGGAGATTCACCCCTGGGATCGCAGTTCTCGCTGTGATGCTGCTATGGACGCTGCGACATCGTCGTCCTCATGCCGCCTCGGACGTCGCAGCGGTTGTGTCTTAACTACATCTGTCGTGATGCCTTCCTAGCACACACTAAGTGCGAGGGCGGCAGTGAGTCGCGGAAGTGACAATTCGTGGCAGTAAATGAGTTAAGAGATGGCGGAATTGAGGAACCAAGCCGATTATCTCTGTTATGGAGCCCGACGAATTAACATTTGGCAAGTGCATGTCCAACAATGACCGCGGCTGCTGAAAACTTGGAAAGAAACACAACGAAAAGGAAAATGATATAAACCAATGCATTAGCAGGCGTATACCATGGTGTGTTTGTTCTTAAGGATTAAAATATGTTACATCCAATACTGGGACGATATAAAAAAAAGAGCAGTTGCGCACAATTGCGATAAAAAATATGAGCGAGCTATATGCAAGGGCGAGAATTCTCTCTAGCCTCTGATACTTGAAACGAAATATCGGTTGCCGTAAACAAAGTTGTTATGAGCCCCAAATTCTACTAGAGAAAATATATGCGACGAACATTCCTTTGAGGTGCACCAATATTTGTGGCACTTCACTTGTAGCAATGAAAGGCCCCTTCTTCCGACCCACTGTCAAAAAGTTCACCCACTTCGGCAGGCAGCCATGGTGGTTAACCATCATGACTCATGAATATTTTTTATAGAACGCTGTAAGCACGTCACTTGCACTGCTTCTGCGGCGCGGCCTGCTCGAGACGAAAAGGCGAGCGGTCATAAGAAGTCTGAATCTGCCTGAACACGCCTGAACAAACGTACAAAAAGCCGAAGCACTGCGACTTCCGTGCCGTCCGCCTTGCAACATTCCGGAAAACGGTTGGGCCAATCACTGATGACGGCTAGAGCTACTGGCCCTACATCGAGCTGTCTCTTCTACGTCACCGACCACGTCACGAAAGTTCGCAATCTTGTAGAGACTGGTGCGGAAATTTGTGGCATTCCCCCTACTGTTCAAGACCGCAGAATACATCGTCATGACACGTCTTTTCTCACTGCCGTCGACGGTTCCAACATTAAAACGTACGTTCAGAAATATGTCACTCTTGACCATGGTCTGCGACGCTTTTTTCAATGGCTATTCGCCGTCACTAACTTCCGCGGGTCGTCCATCGGTGCTGATTTTCTGTGGAAATTTAACCTTCTCGTCGAGCTTCGCAACTGCGGCCTTCTTGACTCCACTACAAACCCGTCCGTACAAGGTATCACCACGTCTGCACCCACTTTGCATCTCGTACAAGCACACACCCAGGTACCGAAACCATGGTCCACCATCCCGCTGGAATTTCCAGAGCTGTTCGAACCACCATCGCCAAATCGTCCAATAGTGCACAACGTCACGCACCACATTGTGACTAAAGGACCACCAATATACGCCTGACCTCGCGGCCCAGCACCAGACCGTCTGAAAATTGCAACGGAAGAATTCGAACACATGCTCGCGTTGGGCTTCGTTCTTCCTTCCGCTAGCCCTTGGTCATCTGCTTCTCACATGGTGCCCGAGAACACGGGTCGTTGGCGACTGTGTAGCGATTACTGGTCGTTAAACAAAGTGAGGGTTCCCGATAGGTACCCTGTACCTCACATCCACTATTTCAACCCCATCGCTTCATGAGTGCTGCAAATTTAGCAAGGCGGATCCAGTAAAAGCCTACCATCACATTCCTGTCGGGCCTTCCGACATTCGTCAAACCTCAATCATTACTCCTTTTGGCATGTTTGAATACGTACGCATGCCATTCGGCCTCCGCAATGCCGGTCAAACATTTAAGCCGTTCGTCGATCAAGTACTTCGTGGCCTGACTTGTTGTATCGTCTATTTAGATGACATTATTGCATTCAGTCGCTCTGCTGTGGAACACGAATCTGACCTACGTAAGGTATTTGAACGCCTCTGTCAACATGGCCTGGTTTTAAACATATCGAAGAGTGAGTTTGGCCTTGCTTCTCGCGATTTCCTGGGCCATCGAGTAGACGAGCATGGCCTCCAACCCGTCCTATCCCGGGTCCAAGCCATTAAAAATTTCCCACGGCCGCCTTCTACCAAGCAAAACGGGCATTTCTGGGCCTCACCAAGTACTATCGCCGTTTCGTTCCTCGTTGTGCTTCTATTTTGCAGCCTCTGCACATTCTACTCTCTGGCACACCATGAGCTAGCATGCCTATGTCGTTGACTAATGCTGCTGAATCTGCTTTTATCTCTGTGAAGAACGCGTTGCTACCAATACTCTACTAGCACATCCACAACCAGAAGTTCCAATGTCAGTTATCGTAGACGCCTCTCACATAGCTGTTGGCGCCGTGTTTCAACAACTGGTTGGCATGACATGGCATCCTATATCTTTCTTTTCAAGGAAGCTGACATCGCAGGAAAGCCGCTACAGCACTTTCTGTCGCGAATCGCTAGGACTCTAGCTCGCAGTCCGCCACTTCCGTCACAATCTTTAAGGGCGTCAGTTCTTTATTCTCACCGACCACAAACCACTCATTTATGCTATTACCTCCAACAGTTCCTTGCACACTACCCGCGAAGTTCGCCAGCTTGCATATATCTCCGAATTCACTACTGATATTTGGCACATCAGTTGTGCCGATAATCCCGTCACTGACGCTCTGTCACGGATTCATGTGACAGAGCATCACATAAATCCGTGACAGAGCCAAGCAAAATCGTTCCGGCATTGACTTCGTCCGCCTCGCTACCGCTCAACGCACAGACCATTAACTTCAAACTCTCCGGACTGCCAACGATTCTCTGCGCTTCGAAGATACCTTACTGCCTGGCTGCAACGTCACAGTGATATGTGACATGTCTACGGATCATCCTCGACCGTACGTTCCTCAACAATTTCGACAGGAAATTTTTGACGCACTACACTCCTTATCACACCCAGTAGTACGTGTCACACAACGTCTGGTCACTTTCCACTATTTGTGGCCGCGTATGAACGCTGACGTCCGCTGGTGGGCTCGGGCATTCATGCAGTGCCAGCGCGCCAAGGTCAGTCGACACACTATGAGCACGCCTGACCATTTTACACCACCGGACGTTGGTTTCGTCCACTTTCACATCGATATCGTTGGTCCGCTACCACCAATGATACATACACAGTTGTATCGACCGCTTCACACGCTGGCTTGAGGCAATGCCACTCTCTCATATTACTGCAGAGTCCGTAGCCTCGTGATCATCATCATCATAGTCAGCCTCGCTACGCCCACTGCAGGGCAAAAGCCTCTCCCATACTTCTCCAACTACCCCGGTCATGTGGAAATTGTGGCCATGTTGTCTCTGCAAACTTCTTAATCTCATCCGCCCACCTAACGTTCTCCCGTTCCCTGCTACGCTTCCCTTCTCTTGGAATTCAGTCCGTAACCCTTAATGACCATCGGTTATACTTCCCTCCTCATTACATGGCCTGCCCATGTCCCCCGCCCCCCCCCCCCCCCCCATTTCTTGATTTCAACTAAGATGTCATTAACTCGCGTTTGTTCCCTCACCCAATCTGCCGTCTTCTTATTCCCTTAACGTTACACCCATCATTCTTCTTTCCATAGCTCGTTGCGTCGTCCTCAATTTAAGTAGAACCCTTTTGGTAAGCCTCCAGGTTTCGGCCCCGTAGGTGAGTACTGGTAAGACACAGCTGTTATACACTTTTCTCTTGAGGGATAATGGCAACCTGCTGTTCATGATCTGAGAATGCCTACCTAGGCCATCTTAAATACCTGGATTTCTCGTTGCGGCGTACCACACACAATGACGACAGACAGAAGGAGACAATTTAACTCGTCCTTCTTTCAAACTCTCTCCTGTCTTCTGGTTGTAACGCACATACGAACGACAGCTTATCACTCAAGTTCCGATGGCATCGTAGAACGCTTCCACCATCAACTAAAAGCATTACTTTGGGCCCATGACTCCATGATTCCATGAACAGAGTGCCTGCCGTTGTTTATACTAGGTTTTCCCACAGCTCTGAAAGCACATGCACATTGTTCTTCAGTAGAACTCGTTTTCGGCACGACACGGCGTTGGAACCGTCATCTGCTGACCTACAATACTACGCCGACCGCCTTCGCATTACCAGGCCCACTGTTATACTACCACCCCTTCGTAACGACCGCAGAAATGTTTACATGCGCGCATCTTTACTTCATAGCAGTCACATATTTAGCTGTCACAGCGCTACTCGCGCTGCTTTTTAGGCTAATTACGGTGGTCCCTTCAAAGTCCTCAACCGTGACGCCAAGTTCTCACACTTTTCTTGCAGCCAGCCACCCGTCTAAATCAGCACGCGCTATTAGTGTGGTAAGCAATGCGATTCAAGAAAACGCGCCCGCGGCTCTAAAAAATACCCCTACCCTCGCAACAGAAGAAGCAGCGATATCGCTCTTGCCATCACCTCTGATACTCTCACTGAAGATTATCACCAACCTCGCGGACTCCCCAGCTAGTCTGTCGCAACTACGCACATGGCGAAATCTCTTCTAAAGCCCTCCACATTCTTGAAGTCACAAGACGACGCTACCATATACTAATCCGTTCTGGATCCTTGGCCTCAAGTCTCTCCGCAATATTTAGCAGGCCCATGCTGTCGCCAGAGCATGCACTACTAAGCTCGCACGCAGGGAGAACAACGTAGCCTTTGTAGTCCCACTAATACAACATCACACAGTCTTCCAGAAATATCGCTTCACTAGCGATGTTTGCACCCGTCCCCACCTTATTCCCTTACGCGACAGAACCCAGCGCCAGGTGACAGCTGCACATTGACATCCCCCTACCTCTCTTTTTATCACCTCATGCGCCAAAATATTTGCAGGTACAGGTGCCCCCATTGCATTGAGCATGCTTCACTTCACCGCACCACTTGGCATTGCTACCACCCTAATCCTCCCTCTAATGCCACGACAGCCCATTAAGATTTGTGGGAATTAGTGTCCAGCTCTGACCTCCGTTACCCGACTGCTGGTGTGGTGGACGCGAGATTTAGCCCTGACTGCAGGGATTATAATCTGAGGACCCCACCTGCTGCCTGTAGACTGAATAACGTCCAGACGACAACACATCATTAAATTCTATATAAAGTTTTCTTACCTCTATCTTTCTTTCCGGAAGTGTTGAGCAACAGTGCGCATGATTCTTCGTCTTTCCTGAAGTCGATAACGTTTCGATAAAGTAGTCCAGCCTACTGGTCTTACGTACCGTGCGTGTGATATGTGCCGAATTCGCTGCATGCCATGGTTCTGATTACAAAAAGAGGTAGATCCTGTCTGCTGCTTTGCTGCGAATTGTCGCACTCAATCACCTCCAAGAGCAGTGAGAATGCAGTACAATCTGAGGCAAGGAAGGATGAGTTAAGCACAATTTCCCCTTGTGTGCCACCATTGTGCTGCTTCTTGACGCACAGTGCTTGTGTCTGAGCGAAACACTGCGCGGTTTGGACATTCGTGGCGTTTTACGCCCAAGCGTACATTCCCGGTGTGTGAAATCGGCGAGATTAGGTTTGTCGCAGTGAGGGAAGCAAGCGCTGCAGGAGAAAGGCGCCTTCAGATGGACAAAAGATCATCATCATCATCATCATCATCATCATCATCATCATCATCATCATCATCGTCGTCGTCGTCGTCGTCGTCGTCGTCGTCGTCGTCATCATCATCATCATCATCATCAAAACCATTTACTGGTCTCTGCAGAATCTTTTGTTGTAGTCTGCCAGGGTATTTGACGCTCTTGACTGGGTTTACCATGAGTGGCGCCCTTTTTCCAGGGCTCCAATGGCCTCAGCTGCCGTGTGTTTTCGCTGCACGACACCAATTTGGTCTTCACAGCGGTCGCTGGCCAGCAGTGCCTCGCATTGCTCCGCGCTTGGATTTATGATTTTGAGAACTGCTGTTATATGTTGGCATTCCCATGTGGTGTGATAGGAGGTTGGCTTTTGACCGCACCCCGGCAATATAGCTGATTATCTGGTGGGGTACGTTTTACTCAGTAGGCTTTAAGTTGGGGATCAGTGGGTGATATATGTGGGGGAGAATATGGTATCCTGGTTCCCCTGCAGTGCGCCAATAAAGGCGAGTATTCATTCGGAACAGACAGTAGACTTTCGAGACAGTGAAAAGAATTGCGCACGGTAAAGCAACGCCGCCTAGAGGAAAGTCTAGGTGGGCTCTAGCGAAGCGGGAAAGGAGAAAGGAGGCGAAGCCTCGCGGAGGAGGAGAGCAGGCGGAGGCGCGCTGGGCTGACCTCCTCTGGTAGTTGCTACGGGTTCTGTGTGCGCTGTGGATGTAACGCGTTCGTCCCGTGATCGAGAAGCCGAACGCCGAGCGAAAAGGACGCGGCAGCGGCGCAAGTGGTGCCAGACAGAGCGTGAGTCGAACGACCACAACATCGTCGCTCAGCGCCGGGCGTGAGGTGAACAAGTCCGGAAAAAGGCGCGGGCTTGGCGCGCCCACGAGACTTCAGAAGAGGAAGGACAAGTAGGGGAAAATTATTAAATATAATAGTTCATTACCAAAATGCTTGAAATCATAAAGCTAACCTTTTTCTTAAAGTGCCTCACCATCTTTCCTGATGACACTTCACATTTTATAAAAACCGGTAAACTGATATAAAACATACAGAATAAAAACATATAGCTTGAAAAAACCGCCACACTTATACACCACCAAAGCGTTTTTAAAGCATCCTAGTGTAATGCACGGAGGGGGAATAGCACCCATACGCTTGAATATAATCCACGTTCGCGAACTGAAACGTCACGCTAACATTTTTTATAAATGCCTTGTGCGTCACTATCTGTATGAAAAAAAAAGAGGATGCACACCTTTAGCTAATGTAAAGCTCTGAGTAAGCAGTGTTTTCAGAAATATACGCAACGCTAATGGCGTCATAATTTACGCGCCGAGGAATGACGTAGAGAAATATTTTATTTAGCTGCCAGCGTCACCCGTCTGACCTTACCATCGTTGTTGACACCTTTATCATGGTTGGACGGAACATTCTTTTCACCGAAGCCGACAAGAAAGAGCCCCTTTAAACCAGAAGATACAACTATGCAGCCATCCATTTTGCTTGTTGTGTACCTGACTGCCGCTTACTCTGTACAACCTTGTTCCACGGGAGCAGCTAAGCGCTGGTTGAAAGGAAAATCCACTGAAGGTAGGTATGGTTGCCGCTACTGTTCATCACTATGTAGTCACAGAACATTGCTATCTACGAGTGCCCGCCGTTGTGGACAGGTCACAGTAGCTGCTGCGGTGAGTTGCTCAGTTCCGTGTTCGATAACTAAGCCGCGATGTGGGTTTTTCAATGGGCCTGGAGCAGTAAACTTATATTTGGCAGACGTTAGCGTCTGTGTGGGCCTGAGTATAGCAATTTTTGGTGTTCGTTTTTTTTTGTCACTATTTACAGACTGACGCTATCCTAGATACTTTTGCGAGTTTGTAAGCCTTGCTCTTTTGCGGGAGCTATGTTTCCTGCTTGCTGATGTGGCCTCCTTCGAACGCCCTCTGTTTAGTAGCTTATGCAGAATTACTGTTGATCTTTTTGAAGTCTTCTAATCATTTTTCGCCTTCTTGCATTGCCGTCTCCCGCTAATATGTAAGTTCTCTACACTGTCCTTTGTGAATCAGACTGGTGTTTTTAAGTATCTCCAATAAGCAGCTGACCACTGGTCTCTTAATCTTGTTATGAATATTTTATTTACGTGAGTATATTTGCGTTTCTCGAATGCCCGCGTATCTTTCCGAGGTTATACAGCATGAAATCATCAAGTGTTTAAGTAGAAGCAAGGGCATCTACGCGAGTTGGTGTGGTGACATGGTGAAATAGCACGAACGACCAAGATAAAGAGCACAGCAAATGGCACAGCAGAGCACTGACTCTCAAATAGCATTATTAGAAAATCGCCTACCGTTTAGACTCGTGTAAACGCCGCACCCCCAACTTGGCAACCAAAAATATAGAGAAAAAAATGCGATCGGCGAAACAATCGCCTGCGGTGCCGCGATGTCGCGCGCGCGCATCGGCGAATTTTCTCGCGTTTCGCACTTCCGCGTGCCAACTACATGGCGAGAGCGGCGCATTGACCTCAGATGCAATTGTACGTTCGGTGGTGCGAGATGTGCCATAGTCGTCAGCAGCGCCAACAAAGGGCCGCACCTCGTAAGAATTGTGAAAAAATAGTGCGGCTGTTACACTACCCTATTCGGTATATATGGCTTAGCATATGTAATTTATATTATATTTTATTGCAGTTACATATATATAGCCTACATATAGTATAGCTTATTTGAGAGTAGGGGCTCTGTACTGTAGTTTGCTATTCTGAACCTTATTCATTCGCGCTGCTCCACCATGTCGTTATTTATTTATTTATCTATTTATTTATTTATTTATTTATTTATTTATTTATTTATTTATACACATACCTCACAGGCTCTAACTGGAGTATCGCGTGAGGGGGCTAAGAGAAACAACATGTAGCGAAAACAGGAGAACATAGCTAACAACAAATCAAACAATTGAAAAAAGAATGGAATAGAAAGCCGCCGAATAACATCAAGCAAACGAAGAGCAACAACAACACTCTGGACACGCACGGCTCATCGAACTCATGGCAAAGAACTGCAAATGCATGTATATTTATAAACTGCTTGCAAGGATAGAGTGTGACAGTCAAGTCACATGGTACAAATGAAACAATTGCGCATAATACGGAATAAATTTTTTTAATGTTTCTCTAAACGAGTCCAGATTATTAATTTCAACAATGTGGCTTGGAAGATCGTTCCAAGCTGCTTTTGCCAGAGGTAATGCAGGGGCGCTATAACGTAAAATTATTCCAAACTTTTCTGTTCTAATTCTGCTATCAGCCCTCCACGATTGGTCAAAAACTTTTTTCGACCGCGCCCACTTCACCTGTCTGTAACGTGACGTCACGAAAACCGCGATACTTCCCCATCTGATATGATGTGTTCCAACTCATTATGCATGATTTGACAGAAAAAAGAAAAACAGTTATTTCTGATTCGACCCTGTTTCGCCATTAGCCCTCGGCTATTGGTAAAAAGTTTTCGGGCACCACCCACTTCACCTGTCTGTCACGCGACGTCACAAAACCGCACAAACTCACTGCGTCAAAGTGACGTGTACGCGATAAAGATGCATTAATATGCCGAACAAAACTGAATTTTCTTCGGAATAGCCGCAAGCTGCCCCGTTCCGAAAGGAATAAAAGATGGCTGCCGCCGATCGCTGAGACACTGGCTACTCGCACCTGCCGGAGAGTATGGGTGTATTTGCGTATAATAAAACTTCTTGCGTGGCCGTGTAACGTTTTCGAGCCCTTTCATCACGTTTCCCACCTCATTCTGCCAACTCTTCTTTGCTGAGGGTCAGTTTTAGCGTCATTCTTAAGCTTCCGTTGCATGCCGCCGCGATTTTCGACCAGCCACCACAAGCTATGCAAGGGAAAGCCGACCAATTGCAGACGCCGGCACCACCCTCTTCATCCGGTTATCGATTTTCAGTGCACAGGCTTTGTCCCAGTGAATTCCTCTCCACTTGAGCGTTCTCCTCGCCTCTTCTCAGCCAATTAGATACGACAAGCCGCTCAGTCCAGGCAATGTTATTCGTTTTTCAAGCAAACAAAAGTGACCTCCTATGAACGAGGATAGTGTTTGATTGGTCTGTTCAGACAACCCTGCTGGTGACGGTCCAGTGCTTGCGTCGGTGGTTATGCAAATTTGACGTCAGAAGATTGGAATAGAAACATATTGGAATAGTTTTACGTTATAGGGACCCAGATCTGTTAAATGCATTTGTGAGGCCAAACGCACATGAGAAACTGTGTGTGTTATATAAGCGGCGAGATGTGCGAAATGGTAAGGAAAGGGGTAATGTAGTTGCGTGTTGACTGTGAGTGATTTGTACAGTAAGCAAAGCAGAGCTATCGTCCTTCTATATTCAAGAGATGGGAGTGATAGTGATTTCTTTATAGCAGTAACGCTAGAATGCCTACTGTAATTCGCGATGAAACGTGCGGCACGATTTTTTACAGGTTCGAGAGAATTTATTAAATATTCCTGATATGGCAACCCGATGACGGAAGCGAATTCGAGCTGAGGACGAACAAAGGTTCTGTACGCTATTTCACGAGTGGCTGAAGGCGTTTCACGTAGCTTTCGTTTTAGGTAACCAAGTGTGCTAGATGCTTTTGCTGTAACATGTTTTATATGCGCCTTCCATGATAAGTTTGTTATAATATGAATACCGAGATATTTGTACAAGGGGATGACAGTGAAAGCACTATTTAGCGAGTAAGTGTAAAGAGAGTTAGTTTTCTTTCAGCGGATGGTCATTAATTTGCATTTTTCTGTATTTAGGGACATTTGCTATACCTTGCACCAGTTTGTAATATTATCTAGATACTTTTGAAGAGCGATGTGGTCGTCGGTTGTCTTAATTTGGCGATAAACTACGCAGTAGTCATCAAATAAGCTGATTGCTGATGTTATGTTGGATGGCAAATCGTTTATGTAGATGAGAAACAATAGCCGACCCAGCACGCTGCCTTGAGGTGCACGAGATGACACATCGGCCAAGGAAGAATGATTGTTAATAAACGTAAACTGTTTGCGGGATGTGAGAAAGTTCCTTCTCCATAATATTGTAAGGCTGTCTAAATGTAATGATGATAATTTGGCTGTAAATCTAGAGTGGGAAACGCGATCAAAGGCTTTGGCAAAGTCCATAAAGATACTATCAATATGGAAACCATCGTCTATGTATGTGACTAGCTCGTCAGTGAATTCGATTAGTTGAGTCTCAGAGGAAAGTACTTTCCTAAAACCGTGTTTCTTCGAATAGAAGAAATTGTTAGCTTGTAAGTGCTGCCCAATATTAGGTGCTATGACCTGTTCTAGTAATTTACATGGAATGCTTGTTAATGATATGTGTGGGTAATTACTTATGTTACTTTTATCGCCAGACTTAATGATGGGAATGATTTTTCCCATTTTACCGTCACATGTGTAGTTCCCCTGTGGATAAGGCTTGCTCAAAAATGCGCGATAGGATGGGGGCTGTATATGTGGATGTATGATTTAAAATTTTATTATTTGTACCATCAACGCCGGCTGAGGTAGATACCTTTAGTTTCTTAATTAGAGATGAGATGCCGGCGGCATCAATCTTTATTGGTGCCATATAACTGTAGTTTACGTCTGCAATTGCGGGAATAGTAGAGTAATCTTCGCGTGTAAACGTCGAGATAAAAAAATCATTAAAAGGAACTCAGGATTCTTCTGAAATAGGTGCTCCGGTATTGTCTTGGAGTGAAATTCGGCTCGAGTCTTTTCGAGGGGAAATCACTGCCCAGATTTTTTAGGGTTATATTGTATCATGGAATGGAGGTCATGTGAAAAGAATTTGGGCTTAGCGCTACGAATGTTACAGCAATAATCTTTTTCGGACTCTTTATGTTTTAACCACGCCACTGGGGTTCCTTGCCGCGTAGCAATTTGAACAGGCGTTTCTTTTTAATTTTTATTGAGCGTAGCGTCCTGTGATAATTTGTGTCTTGTGTCCTGGGTCCTGCGCCCTTGAACTATTTACCCGGAAGTGAATTAGCGGAATATGAGCATGTGTAAGCTGCAATAGTGTTTCCTTAAAGAGCTTCCAGTTTTACTCAACAGGTTGGGAAAAAAATTACGTATGAACGAGCTGTAGAAATTCTCCAAACCTATGTTGATGGCAGTGAAATCAGCCTTCTTAAAATTAAATATACGCTTAGGTGTCGTAGTGCGTTTGTATAAGAGTAGCTCTATTGCGAGGTTAACGAGTAGATGATCGCTAAAACCAGGCATCAAAGAAACTGATGCAACTGTTTCAGGGGTGGATGTGGATGTGAAAACGAGGTCAAGAACAGTATTGCCACGGGTGGGTTTCTGAATCATTTGCACCAGAGAAAAGTCTAGTGCAAGCGCTACGAAATCATTGGAGTGTTGGCAGAGGGACGTT
The DNA here is from genome assembly GCF_050947875.1 of Dermacentor variabilis. Classification (NCBI taxonomy): domain Eukaryota; kingdom Metazoa; phylum Arthropoda; class Arachnida; order Ixodida; family Ixodidae; genus Dermacentor; species Dermacentor variabilis. The sequence goes on along the minus strand of NC_134575.1, from coordinate 22,695,788 downwards.
AGGTTAGTCCAGTCAATATCTGGGTAATTAAAATCACCAAATAAGAATAGGTTAGCTTTAGGAAATTACGTAGTAATTTGGCAGAGATTTTCATACAAATAAGACGTGAACGTTTCTGTGCTGTCTGGTGCTCGATAACATATTCCAGATACGTTCTTAGAATGCGAAGATGGAACGCAGACCCAGGTTATTTCAAGTGGGCTTGAAATTTCAAGTGGAAAGGCAGTAATGTTTTTTTTTACGGTTATCAATACCCCGCCGTCACTTCTTCCGTCCCTGTCTTTACGCTAGGTGCTGTAGTCACCTGATGGTTGTAGCACTTCGTCATCAGTGATACCGGAGTAGAGCCATGTTTCTGTCAGTAGTAGAATATCACAATTGCCGTTTTCTAGATGCGAGCAAACTTCGACACGTTTTGGGAGTAAACTGCGCCTATTCGTGAGACATAGAAATCTGCGCTACAGCATTATGGACACTTGGGTTACGAGGTGGATCACAATCAGGTGAGACTGCCAGCCTTTGAAACTGCTATCCATATGATTGAATAACGCTGTCATTGTCAGCGCAGTAAGTGAACACGGTATTCTCTATCTGCAGTTTATCGACGGCTAGCTTAAACGGCACATTTTTGGACTTCGTAAATTGTATTAACTTTCTTCTGGCTACTCGTGTTTGCAATTAAAATCTTCGCTAACAGCAAAATTTGTATTTTTGAACTTATAATTTTTTTCATTTACTGTTTGATTATCCTTGAAGAAGGTGAATTTAGTAATAATTGGTCTAGATTTACCCACTTGATATTTGCCAAAACGATGCACACGGTCGTCTTCCGAAGATTCAATTGTAACGCCAAGCTCCTTTGAACAAACATCAATGACTCTGCCGTCTGACGCTGACCATGTTGCATTGGAATCGTCGGGGAGGCCAAAAAAGAGAAGATTGCATCGTCTTAGCCGATATTCCGTATCTTCGCATGTTTATTCAATAGTCTTAATTTGCGCAGATATTGAATTAGCAGCTGCAGGCGAGTGGAGGGGCAATGCACCTTGTTTTTCTTTCAGTGATGACGTGTCAACCTCAAGAACACGTATTCTTGATGATAGCTGTTGCAGTTCCACGTTGACAGATGTTTGCCCGTGCTTAAGTGCGTGCAAATCACTGCGCATATCTGCCTGCCTGCTTTCTATCCTTCTTACGGTTTCTAAAATAGTAAACATTTCTTCGGTAGAAGGTCCTGGATTTGTCTCAACATCGCCAGATAGAAGCAGAGCCATTATTTTAACACACATTGCTACACAGCTGCTCCAACGCTTACACAAGTTAGAGAGCTCAGTGGGGCACAACACCAGGAATAGGCAACGGTTGCTACACCGAACGGAAAAACAATCAATGTATCTAACCTGAAACATTATTAAGGGTGATTGCGCCATTCCTGCAGCGGTGTTGTGCCCCAGTGAAGTGCTTGCCGAGGAATCCTTATGTAGATTGAGGCCGAGATTGATAGCGGAAGCGGTAGACGTAGATACAGGTTGCCAGCAAACGTGAATACCAGGGAAAAAGCACTGGTGGCGTCCAGTAGTCGAATAGATCCGGGGGAGGCCAGCTTGTTGACGCATCCGCAGTGCATGCAGCAGCAGTCGTTGAAGCTGCCGAGCACGCAGCCACGGGCACACTCGTCAGCACGGCCACCTGAAACATTATTAAGGGTGAGTGCGCCATTCCTGCAGCGGTGTTGTGCCCCAGTGAAGTGCTTGCCGAGGAATCCTTATGTAGATTGAGGCCGAGATTGATAGCGGAAGCGGTAGACGTAGATACAGGTTGCCAGCAAACGTGAATACCAGGGAAAAAGCACTGGTGGCGTCCAGTAGTCGAATAGATCCGGGGGAGGCCAGCTTGTTGACGCATCCGCAGTGCATGCAGCAGCAGTCGTTGAAGCTGCCGAGCACGCAGCCACGGGCACACTCGTCAGCACGGCCACCTGAAACATTATTAAGAGTGAGTGCGCCATTCCTGCAGCGGTGTTGTGCCCCAGTGAAGTGCTTGCCGAGGAATCCTTATGTAGACTGAGGCCGAGGTTGATAGCGGAAGCGGTAGACGTAGATCCAGGCGTACCATAGGCGTATTGACAGGAGTGGGGGAAGGGGGGTGGGGCACTTTCACCCCGCTCTCGAAAGGGGCGGAGGGCAATGTTTACCATTCGTCCCCACTTTTGAAAGCGGGCACTTTCAGCTGCGTGCTAGAAAATCCACCAAAACTACCGATTGGGCCAAATTTTCTTTCTGAATAGCGTGGCTGCGTAAATAATGCATTTATTCACTATGCATACCCTGCTTCGGCAAGGAAGATTGTCTATCATGCCTCGTCGCGACGCACTGTAGCTATTAAGGCGCGGGTAGCACCTTAGACACTCGCATTCTGAAGAAGGCTGGTGCCCGGCAGTTCCCGCCATAACACACTCTAGCTTGCGCTACATACTTCATGCCTAGTTTTTTGGAACCACCCTAACCATACCTGAAAACAAAACCAACTGATTATTTCTAAACAAGAAACGAGGGATGGGGTCAGGACAAAATATCGTAATCCATCGCACCCAACGAATGCTTGCCTTACGGAATGAAACCGTTGGATTATAAGACGCTGTAACAATTGAATCTCTGTCCAGAGATAGTCTACATGGCGTTGTAATCAGTCATTTATCACCACCAAAAAATAAAAGCTGATAAAACACCTTACAGGTCTAACTGACAAGTTTGACTGCATAATCCTGACTTATGCTAGATATGTCTTTGTAAACGACCTTGTCGGATGTGAAGAGCCCGTGCAACACCGATATAAGACTCTCTTGACTTTTTCATAATGCCATGTGTCACTTCTGACATTGTACATTTCATTAGAAAAATTAAACTATGGGGTTTTACGTGCCAAAGCCACCATTTGATCATGAGGGATTGTATCGGGGAACTCCGGATATATTGGCCATCTGGGGTGCACCTAATTGTAAGTACACGGTTGTTTTTGCATTTCGCAAAAACAAGAATTTGCGGATCGTTGTAAGTGTCATGTGGGACAAAAGTTTTACTGCGCTAGTCCCGATAGAAGCGCTGGAAATAATTACTGAGCACTCGCTGTTTTTGTTTTCCTATATTTTACGCATTATCGACATTCGTAGTTGCTTTCTTCGACGTCCCCGGAGCACTAAACAAAGTACTTTTTTTTCTATTTCAAAAAAATATAGGGAGTATTATGGGTAACTTGAAGGCAACGTTCAAAGTGGAGAGACTAACTGCGACATTTGCAGTAAATTACGCAAGGAAGCTGTTATGAGCGTTACGAAAGTGTTTTAAGAACATGACATAGTTTAACCTGCTGCCTTGGAATAACTGTGAACGCAACTGAGATGAAACCTAGCAGAAATGGGGGGGGGAGTGGAGAGGACCCGATGGTTATTGTCGAAGTAACGTGTTGAACAACTACTAGCTTTTTAAGTATTCCAAGGAAGTGAGCTCGAAAGTTTTGCGTGCCGGTAATGTTTCAAACGTACAAGCTTTTAAAGTATGTGACGTAGAAGCTGAAACTCTAAATCAACTGCTCGAAAGAAACAGCCTTGTTGGAAATTGTGTCGTAATTCTGTAAGGTTGCACACATCTGCTGTAGTTTTCCTCCTGAATATTGCAAGTCCTTTATGATGATTTCATTTTGTTTTGTATAACCTCGACAATACTATTGGTTTAATTAGCTATAAATTTGGGCTATAGGCTTCAACTCCAAGTACTATACTTCGTTTAATTATCAAAATTGTTTAGAGCAAATGTGCATTTCTTACATGCACTGAACTGTCAGGGAGCTTTGTAAGGCATTCATTGCCTTTTGTCCTTGCTTCATCTTGTGATTTTATATAACTTCGAGGAATAAATTGAAATTCAAGTAGTTGTTCCTTTCAGCATAATTCGCCAGGTGTCATTGATAACGAAGCTTGTCTGTTAAATATAAAAACTGACAGATGAATTTTGAGACTTTCCGGTAGTGTAATAGTTTACGGTCAACATTTCAGCAACGTCATCTCGTTGTCGTTACGCGATAAAATGAAACAATGAGCGCTACCCAAATGTCCTCAATCCAACAAATATGCACTTGCAAGCGCATCCTTCATTTATTAAAGGAAATAACTTTTTAGGAGAATTCGGCTGTTTGCTTACATCAAAACCATCGTCGGTGGTTTCCGTCATTTCTATTCTTGATGTTACAAACATGTAACCGTGCAAAGTTCAAACTTGGCACCGCTACAGAACGACGCGGATGAAGAAAAATGCATTGTCTTAGTGAAAACTCGGCTCCAAGACAAGTTGGAAGCAAAACGCCATTTATTACCGTTGTTCAAATATGGTTACATGTCGGGAATCATACGTAAATATGTATTTATGCTATTTACAAGAAGGGCAACGGTACACAAGCAGTATGGCTGCCGAGACCTATTTCACATCGACACGTCAAATCGTCTTTCTCTGTCTTTGGCGCCACACTTGGTTGCGCAGTAACATAAGCCCCCGCTGTAAAGGCACCGTCTGGGCATTGGTTATAAATGAGGTGAACTCGCTGCAAAATAAGGCGTCAGCCGAGACACATGCACAACGCCACTGGGGACATGCGAGTCCAGTGGAGCGATCTTGTTGTTTGCATCATCAAACTGGCGCAATATCATCTAAGGCCCTGTGTAGCGCGGCAGCAGCTTTTCAGACAAGCCGATGCGACGACGTGGCGTCCATAGGGAGACAACAGAGCGTAGGTGAAATCATACGTCCTGCTATCAGCTGTCGTACCACATCTTCTGTGCGGCCTGAGACTCAGTAAGGCGGGAGTGGGCAATCTCACGGGCCGTGTGGGCACAGGTGGAGATGTCTTGAGTATTTTCAGTAGAAGTGTTCATAGAGCAAGGAAGTAGTGGGTGAAAAGTCAAACTAGGGTGAAGGCCGAACAGAAGGTAAAAAGGAGAAAAGCCAGCGGTCTCGCGACGGGACGAATCGTATGGGAAGGTCACGAAGTGTAACGTGTTGCCGCAATCACTGCGTTCTTCAGAAACATACATAGACCGCATTTTTGTCAACGTGCGATGGAGCCACTCCATGAGTCCGTTTGTCTGCGGTTGCTAGGCGGGGAAAGTGTATTTGGTACCACAGGAAAGAAGTTGGTCTTCAACAACTCGGGACAAGAATTCCCGAAATTGCAATGACGGAAACTTATTTCTTCTTTGTCCTTGCTATAGTTTTGTCAAGAATACTGGATGAGCCATATAATTTCGTTTACAGGGATTATTTAGCCTATTTGCTACATAGAGAAGCTTGAAGCTTTAATAGGCTTATCTCACCAGTGCGGCCCCTTTTGACGTTATGAGCATAAGACGAAGGTAATACCAAGACGTTAGCGCAGAAGCTTATGTACTCGTACAAAGAAAGAACTTTCTTTTTTGCCGAAGCATATAGCAAAACTGCTCAGTTGTGAATATTGGAAGATTTTCCGAGAATAACACTTATCGACAGAGAGCATTCATATTTCATTGAGCTCCTTTGTTAAAGACACCGTTATTGATTTTCTCCGCATCAACACATCGTAAAATGTGACTCCAGTTCTAGAAAAGTGCTGTCGTAGAAATTTTTAAGAGCTTCCTGGCAATAAAATTTATTGTTTCTTGTTATTCCTCATTACCTTTAGTAACAACAGTTCCAAACGAAGAAGAAAGCTTCACTGTCATGTCCGTGGAAATTATGGAAGGTACGTAGCAAGACAGTGTACTCCATAAGGCTAGACGCAAAACATATCACGCGACATGCACCTTACGCCTAAATTTTACAGCGCTTACGTCTGGATTTTCTTGTAGGGTGATTATAGCTTATGGTAATGTAATTCAGCCATTTGGTCATTCGCGAATCACTCTCTGTGCATACGTCCAACCTTATGCGAAATTTTTTCGTGGCACACGATTGCTATATACATCATCTTCACTTTGACCCTAATGCAGCTGCACATACATATTACTGCTAAGTTTACGAGCTAAGTCACCGTTGTCACGCTGTTGACGATGAAGAAGCAAACAATGCCAACAGTGTCAATGGAGAATCTAAATGTTTACTAGGTGCACTTGTGCCCATAAAGTCAACTAGCACTCATTTACCACTTACAGCGGCGAGCACACTCTTCAGTCGTCGCATTAGAATTGACGCGTACAATATGTCTGTTATCTGTAAATGTCTCTCTTTATACATACGCATTAAATCGAGAATGCGCGTTATTTATGTTTTTCGCGAAATCGTAATAGTGTAGTCTCTCATGCTGTGTTCGGAGACGGAAACCAAGGAAATCCGGTTATAGTAGGCACATATCGCGCCGAGCGATAACGTAATAATTGTGCAGGGCACGAAATCCCAAAGCACCGAAGTGGCGTAAGATAGGTGCTGCAGCCAAACAGACCATTGCAGTATCGAAAAAATAAAAATAAAAAATTCTGCGATTTTACGTGCCATAAGAACAATATATTTATGACGGATGTCGTGGTGGTAGATTCCGCGGGAATTTTGACCACCTGGGGTTTTTAACACGTGTCCACAATTCACGGTAAATGGGTGTTTCTCAATTTCGCCCATATTCAAAAGCAGCCGCTACAGCTGGAAGAATTATAAACGAAGTATACATAAAACAAGATAAAGCGTAAGAGAAGCCCGCGAAAACAAGCAATATTGCCGCGTGACTGGTAGCTCGAGGCACTTTGACCTGATTCGCGGGCACCATTCAAGCTTGGAAAAACACTTTTGTGTAGCACGTAATGAGCAAGAAAAAGCAGTATCACGAGTTTCTCATGTTGCTCTACAACCTTCTCATTTAGGCTTCCGATCTAACTATAATAACTGCGAATTTGATTAATTTATTAAGGCCAATTATCTAATTACGAGGAATGCCAAAGTAACCCGAGTACCTCCAAGCGACTGCAAATAACGTTACCTCGGTTCTCTCCAGCTATGCAGCATTTGGACATTTAAAAATTTTGGCCCAATTTAAGTGAAATAGCCTGTATGATATCCGGGAGGCCATAGAACAAAGGCAATGAAAGCGCTAAAATAAAATGAAAAATAAAAAAACTGGAATTTAAATTAAAAAACTAAGAGCTTTTGGTTCTTTAGTTGTACAGATGTTAAGGTTAAAAATTGCAAGTTGTTTATGTCAAAGGATTTATAAAAGCCACTTAGATAACGAAGCGCACAGTCATATCAAAAATGCGTGAGAATGAAGGCCTTTTTCATCTCGAGTGTTAACAAATGTTTCAAATTTCAGGTCACTGTTATTTTGAGGGTGCCAAAATTCCGCCTTTCCATACCCGGAGATTCGAACAACCGTGTGTGGAAGCTATGTGTTTTCTTCCTTCAAAAATGGTGTTTCTTAACACGTGAGTATTTCAAGTAAATGTGTCAGAAAATATATTTTGATTTAAAACATATAGAGAGATTGGTGGCATCAGTATGCCTTTTGCTTATTTTTATATAAAATATTGGTACTGAAATGTTTTACTTCCGGCCACACGGTACACTAAATCAACGCGGACTAGATATATTCTAAGCCTACTTCTATCGCGGTGATGTTACTTTTGAATGAATGAATCGACGTAACTCAGGTAGAGACCCGTTTACTACGGTCTTACTGCGGCTATGATATAATCTTGCCGCTACAAATTGCGATCGAAAGAAAAGAATCTGCTAGAGAGAAATTACAGAAGCTGTATTGACAGCTCGTTACGTTGTGACCAACCGCAATCCTGTACAGCTAGGTACATCTTACTTCTAGAAAACCGAAAGAGCAGAAATAAATTCCTTCGTGACAATAACCTCGATCAAAATGGTTGTTCCTTGCAAGTAATACTATAGCCTCCAATGCGTCTATTCAACAGAAAGTGCCAACAAGTAGCCGTAAACATTGCGAAATGCACTTACAGGGATGTACTGAACTAGGTCAGTATCGGTCGATACTGGACGGTGCCACATCTAGCGTCTCGTGAAGCACAGTGTACAGACGAGAAACACCAATGTTTTTGGTCAACGCAGCTGCACATTTATGTTAATGATTATAAATGATCAACACCAATTTCGACATATGAAATCCTCAACTCACAGCGGTGATGTATGTTCTTGAAGCGCAGCATTCAAACTGTGATATCCACCAGGCAGCATTTCAAACACATATAGTTTGCTTATTCTTGCATGTGCAGCCGTTGGCATTTTTCTCTAATGATATTTCGCTATTTCTAGCTCATATATTTAAAGAATAGGCAAGGGGGAGGCATTCATAGCTTACCGTGGCAGGGCAGCAGCTAGTCGCTTATTTATTTTACCATTTGTGCAAGTGCGCTTGTGCATTAGTGAAACGAACCCATTTACTTGGAAAAAGCGCGGCAATATTGAAATAATTGAGAAAGTGAGCATATGAAAATTATGCCGCTGCCAATAAATTTTAAGCATAATGACGCCTTCGTAGAAACAGTTGAAGCCATATGTATATACGTTGTGTAAACTCTGTATTTCAGAACAATTGTTTCACCAGTTTATATTTAATGCAATTTATAAAAAAGATCAACTGACATATCCCGATCTTTTGAGGCGGATATAGGAGGCGGAAATTACGTACATTATACATATAACGTAAATTATAGAACATATAAAATATGGATATCTGTAACACAGTGATTTTTTTAAGCAGAAAAGGCTTCAGTGCTGCATGACTTCAATTTCAATATTTTTCATATTCGCAGTGTGTGAAGGAACTAGCCAATGCTTTATATTTGTAACCTAAAAAAAAAAGTTATTTGTCGCGCACGCAATCTATGTCATTTCATGTAATCGACCATTTCACGCAATCCATGCAGTTGAACAAATTTTTCGAATTAAAGTAAAAAAAAAACATTGCATGTATATTCAATAACCACGACTGAAAGCTGCTGGACTTGGTATAGATAATACAAATCTGAGTGGCTGGCTGATTTCTAACTGGTAGATATTACGTAAAAATGAGTAATTTCTCTCGTTCAGCAAGCTCATGCCTCTACTCTTTTTTAACAAGCCGTATTCCACCACATTCTAAAAAAATTTGCCTTGTGTGAAACGTTATAGTGAGTGCTCGAGAAATTCGATATGCCTCAAAACGCTAGAGTCATGTCCTGTCCTCGCGTAAGAATGATGCACTTTCGGCATGTTCGTCTAATAGTTTGAGAGCTCTCTGGCTGTGCTACAAACGCATCAAAGATCAGCTGCATTAGAAGCGGTAAACGCGTACGGAAGGGATAATACCCGTTGCTTATCATCAATGGAGCCCGATTATTGCGGCAGTAACATTTATTTGCTCTTTTACATGACATTTGTAGCACTGACAGAGTGCTCTGAAGTGATCACCTAAATATGTCATTGTACTATTGAATAATGCAGCGACAGAGTGCGTGCACTGCGGCGATTTCATTCAGCCGCTTAATAAACGAAAGAAACTTATATCAGCATACTAACACGATCATTCATCAGGGATCACTCTATTATTATTCTATACGCGATGCATGTCGAGCCTTGTAAATTTGCGACACCTTTTTTGACATACTTTGTCTGCGCGAAAAATTTGCAAGTGTTATACAATCTAACGAAGTGTAATTTCTTCATAGATGCCCTCCTGTAGATTCACAGCACAATGAAAGCTGCAAGGTGATAAATGGAATCGATGCAGAATACCCTTGGTGTTGCAAGAAACTTGTCTGCCATAAAAGTTAGTTGAAAAAATGATTTTTTGAGAAATTTCTGGGACAATTAATCTCAGAAAAATAAAACATTTCGCGAATTGCAGTATCCATAAGGTTGAGATTGGAATAAACAAAATTTCATGATCATTTTCCTCTGGCATCTCAGCTCAACCTCTGGGCCATCCAACTCCCGTTCTTTCAGAACTGTCCGTTAGATCCATTGTAGGACAAGCTTATCCTAACAGTGTTTTCCATTGTCTAAACACCTAATGCTACAAACATGCATTTTATCTCGGATATTCTTTACATGCCCACAATGCACCGGATATTGCACCTTAAAAGAACTGTTCAAAAACTTGTGAGAGTAAAATTATGTTAATACTTGTTCTTTGGCCATTTGGTTTCGAGCTATGATGTAAAAGGACGCCAAGTGCTGCCACGTGATGTAAACTAAGCTGACACCTATACTTGGTAGAAAACGAGCATGCCTGTTCAGAATACACCTGCTTGCAGTAGGATTTATAGTCCAAACAGGCCACTGGCGGTAGTGACGGTGAAAGAGAACTCAATCTTTTTCCTACGAATAAAATTTCTCCATAGTTGCCTTTTCACTGTGGCTCATACATGTGTGACCGAAGCCTCTTAATATCCGGAGACAGGACACGAAGAAAATACCTTGACGCAGGAGGTAACGAAGGCATGTTTCGTCAAATATAAACGAGAAATCTGTATAAGTTCATGTGGTTACCCCCCTGTAACAGCTTGCAAAGGCTAACAATATTGTAGATAAATAAATAAAAAATAAAAATAATGTATTAGCCGTATCCGCTTGGGCTTGCACGACATTGAACATAAATATGCTTCAGTTTGTGTTAGTATAGACATGTATTTTCGACATTTCATTTCTGTTTTCTACACTGGGGGTGCTGACGCCTGGCATCTTACGTAAGCTGCATCTTACACAGAGAAATGCTACCTGTTTTCTTTGAATAAATTTATTCGTTAGCGGCACGTTTATTTCATGCCTTGATTATCGTTAATACACACCATTCCTTTTATTATTGTATAATGACTTGTGCTTGTGCGGTTATTTTTTGCTGGTGAAAAACGGCGTGCCTGGTAGTTTGTACTTTTCTACACGCCGGCCTCATGCAATCATTATGTACTCTCCCCCCCACCCCCCTTGAATAAACACTTTTCTGTCCAGACAGTATCAAAGAATGCAAGATTGTCATTACAATAGTTCTTTATATATTTGATTTTCAAGGCTTCCTTGTGTAAATTATTGCATTTCTTTTTGAGTCGTAAGTCCTTCTCTTTCCTCTTCCCGCATCCAAACCAGCATCCGCCTATAACCGCGAGCTACTAGGACGTGACATGTCATGAAATACTTCTGGAAATGTACAAATGGGAAGGCAAAATCGCTTTAAGAGCATCTGTGACAGCAGCACAATGGTGGACAATTTTTAAAAGAACTGTCACTGCAGATATTTCGTTACACAAGTCATGTTGCCCATTATCAATAATTTCAAGGAGGTCTGATATATCTTTAAATATCGTGTAGCCTACAATTTCTGAGCTTATACACCCGTGAGGAAAACTTTAGGGTCCAGGCGCCGGGGAGAAAACACCCTGAACATATTCGAAATTCAGGCGTTAAAACTAAACATTTGTCAAGTGCACTGGAAAGATCGGATAACCAAGTTAAGGCTGCCGCTTTCAATTACTTTTTACAGAAGATAAATAAAAAAGTTGGCCTTATCCCGGAATTCTGGCCTTTCACTCACGGAAGCAGAGAGTGATAAAATGGGTCCCTCAGGAAAAATTTCGTATGAATTATCACCTTTGAATACGGGAAATATTTGGCGGTATTCCCACTTGAGTAGAGCCTCGGCATCATACAGGGATTTTAGAAATACACGATGATGATGATGATGTGTGGAGTTTTATGGCGCAAGGGCCAGGTGTGGCCAAAGAGCGCCATGTCTGTGGTACTGAGTTTGCGGTGTAATTATGATTGCTATGAAGTTGGTGTGAGGTGGCTGTGAAGAGGCCTGAAAATATACGCTCTAAAGTGCCGAAATACACGATAGAGGTACTTCGGCCACCACTCGGCGTTGCCGTCAATTCACGCGGTTCATATTTTTTATCGGTTTGCACGCGTTGAGCATAAGTTAAAATGGGCCTTTTACAGATAAAATAGAATTTTATGTGCGCCGTGGTGATTATTGAAATAAAGAGAGGATGAACTCTGCTGTTCTCTGTAAGAACAGAACAATATAAAAGGGCTGAAAGGTCATGGTAATTGCCTTGAATCATCTACAGACTTGCCGTGGATCAGTGTGCAGCGGTTATCTTAAAGTGAAAATTGCCTCCAGCACATAGCTAGAGAAAACATGCAATCTTTGCGTAGGTGCACTTAGACAGGGCATTTTAGCTTTGTTAATATTCTAAGTAATCGCAACTGAAATGAAACGGTGTCTAGCCTGCGAAGTGCATAGGAAACGCGAAAGAGGCTGCTTCACATTGCAGCATACACAAGGGAACAGTAAGCAATTTTTTTGAGCCGTTGTGCCATAAATATGAGCAGTTGATATTATTTACCCAAATATACCTTCAATGCCTCACATTGCAACGGAAATTAGGGGGCAAGGAACGGATAAGTGGCCCTTAGCTTATAATGCTATAATGCTGCCTGAAGTTTGAGTAAATAACTAAAGTAGGGGTGGTGACAAAATTAGGACACACAGGGTGTCAAGGCGATTCTTACTGAGAACAAGAGAGGGCTTTTGGGTAGATGTTATCACGTAAGTACCCTTAGCGGTGAGTAAATTACTCTGACGGAGTTACAATGGCTTGCCCTTTTAGCCGAATCCAGAATAACTTTTTTTTTTTGCAAGGGGCATGGTGAACTGTATCTTCACTAACGCTATCCCTATTAAAGGGGAAGCTTGAGCGAGTTGGAAAGACACACTAGGCATTCCGCGCTCAAAACTTGGAAAGCGAGCAATTGCAAGGACTCTCTACACACTTAAAAAATTACAACCTTTGGAGCTTATCCTGTCCCATAAGAATAATCGTTACCTGTCTTGCCCGTATTTCCTTCCTTTAACGCAGCGAATCCGATACTTGTAAGTCACAAACGGCTTACGCGTTATCACGAAGACACCGCATTCTCAACAGGAATGTAGCGAGCGCTGAGTTTTCACCAAAGGAAGCGCAAGCAGGGCAGATGAGGGTTATTGTTGTGGGTCAAGTATACAGCCCAAAGGGTGCAGCTGTTTTAAGAGTGTACGCGCATGCTTTATGTGCGTCTTCCAACCGCAAAGTTCAGTGCAGATTTGAAAGGCAAAGTGAACGCCTTGTAATGGCTCGTTTCCACGTCCATGTTTTGACAGTGATCGCTGAGGTGTTATGACGAGCGGTGAAACTAGTTCAGCTGCGGGGACAGCGAACGAGTTAAAAGTTTGCTACTATTCCGTATTTCATGGCGTGGCAGGGAGCCTGAAACGACTCGGGGCAGATATGGTGTGGACGCGTTTCTTCTGCAGCAGTGACGATTTTTCTGCCTTTTGTAGGGCCCTTAGCCCCTCTGCCAAGGAAATTTGAGTCTGCAAGATTGAACGGCGTGATTGAGAGCAGATTTCAGGAGATTTCTTGAGGGCTTGTAAAGGGCCAGGCTAATTGACATGTGAGTTAGCGACGCTTCGGTAACTCTGGAAAACGGAGCTTGATTTTCTTAATACTTGACCTTGCTTGGATGATGCGCATGCCCTGCACAACTATGCTGTAACACTCTCTATTGCCCCCTTGCGGTACCGACAATTGGAAGTGACACGAATACCGTGAATTTGAAAACATTGCCCAATTTGGACCAGTGTGAATGTGGAACAATAATGCAATGCAGCTTTATACTTAATTGTGAAGCAAACATGCGAGATTACACAGCCTCCGGTATACATGCGTTGAGCGCAGGACCTTTGTTTGATGCTGTTGAGAAAGTTTGCGTGCTTCAAATCAGATATCTGCTGGGGTTGGTAGATAACCAAAGTTTGGTGGGCCGACTCGCATTGTGTGTCCATGGTAAAATAACAAATGATCAAAGCAACGTGACACGACTTTGGCCTGTTTTGCAGTAGCTGAAACAGCAATACAAAATTATTTTCAGGAAAGACACAGGAACATGAACGAAAAAGAAATAGGCTACTAAAGTGCACATGTATCGTCACTTCAAGAGCATGGACATAGAATAAACGACAAATTAAAGAAAGCTTTGCTCCGTCGAGGCACACCGGTGGCATGGCGTCGCAACCAATGAGAATTTATGTGCTGTTTGGCTGCTACGGACCCGGGCTTTCTTGCTCAAAGGGCTGTTTGGTGCTTCCGCATCAAAATGTTGAACGGCGTTAAAGAAAGAAATTAGCACCCCCTTTTGGCCAAGCAGCTTTGAATATAAGGGTACATAAAGCTATGAATTCCATCAAATATAGCGGCCTGTACTTTCCAGTCTCAGTGAGCTAAATTATGTCTATAGACATACTTTGAACTGCACAACAAGCACTACTGGGTCGTAGAAAGGAAGTTACATACACTGTAACGAAGATAAAATTGCAGCTTATTTACGTATACACCTTGTTTCCGTAGTATCTGCAGTTCGTACTTATAGTAAAATGCTATTGAAGAAAATTCTTTTTAATTTTCTGAAATATAAGATTATATTTACAAGCCCGCACCCATCACGATATCCAACTTTCATTTACCCGCTGGCTCTTTGTCCAGGTTCCCGCAGTGGGTGAGCGCAATTATATGGATCAGAAAAGCAGGCAAGCAGGAATAAGAAAATGCTGCTGCCACAGTAAATGAGGTCATAGCCGCAGGAATAATTGAAGTGTGCAGTCTGGTGTCGTCGATGTCACGTAAAGGAAATGACGGACGGTCAGACGGGACGGACAAAGCAGATCAGATTGCGAGCACCTAACCGTGCTAGTAGTAAAATAGTTGTATTCTGCTCTTGTTTCAACAGCGCTTACATGTGGCATTCATTCTCAAGCTGGTTCAACGCCCGAGGTTGTGAAATCCCTTTCAATTTTTTTTTTGATATGACCGCAGTTTCTGTGCGAAAGCGAATAGCCACTGTCGTGCCCGCGTATTGTGTTAGCTGCTCTGCGACCCCGGAGTTTCACATTGTTTCAATCCTGCACGCTCCGAGTAGCTGTAGTCAGTCGGCTGTCTTGCGGACGCAGCTGTTAAACGGCTGCTGTGTGTTTTCTGCTGCAAAGAAGGGGTAAGGCGTGCAGACACGGACACAAGAGAAGCGGACAACACGAACGCCGACTATCAACTGAAGGAAGCACTGAGGCGAGAAAATAAAGACACAAAACTAACCTGCGCATGCTTTGGAATGGTAGCACTACGTGTCAATCAGGTCTACATGAGAGGTAACTGTTAAGGCATCTGATCTCTTCTTACGTAAGATAATCGAAGGCTGCCTCACGCACGCACTTCCACCATTATTGATATGCCATGACTCGATCATAAGACGCGTATCTTCATTCGTATGCCTGTACTATATCGCGCATTCATCTAACTCAGGCGTGCAGTTACAATCTCGGCAGTCTTGGCAATGTAAGGAAAGATTACAAGGCGATCCACCGGTTAATGACCTTCTATGTTCGATTAGCCTCTGAATGATACACCGCCCCCCTTGCCCTATGTAGACATGGCCACAGGTAAAAGGAACATTATATACTACATCCATATGACCGTCAGTAAAATGTTCTTCTTGATGTGCTTCACTGGACAAATGTCTGCTTTTTTCGCCTTTCACCTGCTCCTTTTTTCTCTGCACAGCAGCGCATATCTTACCTAGCTTAAGGAACCATAACTAATGTTCTTCCCTTTATATTTCAATCGTCCATGAATATCAAGTGAGGGACCGTGACATATTCATTATCCATATGAAAATGCTGCTCTGGAGCCGTCAGAGCGTGGTGGATTCTCTCTCGTAAACTCTCGTAGACTCGGCACAGTGCACAATGTATGCATACACGACCCACGTTGTCCCCGCAGGGGCGTCTGCGCAAGCAGGCGTTTGGTGTGTTGCGACACCACGTACCCGAGCACACGAGGGTTGGACCCTCCCGTGTGTAGCCGTGCGCGGCTTAGCCGTGTCCGGGGAAAGGGGGATCCTGGGGGTTGAGCCAATGCCGGGTGTTTGGACCTTTACGGCCCCTCGGCGGCGGCAACACACCTCTTTGGCCTCTGCTTCACGTAGACGGCACCCCCGGACTGACCCACCCGGGGGAAATCGGCAGTCACCTTTTCCTGTCCTCCTCTTCAATCTTCGTCTTTCTCTCTCGCTGTCTCTTCTTTCCTGTCTTCTTATCACTTCTTCTCACTTCCGAATTTCAAGGCGGCAAGGGTTAACCATGTGGGCGTGGCCTTCCTTGGTCATGGTTATATGGTTATAGCAGTTATGTATGGCTAGTGGTTTTTAAAACACTCCCATGTTGGGCTCCATGGTGGGCGGCCAGCTTAGCTGCCGAACGTATAAGTAACTTCATGGATAGAACCCCCTCTTCAGCAAAACCTGATCGGAGGCCGAAAAGGCACCGGACCGAGGTAATAAACTTACGTATAGCTAGCGATAGCTTTACAAAATTTTTTGTCATCACTTCTGAAAGTGAACGAAAAATTCAAGACATGTCCCCTTTCCTCATCGCCAAGGCACTTAACGAGTGTATTGGTGAGACATACAAAGCAAAGAAAATGAATTCTGGAGACCTCTTGCTCGAAGTTAGGACGGCTGAGCATAGCAGGCAGATTAAGAAACTTGACAAGATCGGTGAGAACAGTGTGTCTGTCTCGCCACATCGTACACTGAACTACGCCAAGGGTGTGATTTCAGACACAGAACTTCTAAAGTGCACAGACGAGGAAATCGAAGAAGCCTTGAGAGATCAGGGTGTTCTATGTGCAAGACGAATTAAATTTAGAAAAAATAACATTGAAAATCCGACCAAACACATTGTGCTGACCTTCAACTCCTTAACGCTTCCAAGTGCCGTTAAGGCCGCTTACCTGTACCTTAGAGTAAGACCTTATTTGCCCAATCCCCGCCGATGCTTTCGGTGTCAGAAATATGGGCATGGATCCCAGTCATGTCGCGGAAGAGCAACCTGTGCTAAATGCGGTCAACCAGACCATGGTGATGAAACGTGCACAAGCGAGCTGTGCTGTGCAAACTGCGCGGGTCATCACGCGGCGTTTTCCAGATCTTGCCCTGAGTGGAAAAAAGAAAAAGAAGTGATCGCATTGAAGGTACGGGAGAACATATCGTACATTGAAGCCAAAAAGAGAGTCGCGTTTGCCGATAGAGGTACTTACGCACAGGCTGTGCAAAGAGGGCGTGCGCCGCCGATGGTGTCAGTTGGAACACAGGTGGAGCTGCTGGACAAAGTGTCCGCACTCCAGCCCTCCTTACCCAGTGAAAAAACAGACGCTCATAGCAAACCTCCCGCAAGAGGCCCAGAAGCTTCTGCTGGGGCTGACGTCGGTCAGCACGCGGTAGAGGCCACCAAGGTCTCAACATCGGTGCCGAAGGACCGCTTTCTTTCCAAGAAGTCGGCACCTTCATCAAGCACCATCAACGATGAACGCCCAAAGGGCGATGATATGATGGAAGTGTGTCCGCCGGACACGAATCAAACAAAAGAGCCTACATCTGGTAGGCAAACCAAAAAGTCGGGCATCGCCCCTGCAAAACACAAAGGGGGTAGACTACCGGTCATTCCCCCGTCCAAGGAGACGTGACCTAAAAAGCATTTTAGCAAGTTTCTTGCTCATTCACATGTCATCTTTGTGACCTCTTACATAGAATCTCTTCGTGAAGTATCTGATAATCCACATCATCAAATATGGTTACTATTGTGCAGTGGAACTGCCGTGGTTTAAGAACTAATATAGATGACATTTACGACCTTTTCGAGGACGCTGAGGCTTCTCTTATGTGTTTGCAAGAAACTCATTTGAAAGGTTGCCATAAACAACCTCTGCGTCGATATGGCATCTTTCGAAAAGATAGGGAACAGTCTTCAGTCGCATCCGGAGGAGTCGCTATAGTGGTTGCTCAAGGAGTCCCAGTACGTGAAGTGAAGCTTAACACCAACCTAGAAGCTGTTGCAGTAAAGGTTCAGATAGAAAAAACAATAACAGTATGCTCCCTGTACTTACCACCAGGTAAGAATATCACAAGAAAAGAATTAGAAAATCTCGTGGAAGAACTTCCAGAACCTTTCCTTTTATTGGGTGATTTTAATGCTCATAATAACATCTGGGGCAGTAGCCACACTGACGCAAGGGGAAAAATGGTAGAAGAATTTTTAGACAACTGCAATTTGTATCTTTTTAATGATGGAAAGCCAACATATTTTATTGCTCAATCACAATCTACTTCAAGCATTGACCTCTCCTGTGGCACGCCGTCACTTGCCGGGTTTTTTACTTGGGACGTGAGGGAAAACCCACGTGGCAGCGACCACTACCCTATTATACTCAAGCCGATCGACGCGCCTCCAACAATGCCAGCACGAAGACAGAGATGGAAGCTGGGTAAAGCAGACTGGTCTCTTTTTTTGGAAAGCTCCGAAATAAGGATTGATGATGTCATCGCACTCAATATTGACGATTTATGTGATGCGATAACGAAACAAATATTACATGCAGCTGAAAAGTCCATACCACTTTCACAAGGGAAGCTGCCACGTAGACCAAAACCGTGGTGGAATGATGCATGTGATAAAGCTCGTAGGAAACAAAACTGTGCATGGTCTCGACTAAACAGGTACCCAACTTTCGAAAATTTATTGTTTTTTAAACAAAAGCGCAGTGAGGCTAGGAGGGAAAGACGGATAGCAAAAAGGACATCATGGGTGAAATATGTGAGCTCTATAAACAGTCACACAACAAGTAAATTAGTCTGGGAGAAAGTGAGAAAAATTGACGGTATTCATACAGAATACACGCTCCCTATATTTGACGAGGAAAGGGATCTTAAAGGCCAAGCAAATGTACTTGGCGAGCACTTTGCTGAAATTTCGAGTGACGCTCACTACACGCCCGAGTTCCTTAAGATAAAGGCCACTGCAGAAAAGAAAGATCTTCGGATATCACTGAACAGCACTGAGCCATATAACTGTCCTTTCACAAAAACTGAACTCTTCGATGCGATATATATAGGGAAGAGCCATTCAGCAGGTCCGGACAACATACACTACGAAATGCTGCGACACCTACACATGAACACGTACGACACAATCCTTCACCTCTTCAACAGGTTGTGGGCGGAAGGCTATTTTCCAAAAGCATGGAAGAAAGCGATTGTTCTACCATTTCTAAAACCTGGAAAGGCACGCTCTGACCCGAACAGTTATCGTCCCATTGCCTTAACCAGTTGTTTAGGAAAAACATTCGAAAGAATGGTTAACAAACGGCTTGTACACCTTTTGGAAAGTAACGGGTTACTTGATCAGTACCAGTGTGGCTTTAGAGTCAATCGCAGTACAATCGACCAATTAGTCCGGTTAGAAACAAAAATCCGTGAATTTTTCGTCCAAAGGCAACATTGCGTCTCTGTTTTCTTTCACTTATCAAAAGCATATGATACGACATGGAGACATGGGATTTTAATTGACTTGAACAGATACGGAATAAAAGGGCACATGCTTGGTATAATCAAAAGCTATCTAGAGGACAGAACTTTTCAGGTGATGTTTGGCCCAACTTTCTCCAACTGTTTTGTACAGAAGAATGGAGTGCCGCAAGGTGGAGTATTGAGCGTTACACTATTTTTAGTGAAGCTCAACTCGATAAGTACAGTTATTCCTTCTTCCCTAATGTATTCCTTGTATGTCGATGACATTCAACTTTGTTTTTCCTCTTGTAATATGGCTACTTGCGAACGCCAACTGCAGTTAGGTGTAAACTCCATAGTGCGATGGGCAAACGAAAATGGTTTTAAATTTTGCACAGAAAAAACAATATGCGTTCCTTTCAGTCAATACCGAAGGCTCACACCGGACCCAACATTACATATTAAAGGGCAACAAATCACAGTAAAGAACGAACACAAATTTCTTGGTGTGATCTTTGACAAAAAACTCAACTTCAAAGCGCACATCGCTTATGCAAAACATAAATCTCTGAAATCCATAAATTTAATAAAGCTCCTATCCCACCGATCATGGGGTTCAGATAGAATATGTCTGCTTCGCATATACAATGCAGTTGTCCGGTCACAATTAGACTACGGATGTTTTGTGTACGGCTCAGCTCGAAAGTCAGCATTAGAGGTTCTTGATCCGGTGCATCACCTCGGACTACGGCTGTGTTCCGGCGCGTTTCGTACGTCTCCCGTACAAAGCTTGTATGCAGAAACCAGCCAGCTGTCTTTGGAACACAGAAGACTATTTCTTGGAAACATGTACATAATGAGAGTACTGTCCTGTTCAACGCATCCTTGTAGACGACTATTTACAAGGCTGCGCTTTGAAATACATTTTAGCAACAAACCGGCAATCATTCCTTCCTTTTTCATCAGGTACCAAAAGCTGAATGCGGACCTATGTTTCGACGTAAGAAATAAGTTCTTGCAAGATGAACCTTCTTCTGCTCCTTGGGAGATGAAACATGCGCAATGCGACTTTAGGTTAACAAAAAACAGAAAACAATTTTCACCAAGAGAGGCGTTACTAAGCGAATATTTAGAAATAGAATCAGAATATAATTTCTGCGTGAAATACTTTACAGATGGATCAAAAAGCAATGACAATGTAGGCGCTGCAGTGACATCAAATCAATTTGAAAAACAAATGAGACTTCCAACTCAGGCTACTGTCTTTACTGCAGAACTTTATGCCATTTCGTTAGCTCTTGAAGACATCCTGAAAAGAGGAAATAACCAATCTGTTATATTTAGCGACTCCTTGAGCTCTCTTCAAGCTCTCGCATCTAGGTTACCATCTAGAAATAATCTACTGAAGAAAATAAAAAAACAATACACAACATGTCACAAGAGAGCGTTAAACGTCACTTTCTGCTGGATTCCTAGTCACGTAGGAATTCCCGGTAATGAAAGAGCAGATTTTATGGCAGTCCGTACCAAAGATTTGGAGCTACATGATGTTGGCCTACCTTGGCAAGATTATAAAGCCACTTTAAAAATAGTAGTTAAGAAACACTGGCAGAAAGTGTGGGATCAAGAAAAATTTAACAAGCTTCATTGCATAAAACCTATGCTACAAGAATGGCAGAGTTGTCGCCACAGACAAAGATTTTACGAGATTGTTTTATGTCGCTTAAGAATCGGTCACACAAGGCTGACACATAGTTACTTAATTAATAACAAACCACAACCAACATGCCAACACTGCGGTGAAATTTTAACCGTGCTGCATATTTTAATAACATGTCCTGGCTTAGAAAAATGGAGGGAAAGATATTTTAAGATGTTTTACGAAAAAAGAATCCTGATCCATCCTATGTTCTTATTGAGCGATGAGCCACTGGTCCCACATGAAGATACTTTTAACTTTTTAAAAGCCACAGGAATCCTACAAGAACTGTAGCACATTTCATGTTTTATAATTTTACCTGGCCTTTTACACCATTTTACAGCATTTAAACAAATAAGCTAATACGAAAATCATGTTCTTGGCGCATTATAGTCTGCACGGCTGCTGCGCCATAAAAATCCCAACTCATCATCACAACGACCCACGTTGTACGCCATGAATGACTGTAGAAGTGAACATGGCGATACAAACCAACCCTGACAACTAGGTCTGAAGCTCTGTGCTGCAACGAACGAACGTCGATCGTGGCAGTTCACCGAAAAAGCCACACCAAAAATGGCGAAGCACAGTCTTCAAAACACCACGGTCTCCTTCAGGCTCCCCAAGAAAAATTTCGCATTCTCTGCAGGGCAGCGAGAAGACGCAGAGCGTTGTTCTCCCTCACTGACGCTCTCTGCAGATCACGTGATATATAATGGATCCCCTATTTGGATATTTATAAGCGTGATGGAAAGTTTTCGCGCGAATGCTCCGCAGGATGTTAAGCGTGTGAGATGCGTTTTTCATGCGTACGGTGGCTCGCTTCCGCTCACACAAAACAGAACCATGGCAGGCAGTCTTGTCCTCACGCTTACATGAAGCAATTTCACGCTTATTTTCGGTCACGTCGTGCTTCAAACGTCATCCGCGCCTCATTTACATGCCCATCACGCTTAAACTTGAAGTTTTGCGTGAGATAAAGCGTGCAATTTGTTACAGTGCACCTTCAAATTGAGAAGACAGACACATGGACGGGCGATGCAATCGCGACTAAATCATTATAAGAAGACACGCTCAATAGAATGCCTGGGGTCCACATGCGCGCACAGGCGAGAAAAATAAAGCCAAACACAGAGAGGGATGTGCCACAAGCAATACTAAATCATATGCACAAAGTAAAGCATGTTATCATGCGCCAAAAAAAAAAAATGTCTGGACTATAGAATACGCCTCCAAATTCCTTTTACATCGGTATGTCCCATTTACTCGGTTTTAAGAAGAGACCAACATCCTCATGAGCTTTATCTTTAGCAACCTCGACGCTGTTATTACCATTTCTCTAAACTTTCTACACCATGGGGACGCGCTACTGGCCCAAAATCCGCGCATCCATCGAATGCGGCGGCCCGTCCACGCGAGCCAAGGAGAAAAAGCGTGCCGTGCGCAGCAAAATGGAGGAGGAACGCAACGCGGGGAGGAGACTGTATCTGCTTTCAAGTTGCCGAGGAGATTTAGCGCGCATCATCTGGGAGGCCTGCCGGCGGCGGCTGCTGTGAATCGCACCTACGCGTCACCCACCCGCTGGCTCTCGCGATCTTCACATTAGCGAGGCAGTCGCGCAACACTTCGCTCCTTTCACAACATGCCCTGCGAGACGGGCCATCCGCGCCAGCCAATATACCGCGATACGAAAACACGTACAGAGCTGCGCTCAACTTTTTCCATTGCCGAATATCGTAAACGGCGGTGCATGTCTTTGATAGCGAAAACCAAAATTAGGAATATCAAATTGTGACCGCCCTGTCTCTTTCTCGGTGGCAGCGCCCCTCGTCAAAGTGGTTGTTACGTTACACGCAGCCTGTCGGCGACCCTGGCGCTCAAACGACTAGCCGCGTATGTTTTCCTTTTCTTTTTCGTAATATATGGGTTTCTTTCTGGACGAGAAAGATTAATTGGAGAATAAGTAGGGATATAGATACACCTGAATAAGATGCATCTTAACAAACTCCCCAATTTCGCGTGGGGAAGATTTGAGAAGCTTAACTTAACCACCTACCTTGTTTCTTGCGTCACCGATCGTGTACGCAAACTCAATGCTACAGTCGGTTGCATTTCGAGCTGCTGTTTCACAGGGACCTTGAATAGGGCTATCGTAGCGCGTTTAAATGACAGGACAAAAGAAGACACAAAATAACCCACACGGTGCTTGTGCCTGGCATAGTTACTGTCCTTTCGTCCTCTATTTTAACCGCGCTACGGTAAACCCATTCAAGAGTCGTTACCAACAAGCCCCATTGTGGACCCTCGTTCACAGGGACGTCATGCTCTCTATTCTCTCAGATGATACACCAAGCTTAGCGCGGAGCGCTCTGCACTTTATCACGGTATATATAACGAAGCAGTGTCTGCATCCTACCAAGACGCTTTCCTGTCCATCTGAAGGTAAGTATGCTGCCTCTCGGTACGTTTGGGTCCTCTTGCCCAAGGCACTGCGTTGCGCTCCCTAAAGGAATGCATAAAATGCGCCACTACCTCTGCACAGTAACTCTTATTTGTTTTGTTCAACGAAATTGTAGCGAAACCATCACCGATTATTGCCATTGTAAGTGAATATCCGAACCCTTGAACTAAGCTATTTGCTCGACTAAAAGCACGATACGCTTGAAGGCGCGCGTTGTTGCAGTTACAATATTTTGGTCGCGTTTCTTGCTTCATCGCGTAATTCGATAGAGCACTAAGCAGTTAGCCGGCAAATCTGCAGCTTGTACTGCAGGTGGCTGCATATTTATGTAGATGAGTCACAAGAATGTTGTATCGATGGGCCCAAGCGCCGGCGTGGAACGCAACTGACGTCCTTTTTCTACCAAAGCAGACACAGCGGGATAGGGCTGGCCGCGCCGCGGGGGGGGGGGGGGAAGTGCAATGTCCAAGGGCTGGCGTTATTACGGCTCGACTACAGCATGTGGATGTTCTGACTACCCCCCCCCCCCTCATAAAAAAAACGAAATTGTGTGTCCGGTGGTGGGATTGACGCAGGGCCTCCAACGCATAGCGCCTGGCTTGCGTATTAAGCAGCAGGCGCCTGCATACATCGCTCACGCCTATGCGCCAACTAAACTTCTTTGAGAAAACACATGGGAGTGTCACGTCGCACAGGACAAATATGCTGAAAGAAAACTGGCACCTTTACGGGAAGGGCAAAGCATTCACGGTGATTAGTAGTCAAATAACGTTACCCTCAAGCTCTAACGTCGGTATTCTGAGAATACGAGATGGCCACGCGCACGCGAAGAAACTGATGCTGTGCAGCAGGGACAGTGTCCTAGAAACTAAGCGCGTCTTTTAACGCTGCAGTGATGAGGCGTGCCGCGAGTAGTGCTCGACGGATGCGTTAACAACCGCCACATCCCTGGCAGCTGCATGATGATTGTGAACATGAGTGGCTGTGCCTTCACTCGATGATAGGATAGGATAGGAATAAACTTTATTTGTGCAACGGTTATTAATGCTGGCGTCCGGGGCTAGGTTGCCACGGGTCCATCGCCCGAGGAAAATATTTCGAGATCCTCGACAACGGCCCTGGCCCGTTGGACGGCACACTCCTGGTCTTCGAGTGCCTCGCTCAGGAGGGCGGCTTGCCATCTGTCACTGAGGCGCCCCGCTTCAGAGGGTCCTAATGTTGTCTTCTTGCTTCCTCCTTGTCCTTCTTGCTCATGGCGTTGGCATTCCCAAAGCACATGGACCATATCGACCCGTTCGTGCTCGCACCACTGGCAGCCAGGCGACGGGTGCAGCGCGGGCGACAGGCGGTGCAGGTGGTAGGGGTTGGTGAAAGTGCCCGTCTGCAACCGTCTCAGGTCGACCGCCTGGGACCTGGGTCGTGGATATTTTCTTCGTTCTTTCTTATAGTGGCCAAGCACCTCTCTATACGTTGCTGGAAATTCCTCGACATCGCAGTCGGCGTCCGCGTGATCCCCAGCTCCATCCGCCGCGATTTGTGTTGTGTTGGCAACTACAGATCGCGGTCATTACATTTTGCTTTTGTGTAGCTCTTTAGTTAGTTTTGACTGACTGTGCAACTGAACAAGTTGCAAGAAAGATATGTGACCTCGCTACACACAGTGGCCGATTACATAATTTTGTTCGCATTGTCGTTTAATGCATATGAATATTATTGTATCATGGCTAAACTTAACTGATGCTCTCAGAATATAGCGAATGACTTACACGGGGGTGAATGTGCCTATGTGAGTGAGAACTAATAAGTATACGCTCACAAGCGAAGAAAAAAATCGACAATATATTTACAGCAAGCAAGCAATACGAGTGACTTGTTCTTAACGTACCTGAATGTTCTGTCGTTGTTTAGCTGCTTGGTTTTGAGTGGTTATGCACTTATCTGTTGTTCATTGTTGGGGAGACTGCATTTCTTTGAGCTATGTTATATTTTTGACAGTCAAATTTTCACCAACCACTTGTTAACGCTTTTGTCGCAAATTCACTCCCGTTGATTACGTTTACGTACTGCCGCAATAGAAAACGAAAATATAGCCCCACAAGCATAATGTGGGCACCATACCACGAAGAATAAATAACATATAAAAAAACATTGAAAGCTAAAGTTTTTGGATGTTCTTTGTTATTTTCTTTCCAATGCACGATGATCTCAAGCTACTCTGAACAATTCTGCATACGCGAAAATACTATGTCAATTTGTAAAATTTCTCAATTTACCAAGCTTATCAAACTAACTTGCGGTATACTGTTTAGGCCACGTCCTCTGCTCGCAGAACGAAGATGATCCCCCGGCTTTCAGCGACGATGAATTGCCTTGCAACGGCGTTTTTTGTGGTTCTCTTGTGCGCTTGTACACGAGATTGCACTGGCGGACTAATAGTGGGCCATCTTGAGGAAATTACTTTACGAGCCATCGTATACGCAGGTACGAAACATAGGCGCCCCTTGTTTTCAAAATTACCTTAACTTATGCACCTGAATGTTTGTTGTTATAAACAGCCACGTATGATCACTGTTATAGTCACTAAAATGTACATATTTTGCACGTGTATAGAAATTACTGCATAAACTGCCTTTATCGATGTCAGTACCGCTGACAACCTTCAGACACAATAAATAATGCACAGCTGATCTCAAAACATTACACACCACATAAGCGCATACCAAACTAAGATTCCTCGCGGTGCTTCCGATGCTTCAGAAGCCATAACAAGCAGCGATAGGATGGGAATCTTTCTTTTGGTTGTTCGCCGACTTGTGCTGTTTTTCTCTGTCCTTTATGTCGTCGGCGCGGCACTTTTCAAGTTTTCTTTATTTCACGAAGCACGGTCTAAAAAAAAGTATATTTAAATTATGGAGTTTTACGTGGAAAGACCACGATTTGAAGAAATAGACATGATATAGTGCAGGACACATAATAAATTTTTACCACCATCTGCTGTAATGTGCACCTGATGCATGGAACATAAGAACACGCTCTTCGACAGCCATGGAGACGAGCACGTGTCTCGAGAGCAATATCATTGTAACTGATGCTGATAACTGGCTGATATTATTACGTGCGACTCGACTGCGGACTTTGAGTGACATTGAGGAAATAGGAAAACGTCATGTGGCGCAAACATACCGGCGGAAAACAAGATCGCTGATTTAGGGCCTAACACTGGTCTCGATGGCTCGTCTCGAACGGCAGATGCAGTTTTGGCAGCGGTTGGCGTGGTCATTTAATTTTTCTTCTTAACCGCGTCTTTGCGGAAATACATTGTCTTGTGATTTAAAAAAGTACGCCGCCACAAAAAGGAATGAGCAAACAGGAAAGGTTCACGAAGGAGGCAAAATGGTCGTAACAAATGTAGTCAGAACGGCAAATCAAACTCTCAAGACTATGGTGATATCATTGAGAAAACAGGAACTCAAGACAAGTTGCGCTTTGACCTTATATAAGTGACTGAATAAAGCAATAAAAATAAGCAATTCAGTCAATAATGTCTGGGCTTAATAATAAAGGTCAATCGCCTTACTGTTGTCTTGAGAGCCACAAACGATGGTAAGATGTGTGGACTTCATACGGGTTTATACAACATGGTGAACATGGAAACGCTTCAGTCTTTAGTTTAGTATGTGATCAAATAACAGTTTTTTTACTCTTACTAGCGTGACAATTCCATCTGTGTTTAAGAGTACACCATTTAAGGACTGCGCAATGAGGATACGACGGGAAGGGATACAGCAATGTTTAGGAAGGAACAAAGACAGGAAGCGCCTTGTCCTGTCTTTGTTCCTTCCTACTGTGCTGTCACTGTTTGCGCTTCGTCTCTTGAAAAATTTTAGCATCGATTAATGACAGTCCGAACGCATGGCATTTTTTTCCTCTACGTAGTCTGGTTTTCTTCGCTCTCAGCCTCGTCTCCGTAGCGTTTCTTTTTTATCTGTACTTACCATCCCACGTGAATACGAAATTTTACTGTATTTTATAGCTCAAGTTGAGTGATTAACTGTGGTTTCATAGGTTGTGTAATCCATAAGACAATAATCAACGGTTTGTAACAGTAAATGAGGTAAAAACTGCATTGAATGGAAACTCAGTGACCTCTCCAAATGCATAAATTGAGGTATAGAGATTATAGTAAGGATTCTATTCACGAGGGACAGCTTCGCAGGACGCAGCAAATGTGATGTATGCGAGAAACTTTCGACCTGGAAAAAGCGTAATTGTCTTGAAGACTATGCGCAAGCTTGAACAAATCCCGCCGAAGTTCCCGAGCTCTCTAGAGTGAAACTGTATACCTGTGCTATATTCTAGGACCAAGAATGCATGACATATAAGCCAGTAGTGAGCAACTGTGAATTTTATTAGGTCCCTATAATCCTGTCTTCGCAGGCAAATGCTATATGAGCGCTTACTACATAATTGATGATGGATACACTCTCAACTTAACGAGTCCTTGCCTGGGATTCACATGTCATGCTACAAACAGAACTGTGACAATGCAATAGTAAGTATAGCCACATTTTTACTCTGTGGCGTGCAAGAAGTGCTTCTGTGACTGCATACATAAGACTACGAATGCCGCGCCAGAGAATGGTCAAATTCTACTAATGTGTACTTAAGAGTGACCTGACACTTTAGCTGGAGCTGTAGGTGCCGACCGCCAATCGTGAACTCATGGTCCGCTGCAGCGAATGTTGCACAATTTGTGGGTGGGTGAGCGTGTTGCAGGTTTGCTTGGGACGCAGCGACCTGTTGGCGATGGGCGTCCTGCGGCGGAGTG
The DNA here is from genome assembly GCF_050947875.1 of Dermacentor variabilis. Taxonomy (NCBI): domain Eukaryota; kingdom Metazoa; phylum Arthropoda; class Arachnida; order Ixodida; family Ixodidae; genus Dermacentor; species Dermacentor variabilis. Next base: position 22,667,412 of record NC_134575.1, on the reverse strand, counting down.
GCTTCGGCGAAGGTAGGAACATTTTGGTCCGGCTCCGTATTGCCTTGGCCAGCCGGTTGATTTGCGACGCGCTCAGCTTCATGAATGTGAGTGGTAGATTTTAGAGCGCGCGCTTCGAACGTGGGAAGACGTTCTGCTTCACGCTGGTGGGTCTCTCGCTCGACCAAAGCGAGATTCGCCCGTCGACGTCGTTGCCTTTCTGTGCCGCTTAGTGCAGCAGTTTTCTTAGTTGGTGACGTGAAAAGCGACGCAGCAGGCACCGTGTAAGTACAACTGATTCATCTTTAAGCTGCGCGCCGTAGGCCACGAGGTGTAATAGTGTAGAAGGCCTACAACGCCTACACCAGGCTACACCGCGTTGGAGCCTCCGCTGCTCTGAGACTACCGAACCACTCACTGTCGGTGCTCCTTTGTGTCATGATGCAGTACTTCGCTTCACCGCTCGTAGATGGCGCGCCATCCCTGTCAAGAGAGCGTATTTTACGTGTTCGCGCCGTCACACCCTTTACAAGAAGTTGATGGTGGATCACGGCATAAAACAAAAACACTTTCATGATAAAACAATAAATATATGCTGCATAAGAAATAGTTTTGCCAACAAAATGTTTTCTTGACGTGAGCGAAGCTGCTATTTGTTAAATTTTCGCTGAAAGAATCATTTGCGCGTACTTTTCTTGTGGAAGAAATATGCGAAGCACTGAACCAATTGAATAGTGGACACAGGCTGAGTTTCTTGAAAATAATTTGTTTCCTTTATAGCAAAGAAAATTACTGGTCTTGTTTTCGTAATACCCCCAATGATAAAATGCTTAAATATTGTTCCAGTATTCATAGTTATGTTTTCGTGATACTTCTTATGTTTCAACTTCTGACACATCGTAACGTATTGATCAATATGCAGGATTCCTAAACGAACTATTTTGTATTGTGTAGATAGGTAGAAGTAGGCACCATTTTCTTTTTACCTGTCGTTACTTTAAATTAATGCAAATGTCCAATGTTAGTTTATTGCACTGCTAAGGAAAACCGAGCATTACTGTTCGAAGTCTCGCGGTAAAAAAGTTCCCAATAATCTGGCCAGGCTCCTCTTCCATTATAGCAATAAGCCAAGGATATCACATAGGGCACAATGTTTTCCACACTATAAATAAAATGGTAATGAAAGTTACTGAGGCTTGAATACAAGTCAGGTGTTCCTGTGGATGGCCCTACGGGATGTGTTTTCTTTTGAGCAACAAACAAGTAACAACAATAAACTAGAACTAAATATGTTTTTCTTTTTCAGTTGCGTCCCTCCAAAGAACCCAAATCGTTGCCATATGGACAATACGCACAGACATCCGCATTTTCCGTGGTGCTGCCCTAATTTCAAGTGCTGAACAGAGCGAATGGGCGACCCACAAGTACATTTCTTGCAAAAAAGCCATATTTTTGGACACTGTCCTTTTTCTACAGAGTGAGAAACAGGTCATTAATAAACTTTTGATACCTAGAATGGCAACAAAGTACAATAAAAACACGACTCTGGCGAGTGGATGCCTATATTATTCTGGTTGTTATAAAACTATTACCTTTCTTTTTTCAGCTGCACTGTTATTTTTTCCTGACACAGTTAGACTACTGTTTTTCTTTTGGTCTTCAGAATGATTTAAAAGACCATTCAAAAGAAAAATTAAGGCGACACTTGGAAACCAGGTAGTCGGCCTACTGGCAACGACGAAGACGACAAAGGCGGTGGTATGGACACTAAAGATGACAATCAATACGTTGGCAAAGCAGCTGTAATAACAAATTAATATAACAGTGCCAGTGGCGGCTTCGCAACAGTGCCAGTGGCGGCTTCGCAACTGTAACGAGAGGGACAGCGATGGCTACAAAAATTTCGCAGTTTTTACAGAAAGACGGATCATTTTTTAGCGTAGAAAGAATTACCAGTGCCGCACTACCACGTCGTAAGGACGGTAATACCTTACCGACCGAATAGTGTGTATGCACGTACATCACCGCACGGAAAGACTTTCCGTGAGGTATGCTGGATGGCAAAGTGTCTGTGTTGTAGACGGTAATGTGCGCGCCATGTTTTTTGAGCCACGCCTGCGCCAACCAAGACTCGGGAAGAAAATGGCGTCACTGCGTCAGCCACAGGTTTCATGTCTCTACTTTAAAACCGTACATGCTCGCCTCTCGCCTGCGTTTTTCATGAAGAACCGAGTTATTTCATTTCCAAAACGTTAACGAAATTCAGCTCTTCTGTGACCCGACGAAATGGCAGCCAGTAGTAGATTTCGCCTTTACCTGCGTAGCTTAGACTTGGGTTTGCTCGTGGCAGATTTTAGGGATCCTAATAACGTAAGGTTAGATGACGATAACCACAAGCTTACGCATGCTTCGCAAAGCGATAGATAGTTTTAGCTTGCCTGTATACGCCATTACTGTTTCCGGACTACTGGGTGACTGGAGGCGTAAACGTGGCACCATTTGGGCGGAGAGTTTCACCAGAGAGGACGCAGAAGTATTGTTGCCGTAACTAACGATATTCTACACACCTGCTGGTGAAAGTGCCCGCAGTGGTGCCATTGGTAACAAGACCTCCTTTTTCATATTGCTTGAAGAACACACGCAGGGTAAAATACTTTAACGCGATGTTGTACAAAGCGTCTCAAGATGTCCTTACCGACAAAGTTGCCGCTATTCACGTTTACCGTAACCTGGTACTTCTGTCAAAAGTAATACCCATTTGAACGAGCTAAAACTGCAATATTCACCGAAATAATAGTTTGCATCCCGCACGTAGTTGTTTTATTGTGTTCAGGCCCGCCTAATAGCCGCTATCTTGATCACCCCCTTACCGCACAGAGCGAGCAATATAGGTATTTCGAACAATTTCGGAGGTCGAGGTTCTGTAATACGGTACGACAATACTGGACCATATACCGCACTTGCCGTACGGTAACACGGCAGTGCTATATCTCTCTAACGGCAATGTATGAGACTCATAAACCACAGTTCTTTGCAGTTTCTCGACATTTTTTAGAATTCTAACTGGGACGTATATGCTGGAGGTACGAGCCCAGAGCAAAGAAACAATTTCCTCCCTTCACGTCAAGCCATTCCAAGACTAAAAAACGGCAATAGCGAGTGAAGCGTTTAGTTCAGCACAGAAGAAATCGTGCCAGCATCAAACTGAAGGAAGATTTTAGTGGCAGATAAATAAATTGAGAAAGAGAGAGAGATAGAGAGAGAGAGAAATCAAGGACAGGAAGGGCAAGGAGGTCAGCCAGAAGTGCACCCAGTTTGCTACCCTGCACTGGGGAAGATGGGAGAGGGCAACAGGAGGAGGAAAAAAGAGGAAGAGTAAGCACTGAGTGCGTGTGGGAGGGACACTATACACTAAAAAGGCTGAAAAATGCAGAGTACTCCGTGTCGTTGCTATGCAGCATAGCTGAATGCATCGCAGAGAAGATTAAAAGGAGGCAAGAAAGCAAGAGCGGACCTGAATTTGCGGATGCAAATAATAATTGTGCGAAAATTCCACATTTGCATGGACTGACTCACAATCTCATCAAGACTGGTAAAAGGCGCGGCGTCCGAGTAGTGTGCTCAGCACCAACAAGAGAAAAAGTACGCGCGCACGAGGGAACCAGGAAAAGAAGAAACCACAATGCCAGATCTCGCACCAGAGCCGATACTACGATTGCGTCACAGGAGTAGGGTACACCATCCCCCTGTCCTGTGTAAAACAATACATACGGCAAACAGGAAGATGCCTTAATGATAGAATATGAGAGCACCCATCATTACTTTCGTGGACCTGTGGCAGCAATCCGGCCTTGCACTGCAAACGTAACGAAATGAACAAGAAGAGAAAGGATGGCCAAGTACGCCCGTGCGCCCCCAAATTTCGTGAAGTGCAAGTCCCGAAAAGAACGACGACGCGCTAACTGGGGAGATTTTTGAAGCATTTAAAATAAGTGGAACAGGAGCGCAACGCGTAAGCACAGCGTCAGTGGCCTTGACAAGAAAGGAAGTCACGTTTTTGAGACAGCCTGAGATAGTTAAGAGACGAGATATGGCGACGAAATGAAAGGCGCGTGAATTTCAATGAAGATATCAGTTGTCAGGGCAGTTTGGCCCTCGTCTAGTCGTTCCTTCTGTGTCCACGTCCCATAAGTTTTGCTGCTACAATCCTCGAAGAATGAACCAACTAGCTCAGTTAAACACTCTTTTGATTTTCTAACTATCTTAGTAACACAAGGAGGCTACTATGTTAACTCCCTAAATCAATAATTGGATAGCTCATGGAATCGCTCATCATGTGTTCAAAATTAGACTAATATCTCCAAATTTGTTATTTATATATAATTATAATTAATTTTATTTTAGTTTCTGTTTCAAAGAAGTAACTCTATTTCAAATTGATGAGAAAACTACTATACCCTGACATACCTTTTCTGACAGGTTTTTTTCTCTCCCCTTTCCTTCATGCACCAGCTTCTTGGCCATCATTCCTTGAGGGTAAGGGACGTCAGATTAGGTGCAAGAAAGCAAGTTCTTACTGTAAACTATATTGCACGAAACTGCGGAACATTTACTGCGCAAATCGTTGCGCTTCTGTCGGTTCTAAAACAGTAAAAAAAATGTTTACTTGGAGACCTACGATTGGTTGACACCACGCTCTGCGGCTGATCAATAGATTAGCATCGAGTAAAAAAAAATCTATACAAATCCAGAGTTAGGAAAACAAACGCAGCATGGGACAGAAATAAAAATTATCTCTCCACATGTCCACCACCGCGGAGAGCTGACTTTAAGAACAAGAAGACATCGACTACAGTCAGTCGAGATTGATGCCAGTTTTATTCTAGAAAGTAAGTTTCTCTCACAAAACAGCGCAAGACAAGCCGCGCATTATATTGGGCCAGCTATCGAGCGGCAGGATCCCATTTTAGTCCAAACTGCAATTTCTCACCTTTTCTTAAAAGAAAGCTCTGCATTTTTTTTTCAACCTAATTTTAAGGTGATATTTGCATAACCTAAGAATGTGCAATCTAATAGTCATTTAAGGACACGGAGCAAGCCTAAACTCTAAAAAGCATGTCATCTGTGCGGAAAAGATTTTACCGGGGATTTTCTGTCACAACACGTGATCTCATGTGTTGGCGTCAGTGGCAGCTGCCTTTTCGTTCTGGGCGACACTCAGCTTAGAAGCATTAGTAGCAAACAAAGGTTTGACAAGTGTTTAACATAAGTTCGCAGCCAAATGCGTCAAACATAAGGTCATATTTTTTCTTGTCGCACATGTTGGCTAGAGAGCTTCCATTTCTGATGGTTTCTTTTGAGAAATACTTTGGCGAGAATTTCCTTTTCCGAGCATGAATAATGACGTAGGTACTAGTGCGCACGTTGCTGGAAAAATCAGTTGTTAACATGGCAGCCGTCGTAGCCCAGCTTTCTAGGTCAACAAGATAATGCGCATCCCACGAATTTATAGGTGGCGCTGCACATGTATCAAATTGCGACATTTACCTGCGACAGTACTTAAGTCATTATCCCTTATAGTTTTCTTATCATAGTTGCCATGCCGCAGTTGTCATCGATCTGGTTGACGATCTCTTTTTGCGGCGGTGAATTTGACCTACATTTCCTCCTTTTTAATATTCTTTTTTCTTTTTTGCAGATCCAGCCGACAATCGCGATATTCCGTGTTGGTTGCAGCCATTGGACGAACGCTCCGCTAGAATCATAAACATCGCTCGTCCTTCGGTTCGACTGCATAACGACGTCATGCTTGTGGTGCACGATGCATATTCCATCCGACAGGCCTTTCGACACCAAGTGTGCGTCACTGAGCCATCTGCGTAATAAACGCTCCTTCGCATCTGTAGTCCATATACGCAGCCTCTCATGCTGAGTGAAGAGGCGAAATAGGCAATATAGATACAAGAACGGTCGCTGAAAAAGAAGAACAATGTTTCAATATAAAGACAGCGCTACATAAAAGTGATTCCCTTTTAAAGCGAACTTTTGTCTGCCCCTCACTTAGACTTTTCCACTACTACTGTCGCTGCATGGCATGCCGCGTCGGGAGGTGGTTCGAAGCGTTTGTATACATGGCAGGAGTGCGGCGGAGACGAAAGGCGACGCAAGAAACTCCTCTGGACGTTTTCCTCGCGTCTCTTCAATGCCGTCGGGAGTTCCCTATTGACTGCTCTAAGTGATCCCACGCAAGAGTGTCGCAGAAGCTGAAGCGCTTACCTTTGTACTCAAGTACAACATTCCAAAGGGGAGATAGATATAATGCTAGAAATCAAGTAGTTATAGGAGGCAGATAATGGGTAGAGCTGAGGCAGTCACGAAACGAGGGAATAACAAAAAAGCCTTGCCAGTCTTCGCTCGCAACTAGCAAACTTGAGAGCAGTGAGAGAGAGGGAGTGGCCGACATAAGAAGGCAAGTAAACACTACTGCTAGACACGACATCGGTTGCGGACAAACTGGATAAACTTAAGTTCACGGTACGGTGCGGTACGTTGCCACTATTTCTGAAGAAAAAAACAACTCGATGCAAATTTGTACACCGGACATGTGACGCGAGGCGTCCAGACGGAAAGCCGTATTAAAGCATCGTAGAATCTAGGCGACGATACGGAAGCGACCGCACATCAAATCCACACTTCTGTGACCGCTGCGATGGCTTTGCGACTATGGGGTTACTCGAGGTTGCGGGTTCGATCCCGATTTTGGCAGCCGCATTTCGACGGGACAGAAATACAAAAACACTAGTTCAGTTAGACTTAATTGCACGTTAAATATTACCAGGCTGTCATAAATAATCCAGAGTCCACCACTACAGCGCACCTCATAATCCGATTGTGGTTTTAGCACATACAGTCCCATAATTCAATTCAAATTTAGTGCTTCTGCTACGATAGAATGTGCCATGTGAGGTCCATTAGCTCAACCTTCTCAGAGGTTATGAAGTATGACGCACAAAAACGGCTCAAGCAAACACCTCCCCCAGTGTGTTCTGTGCCCTACGCAAACAGCAGTGGTGCCATAAAGGTAATGTTTCAGTTCAAGTAATCCCTCTCGTGTTGAACTAAACGTTGAAGAAACTAAGCATTCGCCGTGAACATCACCGTTAATAACTGTCAACCAAAGCAAACAGTACAGAAAGCATCGCTTACATCGACGGCCACAGCGCGTGGAATCCGCATTACCTTTCTTTTTTCATTTCTTTTACTTAATCTGTGGTACTGAGTAAGACGATATGTGCTTTTTTCGGAATCGGTGCTTCCGATAATGTATACGACACGTGATCGGAGACGTTAGTTTTCTGAGCATATGTTATGTTTTGCGGCTTGATGGAAATTTATCGAGGCAGAAGGCAGAAATACATCCAATGCCATTTACGGGAAGGGTTGAAGTATGACAAAAAGTCACATTTATGGACGTGAAAGGAGCATGTGCGTCACAGACACGCACGCACACGCACGCACGCACGCACGCACGCATTCGCATGCATGTGCACGCCTGCACACGCGCACGCACGCACGCTCGCACACACACACACGCACGCACACACACACACACACACACACACACACACACACACACACACACACACACACACACACACACACACACACACACACACACACACACACACACAAACGCGCGCGCGCACGCACGCACGCACGCACGCACGCACGCATGCACGCATGCACACGCACACATCTCCGCAGAGACATCGGCGTCAGCAGGCGTTTGGTGTGTTGCGACACCACGTACTCGAGCACACGAGGGTTGGACCCTCCCGCTTGTGGCCGTACGCGGCTGAGCCGCGTCTGGGAAAAAAGGGATTCGGGGGGTTGAGCCGATGCCGGGTTTTTCGACCTGTAAGGCCTGCCGGTAGAGGCAACACACCTCTTTGGCCTCTGCTTCAAATAGATGGCGCCTCCTGACTGACCCACCAGGAGAAATCCGGCAGTCGTCTTTCCCTGTCTCGCTCAAATCTTCGTATCACTCTCCCAACTTTTGACCTTCCCTGTCTTCTTCTCTCTGCAATTTAGTTCCTTTCTCCCAGGCGGCAAGGGTTAACCTTGTGTGGCTATCCTTCCTATCCTTCCTTGGGTACACCATATTTGGTTATAGTAGCGGCGTACGACTGGCGTCGTGGAGGCGGCTCTGCAAGCGCTGCCGTATCCCTTCGCTGGGCGACGTGGTTAGCGGTCGGCGCTATTGCCGAACACAACACATTTTCTTATGGCAGCACAAAGTTCTGTCGTCTATGATCGGCGTCCGAAAAAATGCCGCACCGAAGCACCATTCCAGTTCTCCTTTCAGAGCAGCGCACCATCATTTTTCAAGTCCTACGTACTTCACAGCGAAACATATACCATATATACCATCATTATCAAAGACGCCCAGGCAATGGCGTAAAGTATTGCCGAAAAATAGGCTTTGGGAATTCGGCCGCACATCTGCTCCTCGTAACCTCACATCCACCTGGCGGAAGCCGTTTATCTACCTCAACTAGAGACGGCATCGTTTGTCACACAATGATCACGTAACGGCAGCAGAAAGTTATTAAAGAGACGTATCGACGTGTGTTTTTAGGATTACGCGAAGAATATTAGAATAATCAACTGTAATCCGCGTTGTCTTACCGGTAAGTTGGGACTAACCGAAAGTAAAACGTTTAATGAAAAATTCATTATTGCATGCAAAGGACCACAAAACCCTTTCTGTACTTCGTGAAAGATACTGGATTGTATCAACGCTTGTGACAGTGGAGATTACTCTGTGACTGACCGTGAATGACTGGCTATTTTTTCTTTTTTCTCCTCATCTGTTCTTGAGTTTTCCCTCTCTTCCCAAGTATAGGGCCGTCAACCGGGCAGGTCCTTGGTTACCCTCCCTACCTTTCCCTCTTTGTTTTTCTCCCATTCATCATCAGTGTTACTTTTTAGCAGTGCGGTGACAGGGTTGGTCCAGTCAATCGAAGAAAATTGAAAATCACCGAAAGAGGAAACGGATGTTACAATTAGCTCGCTCTATGTCTCTAAACAATCACGAAAAAGTTAGATGTCACTTTTAGGGGCCAAAAAGAAAGTTCGAATACCACGCACGGGTCAGATGAATCACAGCCTAACCATAAAATTTCAGGGTATAGTTACCTGCCCAGCAATTGTTCCGGAGAAATCTCTAATGCATGGTGATGGGACCATTGAACGATATGTAAAATTGTATAAGTTGGAAACATTCTAAATTCTAGGCTCCATGAAAACGGGGGTTTTGCATGCAAAAACCACGATCTGATTACCAGGCACGCCATAGTGGGTGAATCCCTGGCTAATTTTGTCTACGTGAAATGCTTTAACGTGCATGCAATTCTAAGTTCATGATCGTTTTTACATTCAATCCCCATTGGAACGCAGCTACCGCGGCAGGGATTGAACCCGTAACCTCGATCTGAACAGTCCAATGCCATCGCCACTCAGTTGCCGCGGCGCATGTCCTACACTACTACGAAACAGCAAAAACAACACTAGTTCGCAGAATGTGTCCTTTGGCAGATGGCTGTGGTAGCGAACACACATCCCATCTGCTATCCAACCTTCTATCCACAATAGGTGATTATTGTATGTCGAGAGCTCTAAACTTCTGAACTTTTCAATTTAGGTATGCTGTGAAAGAAACACAGCTTCAAAAGGCGCTTCAAAACGGCACAGGTGAAGCGGAAATGCTTTTCAGAGCACAGCTTGTTTTGCACAGTCAGTATTCTCATCGCCTTAAGAGATTTCGCTACACTTCTTTGTGACACGGTGAGCAGCTCACAATTTAGAAGACGGGGATTCCTTATAGCTCAGTTGCTTCGTAAATATAGTGAACGTAAGTGTACATTCTTCATTAATGTTCGTAATGAATGTTTTTGAGGTTCAAACGTTACAGTTTTATCGCTCCAAAAGTTGCTAACGGTGCAGCGAAATATAGTGTAATGGTGTGGCAAAAAATTACTAAAGGTGTGCAAGCAAGAGAAACCATGTCCCCGTATACATCAAACAATCCTCGAAGGGAACTTGTTCTCCACTCCTCCGAGATTAGCACAGCACTACCTCTCGACTTAAGAAGACGCTATGCTTGGAAAGAAATGCAGTGGGGTGCAATTGAAGCACAGTGACTACGTTGGTATGAGGCTGGCGCTGCCAGCTACCTTCTTCAGTTAAGGTCGAGGTGTGGAGTGAAGAAAAGTTCCAGAATGCGAAGGTTAACACGGAGCCAACGCATGCAAGCACGTGTTGTGCTTACCTGCGTCCGCAAGCCAATCACAACAAGGGTATGTAATCTGAGCAGTAGCATTGGGCTGCCGTGCAGCTGCGACAGGCTCAATTCTTTATTCGTGCATAATATTTTCCGTGATGCACTGATGCACTGGTGAAAGAAAGCAACAACATGTTATCTTGAAAGTGTGGAAGGCTAGGAGTGATGAATCTTTCTTATGATGTTCATGGCGTACGAATGTTTACAAAACTCGCAGTTCCTCCTTAAAGGCTAAGCACCGATTGCGATAGCAAATTAGTATATCGATATCTGTACAAAGTAAACACAGTAGTTTTATCCACCGTATAAATTTCTAAACGTTCGTTTACAAGCTAAATTAACAGTGATAGTATGTGTAAGCTTGATTGAACGTGGACGTTGAAAGAATACTAAGTAAGGATTGTAGTTTTATCACCCGTGCAAACTTATAAACATTCGCTTGCTAATTATGTTTACAATGATAGACAGAATGCGCAAATGTAACTTAACGAGGACGTAGAAAGAAACAGGCAAGCAGAGACAGCGCTTTCCTTGTGTGTCTGCTTTTTGCTACCTCCTTGTTCGGTCGCGGTTACACATTCCATCATGAATTCAAAGCAACTAGCCCGCCAGCGCGTTTCAACTAAGTTAACCCTTTGAGGGTCGATTATTTGCGATAGCTGAGGGTCGATTTTTTTATTGCAGATAGCAGTTCTTCTTAATGTCTTATTTCGAAAAAAAAATCACCGTAATTTTTCTTGGGTGAACGTAAAGTGAGAAAAAGAATATATATTTTGCGTTGGTATATATGTACTCTTCATTCACGAATATGCACAATCAAAAAGGAAATGGGCTTATCAGAATAAAAATTTCGTGCCTGGGTATGCACATAGTTCAAGGCTAATAAAGGTTCAAGGTTCATAGTCCAAGGCTTTGAAAATGTGCACACGAGAATATTTCGCAAGACTCAAATGCTCCTGCTCTTACACAAATATGTACATCCATTGCCTAATCGAACTACATAGGTGCACTCACTCATGAAAACTGTGGGGTTGTGGGCCCATCAAAAGTCAAAACGTGTGGCAAATTTCCGCTAATCTTCATCTTATCGTGAACCAGAAGCAAGTAGTTTTCGCGAGTTTAAAAAATACAAAGCAACGGAAAGCATGTACGGTGGCATTTTTCCTATGCGCACCCGTGTGAGCACTAAACGAGCGGGAAACTAGCGGTCGCCCTTTGAGTGATTAGGAACGAGATAGCCATCTGCTTTGCAAGCGCAAGAACCCGAGAGTGCCTGCGGAACAAAACTCAGACCACGGCCCGCCCGCACGCACGCCAATGCGCGAGCGGTAGTATATAGAGGCATGGGAGCAAACTAGCTCTAAAATAAACCATGCAACGAAAACCGAAAGAGGGAGGCGAGAGAAAAAAATTCACTGTATTCCTACACAGCGGCAGCACACAACATAAAAGAAAAAGTTAGGGAATTGGTGCGCTTTTTAAGCGTACAGACGGCCCCCTAAGTATACGGCATCGACCATATTGAACTTGTTCGCGGCGCCGTATATTTACGTCATTGACCCTGAAAGGAGTAACCAGCATGATGTCACGCGCGCTGGTAAACACGAACACATCTCGCTCGATGAGCGCGGAAACTCGCTGTCAAAATTCTGGACTAATGAATCGCGGCAGCAGCAAGCGAAATGCGCTGCATGAATCTCTCGCTTGAACGCGAATGCAACGTCGAGAGCAGAGCGCATACGGAGCTACATGCGTTATGCGCGCTCTGCGAACACCGCAGATTGCATTGAACATGAGGCCTACGTGGACGCGCACTTTGGTCACGTGGCATATTGCATTCAAGACACACGAGCACCGGCAAAGCGTCCCTAGGGCTTCTGGCAAAGGCGTCTACAACGGCGTCCACGATTCGCGCGGCCAACGCCTAGTTGATGCCCCGGTTGTGTCCACTCTGCACGGAGCGGCGGGCGAGGAAGACATCGAGGCACCCTAGCAGCCGCCGGCGAAGAACGGCCCTCTTCCCTCGCCTGAACCCCCCTGCCTCGCGCGCGACACGAGAGGGCCCGCTTCCGGGCGCCGTTCCTCGTTCTCGCACGCGAGATTGAACCGCATTAGCCGGCTCACCCTCAGACGCTTTCACTCATACGGAACCTCACGGCGACGGCATGCCGACGGCAGACATGCGCCTGGGGTGACTATATAAATGCTATCGGACTAAAAGAAGGGATCGCATACGAACAGAGATGCGTTTCGTTATTTCGCTAAAGTATTCGTGCCTATTTATTTGATTACAGAAACTGAATGCTTTTGCGTCGAGAGAGAGAACATACCTCTAACACGACAGCATTCTAATAAGGGCTTGACATGACATGACAAGCACTTTATTTGAGTCCTGAGGGACTGAGATCTTGGGGAGCCAAAACCGAAGGCTCCCGAAGATCAAGTCGGTGGCTCCACCCACGATGGGACCGGGAGATCAAGTCCCGCCGCAATGTCGTGGGCCCTCCGGACAGCCTGGAGTTGAATGTGGAGATTGCTGTTCTTGAGAGACTCCTGCCATTGTTCTTTCGTGATGGGTGGAAAGGCATCAAGGGCTGGGCACAGCCAGAGCATGCGGGCAAAAGAGCATGAGTCATCACCACATATGGGGCACGACTGTGAGTGTTCAGGATCTATCTTGTTAAGGGATCGAGGAGTGGGATACGAGCGGATTTGCAGGAGTCTGAGTGTGGTAGCCTGAGGTTTGTTCAATTTGGGGTGAGGGCGTGGAGATGTCCTCCTGTTTAGTCTATAATGGGAAACACTTTCATGGAAAGTACATAATGGATCTTTGTGGATGTTGACCTCATTCCAAGCCTGGCTACCGGCGATAGTGCGGTGAGTGAAATCGCGTGCTCTCCGGTGGGCCTGCTCGTTAGGATTACATCCAAGAGGGTTAATTGAGCTATCTAGATGGGCTGGGAACAATGAGATTTGATATCCTCCTTCGATGCTCTCCCTAGTCCTTTGAAGTGCTTTAATCACAATACTGTTCGCCTGTTCAGATATGATGGCGGACGAGAAGGATCTAACCGCCATGCGCGAGTCCAAGAAGACGATAGTGCACTTGTCAACATTTTTTTTTGGCATCGACAGCGTACGTGCCTGCTATGAACTTTGTGTATCGACGTACATAATAGCTCATCCACACTATCCCACTTCGAGCAATTCTATGCAGCTGTCTTGTAGAGAAAGCGAAGTTTTTGAATTCCTGGGTGCATATGCAAATTCCCCGTCCGGCGCGTGATCTCACATGGTATATCGTAAGTCAAAATTAGCCGCTCTTGATTTCGTTTACAAATCAGAAATCTGTGATAAGAAGGATCCAGTATATACAGCGCCCGCGGTCTGTTTTGATTCCCTCTTTTTTTCTTACAAGTGGCTTGAAAAAAGCCGTATGCCACCATTAGGCACGGTCAAGTTCCCTCCCTAAATGGTGAATATGTTCAGAATGAGGCATCGTGTCCGAGCGTTAGGTACGCGTAATAGCGTAAGCCCTAGCATATGTAGCGCTGTTAGACCATCATTCTGGGAAGACTTCATCTGGTTGGTAGGCGGTTGCTGTTGTGGAACATGCGCTCTTTTTTTACAGGCTGGCAAATACTGAAAGTGACCGGCATAAGGTAACAAAAATCTTTAAGCGGGTTTGTGTATAAAAACGCTGCATGTAAAACAACGAATACATTGTATTCATGGCTCGTTTTCTTGGTTTTTGCTAACTATATTCGGGGTGTTAAATATTCAGGAAAGCGTATACTGCTTATCCGTGACTGGCAGCAGCACCTAAATTTATAGGTATGTGTCTAGTTTTCTATCTTCAGAGACAGTTGTTCTTTTCTCAGGCAACACCATTCCAAACAAGTTTGACTTGATAACTTGCTAATTTTTACAGCAAAATATATGAATATTTGTACAGTATAGTGTCCGCCACCTTCTTTATCAATACGAAGCGTCAAACCGTGGGAGGGTTATTGTGGAATATACTGGGTGCAGAAATATGCAGTAGCTTTTGTGCAAGGTAAGTGCTCACATTAGCCAAAATATGTTCTTTCAAACCCGAAACAAAAAAGATTTTCGGGCAGATCTGTGCAACCATCTGTGCAGGCAAAGTTTGATGTACTAAATTCAGTACTACGTATCTCCTCAATTAAACCCTGGTGCTTATGCTTTCAGAACTTGTGCCGCCACCTTTAACAGGACAAGTGGTGGTAACTTACGAGGTATTCAGGAAAGCTGGAAACTTCGCTGTCTTAATAAAACTCTATATTCAACTCTTTTAACCACCTTCACTCTCGAATAAAAGTCGCCTTGATACGTTCATCAAGAATCGATAGGATTTATTTAACTTATTGATTAATCTACCGAAGTAATTAGGAACCATGAAAATATACATTCCACCTGTCATATCACACGTAATAACTGCTGCAAAAAATGTTCAATTGAAAATTTTGCAGAACAGTATAACACCTACTTATAAAAAAGTGCAGATTCGGTATCGTCTTGTGGATGGCTCGAGCACTAATTCTAGCATGATAACACTGAAAAAGTTTGTGGGCTCTGTAGGATCTGTACAATTAATGTATAACTTCTTGTCTAAACACAATCTGATGAGCGTAGCCTACGTTTATTTTGTGCAGTTAATGTTGCAGAACAGGCGCAGGCCGTAAAAATTGTATTTCGAAAATAACGTTACTCAGAAGCCATCACAATTGTACATGTTGTCGAAAACAGCAACCAAATGCAATTACATCTTTCGAAAATGCAATTAACTACGGCTACTAATTCCGCCCCAACAAAAGGAATTCGGCAGTTACTAAAATAAGTAATCGATTACATTAAAGTTATTTTCCACAATACCTTAATTAACACTGCACAAAAAACAGCAAATAAATCTAGCTGTCCGGCCACTTTCAATCAGTCCTCCGCAGCCATTCACACGTTGTTTATCTAACTAAGAATTACTTTACTGAATGTTATTTGGTGTTCTTCTCTCGTGTTTTTTAATGATCACTTTGTCAGCAGCACTAATAACTCGCTTAATGTGTGCACTGGAAAGGACGTTTATTTAGTAATTTACAAACACCTTCCTCAAAAGATTGCAGTGACTCAATGCCGTGATGCTACGGTCTCGGTTCTCAATGAAGCGCTGTGGTTCATTGTGGGTAGAGCTAGGTTAAGGCACTCCTGACAGGGCCAGTAAGAAACCAAAAATCGTGTCATGCGATTCCATGTCGCCAATCTTCAAAGCGGGCATCACTGTCGAGCCATGGAAGCATCCTTTTAATTTGTAGGCCTACATCTGTGTGAGTCTGTGCTGGTGCTGAACATGCAACCAATCCGTTGAAAAGAAATCGCCATTCCTTAGTGTTACCCAGTGCGACATATATGTGGTATACATGTCTGTCTATATGGCTTGATATTCGGCTTCATGTGGGGATATGTGCTGAAATAAGTGGCAGAGTCTCCGCATTAATGTTGTGGAAGCATATTAGAATTATTCACAAATACAGGCTGCCCCAGCTAGCATTAGTCAAAGTTTATGTATATACCGGAGCAGTATAGGAATAAGAGACCACATCCACATCGCTGGCTATGGTATGGAGCAAGCCACGCTATTTCTTGTGTTCTCCCGAAGTGCATGGTTAGTCAAGCATTATTAACCAATTTCGCGAGCTTAAACTTAAGGCCAAACTTCCCCCTAGGAAGTTGAAGAGAGCTCTCGAAAGATGTAATTCAGGTACTTTGAAATTACAACTTTTTAATTAAACATACGTATGTGCTTCAATGAAAGCCCACTAAATGAGAAAATAAAAGAAAATTACATGCCCGTTTGCACTCCTCGACTGGACGGCTATTGAACGTGCCACGTGTGAAGAACAGTGCCCTTAGCCGGCCTTAAAAGGGACAGGGCATTGATGGTGGTGTTGACCGCTCTATGAAGTGACATGCTTCAGTTTCCCAAAAGTTAGATGGCTGCGTCACTCCCACTGTCAGTTGTTAGGCGGCAGCTGAGCAGAATAAATACAATGTTCGTTCATACACGGCATGTTTAAGAGCACTACAACTGCAATCCACAAGCAAGCATGCCACCTGCCTTTTTTTTTTGAAATAGTGGGCTATATTTAGCACGTAGAATAAATGAAAGAAAAAATGATTACGTAACAGGTAGGAGGCTAGAAACTGTACAACGAGATGTTTCACATAAAGCTATACACCCTTGCTTTGGGAAGTTCTGCGCTAAAATGAGTATTTGCCATGTGGATAAATTATCTCAATATAGATGCACTTAAATAGAATGCAAAAATGGCGTGACTTGCTTTAGACAAGAACCAACAACGTGCATTTGGTCCAGTCTTCCTGAAGTGGTCCAGCCTATTTGTAAATCTTAGCTAAAGTTAACTCAGGCAACACGTATCACCATATATATCTGCTTCCGGCTTTAAAAAGGCAAAGTACTCTACGAAATTCCACCATACCCATCCTATCCGTAGTGGTATTTTAAGCTAAACACTAAATCATACCGGACAGGCACCAGCCCAAACCTTGCCAGACGATGTTTGTTATGGCAATTATCATCGTAGGTCCAGTGCACGCAGCGTTTTTACAAAACGTTTACTGTCGAAAACATTGAAATGCCTAATTTTAGGTATTGCGAAATTCTCCCGAAATTTGAACGTTAATATTCATCCAGTAAAAGAAGAACGAATTTTTGGAGCGCAATTCCTGCTCGTTTTGTCAGAAAAATTATCAGTCAAGTCTAATATTAATTATATTCAGCTGTTACGAAAATTCAAGTAGAGTTACATGGTCCCTGAAGTATAAGAACCTTCACTGCGACAAAGAAAAAGAAACTACAGCTTGCTGCACGTGGCCAAGATAGGCTAATACTTGCTGATTTGAAGTAGAGACACTTAGCTTTGCTGTCTGAAAATTATGAAAAGTACCATGCACTGCTACCGTACGCAATGAGGTAGGCGACAGGACGAAATTATAGAGATTGTACACGCGAGCGAGCGCTCACGTGTACAGCTTAATATAAAGTGCACCGTCTTTCTGATGCCGTGTGTAGTTTGGAAAGTGCAGCAGCTGGCAAAGATCATTTCTTGAAGTAACAGTCAAAAGTCTCTTGTTTTATTTTTATACATGTAATCTGCGTCGAACATCTTTACAAGCAATTTCCATATGTTTTCGTTTTGCTTTGTTTCCTTCATTAGCCAGTGTGCCCACGGGTGCTGCAGCTTTGCCATACTTTGCCAGCACAGCAAATTGAAGATAAAACAATTTAGCACAGCTGCCAAGAAGCAGTGCACAGCTTTAAAAACACATATTTCTAAAAGAAATGATACTATCGAATGCATCCGCGGGTGTCATGGGAGACCCGTTTTCCCCCCAAGGCCTCTCGTACTTTAGGAGGCTAGAAGCAACAACCTGTTTGTCCGAATGAGCTTGATAAGGCACTAAATTGGAGTCCTGGTAATTGTAGAATTTTTTCCCACTTTAGAGGTAAAGAAAATAGAGCTATGTTCTAGGAGAAAAAATGTCCCGAAATGTGCTCGCATTCGCGAGTGACATTAACACAAAATTTTTATTTGCTTGTCATTATGAAGCAAGTGTCTTTTTCTTTTGCGGACAGCCTGGACATTGTTTATATATTTAGCTATGGGTGCTTCAAGTAAGTGTACCAAAATGGCTTCGTGCGCCTCTATAAATAAAGAAAGATCATATCCCCCGTATTTTTCTTTTACGTCTTCTACTGATGTTGCCCATGTGTTGCGGCTAAAACCCTATTTCGCCAGCTGTGCTGACTGATTTTAGAAGGCACTGTGACAGTGCTCAGTACGCCGGGAGTGATGCTATGAGGCATGGCTTATGATCATGACGTTAAAGGACCGCTTCGTTCCGCGAAGAGAAAGAAAACGGTACATGCCGTGTGAGATGCTAGGTATATCGCGAGTCAGTTCTTTTTTTATTTTTGTTAATATCTTCGTAATATGTGCATCTAGGATATTTCCATCGAATTTCCATTCCTACTCTTAAGGAAACAGATTGACAATGCTCAGTTTTGTTTTATTCCCTTTAACCAGCAGCTCGCCCACCTACACCCATCACGCTTTCTATTCTCTCAAACGATGCAGCAAGCTTAGCGCTATGCGTTCTGGCCCTGATTGCGGCATTTATAGCGAAGCAGTGTCTTCCTCCTACCAGGACATCTCTCCATCGGTAGGCGAGTATGCTGAATCTCGGTACGTTTGGGGTTTCTCGCCCGAAACGCTGATCTGCGCCCCCTGAAGGACTGCATAAAATGCGCCTCTACCTCTCCAGAGTAACTCTCATTTCTCTGTTCAATTAAATTGTAGCGAAACCATCAACAATTATTGCCATTTTAAGTCAATATCCGAACGCTTCAACTAAGCTATTCGCTCGACTGAAAGCGAGATACGCCTGAAGGCACGCATTGTTGCAGTGACAATATTTAGGTAGCGTTTCTTGCTTCATTGTATAGTTCTACAGAGCACTAAGCAGTTAGTTGGCCAATCTGTAGAGGTATAGGGAGGTGGCTGCACATTTATTTCCACTAGTGATGTCCTCTTTTGACCAAAGCAGCCACAGAGGGATAGGGTGCTGGGTGAGGGGAGAGGAGGAGGGCTAGCGTTATCGAGCGCTCCTCTACAGCATGTAGATGTTCAGACGGCCCCCCCCTCCTTTCTCAAAGTTCTCTCAAAGTTAGGTGCGTCTCGATGAGCTGCATGGCGTCGGGCGAGGAACGTGTGCCGTAAGTCGAATCGGCGAGAGCATGCGCACTGACGCTGAAACTACCAACACAAACACCACCGACCACAAAGAAAACGGGCGAAAGACACACACACACACAAAAAAAAAACGAAACTTGCTTTACAAAAAAGGAATTGTTTGTCCGATGGTGCGATTGACGCAGGGCCCCCAACGCAAAGCGCCTGGCTTGCGCATTAAGTAACAGCTGCCGGGATACATCGCTCACGCCTATATACGCCCACTAAAGTTCTTTGATAAAAGAGGCGGGAGTTTCACGTCACATAGGAAAAATTAGGCGAAAGAAAACAGGCAGTTCTATCGGAAGGCCGAAGCATTAGCGACCGTATAACGTTACCCTGAAGTTCTAACGTCGGTGTTTTAACAATACGAGACGGCTACGTGCACGCCGCGAAGAAACTGATGCTGTGGAGCAGGGACCGTGCCCTTGAAACTAAGCGGCGGCTTTCAACGCTCCAGTGATGAGGCGCGCCGCGAGCAGCGCTCGACGAACGCGTTAACTGCCACATGCTCGCCCTCTACAACTTGATTGTATAGATGAGTGGCGCGTGCCTTCGCTTGACGATACACAATCGTCCAATCGGTGCCGTTAGATTTTGCTGGTAGGTCTTACGTAACTCTTTAGTTAATTGTGACTGACTATACAAGTGAGGAAGTGGCAAGAAAGATATCTGATCTTTCTCCATAGAATGGCCGACAGTGTGCTTTTTTTCGTGTTCTCGCTTGGTGCCCACGAATATTTGTATATCATGACTAAATTTAACTGATGCTCTCAGCATATCGTGAAGGACACTCATGGGGGTGAACATGCCTATGTGAGTGTGCAGTACCATTCATACGCTATCCAGCACGCAAAAGAAAGGACATTATGTGTGCAGCAAGCCGGGAATACGAGTGTCTTGTTCTTAACGTATCTGAATGTTCATTCTTTTGAGCTCCTCCGTTTTGAGAAGTTATTAATTTTATCTGTTGTTCATTGTTGGGTTAGACTGCATTTCCTTGAGCTATGTTCCAGTTTCGACAGCCGAATTCGCACCAGCGGGTTGTTAACGCTTCTGTTGTAAATTCGCTTCTATCGATGACGTTTGCATCTTTGAGCAATGCCGCCGCCACAAAAAACTCAAATCTAGCCCTACAAGCATAATGTCGACACCATACCACAAATATTAAATAAGATATGCTAAAAAACAGGCCACCGAAAGCAAAAGGTTTTGGAGGTTTTGTTTCTTTCCAATGCACAATGATCTCAAACTATTCTAAAGAATTCTGCATACACGGAAATTCTATGTGAATTCTTAGAATTTCTAAATTTACTAGCTTGCCAAACTAACTTGCAGTATACTTTTTAGGCCACATCCTCTTCACGCAGAACGAAGTCGATGCCCCTGCTTCCAGCGACAATGAATTGCCTTGAAACAGCGCTTTTTATGCTTCTCCTGTGCCATTGCATAGCGGATTGCACTGGAAAACTATCAGTGGGACATATTGCGACAACTACTTTACCAGCCATCGTACACCAAGGTACAGAACATATGCAACCGTTACCTTGAGGCTAATTAAAACTGATGTACCTGAATGTGTGTTTCTGCACGCTGATATGTATGTCTTATAAATGATCACTGTTATGGTCACTGCAATCGGCATATAAATTTTACTACAATAACTGCGTGTGTCGATGTCAGCATCGATGGTAACCTTGCAAGATAGTTAAATATTGTACACTTGACCACAAAACTTTACATACCACACAAGCGCATGCCAAAGGACCTGCGTGCGATGCTTCTGACGCTTGAGGAACCATCGAGAGATAGGATGGAAATGTTTCTTTGGTTGTTTGCCGGCCTGTCCAGTTTTTATCTGTCTTTTATCTGGTCGGCGCTGTGCTTCTTAAGTTTTCTCTTTTCTGCAAAACACTCGGTCAAAAAAAATTGTGGATTGGGGAGTTTTACGTGCGAAGACCATGACATGGTGAATAGAAATGCCACAACGAGGGACTCCTGATAAATGTTTACCACCTTCTGCTCTTTAATGTGCACCTGATGCATGGTACACAGGAATACGCTCCTGGACAGCCATGGCGACGTGCCTGTGTCTAAACAGTAATATCATTTTAACTGATGCAGAAACCTTGGCTGATATGATTACGTGCGACTCGACTGCAGAATTAGGGGGACATTCCGGAAATAGGAAAACCTCATGCGGCGTAACCATACCGGCGGAAAGAAAAATGATTGATTTCGGACCTAACGCTGGTCTCGACGGCGCCTCTCGAACAGCAGATTCAGTTTTGACAGCGGCTAGCGTGGTCATTGAATTTTGTTCCCAACGGCATCTTTGTTCAAATACGTTGTCTGGCGATTTAAGAACTACGGCGGCAAAAAAGAAATGAGCAGGCAGGAAAGATTCACGAAGGAGACGTGAGTGCACTTTACAAAACGACTGCAAGAAATGCAGTGAGGGCGGAAAATCAAGATCTGAAAACTTTGAACAAATCATTGAGAAACCAGAAAATTAAGACAAGTTTCGCTTTGGCCTAGAATAAATTACTGAATGGGGCACTGAAAATAAAGATTTCGGATGATAACATTTGGACTGAAAGAATAAAGATCGATGACCTTACTCTCGTCTTGAGAGTAACAAAAGATGCTAAGATGTGCGGACTTCAGATGGGTTTATATGGCATGGTGATTATGGAAATTCTTCAGTCATTAGTTTATCGTGTGAGCAAATAACCGTTTATTTTTCATTTTTACCAACGTTGAAATTTTGCCGGTGAGTACAGGAGCAAACCAGCTAAGGAATTCGCAACGAGGATAGAAGTGGAAGGGATACCGCAATGGTGCAGCATCCATTAAAGAAAGTTCGGGCAAACGCATTTTTTTCCGCTACGTAGTCTGGTGTGCTTCCCTCTGAGCCCCGTCTCCATACTGTTTATTTTGATCCGTACTAACCACCAAACGTGAATACGAAATTGAATCATATTCTATAGCTCAAGTTAAGTGATGAACTGAGGCTGCATAGGGTGTGTAATCCATCAGACATGGTAATCGATGGTCTACTATAGTAAAAGAGGTGAAAATCGCCATTGAAGGGAAACTCAGTGACCACTCCAAATGTGTAAATTGAGGTATAGAGATCATGGTAAGGATTCTATACACGCAGTATAGTTTCGCAGTATGTGAAAATGTGATGCCTGCGAGAAACCTTCGACCTGCAAAAAATATGATTGTATTGAAGACTGCACAAGCTTCGAAAAATCCCGCCAATAATTCCGTGCGCGTTTGAGGGAAACTGTACACTTTTACTATATTTTAGGACCAAGAATGCATGGTATTACAGCCAGTGCTTTTTACAGAAGGTGCTGTGAGCAACTGTGAATCTTGTTATCTCCTTATAACACTGTCTCCACAGGCAAATGCTATGTGAGCGCTTACTACGTGATCGATAATGGATACACTCTCAAATTAACGAGTCCTTGCCTGGAATTCACATGTAATGCTCCAGAAGGAACTCTCACAATGAAATAGTGAGTATGCCTACATTCTTGCTCTATGCCGCTCAAGAACTGTGCCTGTCACTGCATACATAGGACAACGAATGTCGCCACAGAGAAAGGTCAAAGTTTACTATCATGTAAAGTACTTAGCAACTGAAACGCGATGCTAGAACAACATGGCGGCCGGTACTTTCTTGTATCACCGGTGGGCGCTGGTGACACTGAGATGATGCATTTTTGTGTAACATGAAAGCGAGATTGGTTTTGATGCATCGCAACTGCATTCGACATGCTCAGATATCACCGGTAGCACAAAAGGCGCCGGCCGCCATTCTGTCAGAGTACGGCGTTTGAATCGCAGAGCAGTGCGCTTATGAATAACCTGGCACTTTAGTTGGAGCTACAGCTAGCGACAGACAATCAGTAACGAAATTTTGTGAGTGCATTGTGCCACAACACAGCGCATATGGTATACGCCTGCTCATCTGCTGAAGACCGGGTTCATCTATTGTGAAGAATAGACATTTAGTAGGGGGCATTGCTTTTCTTGAACTACCGGAACCTTGCGCACCATTGGACATCCACTTCTGCTTTACTGGTTGGAGCACCATGGAGATCCGTTCAGGCGTAAGATGACAGTAAATGAGTTTTGTGATGCTAATCTCCGTGAAACCTAATTCCACCCACGGGCGGCATGCAGCGAGTCTGTACCCACAGCTAGAACCATAATAACGTAAAAACCCCGTGTATGGCAACTACGATAATGGTATCAAGCCATACAAACACAGAAATAGCGAGGCAAATGTGTTAATTTGTAATTATTGTTTTTACGCCCATCTAAGGCACCATTATTCATTTGAAGGCCATCTGAAACTAGATCGACACCAAGCCGTTCGGTGTAACGCTTCTGCTTTTGCCGCTAGTGAAACTTGGCAAAGAAAGAATCACGCGGGGTTTTGGAATTTTCCTGCTGACGCTGCAGCAAGATAGCATGGATTTCAACGGACGGCTCGTAACTGTTATCTGCGTTTTACTTAAAAAAACCGTCAGTAGTGAAAAACCGTCAAGCAAGCAGGCATGGCCAAACAGTCCTGCAGAAATGCAATATGTTGACAAATAATAAGATAAGCGAGGAATTTCTGTCGGCCTAAGTGAAGCGTAACGTTTCGAGGCAAACCAGTACTCGTTTCTCATAAATGCAAGTATTCAACTTCGAAGCTTTCTAGAAATGCCTATGGGTTTGATTTGCACATTCTTGCTACCTTCGTGTGGGCGGCAATATTTGCTTGACATTTTTCTTCACTTTAAAAATTATTTTCAAGCAAGCACACTAGTTGAATGCGCAGCAATGTCACCTTTGACTTGGGTTAATTGTCTAGGGTGCGAATATACCCAACTTAAAATGTCTTTTTTTTTTTTGCAAAACTACCCATTATGGCTTGCCTCGAAAATTACTTTTTTTTCTATTGCTTTCGCGCCAACAATTAAGTTTATCTTTCTTTTAAAAACATTTTCTTTTTGCTTTATACTTTCAGTGATCACCTAACAAGTCAAATGATATTTGTTTACTTGAATAGGACTTGCGGGCGCAGTCGATACCCATTATTAGTTTTTACTCCTCGCTCCTTCAACCTTGCTTCGTGGTGCGATTTGACAAGTGACCGTGTACGTCTTATCTCAGATTATAAGTTTTATATAGAAACAGGTACGTGCACTGCGAAAACTAATTCCGTTCACATTGATTTTGCTACCTGGTGTAATAAGGCCCCGACACACAAGATTATAGTGTAGGCATTTACTACAGTGTTTGCCATCGTTGCAGCACCTACAATCATTGACACTAATATATTATAGGATGCATGTAGTGCCTTCGGAACTGTAAACAATTTGCAAGCTTGCAGACGAATTGTTGAATTCACAAGTTGAATGCACAATTGAAGAATAAAGCGCAGTATATGTAATAAGTCTCTACAAGCTAATGAACGCATGCTACGAAGCACACAGTGACAATGGAATATTGAGTAGGAGGTTTGAGTGATTGTGCAAGCTTATTTTTATGTATTGTGTGTGGTGTAGAAAGATTATATTGCGTCATTGGTATGACGCATGAAGTGCAGTTTTCGGCATCTAGCACAGCGTTTAACTCCTACTGCAGCACCAGTTTACTGAAGAATATATATATATATATATATATATATATATATATATATATATATATATATATTCTTTATTGGGAAGTGGGTGGTTTGGGCGAGCGGGTACGTTTTTTTAATGTGACCTAATATACATTCAAAAACATCCGTGGAATGTCGGCATGCAAAACTGTGGTCTATGCGCCCGATCATCCGTGCCTCTGTCTTTCTGTCATAGTCAAAATAAAAACTTTTACAGTGAGGCCGCGGCATGTGCCACTTTGCTCCATACCAACATTCAACTCAACTCTGATAGCATTACCACGGCAGAGAGACACAGCGGCGTACTCAAATATGTTACCTAGCTCTGCATGTCATCTTTAAATATCTTCATGTTTGTCATGTTCCTATAAGGAATAACATCTAATATTTCTATCTTGCGTGAAAGAGTGAACAGGAAGTACATTGCAGTGTTGCTCTTTGATGACTTTATGTTCTCTCTCTCTTTAGTAGCACAACCACGTATGAAGAAATATAGAAAAAAAAATCGTTGATCCCTATTTCACAGAAATATGTACAACACTAAAGTTAAACATGCCTGCGCAGAAGCTGCTGCATGCTCGCTTCGCACACTCATGGTCCACTGCAGCGAAAGACGCACGATTAGCGGGTCGGCAACCGTGTTGCAGTTTTGTTCGCAGAATGTGCTACCAAAGCGCGAATGCGTTCTGCTTCACTATGTCGTGTCTCTTGCGGGACCAAAGCGAGATTCACCCGTCGACGTCGTTGACTTTCTGAGCCGCTTAGGACAGCAGTTCTCTTAGTTGGTGCCGTCGCAAGTGAAGCAGTAGGCGGAGTGTGAGCACTGCTGGTGCATGTTCGAGCTGCACTCCGTAGGTGACGAATTGTCACAGGCTAATCCGACGCGAAAGACAAATCAACTGCGTCGTCACCTCAGCAGAAGGCCGACGCTACCTTTATCAGCCGACACTGCGTTGGAGCCTCCGCTTGGCTGAGACTATCGAAGCGCTCACCATATTGCGCTGACTGTCGGCGCTCATTAGTGTCATGATGCAGTACTTCGCATCACCTCTACTAGATGGCGGCGCCATCCCTGTCTAGAGTCAGTGGAGGAAAAGAACTAGGGAACTTGCCAACAAGTATGCGGCCTGTAGGGTGGGCAACACAGCAACAAAGAATGTCAAGCGGAAAGTCAGAGAGGGCGAAATAATCTCATGGATTGCGGCATTGGTAAAGAAACCTGCCATGAGTAACTACTTAAGATAAAAAGACGAAATCAGGAAAGCAATAATTTATGATAACTCAAAGGGCAGCTCATTACTTTTCGAAGCGAGATCGGGATGCCTTAGAACACGCACCTATAAAGCGAGATATAAGAAGGAAGAAGAAGCATGTGCTTGCTGCGGTAAAGCTAGGAACACGATGGAGCATGTTGTATTAGAATGTGAAGACGTTTGCCCAGCGGTCAATCTAGGCACTGCTGGCCTCCTTGAAACCCAGCAGCGGGAAAGTAAACATGTCCGCAATAGAGATTATTAACAGGCGATTGAAAGATTACTGGAAGAAAAGTAGAGAAACGACAAAATACGGAGACGTACAAAAGCAAAGTTTGCAATAGGGGATGAGAAAATTTGGTTGTGAGAGTTCACGTTTATTTTTCCTTTTTTAACCTAGGTCGGACATTAAACAGTATAATAGCAAGAACTTGGTGGGGCAAACCACCACCGCGTTCCAAAGGGGACGCTCATAACATCCATCCATCCTTCCATCCATCCTTCCATCCATCCATCCATCCAACCATCCATCCATCCAGAGGGCATGCTTTATGCGTTCGTGCCGATATCACATCCGTTACAGCAAGTTGATGGTGGACCTCCGCATAAAACATGTTGGTGTTAAAACAATAAAAATTGTTCTTAATGCTTTCTTGATAAAAGCGAACACGCTATTTTGTCTACTTATTGCAGAAAGAACTATTTGCACGTACTTTTCTTCTGAAAGAGGTACACGATGCCCTGAAGCAACTGAATAGTGACCACAGGCTGCATTCCTGCCAATATATAGTTTTTTTTCTTTACAGTAAAGATAATAAATGGTATTTTTCCTAATAATTCGAAGATAAAATGCTTAAATTTTGTTGCAGAGAGACAGAGAGAAAGGAAGAGGTAAAGCAAGGGAGGTTAACCAAGGACGTGCCCAGTTGTCATAGTTGTTGGTTTTTGTCATAGATCTTAGATTTTGAATTTTGACACATTATAACGTTTTGATGAATATGCAGGCGCCATAAAGGAACTACTTTTGTATTGTGGGGATAGATATAAACAGGTACCATATTATTACTACCTGTTGTGATTGCGAACTAATGAAAAGGTTCAATGTTAACGTCTAGCACTGCTACGGAACCGCCAAATTACTGTTCATGGTCTCACGGTAAAAAAAGAAATGCTCCGAAATTCGGCCAAAGTCATTTTTCCTTATAGATATACGCGAAGGACTTCGCATAAGGCAGTATGTTTTGCACATTGTAGACGAAATGCTAAAGTTACCGAGGCATGAGTGCAAGTATGGTGTTCTGTTGCAGATGGCTTTTCGTGATGTGTTTCCTTTTGAGCAACGAACGAGTACATAAATAAACAATAACTAAATATGTTCTCTTCAGTTGTGTCCCTCCAGGCAATGACCGAGCACAATGCCCCATGGACAACACGCACAGAAATCCTGACTTTCCGTGGTGCTGCCCTACTTTCAGATGTTGAACAGAGTGAATGAGCGAGCCACAACAAATGTATATATATATATATATATTTCAGAAAAGCCATGTCTGTTCCCATTGTTCTTTTTCTTCAAAGTGACAAACAAGACCTTAATAAACTTTTGATACCTTGCATGGCCACGAAGTACCAAAAGGACACAACTCTGGCGAGTGGCTGCCTGTAGTATTCTGGTTGTTCATCCGGGTTTTTTTTCATATTACACTTAGCTTATTGTTATTTTGTGGTGCTCTCCAGCAGAATTTAAAAGTCGATTCAAAGGAAAACCAAAGCTCGACTTTGAGCCGAAGTAGTTGGTCCAATGACGACCACAAAGATACAAAGACCATCACGGGGATAATACATACTACAATCAATGCCATGGCGAAACGACTGCAATGAAGAAAGTAATAAAGAATGCCAATGTCGGTTTCGCAAGGATAAGGAGAGCGGCAGCAATGAAGACAAAAGTTTCGTAGTCTCGCGGAAAGGAAGAATTCATTAGTATAGAAAGAATTACGAGTACCACGTTACCGTGCGTAGGCATGATAATACGTTACCGCCCAAATAGTGCGCACTGGTGGACTTTGCTGCAAGGAAAGACTTTCCTTGTGGTGTATAGATGGTAAGGTACGTGTCTATGTTGTAGATGGTAATGTGCTCACCAATTTTTCGAGCCACGCCTGTAAAAACAAAGACACAGCATGAAAATGCCGTCGACCACATAGTCCACACCGCTGCTTCTACGCCGCGTATGCCGAGGTCTCGAATGTGCTTTTTCTCAATAAGATTCGAGCTGTTTTAATTCAAATGAATCAACCAAGACAAAAGACTGGCTTCAGGAAGGGCTATTGTACACGGTATCACATACATGTCATCAATCAGGTAACTGAGAGATCTGGGGAGTACAATCAACGAACATATATGGCTTTATTAGATTAAGAACATCCATTTGATTCAGTAGAGGTACCAGCAGTCATGGAGGCATTGCGTAATCAAGAAGTACAGAAGGCAGGCGTGAAATTTTTGGGAAATATTCGCAAAGACTCCGCATCTACCTTGGTTCCTCAGAAGAAAAGCTAAAACACCTATCAAGAAAGGGCTCAGGCAGGGGGCACAATCTCTGCAGTGCTATGAACTGCATCTCTATAAGTTTTGCCACTATTAGACTGGGAAGGCTTAGGAGAGAGGATCAACAGCGAATATCTAAACAACCTCCGGTTTGCAGATGACATTGTCCTGCTAGGAAACACAGGGAATGAACGGCAACAAAGGATTGATGACCTCAACCGATGAAATATGAGAGGAGGGCTGAAGATTAAAATGCAGGACATAAGGGTAAAGTTCAACAGCCTTGCAAGGAAACAGGAATTCAGGATCACCAGTAAGCTTCAAGTAGCTGTAAAAAAGCAAGTTTTTTTCAATGTCTATTACTCACAGGGGACATTTATCTTGAGAAGCAAGTTCACAGAATAATAAACATGGCTTAGACTGCATACGGACGGCATTACCAAATTGTGGCTGGGAGCTTACCAGTGTTGATAAAAAGAATAGTGTACACTCACTGAATTCTACGGTGCTAACATATTGAGGAGAAAGTTGGAGGTAGCAAAGAAACTCGAGATCAAGCTAAGGACCGCGAAAGGAGCGGCGGAACGGAAAATGTTAGGCGTAACGTTAAGAGATTAACGTTAAGATAACGTTAAGCACAGGACGGTGCGAATGAAAGAGCAAACGGAAATAGCCAATTGTTTTAGTTGACATTAGGAGCAAAAAAAATAATGTCACAGGCATGTGCGGCTCATGCTGCACAGTCACAGCGTAAGCTGGAGGAGCGGCTCCATAGGAGCTCCATTTTCGGCAGCACCCACTAGAGGGTCATCACGGCGAAGTGTCGTCGCATCATTTCCACGAGAACGATCTGAACTGTCCGCGCTGCGGCGACGGCGAGCTACCGGTTATGCTCCTCTATGAACAGCTGCCTGCTGAGCCCAATGTTGCCTGGCTGTAGCCGCGCGCGTAGATCTACGCTTCCCTCCTTCAGCAGCGGTTCGTACTTTGAAAAGGGTCCCCATGGCGTGTACAGAAGAGCAAGGACAGGTATCCAGGATTAGAACAGAGCGATACGATGTTGTTGATGATGATTATGATTTATTAGCATACCTCTTGAAACGAGATGCCTGACAAACAGTCACCTAGCCTGCTTCAGTTATACCTGTGTCACACGGGCACATTTGGAAGGCCTTCCAGTCGACGGCCTTCGAAACGCCACAACTCTATCGACTCAAAGGAGTTGTCGCGGGGATTCACGGCACTTTTGAAAGGTCGTTGAGTGGTTCAGGCGTTTCTCACAAAATTGTGTGGCGCTGCGGATCTTTATTTTAGTTTTCATGTCACGAAAAGTTAACATTAAAACCACTTAAAAGCATTATAATTTATTTTATGTTTGCTTATACATTAAAGATTTGTTTATACGTCGTCACACACATATGTTTCGTTTTTAAGTTGTTGAGTACCGAAAGTGTGGCAACGTTTGCGTCGCTCGATGCGGCTGCCGTCTTGGTGTGTTTTTACATGTTTGAAACTTCAAAGTGCGCTGTGTCTGCGCTCTTGCTCTGCCGCTATGGGGGACAGAGAGAAAGATGCTCAAGGTGACAAGGCTGCTATGATATCCTATATGGGTGCGATCATGCACCTTGATGCCGGGATTTAGGTGGCGAAAGCGGAAGCCGACGCCATCGAGGATGAGCTGCTGATCGTGAACAATTTGACGATGACCATAGACTCGGTGACCGAACAAAACGTGAACAGTGAAAGATGGTCGTTCTCTGACCGGACGAGGTGGTTTGAGGAGACTGTGCCATTGCATAGTGAGAAGTTTTTTAAGCCTGCATTCCGGGTAACGCCGGCCAATTTTCGCTACACGGTGGACGCCGTGAGACCACTGCTCGAGCGTCAGAACACGAACATGCATGAAGCCATCGCACTCGATAAACGTGTCGCAATTGGCTTGTACCGGTTGTGTTCATCAGCGGCAGACCGTAGTGTCGCGGAATTGTTCGCTGTGGGACGCTGAACCGTCTACGTGACCTACAGAGAGTTGTGCGAGGCCGTTATCCACACTATGGAGGCGGAGGGGATCAAGATGCCCACAGCTTCGAGCATGGCCGAGCATATTCGCGAGTTCAAGGCCACGTTAGAATTCCTGCAAGCCATGGGATCACTAGACTGGTGCCATTTCCCCGTTTAACCGCGCAAAGAGAGCGCCAACGATTACAGGAACTATAAAGCATGATAAGTCGTAGCTCTGACATGGTGGGCACTTTGACTACATAACCTACGTCTTTCAAGTTAGGTCATATTTTTAGTGTACGGAGAATGGGTAATTAGTTTAGGATGGGTAAATACTAGAATTCCGAATTAATTAGGTCTTTCTTTATGTAGGTACCACAAGCAGGTCAACCACAAGTATAGGTTCCGTTACATCAATGTGGGTTGACCTGGCTGCTGCCACGATGCATATGTATACCACCGGCTAAGACAAGCAGATGCAGTCAAGAGCCCCCTGTTCCGTCGACCACTAGTAACAATGAGTAGTACAGCTTTACCACCCTTAATACTATGCGACCAAGCGTTTCCGCTCACTGTAAACCTGATCAAGCCATTCAGCCACAGGGCACAGCTAAGCGAACAACAAAGGTTATTTAATTACAACCTTTCCAAAGCTCGACGAATTGTGGAGAATGCCTTTGGTAGGCCTAAGGCAAGATTTCGCTTTATCTTGAAAAGCATGGAGTGCGACATCGACAATGCCCGCCTTGTCATTCGTGCGTGCTGTGCTCGGAACAATATGTACGAAACAATGGCGGCGGCCTCCATCAGCCTGACCACAGGACAGACGCTGAAGAAGGCACAGCCTGTGATGTGAGCAGCTCTTGTCAGGCACTTCCACCAGAGCTGAGAATTTTATGCTGAAGCTTTGTGGATGTTCATGCTTTGTTAGGTCAATGAGTCCACTGTCATCATCAAATACTTGTGGGCTTAGCAGAAGTTAATTTCTGTTAAGCGCACAAGTATTTTTCTGCCCTGAAAAGAGCGATTTAGGACACACATGAAAGAAAGCATTCTGTACAAAATCAACAAGATGGCGAAGTAAGTAAGAAATGGAAAATGAGGTATCCATACAAACACAGCAAATTGCTACAATGAAAACCCTTACAGATTCCTCGACCAAACGGGTTTTCTTTGTAACAATCTGTTGCGATTGGGTGGATACTGCATTTTCCATTCCCTAGTTACAGCAACTTTACTTTTAACCTCTTTCGAAATATTTCGACATCGTATTAAAAAACTTTTCCTGCATTTGCATGAGTCTCTCTCTTTGCTCATACTCTCTCCGACGGCTAGCCACCACCTACTCCCTCAGCAGTATATGTTCAGCCAGTATCTGCTGCTTGAGGTCATCGCCCGTTTTCCGACAAAGTAGCATGTAATAGAGCCAGTTATGCACACTGTTATGTCATCGAGCAAGCGAATGGCTTCATAGATTATTCTGCACTTACTAAAAACTTTTTTCAAAAAGGCTATTCCTCTTCAACAGTCGCTTGGCTCTCTTGAGCGCTTGATGGGTCGTTGTTTGGGAGTGTCCCCAAAAAACTATGTATGCGCCCAAAATTTCTCCAAGGTATGGTGCCAGCACCAGTCTCCTGATTCTTCAGCCAAAGCCGGAAATGTTATAGACTAGAAGGTTTGATTAGGTATAAAGATGCATCTGCAGGCACAGATAAAAATATATACTGATTAAATTCGCCTAACCGAGGCAAAAGTGGAACAGGAACACCAGACAGTCTTATTACACTTGATTCGAACGTAACCAAATTGTTTTTTGAAATCCTCGTCACGTGACTATAACTTTCGCACAGCATGGCGCGCTGTAATTCTGTACATCGGATCCCTGAAGTCACATTAGTCAATTACCTTGAGTTAGACACTAACCAGAGCATGATGCACAAGATATATTCTTGAATAGTTGCGCTCGTTCGAGGCCGAGTTTACGGCTCATTAAACGTGTCATGGGGTGGCGGAACAAAAATTCAACGACAAATCAAATTCTGCAAAGATCCACCTGTTCAGTGCTTTTTTCAATGAGCACATATCTCTCTCACGGCCAATCCCTGGTGAGACACAAACGGTTAATCGTAAGGACATGGGACAAATTTATGAAAGCCACTTACCGATAAGTCTGCGCAACTTTTTCAATCTTGTGCCGAACTTTTAGGCGAGTTCTGTCAAAGCCCGCCTGTCGCAGGGCCGCGACGATGACGTCGTAAGCGCCGCTATTTCGCTGCTGACGGCGCAGGTGCATATGGCGGTCCTGCCACAAATCTATGAGGAGCTCCGCTTCGCGCTCTCCCCACAGCTACAGCGCCTGCGAAGGCGCGACTTTTTTTTCTTCTGCGGCTGGGCGTGGTCCATTTCCCACACGCACGCGCGCACGCACACACGCACGCACGCGCGCACACACACACACACACACACGCACACACACACACACACACACACACGCACACACGCACAGACGCACGCACACACACACACACACACACACACACACACACACACACACACACAAAAACGCACTCGCAAGAGAAAACACTTTTTCACTGTGAGGTGAGGAACAAAAGTGCTACACAGCTTATTATGTTAATGATAAAAAAACTGCAAGATAATCTAAACAAGCGGAAATAAAAAAGCAAAAAGCATGAAACTAGACTGACAAAAAGAAAAGAATGCAGAGAGTAAAATGGCGGCGATATGACGGCCGCCTGCAGCACATGAAGTAGAGGGAGAGTGTGCTATACAACATGGAGAAAGGAATGAACACAAGCACATCGTTATTGTCGAGAGGATGTGCAGTTCGCACATATCAAGTGGCAAAAATACTTTATTGAATAATTATTAACACTCATATATAGCCTTTTTAGAGCATTTTGGTTTGATTTGTTCTTTCTAACCGTGAGTACGAGCACACTCTGAACGAGAGGGCATGTTCGCACTGTTTCCGCTTCCGTTGCTCAAAGGTCATCGAGATTTCGATATGTAGGGTGCTCCGCCGACTCGATAGACCATTGACTCAGCGGCCTTCGAAAAACTGCCCGTGTGGCAGCTCGAACTTGACCTTTGAGTCAACTGACTATCGGTTGGAAGGCCTTCCAAACGCCCGTGTGACACGGGTGTTAAACAGGTTCAGCTACATGCAGCACGCAACTGCTACATGCAACTGCTACTTGTCGGGACACCTGGTGGAATACAACGCTACTGCTGTGCATAGTTTGCACGCATCGACCATATGTGTCACGCATGTATCATTGCGTCACAAATGGCACGTTACGATGCTAATAATAATGATGGTAATTTCTTGGCATTCCCGTTGACACGCGACGGTGACAAACAATCGCCTAGCCCGCTCGATTTATTCAGGTATGCTAGACACGCTTTTTCATTCTAACATTTTTGTATGCATCTAATTAGCATTCTTTTTCTTCTTGAAAGCTTCCTCCATCTACCGTATACCACTACCTATGCAACTGCTGCGTGGCTTGTACCCTTCTGTAGCAATTTTGCAACTGGAGTGCAAAGAATGTACGTAGAGACGCTACGCGGCGTGCATGTCACATCGCGTGTGAAGGACGCTTTCATGGAGCATTTTTCCACTGCAAGCTAGCAAGCGCTGGCGCGGCTCAGTGCTAGAGTAGCTGGCTCTTATGCAGTGGGCCCTTGTTCTATCCCGGTGGGAACTGGTTATTTCTTTTCTCGTTCCAGCCTTACCTCTATACTTGAGCACATGCAGCGAACCCTTAGAATGTATAGAATGCTCTACTTGGCAGACGATTGGGCTGAGCCCATCTGCATCCGTTCAACCTTGCGACTAGCGCAATTGATATCGGTTCTAGGCAATCGTGGCAAACTTTTAAAAGGCCCCTCATCAGGTCTTGCGATTTTGAGCTGACAAGCGTACATCATACAATGCGTGATAGCGATCGTGTCTGCAAAGTATTACATGGCTACGCGCCGCGGAAAGATCTGAAATTTCAAACCGAATGCCGTTTTCTCTTCCCCTCGCCGCCACCGCGCTCTCAGCCGGGGGATGACGCACACGTGCTAGTGTGGCTACGTGCGCGTGTTCGAGCTGTGACGTCACGGGTGGTTATACGTGACTTTGACAATTATTCAAGCCAACATCTGGTACTTGTGTAATACGTAGCTAGAATCGACGAGTTCAAGCTTACAGTAATAATAAAACACAGAAACCGAATGTCTCCATGTTTTCCTTTTACTTCGCACGGCAGCAAGGGAGATGTACTTCCGTTGCCTCTGCGTGTTCCCACGTCGTGCAGTCGCACGCGCGGAAACCGAAACTATGTCATTTTTGTCCAGCAGCGCGGGATCATGCTCTGAGCTCCGCTTGTGTCTGCCTCACTATTCGTGTAGCACAGACTTATACGGCTAGTCAGGTGTCCTAGCGCACAGCGTGCAAAATCGTGTGCTGTGTGAAAGGAGACAATCGCAACAGCTCGCACGCGACGCCGTCAGTGGAAGTTCGCCGCCCCCCAAAAAATGCCAAAAAAAACGAAGGCTGGGCCAATAGCGTATGCGTCACACGATCCTCGAGGTCCAGTTTGGAAGAACGCAGGGAGGGAATTTCGCTTGCGGAGGCTAAACGGGGCAAGCGGAGAGAGCGTTCATGTTTGCGGTGAAGCTTGCCTCTTGGAATCATGGCTTCGTGACACTGAAAATTTTCTATCTCGGCTATTACTAAGCCGATTTGAAACATTTTTGAGGAACAACAACTTCCACCGCATAACCCAAATTTGCTATGGGGCCTGGTGAGGGGCCCTTTAAACGAAATGGCTTACAGACTCGCGCGGATATTCCCTGATCGACCAGTTATGTCCGTTATCCCTATTTCAGCCTATGTCACGGCGGCTAGGCTCAGAAAACTTTCTTTATTCCAAGGTTCCACAAAAGTGAAAATTCCAACACCAAAACTTACTCATTTGTTTGTTTCATTAGACAATAAATGGTGGCCCACACGTAAATTGAAAATCTCCCTTAGAAAATTACGCTGCCATATCGATCCAATAATTTTTACCTGTACACCTCCAGCCTGGAACCATCCCAAGTAGGCCCTGCCTGGCAGGAACCTTAAAACATTGACCATTCTCTGGCTAAACGCCGACAATTTGCAAATCACAAAACAAAATATGAAATTTCATACTGAAGACTAAAAAATTGTTTAAATGTTCAATATAATCTCTCCTTCGGGGCTTCTTTATTGAGCTTTAACTGCAGAACACCTTTATGACCATCTCTAATTATCTCAGCGACACGACGAGGCTGCAATATTAATTCCCTAAATCAATAATTCGGTGGCTTAAAGGGACACTAAAGTGAAAAATGATTTCTTCTGCATTAGTAAATTATCGTTCTACAACACCAAAAACACCACTCTTACAACGATAAGACGGTAAGCCAGAAAAACCGCAAGAAAGAAATACGGGTGGCGATGCCTACTCAAGTTCCCGCACCTGGGTGCTGTGATGTCTTGGTTTTTGATGGCATCTTCTAGGCCCTACTAAATATATAGAGCGGTACAGATTGACTACAATGTGTTCTAAAGGAACCAAATATTAAACATGGCAAGTTTCGGGA
Organism: Dermacentor variabilis; assembly: GCF_050947875.1. NCBI lineage: Eukaryota > Metazoa > Arthropoda > Arachnida > Ixodida > Ixodidae > Dermacentor > Dermacentor variabilis. Next base: position 22,631,151 of record NC_134575.1, on the reverse strand, counting down.
ACCTTTATTCAGCCAGCCCGGCCCATTTGCGAAAACATACTTTGGAATCCCTGACATCACGCTGACGTACCGGCGCTGGGGTTTCGGCGTGAAATTCAAATACTGATACTTGCACCTTCATTTTCTCAAATAATAATAAAACTATTTTTTTAAATGACTGCCTGCAGGCTTCTCAAACAATGCTACATTAGTGTAAACTGTTTTATTGTTTCGCTTTAGTGTCCCTTTAAGCAATCACTGCTGCCTTCAAAATTGGTGTAATATCTACAATTTTCCTATATGTACACACACACACACACACACACACCTATCTATCTATCTATCTATCTATCTATCTATCTATCTATCTATCTATCTATCTATCTATCTATCTATCTATCTATCTATCTATCTATCTATCTATCTATCTATCTATCTATCTATCTATCTATCTATCTATCTATCTATCTATCTATCTATCTATCTATCTATCTATCTATCTATCTATCTATCTATCTATCTATCTATCTATCTATCTATCTATCTATCTATCTATCTATCTATCTATGGTAATTTATTTTAGTCTCTGCGAAGTAAGTCTACTTCGAATATATCAGATAACTACTTCGCCCTCACTTACTTTTCCTTCTAGGTTTTTTCTCTCCCGTTTTATGTACCCGCTGGTTTCATGACCTATCCTCCTTTCCTCCTTTGTGTGAAAGCGCCATGAGATAAGGAGGAAGAAAACAAGTTTTTACTCCAACTGATATCGCACGAAGCTGTGGAATATTTGTGGAATATATTTTGTGGAATATTGCAAGAATAATGGCGCTTCTGCAGACGCTAAAACAGTAAAAAATATGGTTTACGTGGGGATTTATGATTTGCTTACACCACGCTCTGCAGCTGATGAATAGATTAGCATCGAGCAGAAAAAATCCAAACAAAGCGAGCGTTAAGAAACGAAACGCAGCCTGGGACAGATAAGAAATAAACAAAAGCCGTGTCTCTCCACATGTCTAGCGCTAGACGACATCGACTACACTCAGTTGAGATTAAGGACAGTTTTCTTCAAGAAAGTATGTTGCTCTCATACACCAGTGCAAAACATGCCGCGCATTATATTGAGCCAGCTATAAAGTGTTAGTTCCCATTTTAGTTGAAACAGCAATTTCTCATCTTTTTTTTAAAAGAAAGCAGTACATTATTTCTTTAATGTAAACTGAAGGTGATGTTCGCATAAGCTAAAATTTAAGTTTACTCTGGTCATTAAAGACACTGAGCAAGCCTAAACTATAAAAGTATCTCAGCTGTACGAAAAAAAAATGATCGAGGATTTTCTGTCAAAAGAAGTGATCTCATATGTTGGCGTCAGTGGCAGCTGCCCGTCTAATAGGCGGCGACACTAAAGTTCTAGGAGCAATTATAGCTGACAAGTGTTTTTAGGAGAGCGCCTGCTAAATGTAAGTTCGCAGCCAAATGCGTCAAACATCAGGTTATTTTTTTCGTGCTGCACATTTCGTAATAATAAGTTTCCATTTCTGATGGTTCCTTCTGAGAATTACTTTCGCAAGAATTTCCTTTTCGGAGCATGAATAATGACGTAGGTACCAGCGCACACAAAAAAACACTTAGTAATATGGCAGCCGTCATAGCCCAGCCTATTACGTCAACAAGCTAATACGCATCCCACGCACTTTAACGGAGGCGCTGCACATGTTTCAAGTTGCAACACTCAACTGCGATAGTCCTTAAGCCGTTATTCTTTATAGTTTTGTTCTTATAGTTACAGTGCTGCAGTTGTCAGCGATCTAGTTGACGATCTTCTTTATGACGCCGAATTTGCCTACGTTTGCTCGTTTTTTTTCTTTTTGTTCTTTTTTCAGATCCACATGGCACTCGCGACATTTTGTGTTGGTTGCAGCCATAGGACGAACGCTCTGCTAGAACCAAAAACATCGCTCGTCGTCCAGTTAGGCTGCATAACGACGTCATGCTTGTGGTGCACGATGAATGTTCCATCCGATAGGCCTTTCCACTGCAAGTGTACGTCTCTGAGTCATCTGTGCAACAAGCCCTCCTCCACATCTGTAGTCTATATACCCAGCCTCTTCTGCTGAGTGAAGCGGCAAAATATAGGCAATATAGATACCGGTACAGTCACTGAAAAAAGAAAACAATGTTTGGGATTAAAGATGGGGCCGCATAAAAATGATTCACTTTTAAATCGGCCTTTTCTTTGCCTCTTCCTTCGACTTTTAAACTGCTGCGGTCGCTCCATTGCGCGCCGCGTCGGGAGGTGGGTCGAAGCGTTTGTATACATGGCAGGAGAGCGGCAGAAATGAAAGGCGACGCAAGAAACTCCTCTGGACGTTTTCCTCGCGTCTCTTCAATGCCCTCTGCAGCTCCCTCTACTTCTCCACTTATGCGTCACCCCACGCAAAAGCGTTTTAGAAGCTGCACCTCTTAAGTTTGCACCGACGTGCGACAGCCCAGAGGGGAATATAATGGTCGAAAAGAAGTAGGTACAGGAGGCACAGCATGGGTAGAGCCGACGCAATCACGAAACGAGTTGATAGCAAAAAGCCTTGCCACTCTTCGCTCACAGATCGCATAATTGGGAGGAGGGCTGGAGAAGGAAAAGGCGACACAAAAAGGCAAAGAGAAACAACTACTAGACACGATAGCGTCTGTGGAGAAACTGGATAAATTTAACTTGAAGGTATACTACTGATTCTGAGAAAAACACAGCACGCAAATTTGTCAACTGGACAGCTGACACCGGGCATGTCCACGCAGGGCCCCATTAAAGCCCCGTAGCGTCTCGACGGAAGCGACCGCCCGTCAACTCTACACTTCTGTGACCGCTCCGATGGCTTTGCGGCTATGGGGTTGCTCGAGGTCACGTGTTGGATTCCGACCGTGGCAGCCGCAATTCGACGGGAGCGATATGCAAAAATACTACTGCACGTAGATTTAGGTGCTCGTGAACGAATACCAGGGTGCCAAAATCATTCCGGTATCCACTGCTACGACGTGCCTCATACACTGATTGTGGTTTATGCACGTGCCGTCCCGTAATTCAATCAAAATTTAATACTCCTGCCACGATGGTATGTGTCATGTGAGGTCTCTCACTATGCTCAAGCCTCTCGGAGGTTATGAAGTATGACGCACAACAACGCCTCAAGAAAACACCTCCCCCTGTGTTCTGTGTGCACCACGTGGATGAATTGCAGTGGTGCCAGTAGGGTAACCTTTAACATCAACTCACCACTGTCGTGGTCGACTAACCTTTGAAGAAATTAAACGTTCACCGTCAACATCCCTGCTAACTATCGTCAGTCAAAGCACACAGCACAGAAAGCTTCGCTTACAACAATTCCAAGAATGCATGACCTCCGCATATTTTTTTATTTCTTTTACATGAGCTGCGGTACTGATTAAGAGGGTAGATGCTCTATCCCAATAGGTGCTTCCAACTAACTTTACGAAATTTTATCTGAGACGTTAGTCTTCGGATCATGTGTTATATTTTGCGGCTTTCTTGACGCAAATTTATCGAAACCAAAAGCCGAAATATCTGCAATGGCACTTCCGTGAAAACATTGAGTTTACCATGGAAATCAATGAGTCATGATTCTGTTCGCTGGGATATGGATGTGTCATTTGCATGGCGGTACCACTTGATGTACGAGAAGAAGTCGCATTTCTGGACGTTAAAGAAGCCCCCCCCCCATTTGCGTATATATATAGATGTATATAAACACTCTCCAGCAAAATTTCTTCTGGGGCGCTTTGCTGAAAGCAAGTATCTACTCTAAGATATTTTAAACTTGGGTGATGTAGGAAAGTAACAGCACTAAAAGATGCCATTCACCATATATATCAGGCAAATAATCCTGTATATTTGCACTAACTGCTAATGACCCAACTCCTAATAATCACCTGCGATGCTTTCAGACCTGCTCTAGGAGATATGGGTAGCGCAGACAATGCATGCGCTACCCATATTCGATAGCGCAGGTCCTTGTCTGCGCTACCCATATATTGTCTTGAGCTACCAATATGGTAGCACTAGACAATATGGACACGACAGTAAAAGCAGTATTCGAACGCAGTCCTCACTTACAAATGAGGAGCGCAGTTTACACAGGATTGACCATGGCCAGGTATCGTGCTACTTACGTCATAGTCAGTTTGCCCTGCGCTTCAGCGTATATTACCTATACACGCAAGTGCACTGAATGAATAGCTTTTTGACAAGCAAGCGACATTGCATGTGTTATCAAAGCCAGCCGTTTCACATTCAGCGCAAATTAAATTTTATTCCGCTTCGTCCACTCTGTCTTAATGACAAATGTGAGGCTATTCCCCATGGACACTTTCAGTGCTGATGAATATTGTTGGCATTATATCCCGAGAAGGACTGCGCTTCTTCGCCTACTTTATGTAACTGTCTTGTAACCTAACCCGAAATATCTTATTTAGGTAGAGATATTCTGAACTCGAGCTGTAGGGGCTATCAATAGGCCCTCAGCTTAGCTTATCTTCACTCCTGCCAGATTCAGGCCAAAACTCACCTTTCATAGAAGTTTATCCTTTATCGAGCGTCGCACGGTCCTTTTAAAACTGCCTAGAGCACAGACCTGGCTATGTGCGGGTAGCTGGAACATTACCTATATTACATTACATTGCATTACACTAGAACATTCACAAAGTACTGGCATGCATACTGCAGAAAACGCTACGAAAAGCAGCCCAGCCAGCAATCTTCCAAATCGCAACATTAACAATCGACCAACCGCTTGTCAGCTACGTCCGCAATGTAGTGCCTTCACTGTCCAACGGAACAAAATGTTATTTGCAACGTTGAGTTCTACAAGTGAAGGAGGTCAAGCTAGGACAATGGCGGGATCGCTTTTACGGCGCTCTTTCCTTTACCACCCACCAGACAACGTACGACACAGGTTCATCAGCTCCGTTGCAATGTACCACTTCACATGACATACGGCTACACAATGCCAACTCAACGAGGTAGTATTAGTTCGTTCAGAAAATTTGTGTAGGACTGCTGCGGTTACGACTAGTAACACATCCCGATGGATAGAATATAAAATTGTAGCACACTGGTATTAGCTATTGCAGAAGGGTTACGATTTCTGTCATGTATATTTGGCTCTTGCGTCGTCCACCGCGCTTTTTCGACAGTATTTACACAAACACTCATGTCATCTTTCTCAAACGAAGGTTCCGTTCATTTTAATCGTTTGTCATACCTTTGACAGTGGCCGACCTTTCTTATGTAGAATGTTGCTTCGCATAGCGCGTTTATGTGTAGCCCCAGCTGGTCGCACAAAACGTAAATGGTCGGCAAATGAACAGGCTATTTTCACAATTTTGACGCTAAAATCCGCACACAAACCATACAAGCGTAAACCATAGCAAGTTATGCAACCTGGGAGACTGCTTTTGCTACTGAAAATAACGTAGCTTTCTCTTTTTTTCTATCTCAACTCTTTAAGAATCTTCCTGCCAGTTGTTTTCCTTGGTATACAGATAATGAACCGAAATTTCCAGTTTATCATAATATAGTTTACTGCCATGCACTGTCGAGAGCCGACAATGTATAAAACAGTATTTTAGCCTGTAATGTAGATTTATTTCTTCCTAAACACCACCAGCGGGGGAGAGAGATGGATTGACCGCGAAGAGTGATCGCTCCATAACTGTCCAACACACGGCTGACGCCTGATTATAGTGTCGCGAACCGAGAGGTTGCCGTGAAGCGCCACAACCAGGGGACCAGCGTCGAAGGCTCTTAGAACAGACTAGCGCATGCCGTGCTTGCGCAGCTAGCATGCGCCTCCAAACTATACATTCGCAATCTTTTTTTGCATTGCCGGCCGTGAACGCTGCATCCACGCCTAGCGGCGGTGGTGAGCGCCACAATATGTCCGCATGCAGTGTGGTGCAAAACACTGGGGTATTATTCTCGATACGCATGGCGGCTGCACGGCCGCCATTATCCGCCGTGTTTACTCTCCGATTGGCTGTTGAGAGCTCACGTGCCTCGGAATTCGGCCAGGAAAACGGAAGTTTTGAAAAAGGCAATTTTGCGTTTTCATCATGATGGCGAAACGTGACGTTATTGCGCTGAAAATTTTATCGACTAATACATTTTTGTGGTCCTTGGCAACTATAATGCGACGTTAGCGCTTTAAAAAGGAAGTGAACGGTAGTGCACAGAAGCCAACGCAATACATCTGCGATTTCGCGAATATGTTGTGGCAATCTAAGATAGGCGCCATGGCAGCTTGCTGATTGGATGAAGGAATATGCCGTGGGGAGTGTCACAGGAAGAGCCGTTTCGTAAACGTCAATTTGACGTTGCGTGACGTTGCGCTGGGCCGCCTTGCAGAGATTTTCCGCCATTATTTGTGGTGCGACGTGCCGCGCGAATTATGCTAATGAGCAGCCATATACAATGGCGGCCGAGATGAATGTGTAACGCAACATTTCCCCTGTCGTTTGGAGCCATGAAGATCTTTTGTTCATAACGCGTGCTCGTAGTATTTGCATCGCTCTCGGGTGATGTTAGCATTTGGGTTTTGGGCCATCATTCTTTTTAAAAGAATGCGTTTATATGAAATAATATTGACTGAACATAGCAAACTTTCTGCCACGTTGTCCACTTTTCAATGCTGCGTTTGTGTGTAAACTTTGTGTTTGTGTTGTAATCCACACAAACGCCGCGAGCGAGTTGTTGCAGCGAGTAACGAGCGAGCTGAACAAGAGATGGCAGCGCCGGCGCTTGCGTCGCGCAAGCGGATACCTCCGGCGCGCGCAACGATATTCTGAAAACACGTTGCACAAGGTGAACAGTTTCTTTAGTATCCTATACCTCTTCACGAAATCTTTGGTTCACACAGATTTCCAAATGTGCACTAGATCTACCAATTTTTTTCTATGAAGTGCACCAAATAACCACTCAGCTCTCAGAAACAAGCATGATACTGAATATTTCCGTGTACGTTATTGACCAGTATCGGTACATTTTTCGTTTTTTCGTGCGGGGCATCACAACATCCACTACTTCATGCCTTCGTTGCACCATTTACATCTGCAACTTGACAAGCAACGTAGCAGAATATTTTCCTTTCCTTATACATTTTCAAACCAAAACACTTCGCTCAGGAAGGTTGTTTCACAGCAGGTATTTAAAGCCGCTGAAGAATTGTAATTCACATAATTGAACTTTGTGGTCCACATCTGTTGACGTCAAATGCGAGTGCAGTTTTATTATTTGGTAGCTTTCGTTCCCGACAGAAATGATGGTATGCAAAGTAGACGTGCACGCTACCAAGAGGCTGACTCACTACTCACCAGTAAGGAAAGCAAAACAATAAATTTTGGTTGAACTATCATGTGGTTGAGCTATGTAGACATCGTATGATTTGAGTTCTCGTACCAAAGATACATGGCACCATGCCTGTATAAATATCAGAGTAGGCGATGTTAGCGTAGGTACCGTGCCATAAGCTGACAAAGACGTCTCAGGCTAGTGGCCATTACTGGAAAGAATTATGTAAGTATCTGTACTTGGTCCCATTGCTACAACGCGCTCCAATTTATCGAAGCCCCTGTACTTGTCTTCATAACAGGAAGCAAAATATTTTGTTTTTGCGCAGTTCATATATATAGGTCTGAATCTCTTTTGGGCTGAACGACACTGCGAATATAAACCTACGCAACTGCTTGTTGCGTGTTCAAGATGTCGTGTTCAAGACGTCACCCTTCAGCTAGCAATTAATTCTGCCCATTAATTACTTAGTTTCATCGCTCTTTCTTGTGCTTTCATAGAGAAAGAAAAAAAAGTTATTCGAAGAATGGCACAGCCGTTGGCCTAAGCTATAGCTCACTCTGTTTTACATTCACAACCACGAAAATTGTTAAGCCCATTAAATCCAGCCAGGAATGTTCAATAAAATATAGTAAGCTAACAGAATGTGAATGATATGCGAAAACTCTTTAGATGAACGTCATATATAAGAGTACTAACAATTTGATTTCTCGCGCATGCATAGAGAGCAACTATTTACACGCTTGAAATATATACCAGACGTAAAACGCGCTGAAAACGACGAAGAAATGAACCCGCCACATGAACACAATAGCACAGCGAGGGCAAATACTCAGGCCTCGACTGTCCGATTTATCTTGATAAATCATTTTACACTGCTTATTCCAAATCGCAGCACCTGTACAATGAGAAATTTTTTAAATATATTTGCGACACAGTTTAGAAACAACAATTTAAATCAGTGTATTGTATTTTGATTCGATATCTTTATGTGCGCGATGTGCACACAGTGCCTGAAGGGGTTATGTTGGAATTACTGCAGTGGGGAAAATGAGCAGACCACCCATTGCCCGCTGGCATGTGGTTTTGAATTCGATTTTTAAATTATTTACAAATGTGTAGTTACTGTTTTTGCATCAGCATATCCTACAAGCGTATGATTCCATCTTAAACAAGAATTACGGGAACCTGGTCATCAGGTGATGCCCAATGTCATGCGTACTCGTTCTTTATTAAACTAAAACGATGCAAAGGCTTTGAGGCCGCCCCCTGATCACTCTCTGCTCTGCGGACTTTCCAGATTTCCCCACCCCCAAGAGCCCGAATTTTGCGGTAGCTTCAATGCTAGTCTTAATTTCATGATCCCCGTCAGAGTGAATTAGTGCCCCGTTCTGTGGAGAGCGGAGCCGCTTTTTGGTGTTAGGGAGTCGTTAGGTGCCCTTGCGCAAGGCACCGCTGGGGATTAATAGGTGAGCGGGTGTTCTCTTCGTCACCTAGCATGTGTCAGCGAGAGAGAGAGAGAGACAAGAGGGAAGGAAAGACAGGGACGTTACCCAATGTAAGTATCAGCTGGCTAACCTGTGCTGGGGAAATGGCTAAAGGGAATAAAAGGAGCAAGAAAATGAAAAAACAAGAATTCACACAGTCACGCGATGCTACGCGCTACAACATTCAAAAGCGGTCCCACAATTCACCAGCCCTTGAAAACTTCAGGAAAGCGTGGGCCAGAATGATTGTGGCCTATTAGTGGCTGCCACCGTCAGGCAGGCGTTTCGAGTTTTTGTGTTAGAGACCGTCATATACTACTTTTTATTTGTTTACATTCCATTTTCTTCTGTAAGTTTGGTCTATCATGTTGAACCATAACCTCAAGTGAAGCATGGTCGCAACTCAACCCTTTATTCTTTGTCGTAACCTGAACTGCACCACAACGCAAATGCATGTCACCAAATTAGGACAGAAGTTTAATTGGGGCATAACTGTGGAACTTTTCGAAACGGATGAAGCCTGTGGTTCATAAGGGTTGGCAGCAAAACGAATCAACTGCTACGAAGTGCTTAGTTAGGCAAGTTCTAACAGTTCCATGCAATGCAAATTTTTGCATTCGTTCTGAAGCATTCTTGCAAGCACTTCATAGGCTCACCTGCGTGTCGTAACTGCCGGCGAACATTTAACATTGGCATTCAATAAGGAATATTGAAATTGGTTTTAAGAGCGATGCTCGTAATTGCGCCATTGGGAGCAAATAAGCTGTTTCCAAGAGAATGTGCGCTTGAAACGTGTAATGTATGTAGTGCTTCATCACGCAAGAGATCTTCAGAACACACATTTGGAATCGACTACGACAAGCACACGTTAAAAATTATTGGCGGACCCTGTAGACAGAATTCGATAGGTTGTTGTAGAGCCGCTCATACCCCACGTGCTACACAAGGTTCTAACTGATAACATGCCTCCTCTCTAATCGTGTGCTTCACACACACACGACCCCCCCACCCCCACAGGCACCCCCCCCCCCACACACAGGCTATAAAAGAATAATTTTCAATATGGTTTTGTTCTAGGTGGCTGTACTGAACGACATCTTGTTGCCTGCAAAGTAATAAAAACGACATCTTCGCAATCCGTCCGGCCTTGAACTCGACTTCCTGCCACGGCAGCAAGGGTGATCAAGGTTGGATATATATATATATATACAACGATACGAATATGAAGAGAGGTTAGGAGACGCGAGAACGCACGCACTAATGTATGCCTTGCAAGTAATTCTGAGGAGGTTTCACAGACATAGAGGCCGTTGAGGGACTAGAGAAGGAGACGGGGGTTCCACGTGCTTCCATGTCAAGCCATTTTAGAGGATTCACGCGACATTTCGAGAGAGAGACATACTGTCCGGGCAGTGAGCTTAGTTTCAAAGTGCACGGCCCCGCAAAAGGTTCCACAGCGTAAGTTTCGAGGTAGGCCCAATGAGAATGCCAACTGGATGGAAATCCAAGGGTACACAAACCCGCTGACATGGCTTCATTGATATGTGGCAGCCCCGCGAAGTTAGCTCTTCATTGGTCACAGGATGATGAAGGCGATTGCTCAACTTTAGAGTGCGTAATAGCTGCACCATGACTTTCGCCGAGGCTCAAAACGCACAGCCGCCACGTAACAACTGCACAGTAATAGAAAGGGAACTGTTACAATTTCTGTTTGCTGGTGAGGACAGTCACCGACAATTCAACCTGTTACGAGGATAAAGTGGCTCCAGAGGGCATTGTGCACATTCGACGCGGAGAAGGGGTCCAAAGAAATTTCTTGCGTCGCCTTTCCTCCGTGCCGCATTCCTGTCACGTATACACACGCTCTGAACCACCCCGTGACTCGGTGTTACTGACAGCAGCTGCAGTAGCTGTGGGAAAGTCGAAGGAAGGGGCAAGGAAAGCTTCGCTTTAAATGTGTAAGAGTGTGTGCAGTGGGGGGGGGGGTCATTATCATTTCCTAGATAAGCAATTCGTAATATTTTCGGAAAGCTTCTGTTCCACACAGCATGGTCGCTTATTTACCAAGTTTTACGCACGCGGTCGTCCCATTTTACCTTTGTGCGGAATTTTTAGCGCTGATCGCCTCTAAGCAGTTCTTAGAAAACATGGCCCGGAACTAAGTAGAGGCGCGCCATGAGTGTGGCCGCTATGTTCGGTGCAAGAGCAAGGAAAACGCTCCCATTTGGGTGGGGCTGGCTCCACCCCTGGCCACGGTAATGGTGGTATCTGCTCTGCATATGTACTCTTTATCTATTGTTAATACAAAATTTAATGTCATATATTTGCGTACCTTTTTGTGCCTGCATTCGCTCTTCCTACGGCAGCCAGCGACTGCAGGTTTAGCGGCAAGTTAGTCTGGGTCGAAAATTAAAAAAAAAATCTAGTTTTTGCCAGCTGTCTGGAAGGTAGGAATATTTCTGGAAAGATTTATAGTTTACCATTTTGTACTTCCAATATTCATCTTTTCTTTTGTGTTCTTTCTTTCAGCCAATATCATACTGGTGCCGTCGAAAGCTCGATCTCTAATTGAAATCATTGAGCATGCGTTTCTTTATAAGCTTGTCGTTGGTGGTCCTCATTTCCGCTGACACGGCCTTTCACCCCGGAAGAAAGTCGCCGAGGGCTGTGGCGAGAGTAGAAAAGCCTGTGACTGTCTTCGAAGGTATACATTTCTTGCTGTCAATCATCATTCGATGTCATCAGCACAAGTATGCTATTCTGGTTAGCAAATGATAAAAGGATGCTCGTAAACTCAGAAACGAACGTGGCTGGATTACCTATTCCCGATGCACTTCTATCGCAGGTCGACGAAGTATGAAATAAATATTAGCAATTCAAAGCAGATTGTGAGGTCTTGAAATGAGATCATTTATTTCCGCAATGTAATGTAAAATAAGTGAGGTCTTGTTCTATGATTTCGCGCAAACATTTTCTGGTGGCTTAAAATAAATTTAGGACACGATTCGCCAGCTACAACAAACTCGAAACACATTTCAACACCTTACCTCTAATATGCTCACAGGAAGCTGAGATTTGTTAGGAGCTTGTTAAGAGCTTGTAAGCAATGAGTACGCCGTGACTAAGTGAAGGGACACTAGCCACTGTGATGAAACATTTTAAGAAAACTTCTTAGCGCTCTCTTGAGACAACTTACGTTATTCCCGTTTTACGCTTATCCCCACTACTGTGTATGCATTAAAATATTTATTGCTGTGCTAAAGCAAGATTGTCGCCTCTTCGTTTGGCCTCATTTAACTCACGTTGAAAGGGGAAGGAAAAATTATTGCAGGATAGACAAGGCCAAATTTCTTAAAGTGCGCCAATATATCCTCATTTGGAATAAATCGCATTGATCTCACAGCTACAGTTCAGGAGGCACGCCCAATGTCACTTTGAACATTTAGTCAATCAATCGAATTGAATGAATGCACAGTCTACATCATGCGAATGATAATGGGTAGCTTGAAAATCATGAAATTTCAAAGGCAGATAATCATTCACACGAACTATTGGAACATAGAAGGTAAAATATAATTTTACCGTTTGAAGATAACAGTTGCCACACTGCTACCTACATAAATACCGATTGTATTGTATGTGATTCTTAGTCATGTTCTACAAGAAGTAGTAAGCGGCAGGGGTTTTCTCTTGAATAAAATATCCATTCGACAATAGAAGTAGGGAGTTTGTGGAAGCAGGGAAGCCAACCACCCATATAGCTACATTCATAGACTAGCGCAGGATATGGTATCAGCTGATATGTTCGTTGGCCACCCGTGGCGCTTTATATAATCTCCACTTAATTATCACATTCTGGAAGAATAAAATTTAGATAACAATTGCGACAGGCTTCCAACGTAGTAACGATATTGCAATGAAGATTTCAGTATTTTCGTCACTTCAAGTTTCTGGGTTAGTCTGTGCATGTAGCACTGTACCCATTGTCTGCTGCGGCGACGCAGAAGCTCCAAGAGCACTTCGTATACGACGCAGATGTCTTCCGGAACTTGCTGGATTTCAGCAGGTGGTGCTTTGGAAGAAAAGAATTGAACAGCTTTTGAGTAAACCAACATAGTCGAGAAGTAAAGTTTGACTTTCTGTCTTACACTTGCCCGCCACTCTCACCATCACACAAAGATCACATGTGACTTATGCATAGAAGTGACGCTGTGTGCTTCTAGAGACGCTTACGTGCTGCTTATGTGGTGAGCTCTTGTAGCACAAATTTGTGGTGGTCACTGAGACCTCACCCGATTGCAGTGAGCAAAGCACTCTTGATGTCGCCAGCAGAAATGCGTGCGCCATCTCTTTTGATAAAATAACTCTATCCTCAATACAGGGAAATGTCTCCTCGGCGCTAAAATTCAATTGGATGAAGGAGAGATAAAATACTTTAACGAAGCCTGCATCGCAGTGACATGTCACGCACATAAACTGACGGTGACAGAAGAGTAGTAAGTACAGTTTTTTGGTCATACTGCAAAACACGAGAAAAAAAAGGTGGTCATTCCTGTTCTTGAAGGGAGCCTTTCTTTGCTCTCCTCACTCCTCTTTGTGTGTGGCTGCTGTCCTGAAAACGGGTTTGTCGCGGACACAGTAACGTTGTCGTATACGTAAGCGCAGACGCAAGCTAAGCGAAAGCCCGCCATCTTTCTAATTCTGTCGCCGCAATTTCGTCGTCTTTATACCATCGTCAGTACTTCATTGCTGTCATGCAACCGTCGTCGTTGACCAAAGTTCACTCTAACTTCGTCACTGTGTCATAGCCATTTTCTCACCTTCATTCAATTGCGATCGTTCCTTCGTTGCCATGCCATTGTAATTGTTTTGTCCTATCCACTCAACTGACATCTCTCCGTCGTTACAATTACTTCGTAATTTTTCATTGTCATGCTTGTGAAAACGGCGTCGGCGGCACAAACGAGGCGCACACGACAATCGTGACGATAATCCTCAAACATGACGCATACCCACAGTGGAGGGTGAGCCCAGAAGGCGAGGGTTGGTGGAAAACAGGGTCTAAAGCAGGGACAACGCCAGTACGATTAACAACGTCTCACCGATAACACAACGTAGCTTGCACAGTAGCACGCCGGAATCAAGGAAGAAAGGAAGAAGGAATAGACGGAAAGAAAGGGAGGTGAGCCCGTTCTCAGACCCGCTGGTATGCCCTGCACCACGAATCAAACCGACAAGTGTCCCTTGTAGCAGGATTGTCACTTTGCCACTTTTCCTCTACGAAAGCGAAAACATGCGTAGCGCGCCCAATAGTAGGAATAAAAAGCAGTTATACAGATCAGTAAAACCGCTAATGCCGACCTTCCTGCGTGGTCAGGCTCTTACGTGGTCAGCAGGTCAGAGAAGCTGCTTGGTGCTTCCGCTTCCACGACTATGTCTGGACACTCGTTCCCCTGCACCTCGACTACATCAGATTGCAGTGAGAGAGAGAGAGAGAGAGAGAGAGAGAGAGAGCCACGATGATGGCTAGGTATAAGGTGACTAAAACTGATGCAGCAGGCCGAAACAAAGCCGAACACGAACGACCTCCGGGTGGGCGATCCGCTCCGCGCACCCCGGACAGCTGCATCAACAGCGGCGCCGAAGGTAGCAGCGGGAAGGCCGAAGGCAGCTGGCAGCAGGTTTCGTGGACGACGCCGGTGCGAACGCGGCATAACCGCGGTGTAGCGGACCTCCTTGGGCGACACAGGAACGATGTAATCGTGCTCGACTAATGTGGCCGCAACCCGGGGCTCGCTTAAAGAAGGCTGTTGTGCGTCATAGAATGTAGAGCATCACGACAGGCAGTTCGTTCTGCACCACGGCCGAGAAGACACCACAATAACGTAAGCATAGTGACGTGTGTGTTGAGTGAACTGGCGCATCTTCCTTCTCTATTAGGCGTACAGTTTAGGGGTGTTAGCGATAGAAGGCGCGCGCTATAGTACGATTTATGCACGTATTAGAAGTGTCTCAGCGAGAAGCATATAAGCGCCGTCACAGTGCTAAAGGCTCGCAGAGGCACCGCGCTGATACTTCCTGCGCGTTCGGAAGCGCTGAGACTGGTGAAGCGCACGTACCTTTATTCAATACCTAGGGACTTCCCCTATACTCAGTGACAGCCTAAGAACTCAATAAAAACTCATCCTAAAATACAACAGTGCCCGGGCCTTCTTTGCATCCAAGGTCAAAAGTGTTGTCGAGTTATGGCGATATTTAAAGAAGATTGCCTCCAACGTGATCTCACGGAAATTCAGCAACGTAACTGGCTGGCGGATCTATATACATGCTCACCTTTAGTTGGGCACCAATGTATCTGCAACTGTATTGCTAGGTCTATTTACTTATTCTTTTATTTATAGATGCTGTGACGGTATGCAAAATGTCTGCAGATGTGAAATGAATGCAGTAATAAGCAGTGAGAAACGTACTCAAGCACACTGACGATAAAGACCTACAAATGGAAGAACAAGGTTTAGAAAATGTTATCTTAATTGAAATCAAGAAAAAGAAATGGGCATGGGCAGGACATGTAATGGGGGAGGGAAGATAACCGATGGTCATTAAGGGTTACAGATTGGCATCCAAGGGAAGCGTAGCAGGGGACGGCAGAAAGTTAGGTGGGCGGATGAGATTAAGAAGTTTGCAAGGACAACATGGCCACAATTAGTACATGACCTGGGTAGTTAGAGAAGTATGGGAGAAGCCTTTGTCCTGCAGTGGGCGTAACTAGACTGATGATGATGATGATGATGATGATGATGATGACAGATGCTGCATTTGAAACAATGTTGGAGCACCTTGTGCTACTATTTGTTATGAAAACAGGCCCACTCTGATACTCTTGTATGAAAGTAAGAATATTTAAAGCGACTGTTTGTCAATTTGAGAAGAGCGACTGATAGGAACTGGTAAATTATTGCAGAGTACCTGCCTCAGAATACGTACACAGTATACAATTCTTTACGTTTGTCCTAGATTTGTAAAGTGACTTTTTGCCAATGACTGCGCTTTCTGTCTGCCGCAGCCAGTATAGTTTGTGACAGATACATTTCGCCTTTAGTAGTTCAGTAATTGATGTCCATGTACGACTATAACAACTTTAAAATAATACCACATAGCTGAATTGAATCTGGTTGAACTTGCAGTGACTTGTTTTCTTGAACGGATCCTAAATCTTTAGAGTGTGTTATGAACTAGGGCAAGTTATTTTGGTATGTGAGAAAGAGCAAACCGTCGTTGTGTGGAATGTTAACGTAGGCCTTAAGAGAAATCTTTAATTCGGCACAATATCTCATTTAATTATTCTACTGCATATACGCAGATATGTTGTCGTTAAATGACGGATACATAAATTGGAGTGAAAATTGCTATATTTGATAGAAAACTTATATTTGCGCATTGTAGGAATAAATTGTAATTTATGTCCTATGTTGTGTAGAAAAGATTGATAATTTCACACCTTAGTGGCGAATTGAATAGAAAGCTCACAATCCCGTAACATTGCACGAAAACAGCCATTGCCGTTCTACAAAGAGCATCTGTTAGAGCATCTAAAGCGTGGAAAAGTGACATCTATAGCTTATTAAAATCTATAAAATCTTATTAAAATCTATATCTTGTGAAAGTCTTCCTCATAAATTATTTTTAACTGGTGCGTTTCAGAGTGTTTCACTCAATATGAATGGTCTCTGCTTGAGATTTGTCAATAAAATGACTTTCCAGAATGGCGAAATATTTTTTTATTGCTGCGTTACTGCGCTGTATACTTTATGCCTTAGCATTCTTGTATTCTTTTTATTTACAGCGATTCTTGAAAAACAAATGACATCTTAAACGAAAAATCTGCTCCTCACAGTTCGTAGGCTTTCATTTGTTCCTTTAGCATTAAGCCTTCTCATGTTCGTTGGAGTGAAAGCACAGAAAAAGAACTTCTTCCTTCTCACGTATTTAGGTCAGGGCCGCTGAGGTAAAGCTCCCCCTTAACAAGAAGCTCCTTCTCTATATCACATGCTTAAAAGCAACGAGCACATAAGCAGAGAAATATGTGTTTACAGGGAGTATGTAAGCATGTAAGTGTAAGTGGAAGACTAAGTTATCCCCTCCAGAATCTCATGAAAGTCCTTTAAAGATAACGCCGTGCTTACCGCATTCAAACAGTGTGTCGTCTCCACTGAACTTATTATAAGAAGCTAATTTTTAAGCCTCTACCTCACTCCTCTGACACGCTCTCTGATAGTTCTTTTTCCTTATTTCGCGAACTCAAAAGAGAAGTGTTACCTCACTGAAAGCATTCTTCTTTTAAACTTACTACATTATTTTAGCAATGAACTCTTGCAGATATAATTTAGGTACGTAAACATTGGTTGGGAGTAACTAACTAAGCGCATTCGGAAATTTTTGCCTAAGTCGTGAATGAAAAAATAATTTCGCCGTATTCCGTTTTCTATTTCATCACCCCTGTTTTGTAGATATCTAGCGCTCTTCTCTAGGAAGATTTATCGTTTTCATTCGTGTCATCACAAACAAAATGTATCTAAATCCTAAAGAGTGACACCATGGTCCTCGCAGCTGGCATTTCTCCAGAAATACCATAACCTGTGACTCTCAGTCAACCAGCTCCAGACAATAAAGCTGTCTTCATCCCTTGTCTCCAATAAATCAATGAATTATCAATCAAGATATTTTGTTTTGATCGAATTCGTTGTAGTATTTCCAGCCAGAAAGTGGGTAAAGCCAACTTGGAGGGGCATTGGCGCCATAAATGAAGGAGCGCCAAAGTAAAAAGAAAAAAGAAGAACATGTGTCTCATTCCTGTAGAGGAATACCACCAAGGTAATGTGTTAAAAAAGGAAGCTCACCAGAACTAGATCACTACGCCTTCCTGTGGGAGACGTTCCTGCTTCGCAACCTTTGTGCTTGTGGGTTCTGCGTCATTCCATTTGTCCCTGGGGTTGCCGAAGTGGTCAAAATCTATCCAAAGTCCCGCACTGCGGCCTGCCTCATCATCGGCTCAGGATTTGGGGCTCGTAAAACCAGATATTTTATTGAAATGCATATTCTGGCCATTATTCACAAAAGAAGATATCAGAAGAAGAATCTTCTCAAAATGAGATGTCATTCTTTTTTCTTTTCAGCTGTGACAGAGTTTATTTCACCAATGAACTGTGGTCCCTTGACTTTACGGATTACCTACATCAGTTTCCGTGGTGCTGCCCCGCGTTCGAATGCGCAGTACCAATATCAAAGTAACAATGAATTATTTGTCTTTTGAAGCGCATTTCGCCATCATCGCAAAAATCTTCATGTTCGTCATGCTCCGATAAGTAATAACATCTAATATTTATACCTTGCATTAAATACTGATCACGAACTACATTGCACTGTTTCTCTCTGATAACTTTTTGTTCTCCCTTCTTCAGCAGCAAAACCGTGTATGAAGAAATATAAAAAAAATTGTTGATCCCTCCTTCGTAGGAATCAGTAGAACACGAAAGTGAATCGTGTCTGTGCAGAAGCTGTTGATTGCTTGCTTCCTGAACTGCATTCCACTGCAGCGAAACGCGCACGATTTGCGGATGGGCAATCATGTTGCAGGTTTGTTTGACGCACCGCGTTCTGTTGCCGAGTCGCTTCGACGAAGGTACGAATATTTTGATTCGCTGCAGTAGTGCCTTGGGCAGCCAGTTGAGCTGCGACGCGCTCAGCTTCAGGAATGCGAGATGCAGAGTTCGCAGCGTGCGCCACCTACGCGCGAAGGCATTCTACTTCACTATGGCATGTCTCTTTCGGAACAAAAGCGAGATTCGCCCGCCGACTTCGTTCACTTTCTGCGCCACTGAACGCAGCAGTTTTCTTAGTTGGTGCCGTCGCAAGTGAAGCGGTAGGCGGCGTGTAAGCACTGCTGACGCATGTTGACGCTGCACTTCGTAAGTGACGAAGTGTCACAGGCTAAACCGACGCGAAAGACAAACCATGTGCGAGAACTGCGTCGGCACCTCAGCAGAAGGCCTGCACTACCTACATCAGGCTACACTGCGTTGGAGCCTCCGCTTCGCTGAGACTACCGAAGTGCTCACGGTAGGCGCGCGTTAGTGTCGCGATGCACTCAAAGGGAAGCTCATTACTTTTCGAAGCGAGATCGGGATGCCTTGTAACACGCACCTATAAAGCGATATATAAGAATGAAGTAGAAGAATGTCCTTGCTGCGGTAAAGCTATGGAAACGACGGAGCATGTTTTATTAGAATGTGAAGACGTCTACCCAGCGGTCGGTTTAGGCACCACTGGCCTCCTTGAAGCCCTTGGGTTCAGCGGGAGCAGTGGTAAAGCAAACATGTCCGCAGTAGACATTAGTAAGAGGCGATTGGAGGATTGGTCGAAGAAATGTCGGGAAACGACAAAAGACGGAGACGTACAATAGCGCAGTTTGCAATAGGGGATCAGAAAATTGGGGCGTGGTAGTTCATAGTGTTTTTTTTCTCTTTTCATTGTTTAACCTGGTAAGTATATTAGGCAGTATACTAGCAAGAGCTTGGTGGCGCAACCCACCACCCCGTTCCAAAGGGGACGCTCATAACATCCATCCATCCCTCCATCCATCCATCCATCCATCCACCGTCCGTCCGTCTCTCCGTCCGTCCGTCCATCTATCCATGCAGTAATTTGCTTTAGCGCTGCACCATAATGTCTATAGGCGATTGCAAGATTTTAAAAAAATATGAGGGTTTTACGTGCCAAAACCACTTTCTGATTAGGAGGCACGCCATAGTGGAGGACTCCGGAAATTTCGACCACCTGGGGTTCTTTAAAGTGCACCTAAGTCTAAGTACACGGGTGTTCTCGCATTTCGCCCCCATTGGAATGCGGCCGCCGTGGGCGGGATTTGATCCCCCGACCGCATGCTCAGCAGCCGAACACCATAGCCACTGAGCAACCATGGCGGATGATAGGAAGGTTGGTGGAAGAAAAGTAGGGAAACGACAGAAAACGAAGACGTACAAATGCAAAATTCGCAATAGGGGGACAGAAAATTTGGTTGTGGGAGATTATATTGTTTTCTTTATTTGTTTCTTCAACTAGGTAGGACATTAGACAGTAGAATAGCAAGAGCTTGGTGGAGCAACCCACCGCCCCGTTCCAAAGAGGACGCTCATAACATCCATCCATCCGGAGAGCATATTTTACACGTTCATGCCGACGTCACATCCGTTACAGCAAGTTGATGCTGGACCCCGGCATCGCACACCTTCGTGTTAAAACAATAAAAAAATGCTTCTCGAGTTTTCTTGATCAAAGCGACACGCTATTTTGTCTACTTTTTGCCGAAAAAAAATATTTGCACGTACTTTTCTTCTGAAAGAGGTACACGATGTCCTGAAGCAATTGAATAGTGACCACTGGCTGTACTTCTGTAAAGGCTTTCTTTTCTTTACAGTTAAGATAATAAGTGGTCTTGTTTCCTAATAACCCAAAGATAAAATGCTTAAATTTTATCGCAGAGAGAGAGAAAGAAATGAAGAGGGAAAGGTAGGGAGGTTAACCAAGGACGTGCCCGGTTGTCATAGTTGTTAGTTTTTGTCATAATTCTCGGATTTGGAGTTAAGGCACATTATAACGCGTTGATGAATATGTAGGTTTCTTTATACCTGTTGTGATTGCGAACTAATGAAAACGCTTCATGTTAGTGTCTAGCACTGCAAAAGAGAAGTGAAATTACTGTTCAAGGTTCATGCTAAAAAAATTGCCACGAAATTCGGCTGGCCTAATTTTTCATTATTGATATAAGCGAAGGACTTCGCATAAGAAAGTATGCTTTGTACATTGTAAATGAAATGCTAAAGTTACCGAGGCGTGAGTACTAGTTAGGTGTTGCGCGGATAACTATGTGATGTGTTTTATTTTGAGCACTGAACAAGTAAATAAATAAACAAGTACTAAATAAGTTCTTTTCAGTTGTATTCCCCCACGCAAGAACCGAGCACATTGCCCCATGGCCAATAGGGACAGAAATCCTGATTTTCCGAGGCGCTGCCCTACTTTCAGATGTTGAACAGAGTGAATAGGCGAGCCACAAATATATATATATATATATATATATATATATATATATATATATATATATTGTTACGGGGGAAAGGAAGAAGCGTGCGTCTATTTACAGATGGCTTTTAATGGCTGAGCCAGCAAGCGTAGAGCGGTGATAATGCTACACTCTTCTTCATCGTCTCCAAGGCCACCATCATCGTCCTCCTCTTCGCACATTACCGACTGTGGCATCATATATAATAAAATTGACTAACAAGGCCTTAATAAACTTTTGATGCCTTGCATGGCCACGAAGTACCAGAAGGACACAACTCTGGCGAGTGGCTGCCTGTAGTATTCTGGTTGTTGCACTGTTTTTTTTTTATTTTCATAATACATTTAGATTGCTGATATTTTTCGCACTCTAAAGAAGAACTTAAAAGCCCATTCAAAGGAAAACCAAAAGCCCCACTTTGAGCCTAAGTAGTTGGTCCAATGACGACCACAAAGACAACTAAGATGATGATAGGGATAATATATGCGACAATAAATACCGTGGCCAAACTCTTGAAATGGAGAAAGTAACAATACAATGCCAATGTCGGTTTTTCAAGGATAAGGAGAGTGACAGCAACGACGACAACAATTTCGCAGTCTTGCCCGAAGGGCGAAGCATTCATTAGTATAGAAAGAATTACCAGTTCCACTGTTATCGTGCCGTTGGCATGGTAATTCCTTACCGCCCAAAGAGTGCGCACTGGTGGAGTTTACGGCATGGAAAGAGTTTCCTCGTGGCGTATAGATGGTAAGGTACGTGCCTATGTTGTAGACGGCATTGAGCTCACCAAGTTTTTTGAGCCACGCCTGTACAAACCAAGACACAGCATGAAAATGTCATCGGCCACAGAGTCCCCGCCGCTGCTTTTACGACGCGTATGCCGTGGTCTGGAATGTGCCTTCATGAATAAGAGTCGAGCTGTTTTAAGTCAAATCGTCAACGAAATTCAAGTCTTATGCGGCCCGACGAAGTGGCAGCAAGTAGATATAACTTTTACGCATGATCGCTTAAACATGGCTTGGTTTGTTGTAAATATTAAGGATCCTATCACCGCGTGGTTAGGTGCCGCTAACCACTAGCTTACGCGTGCCTCGCAAAGCGATAGATAGCTTTAGGTCGTCCGAGAGATAATTACTCTTCCCGGTATGTACTGTGTAACTGGGGGCGTAAGCGGGGAGAGTCGTGCTGGTGACTCCATTTGGGCGGAGATTTTAACTAGAGAGAATGGAGGGGTAGTACTGCTGTAACTAACAATATTTTACACACCTGCTACAATTGTTAAAATGCATTCCTTTGCTATAATACATTGAATAACACACACATGGTAAAAAACCTTTAACGTGTTGTTGCACAAAGCGTCTCAAGACGTCGCTACCGGCGTTGTTACTGCCGTCCACGGTTACTGTAACCTCTTACTTCTGTGAAGGGTAATACCTATATGGACAAGCTAAAATTCTAATATTGACCAAAACAACACTTTGACTCCGGCGCGTAGTTGCTTAATTCTTCCCAGGCCTGTATAATAGCTGTTATTTTCATCGCCGCGTTACCGTAGACAACAAGCAACAGATACATTTTAGAAGGTTTCGGAGGTCGCTGTTTAGTAATACCGTACGGTAATACTCTGCCATAGATGGCACTTGTCGCACGGAAACATGGCAGTGCTAAATCTCACTAATGGCAATGTATGACAGTAGTACATGATGTACAGTGCGTAATTTTTGGGGCAGTCTTCTCAAAGAAGATGAGCAAGAACGGTCTGGAACACTCTCGCAGCGCAGCCACAGTCGTTGCACGTAAGGTTGTCGGCCATTCTGTTGGGAAACGAATCGATGTTTGTGAAGGCCACGTCGAGCAAAAGGAGGTATCTGTGTCAAAGGGGGCAGCAAAAGCTGATGATATGCCTTTTGGAAGACGCAGCTGTAGAGGCGGATACATATATCGGGACGAGTGTTTGTGAATTTTGTCGAGCGGTTTTGTGTCAGTGTACGTTCGCGTGCTAGCAAGCGAAGCCTTGGAGCTCCTTCAGTTCTCGACAGTGTTATTGATATTCAAAGAATACCACCATGGACAGATCGGGCGGCCTCCATCCTCAGGCTCATTACCATAAATGCCGCAATCGCCCGACTTCCATTCATATGCGATTTTGTATTTTGTCGATTTCATGGGGATGAAGCACTTTTTAGTCAGAGGCTAACTGGTCTTAAAAAGAAACTTAAAAAGCTTCAGGCCCTTAAATCGCAATGCTTCACGGCTTCAAGCCTAACATGGAGCTGGAAAAATGCCAACATTATACTTATTTATAAGAAGAGAGACATTAAAGAATTGAACGAGAAGAAAGGGCGTTAACCGAGGGGCCCGATCTTTGTTAGTCATATCATAAGAAGCCCACTAACACTGACACCAAGGACAACGAATGTTGTGGGTTCGGTTGCCACCTGCGGCAAGTTGTGTTTTGATCCACTTTAATTTCCATTAATTTATCGTTTCTTCATTTCATTCATTAGGCACAAGTAATTTCCCCTATGTTTTCCTTGCTGTCAGTGTTTGTGGGGTTCTTGTCAATTGACTATTAATTAATTGAAGTATTATAGCCCCATAAGCTTTCGTTCAGTATTGTATAAAATATTAACCAAAATAATTTCTAATACAATCTGGGCGACACTTGGCCTCAGCCAGCCAAGACAAAAGGCTGGCTTCAGGAAGAGATATCGTAAAATGTATCACATCCATTTGATCAATCAGGTAAGTGATAAATCTGCTGAGCACAATAAATGAATTCATATGGCTTTAGTAAATTAAGAAAAGGCATTTGACTCAGTTGAGATATTAGCAGTCATGGAGTCATTGCTTCATCAAGAAGTACAAAAGGCATACGGAATTTTTTCGGGAAATATCTACAAAGATGCCGCATCTATCCTGGTTCTTCACAAGAAAAGCGGAAAAACACCTATCATGAAACGAGTCAGGCAAAGAGACACAATCTCTGGAATGCTATTAACTGCATGCCTAGAAGTATGCCGACTATTAGACTGGGAAGCCTTAGGACCGAGGATCAGCAGCAAATATCTGAACAACCTCCGGTCTGCAGATGACATTGTCCTTTTGAGAAACACTGGGAATGAACTGCAATAAATGATTAATGACCTCAACCGACAATGTATAAGAGGAAGGCTGAAGATTAAAACGCAGGAGATGATGGTAATGTTCAATATCCTTGCAAGGAAACCGGAATTCAGGATCACCGGTCAGCCTCAAGTGGCTGTAAAGGAGCAAGTTTTTCTAGGTCTATTACACACAGGGGACATTTATCTTGAGAAGGAAGTTTACAAAAGAATAAATACGGCTTAGATTGCATACGGCAGCAATCCCCAAATTGAGACTGGGAGCTTACCACTGTCGCTCAAGAGGAGTGTGTACACTCATTGCATTCTGCCGGTAGTAAGATATCGCGCAGAAAGTTGGGGGTAGGAAGGAGTGTAAGGAATCGCGATTCAAAGACGGGACAAAAGAAGACACACAGGGACAAACACAACGCTAACTTCCAACAATGTTTATTATTTATTATCGAAAACCAGATCGTACTGATACACTCAGCCAACATGAGTCACAGCTACGTGAACAGATAAACAATCAGAGTGAAACATTTTTGTAAGTGATATGTTAAGCCACGCGCCAGAAATTTGATTTCTTTTTCAGAGAGAGCCAATGACTGTTTGCTGATACATGAATCCCCCAGGGCATCAATCTGCTCGGCTTCTAATATAAGTCTAATGAGTCGCACTTATTTCTACCAGTAATGGTTGTTGATTCGAAGAGAGGGGAAAACTTATGTTGCTTACAATGAAGGGAGAGAAACCCATCTGATACAAGTTTGTCGACTTTATTTTTGTCTTCAAGCAGTATATCCCTAATGCATCTGCCCGACTGTCCGACGTAATACTTCCCACACGATGACGGTATGCAATATATAATTCATGTCTTACAATCTCTAAGCTTCTTCTTGTGTTTAACTTGGCAGCTAGGAGCACTTTCTTTTCTGGCCTTGTTTTCCTGCACAGGCTGATTAGTTTGTGAGGTGCAGAAAAAAGCCACATCAGTGTTACCTCGGTGGGTAATTTTCTTTAGGTTGTGCGAGAACCAGTGGATATAGGGTATCACTGTTGGTCTTTCTTTTTCTTTCCGTTACTATTTCCTTCCGCACGTACAGAAGTCCTTGATTGCTGCACTTGCCTAAGTATTCCCTCTGCAATTGATGCCAGAACATGATTGAGATGACATGCTTCATGTAGCCGCATGGTATCAGCAAACAGTCATTGGCTATCCCTGAAGAAGAACTGAAATTTTTGCGCGTGGCTTAACATATTACTAACGAAAATGTTTCGCTCTGATTGTTTATCTGTTCACAAGGCTGTGGCACATGTTGGCTGAGTGTATAAGTACGAACTGGTTTTCGATAATAAACATTGTGGGAAGTTAGCGCTGTGTGTGTTCCTGTATGTCTTCCTCTCTCCTGTCTTTTAATCGCGCTAAGGTACACCCCTCGAAGATGCATTACCAACAAGCCCACATTGCAACCCTCGGTAACAAAGAAGCTCGAGAACAAGCTAAGGACCGCGAAAGGAGCGGTGCAACGTTAAGAGACAGGAAGAAGGCGGCGTTAATCAAAGAACATACAGGGATAGCCGATCTTCTAGTTGACATTAGGAGCAAAAAACTAGAGCCACAGGCCTACGCGACACACGCTGGACAGTCACAGCGTAAGCTGGAGGAGCGGCTCCAGTGGAGCTCCGTTTTAGACAGCACCCACTAGAGGGTCTTCGCGGTAAAGTGTCTTCGCATCATTCTCACGAGAACCATCCGAACTATCCGTGGGGCGTCGACAGCGAGCTACCGCTTATGCTGCTCTCTGAACAACAGTCTGCGGAACCCAATGTTTCCTGGTTGCAGCGGTGCGCGTAGATCTACGATTCGCTTCTTCAGCAGCGGTTCGTACCTTGAGAATAGGCCCCATGACTAGTGCAAAATCCAGATTACAACAGCGCGATACGATGCTGCTGATTATGATGGTGATTTATTGGCATTCCCCTTGAAACGATACGGGTGACAGTCACCTAGCCTGCTTGAATTAAACAGGTCCAGCTACATGCAGCACGCCAGTGCTACATGCAACCGCTACTTGTCGGGACACCTGGTGGAATACAAGGCAACTGCAAAAAAAAAACGTTTGCAAGTATTGAGGCTACCTGCCCGTGCCACATTGTGTGATAAATGGCATTGTACGATGCTAATGGTAATGATGATGGTTTATTGGCGCTCCCTTTGAAACGAGACAGGGACAAGCAGTCGTCAATACGGCTCGATTTAACTCAGGTATACTCGGCATGTTTTTTCATTCTAGTTTTTTTCTATACATCTCTTTAATCTATGTTAAGTGGCCTGCTACGTAACGTGGCCTGTTGCCACTGCTGTTTGAACTGTCACCTGATGTAGCAATTTTGCAACTGCAATGTAAAGGGCGCACGTATAGCCGCTACGCGGCGTGCATGTGACATGGCGTGTTTCCTCGCGAGCTTGGACGCGTTTATGGAGAATTTACTGCTGCAAGCCGGTAAGCGCTAGCGTGGCTTAGTGCTAGAGTAGCTGATTCCCACGCAGCGGGCCCTTGTTCTTTTACGGTGGGAACTGGGTATTTCTTTTCTCATTTCAGTCTTGTCTCTATACATCTGCACCTGCAGCGCACCTTCTACAATGTATAGAATGTTCTTCTTGGCCGACGATTGCCCTGCGCCCACCTGCATCCGTCCAGCCTTACGAGTAGCGCAATAGATCTGAGTTCTAGGCAATTGTGGCAGATTTTGAAAGGGCCCCTCACCAGGTCTGGCCATTTTGAGTTGAAAAGCGCAGAGCATACAATGCGCAATAACGATCGTGCCTGCAAAGTATTACATCGCTATGCGTCGCGGAAAGATTTCAAACTGTATTCTGTTTTCCCTTCTCTTCGCGGACGCCGCGCTCCAAGCTGGAGGAAGACGTAGCCGCGCTTGTGTGCCTACGTACACGTGTTCGCACTTTGACGTCACTGGTGGTGACACGTGACTTCAAGAATTATTGAAGCCAAGTTGTGGTATTTGTGTAATATGTTGCTAGACTGGACGAGTTAAAGCTTAGAGAAATAATAAAAGACATAAACCCAATGTCTCCAGACAGACAAACAGACAAAGAAGTTTATTGAGGTCCTGAGGGACTAGCCGGCAGAGACCCGCTGGGGTACCCGGCTCACCGCTGGTTGCTCCCATGTCGAAATCGGGAGGTCAAGCCTCTCCGCGCTTTCAAGGGCCCTCTGAACGGCCGGGGTCTGGATGTTGAGTTTGGTGCTTGAGATGGCCTCGTCCCACTTGTGTTCGTTGGTGAGTGTCGTATCCCGTAATGCAGGACACTGCCAGAGCTGGGAAGCGTGGGAAGCGTCATGTTCTTTTTTATAGTGGGAGGCGATCTCATGGAAGGTTGGTAATGGGTCGCTGTGGCCGATCTCCTCCGGATCCAATGAAGCCCTGTCGCCGTCGCGGTGCGTGAGTTCTCGCGTACGGCGGTGAGTCATCTCGTCGGGGTTCGGGCAATCCGGCAGCACGTCGTCGCCCATGTGAGCAGGGAACCACGTAGTGTAATGCACGAGGTAAGAATTCGTTTTGGACTTACTTTTCAGAATCGCCGCAGCCTGTCTCGCAACCATTTCCTGAGGCCAAAGCCCTGACGGCCGCGCGAGAGTCAGTGCAGATATATGGCCTTTTAGAATCCTGCATCTCCACCGCAACCGCCACCTGCTCTGCTACGTCGGCTGTGACAATGCCTACCATGGCCGCAGATAGGAACTCGCCCTTCTCACTGACCGCCGTGACCGCGAATTTACCGGAGCACCCATATTGACCTGCGTCCATGAAGGGTTCTATGCCGACCGTTTTCTTTAATATCGCCCTGGCACGTACCGCTCACCTGCCCGCATTATGCTGTGGGTGAATGTTTCTGGGGAAGGGACCGACGACGTAGACCTCTCTTAAGTACTGGTTCATTTGAACAGTCTCACTTTGACTGTATCATGGCCGCAAGCCCGCTGCGTCCAAGAGGCGCCTACCCGCGCTGGAACCCGAGAGCCTCGTGATCTGCGCCGACCGTTGCGCCTCTATAAGTTCGAGGGTGGTGCTGTGAACGCCGAGCTGCAAATAGCCTTTCCGTGCTCGCCCGTGACCGGAATACACACTAACATTCTGACGCTTGTTGGCATCAGCGCATCCAGCGTGTCCCTTTCAGTCTTAGTCCACTGCAGGACCGAGACCACATAGTAGATATGGAGATGTGGCTCAAAAGAAAAGCGTGATGCATCCTAAGAAGGTTGTCCTCACTTTGACCACCCCCCTCCTTCTTATTGGATACTCTCATGAATAATCTGAGAATATTCTCCGCTTTGGAGGGCAGATGCGCTATGGTTTTAGCATTACAGCCCCTGGCATCGAGCAACAGTCCTAGAACTCTGATCGAGTTTACCCTGGGGATCTTCTGGCCGTCGCTCGTGTACACATATATGGGGATCTGCTTGAGCCCTCTGCCTTGCCGGTCTGTATAACATGAGCTCTGACTTGGCCGGGGAGAGCCGGAGACGCATGCCCCTCAGGAAGGACTCGGTCACGTCAAAGGCCTCCTGGAGCGCCGGTTCGATGGCCGCCTCCGAGCCTCCCGGGCAACAGATCGTAATGTTGTCGGCGTAAAACGCGTGTCCCACATTTGGTACGGCGGACAGCCACTTCGAGAGCCCGTGCGTTGCAATGTTTTTGTTAAAGCTTCGAGAAATAATAAAACAGAGAAACCGAATGTCTTCATGTTTTGTTTTACTTTGCACCGCAGCAACAGAGATGTACTTCTGTTTCATCTGCTTGATACCACGTCGTGCAATTGCGAGTGCGCATACCGAAACTATGTAGTTTTCTACCGTGTTCCAGTGTGGGATCATGCTCTGTGATCCACTTGCGTCCGCCTCAATATTCGTGTAGCACAGACTTATAATTCTAGTCAGGTGTCCTCATGCACAGCTCGCAAAATCGTGTTCTGTGCGAAACCAGACATTCGCAACAGCTCGCACGCGACGCCGTCACCGGAAGTGCGCCGCCCCACAAAATAACAAGGCGAACAAAAAAAAAAACGAAGGCGGGGCCAATGACGTGTGCGTCACACGATCCTGAAGGTCCGGTATAGCAGAACGCAGGGAAAGAATTTCGCTTGCGGAGGCTAGACAGGGCAAGTCGAGAGAGCGTTCATATTTGCGGTGAAGCTCGCCTCCTGAAATCATGGGTTCGTGAACCGGAAATATTTCTGTCTCGGCTATTGATGAGCTAATTTGAAAAATTTTTGTGGTAGAACGCTTTCTAGAGGACACCTAACAACTTCCAGCGTATAAGCAAAATTTGTTATGAGGCCTTGTGAGGGGCCCTTTAAACGAAATGGCTTATAGACTCGCGCGGATATTCCGTGATCGACCCGTTATGTCCGTTATTCCTACTTCGGCCTATGTCACAGCGGCTAGGCTCAGAAAACTTTCTTTATTCCAAGGTTCCACAAAAGTGAAAATTCCAACACCAAAACTTAATCGATTCTTTCATTATACAATAAATGGCATCCCACACGTGAATTGGAAATCTCCCTTACAGAATTACGCTGGCATATCGATCCAATAATTTTCACCTGTAGATCACCGGTCTGGAACCATCCGCTGTACGTCTTACCTGCCAGGAACCGTAAAACATTGACCACTTCGTACCTACAAGCCGTCAGTTTACAAATCACAAAACAAAATTCTAACTTTCATTCTGAGTACTAGAAATTTTTTTAAATGATCTAAATAGTCTCTTCTTCGGGGCTTCTTCGTTGGGCTTTACCTACATAACGCCTATATGACCATTTCTAATCATCTCAGCGATACAAGGAGGTTACAATGTTAATTCCCTAAACCAATAATTGGGTAACACATGCAATCACTCATCATGTGTTCGAAATTATTCTAATATTTCTAAATTTCCTGTGTATACAAGATATAAGTATTTTATTTTAGTCCCTGCGAAGTAAGTCTTTTTCAAATTTATCAGAAAAACTACTTTACCCTGACTTACTTTTTCTTCTAGGTTTTCTCTCTCGCGTTTTCTTTACCCGCCGGCTTCATTACTTATCCTCCTTTGTGGGAAAGCGCCACGAGATAAGGAGGAAGCAAGGCCTTACTCTAACCGATATCGCATGAAACTGTGGACTATTTACTGCGCAAATTATTGCGCTTCTGCAGATGCTGAAACAGTAAAAAAAGTTTTTATTTGGAGAACTATGATTTGCTTATACCATGCTCTGCAGCTGATGAATAGGCTCATCCCGAGCAGAAAAAAATCCAAACAAAGCCAGCGTTAGGAGACGAAACGCTACGTCAGACCGATAAAAAAAACCCGTGTTTGTCCACATGTCCAGCACAGGGCTGCGCCGACATTAAGAACAAGAAGACATCGACCACAGTCAGCCGAGATCGAAGACAGTTTTCTTCAAGAAAGAATGTTGATCTCATAAGCTATCGAGTCCTTAGTTCCCATTTTAGTCAAAACTGCAATTTCTCATCTTTCTTTAAAAGGAAGTTCTCCATTTTTGTTTCATTGTAAATTTAAAGTGATATTTGCATAACCTAAAATGGGAAATATACGCTGGTCATTTAAGGGCATAGAGAAAGCCCAAACATAAAAGCATGTCAGCTGTACGGAAAAGATTTTATCGAGGATTTTCTGTCAAAACAAGTGATCTCACGTGTTGGCATTAGGGGCAGCTGCCTAATTATTATTCGCCGACACTCAAGTTGGAAGCATTAGTAGCAGTTAACAAGTGTTTATAAGTCAGAACATGTTGAATGTAAGTTTGCCGCGAATGCGTCAAGCATGGGGTCATATATTTCTTATCGCATATTTTGGAATAGAAAGCTTTTATTTCGAATGGTTCCTTCTGAGAAATCCTTTTGCAAGGATATCCTTTTCGGAGCGTTAGTAATGACGTAGGTACGCACGTTCCTAGAAAAAACAACAAGATAATTTGCATCTAACGCACTCGAAAAGTGGCACTGCACATGTTTCAAATTGCAACACATAACTGCGACAGGACTTAGAGTCTTTATGATTTATAGTTTTGTTCTCATAGTTGCCATGCCGCAGTTATCATCAATCTAGTTGACGATCTTCTTCGTGACGCTGCGTTTGCATTTACGTACATTTTCTCGATTTTTCTTCGTTTTCTTTTTCTAAGATCCAGCTGACACTCGCGACATGCCGTCTTGGTTGCAGCCATTGGACGAACGCTCCACTAGAACCAACAACATCGCTCGTCATCCAGTTCGGATGCGTAACGACGTCATGCTTATGGTGCACGATGGATTTTCCATCCGACAGGCCTTTCGACTGGAAATGTTCGTCTCTGAGCCATATGTGCAACAAGCCCTTCTACGCTGCAATATGGATACTGGTACAGTCGATAAAGAAGCAAAACAACGTTTCGCTTTAAATATACGGATGCATAAAAATGATTAAGTTTTAAAGCGAACTTTTCTCTGCCCCTTCCTTCGACTTTTCCACTGGTGCGGTCGCTGCATTGCGCACCGCGTGAGGAGGTGGTTCAAATCGTTTTCATACATGGCAGAAGTGCGGCAGAGAGGAAAGGCGACGCAAGAAACTCCTCTGGACGTTTACCTCGCATCTCCACAATGCCCTCTGAAGCTCTCTCTTTACTGCTCTAATTATGTTTGACCCCACTCAAAAAGTTTCAGGAGTTGCAGCACTTACCTTTGTACTGGCGTGAAACAGTGCAGAGGGGAGGTAGATATAATGTTAGAAAGGAAGTAGGTACAGGAGGCAGAGCATGGGTAGAGCCGACGCAATCACCAAACGAGTGAATAACAGAAAGTCTTGCCACTACTCGCTCACAAATCGCATACGTGGGAGCAGGGCGGAAGAAGGAAAGGCTACATAAGAAGGTAAAGAAACACTACTACTAGACACGAAAGCGTCTGCGGAAAAACTTGATAAAATTAAGTTGAAGGTATGGTACGGTGCGTAGCTACTAATTCTGAAAAATAAACGCCAAGCAAATTTGTCAGCTGAACAGCTGATGCAGGGCATGCACACGCACATCCCCATTAAAGCACTGTAGCGTCTCGACAGAAGCTAATGCACGTCAAATCCACACTTCTGTGAACGCTCCGATAGCTGTGTGGCTGTGGGGTTGCTCGAGATGGCGTGTTCGATTCCGACCATGCCAGCCGCATTTCGACGGGAGCGAAATACAAAAATACTAGTACACTTAGATTTAGGTGCAGGTTACAGAATACCAGGGTGTCAAAATCAATCCGAGGTCCACCACTAAGGTGTGCCTCATAATCTTATTGGGCTTTTGACACGTACAGTACCGTAATTTAATTAAAATTTAATACTTCTGCCACGATGCGATGTGTCATGTGAGACCCATCACTATGATCAGGCCTGTCGGAGATTATGAAGTATGAGGCACGACAACGCCTCAAGAAAACACCTCCCCCTGTGTTCTGTGGGCCCTACGTGGACAAATAGCAGTGGTGCCCGTATAGGGTAACGTTTAACATCAACTCACCACTCTCATGGTCGACTAAAGCTTGAAGATATCAAACATTCGCCGTCAACATCCCCCTAATTATCGTCAGTCAAAGCACACAGCACAAAAAGCTTCGCTTGCATCGATTCCCACAATGCATGGAATCCGCATAATTTTTTTTACTTGACCTGCGGTACTGATTAAAACGGTACGTGCTTTATCTCAATAGGCGTTTCCAAATAATTTTACGACATTTAAAAAAGTTGGATTATGGGATTTTACGTGCCAAAACCCCTTTCTGATTATGAGGCACGCCGTAGTGGAGGACTCCGGAAATTTGGACCACCTGGGGTTCTTTAACCTGCACCTAAATATAAGTACACGGGTGTTTACGCATTTCACCCCAATCGAAATGCGGCCGCTGTGGCCGGGATTCGATCCCGCGACCTCGTGCTCAGCAGCCTAACACCATAGCCACTGAGCAACCACGGCGGGTTTACATCTGATCTGAGACGTTAGTCTTCAGAGCGCGTGTTATGTTTTGCGGCTTCCTTGATGCCAATTTGTCGAAACTAAAGGCAAAAATATCTGCAATGGAACTTCCGCGAGAACATTGAGTTTACCATGCAAATCAATGAGTCATGATTCTGCGCTCGGGGATATGGATGTGCCATTTGCATGTCGGTACCACTTCAAGGATGACAACGTCGCGCATCAATGGACGTCAAAGAAGTATTTTCGCATATATATAAACACACTCCATCAAAATGTTTTCTGATGCGCTTTACTGAAAGCAAGTATGTACCCTAAGACATCTTAAACTTGGTGAGGTAGGATGGTAACAGCACTAAAATATGTCATTAGCCATATATATCAGGCAAAAAATCCTGCATTTATACCAACTGCTAATGAGCCAACTTTTAATAGTCACCTGCGACGCTATCAGACATGCGCTGGAAAGTAAGGGTCTAGACACGACAGTAAAAGCAGTATTCGAACGCAGCCCTCACTGACGAATGAGGATTGCATGCAGTTCACATGTAGAGTCATGACCACAGCCAGGTCTTGCGCTACTTACGTCATGATCTGTTTGCCCTGCACTTCACTCTATACTACCTATACACGCAGGTGCGCTGAACGAATAGCTTTTCGACAAGCAAGCGACCTTGCATGCGTTATCAAAGCCAGCCGTTTAACATTGAGCGCTGATCAAACTTTCTTCCGCTTATCTTCGTCTACTCTGTCTCAATGAGAAACGTGAGGCGGTTCACCGTGGACACTTTCAGCGCTGATGTATATTGTTGACATTATATCCCTAGAAGGACTGTGCTTCTGGGCCTATATTATGTGACTGTCTTGTAAACTAATGCTAAATATGTTATTTAGGTAGAGATACTCTGAACTCGAGCTGTAGGGGCTATCAATATGCCCTCAGCTTATATTCCCTCCTGCCAGATTCAGGCTAAAACTCACCTTTCATAGAAGTTTCATCCTTTATAGAGCCTCGAACCGTTCTTCTGAAACTGCCTGGAGTTAGGCCTGGCTATGCGCGGGTAGCTAGAACATTACCTGTATTACATTACATTACACTAGAACATTCCCAGTACCCGCCGTGGTTGCTCAGTGGCTATGGTGTTGGGCTGCTGAGCACGAGGTCGCGGGATCGAATCCCGGCCACGGCGGCCGCATTTCGATGGGGGCGAAATGCGAAAACACCCGTGTGCTTAGATTTAGGTGCACGTTAAAGAACCCCAGGTGGTCAAAATTTCCGGAGTCCTCCACTACGGCGTGCCTCATAATCAGAAAGTGGTTTTGGCACGTAAAACCCCAAATATTATTAACATTCCCAGTACTGGCATGTATACTGCAGAAAACGCTACGAAAAGCAACCCCGCCAGCTGTTTTCGAAATCGCAACATTTACAATCGACCAACCGTTTGCCAGCTGCGCCCGCAATGTAGTGTCTTCACTGTCCAACGGAGCAAAAAGTTATTAGCAATTTTGAGTACTACAGCTAAAAGAGATCGATTTTACGGTGCTGTTTTCTTTACCGACCAACAGGGAACGTAAGAAACCGATTCAGTAGCTCCATTGCAATGTACCACTTCAAATGACATACGACTACACAATGCCAACTTGACAGGGTAGTAGTTCGTTCACAAAAGTTGTGTAGGACTGCTGCGGTTACCACAAGAAACACTGCCCGATGGATAGAATATAAAATTGCAGCAAACTGCTATTAGTTATTGCGCAAGGGCTACGATTTCTGTCATGCCGTTTGGCTGTCCTTGGCTTGTCCATCGTCCTCTGCGCTTTTTCGGCAGTTCTTACACAAACACTCATGTCATCTTTCTCAAACGGAAGATCTGCTCATTTTAATCGTCTGCCATACCTTTGACCTTAGCCCAGCTTTCTTATGTAGCGTCTCGCTTCGCATAGCGCGTTTATGCAT
The DNA here is from genome assembly GCF_050947875.1 of Dermacentor variabilis. Classification (NCBI taxonomy): domain Eukaryota; kingdom Metazoa; phylum Arthropoda; class Arachnida; order Ixodida; family Ixodidae; genus Dermacentor; species Dermacentor variabilis. Next base: position 22,596,112 of record NC_134575.1, on the reverse strand, counting down.
GGCTCCAGCTCGTCGCACAAGACGTAAATGGTTGGCAAACGAACAGGCAATTCTCACAATTTTGACATTGAAATGCGCACATGAACCACGCCAGAGTAAACCATACCAAATTATGCAAACTGGGAGGCTGGTTTTGCTACTGAAAATAACGTAGCTTTCTCCTTTTCTTTTCTATCTCAATTCTTTAAGAATCTTCCTACCAGTTGTTTTCCTTGGCATACAGATAATCAGCCGAAAGTGCCAGTTTATCATCATATTATTTACTGCCATGGACTGTCGAGAGCCGACAATGTATAAAATAGTATTTTAGCCCATAATGGAGATTTAATTGTTCCCAAACACAGCGAGAGGGGGAGAGAGTTGAATTGACCACGAAGAGTGATCGTTCCATGACTGTCCAGCACACGGCTGACACCTGCTTATAGTGTCGCGGAGCGCCACAACCAGGTGACCAGCATCGCAGGTTCTTAGAACGGACTAGCTCGTGCCGTGCTTGCGCCGCTAGCGCGTGCCACTAAACTTTATTTTCGCCATATTTTTTGTATTGCCGACCGAGAGCAGCGACCTTTACCATCCCCGCCTACAGCGGCGCCGGTGGGCGCTACAGTATGTCAGCAGAATGGCGAAAATGTACTGGGGCGTTATTCTCGACACGCACAGGGGCGGCACGGCCGCCATTATCCGCCATCTTTACTCTATGATTGGCTGTAGAGAGCTCACGTGCCTTGAAATTTGTGCAGGGAAACGGAAGTTTTGCAAAATGCAATGTTGCGTTTTCACCAAGATGGCGAAACGTGACGTGGGGTTCCAAATTTTCTCGACTAATACATTTTCTTGGTCCTTGGCAGTATATTGCGACATTAGTGCTTCAAAAAGAAATGAGTGGTAGTACACAGAAGCCAATGCAATGCATCTGCGATTTCGCGGATATGCGGTGGCGATCCAACATAGGCGCCATGTCAGCTTGCTGATTGGCTGAAGGAATATTCCGTGGGGAGTGTCACAGGATGGGTCGTTTCGTAAACGTCAATTCGACGTTGCGTGACGTTGCGTTGGGCCACCATTGTAAAGATTTTCCGCCATAATTTTTGACGCGACGAGCCTCGCGAATTATGATAATGAGCAGCGATATGCAATGGCGGCCGAGAGGAATGCGTATGGCGACATTTTCCCTGTCGTTTGGTGCCTTGAAAATATTTTGTTCATAACGCGTACTTGTAGTATTTGCATCGCTCTCGGGTGGTGTTGGAATTTTTGTTTTGGGCCATCATTTTTTTAAAAGAACGCGTTTATATGACATAATATTGGTTGATCATAGCAAAGTTTCTGCAACGTTGTCCACTTTTCACTGCTGCGTTTGTGCTGTGATCAACACAAACGCAGCGAACGAGTTGCTGCAGCGAGTAACCAGCGAACTGAACAAGAGATAGCAATGCCGGCGCTTGCGTCGCGCAAGCGGATATCTCTGGCGCGCGCAACGCTATCGGTGATATCGAGTCTAGTTGGGTCACTTGCGTTTTGCGAGATAGCAGTGACGTGGCCTAGAACGTGCGCTCATCACCACTGGTAGGTCGCGTGTGTTGACTCAAGGTAGAAAACAAGAGCGTTGGCGCTAACGTAGGATGACTCATTCGGTTTCGCGGGTACACGCATCCTAGCTAATGAAGCAGAAGACGGAAGCGAAAAGCGTTTTCGACGGAGTAATCGTATGCTTTGAGCTCGCTGCTTCATTTTTGTTACTGAAAAGGAAAACTGTTTTGCTTTACCAAGAACGTTAGGTTCGGTACCTTCATTTCGTTGTCATAGGGAAGATGTCAAGTTTACGTCACGTTACCAAAGCAAAACAGGGCCATCAGTGCCATTTTCTAAGCGTCGAGCCTGCGTCACGCTTTGAAGAAGATGGCGAAGAAAACCCGAGCAGCAGTCGTCATCAGACAATTTCCAAGACTTGTTGCTAAGCTAGTTGGTTCATGACTTGAAAACAAAGGTTACGGCGCTAATCAGACGGGGACGTAGTTTGATCTGTGCTGAATTATCATGGCAGGCATACAGGCGCATGCGTGCATTACAGGCCTAATCCGAGTATCCAACCAAATGAAGAAGCGGCACGGTGTAATCTTACACTCTAAAATAAGTTTGCACCCTTTGGGGTGTATATGTGCCACACAACAATAATCGTGTGGGGTGTATAAGCCACACAACAATCCGTTTACTTTCTTGAAGACGCCGCGCCTGCTACTTTCCGGTAGGCAATGCGATGTCGTGCTGATAACGCGCGTGCCGTCCGTTGCTGGGAAGTACGGGGCTCGCCGCGTTAGAGAAAGGAAATGCGGACAAGACAGATGACGGTTGTTGTTGTGTGGCAAAAAGGTGTAATTTTGCTTAAGAGTGTAGAGTGTAGCGGCGATAACAGGCTATCTTTTATGAATTACGTTTCTTTGCCATTTAATGCTAGTGACGGCGTGCAAACGCAGTTATTTCCTGATATTTTTTCTGAAGAAAGTCTGGGTTATCTCGCTTTCATTTCGATTCCCTGCTTTCCTTAAAAGGTCGTTTCTTCGAGGAGTGGCACACAACCCACATCGCTTGCAGCGATCTGCCAAATGGCTGCCCATGTTGCTGTTGACCGCCAAACGATGCTCTCTCGCTCTATCGCTGAAGCATCGTCCTCTTTGTCCAATGCACACCTTGCAACACTTTAGGGGAACACTGTAAACGACATCGCTAACACAACCGGTGTGGCGTGTGGCGTGCTTCTTAGAGCGTATAGCCAGCAGCTTGCTCGTCATTAAAAGGCAAATTTTGGCAAATTTGCATGGGGCTGAAAACACAACGCCTACATGTTATTAGATTTCCCGCGCCACGCGAATTGCTGGCTCAATATTCGATATCCGATATTATGCAATCGATAGTAATCGGGCAATTGAGTAATCGATATTCTGCAAAATCCGTTGCACAAGATGAACAGTTTGTTTAGTATTTCATATACCCTCCTCGAAATGTTTGGTTCACATAGGTTCCAAAATGTGCACTAGAGCTACATAGTTCTTTTTCTATGAAGTGCAGCAAATAACCACGCAGCGGACTGATACCTGCATGATACAGAATATTTCCGTGTACGTTATTGACCAGTATTGGCACATTTTCGTTTTTTTTTTGTGCTGGGCATCACAGCATACACTACCTCTCGCCTGCGTCGTAACATTTACATCTCCGACTTGACAAGTGACCTAGCTGAATATTTTCCTTTCCTTTATACATTTTCAAACCAGAACACTTCGCTCAGAAACTTTGTTTCATAGTAGGTATTTAAAGCTGCTGTAGAATTGTGACTCACATAAATGAACTTCACGGTCCACATCTGTTGACGTCAAATGCGAGTGCAGTTTTATTATTTGGCAGCTTTCGTTCCCGACAGAAATGATGGTATGCAAAGTAGACGTGCACGCTACCAAGAGGCTGACTCACTACTTACCAGTAAGGAAAGCAAAAGAATAAATTTCGGTTTACCTATCACATGGTTCAGCTATGCTTGCATTGTATGGTGATTTGAATTCTTGTACCAAAGTTATATGGCACCCTGCCTATATAAAGGTAGTTAGTAGGAGATGTTAGCGTAGTTATCGTGCCCTAAGCTCAGAAAGACATCTGAGGCTAGAGGCCGTTATTGGAAAGAAATTTGTAAGTATCTGTGCTTGGTATGATTGCTAGAACGCGCACCAATTTATCGAAGCCTTGCTGTGCTTGTCCACATAGCAAGAAGCAAAGTGTTTTGCTTTAACGTAGTTCATATATATAGCTCCTAATCTCTCTTGGGCGGAACGACACTGTGAATATAAACCTACACAACGTCTTTTTGCGTGTTCAAGATGTCAAAATCGTAGTGACTCTGAGCCAGCAACTAATTCTGCCCGTTGAAAACATAGTTTCATTGCTGTTTCTTGTGTCTTCCGAGAGAAAGAAAAACAACAAATTGGCAGAATAGCAGAGCGGTCGGCCTAAGCTATAGCTTACTCTGTTTCACATTCACAAACATGAAAAACCTTAAGCCCATTATATACAACCAGTAATGTTCACTACAGTATGATAAGTTTACAGATGGTGAATGATATGCGAGAAGTCTTTAGATGAACGTCAGATATGAGAGTACTAACAATTTCATCTCTAGCGTCTACTTGGAGAGCAACCGTTTACATCCTTTAAATATATACCAGGTGTAAACGCGGTGAAAGCGAATAAATCAAGCCGCCACATGAAAACAATAGCGAAGCGAGCGCAAATATTGAGCCCTCTATACCTTCCGACTCATTTTGCTAAAACATTTTACACTGCTTATGCGAACTTGCTGCACATGTTCAATTAGAAAATTTTCAAGATATTTGCAACACAGTTTACATATCACAATTTTAATCGGTGTTCTTTATTTCGATTGAACATTTTGTGTGCGTAATTGGGCACAAAGCGCCTGAAGGGGATTGAAAATATTCTAACGCGGAATATCAGTGGACCACCCACTCCCTGATCACGTGTGCTTTGAACTTAAATTTTTACATGAGTTGCGTATATATAGTTACTGTTTCTGCTTCAGCATATTCTACAGGTGTATGACTGCGTCTTAAACAAGAATTACGGGAAACTCTTCATCAAGTGTTGCCTAATCTCATCAGTACTCGTTCGTTTTTTAACTCAAACCATGCAAACAGATTTCAGGCCGGCCCCTGGTCACTCTCTGTTCTGCGGACTTTCCAGGTTTCCCCAACTCTCGACAGTCAAACTCCGTGGTGCCTCTTATGCCAGACTTAATTTTATTATCATTGTCAGAGTAAACTAGTATCCTGTCCTGTGGAGATCAGCGTTGCTTTCTGGTGTTGCCGAGCTGTTAGGTTCCCTTGCACAAGGCACCGCTGGGGATCAGTACGTCTTCGTGTGTTCTCTTCGGCACCCAGCGTTTGTCAGAATGATTGTGGCGCATTAGGGGCCGCTACCGTCAGACACACTTTTCGAGTTTTCGTGTCGGAGACCGTCATAGTCTGTTTTTCATTTGCTTGCATTCCACTGTCTCTTGCATGTGCGACCTGACTTACATGTGCCTTACAAGCATGTGCGACCTGACTTCTAATCCACAGTCCTCATTTTTAGCGTGCATGGAGCCTTATTGGCAAATAGCCTGGAGACTGAGCGCGTCGCTGCATGCATACGAGAATACTCGGCAAAAGAATGGCGAGTCAGGACAAGAGGAGACATGAGCGAAGCTCGTGTTGTTTTTATTATAACACACAGTTGCCCCTTTCTCAACGCGTGGTGGCCAACAGGGCTCAGCCTAGGTAACCTCCTTGTTTCCCCTTTCCATTCGCTCCCCCTCTCTCTCTCTCGGCGAGGAGAGGTGGTACAACAGTTTCAATTTTTTCACATAGGACGCTACTGCAATGTAAAGTTGCTTTAGAAGCTTGATGAGGCACTTCGAGAGCAAGACAGCAATTTTTCAATATTATATATATATATACCAAGCGAAATGCATATTTTTGCGTTGCCGAACGCAGACTTTGCTTAACTTCCGTCAAACATATTTCATTGCTGAGGCGTGTAGCCCCTTCGAATCAAATTATGCTATCATGTTTAGGATTAAAAAAAACTGAAATTTCGCGTATGAATTGATGCATTTCTATAACACATGTCGATGACCTACCTTTCACATGACATGGAAAATCGAGGAACGCTAAAAACGGGCTCAAACAAAACCAAGAGAGCGCACTATCGTGTGTCTACTTGCTTGTAGTCCCCAGTTGTTGCAGCCCAGGTAAAAGTGGAGATGGCCGTTGTTTTCCTGCCTGATCCTCTAGTGAGTGGAACGCCCACAGCTGCGTACGGAAGAGGGCAGGCAGTATTTTGCCAGTCGCCTGTCACTAAATGGCACTTTCGGCGTTGTGTACATGGTATATTATTCTAGATTTAAAGATACAGGAACGAAACTTTGCGCTAGGAGGTCGATAGTACCATGTGATGGAAGTTTCACTCACTTTCGATGAGCTGCCGTTTGCAGAGATGTTTGGAACTAACTTGCGGTCATGGTATTGTACTGATGACGCGACGCTTATCTATACTTTATCACATTCGAGAACTGATGGGGCTGACAGTTCGAAGAAAGGCTGCTTCCTCTTTACAAGCATTTGTGAAATTTCGGCATCCGTTGTTCTCAGTAAAATAAGGGTCAGTAGCTCAGAGAGTTACGAAAGTGTCGTGTCTCCTGATAGCCGCCTATTCTGAAAATTGCCGAGGCGTTTAGTTAGGATGGGCTTTCCGAGGCAATAAGGCAGCACGTGTTAGGACGGGGTTCGTGAGCCTCGGCTAGGGGACCGGCCACGGCTGTCTGGTGTTGAGTGATCGGGCAGTGACGAGGCGCTCTCCCTATCTCCGTAATTATGCGTCAAGTTCGTTCTTAAAGCCTTCCTTATGCGCGTCCCCCCCTCTCTCCCCATCCTCGTATCCGTCACACCATTCCGCATAAAATTCTCTGCCCCTTGTCACTGTCGCACTCTTCAACATTCACCGAGTGGTTGAAAGGCTTGGCAGCCCCTAACATTCCTATATTTCGCTTCCTGCGTGGACTTCGCGGCCATTCACCTACCTGCCCTCCCACCTGTTTGTGGTGGTGGTTTCAGCTTCCCCGGCCCAGTACCCCCGTCCTTGATCTATATTGCATTGCACGAATCAGTGTTCTGTAGGACTTAATTCTTTTTGTCCCATTTCTTTTGGCGCTGTTTCTGTTCTTAACAGCGTGTACAAACTATAGACTAAGAGCATGTTCTCAGGTTTATTAACATAGTGAAAGTCCGAAAGAAGGGAAGCAAAAGGCAGAAAGAAAATATGTGGATCCCACCCACAGTGGGAATCGATGTAAGGGAAACTTTCTGTGATGTTTGCTTTGATTGACAATAATGAGGGGCGATGTTGACGGCGAATGTTTAATTTCTTCAACGTCTATTCAAACCGAAGAATGGTGAGTTGATGTTAAACGTTACCTTGCGCGCACTATTGCTGTTTTTTTGCGTCGTACACGGGACACATAGGAGGAAGCGTTTGCTTGAGGCGGTATTGTGTGCCATAGTTCACAATCTCTGAGAGGGCTAAGCGCATTCATTGCCTCACATGACACGTCGCATCGTTGCAGAAGTATTGAACTTGAATTGCATTATGGGACTGTACGAGCTAAAACCGCAATCGTATTATGAAGAACGCCGTAGCGGCGGACTCCGGATTAATTTTGGCAGCGTGGTGTTCTTTAATGCGTCCCTAAATTTTAGTGTACGAGCGTTTTTTTTTCACTTCGCTCCCGTCGAAATGTGGCTTCTGCTGCTGGGATCGAAACCGCGGCTTCGAGCGATTCCATGGCCGCAAAGCTACCGCTGTGAAGATAGTATTGATTGGTCGTGTGACCGTTTCCGGGGTGTCGCCCAAACTCTACGGTGGGCCTAATGCGGCTCTGCTCCGGCACGCCCTACGTAAGTTGTCCGCTTGGCAATGTGGATCGTGTTTATTTTTCAGAAATATATAACAAACCGTACCATACCTTCAACTTAAATTTAACGCGCTTGCCCGCAACCGCTGTCGCGTCTATAGTAGTAGCGTTTCCTTGAGCCTTCTCACGTCGACTCTTCCCTACCCTAAAAAAAGCATTTTCGAAATGCTTTTCTTCCGCGCAGCGTGGTCGGTGATTCGGTCAAGCACGAGAAATGAGAAGCTCTTCGATGATACAAAGGCCTGGTGGGGAGCAATAATGCATCCCTAGTTTTATGCACGTGGTCGTCCCATCTGTATCTGTCCGTGGAATTTTTAGCGCTGATTTGCCCTCAGCAGTTCTGGTAAACACGATCCTGAGTAACGTAGAGGCGCACCATGCGTGGGGACGCAATGTTCTGTGCATGGGCCCGGGAGTCGCCCCCCCATAACAGCCCCCCCCCCCCCCCCAAAAAAAAAGAACGTCAATATCCTTCGCCTTGCTTTTACATTCAAGCTTTCCCTTTCTTCCATGTCGCTCTTTCGGAGCCCACCTCCGGAAACTTTCTGTCCCGTGGCAAATTGGGTGGTGAGGTGAGAAGTCTTGTCCGAATTTTTTGGGGGGTGCAGGGGGTTCACCTCACCCCCCCCCCCTTGCTACGTCAATGGTAGTATCTACTCTGCATATGTACTCTTTATTTATGGTTAGTAGAAAATTCAATGTCACGTATATGCTTACCTCTTTGTGACTATGTTCGCTGTTCCTACGGGAGTCAGCGGCCGCAAGTTTACCTTAGCTTAGTTTGGGTCAGATATAAAAAAAAATGTCGTTCTCGTCAGATCTGCGGAAGATAAGAATATTTTTGGAGGGTTTTATCGTTTACCACTCTATATTTCCAATATTCATTGTTTCTTTTGTGTTCTTTTTTTCAGACAATATCATTCTACTGAAGTTGAAAGCTCGATCTGTAATTGAAACTATAAAGCATGCTTTTATTTGCAAGCTTGTCGTTGGCAGTCGTCATTTCTGCTGGCGTAGCGTTTAATTCCGACCGACCGGTGCCGAGGGCTTTGGCCACCGTAGAGAAAGCTGTGAATGTCATCGGAGGTAAACATTTCTTGCTGTCAATCTTCGCTTGAAGTCATCAGTACAGGAATATTTTTCTGTTTAGGAAATGCTAAAAGCATGCTCCTAAACACAGAAATAAGTGAGGCTGGATTGCCTGCTTTCCCATCCGCTTCTATCGCATGTCAGCGAAATATAAAAGGAATATTTGAAATTCAAAGCGGATTGTTAAGTCTTGAATGAGATCAATTATTTTCGCAAGCAAATGTAAAAAACAATCAGGCCTCGTTTTATGATTTCGTGGAAATATTTCCCGATAGCTTAAATAAATTTAGAACACTGTTTATAAACTGCAACAAACTCGAAATACATTTAAACACCTTCACTGTATTATTCTCACACATAGCTGAGGCTTACTAGGAGCTTGCTAAGAGCTTGTAAGCAGTAAGTACGTCGTGAGTAAGCGAATGGACACCATCCACTGTGTTGCACCATTTTAACAAAACTTCTTAGCACTCTCTTGAGGCAGCGTGCGTTATTCCAGTTTTACGCTTATTCCCACTACTGAGTGTACATCAATATATTTATTACTATGGTAAAACATAATTCGCGCCGCTTGGTTTGGCCTGATTTACCTGACGTTGAAAGGGGAGGGAAAAATGATGAAAGGATAGAGAAGGGCAAATTTCTAAATGTGTGCGAATATATCCTCATTTTGAATAAATAACATTGACTTGACTGCTACAGTTCAGGAGGCATGCCCAATGTCACTGTGAATATTTCATCAATCAATGGCACTGAATTAATGCGCTGATTAGATCATGCGAATGACAATAGGTAGCTTGAAAATCATGAAACTTATAGGGTCGGTAATTATTACCACGCACTATTTGAAGTGTCGTCCAGACCACGACTCACGCTAGGATTACAAAGAAAAACAGTTTATTCCAGACACATCTGGTCGTCGTCTTCTTCAACCAGAGAGCTCATGAATGCACGCGCCGTGCCATTGGGCGTATGCACAGTTCTGCAGTGGGCGCGATACGGCACGTCCTTCTCCTAAAATCTGTGCGGGGGTTTTCTTTTCCGAGTTGATCATCTGGGTAGGCTCTGCTCTTCCTCAGTACTTGCAGCTTGGTCTGTACTTGACCCTACGTCTATTTACTCGCAGACTTCATCTGCCGATAGTTGATCAGGTTGCTAACCTCCACCGCAGTTCTCAATTTCACTCTCCCTTTGTTGTGTTACGGTGGTTTCCTGCGAGACTTCCCGAAGTCGCACTTGGTCTACATGTCGCCGCTGTTCTCCGCCTTCCGTGTCGACCGTGATCAAGCGTTCACCGATGGCGGTAGTCACTGTGCCAGGCAGCCATCTCTGTCCAGTGCGGTTATACTGTCGCTACCAGATGCGTGTTCCGGGATGAAACAACGGGGTAGGTGGTGCACTTCGTGGTTCTTGATCGGAGAAGTGAGCACTTATTCTGGTCCTCGGTTGGGTACACGGCAACACCTCTGCAGGCGACTTGCCGTTCTTTGTCGGCATTATCCTGTAGCGAAGCGAAAATTTAGCGAGTCGACATTGCAGCAATTACGCTGCTTTATTTTTCTCTACTGCTTCTTCGACGGTGCTCACCACGCGCTGTGCTACCCTGTTCGACTGCGGATAATAAGAAGCAGTTGTTACGTGACGCAAATGCTTATCTCGGAAGAATATCTTGACTCTGCGCTGGTAAATTGGGGTCCATTATTGGACACGACTTTATGAGATAGGCCGAAACGGGAGAAAATGCTTCGAAGCATTGCTACGGTGGTGTCAGCCGTCGCAGTTCTGAGCGGCACCGCCTCTGTCCATTTCGTCCCAGCGTCCACAAAGACAAGGATCATACGCCCTTCCAACGGACCAGCAATGTCGACGTGCAGCCTTGACCAGCGCTTGTTGGTTTCCGGCCAACTTGAAGGAACCTGAGTCGCAGGTAGTGGTAAACACTGCACCACTGTGGGCAACTTTTTACCAGGCTCTCTATATCACGAGTCAGGCCCGGATACCAAAAGACCATGCGAGCGAGGTTCTTCATTGCTGTCAGGCCCGGATGGATTTCGTGCAACTCTTGCAGCATGAATGAACGCGCCCTTTAGGGCAAATTAACGCGGTGCCTGCGATAAGCTAATCCGTCATTCACTGTCAGTTCATGTCTACGAGTGAGAGAAAGGTTGAAAACACAGTTATTTGACGTAGTAGTTCTGCGGAAACCCGCAAGGTGGAGAGAAGTAATGAATAAAGGGAAAATCAGACATCCACCTGTTCGTTGTTCTGCACTGTTGTTCTGCACTCAATTCTCTTGGCCAGCCATGCAGGATCCATGTGTTTACCTGACGAAGCAGCCTGTCTTTGTCAGTGTTGCTGCGAGCGTCTGGGGACACAATGAAAACTCGTTCAATGCTTGTGCGCGCAGCACATATACCACAGGCGTATTTTGTCCTGCGTTTTCTAGACTAGGCAAATGTAAGCGGTTCAACGCATCGGCATTAGTGTTTAGCTTTCCCTTGCAATACTCCAATTCATAATGTTACGCGTAAAAAAGACGCTTGACAATATATTTACAAGATATATACAGTGGGCAGAAGAAAGGTATACAACATGGAGCCTGTGCGCACGACTATCGGGAATCGTCGTCTTCGTCAGTCCTCTCATCATTGTTCGCTACTGCAGCGCCTCGTAGCAAAATTGATGCGCGTACAAGAGCAACACCCAGCGTTGAATCTTGGCTGCGGCAATTTGCGGTATAGGCTTATCCTGGTGAAAAAGCATGGTCAAAGGCTTGTGACCTGTTATTATTGCGAAACGGTTGCCAAAAAGATAATCCCTAAACTTGGTCACACTGAAAACTAAGGCAAGTCCATCCTTTTCCAAATGAGAGTAGTTTCTTTCTGCTGCCGCCAATGCTCTAGACCGGAAACCAATCGGCTAATATTTGCTGTTGATGCGATGAGAGAGCACTGCACCCAAACCGTACATAAACGCGTCACATTAAAGTCTAGATGGCTTACGCGGGTCGAAATGAATGAGAAAGTTCACCTTTTTCATAGCATTTTTCGCTTCTTGAAATGCACTTTCTTGTGGCCGCTCCCATTTCCAGGCAACTCCCTTCGTCAACAGGGCAATCAGTAGTGTTCGAATAGTTCAGAGGTTGGGCAAGTATTTAGAATAATACGGGATCAAACTAAAGAAAAGATTTTAACTGGCTCACCGACGTTCGCGCCGGTGCGCCTAGTACGCCACCGAAGTTGTTTTGCAAAAGATGCAGACCTTTTCAATCGATGCAGGGCCCCAGAAATGTCACTTGCTTTTCCCGGAACCTGCGTTATGCTTTGTTCAACTTAAGGCCATTGTCATGCAGTCGCTGGAAGACTTGTCGCAGTACAGTCATGTCATGCTTCTTTTCCGGGACGATAATATCATCTAGATAGACTTTCACCCCATGATGGCCCTGCAGAACAGATTGCATGGGCCTTTGGAAAAGGTCTGGTGCTGAAGCGATTCCAAAGTGAGGCGATTATAGCAGTACCGGCCCTTATGCGTCTTTAGCGCTGCTATCTTTTTAGCTTCTGTGTATAGAGGAAGCTGGCTGTATGTATTGCGTAGATGCAGCGTACTAAACACTTCCCCTCCTGTTAGCTCTGCGAAGATATCGTCGACTTTCGGCAAAGGATACTGTTCTAAGTCACTGGGTTCACCGTTAACTTGAACTCCCCGCAGAGCCTTATGTCGCTGTTTTTCGCCACGTGAACTACCGATCAATGTCTGCTGAAACTTGTGTACGCATTGCATAAGACATGGTTCAGTCTTTGCAGAAATGACGTCGAGTACCTTTCTTGATGTACAGCTTCAGAGAAGAACCTTTACAGCAGCCCAGCTTGTCAAACAGCTGTGGAAGTTCGTCAAGTAGTATTCACCCCTGCATGTCGACCTGAACGAAATTTACACTCGCAGCACCTTTGGCATCCAAGAGGGACACACTGGCCTTGCAAAATTCCTCTATGGAACGTCGGCCGCAGAGGAGTGGTCCTCGACAGCTCACTACTACTAACTTGCTGCTCACGGTATTCATCCCGGACTTTCACGTCCATAGTTAATTTGCCAACGATGAGCAGAGAGCGAAAGAAACACGATAGCCGCCGGGAAGTTTTTTTTTCCAGAGTTGGCCACCCCCCGCAGTGTTTTGTGTATACACTCTTGGAAACCATACTCACCAGCGAGCTAGTGTCGATGATCATGAGCAGCTTCCGCCCTGCCCACGTCAAACCTTATTCGTGAGGCCGCGACATGGCTCTGTCAGCCGTGCTGTGCGCTACCAGGGCAAGCATAAATTCTTCTTCGTTTTGGCTTCCACCTTCATTCACGGCGTATGCACGTGACGTCTGGAAACTACCCCTTCGACATACCCTAGTCATGTGTCCTTTCCGACCGCACTGTCTGCATTTACCCGCCGTGGTTGCTCAGTGGCTATGGTGTTGGGCTGCTGAGCACGAGGTCGCGGGATCGAATCCCGGCCACGGCGGCCGCATTTCGATGGGGGCGAAATGCAAAAACACCCGTGTGCTTAGATTTAGGTGCACGTTAAAGAACCCCAGGTGGTCGAAATTTCCGGAGTCCACCACTACGGCGTGCCTCATAATCAGAAAGTGGTTTTGGCACGTAAAACCCCAAATATTATTATTATTACTGTCTGTATTTGGTGCTTCGATGTCGGCATCCGTTGGTATCGCGCGGCCCGTGACAACTTTCGCACAGAGGACGACTGCTTTCCACGTTGATGATTGATAAAGAACAGAAGTTTAGGACCCCATGCGGGGCTCTAAACGTCTGTTTTTATCTATCTTTTAACCTTGGCGATTGCACGTTTCCTTGGCACTAATGTTTCTTCGCTAGACGAGTTTTCGTCGAATACTTGGCTATCATCGTAGCTTAAGCTGTCAACCGAGGTTGTAGGATGACGTACTTGCAGAACACGCACGACGCTGTCACCCAGTGAAGATATCAGCAAGGCGCGGTGCCTCGCGGGATCTGTTACTTCATGTCCTTCGAAGTAGGATTCCAGGCGTATGCGGTACTTACCGCATATTCCCGCTGTTGCATCGAAAACTTGTGGCTATGATGTGCCTGGGTGTCATCCATCATCAGCAGAAGGTTATGCCGGAGTAAAATGCCTTCTGTGTCGCTACTGAAGTGTCGTACAGATCCTGACTCATGCCAGGACGACAAGTAAAAGCAGGGTTCATTCCAGACACATCTGGTCGTTCTCTTCTGCCCTCAGAGAGCTCATGAATGCACGCACCGTCCCGATGCGTGTATGCGCAGTTCTGCAGTGGGCGCGATACGGCACTATTCGTATATAAGAGGTGAAAATAATTCTAGCATTTGAAAACAACATACCTGCGACTGATTGTATGTATGTGATTTTCAATTATGTGCTACAAGAGGTATTAAGCAGCAGTGGTTTTCTCTTAAATAAAATGTAGATTCGACAATAAAAGTAGTCATTTTTGGAGAGCAGGAAGCCAACCACCCATAAAGGCGTATTCATAGACTATGTTCGTTGCCCACCCGTGGCACTTCATATTCTCCACTTAATTAGCACATTTCAGAAGAATTAAATCTGGATAACAGTTGGGAATTATTTGAAACGCAGAAACATTTATTAGAGGTTTGAATGTCTTTCACTACTTCAAGTACCCTTGGTTCGTCTGTGAATGTAGCAGTGTACCCATTCTGTGCTGCTCTGACGCAAAAGATCGAAAAGCGTTTTGTATGAGACGCAGATGCCTCGCGGAAGATGATGGATTTCGCATATGGGGCTTCTGAAGAAAACCGTTGAATAGTTTGAGTAAGGCAGCCTACAGAACTGCTTGTTGGCCTAGTTGGAGCTTGCTAAAAGACATGTTTTTGCTGCAATTTAACACACACAAACGGAAGACACATGGAAAAAACGGACGCGTTGTCTTTATGTGCCTACCTTTTGTGTGTGTTAAATTGCGACATAACATGTCTTTTAAGGCAGCCTAGTCAGTGAGTAAAACCTAAATTTATGTCTACAGTTTGCCCGCCACTTTCACTACCACACCAAGAGAACGTGTGATCTATGCATATAAGTGCTGCAGTATGCTGCTAGAGGAGCTTATGTGCTGCTTGTGAAATCAGTTCTTGTCGTACAAATGCGCAGTGGTCACTAACGATATCACCTTATCGCACTGAACCAAGTTCACTTGTTGTCGCCAGCAGAATATACACGAGCCATATTTTTGTTAAAGCAAAACATCTTTCCATACAGGAGACTGTTACGTCGGCGCTAAAATTGTGGTGGAAGGTGGCAAGACAAAGCGATTTTCGGGATCCTGCATGGCACTGACGTGCAACCCAGAGAAACTGACGGTGACTGAACAATAGTAAGTGCAGAATGTTGGTCACATTGTGAAACACGAGAAAGAAAGGTGCCCACTCTTGTTAAAGGGAAGTTTTCTTTGCTTGTTCCTCTAGTTCGCGTGTGGCTGCTGTCTTTCAAGTGGGTCGGTCGCTGACACAGTGCCAACTGAGACGGCCAGGTTTGCCTGATGATATACGCGAGCGCAGACAAGAGATAAGCACAAACATGACACCTTTTGCATTCCATCGTCGTCATTTCGTCGTTTTTATTCCATCGTCATTATTTATTCGTTGTCATGCCACGGTCTTTGTTGAGCAATCTTCACTCTGTCTTCGATCGTCATTGCGTAATAGCCATTTCGTCTCGTTCATTCAATCGCAATTGTTCCTTCGCCGCCAAACCACAGTAACTCTTTCGTCGTATTCAATCAATTGTAATGACTCCGTCCTCATCGTTCCTTCGTCGTTTTTCATTGTCAGCCTTGTGAAAACAGCGTCGGAAGCACAAACGTGGCTTGCATGACAATCGTGACGATAAGCCTCAAACATGGCACATACCGCAGTCTAGGGTGAGCTCAGAATAGCAGGGTTACAAATTAACATAGCAGGGTTACATTACAAGAATGCATTACAATAGTTACATTAAAATAGTACGGTTACATAACAATAACATCGTCAATACCAACAGCAACGCCGCACGGACAACACAAGGTAGTTTACATAGCAGCTCGCAGGAATCAAACCGACAAGTGTCTTATACACCAGAACAGTCATTTGGCCACCTTCCCTCCAGGAAAGTAAAAAGAGCTGAAGCGCGCCTAATATCAGGAACAAGAAGTGGCTATAAGGATGAGGAAAACAGGTAAATCTCATGTTCTAGCCTGGTCATGTTCTTACGTGGTCCGCAGGTCAAGGAAGCTGCTTGTTGAGCCCGCGTCCACAGCCATGATTTTTGGACGCTCGTTCACTTGCACCTCGACCGTACCAGAGCGCAGAGAGAGAGAGCCAGGATGATGGTTAGGTGTTAAGTGTGGAAAACCGATACGACAGGCCGGAACAAACCCGTGCATGAACGACATCCCTGGCGGGCGCTCCGCTTGGAGCAGCCGGGAGAGCTGCATCAACAGCGGAACCAATGTGATCTCACCGAAATTCAAAAAATTAACTGACTGGCGGATATATGTGCACGTTCAACTTGAGTTGGGCACCAGTGTATTTGTAACTGCATAGTTAGGTGTATTTACTTATTCATTTATTTATAGATGCTGTGAGCTTATGTAAAATGTCTGCAGGTGTAAAATAAATGCAGTAATAAGCACTGAAAAATTTACTCAAACACAATGATGAAAAATATTAACTAAGAAATAAAAGGACGAGGTCTAGTAAAGGTTATGGTAGAAGCTACATTTGAAACAATGTCGGAACACCTTGTGCTACTCTCTGTTAGAAAACTGGTTCACCCTGATATTCTTCTTGAAACAAAGAATATTTAAAGCAATTGTTTCTCAGCTTGAGCGGGGCGACTGATAGGAAGTGTTAAATTATTGCAGAGTACCTGCCTGAGAACACGCACACAGTATACCATTTTTAATGTTAGTCCTAGATTTGTAAACAGAATTTTGGCCAATGATTGTGCTTTCTGTATGCCACAGCCAGTAGGTAGACTGTGACAGATACGTTTCACCTCTAGCATTTCAGTATTTGACGTACATATACAGCTATAACGACTTAAAAATAATACAACAGACTTGTTTTGAATCTTGTTTTACTTGTAGACATTGGTTTATCTAACGGACCCTAAATTATTACAGAATGTTGTAAAGTAGGGCTAATTATTGTGGTATATGAGAACGAGCGAACTACCAGTGTGGGGAATTTTAACTAAGGCCTTAAGAGAAATCCTTACCTCGGGAGAAAATTCCACTTAATTATTGCACTACATATACGCAAATATGCTGACGTTATGCAAAAGGATAGACATTTGGGCGAGTTGGTACGTTGACATGATTTTGGGTTCTAGCGCGAAGTGAAACACGGACACAGAAAGGAAGCAGACAGGACAAGCGCTATTTTTTAGCGCTTGTCCTGTCTGCTTCCTTTCTGTGTCCGTGTTTCACTTCGCGCTAGAACCCAAAATCATGCTGACGTTAGACGACCGCTACATGAATTGAAGTGAAAGTTGTTGTCTTTGAGAGAAAACACTTGATTTTGCAAATTGTATGAATAAATTTTAATTTATGCCCTAGCTTGTTTAGAAAAATATTGATAAAATTGATACCTTACTAGCGAATTGAATCGAAAGCTCACATTGCCGTTACATTACGCGAGAACAGCTATTGCCTTTCCACAAAGAGCATTTGTTAGAGCATCTAAAACATGAAAAAGTCACATATATAGTTTGCATAATGCTTATGAATATATTGTAAAAGTCTTAGTCATAAATTATTTATAACTGGTGCGTTTCAGAGTGTTGTACTCAATATGAATGGGCTCTGCTTTAGATTTGTCAATGGAATGAGTTTCCAGAATGGCGAATTCTTTTTTCATTGCTGCGTTACTGTGCCGTATACTTTGTGCATTAGCTTTCTTGTATTCTTTTAGTGGGTCAAAAGTGGTCAAAACTTATCCGAAGTCTCAAACTACGGTATGCCTGATAATTCTGGCAACGTAAAACCATGTATACAAATTATGTGTATATTCTGATCGTTATTCACAAAACAAAATATCAGAAGAAGAATCTGCGCCCAATCAGATGTCATTCTTTTTTTTTTCAGCTGTGACCGAGTTGATTTCATGGATAACCAGTGCTCACTTGACTTTACGGAGTACCTAGAAGAGTTTCCGTGGTGCTGCCCAGCGTTCAAATGCGCAGTACCAATAGCAAACTAACAATAAAGCACTTGTCTTTTGAAGCGCATTTCGCCATCATCGCAATTATTTTGGAGGAAGGGGTGAGTTAGCATAAACCTGAAATATGAAGACTGTGTCAATCTTCAACAAAGTCGTAAAGTGAGTGCTGCTCGTACCACTGAAGCAACATTTATTTAGCATACTTTGCTATTCTTCGTAGCGAGGATAGGGACACTGTGGACTAGGGAAGTAAGTGGATGGCGTAGAGCACTGTGGGGAATGACGGCATCGCGCTGATGTCACAAGGGGAAATATGTCACGACTGCGTCAAATGTATCCTCGTACTGCAATGACGTCACCTGCAGCTGCGTCGGGGAACCGAGCGGTATTAAACAGCATCAAAATTTCACCCGGCTGCGGAGAGACGCCGCTATAGTTTACACCGTCGACAGGGTGGTCACTTAGTTGCCTTCCAGACTTGTGTTCACATTTGATATACGATTGAAATGGCACTGAAGTCATCTACTTTGACGAGAAAGTCGCACATAGAAAGTGACGCGAGCTAAAGAAGAGTGTGTCGGTTATCAAACAGGGGGTCGAATACAAACACCGACTGCACGCAGTTAAGGAAGCCGGTGCACGCGCTGTGTCGCCACCAAGTCTGCTGTTGATAGAATGATGAAATTCTATAATAGAGGCGATATATGCTTCTCGTCAACGTAGTTTAGCATGGTATTCGAAGGGAACTGCTGACAAATACTTCATACAAATCGTTAACGAACCATGAGAGCTGGGTGAAGCTCGATTAACAGCTTCATGTTCACGCATACCGATGATCACAAACAAATTGCTGACATTGGTAATCACTAACCACATTTCCTGGGCAACGTTGCCTTGAAAGGACCAAGACGCAAGCACGCTGTTTAGTAAAATGCGCTAAAATTCTTATGAACGTAAGTTGCAGGGCATACCATTAAAACTGTGACGGCGGAAATGCGCCTGGAGTGTCCATATATTTGCTATCGCAATGAAACATTCGCAGTTCCGCCGAACAGATGAAGAACCGATTGCGATAGAAAATTAGCAGGTAGCTCTACGAAGTAAGGATAGTAGTTTTATCGGCCGCATAAACTTGTCAACATTCTCTTACTAACTAAATTAACAATGATAAAATGCGTAAGCGTGACTAAATGATGACGTAGAAAGAAGAAGACGTACAGAGACAGCGCTGTCTTTGTATGTCTGCATCTTTCTACATCCTTGTTCAGTCGCACTTACACATTCTATCATGGATTCAAACCAACTAGCTCGTCACCTTGTTTTAACTAAATTAACCAGAGCGGTTTCACGCGCGCACAGGTAAGCATGAGCAGCCATCGCTCAATGACAGCGGAAGCTGTGAAAACGCTGGAGTTAGGAGTCGCACCAACCACCACGAGCCAGTTGACCTCCGTGCATGTGTCGCTTCAACGCGTACGAAATGTCGAAAGCACAGCGCATACGAAGCTACCGGCACTACAAGCACTCTGCAAACATCGCAGATCACTTTGAAGATGAGGCCCATACAGTCACGCACTTTGGCTACGTCGCAGACCGCTTTCATGACACACGATCACCGACAACGCGTATTAGCAACGCCTCCACACGACGCCCCTACAGGTGCCTACTACGGCGTCCGCGGTTCGCGTGGACAACGCCATAGTAGACGCCGCACTTGTGTCCACTCTGTACGGAGCGGCGGACGAGGATAACATCGAGGCACCCTAGCAGCCATCGTTTATAGATCTGTGGCGGCCTCACGGTCGCACAGCGTCAGCCAGACACCCTTTCCCCTTTTTGACTGGGTAAAATATTATCGCGGAGTGCGCGGGAAAGGGGAGTGGCGCGAGGGTGTGCAGCTGAGCCGTGGAGGCTGAACGAACACAAAAATAAAGTTAATTGTTGCTTGTTCTTCAGGGACGCATCCCTCGCTTCTTTGTGCTGATTTCCAGCCGCGCTCGCGTCCCGCACTGCATTGGTGACCCGGACGAGCAGCAAATGCTATGAACACACCTCAAGCCACAGACATTCCGACACTCTCCGGCGTCGATGTCAAACTGCCTCTGTTTTGGACTGCTCACCCTGCATTGCGATTCATTCAGGTGGAATCAGAATTCGCTGCACGGCGCCTCACAGTAGATTCCACGAAATACCGTTATGTGGTGAGCAGTCTGTCCCCATAAACCGCTAGCGAAATTTGAGACCTGCTACTTTCCCCAACAGCAGACATTTACGAGACGTTGAAAGCAACAACTAAATTTATTTTTGTGATCGTTCAGCCTCTACGGCTCGGTTGCACACCCTCGTATCACTTCCCTGTCCCGCACACTCCGCGATAATATTTTATCGAGTCAAAAAGGGGAAAGGGCGCCTGGCTGCTGCTGTGCGACCGTGAGGCCGCCACATCACTTCCCCTCCTAGTGAGTTAGCGAACGTTCACAGAATGAGAGGCTGAACGAGCACAAAAATAAAGTTAGTTGTTGCTTGTTCTTCAGGGACGCATCACTCGCTTCTTTCTGTTAATTTCCAGCCGCCCTCGCGTCCCGCACTAGAGATCCTTTTAAAGGGACACTAAAGGTTACCAGAAACTCAAGTTAAAGTGGTAGAGCAATGTTCTAGAACGTCTAAGGCGTCAATATAATCGCGAACAGAGCTTTAGTAACCGAGTAATTGAGTTAAATGCATGACACGATTTGAGACCCCCCAGCGACATTCCGGTACTAGCCCGATGACGAAAGGACTCCTCATAATTTGTGTTACTAATACTCAACTACTCGTATTAAAAATATCATTTCATTCGATTATAAGACGGAAAAAAATGCTACTTGTCTACGCCTATTCGATTCTAAGAAAAAATAACATTTTGACGTTACCCTTCAGTAATATGGGTGTTCGAAAGGTTTCGTTTTTGCTCGACTCTGCGCGCTCGACTCTGCGCCGCGCACGCTTTGGAGTTTCAGTAGTTTCGTTATCGCGTCGTGCTGTGAGGGTTCTGCTGGCTCGCGAAACTTTCATTTGGAACAAGCAGCGAGAATGCCACGTCCATGTGATGTCGTGGGAAGCCCTCGTTGCTTTCCCGCTCCGGAGAGCCGGTGTCGAGGCCGCCGTCATAGTACGCAACGAAGCCGGCAGTGCGAGCCCTCAGCAGCAGGTCGCGCTCGTCGGTGCTCAAATCGCTGAAGTTGAGCCCACCATCGCGAGCCAATCTGTCGGTGTCAGGGTCCATTGCGACGAGCGTCGAAGTTGGCGTCATAGAATGAAGTACCAGCTTATGGGCGTCTTGCGCTGGAGTTTGAGGTATAGTAGCGGCGCCTGGTGGCGGTGCGGGAAACGACATCTGTGTCGTGCCAGCTTGGGTCGTATTGAGCCCTGGCTGTGGCGAAGCACGTTTCTAGGCCGAGTTTTGCGTCGATTCGCACATTTTTATGCCCTGTTGCGAGTGCGAAAAGGCTCGTCGCTTCTCATAGACCACGCCGACCACGCTGCTAGCTCGCCGCAGCCTATAGTTTAACGAAAACGGACTCTCCGTGTGCCGTGGGACGTAATTCGTTTCTCCTTCCGCTAGCCACCATACTCCCGCTTTGGCTCTGCTGTCGGCTCTGTCTTGGCTCTGTTTCTGGCCGCGCGTTCGCGTTTTGCGCAGAAAAGCCGTAGCGCCGTCTGCGGACGCCGTTCTACTCACCGATGGCGCAACGTCACTATGAGACCATGATGTCAGTACTCCTCGATCGGAGGGCGGGCGATTTGAACTGCGCTAGAGGTACGCGGACGCTTCAGAACGCATTTTCTCTTAAAATAAGTCTCTCCTTGGCACGAAACAAGCGTTTCGAGGTTTCTGTGATGGTATTTCAACAGTCCACGTTGACTTAATAGTAACCTTTAGTGTCCCTTTAAGGTGCGCATCTCCTCGCCGCGCCCGCAGCGAGCATGCGGTCCGCCTCTGTGCCCGCCACCGCGGCGCTGCTATCGAAGTTTGCGCCAAGAAATCGCGTCGTCTGCTATAGAGGCGTAGCGTTCCGTCGTGCTTAACTACGCTTAACTACGTGCTTCATGGCGCCATTATCTGCATTGTACAAGTTTTAGAAATTAGCCAACGTATGCGTGCAAACGATCAGGGATATAGAAAAAGGTGGGCATCGGCGATTACATTTCGTTTTCGGCAGAATAGTCACTTTTGTGCGTGTGCATTTCGCGCTTTTCGTTTTTAATGGGTTTAAACGCTTTAAACATGCTGTAGAAAACTGCACTGTCGCATATATGGCGTGTGAATCAACGTTTAATGATGAAAATATCTATAAACAATGGTATAAATCGTGTCAATCTCATTGATCGTCTGTGCATCTCGGCGGTGGCGTTTCGTACCTTCCGCATCTCTATGGCGAAATGAGGAGTTTACTTCGCACTTGCGCTTGAAAGCTTATGCTACCTCTCCGTATCAATCACACTGACCGAGAGTAATTTTTATTCCTGTTTTCCGGACGCGAAATCACGTAAGTCAGGGTTTTGAAGAATTCAAACAGCAAAGCTTGAACATTTGCCCCGATTTTGTTAAGGACGAGGTACACCCTCCAGATACACCCATGTTTACAGGAGGTATTCAGAGACCTGGATTGGGAAGAATTGGGGATAAGAGTTAATGGAGAATACCTTAGTAACTTGCGATTCGCTGATGATATTGCCTTGCTTAGTAACTCAGGGGACCCACTGCAATGCATGCTCACTGACCTGGAGAGGCAAAGCAGAAGGGTGGGTCTAAAGATTAATCTGCAGAAAACTAAAGTAATGTTTAACAGCCTCAGAAGAGCACAGGAATTTACGGTAGGTAGCGAGGCACTGGAAGTGGTAAGTGAACACATCTACTTAGGGCAGGAAGCGACCGCGGATCGGGATCATGAGACTGAAATAATCAGAGAATAAAAATGGGCTCGGGCGTGTTTGGCAGGCATTCTCGGCTCATGAACAGCAGGTTGTCATTATCCCTCAAGAGAAAAATGTATAACAGCTGTGTCTTACCAGTACTCACGTAGGGGGCAGAAACCTGGAGGCTTACGAAAAGGGTTCTACTTAAATTGAGGACGACGCAACGAGCTATGGAAAGAAGAATGATGAGTGTAACGTTAAGGGATAAGAAAAGAGCAGATTGGGCGAGGTAACGAACGCGAGTTAATGACATCTTAGTTGAAATCAAGAAAAAGAAATGGGCATGGGCAGGACATCTAATGAGGAGGGAAGATAACCGATGGTCATTAAGGGTTACGGACCGGATTCCAAGGGAAGGGAAACGTAGTAGGGGGCGGCAGAAAGTCAGGTGGGCGGATGAGATTAAGAAGTTTGCAGGGACAACATGACCACAATTTGTACATGACTGGGGTAGTTGGAGAAGTATGGGAGAGGTCTTTGTCCTGCAGTGGGCGTAACCAGGCTGAATGAATGAATGAATGAATGAATGAATGAATGAATGAATATATGATGTTTAATGGCGCAAGTGCCAGATGTTGCCAAAGAGCGCCATGCTAGTCGTAATGAGTTCGCAGCGGACTGATGTGTTCTGTGAACTGAATGTGACGTGGCTTTAAAAGGCCTAAAAGAGTTTATATATATTCCATAAAATCTACGTATAGGAAAATTATGGGAATGATTATTGACGGGTACTATGAACGTTAGAATGCATAAAGAAAGAATGACGCAATATATAAAGTCTGTGAGGTGCTAATATTGTCTAGAACACTACTGCCTCACCAGAGCCCTTGAAAGCCAAGGGCCTAGAGGCATGCGCGTTACAAAGAAAACTATCGTAGCAGCATCCTCTGGAAAGAGGATGCGCTACGAAATTAATGGGCTTGTGACATGGAGCACATCTTTCAAAAAGGCGAGGACTGCTTTGGTCTTAAAAAGCGGTTCGTCACCGAGGAACATAGCCGGATGCAGGGGAATACAATGGCGGTATGCAAAAGGGAAATGTTTCCTCCTGTCTCTTCCGGCTTCCCGGCACTCCAGGAAGACATGGAGGACGGTAAACCGATCGCCACATCTACAACAGGTTGGAGGCTCGTTACCGGTCAAGAGTAAGTTGTGAGTGCCAAATGTGTGTCCTATTCTCAGTCTAGTGAATAGGACATCGGTTCTTCGTGTTTTGGTAGTTGGGTGCCAGGAACCTAACTTCGGCTTAATTAGGTGAAGCTTATTACTTCTTCCTGCGTTCCACAAGCGTTGCCAGTGGCTTCGGAGTTTGTTTCTTAGGAAAAGCTTCATGTCTGTGGCAGATACAGCAGCAGAACGAATGCTTTGCGATGCTGTTGATTTGGCGATCTCGTCGGCAAGCACATTTCCCCCGATTCCTCTATGGCCAGGAACCCAGCATACTACTACATGCCTATGTGATAAGTAGATGTTACATAAGAGTGAGTAGAGTTCATTGAAGACAGGATTCGTATGCTTTAGAAAAGAAATGAGTGCTCTTACAAGACTTAACGAGTCTATGAATATGATGGCTTTGTCAGGTTTCAGTTTCTTTATATGTTTTACTGCACACAGTACTGCGTAGGCTTCTGCAGTGAAGATACTTGTTGTGGGGTTCAACACGTCAGAATCAGTAAAAGAGGTACCAACAGCAGCGTAGGATACGCCAGCATGTGATTTTGACGTGTCTGTGTAAAACTCGGAGCAGGAGTACTTCAATTGAAGCTCACGAAAATGCACGGCAATTTCAAGCTCAGGAGCGTGCTTTGTGACCTTTACAAAGGATACGTCAGATTCTATTACCTGCCACTGCCAGGGCAGCAATAGCTTAACTGCAGGCATTAGGCGATGTTCGAGAAAAGGGACGTCCATTTCTTCGCCAATTTTTCTTACATGCAGTGAGAAAGGTAATCTCATAGAGGGCCCATTACGAAAAAGTGTTTCACACGACAAGTCGTTAATGGTTGTGAAACATGGATGTTCCTTATTAGAGCGCACTTTCAGAAAATAGTTAAAGCTGACGTATGTTCTCCGAAAATGGAGTGACCACTCATCGGACTCGACATACAAACTTTCAACAGGGCTTGTTCTAAATGCGCCAGTGGCCAGGAGGATTCCCAGGTGGTGAACGGGGTCTCACATCTTTAGCGCGCTCGGGGCGGCAGAGTGATATACTACGGCACCATAATCTATTCGTGATCGAACTAGGCTCCTGTAAAGATTCAACAGGCAATTCCTGTCACTACACCATGTTGTGTGGGATAAGATTTTAAGTAGGTTCATTGTTTTTAGACATGTTATGTGTGGAATGAAAGTAAGCTTGGGGTCAAGTATAACACCTAGAAATTTGTGCTCTTTGTTAAAAGGAATTTGTTGTCCGCCCAGTTCTAGAAAAGGACCTGGTACCAGGCCTCTCTTTCTTGTGAAGAGAACACAGGAACTTTTGTGGGGGTTGATCTTAAATCCATTTTGATCTGCCCACATGGACACCTTGTTTAGGGCCTTCCTCCGTTCATGAGATCACGTTCAATTCTATTCACACTATACTTCCTTATGTCAGCTGCCGTACGCTTGTTGGTTAACTTCTAAAGTTCTGCCAGTTGTATTCTAGCTGTAGTGTTAGAGGCTCTCATACATTGGTGTTTCTTGATCAGATCTTTTGTCTCCTGCGATAGCTTACTGGTATCCAGTCTAACGGAGTTACCAGCACTTCTATTGCATACTCCATAATGATGCCTGTAAGATTGCCGTTCATTGTTTCAACACTAAGGCCCTCTTCCTGAGTTAAAGCCGAATACCTGTTCTGTAGCTTGATCCGGAATTCCTCTATTTTCCCTCTTACCGCTAACTCATTGATCAGCTTCTTATGTACCAGTTTCTTCCGTTCCCTCCTCAAGTCTGGGGTTATTCGAGTTCTTTCCATCCTATGGTCACTGCAGCGCAGCTTGCTGAGCACGTCCACTTCTTGTACGATGTCAGGGTTAGCTCAGAGTATAAAGTCTATTTCATTTCTAGTCTCGTCATTCGGGCCCCTCCACGTCCACTTTCCGCTATCCTGCTTGCGGAAGAAGGTATTCATTTTCCGCCTATTGTTCTGTTCTGCAGTCTACTAATAACTCTCCCCTGCTAATCCTAGTGCCTACGCCATATTCTCCCACTGACTTGTCTCCAGCCTGCTTCTTGCGTACCTTGGCATTGAAGCCACCCATCAGTATAGTGTATTTTGATTTGACTTTACCCATTGCCGATTCCACGTCCTCATAGAAGCTTTTCACTTCCTGGTCATCATGACTGGATGCAGGGGCGTAGACCTGTACGACCTTCAATTTGTACCTGTTATTGAGTTTCCCAACAAGACCTGCCACCCTCTCGTTAATGCTATAGAATTCCTGTATGTTACCGGCTATATTCTTATTAATCAGGAATCCGACTCCTAGTTCTCGTCTCTCCGCTAAGCCCCGCTAGCACAGGACGTGCCCGCTTTTTAGCACTGTATATGCTTCTTTTGGCCTCCTGACTTCACTGAGCCCTATTATATCCCATTTACTGCCCTCTAATTCCTCCAATAGCCCTGGTAGACTCGCCTCACTAGATAACGCTCTAGCGTTAAACGTTGTCAGGTTCATATTCCAATGGCGGCCTGTCCGGATCCAGGGATTCTTAGCACCCTCTGCTGCGTCACAGGTCTGACCGCTGCCGTGGTCAGTTGCTTCGCAGCTGCTGGGGACTGAGGGCCTGGGTTTCATTGTTTTATTCATATAGGAGGTTGTGGACAAGTACTGCACCAGGGTGGCCAATCCTGCTCTGATGAGGGAGTGCGTTACCGGTTCTTGTCACCGGGATCGGGCCGCACTCTAGTCCTGTTTGTGCAATTTTATCAACACGTGGATTTTTTAAAAGTCCGGTGGAAAAAAGCGCGGCAGCGGGATTCGAACCACGGTCCTCTTGCACGCGATGCGGATGCTCTACCTCTACGCCACCGCTGCACTATTGGTATATTATAGTTTATTAAAACTCTTCACATGTTTTCAGAGGCCTTCCTTTTCACTTCATTTACCATTCACACGAGCTTTGCTTCCTTACGTTCCTTCCGAGCTCTATTGGCACTGTCGTTCTCCTGGCTCTGCTTTCGGGAAAAAAGTGCCTTCGTGTGACCAAAAAGAAGTGTACAATCTGTGCTGTGCAATCACAGTTATGCTCTGGGTAACCGATACAGTTTGTCCCTGTCTTGACAAGTGCATCTGAAACCTTCCAGAAGAGGTCTACAAAGGCTTCTTTTTTATGTTTGCACAATGGCCTCTTCTATGCTTTTCACCCAGCTAAACAGTTTGCTTGAAGGACAAAGAAGGCTGCCAGCCACAAACTCGCGTTCAATCACAAGCATTGCTTCAGAAGGCAGAGGGTCTTGCGAAGCCATTGTATCCCTTTTGCACTTCATGCAGGTGGTCACTTTTATCATTTTGTATCATTTTAAGTGATTGTCATATCCATGGGCAATGTCGGCACCAGCTTTCCGTGGACAGATACTACGTAGCTCATGTCATTGCGAACTACGCCACTCTTCAATATTGTGTATACCTCTTTCTCCATTCCTGCCTCGCAAAAAACCATCTGGAATCCTTCAAGAGCTGCCGATCTCCACTGTCGTTGCAACCGCAAGGACGCGCTTTTCTACACCAACTCATTAACATTCAAATAGCTGATTTGCATGGGCTCCGGTTCCTCTTGTACGGTGTCCTCTGCAGCATCGCTCTGAGTTGCCCCTGTGTTTGTTGCGAAACTTGTTGTCTTTTTCGGAGATTTTCTCCGTTTATGATTTGAGGATAAGTGCTGCAGGAAATTGGGAAATATGGTAGGAACCACATCACTCTTCAGACGCCATACTCCGTACTCGATTTCAATCACTTTTCCGTTGATTATATGTTCATTTGACTTCACAATGTCCCCTTCTGAGAAGTGGGTGACGCACACTTTGCATGTTTTCCACAACACTTTGTGTGCGCACGTTATCGCGCTCTTCAATTTTGCAAGGAGAAGCGGATTGGTCGGCGGAGAGCAGAAGTGCCTCTTCTCTGTGTGGCGCCGGTACCCGCTGGTATATCCCGGCACGAAGCACGTTGTCATTTGTTGCCCAGTCCTAATACATTGTAACGAAGATAAATCACACGCACCACCTACCTTCTGATAGCGAAAATTTAAAAATCTGGCGTTCAAGAGCCGCAGCCCACGCTACTTGCATACTGGCAGGTCCCAAGGGCAACATGAGCGCCCACACCGACCACACCATACCATACACCGAAAGCTGCTGAAGCGCAACTTGCCCGCTACCCACGATAATGCACGCACACTTAACGGAAAAAAAATTGGAGGACGCTTAAGCTTCGCCTTCAAGAGTTGAACGCGACAGCGTTCCCGTCGACCCGCCAAGGGGTGTAAGACAATGGGCTACGGCGCAGCGACTACGACTACACGCCCCGCATCGGACGCGGTGAGCGTCGAGCAACGCAGCGTTCGGCGCGACAACGAAATGTGCGCCTGAGCAAGCGACGCACGCCTGAGCCTAGCTCCTTTCTAAGGCAACACCGCGTTCACTAGAGGCGCTTTTGTACCGCTTTGAAGCATCGAACTCGTGGCTCAGTGGTAACGTCTCCGTCTCACACTCCGGAGACCCTGGTTCGATTCCCACCCAGCCCATCTTGGATGGATGGATGGATAAAACTTTATTGAATCTATTTGAATGTGGTTGGGCTCCTAGACGTCCGGGAGCCCCCTGGCCGACATCTCTAGGCAAGCGCGGTCCACCAGCCAGAGCTGGTCATCCGAGCAAGTGGCCCGAAGAGCGGCCTCCCACGAGGAAAAGGAAGGGTTGGGAAGAGGCTCTACCGCCATGGGCGTGGGGCAGCTCCACAGACAGTGGAAAAGATCTGCCCGGGGCGCTCGGCAGGTGGTACATTGTGGATTATGGAGACCAGGGTGAAATAAATGTGCCAGATAGGGAGAAATAAATGCTTTGGTCTGGATCTGGCGCCAGATTGAACTCTGATGAGCGGTAAGGGAATGGTGAGGGGGAGGTAAATCTCGTCTGCCATCCCTGTAATACGTGGTAATCTGGTGGTAGGTGCAGATCCCCTCTCCTGGCTTTTCCATGGGGTTGGGTGAGTGGTCGTCCAGGGTCCGGAGGGAAAGACCTCGGACATGCGCATTAACGCGCTCGTTCCCGGGGACACGCTCATGCCCAGGTACCCACGTGATAGTCACCTGGTGGGGAAGCGAAGGAATGTTTTGCAAAATGTGTGTGACTGTCTTAGGTGCTACGCCTTGAAGGAAGTAACGGTATGCACTTTGGGAATCGGTGCAGATTTCTGTAATGGCAGAATCCCCAGCCGCATGCGCCATTGCTAGGGCTAATGCGACCCCCTCAGCCACATCGGTGCGCGCTGTTTTAATCGAGGCAGAGATGTTAATGCGTCCGTCCTCCGTCATGGCAGCGGCCGTGGCCGTTCCTCTGAGCGGACCGACCGCGGCGTCGACATAAAGGACGTCTTCGCGATCTTGGTAACGTCGGGTGTAGTAATCAGCCCGCGCCTTACGTCGACCCGGATAGCGGTGCGAATTCATGTTTCGTGGCAACGGTTTGAGTTTCATGTTAGCTGTGAGTCTTACAGGAATGGGGAACCACGGCTCTTCCATCGGGATCGTGCCGCTTGGCTCACACCCCAGAGTTCGGAGTAGGTTTCGCCCAGTGGGTGTTCGGGTGAGGCGTAGAAGCTGATTACTCCTCTGTGACTCTATGATTTCCTGGACGGTATTATAGAGACCAGTCTGTAGGAGGCGGGTAGTGCTAGCGCGCATCGGCAGCCTCAGTGCGGTCTTAACCGCCCGTCTGATTAGACGATTAGCCTGATCCATTTGTTTCTGAGTGAGGTGGTGATACGGGAGGTGGTAGGCAAGGCGGCTGACCACTAAAGCTTCAATCATTTGCATGGTGTCCTTTTCAGACAGGCCGTGATTGCGTGACGCAATCCGGCGAACCAGTCCTGAGATTTGTTTTATTTGTTTATCGAGGAGGTTCAGTGTAAAACCCGCATCTAGGTTAGATTGGATGTGCAGACCAAGGATCCTGATTCTATGTACCTTAGGCACTTGTTGACCGTGTATGAACAGATGTATGCCTGGGTCGCCTTTGTGGGGTTTAATAGTGAGCAATTCGGACTTTTCTGGCGAGCAGAAGAGCCCCATTATGCGAACATGCCGTTCGATAACGTTGATAGCTGTTTGTAGGACATCTTGGGCCTCCCCAATAGAGCCTTGTGACACCCATAGAGTCATATCATCAGCATACAAAGCGTGGTGCAATTTAGTGATACCTGGGAGCTCTCTGGCGAGTGGGGCCATGGCTACGTTAAATAATAGTGGTGATAGGACTGCTCCCTGGGGTGTGCCCCTGTTTGGAAGGGCAAAGGCGGCCGATGTGAGTGGACCTAATCTAATCTCAGCGGTACGATTTTCCAAAAAAGCTTTGACATAGTGCCAGATCCTACGGCCGCAACCTGTGGTGGCAAGGGTCCTGAGGATATGGTCGTGTCCTACATTGTCAAAGGCCTTTTGTATGTCTAATGCTAGGATGGCTCTGGTGCGGGCTGTCCGTCGTTTGGGATTTAATAAGGTCTCTTTAATATGCAAGAGGACATCCTGCGCCGATAGGTTGGGGCGGAAGCCAAACTGAGTGTTGGGGAAGAAATGCTTAGCTTCTAAGTGCGGTTGTAGTCGCCGGACAATCACATGCTCAAAAAGTTTGCCTACACAACTCGTGAGAGAGATAGGTCGTAAATTCTGAAGCAGTAATGATTTATTCTGTTTCGGAATAAGATTAATCTGGGCGTGTTTCCAATCGCCAGGCAGTGTGCCCTTTCGCCAGTGTTCGTTAAAGAGATCCGTGAGCTCCTGCAAAGATATGTCATCTAAATTTCGGAGGACTTTGTACGTTATCCGGTCGGGCCCTGGTGCAGTGTCCCTGGTAATATAGCCAAGGGCCTGTTTCACCTCCGGCAGTGTGACATCTGAATCCAGGTTTTCGTCTGGATCAGGGGGTGTTAAAGGGGCTGCGTTCGGATGGGTAGGTATGGGCCCCATCTTGGAAGTTGCTTTTTATTTATGAAGTGCCTGCCGTGATTTATCGCTCACGGCCAACGCCACGGATGCCGACGCCGACACCGACGCCGACGACACCGGCTTTTCTGCGACACGAGCTCCTTAACGCTATCGCGTTAAAATCGGGACCACTCGACAAGAAAACGCGACGCAAATGCTCACGGCAAATGCAGCGTTGGCAGCGCTGCTGCACGGCAGCGTGGCTAGCGTAGTGAAAAGTTCGACCGCAGCGCCAGCTCAGTGCATAGGCGCAAAACGCGTCCGCTTTGGGAGGAGCACTTCTGAAACTAAAAATTGGCAGTGGCTTAGCTCGGCTATGCCAGGATATACGTAGCGAAAGTTAAGGTATAGCATGGTTAGCCTTGGTTAATCTTAATTGCAAGTCCAGTAAAGTCTGGTTGTCTAGCTATGTTGCTGTGTTTAGCCAGTCATTCGGCGCGCAGTTCGTCTGTTTCCAGGGCGATTTGTTTCCTCTTCATCTCGCTCTGAAGTCGATTCCAGGCCTCCTCCTGCTTATCAGATTTGTCGCCGTCCATTCTGCCGCCTCAACTATGGTTGCGGCGCACGCGTGCTCTCCTTTTCAATTCTCCGACATGTTAACAGGCAAGCGACGCAGCTGGCGAAGCGAGCGCAGGCGAACGCAGCGACGAGGAATGCGGTGTGACGTGATGTGCCTCGTCGGACTACGGCCACGGCGAAATCGCGAGTTCGCGAGGAGCAAAGCTTTCGCTTTAAAAAGCTTTATAAACGGTGGTAGCAGCAGTCAGAGAAGAATGTTGCTCCGCTCTCTCCTCATCCCCTGGCCTAGCACGCCACAGAAGAGAGCACGCATTCGGGCGGCGTTCCTCGCTCGTGCACGCGAGATTGAACCGCGTTTGCTAGCTCACCCTCACATGCTTTCTCTCATAGGGAACCTCACGGCGACGGTGACGTCAACGGGAGAAATACGCCTGGAATCTCCACATAATTGTTGTCGAAATAAAATGAAATTCACGAATACCATAACAGCAATCACTTGACTGAAGGGTTTCGCTGTTAAGATGGAGAGCCGAGGCGTCGTAGGCGATGCAACGTTACATAGCGACCAACAGGAGCTTTTTCGCCACTGTATGACAGATCCGTTCCGCAAAGGAAGCAATAACCGACCGTCGTTATGTTGTTATGGCGAGGCACGCAATGTGCAGGAATTTACTCGGTTAACTACAACTTCAGATCAAAATCACGAAGCAGTTCTTTGTAGAGCCGACTGCAATGCGTAAAGTATATTCGAGGCACGAGCGCGTAGCTTAGGCTGCCTCGAGAATGAAAACCTAAGGGCCTCTTGCGTCACGATATCTGTCCCATACTACTTTGGCTTTTTGCTGGCTGCAGCCATATGGTCTAAACGGCGTATTTCGACCGAGAATTTGGGCCATGCAGCTGGGCCGGTTTCGCCAAACGGAACTGTCATAACAGTTCTTCAAGAAGGAACCTGTAACTTGCAGAATTGAGTGGAACACGCCGCATTGAAAAGAGGATAAATGCTTCACCGTGACTTTCCATGGGTTGAAAAGAGCTAGAAGGCTCATGTAGCTTGGCTTCAGTTTGCCGTCGCTTAACCCATAAGGCCGAAGAAAAACGTACCAGTTACATTTTGTTGATTTTTCGTGTCAGACGATGTTTTCACACTGTAAATAAATTGCGAAAAATTTGTGAGTGGCGCATTTTTTTAAATGCTACGATAGTGCACCTAATAAAGTAAGGTGGGCCTTTATGGGAGCAAAACGTGATGTAAGTCACGAAATGTATATGCCATGTCTTGAAGCTTCGAAAAACAAAAACAGTTGCAGCGTAGAGTCAACCGAAATTTTGCGCAAGCCCGGATAACCTTCTGGTAGCAAAATTAGCATTTTAGTGGGAAATATTGTTTGTTATAGAGGTGTTCTTACTTTTCAAGTGCCTAACATGACTTCACCAAGTAACAAGGAAGGGCTTTGACGTTGCTTTCAGAGGCGTGCGCAACGCAAATACATTATTGACGCAGATCTGGACGAGATAATTGGCGATGAATACAGCCATTCAAAACTAAAGGATTCACAATTTGGTTCTGTGCTAATTGAAACATTGAAGATACCCGTGACATCTCCTCCAATGGCAGTCAGTTCTTGCATTTCAATCCTGTTGTATGATTGCTAGGCGTCATTTTCTTTAGAATTTTCTGTCATTCCAAGAGGAGGGATCTTCGACTGGTTCACCAATCTGGGTGGCCCTACATATTTGGCGTAACTCATCTCGACTGGCATAAGAATATACACAGCCTTGTGGTCTTCTGTTCCCTCCCAGTCATTTTCCAATTTGTAATAAAAGATGCATGAATCCTCTATCTTTTTAGATATTCTTCATATGATATCCCAATGGTTTCCATTTATCACATTTTAACACTGCTCGATATCTCATTGACTGAGAAGACAAGAGCATCCTCATCTTTGGCGGCAGCAAGAAAGGAACGAGGAGGAATAATAGCAATGCTGATGTCATTCAAGATATATTTCTTTCCTGCAAAAGTCTCCGCAGCTCTTGTAGACAATGAGTGAGTGAGTGAAACAACTTTATTTGGTCCAGTATAGACGCAAGCAAGCTCGACGTCACCTGGCTAGGCCCACTCGGGGACCATGGACCTCGGGGACCTCAGGACTGTCAGGATTTGAGAGGTCTGATCCTGGGCCCTAATTAGCTTCATCATATCCTCTTGGGTGAAAGGAGGACCGGCAGAGGCGCAGCCCCACAGGACATCTTCGAAGTCCGCGTAATCACCACACAGAGGGCACTCCGGGCTTGGGAACTGTTCGGGGTACATTGTGTGCAGCGCCGCGGGGCTCGGGTAAGTGCTTGTTTGTAGAAATCTGAGAGTGACGGCCTGGGCCTTGCACAGCGAGGAGTGCGGCAAAGGCAGGAGTGTTCTTGACAGATAATTATGTTTGCAATTTCGTTGTACGAGCAGAGAGGCTCGGGTCACCCAGGAGAGGACGTGTTACCCAGCGCACGGTCACTCAAGCATCGTGCAGTCGAGTGCGCCTCCTCGTTGGGGTTGATCGAGGCACCCTCAATGGTTCCAAGGTGCGCATGGAACCAGGCCAAAGAGTGATGTTTCATGTCTTTAGCACTTTGAATGACACGTAGGGCCTGGGGAGCCACCATTCCCACCTGAAAGGCCCTAACAGCGCCCTTGGAATCTGAATAAATTGTGTCATTCACACTGTCCGTCAATGCAAGAGCAATAGCAACCTGCTCTGCAACGCTGGAATTAGAAGTGCGGATGGTAGCGCAGCTAAGTATTTTAAGATATCATGTGGTTTTACGTGCCAAAACCACTTTCTGATTATGAGGCACGCCGTAGTGGAGGACTCCGGAAATTTCGACCACCTGGGGTTCTTTAACGTGCACCTAAATCTGAGTACACGGGTGTTTTCGCATTTCGCCCCCATCGAAATACGGCCGCCGTGGCCGGGATTCGATCCCGCGACCTTGTGCTCAGCAGCCTAACACCATAGCCACTGAGCAACCGCGGCGGGTAGCTAAGTATTTTAGTATCACAGTCAATGACCACTGAGGAGAAGGCCTCTTCTTGAACGTACGAAGCGTGTTCGGTCCTTGTTCAAGCGGGCACTGGCGAGCAGCGCTTTACCCCTGGCTCGTCTTTGTCCTTCGTTGTAGGTGGGATGCATATTGCGTGGCATCCGGTGTATGTAAATCTTGGATCTTACGTCGTCGGGCAGTTTCACAGCGCCGAGACTGGTGATCGTGGGGATACGTCCCAGCTTGCCAAGTATGGCTCGGCCCGCTGGGGTACCAGAGAGTCTGACACAAACTGGGAAAATCCTTCAACGATCTCTTCGAACGTGTTGTGAATTCCCAAATTGAGGTCCTTTGTCTGCGTTCCGATGGGAAGGCCGAGGGCAAGCTTGAAGACTCTTCTGATTAGGGCATTGATTTTGTTGCGCTCCGATACGAGTCAGTTGTGCATAGCCCCTGAATAAGCGAGGTGACTTAGCACGAAGACGTGGTTAATTCAGATTAGATTGTCTTCCATGATTCCGCGGTACCTGTTGGCGATCCGTTGGCGCTTTCGGTCTTGGAACAAATGCGTTTGAGGGTGGCTCCATTGGCCCCGTTTGACTCGATAAACATTCCTAGGACCCTGATAGTGTCTACCCGCGGTACTGGGGAGCCCTTACCGGTGATTAACGTAATGTGGCTCTCTGTTGCTGGCTTCCCGGACCGGTGAGAACCGCCTTTGGGCCTCTTCTTGTGGAGCAAGAGCTAGGATTTAGCGGGCGAGCGCCTCAGCCCGGTGAGAATAAGATACCGCTCCGTCACATCGATGGCCTCTTGCAAAGCACCCTCGACCTTACCCTCACATCCGCTGGAGCACGAGACGGTGATGTCATCCGCATAAATCGTGTGGTTATCGTTCGGGATTTTGTTCAAGGCCCTTCACAGGTTGACCAGGGAGATGTTGAACAGCGTCGGGAAGATCACCGGCCCCTGAGGTCTTCCCTTTGGCCCAAGCTGAATTTCGTGGGTCAAGAACTCTTTAATCTTGAGTCTAGTGGACCTCGAGGAAAGGAAGGAGCGCACGAAATTGTACGCCCGTTTCCGACGTTGCACTCTGTCAGGCTCTTGAGAATAAAGCTGTGTGATATGTTGTCAAAAGCCTTTTCCAGATCCAAGCCGAGAATTGCCTTAGTATCGGCAGAGGTAGAGTCAATGATCTGGAGCTTGATCAGTCTCATGGCGTCCTGAGTTGAAAGCCCGGACCGAAAGCCAATCATGATGTGTGTTTAGCATTCGTTAGACTCGAGATGGTCAGTGAGGCGGTTAAGCATGGCGTGCTCGGCCATCTTCCCAACACACGACGTCAGGGAGATGGGCCTTAGACTGTCGATGTTCGGCGCCTTACCTGGCTTGGGTCTGAGTAGTCTTTAGGCTGCTTTCCAGTTCTTGGGAATGAGACCGCTGAACCAGATTTCATTCATCTTGTGTGTAAGAAACTCGATTGAGTCGTCGTCGAGATGCTTGAGCATTTTGTTGGTGATCCCTTCGGGCCCAGGGGCAGATCTGCCGTTGTGGGATGAGAGAACCCGCTTGACCTCAGCCACGGTAAAATCCTCCTCCATAGATGGTATGTCGCGCCCTTCGTACTCGGGAAACTGGGGGAGCACCGGATCATCCGTGGCCGCCAGGTACTTGCGCATGAGCTGCTCCGTGACCGCCTCATATGGAGTCGAGTCGGTGGCCAAATGGACAGCTTTCGCCAAAGCTCTCTTCTGATTGGACTTAGTGTTGCCATCGTGTAGTAGGTGCCTGAGGAGACCCCAGCTTTTACCGTTCTTGAGCTGGCCCTCCACCGAGTTGCACAACTCGTTCCATTGCTGCTTGCATAGCACCTTGCAATGAGCCTCCATCACCTTGTTTATATCGCAAATTTTCTTGCGTAGTCTTCTGTTATGGCGCTGAGTCTTCCATCTCTTGAGCAGTGCGTGCTTGGCTTCCAATAGATGCGCGAGCCTGCTGTCCATCCTGTCCACCTCCAGATCGGTTGTCACCTCCTTCGTGGCTCTAGCCGCATCCTTCTTTATCTCGCCGCACCAAGAGCCTAGGTCCATATCCTTATTAAGGACGAGCTCGGAGTGGTTGGCTCGGAACAAGTCCCAGTGAGTGAACCTAAAGGTCCTCGTTTTGTTACGGGCAGCCTTGATCACCGCTTCGATTATGCAATGATCGCTACCGAGGTCCATGGCTGTGTTGGTCCACTTGACGTTTTCCAGGTTCTTGACGAAGGTAAGATCCGGAGTCAAGAACACCGAGTTCTTTCTCCTGGTTGGAAAGTCTTTATCAGTTACCAGCGTAACATCTTCCTCCGTTGCCGCGTCCCATATGTCTCTACCCTTCTTCGTATTGGTAGAATAGCCCCACGCCTGATGCTGGGCATTAAAATCCCCCATGACGACTAGAAGCTGACAGCCGGCCAAATGCACGGCCTTCTTGAGAATACCAACAGGCCTAGCTCTGTGAACGCTGGGTCTGTAGTAAACATTGAGTATGAAGATACTATTTCTTTTTAAGCGCTGCTTAGGGGGGTCGACAAGGAGTTCGGCCATGACGTACTCAACCGCATTGTCCGCGGGACCACGGTCTCGCTGGAGGCACGTGAACTTTTTACTCACTAGGGTAGCGACCCCCCTTCCTCCTTAAGTGGAAGCCACCTTCAGGAAACCGGGGTGCTTGATGGGTGATGATGTGATCGTCTCTTCCAAGGCGATTACTTGGGGATTGTCCTTTACGCTTTTTAGGTATTGTCGCAGGGTCGCCCGTTTGCTGACGAACCCTGCGCAATTCCACTGCCAAATTGTTATGACGTTAGATCCGTTATCCATGTTTGGGCTTGGGGATGGATTGCGAAAGTGCCGCATTCAGAATGGCACCCTCCGTCGGTGAGGCAATGACGCTGTGCAACTTTGGGACTTGTGATGTAGATGTGCTTGGAAAAGATCCGTGGCTGGTCCCCTCCAGCCTAAGTATTCTAGCGTTGAGGTGACCAGGCCCAGCTGAGGATGCGCGATCATTTCTTGTACATGAGAGAGACCTGTTGGTATGTTGGATAGGGCGTGCTTGAGATAAGACAGGAGTTCTACCATCTCGTCTCCCCTTGAGTCGTCCAGGGAGCGACGCTTCACTGCCACTGTCTTGGGAGGGGCCTCCACCGTGTCCATGGCCGAAGAGCGTGCGGCAGGCTGAGAAGCTGGCTGTGTGAGCGCCAATCTTTGTATTTGCGCCATCTCGGTGGCTAGCCGACTGATTTCCTGCTTGAACAGAGCGTTTTGTTTCCTAAGACTAGCATTGGCACGCCTAAGCTCTTCGAGCTCGTTCGTGAAACGCGGGTCGCGCGAGTCTTGAGAGTTGGACGCCTGCGTTTGGTTGCCACGGGCCCTATCAGCCCACGTTAGAGAGGACTTGCCTTTACCGCCGTTGGGGGTTTTCGATTGTGACCTGTTGGACAAGTCGCTCCCGGTACGGGACTTGGAGCAGCCTCTGGAGCTGGAGCGCGCTGGAGAAGGCGATGTGAGTAGCGATCGAGGTAGAGCGACTTCTGGAGCCCCGTCGGCTTGTAGGGCGGCCTCTCGAGCGCAAGCGTCTTCTGCCCCTAAGGTTCGTGCTGGATGAGGCTTTCTGATCGGAAGTTCGAACGATCGACGGCGTGGGGTGCTGCTCTTGCTGCCTGGCACGCTCGAATCGTCGTCGGCGAACAATGTACGGCGTCTTGAATCTATGCGCGCACTGTTTACCAGCGGTAAGGTGCGGTCCGCCGCAGATCTTGCATTTTAGGGTGCATTGATGCTGCGCATCAGGATTTGGCAGGCTGCATCACCGACAGACGACGTCGCTCAGTGTTGGACAGACATCGGCGTGATGCCCGAGTCTTTCGCAGGCGTGGCATACGTCCACTTGCTTTCGATATAGGGAACATTTCATCAGGAGCGTTCCGTACCTGACAAAATTAGGTACCCGGCGCCCGTCAAAGACGATCATGATGGTCCCAGTCTGAGCGATTCGCTTTGCTGCTAGTGCAAGAGGGTTGTTCTGGTTAACAATCTTTCCATCCACCGTCGCTGGGTCGTCTTGTAACAATATGGCACGTATGACCTCCTTCCACCTGGAGTGCGGGGCTGTCTCGTACGCGCAGAGTTCGTGGATCTTGCCTGAGATTCGGATTTGCTTGATGCGGGCATATCGATCGGCATTCTGCCGTCTGGGAGTGCCGGCCACCATGATGTTTTGCTGTAAGTTAGGGCACAGAGTGTCTTGTGTGAGCTCGTGCTGGCTGACGCCGGAGGCTGCAAATATTGCGTCAGCCACCATGGCCGCTCCAATTTTGGAAATATTCAGCCCACCTCTTGGCCTAATAACGATCTTTGTGTGTTCTTTGGGAAGGACCGGAATTCGGCTTGCCCTAATAATCTTGGTCTTCAGCGCTACGCCGCTAGACTTGTCGCTATGGGGAGCGAAAGGCGTTGGCTGGCATGGCGTTGGGGTTAGCTTCC
This sequence comes from Dermacentor variabilis, assembly GCF_050947875.1. Lineage (NCBI taxonomy): Eukaryota > Metazoa > Arthropoda > Arachnida > Ixodida > Ixodidae > Dermacentor > Dermacentor variabilis. Next base: position 22,557,052 of record NC_134575.1, on the reverse strand, counting down.
CGCGATTTGGCGCCAGCTCTTCTAGCGCCCATGGTTTGCCATCCCTGCTCTTGAGTGACTTCCTCCGGGAGAATATTTTCTCCCTCTACTTGATATTCCATGATGGTAGCGGACGAGTGGCACTGAGCCGCCCCGGAGGCCAAGGCGTGGTCCCCGAAGTGCTCGTTAGATGCCGCCAACGGATGCACAGGAATGTCCGTAAAATGGTGAAAAGTCACTCACTGTGGCAAATTTTGACAAAGTACAGGAAAAAAAGCCATCGTGTGTGCTTCGAGATCAAGCAAACCCCCCTAGCATATTGTTACGAAAGGCCTGCAAGGTTACTGACCTACAAGATTTTCCCAGCCAGCTGCAGCTGCCGAGGGGGCGAGTTTCCCAGAAGCGACCTTGGAAGCCTTCCCAACCTGCTGCGGTGACACGTTTTGTAGGGACGACCATGTGCCGCGTCAACACCCCATCGGCGCTGCTATGACTAAACGCGGTCGGCGGACTAGGTATTGTTAGTGGATTCACCATGGCCGCCACGGCTTGTTAGAAGCGGTGGAATTCCTGGGAGAAGGTGTCTGGCGGCCGTCTCACGGGGCTTAGAAGTCATGGACAGACGCGGTGGCCATTGTCTGCAGGGTCAACACTGGTATGAAGAGGCGCCTGCTCGGGGCAGGACCCGTGTCTCTAAGAACCCTCTCACCTCAGTGTGGTCAGTGAAACCTGTGCGGAAGTGAGTGCGTAAACCCCTCCCCTTCAAAGGTGGGTCGGCTACGATGACTTTTAACGCTCCGTTTGGTCGAACGGCCGTTTTTCCCCCACTTAGGGATCTAGGGAGGATAGAGTGCATTTAAGGAGCCGTTGGTGGCTCCTCAGGGTGGCTCCTCAGTCATTCAGGGTACTCATGTAGATACTGTAAATAAATCCCATATTCCTCGTTTTCGATGAGAAGCAGTCCTTCCCTTCAACAACGTCCTGAGCAGATGAGTTGGACGACGACATGGGCCAGCTGCCATATATTTCATGCCCTACCCCAACCATTACAATACACATAGGCCCAGCGTACTTTACAATGCACACTTGCATTCATTTTCTTGCGACGGTATAAATATATATTGTATATGGGAATGTCATCGAGTCATCATTTACACCCTTCTTTAATAAAACTTACCCCAAAACTTCAGCTTCGGCAAGCGCTTGCTATGCATGGAAAAAAATAAAGAAGCTACATGTAGAGCTGCAGCTGCTATGTTCAGCACTTTTCCAAGTTTGGCGATGAATAGATCAGACACTTCAGAGGCAAAAAAAAAATCTCAAATGCGGTCATCTTCGCGGGGGCCTTCTTCAGCGAAACGGCGTAGCAACGAACACTGGGTGTTTTGTCTGTAAATCTTTACAAATGAATATTATACTGTACATTGAAAAGTACGCTGGATGCTAATTGGTTAAAACAAGTCGATGAAAAACAGCCTAATTTTTAGAAGTAGCTCGACAAGTAAACGGCGCTGTTATTGTCTAGACTGCATGTAGTGTTAGCTCAGTTCTTGTGCTACTTCCAAATGTTACTGGGAGGAAATGCCGACAATTATATATTTTACCATAAAATACGTGTCATGGGCAAACATGTTTTAGCGGGCTAAATCATGGTAAGCGTTGCAGAAGACATACATAGCCAGCTTCTGCTATTTGTTTGTTGCATCATGGTAAGTATGGTCGCTTAACTGAATTGTTCTATCGTATGTTTGCGAGCTTACTGTTTTAATTTTTAAGTGAGCTACCGATGCATGACGTAGAACTGTGAATGCGAAAACTCGTGATGCGCCAAATTGACCTCTGTCGGGTGGGGCTGTAGTGTCCTCTTTGAGAAGTTTAACGTATTTCTTAGCAAGGCACCACCACTCTTCCCTAACGGGTGTGCTTAAAGCTTCTTAACGTGGTCCGATCACGCATGTAGTGCGTCCTAAATGTGTGGGGCGATATTTTGATACAAATGCGCCCCTGGGACAATGGTGCGCTGTGACGTTCCGAGTACATCACATTTAATAAATAAACATTAACAATATTGTCCGAGGGAAGGATTAAAACAGAGAACCTACGAAGTCCTTTTCTTTCTCGTCTTCCTTCCGCGGTTGTTGCGCGTCTACTTCACACCAGAGGGACCTCAACGCAGCAGACCAATGTTTTAATCACTGCAATACGTTGGCGTATCCCATGTGCAAGCCAGACCATTCATGCGCTCAGCGGAATTTATTGCAGTATCAATTATGAACCGTCAGTGTCATATGTCGCCGTCGTCCATAATAACCCATAAAGATACTGATTTGTTTTGTTTAAATACAATTACTGAAGAACATTATACACATTCAAGCTCCAGGTACACTGAAACACTCAAAAAATCGCCCATAGGCGGTTTCTTCACATGAACGTGTTCAGTGGTCATCCCTTTCGGGCCATAGAAGCGCCGTCTCAATTTGTTAGCTAACATCTGGTGGAACTCCTCTCGGTTTCCCTTTATTAGCTAGCCATTAAGGCCGCCCCACATTCAGCGTTTCTACCGGCGTTTTTTGGCGTTGCGTCTCCCGGCGTGGTCGCATGAACGGCGCCAGAGAGGGCGTCCAGCCACACGAGCGGCACGCGGACCAGCGCCAGCGCAGCGTCGCACAATGTGACCAGATTTATTTTACCAGATACCTCCTAAGCTAATTGTGTAATATCAATGAAAAGAGCTGTCATAAGTATTCTTCAATGCAATACTTATGCCTTTTGCATAGTTTTACGCTAAATAAAATATTCAGGGCTGTGTAGAAAAATTACACAAGGCTAAGCTTCAGAAAACTGGCAGCAATATCGGCGTGAACATCACGAGCGGTCGGCGCGTCGGCGTGCGAAGCTGAGCATCGAGGGTTCTTTATTCTATGATAGAGGGGGAAGTAGGTGCTTTTTATTGCTAGACGCCATACGCCACATCACGGAAAGAAGGCAGCAGCTTTTGCTGCTAAAAAAGAAGCTCCTGCTTCTCATTTGGTACACCCGGCAGGACGATGGCGGCGATTTCAATCCACAAAACGTTTTTTTTTAACACGATTCTTGTGTTCCTTGTGTTTGGTCTGCCACAATATCGGCCTTGCTTCTACAATGGCTATGAGAAGCTCGTTATCGATGTTCGCCGGTAGCATGATTGAAGCAACCAAACAAACAGCAATGGCGGCGCGAACTGCGAATCTGCGGAAGTTTCTTGCAAGAGTTGCCAGCAGCGCGGCCACGCCCTGCCATGCGCTGATTGGTCGGCGCTGTCGAGCCGCTTCCGACGGCGGCGGCGAGATCTGGTGTCCCTTGAGCACGACGTTTTGGCTTAGCGCCAGCCTCAGCGTCGACGCCGGGCGACGCCGGGTGACAAAACGCCAGAAAACGCCGGGAAAACGCTGAATGTGGGGCGGCCTTTAGAGCTAAGCGACTCATTGTAACGGGTGGAAGCAAACGTTCCCGCTTCATAAAATTGTGGTAAAATATGAAATGTAACTTAAAACAAAGCTGCAGAATGCAGCTAAGCTGTTTATGGCTATCTTGCCGTGAAATATTCATGTCCATAAGCAAAAACTCAGCGCCCTCCCCTCCCCCCCCCCCCTTTTCGTCGTTCTGAGCCCATGCGTGCCTAGTTACCATCCGCTCTCCCGGGGTGGCAGTTGCGCCGCGCATCTCTACTTTGCGCAGGTGGGAGCTCTCGTCGAAATGTCACGCGTGTCCAGGGTCGCCAGACTTTCGGGAGAAAAAGTAGCCGAAGAATTCTGGAAGGTAGCCAAAAAAGTAGCCAACCGCGGCAAAAGCTTTATTTGGTAGCCAAAAAAGGTAGCCACAGAGCGACGAACCAACAATTGCCACTTCTTGACGAGAAAATAATGACGAAAAACGGCAAAAAAACCTTTAGTTTTCTGGTTCACGGATGGCAAACAAAAATCACAGGACAAAACAAATTTTATCATATATTATTGTCTCATGATTTACTACAATGACCAGCTGACCTTGTTTGATCATTTTGCAGCCCTTTTTCGTGCTTTTACATAGCCGAAGCGGTGCCGCCATCTTTAATACAATACACTCACTGAACGCCGTCCTTGCACCGCCACAATTTTACTTCAAATGTTCCCAAGAGAACTGTATGGAGTCACAAATTTCTTGTGCCCCTGGTACGCAGTCGCATAGTCACAGAGACACTGACACCTGTAAGGTCATGGCTGCGATGACGTGTTTTCGGTTGTTGCAGTCGTTCCTGGCGCCAACAATCATGGTCTTCGAGATTCTCCATAGACGCAGTTAATTATCGCTGATGGTTATATTAAGACACCACCTATTGCTTCCGTCGTACGAAGGACGCAAAGCATTTCCTTCAATATTTGTTAATTCCTGTTACTGAGAGAGCTGTCAGGGCCTGTTGAATTATCAGTCCATGACAGCCCCTGAGCGCACAAAGCGTTGATTTCCGCCAACGAGCGTCGCATATGAGGGATCTCGGGCAGTCCTGCGCAGCCCAGGACGACAAGTCGAAGAGGCCCTCTGACCATATGGCGGCTATGATATATTTTGAACTCCGGAATTTGCATTCGGAGCTTGCAAGACGTAAAAACGTGGCCTTCAAGATCTGAGGTTTGGGCTGTTGTTTCGAGGGCACCGTCAGGGGGAGCGTGATTCGGACACTTCCTATACCAATAACCACCGCCAAAAGTAGCCAGAAAGTAGCCAAGTCGCCAAGCACAATTTGAGGTCGCCAGAAGCTTGTAAAAGATGAGCACAGCATAATTGGAATTCTCCACTCTTTCTGCGGATGCGCGAGTAGCAGTGGTTACGAGAGAGAAATGCGGGGACTTTCGGTCCTTGAGATTTCTCTTCGCCTAGGTACTACGGGGAAGAAATTTGTTAGCTCCGTTTGTCCCTAGCCAAGCTGGCTGCGCAGAATCGACAGAATGCGTGGCCGGCAAGGCGAAAAGACCGTGTCCTAGGTGAGTTTTTTGCTATTTTGTTGCGACGGTAGCATATAAAATTTTTATAGTCGCATGGGATATGTTTGGATGTAAGGTGTCTTTTCGGATGACTTTGGTGGCAGAGCATTCCATCGCGCCGATGCAATTCATTAGTGTCGTTGGGCAAGGTCAGCATCATCATCATCATCATCAGCCTAGTTACGCCCACTGCAGGGCAAAGGCCTCTCCCATACTTCTCCAACTACCCCGGTCATGTACTAATTGTGGCCATGTTGTCCCTGCAAACGTCTTAATGTCATCCGCCCACCTAACTTTCTGCCGCCCCCTGCTACGCATCCCTTCCCTTGGAATCCAGTCCGTAACCCTTAGTGACCATCGGTTATCTTCCCTCCTCATTACATGTCCGGCCCATGCCCATTTCTTTTTCTTGATTTCAACTAAGATGTCGTTTACCCGCGTTTGTTGCCTCACCCAATCTGCTCTTTTCTTATCCCTTAACGTCACACCCATCATTCTTCTTTCCATAGCTCGTTGCGTCGTCCTCAATTTCAGCAGAACCCTTTTCGTAAGCCTCCAGGTTTCTGCCCCATATGTGAGTACTGGTAACACACAGCTGTTATACACTTTCCTTTTGAGGGATAGTGGCAACCTGCTGTTCATGATTTGAGAATGCCTGCCAAACGCACGCCAGCCCATTCTTATTCTTCTGGTTATTTCAGTCTCATGATCCGGATCCGTGGTCACTACCTGGCCTAAGTAGATGTATTCCCTTACCCCTTCCAGTGCTTCGCTACCTATCGTAAACTGCTGTTCTCTGCCGAGCCTGTTAAACATTACTTTAGTTTTCTGCAGATTAATTTTCAGACCCACCCTTCTGCTTTGCCTCTCCAGGTCAGTGAGCATGCATTGCAATTGGTCTCCTGAGTTACTAAGCAAGGCAATATCATCAGCGAATCGCAAGTTGCTAAGGTATTCTCCATCAACTTTTATCCCCAATTCTTCCCACTCCAGGCCTCTGAATACCTCCTGTAAACATGCTGTGAATAGCATTGGAGATATCGTATCTCCCTGTCTGACGCCTTTCTTTATAGGGATTTTGTTGCTTTCTTTGTGGAGGACTAAGGTGGCTATGGAGCCGCTATAGATATCTTCCAGTATCTTTGCATATGGCTCATCTACACCCTGATTCCGTAATGCCTCCATGACTGCTGAGGTTTCGACTGAATCAAACGCTTTCTCGTAATCAATGAAAGCTATATATAAGGGTTGGTTATATTCTGCACATTTCTCTATCACTTGATTGATAGTGTGAATATGGTCTATTGTTGAGTAGCCTTTACGGAATCCTGCCTGGTCCTTTGGTTGACAGAAGTCTAAGGTGTTCCTGATTCTATTTGCGATTACCTTAGTAAATACTTTGTAGGCAACGGACAGTAAGCTGATCGGTCTGTAATTTTTCAAGTCTTTGGCGTCCCCTTTCTTATGGATTAGGATTATGTTAGCGTTCTTCCAAGATTCCGGTACGCTCGAGGTTATGAGGCATTGCGTATACAGGGTGGCCAGTTTCTCTAGAACAATCTGACCACCATCCTTCAACAAATCTGCTGTTACCTGATCCTCCCCAGCTGCCTTCCCCCTTTGCATAGCTCCTAAGGCTTTCTTTACTTCTTCTGGCGTTACCTGTGGGATTTCGAATTCCTCTAGGCTATTTTCTCTTCCACTATCGTCGTTGGTGCCACTGGTACTGTATAAATCTCTATAGAACTCCTCAGCCACTTGAACTATCTCATCCATATTAGTAACGATATTGCCGGCTTTGTCTCTTAACGCACACATCTGATTCTTGCCTATTCCTAGTTTCTTCTTCACTGTTTTTAGGCTTCCTCCGTTCCTGAGAGCCTGTTCAATTCTATCCATATTATAGTTCCTGATGTCCGCTGTCTTACGCTTGTTGATTAACTTAGAAAGTTCTGCGAGTTCTATTCTAGCTGTAGGGTTAGAAGCTTTCATACATTGGCGTTTCTTGATCAGATCTTTCGTCTCCTGCGATAGCTTACTGGTTTCCTGTCTAACGGAGTTACCACCGACTTCTATTGCACACTCCTTAATGGTTCCCATGAGATAGCCGTTCATTGCTTCAACACTAAGGTCCTCTTCCTGAGTTAAAGCCGAATACCTGTTCTGTAGCTTGATCCGGAATTCCTCTAGTTTCCCTCTTACCGCTAACTCATTGATTGGCTTCTTGTGTACCAGTTTCTTCCGTTCCCTCCTGAAGTCTAGGCTAATTCGAGTTCTTACCATCCTATGGTCACTGCAGCGTACGTTGCCGAGCACGTCTACATCTTGTATGATGCCAGGGTTCGCGCAGAGTATGAAGTCGATTTCATTTCTAGTCTCACCATTCGGGCTCCTCCATGTCCACTTTCGACTAACCCGCTTGCGGAAGAAGGTATTCATTATCCTCATATTATTCTGTTCTGCAAACTCTACTAATAATTCTCCTCTGCTATTCCTAAAGCCTATGCCATATTCCCCCACTGACTTGTCTCCAGCCTGCTTCTTGCCTACCCTGGCATTGAAGTCGCCCATCAGTATAGTGTATTTTGTTTTGACTTTACCCATCGCCGATTCCACGTCTTCATAAAAGCTTTCGACTTCCTGGTCATCATGACTGCATGTAGGGGCATAGACTTGTACCACCTTCAATTTGTACCTCTTATTAAGTTTCACAACAAGACCTGCCACCCTCTCGTTAATGCTATAGAATTCCTGTATGTTACCAGCTATTTCCTTATTAATCAGGAATCCGACTCCTAGTTCTCGTCTCTCCGCTAAGCCCCGGTAACACAGTACATGCCCGCTTTTAAGCACTGTATATGCTTCTTTTGTCCTCCTAACCTCACTGAGCCCTATTATATCCCATTTACTACCCTCTAATTCCTCCAATAACACTGCTAGACTCGCCTCACTAGATAGCGTTCTAACGTTAAACGTTGCCAGGTTCAGATTCCAATGGCGGCCTGTCCGGAGCCAGGTATTCTTAGCACCCTCTGCAGCGTTACAGATCTGACCGCCGCCGTGGTCAGTTGCTTCGCGGCTGCTGGGGACTGAGGGCCGGGGTTTGATTGTTGTATTCATATAGGAGGTTGTGGCCAAGTACTGCGCCAGGGTGGCCAATCCTGCTCTGGTGAGAGAGTGCGTTACCGGTTCTGGTCACTGGGATCAGGCCGCACTTCAGGCCTGTTTGTGCAATTTTCTCAACACACGGTTTTTTTTTTCGGTGGAGAATTGCGCGGCACCGGGATGTGAATCACGGTCCTCTTGCACTGGAGACGGATACTCTACCGTCCCCGTAGGAGTTAAATTAAAAATTGAATTATGGTGTTTTGCGTGACAAAAACCACTTTCTGATTATGCACACCGTAGTAGAGGACTCCGAAAATTCGACCACCTGGGGTTCTTTAACGTGCACCTAATTCTAAGTACACGGGTGTTTTCGCATTTCGCCCCCATCGAAATGCGGCCGCCGTGGCCGGGGTCCGATCCCGCGACCTCGTGCTCAGCAGTCTAACACCATGACCACTGAGCAACCACGGCGGGTCCCGCAGGAGTTGTACGCCTCATTTAACCTACAGTGGTGCCCTATTTGATCAGTCAAGGTGGACCAATCTGAGCTCGGTTATACCGCATGGATGGCACTCGGCTAGTGAACCTGGTATTTATGACCTGCACATGTGTGGCGACACATAATTCAGGATATATATTTTTTTTTAGCAGAGTTTCCGTACAGTGATAAAAGGAAGGAAAATACATTAAAAGAAAGAAAAAAAAACGGAAAAAAAGGAACATAACATGTGATTTGAACTCGTGATCCTTCAATGTTGCCCGGAAAGGTAGCTCAGTCGGTTGGTTCGTCAAGCCAACGGTTACTTTCAAGCGCCAAAGCTCCTGCTCCGAGCCTCATACTTATGTGGAAAGGGACTGTTGTTGTCCGCGGCAGTTGGAAGGCATAATTTCTTGGAAAAATGGCCGCCAGAGGAGCAGCGTGAACTCGAGCGGCTTTATAGACTAGGAAAACTGCCTTAAAATATTTAGACTTGAGGGGAAGCTTCGTTAACAAACTATAACACGGCAATCAGCACTCGTACACTCGTATAAGGTCAGCATACCGCACACTAAATTCAGGATATTCGCGGGAACGGAAACAGTTTATGAATTCGAGTGCCGTGCCAATGTGAGTTTGTTGCTTTTTTTTTGCTACGGTAGCATATTAAATTCTGACAGTCGCAGGGGGATATGTTTGGACGTGAGGCATTTTCCCGGATGACTTTAATAACAAAGCATTACGTCGTGCCGATGCATTGTTCATTAGTGTCGTTGAGCATACCACACACTTCAAGGGAATCGCGGGAACGGAAGCAGTTTATGAATTCAAATGCCGTGCCGATGATGATGATGATGATGTGCGGTGTTTTATGGCGCAAGGGCCAGGTTTGACCAACTGGCGTGTCGATGCAATAGTTCTTAATGTAACTGAGCATACAACATACTTGGGAATGGAACATTTTGTACTCTGTACGTGAAAGTACTAAAACTTGCGTCGCCATGCAATCTGAGCCGTAAATCATTGTGAAAGCTTAACAGCCACACTGGCAAATCACTACGCCCTGCGGAAGAATACGGAACAAATGTATGCTAAAAAAATGGTCAGTTTCCTTCCTACATGAGCGTTCCCGTCACGTGCGTGGCTAGTTACCTCTGGCTCCCCGAGGTGGCAGTAGTCATCCCCGCTGGAGCACATTAAAACCAGCAGCGGCCGAGCAAAGTGTTTCATCGAGTATGAGCCATTCATTAGTCGTGCATAGATTTGGCTCTGGCTAAGAACGTGTCCAACCTTGTACCCGAGTGGATCAGTGTGTACCATAACGACCACGAGGCCATCATCGCCACCATTATGAGGCAAAAATAATTACCTTCCGATGAAGACAATAAATGTGGTGCGTACCTATCGTCACGAGATCACCCATTAAGACAATAAACGAGTTCGTACCTTTGCTCGTACCTTTGTGTCTTATGCTAAACAGCAGCAGTGATTGACGAGTCGCCCACCTTCACAGAGTGGAAGGGCTCACGATTTCTTATTCTGTACTGCAATACTGTTCGTGTTCTACCATAATAAGAATATGTGTACATATGTCACCTGTACAGGGTGTCCCAACAATCATGCACTAAGATTTTAAAATATGCAAATGACACGTAGCTCGACAGAACGAAGGTAATATTGTTTGTCGTCGCTTGGAGATCCTCACATATTGTTTTGCATTCCTCCTAAATATATAATTACTCTTAATTAATCAACTTCTCAAATGTTATAATTAGATGAGAAGTGTCATTCACGAAACTGTACAGCAACATGAAAAAGTCCCAACACAGCTATCTGTTGCTCAATACGTCATGAATAAAAGTGTTTTTACAAGCGGGGAAGAAGCGTACGAGCATAGGTAAGGTTCCCTCGAGCGGGGGGGAGGGGGGGGGCGTCGCACGGCAATATATTTTTATGCGACGTACTTTCTGCCACAAAGTAGTTATTAGGCAGTGTATATAATTTTAAATGCATTTTTCGACTTCCATAAGAAGTGGTTGAGGACTCTTTTAAACCTATTCCCACAAGTCGGGGTACCCGCACATTATTTGTTTACGTAAATACCATTCAAGAGGTGATATGCAGGATGTCCCGAGTTTGGCAATGTTCGGGGTGTACACGAGCTCTAGCAACGTCCTCAGATAAATGAGTGACGGGCATCGAAGAAGCCATAAAAGTCAGCCCTCGGCACACCTCCAGTGTTGATGGCTTTATCTATATTTACTCGGGTGTCAACATCACTTGGGCGGTCGCAAGAAAAAGGAGTCACGTAGTCAGACCGAGCGTGTCTTCTTTCATTTGTTCATTGTTCCACGCAGTACATTACCTGTAAAGCAAGTTACAGAAGATTTTCATCGTGTGACGTATTCGAAAGAAAGGGTAGGCGTGAGAATGTGCCACGTCTGGAAGGTTCGCATTTGAAGGCGGATAGAGAGGCAATGTACAAAGGAGGAGACATTTGCTTGTGACGCACGCCAGAAAGGCGTCGGGAGAGGGTCGCGCCGAGCGATGGCTAGCGGGCCAATCACGGTATTGCGATATTGCGTTAAAAACAATAAGAGGCGCTGGCGTGTAACATTGCCCAGTCTTCTGGGTTTGGTACTTGGAAGCGGCATGCGAAAGGTACAGGCGCCCAAATCTTTAACTGGCGCGCGCGAGCGGCGACTTTTCCGTGCGTCAGCGCCGTATGACGGGGCGCGGCTGCAAAGAGTCTGAGGCTAAGTGCATACGGACAAAGCGCGCTCAGCTGGCCCCATCGTCTGCTAAACTGTTTCCAGCCTCGCCCCGTCATACGGCGCTGACGCACGGAAAAGTCGCCGCTCGCGCACGCCAGTTAAAGATTTGGGCGCCTGTACTCTGTTATTGACATACGTGACTTCGTCTCGACATGTTATTGTCTGCTGCTTTTGCGCATTCCACGCTATCCGTGTTCACTGACTACCGCCGAGCAAACTCCGGCGAGCACTGAGGGCATTCTGCATAGTAGCCGGGAGCACGTATTCGAAAAAATGCTTTACTCCAGAATTGTTCATCAAGCGTTTCCAGCCAATCCTGGTGCTCAACATGCCATTACATAAGACGGGCAACCAACCGCAAAGAGCATTGCCGAGAACTAGGCTTTGTGGATGCGGCGCCACGTCTGATACTCGCAACCTGATACCCACTGGGTCGAAGCCGTTTCTCTCCTTCAACTAGAGATGGTACCGCTTATCACAGAATGATGACGCAACGGCGGGAGAAAGTTATTGAAGAGAAGGTATCGGCGTGTGTTTCTAGGATAAGACCAAGAATGTCGCAAGAATCAATTGTAATGTGCGTTGGCGTGCTGTTAAGTTGGGGCTAAAAAAATTAAGACATACATGACCAGTGTTATTTTAAAGCGCAGCTCTTTGGCGTCCGTTCCTGGGTTTCGCGTCGTCGTCGTCGTCGGCGTCGTCGTCGGCCTCGTAACCAGCTCCGCCCCCCTTTCATCCCCCCAGCGCTATCAGCGACCGACTGATACCGCTGGATGCCGCTGACGCCGCTAGAGAGTCAAGATAACGTGACTGCATAGAACACCGTCGCCGCCATGCAGAAAGAGGAGGAAAGGGTCCCCCCCCCCCCTGTTCTTGTGTGGCGGATAGCTGGGGTTGACTCACTATCGCCGTCAGCGGCATCAGTCAGTCGCTGCTATCTCTTCCCTCCTCCCTTTATCGTGTCCGCTTGCTGCGCGCGCTTCTGCCCCCATCGTTTGCCGCTGGGTGTACACGCCGCCCCCCTCCGCTTCCGCTTACTGCTGGTTGCTCTCGACGGCGGCGATGAGCCTCCGCTTCGGCGGCGCGAACGGCAGGGTCTTCTCGGTGGCGGCGCTTAGCCTCTGCTTCCCCCACGGCTGTGACAACCTCGCGAGGCACTTGTATAGATCTCGTCTTTGAGAATCAAGCATTGGTGTACCAAGTCGAACATATATCAGTGTATTTCTCCGACCACAAAGCTTCCTTCATGACTGTCAAGAACTGTTAGTGGAGTCTTTGTTAAAGGAATACGTGTGAAAAATAAAAAAAAATTATGTGATAGCGCATACATGTGTTGCTCGATTTCTTTGCCTCAATCTATCCAAAAGGTGAAACAGCTTATTTGCTGCGCTCAAATTTCGCATTAGGAAGTAACGTAATCGTCGGTAATTTTTTAGTAGCGCGGTGACAGGGTTGGCTAGTTTATCGAAGGAAAGTTAACATCGCTGAAAATTAGGAAATGTATGTTATAATGAGCTGTCTTTAGGCCTGCAAACAAGGATAATAAAGTAAAAAAAAACTTACTTTTAGGAGTCGATAACAAAGTTCAATGATCAAGCCCGGGTATGCTGCATTACAGCATAACCGCAAAATTTCGGGAAGTAGTGGCCTCCCCGGCAATAGTTCCGCGGAGATCTCTAATCCATGATAGGCGATTAGACCATCAAACGATAAGTAAAATTATAGAAGTTGCCAATTTTATAGTTTCAGGACTCCATAAAAACTGGGGTTTAGTCTGCCAAAACCATGATCTGATTACTCGGCACGCAGTAATGGGGTACACCTGACTAGTTTTGACTACATGAAATGCTTTATTTATCCTGCACTTGATTCTAAATACCCGAGCGCTTTCATATTCCGCCTTCATTGGAAGGCAGCTGCCATGGACGGTATTGAACCCGCCACCTCGATCTCAAGAAGGCAATGCTACAGCCACTGGGCTGCCGCGGCGCATGCCCCACGTTACTACAAAGCAGCAAGAACAGCACTAGTTCGTAAATTATGTCCTTGTGCAGATGGTTGTGCTAACGAATATACATCCCATCTGCTTTCCAAATCTCGTTTCACAACAGGTCATTATTATATGTCGAGTGCGTTAAACTGCTGAACTTTTCAATCTTGGTACGCTGTGAAAAAGACGCAGCTTCAAAAGCTGCTTCGAAAAGCAGCAGGTGAAGCGGAACAGCGTTTCATAGCACAGCTTCTTTTGAACAGTAAGTATTCTCCTCATCTTCAAAATTCCGCTAGGCTTCTTTGTGCCACAGTATTCAGCTCAAAATTTATAAGACGGGGATCCCTTGACCTATAGATACATAGCTCAGTAGCTTCCTAGCTTTAATGAATTTAAGTGTACATTCCTCATTTTGCTCATAAAGAATGTTTCTGTGGCGCAAGCGTTGTAGGTTTATCGCTCCATAAGTTACAGACGGTGCAGCGAAAAGTATTCTAATGATGTAGCAAAAAATTACTAACGGTGTGCAAGCAAGAGAAGCGATGTCCCTGTATACATGAAACGATCCTTGACTGGAACGTTGTTCTCCGCTCCTCCGAGATTAGCACAGCACCACCTCTCCACTTAAGGAGACGCTATGCTTGTAAAGAAATGCTGTGGGGTGCAATTGAAGCGCAGTGACTACTTTTGTCTGAGGATGCCGCTGCCAGCTACCTTCTTCAGGCAAGGTCGAGGTGTGCAGAGAAGCAACGTTCCAGAATACGAACGTTAACCTGGATCCAAAGCTTGGCAAGCGCATGTGGTGCTTACCTGCGTGCACTCGTCAATATTAGCTAGGGCATGTAACCAGAGCACCAGCTTTGGGCATCTATTCAGCTGCGACAGGCTTAGATCGTTATGCGTGCATAAGTTTTTTCGTGATGCACTGATGCACTGTTCAATGAAAGCAACAAAATGTCATCTCGCAATTGTGACATTTCTTTCGATATTCAGGGCCTACCAATGTTTAAAAAGAAGCGATTGCATACGAACCGAGATGCTGTTCCTTACTTCACTAAACTATTAGTGCGTTTTTATATGATAACAGAACCTTAATCATTTTGCTTCCAGACAGAATATACCTTTAAGATGAGAAAATTCAAGTTTTGACTACATGAAATGCTTTATTTACCTTATTATGCTTTATTAGTACGCGTCCGTCACCTTTTCTTTTTTGGTATTGACAGCGATCAAGCCTGCTATGAACCCTGTGAATCAACGCATATGCTAGTTCATTCACACTATCCCACTTCGGGCAATTCTATGCCACTGTCTTGTCGAGAAACCTGAGTCTTCTGAATTCCTGGTTGCATATTAAATTGCCGCGTCAGGTGCGTGAACCCACCTGTTATATCGGAAGTCAAAAGTTAGTCTGCCATTTCATTTACAAATAACAAATCAGTAATAAGGGACAGTGTGCCCTGTACCCGTTGTTTGTTTTGGTTTTGTCTTTTTTGTGACATGTGGCTTAAAAAGAAGCCGTATACCACTATTAGGCATGGCCAATTTTCCTCCCTAAATGGTGAATGGGCTCAGAATTAGGCTCTGTGTCCGAGCCTCAGGTTTGTAGAATAGCCTGATAAAAGCTGTCAAAGCGCTGTCAGATAAAATTATGGGACGAGTTTTAAGATTTCAGTTCGTTGATAGGTTGTTGTGGAAGTTGCGCGCTTTTTGTACAGACTGGCAAATACAGAAAGTGGCATGCACAAGATATTACATTTATTAAGGAACGTGTGTTTTTTATGTGTTTGTCCGTATGTATATAAGAACGCTGAAAGTAAAACAAGAAATGCATTGCATTTGTGGAACGTTCTTTTAGTCTTTACTAGCTGTACTTGAGAGGCAAAATATTCAGCAAAGCGTATACTACTTAGCAGCGACTGGCTGCAGTACCTAAATTTATAGGTATGTATAGTTTTCTATTTTCAGAGATTGTTGTCTTTTTTTCAGGCAACGCCATTCCAAACGAGTTTGTCTTGATAACTTGCTAATCTTAAAACAGGACACATGAATCTTTCTACAATTATACTTTCCGTCATCTTCTTTATGAGTAACGAAGCTGCATCAAAGAATAGGAGGGTTATTGTAGAATACACTGGGTGCATAAATATACCCGTAGCTGTAGTGCAAGGTAAGTGTTCACAATAGCGGAATTATGTCCTCTCAAACGCGAAACAAAAAATGTCAGATTTCTGCGGAGATCTCGGCGCTGGAAAAATTTGATGCACTAAATTCAGTTCTACGCATCTCCTAAATGAAACCGTGGTGCTTATGCTTTCAAAATGGATGCCGCCACGATTAAAACGAGAAGTAGTGGCAACGTCCCAGGCCTTTGGTAAAGCTGCCAGCTCCGCTTTCTTAACAACACTATATGTTTATCACTTTGAAACCACCGTCGTTCTCCAATAAAAAGGTCGCCTTGATTACATAATAAAGAATCAATGCTGTCATGTTAACTTATCGATCTCTCTTCAGAACAAAGGAATCATGAAAATATGCACTCCACCTGTTACGTCACACGTGAAAACTGCCGCGAAAGGTCCTAATTTGGAAATTTGGTAGAACAAACTAACACCTGCTTCTAAAAAGGTGCAGATTCGGTATCGTCTGGTGGTTGGCTCGAGTGCTAATTCGAGCATGACAACACTGAAAAAAATTGTCTGTCCTATAGAATTTGTACAGTTTAAGTAGTATATTTTCTTGCAAAAGACTACTTGATGACTATAGCCGACATATATTTTGTGCAGTAGACTTTGCGCAACACACGCTGGCAGTAAAAATTATATTTCAAAGGTCACATTACTCTGAAGCCATCAGAATTGTACACATTATAGAAAACAGCGAGCGATTGTATTTACTAAGTTGAAGAAAAAATGTCATTGGTCGCGGCTACGAATTACGGCCCAACGAAAAGAATTTGGTAGTTATTAAAAATTAATCGATTACATTGCCGTTACTTTCCACTCCAGCTTTATTAACGTTGCACAAATACAGTAGATGAAACGAGCTGACCTGCGACTTTTAATGAGTTCTCCGTAGCCGTTCAAAGGTTGTTTATCTTACAGGGAATTAATTTTCTAAACTTTGTTCAGTATTCTTCCCTTGTCTTTATTTATGACTTCTGCAACAACACTAAAAACCCGCTTCATGTGCATGCTGGGGAGGAGGTCTTTGTAGTAAATTAAGATATTTATTCAAGAAATTGGGGTTACTGAATGGGGTGATGCCAGGGTTTTGGTGCTCTATGGAGCGGTCTGGTTCATTGCGGCTGGAGCTAGGTTAGGTCGCTACCAACAGGGCCAGTGAGAAACTGAAAATTATATTAAGGCATTCTCTGGCACCAGTCTTCAAAGCGGCCATCGCTATCAAGCCATAGAAGTATCGTTCTAATTTGTCAGTCATCATCTGGAAGACCACCTCTCGGCGCCCTTCATTCGTTAGCCTTTTAAACTTACAAAAAAATAACAATGAATGGCAGCTCGTTCACGTCTCCTCAAGAGGTGGCCAAGTCTTTAAAGTTGTTTGATAAAATTTTGCATATTATTCAACTGTAGAAATATTGTTCGCACGTTACAATTACGAATATGGTCACGCAATCTCTTCCGTCATACATCAGTCACTCAGATGACATGTCTAACTGAGATTAGTTGATTCATAGCGAAATATTTAGCGCACGCAAATGACAAGGACACAGTGAAGAGGGACACAGGGGACCCCCTTCACTGTGTCCTTGTCATTTGTGCGCGCTAAATATTTCACTATGAATTCGTAGCAACTCGCCCAACTATCATTTCTGCTTCAGGAGATTAGTTGGTTTCACAAGGAAGACTAGCGGAAACACGTAAACGTTATCAGTCCCGCAACTCTTCCTTAAAAAAAGTTAACAATAATTCGAAACTGAAAAAAACTACTTCAGTACAGTTATGAACAATTTATTTAGTGTTACAGCTTCTTCATTCTAAATGTTGCTGTAGCGGTTGAAAGTTTGAATGAAAGGGTTGTAAGATTATATTTGTAAATGCCACATGTCTTGTCCTCATGTCTCTATAACATTGCGAGAGAAAGTTTGTCGTTCGCCGAGGCAGCTCATCTTATCAAATTGACACAGGCATTCACAGTGCCAGCAGGGGCGCTATTAAGTAAAACAATTCCAATCTGTTTTTATTACTATATCATGACGTCCAACTTACGTAATTGCCGACGAAATTATCGGGCGTTGACTCGCGGCGTTGTTTGAAGAGCCCAATCAAACGCTTTTCCGTTTACAGGAGATCCCTTTTTGTCTTCCTTTCAAAGGGAATAGCATTGCCGACCATGACACTTTCTTCTTATGTAATTGACTGACAAGAGGCGAGAACAAGGCAGTAGTGCAGAGGGCTTTGAGGGGGCCAAGCTAGCATCCATGAAAGAAAACCGGATGAGGAGGGTTGTGCCAGCGTCTTCGATTGGCTCGTTTCCCCTTCCTAGCTTGCGGTGGCTGGTCGAAAGGTACACCGGTGTGCAACGGAATGATATAAATGCCACCTAATACGGATCCTCAGAAAAAATGAATTGCCAGAGCGAAGTCGTATGGGTGTCGAAAGCGCCCGACAACGTTATACTGCCACAGTAAAATGTAAAATTATATTAAAAAATATCATTCTCCCGATCAGCTTAGAGCCGACAGTGCCAGAGCGAATGGCGGGCAGCCGTCTTCTATTGCTTTCGGAACGGGACACTACTGGCTTATTCCGAAAAAAAGCTATTTCAGATATAACAAAGCATCTGTAATGTGTACGCGTCACTTAAACGTAGTGAATTTTAGCGTTTTTCTGACATTGCGTAGCAGACAGGTGAAGTGGGCGCAGCAAGAAAACTTTTGACTAGTAGCGGAGGTCGGACGGCGAAAGCGGCGTAGAATAGGAAATAAATATTTTTCTTTTGTTCGGCCTAACGCAGAATCAATGTATACACGTCATAGCAGATGGGCTTCTCGCGGTTTTCGTGACGTCGCACGGCAGGCAGATAAAGTGTGGGTGGCCTGAAAGTTTTTTGACGAATTGTGGAGGGCTGATTGCAGAAATGGTATAGGAACATTCAGATTTTCAATGTTATCGAGTCCCAGATTCTTTTTACATGTCACATGCCTCAAAGGACTGAAAAATAAAACTTGTTTTGCCATACGCGCGTCGCATAGCGGAGTCGTGGCAGGATGCATGGCAGTAAGACCTAAGAGTTTCAAGAACATGCGTCATTGCTATCTTGTGATACATTGTTGCACGAGTTGATGAGAGCGGCTTGTCTAAATGTACAGTTAGATAATGAGATTTCCAACAAGTATATGCTTGTGTGCATAAAAACAATCCGTTCAAAAGAAATCACCATTCTTTAATATTACCTAGTGTGCTATATATGTGGTATATATGTTTGTCTATACGGCTCAATATTTGGCTCCATATGGGGATATGTGCGCATCTAAGTGGTAGGGTCTCCGCATGGCATGCTATGAAAGTATATTAGAATTATTCGCACTTGTAGGCTGTCCCCAGCTAGCATTAGCCAATTTTTATGTATATAACGAAACACTATAGGAAGAAGCGACCAAATGCATGTCGCTGGCTAATGTATAGAGCAAGTGACCCTATTTCACGTGTTCTCCTGAAGTGCATTATTAGTCAAGAATTAGTAACCAAATTCGCGAGCCTAACCTTAAGGCAAAACTTCCCACGAGGAAGTTGTAGAGAGCTCTCTAAAGATCTATTTCAGCCCCTTAAAAATTACGATTTCTTACTTACTCATACGTATGCGCTTCAATGAAAGCCGACTGAATGAGAAAATGAAAACTAGTTACCTGCCCGTTTGCGCGTCTCGATTGGACTGCTACTCAACGTTCCACGTGTGAAGAACAGTGCCCTTAGCCGGCCTTAAAAGTGACAGGGCACTGACGCAGGCGTTGACCGCTCTATGAAGCCCAGTGACATATTTCAGTATGCCGACAGCTAGATGGCTGCATCACTCCCATCGTCAGTTGTTAGGCGGCAGCTCAGCAGAATAAATACGATGTTCGTTAATAGACGGCGTGTTTGAGGGCACTGCAACTGCAATCCACAAGCGAGCATGCCAGCTTCTTTTCTTCAAAAATAGTGGGCTATATTTAGGAAACAGAAAAAAATGAAAGAAAAAAATGATTACATAACAAGTAGGAAGCTAGAAACTAAAGAACAAGATGTTTCACATAAAGCTATAGAGCCTTAATACTGGAAGTTTGGCAATAAATTTTGTACTGGTCTTATTGGTAAATAATTTCAGTATAGATTACTAAACAAATCGAACATAACACAGCTTAGTGCAGCTGCTAAAAAAGAGTGTACAGCTTTAAATAGACGTATTTCTCATAATGGTACTACCGAATGTATGCGCCGGTGTCATGGCTGACTTATTTTTTTGCCCCAAGCTCTCTCGTTCCTTAGGCGGCTATGAGCAACAACCTGTTTGTCCGAATGGACTTGATGAGACACTAATCCAGAGCCATGAAAACTTGAGAATTTTTCCCATTTTCGGTGTCTAGAAAATAGTGCTATGTCACAGGACAAAAATTTGCCAAAAAATGGCCGCATTCACAAGTGACATACCACCATCAATTTTTTATTTGCTTGTAATTATGAAGCGAAAGGACTCTTTTTTTCAGACAGCGTGGAGTTTGATTATAGATTTAGTCATTGGTGCTACAAATCAGTGCACCAAAACGGCTTCCTCCGCCCTGATTTCTAAAGAAAAAAAAATATCCACGTTTACCCAGGAGCATGCATGGTCAGCAACGAACTTAAAATGCCAGATGGTCACACAGTGGAGACATCTCAATTTTGCAGGAGGGTGACATGCAACGCGACAGCTGGATACCTGATTGAAGAGCAGTAAGTACGAGCATTTCTTGGCAATTCCGTGCATTGTACTGCCGTATCTGGGCATGTCTCTATACTGGAAAAACCCAACTAAGAGCAACAAATAAAAGGGGAAAATAATAACGACGGGACGCTTCACATATGTTCGCGCCTTAGGAAACACTCAGCTCTCTTGTAAGTGAGCACAATGGTGAATAGATTCAGGCAATGCCGTAACAATATCCTATAGTACACCAGACAGTCTTTATCTATAAACTTGAACAAGCGGGCCTCGCTATGTCTCAGTGAAAACCTATATTACATTTAACCGATTTCCGAAACAGTAAAGCACTGTCAATTGTCGCGGATCATTTCTTGTTAACAGTGTAGGTCTCGTGTCACGTGCCCAACAGTTAGGTGCATTTTGCACATTGTTCCCATCGGATATAACCGGACATCCTTACTTTGCTATCGATCAGCTTTGCGGTGCAGCTGAGTTTGCTGTTCTTGTCAACGCCAAACCTGCAGCTCTTCTCATAGCCAATTGTTAACAGCAACAACCGATTCACAGTTCAACTAAACTTCGCCAATTTAAGTGAACACCAATCAACCAAGCGTGCTAAACTTGTTGTGCGCTTTAACAAAAAAAAATATGCTTGATTAACAACAGCCACTGTTATAACTCTCCACACGCTGCCTGTCGAAGTTACCTCTTTGCTTGGTACTGAGAAAATAAAAGTTTATAACCTCAGTAATATGGAACATTTTTTGTAGAAACAACAGCGGCACTTAGGTACATGACTAAATTGATTGCCACTCCTGAGAACAATTTAGAAAACGTACTTTTCTTTACCAACAGCAGGTCAAAGATGTCGTAAGAAATATTATGGTTGTCGAACCTGCTGTATTTCTTAAATAAACCAGCTAGTCGATCAAACCTTGTAATCGCGCTTTAAATATTTAGGTGCTGCACTAAAAATGTGTTTCAGTCTTATCAAAATCACAAAACTAAATTGGTGGAAAAAATTACAGCGCTGCTACTGCGAAATCGACTTTCAATTCGTGCGGTAAACTCTCACATTCTGTTGTGGGGTTTTACACAAAAATATGGCACAAAAAACCCAACAAGCCAAATTACTATTTTAACTGCTACTATAGAGAAGTAACAGCTTTGTGACTGCTATTTCTCAACAGTTGTCTCTACATACCGATCAGTTTCTGGCAGTTAAACTACCTTGATCCGGGAACGTCTTATTCAATTGTAGCTATCGCAATGACGAATTAGCTTGTTCAAACTTGTATGCACTCCGCGTCTTCCTCTTTTTGACGAATGCCAAAACAGGAAGACTAGCTTCGAAAATTGTGAGCCACTGGTCAAGAGTCTGCGAGCGTTTCCTACTGTGTATAAGAATTTGTGGCGCGCAGGGGGAAGAAATCTTTGCGGGAACATCTTGACACATGGCTCGATAAGCTCTGATGTAAGGACGTTCGTATGCATTGCGCAGCAGCGCGACTTGCCACGAAAGTAAATTCGCTCGTTCACAGCAAAATCTGCCCGACCGATTAGTTCTCAGTTAACGGCTGCAAAGATCGCACATCGCAGATGAATATTCGATAAAATAGAACGGACAAGCAGGCTGTCTTTTTGGCGAAGCAAGAAACTTTCGCTTCGTCACGTAAAACGCGCCAGGCTGCGGTGCAGACGACGACCGTAAACGCGTGCTTGCAGTGCTTTTTGCATCTCCACATGGATCTTTCGATTAGTCTCCGCTCCTCACGAAGCTTCAAGCGGCTTGCAATGTATAACCAAGGACAGGCAAGCACAGTGCTATCTAACCTTAGGACCTTGTCGGCGCAGCACGTATTCAAACATCTTCAGCAAAGCTAAATTATCAGTTGTCTTTATACCTTAATAAAACTGGCAGCAGACGGCGAGATATAAGAAAGCGTTATTTTCGCCAGTGGCTTATCTAGCTGTCACAAAGTGCGTGCAGACGTCCCTCTCGACATGGCCGCGATTATCGACATAGCCGCAGCGCCACTTACACGACGGTAGGGAGGAAAAGCTGCCCATTGTTCGTGTACTTGCCGGACCGGTTGTTCACGTGGGTCGCCAGGGCGTGAAGAGGGTCTAGGTAGCCTCGGCGAGCAAGGAGAGTGTCTTGGAAGACGGAACGGCGTGGTCGGGCACCGACAGGCAGCTGGGGATGCAGTCGGCAGGCTGAAAGCCCCAGGCTGAAGTCTTCGGCGGCTAATCAAAAGACGGTGCAAGTCCGTCACGACTCTCGGCAGCGAGATAACGGCAGCCCGACGCTTCTTCAGATCGGCATCTCGGCGAGCACACCACAGACAAACCCGCTCTCAGAACTTACCGCCGGACCCTTTCTTGTAATCGCGTTTCATCTTTCATTTAATTCTTCATTGCGTGTTAGTTTTTGTATGTTGTGTCACTGTAGTGTCTGCTGCGTTTATTGTAGCATGTATTTTTCATTTCTGGAAGGTATCTTTTTTATAATTTGGGGATTGTTGTGAATTCCCACTTGGTCGCCTTTCTGTTGCGTCAGAGTTTGTGTTGTGTGTGACCCGCACGCCTTCCGCGAAGTTTTGCACCGTCTGCTTGTAGTTTGCTTATTTTTTTATCATGTCGCTCCCATTATTTTATTTTGTTAAGCTGAGTGTGCTTTCGCGCCGCCTCCCTTCTCGTGCCTCTGGTCCATGGTCGATGAGGCGTGGATCTTGTCGCCAGTCAGCAGTCGAGCCATCCGTAAATGCACGCGAGGCGGGTTTGTTGTCGCCCAATCCCCTCCCTTTCATCATCATCATCATCATCATCAGCCTGGTTACGCCCACTGCAGGGCAAAGGCCTCTCCCATACTTCTCCAACAACCCCGGTCATGTACTAATTGTGGCCATGCCGTCCCTGCAAACTTCTTAATCTCATCCGCCCACCTAACTTTCTGCCGCCCCCTGCTACGCTTCCCTTCCCTTGGGATCCAGTCCGTAACCCTTAATGACCATCGGTTATCTTCCCTCCTCATTACATGTCCTGCCCATGCCCATTTCTTTTTCTTGATTTCAACTAAGATGTCATTAACTCGCGTTTGTTCCCTCACCCAATCTGCTCTTTTCTTATCCCTTAACGTTACACCTATCATTCTTCTTTCCATAGCTCGTTGTGTCGTCCTCAATTTGAGTAGAACCCTTTTCGTAAGCCTCCAGGTTTCTGCCCCGTAGGTGAGTACTGGTAAGACACAGCTATTATATACTTTTCTCTTGAGGGATAACGGCAACCTGCTGTTCATGATTTGGGAATGCCTGCCAAACGCACTCCAGCCCATTCTTATTCTTCTGATTATTTCCGTCTCTTGATCCGGATCCGCCGTCACTACCTGCCCTAAGTAGATGTATTCCCTTACGACTTCCAGTGCCTCGCTGCCTATTGTAAATTGCTGCTCTCTCCCGAGACTGTCAAGCATTACTTTAGTTTTCTGCATATTAATTTTTAGACCTACTCTTCTGCTTTGCCTCTCCAGGTCAGTGAGCATGCATTGCAATTGGTCCCCTGAGTTACTAAGCAAGGCAATATCATCAGCGAATCGCAAGTTACTAAGGTATTCTCCATTAACTTTTATCCCCAATTCTTCCCAATCCAGGTCTCTGAATACCTCCTGTAAACACGCAGTGAATAGCATTGGAGATATCGTATCTCCCTGCCTGACGCCTTTCTTTATTGGGATTTTGTTGCTTGCTTTATGGAGGACTACGGTGGCTGTGGAGCCGCTATAGATATCTTCCAGTATTTTTACATATGGCTCATCTACACCCTGATTCCGTAATGCCTCCATGACTGCTGAGGTTTCGACTGAATCAAACGCTTTCTCGTAATCAATGAAAGCTATATATAAGGGTTGGTTATATTCTGCACATTTCTCTATCACTTGATTGATAGTGTGAATATGGTCTATTGTTGAGTAGCCTTTACGGAATCCTGCCTGGTCCTTTGGTTGACAGAAGTCTAAGGTGTTCCTGATTCTATTTGCAATTACCTTAGTAAATACTTTGTAGGCCCCCTCCCTTTAGGATAGTGCAAATAAGTATACGTCAATCTTTAAGACTAGCACTCGGCCGACCTAGGAGCTGCTGTCGATAGGCAGCTTCATTGTATTCACACACTATACGGACAAATATACCGCGCCCGGAAAACTCCTCCTTTCGTCTTATAGCCGTTTCAATAATGTTAGCGGCTATTTCCTATGCAACGACTGCATAAAGAGCGTGCTTACCTTTCATTTTTCTTGGAAGCGGCAGAAAGTGACCGTGCTATCCCTCCCCGTATTTGCCCAACATAGAGCTGCGTAGGACGCCCTATGGTTTTCTTATGTTTTGCCTTCTTTGCTGGAACCACTCTTTGATACAGAAACAATGTCTTCCAGGGCCAAGCATACGGCCAAGACATGTATGTGGGCAAATTAAGAAAGCCAGGAGCCGACGAACAAAATGACAGCCGAAGCGATAAACGCGAAGTCACTTCGACAAAATACATGTAACCCAATAATGAAAATACGAGGAGACACATTTTTTTCTACAAGAAATCCCGCAATTTCACTTTCCTGATTCATAGGTGACAAATGTAGAGCCAGATATGCAAAATTATCTAATTTTCCGTCGCCGACCAGAAACATGGTCGCAGTGTTTACCAGATACCGAAACTAGCCCCGCCGTGCACCCAGTAGTTGTACGGTCACGTGAACCGGTTCTCCTGATTCAGCAAGAAGCCCACCCACCCGAACAGCGGGAAAGAAGGCACCAAAAGCTTCGCTTTGTTGGAGAAATTAAGCTCTGGAAGGCGCAAATTTGTTAGACTGTGAGTATCTATATACTATGTGTTTGTTTCACCGCATAATCCAGTAGAGATGAGAGCCGCAATCCTGCACAGCTGTACGGCTAGAAATGAGATTATTTCGAGGCAGATTTCCTATCTCAGTGCTGTCCGATGTGTGAGCTATCAAGAAAAGTTGCAGTGGCCCACACAGCCGTGGCAGCAGCACCCGATAGGAGCAGAACCCAGCAGCAGCAGTCATGGTTGGCATAGATCCGGAGGAGGTTAGCCTAGAATATTTCGCTTTATTAAACCCCCGGACACTCATCTTTGTATACATTAACCTTTGCATACTCAATGCGGTTACGTACGTTCCATTTATGCACAAATTATTTTTGCAAACACGAACTTTTCTTAAGGCACCACTATGGGGGGGGGGGGGGTGTAGCCGGATCTTTGCCGTAATGCACTACAATCGTAAGTGGTTTACTGAGCAACAACATATTATTACTTAATTTGTAGCGATGAGGACTCATTAGATAAGTAAAAAATAATATTATCCGGCTAATTTAGATGTCTCTGTGCATTGTCCTTCTCCTGGGAATCAAATTATGCAGCTTCGACAAATCTTGATACTCCTTAATTCTTGAATGAAGGGCCTATACATAGCGAAATTTAGTTAAAGAACACATAAAGTCACTGAAACCTAAATATTTTGGTGCATTTTTTCCAGCTGCACTGTCCCAAGGAATTACGACCCCGAGAGCCTACACCTCGAAAATAGAGGCGGAGGATTCCCGTATTGTTGCCCATGGTTCTCGAAAAAGGCGAACCGGATAAAGCGAAATTAATTCCTTCTTGTACTCTGTTATATGATGGACACAACAGAAGCTAACAATGTTTTTGTTATTCTTTCACTTTTTCAAATGTAAACTCCGACACATCGCGAAATAAAAGGAACATCTTTTACACTAAACGATTACAAAAACGTTAAGCAATATATTATCCTTAATTTCTATAAGCGCGAATGAAAAGCGACACATATCTGGATAGTACATGGATGTGACTGAATTCGCACATTATTTTGATTAGAACCCGAGCTTTTTAGTTTTCCTTCCTAAAATGTGAGGGAGGTTCTTAGCCCGAGAAGAGAGGTTTCAAAGCTTAGGCAAATACTTCACATGCACCTGTGCCACCGCAAATCACAGTTTTGTACAGTGGGCTCTCGAAACGTGGTGATTCTTAGTGATCACAAGGCTTTAGATTTTATCGGCAAATATTAATTTTTTTCCTCGTCCGTATTTCTGTCTTTATCACTGGCAGACACTGACATTGTAATGCGTACAAGTTGTACATCAGACACGGAGAAACATGTACTGAAACATTTACATTGACCTAATGTTTTAAAAAAGGAGCGTTCATCCTAAGGCGCACATGAATTGGGTAAAGCATAACTAAATGTTTTGTTTATTCTCGGTTAATATTGGATGGCTAGCCGCTATTTTTCAAGCTGAGGAACCTGTCACGTTGGCTTTCACGTTCCCTGAAGAATTCAATTCACTTTCTATGCCGGACGACATACAAAATGTTGACAGCAATGAAAACGCGAGAATGGCCTTGAGTCCCACGCTTAAGGGTCATTGAAATCGTAAATATTTATTTCAAGCAGATTTCACACCACGCAGCAAACTGTTGTTTACAGTTACACACCTACGCACTTGCTATGCTTAGTTGTAAGGTCTCTTTCGCGGAAACGGTAAACAAAGCACTACATCTCACGTAACTGCTTATATGTTAAAAACTCGCACGTTGATCAGCAGTCGACGAATAGAACGTTCCGCCGATCCACAATTGTTAAACATCATTTATAGCAAGGCTTGTTTCAGCTGACCGATAACAAGAGCATCTTTTCTACCGAAGTCAAGGTGGGGGATGACGGGCACTCAGTGTGCCGTTGTGTCCTGAAAGCTGCATTTTCTGAAGTGTTTCGAGTTGAACTGTTTTACCGCTGTCTGGTCCTGAGCAGATGGCATGCCTCCAGTCTGCAAGTAGCCATGATCAATCTCTGAGCACAGCGAACGCGAAGAAGTGCTCGAAGTACAAAGCTCCACGTGAAGAGAGCTGAAAGGATTGTCTCCAGCTCAGAATATATCACAATGCTAAAGAAAAGAGCAAGCAAAGTTTGACGCCAGAGAGGTGGCAACGTCAGCGGGCACGCCAACGAAGAGGTCGTATCGTCAACGCGAGCTAACTCAAAATCGAGATCAGACCCTCCTGGATCCAACTGAACCAGCCCAGCTGGATAAGCTTGAAAAAGCTTAAAAAATCTCGCCCCAAATGCGAGCTTGCTCGATAGATGTCGTCGAAAAGGGCAGAAAGATAGAGATATGATAGTCTTATGGCAAATACAGGAGGTAAAGGTCGTGTGTTTATTTGGCGAATAAATCGCAGTGAACATTCGCTCAATAATTAAATTACCAAACGTGGTCGCAAGCGTGCTCAGGTAAACGTGACGAATCTCACTAAAATAATTCGAATAGTCGCGGTCACAATTCTCACATTATAAAGAATACCGGCAGAGGGAAGCGAAGGCTCCTTGCTGAATTCAGCTTAAATTCGTCTTAGAAATTTAAGATTGCGCCACATTCAACACTAATCGCCCGAATACACAGCACATATGAAGCTACCACCCGACACAGTCGACCCCGCCTTCGCATCCTCCGTCAATTACCCTCTAAGGAATGGCGCGAGCTCCGCCTATTCGTTCAGCCGCGTGGACATTCATGTGCAGCACCACCTCAGCTAGAATAGGAAGACGCGAGCTTTCCTTCTTTAGCGTGCCCTTGATCATTTGGCCTTCAACAAGGTATCATGAAGTTATGGATTGAAGTGCACCGGTCTTGTGGTTTCTTGGAGCCGTTTATACGCTACGCGCGGCGTGATCTTATCACACATGGACTTGATATGGGACATCGTGGTGATGGCGGCGACGATGAAAATTTGTCTATACTATTATTACTCTCACGTACATTCACGCGTGCCTCCTCTCCCCGATGCTTCACGGCTAAATTCGTCGGGTACGTTGCCCACTCTGCAACGTACCCGACGAATTGGCACACTTGGTCCTGGAATGCCCGTGTCAGGAAGTCAGTGAAATGCAACCGGAAACGGATCCGAAACGAGCACAACAAGCAAATCAAGACCACCTATTCGAAACGTAGGAGGCCAAGCCCGCCCTCAGGGACCTGGAAGACCAACGACAACTGGTTGCCAGGGCAAAGAGGGCGCTCGAAGCCGAGGGTTCCTTGACTAAGGAGCCTTCCCTTCTCAGGGTGATACAGGGCTCGCTGGGGACGCTATTTCTAACAGTAAACGTTTCTCTCTCTCTCTCTTATTACAATTGCATGAAATGCGTTGCGCAACTATCAAGCTCTGGGTCTGTGCACACGTGAACGTGCACCCTTCTGGAGATCCACAGGTACGACCAGTATTTGTCGAAGATGGATAATTAAGCCAGTGCGAGGTAAATGTATCTGGTGACGACACTTTCATAGAAGACCATGCGTTCAAAACATGGCGGTTGATGGGGCTTAGCACCATCTGTTACACGAGGTAGCACTTCCGATGGAATAAAAAATAAAGTGACGCCATATCCGTTAAAAACTTAAGTGATGTCATTTTTGTTCTCAAAGATGCGGAACATGTTTTGTGGGTCTGCAATTAAAGCTGTATATTCAAACGCCTCACAATTCGACTCGACGACCTTTTCGAGCCCTCAGCACGGGAAGCGGTGCAGCAAAAGGTCAGCTTACAGATGTCGAAAACACATGTCTGCATGATTATCGTTTCTTTGCGGGCCGACGAAAGCTTTGGGTGTAGAGTGCTGGTTGCATCGTTCGACGCTAAGTCCGTTGGCCAGCCAAGCCGCAAGAAAACAGATAGTATCTTGTGGTCGTGAATCACTACGTTTGATTGAAGGTAATAGGTAATCTATGTAATAGGTAAAAGGTCGGGATACCTTTGAATGTAAGAAGACAGTTACCTTCGGGTTCCAGTTACTCATGGTCTAAATGGTGTGCCCGGTGGATGAGTGGTTGGTCCGACGTTCTCGCGGCTTCATTGTCTACTAGGCCCTGGTAGCTCGAAGTCCAGACTAGGCAAAGGGGGGTAGGATCAATTCCCCTGTTGCTATAGTTCTGCAACATTCGTTCAGCTAGCGGATGACCCAACCAAGTTCATAATTTCGACAAGCCCCACACGAGCCGGTTAGGATATATTTAGACAGGGGGTCAGTGGCAGCTAGGGCAATCGCTACTTTCTCTGCATATGTTGAGCCCGAGGCTTTGAAAGTGAGCCCATCTACTGTTCCTTGTGGATGTTGTGGATGACCGCTGCCGTATACAACCCCCCGCGGCATGGACCGACCACATCCACGTAGAAGACTCCGTGTTTATTACCATAGTGGCGTTGCAAGGCGTCTGCCCTCGCCTAGTGACGACCACTGTGGTCTTCCCTATCCATCTTTGTGGGGAGGTGTCGAACTCTCATTGCGCGTCTCCAGAGTTCGGGCACTCGGACCCGCTCCTAAACGTGAAAGCCGCCTTTTAAGTGGAGCCGTTCCAGCAAATGCCGTCCCGACTTTGTCTGAGCTAGACGTATGTATTGGCTGGTAGGGTGGGCTTCATTGAGCTCCTGAAATGTGTTCACTACTCCCGAAGTGAGAAGTCGCGCGTTCGAAGTTGCGACAGGGAGGTCAAGGGCCCTTCAGCACAATGTGTTGGCGGGCTAGTTTATGCGGATCCATAAATACTTCGTTTAGCGCAAAACAACGGACACAAGAAAAGGCGACAGGACAAGGCGCTACTCTCAACTGAGTTGAGAAAACAGGACAAGGCGCTACTCTCAACTGAGTTGAGAGTAGCGCCTTGTCCTGTCGCCTTTTCTTGTGTCCGTTGTTTTGCGCTAAACGAAGTATTTATGATCAAGGGCCCTCTTCATCATTATGTGGAGGATAACCTCGAGTTTAGCTTTATGATGCTTCCGCAGATGAAGATAGGGGACCGAATATAGAATTAGGCTGGTTACGAAAGCATGAGCTTGCCGTTCAGCGTCCCTGTCTCCTAATCCCCCTCTCTTGTTGGAGAAACGCCGGACCATTTGGCCGACTTGATCCCCAATCTTGCGGAGCTTTTCTAGTGCTTTGTCGAGTCTTCTTTGATGGTAAATAAAGAGTCTGAGAATTCGGAGCTCCTTGGACTCGTGTATGGGACGACTAGCCAAAGAGAGACGTATTCGAGTAGTGTCCTTAGGTAATGGTCTAAGGTGCACAAATATTGATTTATTTGGGGCACACTGGAGTCCACAGCACTCTGCGCAGAGATCCACTATGTGGGCGGCTGCTTGCAGGCTTTCCTCCATATGGCCTATGTTTCCTTGTGTCGCCCAAATGGTGACATTGTCGGCGCACAGCGGATACCGCACTCCTTCAATACCATTTAGCTGGGCCGGGAGATGCACCATCGCAATGTTAAATAGTAGCGAGGAAAGCACGACGCCTTGTTGAGTCCTCCTAGAACCCATTTCGTAAGGTCCATATCCATTGTCTTGAATTCTGACGAGTGTGGCTGGATCCCTCCAGAAAACCTTGATATACTCGAATGTGTTTGTGCCACAGTGTGTCTCACTGAGGTGTTCTAAGATAGTTCTGTATTTAATGTTGTCGAAACCTCCCTTTAGATCTAAGGCCAGGACGACTTTTTCGGTGTGAGGGTGCTCCGTTGACTTTAGTATGTCATGACGGAGTTGTAATAATATGTCTTGGGCCGACTTGTGTGCGAGGAAGCCGTACATGGTGTCTGCAAAAGTGCTACGCTTTTCCAAATATTCTGAGAGCCTATCTCCCACCATCGTCTCCATTAGTTTGCCCACACACGATGTGAGCGAGATAGGTCTTAGGTTGTCCGTATTAATTTCCTTTCCTGTTTTAGGAATGAAACTGACAAGGGATGTTTTCTAATCGAGGGGGATGGGAGTGTCGCCTTTCCATATGGCAATAATGTAGTCGAGAAAGGGTTCATACGTGTAATCCAGGAGATTGGCCAGCAGTTTCACTGTGACCTTGTCTCGAGGGGGTGCAGTGCCTCTATTAATTTCGGCTAAGGCTGCCTTGAGGTTGTAGAGTTTGAACGGCTGATCCATCTCTGGGTTATCTCTGCCTGCATAGAGATATTCCTGACCTCGAAGGTCCTGTTTGGTGCGGAGAAACTTTTCCCTTAAGGTCTCTGCCAGCTTTGTTGTTGTGCCCTGGGAATTGTGTAAAGCGCTTTGTCGGTGTTTCTGTGTTTCTCCTCGCGATTGAGCGGGATCAATCAAGCTGCGGAAGAGCTTCCATGTATTCTTCCCCGACATCTGTCTGGCTGCCATGTTGCAGTGATCTACCCAGCTGGAATCAGCTAATTGAGAGGCTTACTGGATAGCCTGGTGGGTCAGGTCTGTTATACGTCTATTCAGCCTTTTGTGGCGTTTTTTCGTTTCTTTTTGTGAGACTGGGGCGAGTTTCCCAGAGATGGAGTAAATGATTATCCACCGCTGGACAGTCCGCCGCAATCTGCATGCATGTCACGTGTTTCTTGAGTCGGCTAAGTGCCTTCCAATCTATTGCGCATGAAAAGTTGCATCTATAGCATGAGGGTTTGAGGCCACAAATGCTAGAACATCAGCGGCTAGAACTCAAAAATGGAGTCCTACGCTGATGTTTATTGAATCTGCCGGTTTACCTCAGATTTTCATCATTTTTGATGATAGTCGCCGCGTTTGGTCTACCGCCACACTTCCATGACCGATATATATTTGCGCCTTCCTCTTGCCGTCATTTGCAGCTCCCAAGGCAAGGATCATTTCTACCTTCTGCTCGTTATATAAAGACATGGTGCCTGGGACGAAACAAAATGCACCTTAAACATTTGCATTGACGTTGTCAATTCGCTTTTGTGGTGGTAGGTTTTGTCGCAAAAAAAAAAATATCTGTGCACTTCACCTACGCTTAGACAACAGCTATCTCAGCTTGTTTGCAACTAATACCAAACGCGACGTGTTACTTTGGCCGGGTGTGAATGATAAGGCACTAGCTCGATCACGGTATTTTTTATTTATTTCCTTTATTTTGTTCTGGATAACTGAGAAGGAGCCTATTCGAGGGCGCTGTTTATGATCCGGGTGGGTGCGCAGCCACATGGTATTCTCCATATTTCACGAGGCTTATTTATCAGTCCGAAAAAAATTGCTACGGCGCCGAAGATAGCGCAGTTAGATCTCCCTTGGCTGCTCCTTCAAATGCCTGACTGACACTTATCCTTTAACTTATTTCTATATGTAAAAATATATATAATTCTATAACGTTGTCGACGTTCCAATACTTTTATTACAAGATTGTGTTTCTGAAATGCTCGTGTTAGAGTCTTTATGACTGCTATTTAAAGTATATTTGTATTTGGCTTTGCACATTTGCTGCACTCTTGAGGATGACATGTTCCGAATGGGCATTCTTCTAAGTTTACAGTGAATTTGGGACAATTTTGGAAATTGCCTCTAGTAAACTAAAATCTAGAGACGCATTGTTTTTTCTTTATCTGACATGGTATCGATGCGCCGACATTTGTCTCCTAATTGTAAGTTGTATGGTAACATGTATCGGACATTGAATACAATTATGACGCAGTGTTTTTCGTTTCTCAAGTGCTATACATAATTTTTTTTAATTTTTCATCGCTCGCTTCGTGGTCCTTGGCTCGTTCTCTGAGCAAGAAAAGTCAAGCTCACTGGCTGCCATCCTTGCCTAAGCGGCATGTCAACTTCGGCAGTTACGCTTTTGCCTTTTTGTTGCTCAGCTTTTCCTTTTAGAAACAGCGTACAGCAGAAAATCAAGGCTAAAGCAAATAACACTATGCCGTCTGCTGCATATAACAAGACGACTGTGCCCATTAGCACTCCCGTTACGCTAACTTCGCGCTCGACTGCACACGCCAAGCATCCGTCTTGCTCTGCCCCAGACAGGGTTTGAGAAAACCGCAGCTGCTACGTCGCTAAGAGAGTTTCCGAAAAGTACCACTGTCCTACGTGCTTTTCCAATAAAAAAAATAAAAAGAAAAGAACAGAGAGAGAGAGAGAGAAACGAACTTGTTTGCGCCTGGGCCTTCTCCGAAGTCGCCCCGTGAATCCCAGCAGGATGGTGATTCTTCTCTAATGAGTTACAAACAAACGTGAAGAACAAAGAAAAAAAAGAAATACTGCACTGTTGCTTTGTTATGGAGGCTTCGTTAGCTGAATGCGTCTCAGCCAATATAAAAGAGTTAGAGCTGAAGTGCGCACTCGTCATTGCGTATTCGTGACAAGCAAGCACTGAGCACTCAAAATGCGTACTCTTGCGGCATCGCTCTGTGCTTTCGCGGTGTTTAGTGTCGTCTGCTGCGACGTCCAGGAACGCGGTCACACCTACAGGACCAGGAATGTGACTGTTCAAGATGGTACGTACGATTCCAGCTATTCATTTGCTCAGTTTACTATTTCGCATAGTTATATTATTATAGCTACTAAACGAAACAAGGCCGGTAGGTTGTCCCATGAGATTGGCTGTTGTGGGAGCGTACCAGTAGATTTACTCTCTAAGAAGCAATTGTTTTCGGCAACCGTGGCACTGGCACGGCTGATCCGGATCATAATGCTTCAAGCTGCTTTTAACACAAGCTGTAAAAATGTTTACACTCTTAATGGTGTCTTGTTGTCACAGTAGTAACACCCCTACCGTTTGGGCCTTACAAAAATTTATAGAGGCTAACAATGGAGCTCTTACTAGACGTGCGATGACAAAAGACGTTCATTCTTTCTGACATCCTTGGGCCCCCAGAAATATCCAGCAAGAAGATTTTACAGGGAGAGATAGGAAACTCTCCTGTCGGATATTTCTTGGCGCCCAAGGCAGTTAGGATGATTACATAGTTTTCAATTACGTATTTTGTCATCGCACGTGTAGTTAAAGCTCCGTTGTCCTCCTCTAAAATCTTTGTAAGGCCCTAACAGTTAGGGTGTTACCAGTGCGACAAGAAAACTCTTTAATGTGTGTAAACATTTTATAGTGCAGCGACAACCACCTCGTCGCAACAAAGTGGAAATAAGGTATTTCGAATGCCTAATTGTTTACGCGGTACTTCACTTACACAGTGTGTGGTTACACTGTGAAGTGAAAACCCACAAACGATACAACAGCGATACAAGGAGAAGCAAAACGCAAGTATCTAGTTAGACAATATATTTTTGTCACTCTTATAAAATACTACTCGTGTGAATACGGCTTCTAGTTCTCGTCTACTCATACGTTTTCAAATATAGCAACAACGGCTAACGCGTTTATTACCACGATGCTCGGCCATGACGAGCACATTGTCTGTACGTTTCAGGAGCCTGCGTATTCGAGCGCAACGTGATCCCGGATGGTGAAACTAAGGCACTCAACAGCCCCTGCGTCATCTCCACCTGCTACGCTGCGGCCCGCGAAGTGAATTCGACGCTGTGAGTATGGGAATTGAATGTCACAAATCTGCTGTACATCTTGAAGATCCTAACAGTGCAGCTACTTCTGAAATTTGAGGACAGAGTGGAAAACCCATAGACCACGCTGCACAAGATTTCCTTGAACAGACAAGACGGCGATTGCGCACCGAGACTCGCTAGCTTCCTTGACAGAGTTTCTTCTTTCATTTTGATCCTCCTTAACCAATTTTTTTTTATTAAACACTAACCCATGTGTTATCTTAGTTCATTTCTTTATAAGCGCCAGGTTCTAAGAGCGCATGAATGCATTCATTCTAGATGTTTTCTTCGTTTTTACAATACACAAGATTCAGCGCCTCCAAATTGCTCATTGGGCTATGAGAGACGCTGTCGAGGAGGGCTCCGTAATGATTTTGGGGATTCGAGTCATGTGCCTGTAGATGTAACGACACGAGCGTATCAGCATTTCGCTCCTGTCAATGCGCGGGCACCGCTTCAGGGAGCCGAACCCTCGACTATGTGTTCAGCTAGAGAACCCGACAACCATGCAATGGGTCACTATGGGAAGTGAATTCCGTCATCGACACATTTACTGTGTTTATTGATATGTTCTGATGATATAATGTGTTAATTTGTTGAGCGTGGTTTTTAAATTTTTTTATCGGTACGTAATTAGCGCTTTTTGGAGAATGCAACGTTTAATAGGCTTGAATGCTCTCGTAGTCTGTGCACTAAAGTGTGCAAATGTTCACCATTTTTTTTTGTTTCATTCAATCACTCTATTTCTTCCACGAAAGGCCTTTAGGCACTTTCAAGCTGTTCACAACCTCTCGCATGAAAGATGCTCACCAAATTGTTGGAAATAAACCTTTGAAGTAACGAATAACGATATATACCATGGACGATCCCAACGTTAGCCGAACTGAAGCGAAATCTCACCTGATGACATTTGCACATTTTTATACATAATACGTGGTGACGCGCGTTCCGAAGGAGCAGAATGAACTTTTACCATGGCATACCATATGGGTGAATGCTGCCTAAGGGTGAATAGTTAGCTAAAACAAAAATAGTTAGTTTCTCTCCCTACTCTCACTTATATCAATTGTGCGTTGACGATACAAAAGAAGCAGGTCAAGGTAACCACCACTGCGGAAAACGCGCAAAATGCTACTTTTACCGAAAGGCGGCATTGTTGTAGCCAGCATACCTCTAAATACTCTATGGGTACATATGCACCTGCATTTTCTCTATACCCTAAAATCACAGCTGGCCTTACACTCTTCCCTGGCACGAGCGTACTACTCTGAAATCTCATTTTTCTGGCAGCGCCAAATCTTGCATTTACTGGCATGCATACATCTAGCACGATTGCGCCTTGTTCGACTGCGCAGGCCAGAGACCACAAGCGACTGCAATTCCCCATTGCGCTCGTGAGTAAAGAAACGCAGCAGGCTATGACAATAGTTCTTTTCCCAATGGACAATATGTAATATGCTGCACTGCATATCGAATTTCGTGATCGTAGAGCATATATAACGAATTGCGCTAAGGGCACACTATGATATTGTCACCGGAAGGATGTGCACAGCGCGTGCTTCATATTCCATAGTGAATGCAAGTGCAATCATTTCATCATACCAAAATCAAATGCATTTGCGAGATTAACATAAGAGAGTGTTTTAAGTATCCAATCGAGTAGCCATTGTTTGTTCACTTTCAGTAATTTATGCGGTTCTTATATAAAAGACGTGATAATACAATATATTCATTGATATCCTTCAGTACGCGCATTGAATTCATGAACTCAAATTCGTGAAGCTTGGAAATAGCAAGCAACTCAGATGGCGGCCGCAAGTTTTCAAGTTGTTGGCCCAGTAAGGCAAGAATTAGCGCACGAGAGCGTGTGCATGCAGCGTCGTGATATTCTGCGAGAACTAAAGTAAATGCCACATTCACAATTACGTGGCATCGCACCTTGTTTCGGTCACGTTACAATGACAAAACTGCCAAGAAACTCCTGCAATGTTTTACATCAACGGAGATATCGAAAAAGGCTGTAGCCTGAAATTGAGGGTCCTCGATTGATAGGCCCATAAACTACTAAGCGAAATATTTACCTCATTGAAAGTTTGCTCAGCAAGTTCGCCATCTGTGTGAGCAAGAAATGCATCTTGCTCGTTGAAGTTCTGCGCGGGTGCTGCAGGCTTGATTGACTACATCATGCTAACTTCGCTGAAATAAACTATTTGATATGAACTATGTAATCCTTGCGTTTTGGAATGAAATTACTGATAGCCTTACTTAGCCTCCATTGCTATGCCTTGGTAATTTGTGAATTTCAAACATACGATTATGAAACCTTGTTCTATTGGTATTTCACGAACGTTGTTCCTTTCGTATTTAACACGGCATTAAAATCAAGTGAAACGAACACTTGAAATGCTTACGAAGACACTCAGCACAATAGAGCCGCTGAAAGACCACGTA
Source organism: Dermacentor variabilis (assembly GCF_050947875.1). NCBI lineage: Eukaryota > Metazoa > Arthropoda > Arachnida > Ixodida > Ixodidae > Dermacentor > Dermacentor variabilis. The sequence continues at coordinate 22,519,969 of NC_134575.1, read as the reverse complement.
CGTGCTTTTCCAGCTGCCCGAACTTTGGAGTCGAGGAGGGCTGCAGGGTGGAGTGGACCCCCGACGGAGAGTATCCCAACTGCTGCCCGAAGCATGTGTGCCCCACCACCTCTTAAAGGGCCTCAAGTGCGGAAACTACACTGAAGCATCCTATTGTCTTTATAGATTGGATGGTACCATCGGCAAGGGGGACTCGTTGAATTGTGACAAAAAACGAGCCAGAAAGAGACTGACTTGATGTTGAATGTAAGCAATAATAAACAATAAATATTTCTTCGTATTTTCTATGTTCCAATACGGTGATTTGCTAAACGGAAGTACGTCTGCAGGTCTGCGTGAGTGGTCTAGGTTTAGAACCAATCTTTGATGAGCAGTGGATTGATTGTTGTTCACCTTCCACAGTTTATGATTCTGACTATGCTTCAGACGTTGTAAACGCAGTTGTTATAGTTCTGAACTATGGAGTTTTACGAGCCAAAATGATGATCTGATTAGGAGGTACGCCGTAGTGGAGGACTCCGGAATAACTTGGATCACCTGGGGTTCTTTTAACGTGCACCTAAATCTAAGTATGCGGGTATTTTCGCAATTCGCCTCCGCAGTTCCTTTTAATTCCGGACTTGTGCATGGATTTGAGGATCTTCATGCACACGAGGCACTATTCTTATGCCTATCTTCCTATCTACAGTCCAGTGTAGCAAACCATAAGAAGGTACCAGCATTTCCACGCGATCTTTCCCTCTATTTATCTAAAATTGCACCAACACATTCGATATTTAACGAAACTGACCAATGACATGCAGACCGAAAGAAGAATTGCATCAAAAGTTCCTAAACATTATAATGCCAATGAGCATAATATATACAGCAAGGGATTGTAAAGGCAACAGAGCAAAAAACAAGGTCAAGGAAATCTAAAAATGAAACAAAAAGAAGTTGCTAAGGGGCTTGGGAAACGGTAAAGGATCGTTGAGATCGGCAATTGGTGATTAAGTGAGCCCCCACACTGGTGCCACCACACAGACAAGATGATTTCTCTTCGTCGAAAGTTTAATCATTGTGTTTACGTCACGTTTCCGTGATGGAACGCTGGGTGCCGTCCGAGGCTTGACTTCATTATTCACTGTTCATAAAGACCAGAATTGTAATCAATGCACTACAACATCAATATCTATTAAGAGATAAAGCTATCACCACTTTCCTTGTTCATATGGCTCATAAAACAAACGAAGCTCTATTTTAATGCATTACCACTCGCGAAATCTATGATCTCACTAATGGTACAGTGCTCAGTGATTAAAAAAAAAGCACATAGTTTCCGACATTGTCTCCGCTACCAGTGGGCGCTGGGGGAAACAGAGCTGACGCATTTTTTTATTACAATGAAAGCAAAAGCCTTCATGACAATCTGGGACTGCATTTGACCCCCTAGCGCTCGGTCAGCGCTTGAGGGTCATGCATGAAGGGTCAGGCCATGCATGGCGGCCGGCTCCAGAAACACCGGCCGCCATGCGCTCTCAGTTTCACCTTTCATTCGCTGAGCACTGTACCTGTTGTCTGGCTAGTTGGTACTTGTAAAAGAATAAAGATTTTAGCACCACATGGAAACTTCAGAAATGAAAGCGCTCGTCCTGTTTCATGCCTTGCTTAAATTTCCTGTCATAGTGTGTTTGGTACTAAAATGTTCACTACTTCATTGCCATGACGTCGGAGTGGTCGGGCGAAGGAACTTAAAAACGGCGTCGCCAACCGTCTTTCGTTATTGTGTCGTTTGTTTCTTCCCAGGCCTCATCTGAAGGTAAGAGCGGCTTTTTTTTGTTAACGTACAATGGTAACTTACCTTTAGAGCTGAAAATACTTTTCTTAATTAGTGCACTTCTCAACAGACTGTCTCTCCTATATATGCAAGGCGCATATATATATATATATATATATATATAAGCTTGCCGAAGCACATGACGTGCAAAGTGGTACGACATGTATGTTATTGCAAATCATGAATTTCACGCGTTGAAAACCGCGCTGCGACCACCGCATTCACAAACTAAACATCACATATCGCGATAAGGCTACTTATGAAAGGACGAGCAAACTACCTGTCTAAGTGTAAGGACAGAACAAGGTGCCTTTAAAAAACGCAAATTGAAACGCCATAAGTGTACTTCATGAATGCAACCCTTTACTCGGTAATGGCCTTAAGTGGGAGTGATGCTGTAGAAATTCTAGCTACGAAACATTTGTTTTGACGAGATATACACTGATCGCAAAAAAAAACAATAATAGCATGCACGCAAACATCCGTACATCAATATTGTACAAATGCTTCATAAAACCTGGCAAGGCGCTCGCCATTGTTGTGAATACAGCGTTTTTCTTTTGGCAACGCTTGTCAAACCTGTCTAACGCAGTCGACATCGCGCACGCTTCTATGCCGACATCTCCCGCTTGGTTTAGTCTACGTTTTCTTTTCTTCCCCTCCTCTGCGTCGTTTTTCCTTGTTATTTTTTCGCTACAGGCACCGGCTTTCTTCCCTAAATGGGCCTTTGGCGCTTTCGCATTAAAAATGTTAGGAGACCATCATCTTTGACTTGGTGTAGCACCCGCACCTCGGCGTTAGTGTTCTTTAGGTTGAGCTAGCGAGCGTTTTTTTCCCTGGCACGATATGCGGGCGAGCAGCGAGAGAAGGCGAAGGAGAAAGTGCAGCGCACGGGTGAGGCGTAGCCCCCTAGCGAGCGGCACACGAAGCGCACCTTACGCAACCTCTCCGGTGCTGACGTCAGAGCATAAAACGAGTGAGCGCCCGTGCAGCTGTTGCGAGCAAGCAAACAGGTGAGCGCAGGGAGAGGAGGAGCGAGAGAAAAGAGAGTGACATTAGATCCCGTCTGCAAGGCAGGTGTTCAGTCTTTGCCAGGCAACTGTATTTCATTACTTTGCTGGTTAAATATCACGCCACCTTCTTGTTTGTGACGTCATCAGTGAGGTCGTTACTACCACTTTCTGCTTCCGAGTTTCGAAATATTTCGCCCGTCATGCTCACGTGGCGGGTCCCTAAAGTCTACGATTCTGAGCGCGGGTGTGCGGTAATCACCGATTTCTAGTTAATTTTAATTATTCCAGTTGTTATACTCTGATCTCAGATGTATAACGAAACCCATGAATTTTGTTGTGTACAATTCTTTTTCTATTTCTTTTCTGATTTATTTTGAATTTCATCCCCGGTCGTCTCAGGAGGTGAACTGGAATTGCTGCGCAAGAAACAAGAGTTTTTACTTGATGCTCGTGCCACTGAAGATGCAGTAGATCTAACGAGTTGGAATCTGCGTGCAGTGAACCTTCCTGACAGTGCATGAAGAAAAAAGAAGATTCGAAACACGAATTTGTGTTTATTGAATGTCTGCACAAAGTGACCTGGAAGGCTTTACTGAGGCATTGTTGAGAGACTGATGCTATGCCGCTGCTATATACTACCGCGGATGTGCGAAGGCGAGATTTCTGGTTCTTTATTTATTTTTTTTTTTGCCCGCACGGCTAGCGCCGCGGTGATGATGACGATGATTTATTGGCATCCCCTCTGAAACGGGGCAAGGAAAAAGTGTCACCTAGTCTGCTTGATGCGGAGGTGCGGTGGCTAGCGCCACCTGGTGGCGGTGCAATAAACCCAGTGGTGGGCACTGCACGCGTCGGCCGTTGTGATTTGTTGGCCTATTCGGCAAGAAAACAGACAGGCCGAAGCACCCGCCATCACGCAACCCGGCGAGGTACGTAATGGAGAGGTTCGCTTTTTTTAAAGCTTTTTAAAGAGAACAATCGCATTCGAATAAACTTTTCACATATCTTCTATCTTGTTGTCACGCATCAACTCGAGATCAGCCACGAACATTCAAAGCAACCTCACGACGTTGTACTCGGCGGGAAGTTTAACAGTCCTTGCTTTCAGAGTATTGCGTCCTGCTATTGCCTTTGTGTTTCCTCTGAAGAGTAGCTTGTAAGGAAAAATACGCTGGCTAAACACTCTGAATTTTTAATAAGGAGGTTTCACTCTCTCTGTCTGTTTGTGATTCATCATCCAGCATCAGGCGCACAGCCAAAGCACAGCTAATCTTTTTTTTTTCTCTCCCATAAAAGCAGGTGTACATCTGCTGTGCCTTCGCACTGCCTTTGTTGCCACGTGAATATTTTTCACAATGGCGAGGCGAACTTATTCGAAATTGGCTGCTTGGCTTGACCTTTATGAAAAAAGAAGTAAAAAGATAGAGACAGAACACGCCATCTATTTAAACCATGACGAAAGAATGCACAAAGCACGGGACCGAGACCTACGGCTTGGTGAAAGTTCACACGCAGCTCGAAACGTTGAGGTTTCTTCGTGTGTGTGTATGTATGTATGTATGTGTATGTGTATGCGTGTGCTTGCGTGTGTGTGTGTGTGTTTGTGTGTGTGTGTGTGTGTGTGTGTGTGTGTGTGTGTGTGTGTGTGTGTGTGTGTGTGTGTGTGTGTGTGTGTGTGTGTGTGTGTGTGTGTGTGTGTGTGTGTGTGTGTGTGTGTGTGTGTGTGTGTGTGTGTGTGTGTGTGTGTGTGTGTGTGTGTGTGTGTGTGTGTGTGTGTGTGTGTGTGTGTGTGTGTGTGTGTGTGTGTGTGCGTGTGTGCGTTTGTGTGTTTGTGTGTGTGCGTGCGCGCTATGGGTGATACAGAAAAGCACTACGCGCTTAGCTTACAGTTCGACATGTTCTAACTAGGTTACATTTGTGCCTCCGTAATATACACTTCGAACACTTCACCGCAGAAAAAAAAAAGATAACGACTCCTCTATGCTCAACATGGAGCTCAGGCATTCAAATCTGCTTGCAATGAGGCGCAGCACTTGTGTGGCTTAACTTAGGGGACGTGGTGCACTTAATATAGCAGATTTTGCATTACATTATGCGCAGTGATGTTTAGGCTTTCCACTTTAAAGGTGGTCATGCACATCCGCCAAGCGATAGAACACATTACACATTCAAAACAGCTCCAAATGAAACCGCACATGCTGAGTCGTGGTAGAGGAAGAGAGTTGCTCTTAGAAATATTGTAGACGGAAGGCGCACAAACGTACCAAGGAAAGAAAACATGTTTCAATACGTCGGAAACGCATGTAAAATACGCGTACACGTCCTAGATTTTCCGACGTGCGCCTAATTACACACAATTGTTCAATGTTATGCGAACTAAGTCTTGCACAGTTTTCCGCGGTATCCACTTTATATTTTGGAAATGCGCAAGGATCATTATGTTCTCTCGAAGAAGAAGTAAACCTTATTCATTGTGAATTCATTTTCGTGCATCGCATTTAATTTGTTTTCTGAAATTACCCAGCGAAAATTAATTTCTGCACGTATTCAGTGGGCCTTGTCCCCCTTAGTATTGCCAGTGCCGCAGAGTGGGCATGAGCCCCACGTATCATATAAGAACAATAGGTACTGGGGAAACGTGACTGTTTCCTTCTGTGCCGATCACGGGGGCGGGCGTTCTGTAAATGGAAATGAGGGACGCCGAGCGGCCCAGCACACAGGTTTTTATCGCACGCCGAAATATACCCGCACACTGATTACAAATAAACTCCAGAAATGGAAACCACCGCAAACCAAGAAATGCAACCCCAAACATCCTAATCTCGCCACAGTCTGGCAACATCCGCGCCCGTCTCACGGTTGCCGATAGACTTGAACACGCTTACTTGCTGTCACCGGCTTGTGTTGCCTCAAAGTCCGAGCTTGGTGGCAATTCCTCCGTGGTCGGTACTATAACGACAATGTTGTCGATGCTGTCGCCTGAGTATCAGCCGGACAATCCACCTGTCTCTGATGCCTGTTTCCCGGTCGTTTTTGATAGGTGGCCGAGAGTCCTGGCTTAGGCCTAGCGAAAGGTTCGAACACCGCTTCCATCCAGTGCCTTGCTCGAGTGACGACGAGGTGCCCCGTAGACTGTCTTACGTGGCATTGCTACTCTGGCTTCGAAGGGGGATTGCTGCCGGAGCGCCCGGAACACCCGCTGCTCGCGACGCCAGTTACAGTGCTGTGCTGGCGATACAACCTCCTTGAGCCAGAGCCACGCAGACAATGCCAGCTCAGCGCTACTTATCTCCCTATCACGGCCCGGGTCACGCGCCTCATGCCTCCGGAACTTTCTCCTCGTGTGCTCGTGGCACTTCGAATGCTTTCCTCTCGTCATTGTCGTCGTCATTTCGCGCTGCATGTTTCTTAGACATGATACCTTCTCTACTTTTTTTCGCTTCTTTTTTCTATCTTGCCTATGAAACTGTGCAGCTCGCATCATTCGGGTTCTTCCACTTAGGTTCTACTTTACATTAATAATGCAGATGCGTAGCATCGATGAGTCGCAGCCGCTGCGAGCATGACCGCGTTTTCCAGGCGCAGCGTATTTCCCTGGTGTGGCATAGATGTAGCATAGGCGCAGTTACTGAAAGGCTGAGGCCGAGGCCGAGAAGCAGTTGCTGTAGTGGGTAGTGCGCAAGATACATTTCATCGCGCTCTTGTGTGGCTTCAACTATGGACAATTTTGTTAGTTTCCTCAAGTTTTAATTTTTGGTTAGACTAAATGGCTTAGCATGTAGTATGCGTTTTCTGTATGTGGCCAAGTTTAATGTAAGCAATGTTCCCCCAACATTGCTGACAGTGTTTTCTTGCTATAAGAAATAAAGAAAAAAGATACAAGGCATCCTATTGCGACTACGTGCGACAAGAGGAAAATTTGCTTGGGACACTGACGTTTTCACAGCGAAGCTGTCAAGGGCTGGTTCCCCCACTGTCGTGTCCGTGTGTCGACACAGAACTCCAGCCTTCCCGTCCGGCCGTCAGACGCCACCTGCGTTCGTGCCGTCGCGTACGCGCTGTGATTGACGCGGCCCTACTAGAATAAAACGCCATTACGTGGGCTGATCCCGAAGATAGTGCAATGCTGGGCCGACACGCGGAGGAGATAAATCAGGCGTTAAGCACCGCGCAAACATGGGCCGATCTCGAAGATATTGCAATGACTGACCGACCCGAGGTGGAGGTGAAGCCGGCGTAACGCACTCCCGATAAGGGGGCCGATCCCGAAGGTAAGGAAATACCGGGCCAACCCGAGGCGGAGGCGACGCAGGCGATAAGCACACCGCATGCGTGGGCCGATCCCGAAATTGGCCCGATACCTGGCCAACCCGAGGCGGAGGCGAAGCAGGCGTGAAGCACACCCCATATGTGGGCCGATACCGAAGATAGTGCAATGCCGGGCCAAACCGCGGCGGAATTGCACTTTGCCATTAAGGAGCCCACATACACAGATTCGCTTGTCATCCTTCTTTCCAGAGTCCAAGCGCACTGAATTTTGAATGTAATTGTAAAAATGTGGCAAAACACTTTTATACTCCTGCTACGGACGCCGGTGACCGGCAAAGCGACAACGGGAGTGAAATCACTGCACTCTTAAATCACTGCACTTTTAAATGCGCAACGTTTCTTAGCCTACAGTGTATTTCAGTAGTTCCGTGCGGCATTGCGGAAGCTACACTAACTTTAAGCGTATGGGAAGACCGAATGCCCCTCGAGGTGTGTTCATCCATGCCGCGTCGTCCGCTTCACGTCTGCTTACGATACTGTCGCTACATGCTCCGTGGTTGGTGGATTTACGCAAAAAACGTTTTGGCTGCATAAGCCTATAACTTTGTTTATATTCCTGCTACAGCGTGGCATCGCTTCTCTACATTTACCTAGCAGCCTCTTTAGCAAGTAGTCGGGACGAACGCCTTCAAATGTTCATCTGCAGTGCAGCATCTGCTCATCATCTACTTGGCGTTTGCTCGCTACCGCGTTCAGGTACTGTGCTAGACCGGGGTAGTAAATAATTATGTTGGGAACAATTAGCCCTTTATAGCGCTCCGCACCATTAACCCATCCACTGTGCTAGTGCTGTGGCGCCATCTGCTAACTAGAAATCAAACTAGTTCTAAAGCTCGCCGCCGCGTCTTTAGTCATAGCAGTGTGAAAACAAACAGAGAATCTCGATAGTTACGGCAAAATATACTTATGACTTGGTCTTAGCTTGAGGCGCGACTGAGCGATGACGGATTTCGCCACTTGTTTCTTGTTGACACGGCGGAGAACCAGTAACAAGCGCGAATCCGGATCGAAGCGGGTGGTCGTTGGTGGATGGGCGCGGGTAACTGCCACAGTAATCCTAGGTGTACGACATGCAGTCGCAACGGCCACAACATGCCACGTATCGCTGTACCATATCATGTAGCGAGCAAAAATAAAGCTCTCTAATGCCGGCAATAATCAGGCAGTTACCCACTTACACCCGGAAGTGCATATCGCTGCGCAGGTATATTGCCTGCCTACGCCTTGTACCTTCGTCCGCGCTGCAAGGTACTCGCGAGATGGAGTATAGTAAGAACAAAGGTAAAACGCAAGGCCACTCAAGGTCGCATAGTTTGTCACTGATGCGTGCATGCCCCCTCTCGCTCATGGATACTGGCTTGAAATCGCTACGGGCTACAAATAGACGCATTTCGATAGCGCTAACTGCCCTTTGTTGCGCGTAGGCCTCTACATGCAGATAAAACAATCGGCCCTTGCATATATCGAACGGATGAGGAGCGTAAGAATCCACAGTCTCTGCAGAGGCGACAGAGCGATGCGCACTGAAGCGGCGAGCACGGCGAGCAAGGAGGCGCAACGATGGGCCGACCAGATACACACAGCCGAGGAGCGCGAGCAAAGATAGCGACAACGCGCCACCGAGGAGTAGTGGACACGCCAAGCGGAATGCCGCCGAAAAGGTCGCCGAGACCAAGGGGTGACTATTGGAGGACTGCCAACTGTAAGGGTGTAAATGCGTGTTTCGAAAACACTTCGTCAAAAGCGAATTTGATGCGGCGTGTAGCGTCGGTGATCACCCCTGGTTCCGATCGGGCGTCGCCAGGATGTCCCGGCACGCGCACCTAACGGTTCTCGAGTTTGGACATCCCCCGGCGGACGTGAGTTGGCTTAAGCTGTGCACCACGTGCAGGGGCTCCCTGGATTGGGCCACGCTCCGGCGACTCTCTCGAAGCAACGGATTCTGGTATCCGGTGGGGCTCTTGTACCTGCCGCTGCCTTCAACAAGATCACCGAGCGCGTGGTGCCGCCCTGGACCCCGTTCATGCGAGTGAAACGCTTCATGCATGTTGGCCAGTTTGAAATTGTCAGCCAAATTGCCAAACATTCTGACCAACGTGGGGAAGATGGAGTGTTCGCGGCACCGCAACGCGGTAGCACCTCCTCTGATGCCAATAGCAACAGCGATGGGAGTAGGTAAGGAAATAAAAATGTGGAAGGCATAAAGGATGACGAGGAATTGCAGCATAAGTTCAGAAACCGAAAATAAAATATTTCTCAAAAGCATATACGCGATTACATCTTTAACTATCGAAAAGGTTTCGCACTAACTTAGATAATCGTCGAGGATGCTTTCTGCCGCCTTTATTTTGTCATTACCTGAAGCAATAGCAGGCTGAAAAAATTACATTCGTCTATATACATGAATGTAGTTTTAAAAGATCCTGCTGTCACATTTTATTTTTCTCTTGGAAGAAAATTTGTAGCAAAAATGTAAATTTGTATCATTCGGCGTTTGAGTTGACTTTACGTTTTCTTCTGCAAACGATTCTGGGACAGCAACCCGGATAAGGTTTCCGCCTCTTCGGCTTTCTTATCTTGCAAAGGTCTGGAACATCGTTGCCTAGGGCCACCACACCACATCTGCAAGGGTAGTTCAAGACATGACATTGACATCGTGGCGTAACTATGTTTCATGCAAACTCCAAAAACGCTAACTGAGCAGCTCCATTTTATTAGAGAATTTTAGTACGTCCGGTATTCCGGCAAGCACGGGCGGTTTGCCGGTTTAGCGAGGGCGTAAACGTGAGTGGCCAGATTGGCAGCCCCAGCTGTTGGCGTAAACCTCAACCACACAAACACAATGCTATTTACGACATTCTGCTTAGCTGCTGGTGTGAAGTTTCTACAGCGGCGTAATCGTGTTCACATTTACACCGCTGCCAAAAATTTGCACCAGCAGCGAAGCAGGATATCGTGGGTTACTGCAGTTTTAGCTCTGTGTTTATCTGGTTTAACTCTACGCCACCAGGCGGCTGCACCGGTTCTGGCCGCTCACGTTTACACGCCCGCAAATCCGGTAATCCGCCCAAACCTCCCTCGTTTGCCGGAATAGGGGACAGGCTAAAAGTCTATTGTATAGTTAACAGGAAATTGCAGTTAGAATTGAGGATTGCTAACTCCTCACGTGGGCTACATGACGTCTTAAGCAAATTCTTTTATCTTCGGAAGCCGTTGCAAAAAAACCGTTTTCATTGGCATCCGAAACGCCGACTTAGGTCACGTTTGCTTTGATGGACAAGACTGATGTGTTATAAACCACTAGGAAATAATGCCCTACCACATGACTAATACTTCATTTTTAACCTTGATAAACATTTTGTCATAATCGCAGAAGCTGTAAACTCCTCTATCGCATTTCTATGCTTGAAATGTTGCAACGGATCTAGCTTATTCAACTACTTTATTTCTGTCCTTTGCAAGTAATCACGGGTTTGTAAACTGTTTGCGTCAACTTCTTCAGCAGAATAATTTCGGTAATTCTTGCGAAATGTATGATGCCCTAACTCAAATGTACACTTGCACTAGTCGGTATAGTCCGACTTTCTCTCTAAAGTGCAAGAAATATCATTCATATAAACCTAGTTGTTGTCGAATAAGGGCCTTCCAGGGCCTTCCTGCGTTTCGCATGTACTTGAACGAAGAAATCCGAATTGGCCCTGAGATAAAGCTTCCTCCTTATTAGCGCCACCTGCTAAATAGTGTTGTGCTCTAAGAGTTAAGTTACGCCCTCAAATTGCTTTCTAGATTCTGTATGCCCGCCTTCACCACTCTAATTTCTGTAGTATCATTTTCACGCCTCAAATAAATATCTAAATTGAAGGCATATTCAGCGCCAGCTTGTCGCTGAGGCGTGTCTGGAAATATACAAACAGGCGAGTTAACAGTGTTTATGGCACGCATGTGGCGTTGTCTGCTCGTCGGGCTATTTGGAAAATTCAAGTGCGAGCCTTTCTTGCAACCAGAAATCAAGCAGTGGGTTTACATTACATTTGATTCGCAGTTCAAGTTTAGTATTAGAATTCCGGCAAAATTATAAAAGGCAGTGACCCTTCATACTTATGCTTCGTTGAGCCTTCTGTCTGAAGAAGGTGACGAAGCTACATTTGAAGCGCTTATTGCATCCCCATTAATGAACTTCATAAACCTTTCTTTAAAATTACGGGGTTAAACGTGCAAGAACCACGATCTGATTATGAGGCACGGCGTAGTGAGGGACTCTGGAAATTTGCACCACCTGGAGTTCTTTAACGTGCACCTAAATCTAAGTACAGGGGTGTTTTCGCATTTCGCCCACATTGAAATGTGGCTGTTGTGGCCGCCATTCGATCCCGCGACCTCGTGCTTAGCAGCTCAACACCATAGCCACCAAGCAACCATGTTGGGTGCGCCATAACCACGTTGCAAAGTATTAAAAAAAGCGTGTTTTTAGGAATACAACTACCTGCCACAAGCCAATTCTTTTTAAGAAGTAGTGCCGTAAAGGAATGTTCAGTTCGCACTCGAATGAACTTACGGGAGTTGACCACAACAAATACTTCCACAAATGCATGTCACTCCAGACACGGCTTACAACGTTGTATTTACCGAATGAACAGAACACAAATGTTTGCGAAAGAACACGCTCAAATATTTAATCAAACTTCAATATTTTCGTATTTATAAGCACAATGAAGTATAATCCTTGCGCGAAGTCCTTCTTGTAAAAAAATAACGTATTACTTGCAATATTTCATACATGCGCAACTTGGCATCTGGTCAACTGGAGACCTTTTGCATGAGAGGCAATTCTGCTTCATGTACTTGGTGCCCCGGAAGCAGTAATGACAGCAATAAACAAGTGAGTTGTTAAATGACTTTGTCTTCTGTGTTTCATACGTACAGTAAATTATAGTACTACCACGCATTATGTCGTACTGCACCACGACACATTGTTTTAATAATAGGGATCACTTTATTAATAGAGATCACGTAACGAAACCACTTTTTTGTCTAACATTGCGGTAACATATTGACATATGGCTAACAGTAAATAGAAGAGTTCATTGCTGGGCTAGTTGGTTTTCCATAACTGGACCAAGTAGCTTATCGCAATAAAAACCACAGACACAAGGAAGGTGCCCAAGGACAAGCGCTTGTATTTGTCCACCTTTCTTGTGTCTGTGGTTTTTATTGTGCTAAGCTGCTTGTATAGTTCTTCACGCAATACTTATTGAATATTTGGAAAATATTGAGCAGAACTTACAGGCCCCTTGAGTTCGCCCAGGAACATGTTCCTCCACACTAAACCACAGCTCCCTTACAGTACATTTACTTGGATTACTGCTAATCTTTGTAGAGAATGTAATATGAGTGGTTATGTCTTACGCTCGAGCAAAAATTAATGTTCCACTGTTTTGACTATGTTATTCGCATTGGAAATGTTGAGTATTGGCACACCTTGCTTTTACCCTTCCCCTTGGTTTTCTGATTTAATTTTGAGCTGCGGCTAGGCAACCAACAATAACGAAAGAAGAAGCATTTCTTTGAGGGCATCACTTGACATGCAGCCTTGTTTATTTCCGTTACATGAGAAGCAAACTTGTGCCATCACTCGCAAGCACAGAACTGTTAAGGTAAATGTTAGCTTCAGTGCGAGCGCTGCTAATGTGTATACGCACTTATTGTGATGGCATTATAAAGAATACGTGTTATAAATAATATGTACGATGTTATAAAGGGTGTCTTAACCTGTTAACAGATATTTTTGCGGTTATAGTTGTTATACCGCGTATAAATGCCAGCATGTATTAAAGGGTAAACTCTAGAGCAATGTCTATTCGAAATGCTCGTCGCAGTCATAACGCCCCCCCCCATCACAGGGAAGATCAAATACGGCAAAGAGGGTCGTGTTCAAGGGTCATATCGGTTCCACAGGAACGGCTTACAACAGAAGTTCAACGTGAATGTTGCGTGACATATGCTCATGCGAGGGCACGTAACATTGGGATTCAAAAGTCGGGCGCAATGGTTGTTTCAAAATTTAGGACTGAAATTTAAGCAACTTGGTAAGATGTCATCGCACCCAAACGCAGGTGTGCAATCATAGTTAGGGGTAGCACATAAGTTATAGACAAAACTGGGTATTCCCACTCAAATTGCTCTCGATTTTACGGTTAAAACAAAGCGTTAATGGTGGAGCTTGCACATTTATATCTGCACAATGTCCCGGGGCGTCTTCTTAGGCATTGTGATGAGCAGCTACCCGTAATTGTAAAAGCTTCTTTTTTTTCTTTTCTAAGACGCGCATTGACACCCTTGCCTTACGGATATGCACTTTTTGCCCCTTCGTATGCGAAGCGAACTTACAGCATCTCATATCCTACACTGTGCCGCTCTCAATCTTTCTCGACACGACAAGGGTATTTTGCTACATCGCTATGTTGAATCTTTACAGACCAACATTCTCGAAAATCTTGATTGCGTAGTCACGTCAGTCCACTTCGGTGTTGTTAGTTGCCTGGCACGTGTGATTTAGTAAGCGCCTATCTCTCCTCCGTATCTCCCTCCTTCTCCACCAGCGGTATTCCCTTTTTGAATGAACGAATTCATTTGTTAATTTATTCATAATTCATTTGAAGAGTGCAACCTAGTGTGGTTATCAGCCTTTGGCGCCACGACGTACCTACACGAGGAATGGTGCGTCAGATATTGATAATATCCAATAATTTCTTAACATTATCTTAAATATTATCCAAAACGAACATGTGGCCATCACACTTAATGTGCCTTAGGTTACATGTGACTTTTCTTCGGTTGGTACATTGGGACAACGTAGCTTTATGCGAGGTGTCATAGATTGTCCACAGTGACTTCACAGCGTAGCTTTTAGCCATAATATTGCTTTGCACATGTATGTATGGGTGCACTTGCGTTAATCCTCTTTTTGAGAAGCAACATTACGCTACTAATGTGTTTTTACTGATTAGTGCTCATGGCTATTACATTTCAGCATCTGCTCTTTGTTTAGAAATAATAAATTGAAAAACACACGATGTAAACCACATGAGGTATCAATAATGTTTACACTTAAGTACTGCCGCAGAGAATGTAGAGCTGATAAATGTGGTGATAGAAAGCAGTAAAACTGTATTTTGTTTTTGTTTTTCTTAAGAATGAACTCTTTTAGAAAACTAGAAAATAGTCAGGGAAGTCCCGTCGCAGATATATCATGCGAAATAAAGATATTTAAAGAGAGATTACACTTACCCAGCAATAAACACATTGGCGTAACTGGCGTTCAGTGACTCGCACGTCAACCGCACGCACGGGTTTGCCAGTTCGAGGCTTTTGCCATCTTCAATTCTATATTCCCCATAGTGGCAGAGCTCTACAACAGGTTAAGGCAATGTGTATATCATGGCGTATTTCTGGTGAGAAAAATAATATTTGCCATTGTACAGTGCAGTCAACTGTTCAAGGAACACCCTAACGGTACGTTCTCATTGCGCTGATGCCCTAGCCGCAAGTGCCAGCTGAAGCTTTGACAATGCACTGCAGAGGTTCAAAGGTGCCAGCGCCGTCAAGCACAAGTTCTATGTGCTGCGGAGCCGAGCTTTCCAAGACCCGCCGAAGACAAAACTTTGCACTTGCTCTGCACCTGGGTGTTCCTTTTAACAGTGTATTTGACTGTATGTATAAAAAAACGTTTTGATCATTGGGTACACGGCAACGAACACCGAAAGACGCCCTATGAATTGATGCACAGCATGATCCTTATCCACCTATATGCGCACAGCAGCTGCTAAACATTATGCTTTATTGCAAATCACATTTCAGGTAAAAAAGGAATTGTGATAAAATTTGAATTGCAATGTGCAAAAGCCAGCCTTTTATAACTGTTAAAATGTAGCAGTAACTTAACATCGTCATTGCCACCACCACAACAAAATTTATGTCATACACGCGTATAGTTTGTTGCAGGCAAAAAAAAGGTTGAGCTCAAAAAAAGAAAAAACAGGATGTCAAGCAGTTTCATATTTCATATAATGAAAACGCGCCAAGCGTCTCAGCACACTCGTTAGCCATCATAACTCTTTATAAGTCGAAGGACGCTCATAGACGTTCAAATGTGAATTGGGCCATCCCAAAATCTCAGGTTGGCTCACACCCAAATTTCGAGTTAGCCCACCCCCAGATTTCATGTTGGCCCACATGTAAATTTAAGTTGACCCACTCCAAAATTTCAAGTTGGCCGCCCCCGCATTTAAATTGGCCTACTCCCAAATTTTAGTGGGGCCACCCTCAAATTTCAGTTGCCTGTCCAGCAGGCCCCCGATGCGGCCGAGAGGCTTGGCCTTCCGGTTCTCACGTGGGAGCGGCCCACTTCAATGACTCACGAACTGCAGGACCCCAATAAAGTTTTGTCATACCATATACCATACCATACTACACTATACCGTACCCCTAGATTTCAGTTTTGCCTTCTCCCAAATTTCATTTGGCCCACGTTCAAATTTGGCCTACCCCGAAATTTTAAGTTGGCTCACGCCACTTTTCAAGTCGGCCCACCACCAAATTTATGCTGGTCCACCCCCAAATTTGAAGTTGGCTCACAACCAAATTTCTGTTGGCCCAGCTTCAAATTTCAGGTTTCCCAGCTTCAAATTTCAGAACCCCAAAGTTCAAGTTGAGCCACCTACAAATTTCTGTTGGCCCCAGCTTACTACAAGTTTTTCCATGCATTTCCTAAGGAGCCGTATGTATCTTCACGAGTACTCGCTATTTTTTTTGCTTTCGATTTTTTTTATTTTGCTGCAGAAAGTTACCAAACATGTACATTTATAATACAATAAAGATTAAATGATTTAACTTAGCAAAATTAGGCGTTTTTGTGCCGATACGAGGCATCATACTTTTCACTTTACACGGCTGGGGATGCCAAATGTTGTGCACACATTAAAAAATAAAGCAAAGCAAGTTGAAGCGGACACGAATTAGGTGCACTGGAGAAAAAGTTCTAAAATATTGGTGTGCAGTGTTCAATTATGCCATACGTCAAGTATTGCTAAGAAGATAAAAAATAAGCGAAATATGATAAATTAGTTTATAAGGATTGAGGTACTTTGGTCTTTTTGTTAACGATAGCATGCAGGAAACAGCTAAAATCCATACGTTTAACTTACCATGGTGAAGGCGCACTTCTTCAACTCCTACAGCTTCTTCTGAAAGGTCCGGTAGCAATGACGCCACAAGAAATATGCAAAAAAGGCATGCAAACAAAGCTCGCATATCTCCGGTATATAGGATATGCAACTACTCGTTAGGGGTCACCTGACTATCGAATTGAATCAGTTGGTTGCACTCGGCGAATACCGGAAGCCTAAGCACTGCCTTCGGCAATAGTCTTTTCGAAATGCTTGCATCAACCGCACGAGCAAAAGCTAGGTGTTAGCTATACCTCTTTGTACGCTAAGGAAACAAACGTGCCATTTATTTCCTCTTCACTACATTAAAAAAAAGTCGTTGCCATGCCTGCCTGATTCTACTAAAAAAAAGGAAAAAGGATGTACTAGAGCAACGCTTTAGACAATCGCGTAAGTACGCAAGAGACACAGCCCATTTACGTAGTTCTGGCCTGCGAAATAAACCACTATGAAGTGTGCAATTTCTTTTGTGCATTATTGTGTAATGAATGAACGCAGTATTCCTTTACTTTTCGTTCGGTTATAAAAGATGCACAAGTGTGCATAGCGAAAAAAGCCTTCGAATAACGCCACATGTGGCACACAAATGTTTTTTTTTCTGTGTAGCTATACATCATGAAAGACCGCACTCCAACAGATTGCTTTTAGTTTTTGAGCTCGATTGGCCACCTTTGAATATGAGGGCCTCCACTTTACACATACAATTGCACCCTCCAAAGCAGCGTTCGCTCATTGTTTCACGCTCGGCACACTGCAGACAATCGGATATGCAAGTAAGCGATGAGTGGTGTGTTGTTTGCTTAAAGGAACGTGATTGCGAAGGTACTGCACTTTTAGATCACTAAATCATGCTCGCACTTCAAAATTCATACATCGTCACTCTGATTCTGCAGGCAATAATATTTATTGCGCTGTTTAGAAAGCATGCAAAGAAACAGCGCCAAATTTTGTAGCAGGTGAGTGCACTGCATATCAATGGAAGGTGCCTTGGTTGGTGGTGACAGTGTAAATCGCTGTGTGGCCTTTCTCGGCCGCTTTTCCCGACAGTTTGCGAGATGCATTTTCCTTCAAAGATCACTGCGCTATTGACTAAATGTGTCTTTCCGATTTGCAGATTCAACACAGGTGCAGTTATACTGACTTCCACAGCGCGTGGAATATACATGAATCCATCTTGATACAACTCAGTTCTACTTACAGTACGTTTACCTGAAGGTTCTATTGCTTGGTTTTGAAATAACAATATCCTATTAATTCTCACCACTGAAATCATTGCAATAAAGTGCAATGACAAAGTGTAAAGGATAACGATTCAATGAGCTATTGTCCATGACTGTATTGCAGTGTGATGTCTATAGTTTGTCGTTAAGCATTGCTAAAAGTCTCCCGTAAGATATTGTCTTAGCTTCTGCTTTAGAAAACAAGGCTCACTGCGGACTGCCAAAAGATGCTATTCATATAATAATATATTTTATAAATATATTTTAACGAATAACTTCATTATAATGAATCAAATAAATAAATAAATAATAAATAATCAATTTACTTTTGAAAAGTGGTCAAAGGCTTAGCCTCCAACTGCGAAATTCTTTGATGGATTGATGAACCCACGTTTTTCGTTTTGGTTCAGCCAAAATACACAAGTTTATCGAAAACAAGTAAATAAATTCGCAACAGCATATCTTGAAATGAAATTATTATTTTAAATAAAACAATGAAAGATTTGAAATATTATCCTAACTTCCGAAACTTTCGTGCTTACGATATTTTTGTGCAATATTCGGCAATTTAGTAAGAATGGCTTGAAAATTTTCAGCTCACTTGCATCAAATAGTAAACTTAGAAAGAAGCGTAGAAAGGAAGTGTAGCTAGTGGCTCGTCCTCTCTTGAGACACCCAAGGCTTGCCAAAACAAATTTTGTTCTTATATATGAACCACTCTTATACGCATGAATGGCTCTGCGAATGCCGACACCGGATGTACATTCACAAAATCAGCCTGAACTGTGTCTCCTTGTATTCTACGCATGGCTATAATATCGTTTCACATCTTTTGAATGAGCAGTGAATGAGGATTTATTGTTATTATTCGAAAGAAGGCAGCACAAAGAAGTATTACACCGAAGGAAGTCCCAAGGTCAAAGACTGTAACGGGCCCTTCTGTATAGCATATAAGATATAAGCAGCAATTGTAAAAAACATCAAATAAAAATAAATATAGCAAACTCCGTATTGAGTTACAACCGCACGAGTACAAAAATAATACCAGCTACAAACGTGCAAGTACATGCAGCATCTATTAATACCTACATGGTTGGCAAGAAAGTGTACATTCGGAAGGAAAATGAAGAAAAGACCACTAAGTGGCTGCGGATGAAAAAATATGCACTTTCAGTTTCCGTTTAAATTCAAATGCTCTGCATTACTTAATAGCAAGAGGTGGTGTGTTCATCAAGGAAACGGACGACAAATCGACCCTCTGCCTACGTTAGCTGGCGCGTACAGTGGGCAAAATGAAATTAACCGTAGCACCTTAAACTACACTTGCAGGCAGTCTTAACAGTTTACAGAAAAAAAAGTTAGCTATTACTAATGCAATCACTTCTTTCATAATTGCAGCTGATTACTGTCATAAATTCTGTGCCACAAAATTAATTGAGCAATTACAGAAATGTAATCCGCTCCTTTAAAGTTACTTTACTCTCTAGCTTTATTAATATTGCACAAATAAAGTAAATCCTACGAGTAGACCTGGCTCTTTCAGTGCGTCCTTGGGAGCCCTTCAGACGTTGCATATATCAACATAGAATGCCTTTAAAAACTTTCTTCAGTAATTCTTACTGGTTTTCTTGTGAAGACAACAGAAGTGTCACCCAAGCCTCACTCCATATGGACGCTGGAGCGAAGGGCGGTATTATAACGTACGAACACCTTGCTCACAAAAATATGGTTACTTAATGCCGCGATGTTCATGTTCGGGCCCTCTATCAAGCGCTATGCTTCCTTGTTGTTAGGAGATCACTGTCATACTATGGAAGCGGGGTTTAAATTTGTAGGTCAACATCTGGTTTACGGCCTTCAAGCACCCTTCCGTCATTTGCCTTTCAGTCTTGAACGACTATTTGTAACGGACTCGAACAAATTGGCTTGGTTTACTCTCTTTGAAAATGCTGCCAAATCTGTAATTTATTTATTGATATAAAGGACATTATTCAGCCCGAAAGATACAATTCGAGATAGGTGAAAGCGGTTCGGTATATATAAATAAGAAAGAAACATAAGAATTTAACGGGCAAACGATTCTGTCTATATCAGAAAAGTCATAGACCGCACAAAACGAGGAAGTATTTAGCAGCACCTAATTCACTTTTAAGGCCACTTAATGAAGCTTTTAGGGTAGTGAGAGAGATAGAGAAATTTATTGTTAGAGAAAAGCTCGAAGTGAGACTTACAAGAAAGCTGTGCAAATCTGCAAGCCTGTCATGTTCAAATGATAGAGGCGTAGCTCCAGGACGCTAAGTAGTGAATGAAAGTAAACCCCGTAGACATGTACATTTTCATGCCCTTGGACACTGCGCTTCCCACTAAAATCATGTGCTCAAAGCTGCGTCCCCTATTAGAGCTCGTTCCGGCAAAAATGTAACTAGTTACAATTAATTAGTTACAAAAAAAAACGATTGAATTGCAGTACGCGCTGCCGAGTAAATAAAGTGATCCTTAAATTACACAAATTCAAAAAAGAAACCTAATTGATATAAAGTGAATAATTCCATGCATACACCTACCATACATCCAAAATAAGAAATGAACGCAACATGACCACTAAAGGAAACGCTGCTTCTGCGTAGGTAGCATTGTTCTGTGCGCATTTGTATGGTCTTCAAGTTTTGCAGGTGGGTTAATGTAGGTGCACGGCCAATTTACGTTGTCCAACCTGGCAAAAATGAGTGTTTCCTGCATGCTGCCCTAAACCTGTCCGCAAGCAGAACTTCAGGGACTTTTGGAAACGCTGAAGGTGCAGAAGTCGCATCGCATTTTCTAGGTTCGTAGATCATAACACAGTTCTAAACCCTCACGGTTTCTGTAGTAGTGATTTGTAAATATTCGTCCGCTTCCCTTTCTAGAAATCGCGGCTTGCAACTACCGCTTCCAGCGCTAAAGAAAAACTGCATCTGGAGGAATGTCAACATTTAAGGTAATCTTGTAAATTCCCAGCTGTATTATAATACACTTTACAATACTATATACACAAATTTCCCAGCGGGGCTTCTTCAGTCATTCCATCATATCCTGAAGTCTTTTACTTTCTACGCGGCCGATAAATGATTATGTGACCTACATCAATAACAACGTCTAAAGAGCACTCTTCACATTAGGTTAGCCGGTTGCCAAAAAGAGGTCTGGAAGTGATGCCTTCACTCGCGGCTAACAATGCCTATGGATCAAACGTCTCTGATTGTCATCGTCGAACCTGAGTTTTGCTTTTGTTCAGGTAATCCATCATTTGCTGCCATAGGTCTGTCTAACTAGTACTGGAAAGCAAACACTGGGGGGGGGGGGGGAGTGTTGGCAAGCTTTCTAGAGGTCTGCAAAGATCCATTGAAACTGGCCATGCGGGCGGTCCGAAACTTGTAAATAACATATAACGAGGTGAAAAACTTTTGCCAGATGTCAAACGTGTTTGCTCAGACATTCGTCAAGCAGCACTCTGTTGAATAATGTCAATTAACTGGTATGAAAAGACGCATAATGGGTGAATTTACATTTCCCCCATTCTTGTAATGGTGTACACATTCTGCTTCATTGAAGATGTTATGCACATAGACATGTCACATATCTTTTTGAATCTGTGGCGCCAA
Source organism: Dermacentor variabilis (assembly GCF_050947875.1). NCBI lineage: Eukaryota > Metazoa > Arthropoda > Arachnida > Ixodida > Ixodidae > Dermacentor > Dermacentor variabilis. Next base: position 22,498,729 of record NC_134575.1, on the reverse strand, counting down.
TTTGCTTTTTTGCTCCTTTAAATACTCTAGCTAAACGAAAACTCTAAACGAAAATTAAAAAAAACCCAGTTTCCTTAAACAGAGAAATGAAGAAATTGTACGCTTACATAGTTATCTGTCGTTTTACATCGGTTAAAGAAGATTTCACAATAATAATAAAATTACAGAGTTCAATTTTGTGTCCTCATTCGTTCACTGTATGGGCTTCTGATTGAACTAAAGCAATAGCACGAATATTGGAATTTCCTTCAGAATAACTCATTTATTGTTGGCACCGCAATATGAGTTTTCTCGGCAATAAAACTATTTACGGATACATCTTGATGTAGCCCAATTCTTTTAGTTTACTACATACATTCTACCACAATCGTGTAAAAACTTGCAGCAAGAAGTTTCTTAGCTGCGGAGATAATATTCCCCTTGTGAGCAATACAGTGTATGCTAGAAATATTTTTAGTGGCTGGTAGTGAGCAATTAAGCCTTAATTTCTTGCATTCTTTATTGAACTCATTGTTGGCAGCTACTCTAGCTCTTTTTTTGCTTCCCTACATCAACCGACAACGACAGTGGCAGAAACCCTCGGTGGAAGAACAGAACCACCCCAACGAGGGCAGGCAAAGTATATCGCGAGAACGCCGATCGACGCAAAGCAGCCAAGAAACCAGTGCAAGCTTTTTTTTCCCGGTGGATCGAGCAGTAGGAGCCGATCTCGATCTTATCGGAGACTAAGCTCAACTCCGAGTGCCACCGACAGGATTGGACTAATACCGGGGAATGCCTCGGTAGCAATCATTATATCATAGAAATCCACTTTCAGGCGGGTCCACCCCGCAAGAAGGGCAAACGAGTTTCGCTCACGGAATGGGACCGCTTCGGCCAGATTCGGGAGACAACCGCCACCGAGCATATAAACGATATCGAGGCCTGGATTGGGGATCTCAGAGATTGCGTGAAACGCGCCACGAGGGAAATCCCTGAAGACGATGGTCTGGTCGAGGTGGATAGCTGCCTCCTACACTTGTGGGAAGCCAAAAAGAGCATGCAAACTCGCTGGAAAAATAATAAACTAAACCATACACTCCGCTTGCGCATCGCGCAAATCAACCTGGAAATCGAGGAATACGCTAACCAATTAACCAAAAACCAATGGGAAAAGGTATGCGACAGCATGCAGGGACAACTCGGTCCCGCCAAAACGTGGAATCTCCTCCGATATCTTATGGACCCGGATAAGAGTAAATCCGAGCAGAGGAAATGCCTCACTAAGATCACTCACCAATACCAGGGCCCGAACGACGAGCTTCTAATAGAGCTCCGAACCCGGTACATAGGCACAAATGCACAAATCCCCCAGAAGCCATACACTGGTCCGGAGAATCTTAACTTAGATGCGCCCATCCTAGAGGAAGAAGTACGAGCCGTCTTGCTGAAACTCCGAACTAAATCTGCACGAGGCCCCGATGGCATAACAAATGGATGGATGGAAGGAAAAACTTTAATGAAAGGTCCTGCGAGCAATGGGGCGCAAGGTCCCATAGAGCGGGCTACTCCCACGTTGGGACCGGGAGTTGTAACTCCCTGGCCGCATCGTGGGCTCGCTGGGCAGCCCAGAGCTGCTCCGCCTGCTCCGTGCTGCGTAATGATTCTTGTAGCCTGGCGGAGTCTTGATCCTTGTTCGCGTGGGTCCGACCGCACGGCCAGAGAAAGTGATGTACGTCTAGTGTGCTATGGCAATTTTCGCAATATGATGTTCTGTACAAATAAGACCCTCCGAAATCGAGACGACGTATCTATCACTGCTCTAGCAGAGTACTTCAACCGCTGTTGGGAAACAGCTTCTATCTCCTCGCAATGGAAGCATGTACAAATAATATTCATTCGTAAACATGGTAAATGACTACAGCTCGAGAACCTACGCCCAATCTCTGTGACCTCATGCGTAGGAAAGCTCATGGAGCACGTTGTACTTAACCACTTCCATCATTTTGCGGCGGACAACAACTTATTCCCGAACTCCATAATTGGCTTTCGTCCAAAACTTTCCACGCAAAACACCATGCTTCAGTTCAAGTTCTGGACATCATACCTAGGAATTGTACCCGGGCTTATCTGGACCTAGATCTTACAAAGGCCTTTGACAACCCATCGCATCAGGCTATACTAGAGAATCTGCAGTACCTAGGTGTGGGACAGAGGACCTACAACTACATCAAAGATTTCCTCAACCATCGCACAGCGGAACTAAGAATAGAAGAACTACAATCGGACAAGAGCCCTCTTGGAAATCGTGGCACACCGCAGGGATCAGTCTTATCCCCCTTCCTCTTTATTTTGCGATGATCCGATTAACGGAACAAATTAATCAGATTCCAGATCTACACCATAATCTGTATGCGGACGACATCACGCTGTGGGTGGTTAAAGGTAGTGATGGTGATATAGAAACCACGCTGCAACAAGCTGTAGACACGGTTGAAAAGTGCGTTACCGACAAAGGCCTCACTTGCTCCCCGCAAAAATCCGAACTCTTCCTACTCAAAGCCCCTACAAACCGCAAATCCGACACTGCGCCACCCCCAGAAATCACTGTGCGAACCGGAGGAAGTGCGATTCCGGTGGTGACCACCATCCGTCTACTAGGCCGCTTCATGCAAGCTCAGGGGCACAACGGCAACAATTCATAAACTGGAAGCATGCGTTCAGCAGACGATGCGACTCATTTCAAGAATTGCCAACCGGCACTCTGACATGAAAGAAGCCACCATCATAAGGTTGGTACAAGCATTCGTTCTCAGCCGCATCACCTACATCACCCCGTACCTCTGCCTCAAAGCGGCTGAGAGAGAGACAATCTAGGGAATTATCAGGAGGGCCTATAAACAGGCTCTTGGGCTACTTAAAAGAACGGCCAACGCTAAACTGCTAGCCCTAGGTGTGCACAACACCCTCGATGAACTTGTAGAAGTGCACATTATATCTCAGTACGAAAGGCTAGCTCAGAGTGCCTTCGGGGAAACATCCTCCAGAATCTCGGCATCAACTACGAGTCGATGCAAAACATTAAAGTGGACATTCCTCACGATCAGAGGCGCCATCTCAAAACTAATCCAGTCCCTAAAAACATGCACCCCGAATTCCACAAGGAAAGGAGGGCCTGGCAGTCCAAAGCCCTACATCAGAAATTCCACGCCTTGAAAGACGTAGTCTATGTCGACGCAGCAGAATACATAGAACGCAACTGTATGTCCCTTGCAGTGGTGGACTCCTCAGGTCAAATACGCGCTGGTGGTTCAATTCGCACCAGAAGCTCCGAAACATCGGAAGAGGCGGCTATCGCTCTGGCAATAGCCCCAACACATTGTCATTACAAAATTAGCGATTCCAGAGCAGCAGTACGCAATCTTGCGAAAGGTCGGGTCTCCGCTCCCGTAAAACACATAGTAGACACCAACCAACACCCATGTCCAATCCAGATCATTTGGGAACCAGCACACTCCTCCCTACCCGGCAACGATGCCGCCCACACCGCCGCTCGACGACTCGCCAACCGAGCACCCGAACGGCTCACGCTAGGATCAGAGAGGGATTGCATGGTCAGTTACCAGGATATAACTCAGTACTACAGGTTAGCCAAGGCAGTGTACCCGCCAGCACACAAATCGCTTAACAAGCGACAAGAAGTAGCTTGGAGACGACTTCAGACGAACACCTACCCCAACCCCGTAGCCTATCACTACTACTACCCGGACCAATACCCTAATACATGTAAGCCCCATTGTAAGCAAAAAGCGGATCTATTTCATATTATGTGGTTGTGCCCAGCCGAAAATCACACAAATCACGAAATAAGCAATACTGAGCAGTGGGAGGGCGTTTTGCTCAGCTTCGACCCTGACCTGCAGGCGAAGGTCATCGAGAGAGCTGAAGAAGCCGCCCGGGCCCAGGGGCTCGTGGCTGCCTAACAACAAGGTCATCCGTCAATATCTTGTTTTCAAATAAAGTTTTTACTCACTCACTCACTTTTTGCTTCCTTGCTTGCTTACCTTTGCGTAATTTATCGAAGCATCAGTAATATTCATGAAACTCCTCCTCGTGGGCACGGGATGTTGATGCTGGGCAGCCTGCCGACTTGCGCAAATTCTGCAGTTTTCTTTTAATTTGATGAGAGACGAGGTCATTTATGTCTTCTCGTTAACTCGACAACACGACAACCGTGTTGGCATTCAATAAATTTCTGATTTCAACTACGATGAACTAAATCTCTGGTATACAAAAAGTGCGCTGTCGCCAATGGTCAGCCATGTCCTTTTAGGTGAACCATCAAAATTTTGGAAATATAATATGAATTATGAAGCAGAATCCTTCATTGTTAATGCAAAACAGAAGTATTCCTTGTAAGTTTGCAGCTTTATTAAAAGAGGAGCTTTGTGAAATCGACATGAAGGCAAGCTGATTTTTACAGTCGGGGAATATTTCGTCGGCCGATTTGACCAATTGTATTGCTCGTTCTGTACTTTTAGTGCTCCAAAGGAAACTCCACTTTGCAGTCAGCTCCCAAGTTGTGAAAATCTGTGGCGTTTAGGGTTGATACGCGTCGCAAAATTTTATCATTTTGAAGCCCTAGTATGATCCTTTCAAGTATAGACGTTTCGCCCAATTTGCTTACGTTATGCGAAGTGCCGGCATGTATTCACATTATAATTTAGTCTTTGAGTTGGAATGATGCACGTTCCATGTGGTAACTCACCGCTCGAGAAATTGCAGAAAGTTACGTGTACAACACGAAAATGCGGTATATTGCCAGGTTTCTTTCAATTTTTTTTTATTTGTCTTCAAATATTACCCCCTCATGAAGCGAATCCCTGATATTGCCTCGATTAGGTTGTGTGCGGACGCTTGCGAAACAATGAAAAAAATTATTCTCCACAAAGTACTTTCGAAATCTTGAAAGAAATACAGTTTTTTATCGTATGTGTAATGTACTTAGTTTATGTCTGACTACATTTAATATGAAACTGCATGTCCATTTTGCCATGAATAACGCGAATTAGATATGCTTTTTGTATGCGATCACATGTTAAAGCCCGGAAGAGAGCTTGTTGTGTCCTTCTGTCTAGCAAAGCTCCAAGTGGACTTAGCTAAGGCGTTTGATAGCGTCCATCCTTCTGTTTTGTTTTCTCCTCTCGCGCCCGCTAACGTCGGCTCCGTTATACTTAAAGACGTGAAACTGTGCTATAACGACTGTTCAGCTCGTTTCTTCCTTTTTCAAGACTTTTCACACCCATTACTTCGGGCGCTCATACAAGTTATTCTTGTAAATCTTTTACCAAATTTTGTAATTTCGGCAAATGTTGCTTGAAATCCATATTTGCAGGGATTCATGCGTGAAGTGTCCCTCTCAGTGTGCTTTCTGGCAATGAGGTTCTCAAATGAATACTTATTCTCTATCTCATGGAAAAATCTGTATAAAGATCTGTTTGATGTGCTTCTAAAATCTCTGTCATACCGATCGCTTTATATGGGCGCACCTGAGCATGACGTGCTTGTACAAGTTTGTACAGTGTTTATTTGTCCAGGCTCCAAACACTCCCTTACAAAAGGCATACTGAAACGTTATTTGCTAGTGCCTGGTCGAGTAGGAAAGACAATTTTGTATGTTCCGTTAGCTGTCGTCTCTGTAATTTAGCGCAAACTATAGAACACTGCTTTATTGACTTCAAGGACGCTATTTTGTTTGGGGATGTTCTCCAAATAACTTTTAAAAAAGATCTTGAAGTCAATCCTCATATGGTACGACATCTTATGCCAGCTAAATGTGAAGATGTGCCTTTTGAGATGTTGCTGCTTATGGCGTAGCACAGTTAATGGAAAACTAGAATGGTAGGTTGAAATTCAGAACCAACACGCTTCGTTCTCGCAAAGGGCACAGTCCGAGACGACGGTGTTCGAGCTCGCTACGGCGCCCTTCCCGCAGGGCCGGGTATCGCCACGCGGCAAGAAGCACGCAGCATTCCAGATAGACTGGTTGTGTCTACTCGATCACTGATTATCGTTTCTTTCGAGCCCGCAGCACTCGTGGACCGACCGACACTTGCAACGTAGCCGAGACGGCAAAGCCGCCAGGCGACGGATCACGCCCACACCATCAGCGCTTTCATATTTGACCCGTCCGAGGACGATGCGGAACATACCTCGATATCGTGGAAAAAGCGTCGTCCGACAACCAGCAACCTAACGTATCAAGTGGATGAGGCTGCAGACGTCAGCTGTGGGATCCACGGGAGTGGTACCGGGGACACGCTTGACGGGCTCGAAGCGCGCCGCATATCAAATACCCAGGTCACTTTGGGGGCGACTGCTCTCTGGGACTCCCATTCTTCACAGTCACATTTAATTCAGATGATTTCAAACTGCGACTTTTATGATCAAAGAGACTTCCAACCAGACTAGTAGCCATTGTTGATACACTGTATTATTTTACCTCCTTTGTAGAGAACTGTTTACTTTAATAATTGCACTGTGAAATGTTTGTTTGTACTTGAAGACACGGCTATGACTCTCTGACCCGCTGAGCAAATGTCTTAGGCAAGTACATATTATATCCACAATAAATACCATGAGAGAAAAAGTCATTCTGTTGGTTCTTGCTGTGACGCAGTTATTGTCAGGCCGCTTCCTCATCTCGAACCTTTACTGCACAAGAGGATAAAAATATAGATTTAGCGTACCCAGTATTCAGGCAAACCCAAGCGGTCTGGGCGGGCTACCTGATGAGCGGACGTTGAAACGTGAGCGGCCTGCACTGCACATCCACCCCCATTGGTGCACAGCTCAACCGGACAAACACAGATATAATATTGTAGTGGCGAAGTGCATTCTACGTAACTGCTCGTTCAAGTTATCGGCACTGGCATGATCGTGTTGCGGCCCGAAAATAACACCAGCAGCAAATACCCATGGTTACTACGATGTTATCTGTGTTTGTCTGATTGAGCTCTGCGCCACCAGCAGGCTGCACCGTGCAGGACGCTCTACAGCCCCTGAAAAATCTGCTGACGTTTACGACTCCACCTCTCATGTAAAACACCCAGTCCGTGTGCGTTTACCGAATACCAGACAAGCTAAATACTATAACAAATCCCATGATGGTCACAGCCACTCAGTACTACACTTCTGACTCAGCAGGTATGCAGAATTGAGAGGAGGGAGCGCAAGGTGCTGAGTTACAAGGCAGTATACCGCGCTTCTAATTTGGCGCGGCTTTTTGACACACGCCCATCCTGCGAGACAGTGGTGGCGTCTGAAGGTGCTGTCGGAAGGCCAGGGCAAGCGACACCAAATGGGGGAAGACAATGCTGTGCGCATGAAAACGAACAAGTTCTGGAGAAGATCGACGTGCTGAATTAACCTGCTGCTGTACGCGCAAAAGATTCCTGAGCCGCATCTATTGCTGAAGTTTGCCATAGCTTGGCAAAGTCAGCTGGAAGCAAGATGAGAGAATTCTTGAAAAAAATATCGAACCAATGAGAGCTTCTAAACATTCGCAGAGCATCGCAAGCTTCATCTCCACCTGGCCGCTTGAAATTTCGCTGTCCGTGTCATCGGCCAGGCGTTGTCCAAATATACGTAGGAGCGAAATTGAAATTGCTTTTACAGCCTGTAATACGTGTATACAAGGTTTAGTAAAAATAACAGTAGTTCGAGATCTATGCAATAAGTTCTACCTAGAAACATCTATTTTCAACTAACAGCTGCAATATATAGGATAGAATACAATCGTGCATATGTCAGAGGTTTTATTTTCTAGCCGTACATCTGCGAAATAAGCGCACACGTCCTAGAAACTTCCTTCGAGGAAAGCAATATGGTTACATGTGTCTAAAGGCCGCTTTGCTGGAACTGCATCGAAGACGTATTCAAATTTTCTTCCGACAATACACGTCATCCATCAAAGAGAAAAACACCCTTTGTCTGAATTCAAATGGCAATGGATATTGCCTCTCATGCGCTCACATCAACTTTAAGTCCATTACCATACGTGTGGCTCAATTTGTTGTCCGCAGCTTGTCGTGCCAAAGTAGCATACATTATTTGTCGCCTCGGAGTTCACAAAACAAATGAAAAAACTTCTGGTGATAAAGAATATCTTGAGCGTGGCCAATGCGTTCCATCTTTGGTGCCTTAATGATTAGTATCTTTTGGTGTCGTGAACTTTATTTTAGTGTAAGTCGGCTATTTGCACAGAAACGCAATTATTCGCTAGGAAATAATGTCCAAGTAAAAAAGAAACACTATAGCACGTAAATGTTCAAAGCAATTTCACACAGAGACCAAAATATGTAATAGGGAAATGGTTTCTCAACGGTGGGCAGAATCATCCCACCAACTCCGGAAATCAAACGGTTTTCTGTGCTTTGCCGTATTTCGAAAATTGCTCCCTGACGTGACTGCCTAAATTTCATGGGTTGCAACGCTGCCTCCTTGTTAACAATCGTACCAAACTACCGTAACTGTAAGATTTCAAACGATGCACGAGAATGGCATCACTTTTCAGCGGGAAAGACGAGAATGTTGAGTTTCTTTTTGTCAAACTTTGGCGTTTTACATGACAAAACCAGGATACGATTACGAGGCTCACCGCATTGGGGAACTCCGTATAAATTCTGGCCACCTGGAGTTCTCTAACGTGCACCAGGTGAGCCAACATAATCCTGCCGGGTCATGCATACGGCATTTTTTGGACACAATACTGCATCGCATGAAAAAGTATGGCTGTTGCTTTCAGCGAAGAACAAATCTCGCGAAGAAACATTTTTCATTGTAGAGCTGAACGTGCCGTTAACATTGCGTGGCTCAGCGGCGGAACGTTTGGGGTTCATCAGCCGCTTGCAGAGCATTTAATACGAACATATTTACCCCCTAGCCCAGCCTTTTGCAGAAGTCTTCGAAAGGGTCGGTCATCTGAGGGACTTCGAGTACATAATTAAGCTTTAAGCTCAAACCCGGTGCCGCGTGTGTCGTCGTGCCAGCTGTATAGAATAGTTGCTGTGGCACTTCTAAACTAGCTGGAGGCAGAACTACAGCACTTGGAAGACCAAGGAGTAATAGCAAAGATAACCGAACCTACGGAATGGTCCAGTCCCATGATCACAGTACACATTTGCCTGGATCCAACAGAGTTAAACAAGTCACTGTTACGCGAAAACTATCCTATGCCAACAATAGAGGACATAGTTCCGCTACTTTCAATGGTTGTTTCTTTTTCAGCGTTCAGCTATCCTGAAAACGGAAGACGGCTGGGAGATCAGGCGGACCCGAGAGCTACTACGAGACGGGGCCCCACCACCACACGATCCTCAGGAGTCTGATGTCCCAGACGTCGACCCACCTTTCCCAGAGCTACGACGAAGCACGCGGAAACGACGCAAGCCCTGTCTATACCCATTGCCTGAGACACGCCGAACTAATTGTTTATTTTAAAAAAATCGGAAGATGTAGCAGAGCTGCAGCAACGCGGCATCGCGACCTGTGGCGTCACGCTTCTGTTCCCATATATGCCAGCGTCCCATATCTGCCAACTTTGTTCTTCAACGGCAACCGGCTTACTTACACGTCCCTAGATAGCTCATGCGAGAAAGTATACCTATGCCATTGTCATTGGATAGAGTGAAAATGTCAGCTCCCGTAACGGAGCATTCGTTGTTAGTCTGTTTTATCCCAACAAGAAAATCGTCAAAATGCCTAAAAATTTGAACCGAGTCATTGTTTAAAGCACTCCTGAGAGCGCGGTGGACGTACGATAAAAATACTACAGACAGCAGGCGCCACACATGAACCAATACACACATTATTTTTCTGAATAAATAGCTTATTGTCGAACGAGATAAAAGTTGCACTAAGATAAAATTCGAGAAGAGACATTACTCGGTTGATATATTTAGATATGTTGACGATTTTCTTGTCGCGATAAAAGAGACTAAGAACGAATGCTTCGTTACGGTAGCTGACACTTTAACTCTGTTCAATGACAATGAGTGTCATTGTCGGTTTCTTCCATTGAGCTGGCACTTCTTCCTTTACCCTACACTCGTTTGTGTATTCTGTTAGTTTCGCGATCGATTCTTCATCGAGGTTCCTGAGAGTCTTGTTGGTTATACAGTCCGGGCCTGGGGCTGATTCGGTGTTTAACTTTTGTAGGGCCGCGCGGATTTCTGCCTCCGTGAGTTCCTCGTCTAATTTTGCGTTTGTATTCCTGTTGCAGCTAGGATAGCTGCAAGGGTGTGCATGTGTTAAGTATTTCTGCTCTAATTCATCGAGAAATTCCTTTTCTGTGCCCTCATATACATCCATTCTCATCACATATACATTCATTCTCATTATACATTCTCATCTGATTGATTTCCTTGAGTCTAATTTCTTCTTTTCGACTGAACAGCACGGTTTCAGGAAAACATTTTCATGTGAAACGCAACTCATATGTTTTACTAATGACCTATTTAGCCATACTGATATGGGCTTCGATGTAGACTGCGTGTTTTTGGACTTCGCAAAAGCTTTCGACACTGTTTCACATGATCTCCTCATTCTTAAACTTAGCATGCTTAACATTGACCCTAATGTACTAAACTGGATTAAAAGCTTTCTGTCTAATCGAACTCAGTACGTTTCAGCTAATGAATGTTCATCCCCTCGCACTTCCGTAACATCGGGTGTACCACAGGGATCGGTACTGGGAACCCTGCTTTTCCTGATTTACATAAACGACCTTCCCAAATGCATTTCCCATTCATCTATCAGGCTTTTCGCAGATGACTGCGTCATTTATCGCAATACAACTAACAACACTGATTCTGATAAGCTTCAAGACGATCTTAGAAGCATATCCAACTGGTGCGATAAATGGCTCATGCGACTAAACATTAATAAATGTAACACAATGCATGTATCAAGCCGCGCTAACACTGACAACACGCGTGTTTACTTACTTCACGATACTTCTCTTGAATCCGTCAACTCTTACAAATACCTAGGTGTCCATATTTCACGCAACTTATCATGGCATACGCACATCAAACACGTCACTAATAACGCTAACCGGGTTCTTGGATACTTGCGTCGAAATTTCTCTGCTGCATCTATGCCGATAAAGCTTACCCTCTACAAAACATTAGTGCGACCAAAGCTAGAATATTCATCCACCCTATGGGATCCCCTTCAAATCACACTGATAAACACACTAGAATGCATCCAGAATCGCGCAGCACGTTTCATCTTATCTAACTATTCCCGTTACGCCAGCATTACTTCCATGAAAAACACACTTACATTACCGGAGCGCCGTAAATGTTTTAGACTGTGCCTTTTCCACAGGCTGTATCACCACAACCCGCTATTAAAGGATCATCTTATTACTCGCCCTTCATACATTTCATCCCGTTTCGATCACATGTTTAAAGTTGGTATTCCATGTTTTAGAACAAAGATGTGTCATGGTTCTTTTATTCCTAAAACCAGCGCCGACTGGAACGACCTTCCTCCCTCCATCACTGCCATTTCTGACGTTGGCAATTTCAAGACTGCTGTATTTTCTGCCATATTGTAATACCTATTATTGTATAATTATGTACTTTTTTTCGCTTACCACTCCTTTCTGTAATGCCTTCGGGCCAGGAAAGTATCCGAAATAAATAAATAAATAAATAAATAAATAAATAAATAAATAAATATGCTTGTATTAACTTATTAATGGCTTGCATGTGGTTTTTCTTGTTATTCTCATGGTCAAGCAGGAACCTGGGCATGTGCCAGGTGTTGCCGGGGCCTAATTGCAGGTCCATGGAATTACATGTCTCGTCCCATTGTTCTTTGGTCAATTGCTTACCATGTGCTTTCATTTTTCGTTGAGGAGCGCTATGCACTTTCTGAACTTTCTCTTATGCTTCTGACCGCTATTAAAGGATCATCTTATTACTCGCCCTTCATACATTTCATCCCGTTTCGATCACATGTTTAAAGTTGGTATTCCATGTTTTAGAACAAAGATGTGTCATGGTTCTTTTATTCCTAAAACCAGCGCCGACTGGAACGACCTTCCTCCCTCCATCACTGCCATTTCTCACGTTGAAGTCTATTCTGAAGCGACTGCTTAGCTTCCCACATGTGGAGAAGTCTGCAGTCGCATTTCTCCAAGTTAGATTCAGGTGGTGATATTTTTGTGGCAGCTTTGACGTCATCGCTGAGCTCCTTAGTCCATTGTTCTATATCTGCGATGGATTGTTGCTGTGTCGTCTGTCGCTTTCTACTAAATAGTTCCCAGTCTACTAATTTGATCTGTCCTTCCTTGGGTCTATTCGGCCCTTCTCTGACGTGTAACTCCCATATGCGGTGGTGGCTACCCAAATATTCCAGTGTGTTCTGCCACGTCGCCTTTTCAATATTCTTGGCAAAGGTTAGGTCTGGGATGAAGGTTGAGCTTTCAGCCCAATACATAATCTATGCTGATAGTACAAGCCTTTTCTTTTCAGGAACAAATGGACATAATCTGATGAATCTAGCCAACTTGACATTAGAAAAAATATGCAGCTGGACACTTAGAAATTCTTTAAAAATTAACTGCTCAAGAACTAAAGCTGTTCTTTTTCGCTCTAAATCCCCACTTTGTGAGCTCACTCATTCTTATAATCTCACGTTGAATGATAATAAAATTGAATTTTCCTTTGCAGCAAGCTCTCTAGGTGTAATGTTTCACGAACATATGAAACGGGATCACAACACCGAACTTTTACAAAACAACCTTTGCAAGGTCTAGGGCGTACTGAGACAATATCAGTGTTTATTGCCAGTTGCTCAAAAGCTTTCGATATTTAGGCACTCTTCTCATCACATCTGCGTTATTGTAACTTAACCTGGGGTAACGGAGCATAGCAATAAATAAATAATCTTGTTATCTTGCAAAAAAAGACCCTGCGCTCTTTTACAAACCTACCATTTAACGCACATACTTCAGAACTATTTTTTAAATTGATCTAATTAATTTAAACGTGCTATATGAATACACTTTATTCATTTCCGTTAGATTTGATACTGTAAAAAATTGCGGTTATATACACAGTGTAGCTAACTTGCAACTAAATGCTTCTTCGCACCTAAGCAGACACTCAGAACAATGGTATGTGCCACCCCCGCGCACAAACTATGGCTTTCACACTTTAGGTTTTTGCTTGCCGAAGACAATAAATGAATTGAAGATTTCTTATGAAAACGTTCGCACACTCTCTCACAATTTTGTTTTAAGCATGGTGTGTTAAATATGTTCATAGTCAAATTTCACTTTTTGTAAAATAGGTTTTCTGTGCATATCTTGTGTTTTCTCAATTGACGCTGACGTTGAAATGTATTTTTCTTTTACTGCCATGCTGCTTTAGTGAACCGGGGACGTGGGGTACTCAAGCTGTTTTTAATGCAGCTTTTTTTCCCTAGTCCGAACCACTTATGTGAAACTCCTTGTACGCGGTAAATAAATGAACTTGAAGTTAATAACTGATATTTAGGTTGGCACCTATGGGCTTTATCTGGGTTCGGGGTTCTACATCCCGCACAAATCTTGTTGTCGGGGTTGGCGCGTACATCTCTGTGTCCAAGTCTGTTGCATTGCTGATAAAAATCCAGTTGTTTCCTGTAAAGGGAGCGAGGGAGTAGCGCTGCCCTGTATCAGACGTACGTGGGCACTTTGTGTCCTTCAAAGAGCACAGTCACTGTGATAGTATTACTGAGTCTCTTTGCTGCTATCACCAGTTGGGTTTTTGCTCGTAACCACTGCTGCTGTGATGTCTCTTGGGCCCTCGTCGAGTGGGATTCTTCCTATGACTAACTTGGCCGTCATGCCAGTAGCTGTCTCGTAAAGCTTGTCTGGAATCATCATATGTGCTACTTCCTGATATTTGTTTGCAACAAAGTGCCCACGGATTTTTTTTAGTGCTAGAGTAATAGGGAAAGGGAAAAAAAGGCGGACGACGGACGCTGGCGGCTCCCTTCTTCGATGTGGAATGAGCTCCGAAACACAGGAACCTTTCTTTCTCTTTCTTTCTTTCTTTCTTTCTTTCTTTATTTGTTTCCATTGCTAAAATACAATGACGGGGGCTAAGATAAAAGCTGCAATGAGGCAGCTTGAGGTGCCCTTAGCCCCCGTGTTACATGGTGGCAGTGAGTAGCGCAATCGACCATACGCAAAGAACATTACATATAAATATTAGTTACAATCATCAATCAATTCAAGAGAATTTTCTATAACGGAACAAACAAAAAAGGAACAAAGAAATGGGATAAGGACAAATAAAAGCAATGCAGATAGTACGCACCACCACATTACATACACTTGGCAATACGTAAATAAAAGTGAAAATCGCGTACATTTGACGATGCATAATTAAAGGTGAAAAGATACGATGGTCGATTAATATTGGAATAATTAAGGGAAAGAAAAAGGACGAGCAAAAATTATGTCATTACAAACATTTAACAAGACACACATGTGAATACAAGTGAAAAAGAAATTACGCTTGATTCATTATTTAGGAGAAGGTTCTGGTAAGTAACGACAGTTCTGAACGTGTTATGTTAATGATGTCAATGCCAGCGTCATGTAATGAATTAAGCAGTCTGGGTAATTTATTTTTCGTCATTTGCAAACCGTAGTTGGTTCTTGAGGGGGGTATAGACCAATATTCTCGGTGACGGGTGATGTAGGTCACTGTATTTCTTTGCAGACAAGCAATTTCATTAAATACGCTGTTTTCACAGTTTGAGTTTGAGTGCCATATACGAAGGAGAGAGCGGTTGTATAGAGAGTAGATTCTAGATATGTTGTATTGTTTAAAGAGGTGCTCACTGTGACTGTGATATGGCACGTTTGCAATGATACGTACGATCTTTTTCTGTAGTAAGTGTATTTTCCTGAGGTTAGTTTCAGTTGTTGTGCCCCACACAAGGTGCATATAATTAATGTGTGATGCAAATAGTGAGTGGTAAATTATTATTTTTACGGTTGCTGGTAGACGATATCTGTTCTTATTTAGCATTCCTGTGATACGGCTAAGCTTTTGTACTACAGAGTCTACTTGTCGATCCCAGTTTAGCGTACTAGAGAAGTATGTACCTAATACTTTAATTTCATTTGCTATTTCTATGCTGTCATTGTTCATCTCTAAAGTGTGGCTTTGTGGAATCTTTGTGCCTTTCGCATAAAAGATTACGGCTTTTGTCTTATTTGAATTTAATTTTAGATAATTTTCTATAGACCATGAGGATATGTTCTGGAGAAACGTGTTTGCGCTGTTTATTAAACTAGTATAGGTGAATTATTCTAGTGTCACAAAGGTGAATGCATTTGTTTTGCGTATGCTGTAGATTTTGTAAGGTGCCAGAGGTGAGCGAATTAAAAACAACGCACACATTTGCATTTTCTACAAACAAGACTGATTCGATGGACTATATCTCATGACCATGCTGCCTTAAAATTGTGTCCAACTTCTCAACCACCTTTTCTTATTTCTTGAATTCCCCAATTTGTGTGTATATTACTGTTCAAGCTCTAACATTTATTGCGGTTCTTTCGTTAGCGTAGCCACCTTTTAGCGTTCACGTGGCCCTGCACTGCATCAATTTGTCGATTTGAGATGGCCTAGAGCACGGCGTGTGATTGGCGCCTGCAATGTTGTGTTGCCTTTATCTGTTATAATACTGGAATAGTGTTGTACGAATTATAAATGTAGGGGTACAAGAAACTTAAAACACATATGTATGTGTAGTTACTGCATTTCAAATGGGATAATATATATATTAATAATAATATTAATGGTCTATATATATATATATATATATATATATATATATATATATATGAAACTAATCACCCAATACTGCCGACCCCGCAGCTTTCCCCACAGCTGTTCGCGTAATCGCAGGACTTCTCCGATTGTCGCCCAAGTGGATTTGCCACCGTGTCAGCCTTCGTCCTCGGGAGGGGATAACTTTATTTTATTTTCGAGTCAATTAGAAGCACGGAGTTTTGAAATCAGCATAGTTTTTTGACAAAGCAATAAAAAAAGTTTCAAATGATACTCCGCCGACGAAAACTACGTGGAAGTGTCATTAACATTCGGAAATCTGTGCTCCTATATACATGCAGCGAGATAAATCAGCCTGCATTCACGCATGTGCTTTCGCGGCACTTGCGTGGATGCTCAGAGTCGCTATAACAGTACGCGCACGACCTTTCGAAGGCCGAGAAAACGCATAGTCGACGAAGCGCCGGGAGCTTCGCCTATCTCGTCGACTGCGCATGCGCCGCAAGATTTCACGAGGCGCCAACGGTGGCGCTCCGCGTAGTGCTGCCATAGTGTTCCCACACAGGGACACTATGCTGCCACGGGCTCCCGTGCTCCTGCTAGTCGTGACTGCGCCTGCACATAGTTAGAATACGTTGTTGAGAACAAAAACTGTCTCAGAAAAGTAAAAGGCGTCTGCGCAGCGCAGCATGCGCAGGCGCTCGTACACAACAAAATGTCCCTTTACCTTTCCAAGAATGTAGCTATTATGAATTGACGTACAGTTCGGTAGCTTCTGACGTAGTTGTGAAAGGCAGTGACCTTGCGAATGCTTACTGCGCACTTCTTCGACCCCTGACGCCTCCGTCGAAATCAGACATTTCTGCTTACTGCTTTGGGTATGAGAAATGGGGCCCTCTTCTCAGTTCTTTAGGAAATACAAATGAAAAGGGGGAGAGGCCTATATGAATTGTGTCTGCTTTACTTAACCACTTGTATGACACGAGTACAGTTGCAGGCTGATTGGACGCGACTGAGCTCCCCACCCCTCCAAAACAAGAATGTCTTTGCCTAGGAGCTGAACCTTAGCGTGTTTATCCATGCGCGACAGTGTGGGTTAACTTCCGGCATCGCGAGTTTGTCATGATAATTCGTTCACCAAGGCCACTGCAGTCAGCAAGTAAAGTTAGAGGGAAATGATTTCAACTGTAGTAGCACGAAACCCTTCTACAGTAATAAAAAAAAACTCCACTTTTACCGCTTGAGTGCTCTTGGAAAGTCATAAGAGGGGCAAAGGTGAAATACTGGTGGGCATTCCACCTGGAAGCTCCCACACCAGTTTCCAGTGAATTCAAAGATTTTGATGGCCTATGATATGCCCGAGTTAACTCTTTATTCACCATAATGCAACACACTGCGCAATACAGCAGCCAAGGAGTGAACATGGCAAGTTACGGGAATATTTACAGAGCCAACGCCGTCCAAATATGAAAAAGAAACACTTTGACATTTGGGACGTTACATGACGCAGCGGCGTACTGCTTTAAGCACAAAATAAAAAGAAAGTCGAACACTGATCCTCATTTACTTTTCTAATAACGAACCTATTATCCCGAAAACGTCAACAGACTTACCAAGCAATATTCTTTATCCTAAATTGATGCGCTGTTTTGCTTTAGTGCCCATTAAAACTTAGTGAAAGGCCTATCGACCACAGACGTATTGGGAGAATCTTGTCGGCTTGCAGCTGGCAGTGTGCTTGCCTTTTTCGCGGTTGTTGGTATTTAAAAAAGAAGCATTCCGCAACGATCTTGCTTATGCAGGCTGTTTCTCTCACTTTCTTATTGAGAACTTCGTGTTATCCGTTTGTCCGTCTGATTGCATTTTAATTTCTTGATGATTGTCTTGTCCTCTTCTTCCATCCCCTGTCCATGTTTTCGAGGTACAGACGGTGTTGCGTAGGACGTCACCAATGGAAATTTTTTACGATCATTGAATAAACGGAGTTCTGAAATTAGAAATCTTGTACGCATAAGTTAGGTTTCCTGGTGCAGGGGAGGTGTAACTGCAAACCACTGATATACGTCTTCGTTTACAGTTGATTTCAGTCTCCTAGTTGCTGCTGCTTGTGAAGAAGAGCTTGCAAGGTGTGCTTGCAAGGGGCGTGAATGTCAAATGCCCCTGTATAGATGATTGGAGGGATCCAGTTCGAATTATGACGCAAAGAACAAATGACAAACAAGATTTGTTTGAGCTAAAGAAAAAATTAGAAACGCATTTCCTGCCCCACATGCTGCCCACGAATTTCCTGCCCCACGAATTTCCTTGTCCCACATGCTGTGTGACGGGGCGGACTGAAGCACCTTCACCTGTTAAAAGAAGTTGTGAAGACTTCTTTTGTAGTCATGAAAGCAAGAATGCACACAGACTATAACACATCATTTTTGTAGCCCGTCGCGTTGACTGGCGCTGGATTGACGCTTCATTGATGAATGTTGCCTATAAAAAACATTCCAGAAATGTTTTGTGCTTATCGAGTTTTGATGTTGAATACGAAACTTCTTTCTATATGTCCTCGGTCAACACTAAATCACAGACAGCCAGCATCATTTCTGGGTTTAGAACAGGAACACCAGACTAGGTAGATTAGGTTTGGCACGCGATTCGCTTTTTTTGTGGAAGCACGCCCAGAGAAGAGAGACCGACGCAAGATCTGTGGCTGCAGGAGTAAGCACACGTGACGTAAAGGAAACGATATGTACACCTACGGTTCACATATGACAAGAGCTGCCTGCACAAAATCCAAACGGAGCTATAGAGGGCTTGAGGTCTAGCCTAATTCAAGTTTTCTATCTGGGTTATCTCCCCCCTCCCCCCCGCATTGCTAATCCGGTTCTCACAAAACATTTCCTATTTTCCCAGCAACAGCGGGCGGCACAGAAGCAAGGAAGGTATCGCGGGTTGAACTCCGCAGGAAATCGCAACCACGCATAGAACTAATCAGCTGTAAGCATCGCCACGAAATCGTAAATCGACGCCGCAGGGACCGCGCCGTGCACCATCGGTAAAAATAAAACCCTCAAAACCGCCCCCCAACCAAGCTTCCGCCAACAACAACCACCAGCGAGCGTAGAGCCCCAACCAGCGCACCCTTCCTCAGCGGTACACACCAGTCCTCTGCGGGCCAGTGCATCGGGTGACAGACGGCAGGACTGTGTTATTCCCATGACCAAGTGCGATCTCCGGGGGCACTGGGCCACTGCTCGCAGCATCTATGCGAATTGACAGGCAGGCTGCGTAAACGTGCCGAAACATTGGCCCTCAGGAGACACAATTCGAGAGGTGAACAAAATTTCTTAAACACAGGAAGCTCGTTGACAAGTGAATACGCTAGGACCTTGTGCGGAGCTTCCAAGCATACCTGCCGCCAGGCACCGCACCGAGGTCACCGCGCTTACCTCTAACGCCATCGATACACTATTGTTCTACAAAGTAAGTTGGGGAATGGAATTGCATTATAAAGTATGCTTCCCTTGACCTAATCAAGGCGGCCATTCTTTGCGAAAATGCTTTAACATTACTGTCGTAGGAGGAGCCCCACACTTGGAATAACTTTAATCTCTCTGCGTTAGGGGCCACAGAACTCGACGAATTTTAGCAGAAGATATGAAAGTGAAAAAAAAAACACTAAATGCAATCAATTTGATCGAAATACCATGCTACAGCTGAATATGTAAGCGCTAGCCAACATAGACAACAGCAAACCGTGCCACTCTCGCGATGTTCAAGAAGACTACCTTGCCTAACTTACACAAAAGAATGACAAACACGTCATAAATCTCTCGAGCGTGCAACTTCGCAGTGAACAACTGTCTGTTCTTTCACGAGGCCTTACATTCTGCGATAACAATGTAAGGTACACTTAATTCGCGATTTTAAAAGACTCGGACGACCTCGCAAAATTATGCGGCTAGAATAATATCTTTTCAACCAACCTCAGAAAAAAAAATGCTTCCGCGGCACTTTGAGAGGATAATGAGCCCGAGATGCGTACAGGGAAAAAACATTTAGACCTGTATGTATATGACGTCCGAAAAGACATATTACAGTCGTATGAGGCTCACACACGACGTATGTCTAAGCTTAAAAAAATAGTGAGTCATTCCACTTTGTGAAGGAGGATAACCAGCGAAGCTGTCTAGCGCACGACACAGAGGTGGCACAGAAATTTAACACAGGCACGAGCATATTTATTGTCCTGATTTGTAGTCATTGTGAGGATATAGGTACGCACACGCACTGGCGTATGGCATGGTATGAATAACTTTATTTAGGTCCTGAGAGATCAGTCTTGGGCTAATGCGGGCCGCTCCCACGTCGGGACGGACAGGCCGTGCCCCTCTGCTCTCACACGGGCTATCTGGACAGCCCTGAGTTGCTCCGCCAGAACGTCACTGTGCAGCATACGCTGCCACCACTGTTCACCTTGAGAACCATCACCGGCCATCGCCAAGCAGCGCCAAAGCATGTGTTCTAAATCTAGCAAACCCCCACACTTATTACAATAGATTGAAACTCCGAAGTACAGATTAATTTTATTCTTGACGGCCGGGTTAGGGTACTCTCGTGTCTGCAGAAGCCGTAATGTAACCGCCTGGGGCCTATTTAATTTGGAATGTGGCAGCGGGAAAGCCCTGCGCCCTAAGTAACAGTGCTTGGTGATCTCGTTGTAGGTTAACAGCTACTCTCTGAACTCAGGAGCGGGAGATCGAGCCCCTTCAGGGAGTACACGGCACACTAATCCTCGTGCCTCCCTGTGCGCCACCTCGTTGAGGTTACGTGGACAGGGCTCCCTCCATCGTCCCCATGTGCACCCGGAACTAAGTAACTGTATGCGAATGGATATCCCTACCCTGCAGCAGTCTATTAGACGGTTCCGCAACAAGTCCCCTCGAGAAGGCTTTAATCGCAGATTATGAGTCACTAAATAACAAAACTCTTTTTGAATCATGTAGCGCTAGAGGAATAGCCACCTGCTAGGCAACCCCCTGATCTTTGTTATAAATGGAAGCGGCATTTCTAAAGGTCCCTTCGCCATCTGCCACCACCACCGAATAAGCATCTTTTCCATTAATCCACGCAGCGTCAACAAACGCAGACTCCCCCTCCTGATCCTTTGCCTTTCGCAACAAAGCCCTAGCTCTCGCGACCCGTCTCCCTACATTGTGCATTATGTGCACATTCCGCAGTAAGGGATGGACCATGATATTTGCCCTAAGGTTCATGTTCAACTCGTGTAGGGGCACCCCATCATGCGACACAGCCACAGATTCTTCAATTGACGGACACATTTATTAGCAGACGTGACACCGACGCATCATGTCTGCTAATAAATGCGTTCGTCACGTAAGACAATTGGTTTATACCTACTTAAGCCACGGCTCATACCACTGTAAATGTGTCCTCACCATTTTGAAGACGACGACGAAGAGAAACGTGTGAGAAGTGGCATGAGCGCATTGCCGCGGTTGGCGCCAAGAATACGTACAACAGTCATGTGTTTAGAAAAAGTTTATTTAAACAAGGGACGATACGAACACTGAGTCAAAATAATGGCACAATTCCACCAGGACGATGACATGTACAAAAAAACGAAGGATTGTGTATACATGGCACGTTCTCAAAGTAGTGTCCCAGTCCTCGCTCATTAACATATAACAACATAGATCCACGGAAACGCACAGGTAAACATAAAGTAATTGTGACATGTACAAAATGTTCAATATATACAGTGTACACAATGGTTATATAAATGATATTACAGAGGCGCTTTAAATAATTTTTAAGTGATGATATGTGATGTGCATATACAAATATGATCATGTATAAGAGAACACACATACAGAAGTTACAGGCACTTAAATTCTGTCTACATTCAATTAACACTTCTGATGTCCTGGCTACAAGAACCAGGCTGGTCGAAAATTAAGGAATACGGGTCCATCAGCAACCGTCAGGAAACGGCATGACCTCTGTCGAAGGAACTCTTCTTCCCTAAGGAAGAACAACTTCTCTAACAGAAATGATAATATCTCAGAGTAGAGCATCCCCAGAAGTGGATAAAGAGCACGGCGACGATGCCCCGCAGAAACTGCCCCGCACCGGTTACGCCATAGACAAAAGGATCCTGCAACAATTAAAGGTCGCGCAAAGCGGCCACGTGAGCAGCGACCAGATGTGATAAAGTGGGTAATTGCAAGGCCACCGAAACCAGCAAGTGCGGCCCTCCAAAACACCCTGACAACGACTCTTGCAGCAACATATGTCCATTGGATTCCTGGAGGGTGCAATTGGGACACAGCAAAGGTGGGACTACACCCCACCGCTCTAGCCTGTCCCGAGTTGGAAGCATTTGCCACACTAGACGCCACATGAAGTGGTGTAGGTGGCCAGGCTGAAATGAAGCTGTTATCACATCCCACGAGCAATTATTGGAACGTGCGCGGCGCGCTTGAGGAACTAGAGGAAGCAATAAGGCTGGCATTGTATCTAAAACACGGTTTTCAAAAACATCTACATCAGGACATACCTGCTGTATGTGGCGATAATATGCCATGGCCGTAGAGTAAAATGCAGGTGCGTTCAACACTTGTGGTCCACGATTTAAGTGCACACCCGGTAACATGTAACGAATTTTTGTGCCAAGGAAATAGCAGGAGAGTTCACGCGCTGGATACTGATCATGTTGTAACAGACGGAGCAGAAATCGCAGAGCAAGCAGCCGGCAACTGACAGACACTGGTGGGAAGGCGAACCCACCGCGAGAGCGTGGTTGCCCAAGCGCCGCGCGACAGACCAGTTCTGTACGGCCCGACCAGAAGAAGGCACCAAGAAGGGAGTGCAAGGACCTACTAACCCGTAATGGTGGCTGTACGACGTGACAAACGTACTGCACTCGGTCACAGAATACGAACTGTGCTAAGTACCTTCTTTCTAACCGGGGAAAATCATACTCTTGAACATCCTGAATATTTCGTCTTACATATTCAATAACTGAGAGCCACACAGCATATGATATGCCCTCCTAGGCATAATAAAGACCTAACATACGAATAAAGTCGCTTTTGAAGACGGAAAACGGGATTCATGTGTGTCTCTGGTGAACCAATGAATAAATAACGACATTTTGAAAATTTTAGCGCAGCATCTGAAATATTTGGCTGTGGGATAAGCTATCTTCATTCTTGAGATGCAATGTGATGTCATCGGCGAAGGCTGTCACCTTCACAACGCCACTACCAGGCAGTGGGAGACCATACACGTAAGGGTCTCTCAGTACTGAGCACATAAACGGCTCAAGGCTGAGCACAAAGAGTACTGGGGATAGAGGGAAACCTTGACGAACACCGTGAGTAACTCGAGATGGTGCACTTTCCGGACCATCAAGAAAAAACATACTTCAGATATTTTAATAGGCAGTCCTATAAGTGCAACAAAATTTGACGAAAAGCCGAATGAGCTCTGTACATTAAATATGTAGCCGTGTTCAAGGCGATCGAATGCCTTTTCTTGATCTAGTGAAACTAAGAGACCACGTGCGGACCTGGTCAGCGTGTATGTAATTATATCACGCGAGACAAGCGAGAGACTATGTTTCTCTCTGGCAGGGACTGAGCATGCCTGATGATGTCCTATTAAGGAAGGCATCAGGCTTCCATCCCAAGCATTGGGTGAGTACAGCTGTGAAGGTTTTGTAGTCAACGTTGATTGGCCTCCATTACTGTGGACGAACTGATGATGGATCATGCTTAGGTACCAGCGCAATACGACCGTCGCGAAAACTAGACAGGGATTCAGGGTTCCCAAAGCAGCGGCTCATAACAGACGCGAAAGCGGCACCAATATATTCGCAGAGTGTTATACAAAACCCTACGGGTGACCCGTCCGGCCCTGGGGCCGAGGCACGCTTCACGAAAGATAATGCTGCTTTCACTTCGTGAGCTGACGGTCGTGCACAAATAAGTTCTGCGATTTCAGGTGGAACCTGAGGCAACTCACTAAGCATTTCAACGTTACCATGATCCATTCGCATATTCGCACGCGCCATGTTTTGAAAATGCGATACAAAGAGCGAATAATCACGCGCGGGAGGCGACCGAACAGGAAGTGCTCTTGGGGCCACAGAACCGAGCACATTCGGCTGTCTAAAAAGAGAGTTTCTTGCAAAGCGCAGAACTTCAGGGTGTGCACGCGGATAACGGCTGCGTCGTGAAGCATCAGCTGACAAAGACGACGCTGCGATGAGGCGTTGGAAGCGCCTCCGTAGCTCAAGTCGAGCATCAAGTCGAGCTCAAGTCAATGACCGCATCAGTCGAGTCAGTTAATTGAACCAAGGGCAATACGGAGCTTCATGGCAGTATCCGCCAGTTCTTCTTCTTCTGATGATGATGAATATAATGTTTTGCGGCGCAAAGGCCAAGTGTGACCAAAGAGCGCCAAGGTCTTCTGACGTGCGTCGTCTGAGTGCACGACCTTTAACTGAACAATGCAGACACGACTGCACCTTGAGCGCGTCCCATGACTCTGGGTCTGATCTAGAAACAGAAGCGCGCAAGACTTGAGAAACAAGATCGCGAGTGCGCGTCGTGTAGAACGCGGATGTCGAGGCGCCAACGTTTTGCTGATGAAGAAGCAGGGAAGCAAGCTTCAAGCATAACTGGTCTGTGATTGGAAACATAGACAGGATATGAAGGCAGAGCTATCATATCAGATTGCGAGACATACTCGCAGATTGCGAGACATACAGATACATACACACACAGATTGCGAGACAGATTGCGAGACATACGAAAAGTGCTGGACGAGGCAACGCAAATCCCGTGCGTTCCAATCAGGGCCACCCCTGCCCGAGCCTTGTACATCTGATCGCGTGTGTAAAACGCAGTTACATTCCCCAGCCAGAACCACGTGACGACCGTCCAGGAAATGTACGTCCAGTTCACGAAAAAAATCGTTGGACTGAGTGGCTTGAGCCACTAGAGCCAATCATAGATGCGCAATATGCGTAACCCAAATGAGGATAGCGCACAAACCAATACCAATATCTGCCCTGTCTCAATATAAAGAACATAATGATCTAGCAAAAGAGCTCTGTTGAAAATAACACTACCGACTCCACCAGAGCGTGATGTTGCGAAAGAGAAAATACAATATAGGTTGAAAGTGCGTTTGAAGGCAAGAACATGTCCAACGGTGAAAAAATTTGCTTCTTGCAAACACAGAATGTCACAGTTTTCAGCGCGGGCCACGCTAATAATTTCGACTTGTTTTAAGGGATTTCGGAGCCCCTGGGCGTTTAATGAAATAATATTCAGGGTGTCAGCCATATTTAATTAAATGTGCCACTGAACTCACCTGGTGTTGTTGTTCAAGTCGACGCACTGAGAACAAGTCCAGGGGACATGCAGCACACACGCAACTTCTGCGACCATCTCGAAGAAGGCCGCGGTTTCTTCGGCCATTGTACTCGGCGCGGTGATCCGGCGCGCCGTCCGAGCCAGAGGCTGACGCGTGGGCATGCTTTACGTCTCGTAGGACCGCCATTTCAGCGTCGAGTCCATCCAGGCTTGGTGAGAATCCAACGCAACTATCAACTCTGAGGCTGAAGCCATTTTCAGATGATGGTGATGATGGTAGTGGATGGGCTGCGGGATCGATGTCATCGCCGCCGGCAACTTCGGCAGCCGGGGGCTCATTCATATGCAACGGCGCAGTGGCTTTTGCAGAAGAGCCACAAGGCGGATGTGGCATTGTAAACGACGCAACTGAGGCGCATGAAGCCACCGCAGATTTCGTTGGTGTAGCGACCGCAGAAATTACAGCGCCAAGTGTTTTAGCCATGTCCAAAACGTCCGTGCGATCAGTGCTGATGGTAGCAGCCGAAGCGGAGGCGCCACCAGCCACAGTGCGCGTATCCTGGCTACCTGGGAGGCCAGCGAACATGGCGTGCTGCGATGGGCCACGTCATCAATAGCACGGTCCTCCCTTTTTCAGTTGACAAGGCCGGCGAACATGGCGTGTTGTGATTGCTCGAGCTGCATACTTCTTTGCTTGCGAAGGAGAATACACAGAAATCTCAAACTTACACAGAGGGACGAGAGCCAAATGTCCCCCACCGCACAAAGCTCTAACGAAGGAGGAAGGAACGAGTTGGCGCAGATTGCAGACAAACTCCTTCCCAAATTTATACATCCTAAACAAAATGTACCCAACACAATACAGAGACGCCTGCTAATGGTGCGGGGCCACACCCACACTATATCTTGCCACATGGGAATCTAAACACAATCAATCATTCCACCAACACAATAATCCGAGTGCGGAGCAATGGGACAGCCGCCTTACCAGCTGCGAGTTCACGGCCCAAAGGGCCTTAGTGCAGTACGCTAGTGAGGTAGCTAGGCTCAGTGGAGCCCTGGAATAGGGGCCCACCCTTGCCGGAAGAGGCTCCAAGTCGCCGGCGCCCAAGAAGACGACGGAGACCTCGAGACGCTAAATCCTTGAAGGAACCAAATAAAGTTTCTCTCTCTCTCTCTCTTGTCATTTGCCGACGCTGGTTGATGGGGTGTCAAGGGAATCTCTTTGGTGGCGGCGTCACGCGCAGTCGCGAACGCCACAGCCGACGGCGGTAAGGAGACAAAGGCACCAGCAGTAGCGTCTGAATATGAACGCCACACAGGGCATATGGCTGTAGGGTGACCATCCGCGCAACGCCGACAAGGACGGCGACATCGTCGCTTTCTTGGCCATGGATACTACAACGGCGACAGAACGCTGCAGTGCACTGTGCACGGTAGCGGTTGCTGGAGCCACAGCGACGACACATGCGTTTCAAGCCATGGTAGTCAAATGTCACACGATGACCAAATACTTGCAGATAACTGGCGACAGGGGTTGTGGTGCTTATTTCCATTCGAACGAAGAGGTGTTCCAGTGAGCACGCCACGTCGTCCGCTCATAACACCAGCGTTCAGAGAGAGAACCTTGCCGTATGGTGATAGTGCCTAGACGAGGAGTTCGTTCGGAACGAAGGACGGCAAGAAGAGGCAGGTTACTGGCGATCTGCGGGCCAATGGGAACGGCAGGACAAGGCTCGCCACCGATGACAAGGCAGCCAGCATCTACGATTAGGGCCATGGAAGCCATGCTCTTGACGGTTACTTGGAAGTTGAAGTCTCCCATGTGCTGAATGCAATAGACCTCAGAGAGGCCAACTATTGAGGCCGTGGCGCCGACCACGGTCTCAGGACCATTCCCTGTAGAGACAGCAACACCGATGACCTGGGCCTTCCATGGAGTCCACGACACCGTAGGTGTCATGGCGGGATAGGTGGACGCCCCTGACCTGAAACACGCAGGGACGCCAGCAGAACGCGAAAGCATTAAGAACCCCGTGTCATAGAAAATGTGGTGCCGGACGGCTTTTCGTCAAAAGGATTTTCGGAACCAAGCCCTCTATGTGGCGCAAGGAAGTTACTGAACTAATCGTATTTCTCAATCTAAAATACGTAGAAGAATTGTAAATTACTACTGACACACATCCTACAGACATGATAACGTCGGATTGTAGTTTGTCTATATGAGAAAACATAATTCTGTTAAGCGAAAACTCAAACAATGCCCTTTTCCAGCGTTTCTGCAATTCATAGACCTCCACAGCATCCGCCATTTGCGCGCTCCGGTGCCCGCGTATCTCGAAAACCAGGGAGTGGCGCGCCCGATTCCTTGCAATACCTCCACGTGGCGCTCCCATCCTCCTCATCGCGGCCTACGCAAGAGGCTGCGTTTCTATCAGAAACCCGCCTTCGTGCATACCGTTCGCGACAAGCGTTTCCCAGTAATCATTACGATTACATACTCTCCCGTTGCTAGGAAGCATGAGAAGCAGTCCGGGATCTTTGAATGATGTCGTGTTCCAGTCTTAAATGCGAAGCTTAAGCGTCCTCCAACTTTTTTGATAAAGTTGTACAAGAACATTTTTTTTCAAAGACACTTGTTCTTACCCTTGTGCCTGGAACCTCTTTGGATCCCAGGTGTGACGAGCGTAGTTCAAGTGGGCGTTACAGGTCCCCAAATCTACAGCGGTATGTGCCATTGACCTTGGATCTTTTCTGCACTACCACCAGGATCGGCCTTCATGACGATAATTTCTGCCCCAGACGCCTTGAAACCTAAGATCTGAGCCATGTACAGCTACGCTGTAAAAAGTGGTTTCGGGTTAGCTCAGCTAACCTTAGATACGCAAAGCAAACGCTTCGTTTAGCCTGGTTAAGTCTTTGTTTCACTTGTCTAACCTTTGATTTAGCTGTAGTTATCTTACTTACAGGTGTAGGTATACATTCATCATTAGGTCAAGTATGACGGTTCGGCATAGGTCGATGGCTAGACACGACTGCGATTAGGCCTCGGTGGACATGGATCGTTCGGCGGTTCGACGTCGGTTGTGTCGCAGGGAATGTGCAAGTGCTAGACACGCAAAAAGACGTCGCGATCATGCGCAGCATAATAGCATAGACGGACAGGGCGCGAACGCGGTCGATGCGTTGATCTCGACGGTGCGACGCCTGTTGTATACCGGACCCTCTCCAGTCCAGCAGCTGGCCGGGCGATATCCGCGGGGTGGTCAGACGGCACTTGGCGACGACGGCTGAAAGCCCCCCGCTCCCGCGCAACGCTCAGAGAAGACGACCCGGTCTGCACACTAAGCATGCATGAAAGGCAGATGCAAAGTAGGCAAACAAAAGCAGACGACTGCAGTTGCACAGATCACGCAATACTAGTTCAAGCACCTAAGGGTGTACTCGCCTATGATTCACCATATTTCGTTTATCTTTCGGAATGCGGAGCAGCTAGCTTCGAACACGTACGACAGACGGAGATCTCCTATATAATTTCGTTCAAAAATCATCATTCTCATGTGCAGTCACTCTCTGGCCTTCTGCTTTCTTAACATTTAACGCCGAAATGCCACAGTTTGGACCGCATCAAAGTTACATTACTTCTACGCCAACTACCCTACCTTCCAACTTTTGCCTATATACTTGATTTATGCATGCACGTAACGCTCTGGGGATCCGCCCGTGGTGCACGCTCTGCACAGTGTGCGCGGCCAGCAAGCACAGACAGCGGTGATTGCATTACATGACGAGCTACTGCTTACCTAGTTTTTTTAACGTTAGGGTTTCAATTTCATACGCATTTTTCTCCTCTAATTTCTTTTTTTTTCATTTTTTTAAGTACAGGTTCATGTAGTAAACAGTTGTTGCAGTCTGCTCGCGCGGTTGCTTTGAACAGTTGTATGAGTACTGCTCCGATGCCAATTCCGCTGGAGTAAGCATGGATTTCGGTGGGTGAAGAAGCGTCGAAGTTACGCAGTATGGGGTTTGACGTAAGTAGGAACTTTATTTGACCGAACGACGACCCACAATTTGGTGTCCACTTGAAGGGTTCATCTTTTTGCAAACGACGCGTGAATGGATGCACAATGTCAACGAATTTCTGAACAAAGCGGTAGAAATACGAGCACTATAAAAGGGAACTACGGAGCTCTCCTGCAAACTACTGTGGCTTTAAGGCTTTGACTGCATATATCCTCCGTGGGTCAGGCCGGACTCCATCGTTGCTACTGAGATGAACAAGAACCAGCGTCTGGCTCTCATTAAACCGGCTCTCTCCGGGGTGGAGAATCAAGCCAGCTTATTTCATACAATCCAAAACCAGGCTAAGGCGGGTGTTGTGCCCTTCAAACGTACGGCCGATGATGACAACTTCATCCGGGAAACACAGGCTTATCTCCCACTTTAATCCACAAAAAAATTTTGTGCCCGAGTCTGTCACAAGTGGCGGGTGCATTACAAAGCCCGAACGGCATAACTTTAAATTCGAACAAACTGTCCGGTGCCCCGAATGCGCTATTGTCTCAGTCGGCGCGATTTATACGTATCCGCCAATAACCTGACCCTAAATCGAGCGACGAAAAGAAGGATGCAGAATGCAGGCTTTCTATTACGGCATGTATTCGTGGGAGCGGGTACACATCTATCTTCGTGACCACGTTTAGCCGCAAGATCAATGCGAAACCACCAAGAATAATCTTTTTTCTTCGCCAAAATAACTGGTGCTTCCCACGAGCTCGAGGGCTATTGGATGACATTTTTATTTAAAATCCGAGCGCACGATGGTGGAAGAGTGGTACGCTTGTCAGCTTGGAAGAAGTCAAGCAAGGAAGCATGTCAGGATATCATTTGTACCAAGGTGCCATGTTCACGTGAAAATAGACACATGCTGACCATGCTCCGAAGTTTTTGTTCATGGTGGCAGATTTGTTGTCCGTTTGCGTTATTGGTCTCATTGCTGACAACCATAATAAAGGCACGCTGACACTAGGCCGACCAGACACCGATTTTGGGCTGCCGACTGTCGGTAGACTGAAATCGGTGTCGGGTCGGCCTAGTGTAAGTGAGCTTTAATGAAACTGTAGGAGGCGACGTCGAAGACAGCGAGCTTCATGCGTTTCGGAAGTAGTATGAGCTCGGCAAAACAGTTTAGTGCCCACAACGACGTGGTTGTATTGGTCGCGGACACAACTCTACTAGGCACCACTATGTCCTACTTAGTACAGAAATCTGTGAGTGGTTGAACTATGACCTTAAGTAAACCGCCGGTATCAAACAGAAGCCAAGTTAGGAACAGACGCTAGCGACCATGTAGGCAGCGTCACGTCATCAGCAACAACAAAGTTAGCTTTAATAACAGATGCACTTGAAAAAACATTGTGCGGCCTCGAAAAGTTGTCCACTGAAGTGAAGGCCTTATATGAGTAGGGACAAGACCTCATAGTAGGAGATTTCACAGCTTAAATCCCCTTTCAAAACCAAGAGACTACCGTCTCATGGTGGTGTAATATTCCTTCGTTTAATTGTCTTATACAATGCTATTACTAATACTGCTTCGCCTGTCCGGCAAATTGCAGCCTCTTCTTAAATTTTATTTTCAGTTTTCCTGTGAGGAGACGTATCAGCACTGCTGCGCATGACTGCTATTGATCTTGATTTTGAGTGTATGCGGCCTGGCTTGATTTCGGTTAGTAAATGAATTATAGATACTTATGACCTCACCATGCAAAGGGCGATGCTCTCATGCTTAATAATTGTTGTAAATTATTAGAATAAGTTTTTTTATGAGCCCTTAGCATTGCCTATTGGGAAGAGAAGCAATACTGAGACACATATCATTTACGTGACTTTCACACGTTTCACAAGACGTGCGTTTCCCCCGACTCTGCCTAAGGGGTCACTGAAGCCAGCAGGCTTTTTTCATAGCCAACAAAGTACGTAAAGAATTTGAAGCGAGGTAATCATAGAGCAACATATAAACGCTGTCCGTACCATAATAAATAATTGTTAGTTAGTTATAACTCCTTCTGTTTGGATTAGATACTAAATTTTGTCCAACGTATACATTTTGTAATGAAGAAGAGCACAAGAACAAGGCCAACCAGATCGTCTCTTCCATGCCTCCTGTGCAAACAGAAGGCCAGCCGGATCGCCAGTGCTTGGCACAAGTGTGAGCCGTTCTAGCAACCTGCTTTTCCTGCTCTGCATCACCTGCCACCTCGGTTACGAAGAGACGTTACCCTCGGAACGGTTCAGTGCACCCATGACAATTGGTGGAGGGGCGGGGTACTCAAGAGCATCTACACCCTGGAACTCCGGTCTCGGACTCTGCCTCCCGTCATGCCTGACTCTCCCCAGCTGACGCCGCCGCCACCCCCCGTTGCCTGCTCTGGCGCTGTCCCGCAACGCCATCCAGCGGTTTTCAGCGGTGCGGATGAACAGGACGTCAATGACTGGTTGGCTACGTACGAACGGGTGCGCTTGCACAATCGATGGGATGATACCGCCAAGTTAAATGCCGTCATATTCTACCTTGCGGGAGTGGCTCACCTGTGGTTTAAAAATCACGAAGCCGACTTTCAGTCCTGGTCCGCGTTCAAGACCACTTTCGCTGCAGTTTTCGGTCGCCCTGCCGTCCACAAGTTGCGCGCCGAGCAGCGGTTACGAGAGCGAGCGCAATAACCCGGTGAAACATTCACCTGTTATATTGAAGAGGTTCTCGACCTATCCAAACGTGTGGATGCGTCTATGCCGGAAAATGAGAAATTGAAGTACATTTTGAAGGGCATTGCCGATGACACTTTGCAAATGTTGATCGTCAAGAGCCCGCGCACCGTATCAGAGCTCATAAACTTGTGCCAAAGCTACGACGAGTTGAGGAGGCAGCGCGAGTTGACTAGGTGCCCCTCAGTGGCTGACGAGGCCCTCTCTTTCATGACAGCCTTCTCTGATCGTTCCTCCTTGCTCACACAAATCCAAGCTTTCGTGCGGGAGGAAGTTGCACGTCAGCTTTCTCTGCTACCTTTCGCTGAGCTACAGCAGCCGCTGCCGCAACAGCCTCCTACACAGCTCGCTCCTACGCTCCGGTGGGTTATTGAAGACCAAGTTTCTGAGGCTCTACCAATGCAGCATCAGCAGTACCCTGCCGCCGCGCCACTTACTTACGCATCCGTCGTCGCGCAGCCCCGTCGTCAACCACTCGTTGCGCTACATCCTCGGCCGCCACCACCCGTTCATAGTCCCGTTCATCGACCTGCTCCTGCCTTTACTAATCCTTGGTGCACGCAAGACAACAGGCCCATATGTTATGCCTGCGGTATTCTCGGCCACGTTGCACGACTCTGCCGCCGCCGCATGCTGCACTCTGATGAGTTTGTGCAGTCGCCTCCCTACGCCAACGTGCAGCCCACGACACTTATCTTAGTCGGCAGTCGAACAGGCCACCAGCCGAGCGCCCGGTCCTCACACGTCGTTCACCTTCCCCGCCTCGCCGCTCGTTGTCCCCCATGCGACGGCGCCCTTCACCCACGCAAGAGGAAAACTAAGCGCCGCAGTTCAGGAGGCAAGAACTGCGTCGCCATCGATCTGTACAAGTCCTCCATTGTCGCCTTCGAACGTTGTCGATGTTACTGTTGACGGCGTCGCTACCGTTGCGCTAATTGATACTGGAGCAGCCGTGTCTGTCCTAAACGAACGCCTCTCTCGCACTTTACGAAAAGTTACGACGCCACTTTCTGGGTTTTCACTTCGCACAGCAAGCGCCCAGCCAGTTCAGCCTTCAGCAGCATGCACAGCTAGAGTTGTTATTCAGGGCGTTCTTTATATTGTGGAGTTTGTGGTTTTCCAGTCCTGTTCTCATGATGTGATACTTGGGTGGGATTTTCTTTCCCGAAATAACGCCGTCATCAATTGTGCACGTGCTGAAGTCGAATTATCGCCTCTGTGTGACGTGCCCCACGTCAGCGCCACTTCTCTTCCCGCTAAGCTAGTTCTTCGAGAAGACATCGCCATACCGCCATACTCGTCTGCCATTGTTCCCGTCTTCTGTGGCGCTGTCTCTGAAGGCGCTATCCTCTTCACTCCTTCAGAGCTCTTCATGACCCGCAAAGGCGTTCCGCTGCCTTTCGCCGCGCTTGACATTTCAGCCGGTTTCAGCGACATCGTTGTCTGCAATCCGCTTCCTACAGCCCTGATGGCTCTTCGCGGTGAAGCACTTGGCCATGTTCAGCCTATTGATGACATGTTTATAACCGACGTGCCGGATGCTTCGTATGCAGAGCTCACCAACTTCTGTGCACTTTCCACTTTTGCTCCGCCATCACCTGACTTATTCACACCTTTCATTGCCGATGACCTTACTTCCGAGCAGCGCTCCCAGCTTCTTCACCTGCTTGCCCAGTTCTGCTCTTCTTTCGATGTCGCTCAGCCTACTCTGGGTCGCTCGTCAACCGTCACCCACCACATCGACACTGGCTCCAACGTGCCATTGTGGCAGCACCCGTACCGCGTACCCGCCAAGGAGCGTCAGGTGATCAGTGAGCACGTGGACCACATGCTTCAGCGCGGCGTCATTCGACCTTCCAATAGCCCGTGGGTATCACCGGTGGTTCTCGTCACAAAAAAGATGGTTTCATTCGGTTCTGCGTCGATTATCGCCGTCTCAATAAGATGAGCAACGCGCTAATACGTCTACCCTCTACCGCGCATTGACGACGCTCTAGACAGCTTGCAAGGCGCTAAATTCTTCTCTTCGTTGGATTTACACTCGAGCTACTGGCAGGTCATGATGTCAGCAGTTGATCGCCCTAAAACTGCATTCATTACGCCAGATGGTTTATACGAATTTAATGTGATGCCATTTGGCCTATGCAATGCGCCGGCTACCTTTCAACGAATGATGGACAATATCTTACGCGGCCTAAAATGAAGCACGTGTTTGTGCTATCTCGACGATATCGTTGTGTTCGCCCCTGATTTCAGCACGCATCTTCTTCGCCTTAGGCAAGTGTTGACGTCCTTTTGCAGGCCTGCAACTGAACCTGAAAAAGTGGCAGTTCGCCGCGCGCAAGCTCATGATTCTAGATCACGTGGTATCACAAGACGGCATTTGCCGCGACCCATCAAAACTTCGCGCCATGGCAGAATTTCCGAAACCTAAGAAACTCAAAGAACTCCGCGCCTTCATCGGCCTCTGTTCTTACTTCCAACGCTTTGTTCGCTATTTTGCCTCGATAATATCACCTCTGACACAATTTTTAAGTGGCGCGAACGACCTATCCTCCTGGTCTCCTGCATGCGACACCGCGTTCGTGACCTTACGCCGTCTCCTGACGTCTCCGCCTATAATGCGACACTACGACCCCACCGCCCCAACTGAAGTGCATACCGATGCGAGTGGTATTAGCCTTGGCGCTGTCCTTGCGCAGCGCAAGTCTGGCTACTCCGAGTACGTCGTTGCTTACGCCAGTCGTGCGCTGACCGAAGCGGAACGCAATTACAGCGTCTCAGAAAAAGAATGCCTGGCCATCGTTTGGGCACTCGGGAAGTTTCGCCCCTATCTATACGGCAGGCCTTTCAATGTGGTTACTGACCATCACGCCCTTTTTTGGTTGTCCTCTTTAAAAGACCCATCTGGACGCCTTGCCCGCTGGGCTCTGCGCATTCAAGAATACGACATATACGTCATATACCGCTCAGGTCGCAAGCACACAGACGCTGACGCTCTGTCCCGCTGTCCGCTGCCAGCCGACACGGCCTCCCTCTCCACCATTAAGGCGGTATCCTCGGTCGACATCGACACCTTCGCATCAGAACAGCGCAAGGATTCTTGGGTGGCCTCTCTTTTGGATCTCCTTTCTGGCTCGCCTGCATCTCCCATCTCCCGCTCCCTACGTCGCCAGGCTGTCCATTTTGCTGTCCGGGATAAACTCTTGTATCGACGGAACTACCAGCCCTATGGTCGCAAGTGGCTCCTGGTTATCCTTAGGACTTTGCGTTCCGACATGTGCGCGTCTTTCCATACTGACCCACAATGTGCACACGCAGGCGTTTTGAAGTCGTATGAGCGCCTGCGGCAACGTTACTACTGGCGAGGAATGTTTACTTTTGTCCAAAAGCTTGTCCGCTCGTGCCCGCAATGCCAACGCCGCAAATCTCCGCCTCATCCGGCCCACGGATTATTACAGCAGCTTCCGTGCCCTGCTCGTGCCTTCGACCGTGTGGGAATTAACCTTTACGAGCCGCTACCACTAACACCCGCTGGAAAAGGGTGGAATATTGTCGCAGTTGATCAGCTTACACGCTATGCCGAAACCGCTGCTCTACCTGCAGCGACCGCCAGTGACGTTGCATCCTTTCTGCTCCATCGTTTCATTCTTCGTCATGGCCCATCTCGGGAGCTGCTGAGTGATAGAGGCCGTATGTTTCTGTCACAGGTGGTTGAAGCTCTGCTTGCTCAATGCCGCATAGTTCACCGGACCATCATGGCGTACCATCCTCAAACTAACGGACTCACAGAGTGTTTCGATCGCACACTTGGTGATATGCTCGACATGTACGTTTCATCGGAGCATAAAAACTGGGACATCTTCCTCCTATTTTCACGTACGCATATAATACGGCTACACAAATCACCACAGGATTTTCTCCATGAATTCTTGTCTACGGTCGCGATCCTTCCCATACCATTGATACGGTTTTGCCTTATACACCAGAGGCGTCAGAATGTGCTCCCGTTTCAGCCGTCGCCCTATACGCCGAGGAATGCCGTCAATTAGCCCGAAAGTTCACCTCCGCTGAACAACAACGACAAAAAGCCAATCGTGATGGTGACGCTTCGAATCCGAACTTGGCTCCCGGCACCCTTGTCCTGTTGTGCGTGCCTTCTACCACGCCTGGACTTTCGACAAAGCTTATCCCGCAGTATGATGGACCATACCACATCGTCGAACGGACCTCTCCGGTGAACTATGTCATTGAGCCGCTTACATCGACATCCGACAGGCGCCGCCGTGGACGGGATGTTGTTCACGTGCGCCGCCCGCTCGTCTCCACGTCGTAAGTCGCCAGGATGGCTCCGCTTTTGCACCGGGGGTAATTGTAATGAAGAAGAAGAGCACAAGAATAAGGCCAACCAGATCGTCTCTTCCATGCCTGCTGTGCAACCAGTGGGCCAGCCGGATCGCCAGTGCTTGGCACAAGTGTGAGCCATTCGGGCAACCAGCTGTTCCTGCTCTGCGTCACCTGCGTCCTCGGTTACGAAGAGACGTTACCATCGGAACTGTTCAGTGCACCCATTACAATATATATATTGTTTCTGGGCATGGTGCTCACAATAGAAACGCGAGAAAAGGTTGCAAAAAATGAGAGAAAAGGTTGAAAAAAATGCGTGAAAGTGAAAAAAAAATTGATAAAGTAGCCGCCGCTGGCGCTTTAATTTGGTTATCCTCCTATTGTCAGCATTTGCAGGGATAAAAAAAATATCATTTAGAAGCCATGCATGTCAACGCCAACAATGATGCCATAAGCTTTTGGTCCAAATAAAATTTTGAATGGAAGGTTGAGGCAAGTAGAAAAACTGCAAATGCTGTCGGCAACAGTACTCTGCTAATGAGGTTATAGCAGGGGGGAGGGGCTTCCACATCGCCGGGGGGAGAGGCTCTGCCCCCCTCCCCCGCCCGCCAACGAAAAATTTTGGAGGGGGCTCGGGCCCTGTAGCCGGGCCCGAGCCTCCTCACCCCACCCCCCGTAGTCCGCGCCTATGTCGGCATGTGTTCACCGAAGAAAACTTGCATGCTGACATTTGGTAATAGACCCTCCTCCGAGATAACAAAGGACAAACCGGCCGTGACATTTACTAACTGCGGGAACACGCAAATTCTAAGACCTACAACAGGCAGTAGCCTGGCTCGGCAGTGCAATGAACTGGGATGCTTTCCAAGTTTGGTTGTTACCGGCATACTCTACAGAACACGCCAAATACATGAAGAATACAAGAGCGGAAAAAAAAAGAAACAAGAAGATGAAATAAATGATAAGGAAGGCGCTCTGTGCGTAAGCACTGCTGCAAATGTTAGCTTGGGTCAGGAAGCGGAACTTTAGATGTGTCCGCGTGCGCAGTCGTGATGTGGAACTCTGTGAAAACAGAGGCTGTGACCTTTCCGAGATTGGCTCCTCCTTGTGTTCTCACCTTCTTGGATATTTATATTCCATGCGTAGCACGCAATTAAGAGACAAAAAGAAGGAAAGAGAGAAGGCGCGCCGTGCGTAAGCACTTCTGCAAATATTCTTTTGGATCAGGAGCTGGAATCGTGGACGTATGTCCGCGTACGAAGTCGTGCTGTGGCACTTGGTGAAAGCACATGTTCTGACCTTCTCGAGATTCTCCTCCCCTTGTACTCTCCTTCGTGGTATTTCTATTCCGTGCGCAGCACGCAATTAATATTAGTTGAAGACAGTCGCTTCGTCTTCCCAACTTTCGCTTGTCTCGTTCGTCGCGCTGTTTAAGCTTTGATACGTAGCAGCTAGCTCTCATCAACTCTCTCCTTGAGTATTTTTCTTGCTTTCCAAATCCAGTCGATCCCTTCTGGGCGCTGTGATTTGCCTTCGCTACTTGTTTACTAAGGCGCTGCGAAGCATAGCGTCACAAAATCACTTGAGCCGACAGTTCAAGTCTCCAGCAATATTGCGGTGGACGCAGTGTTCTTCTTTGCTATAGCATCGGCGCAGTGACCTAAAGAAATAATTGCGTGTCAATCTGTTGGTCCCTGGTTGAAACGCCGGCTGTTCACAGCCATTCTTTCATGAAATTCTCGCGAAGTCTTTTACGATTCAAGGTGCGGACACGGGCGGAGGCTGGGGACAACAGCCAAAGCAGCGGGCTTTAAGGAAACAAAAATTGGTGAGTGACATCATAACTGCTGTCGTCCTAATACTCATGTTGCTGTCCCGACCATGCAATAGCCTAATTTGTTACGCAATTCCATGCTTCATAAAGCGGCCGCTTTATCCAGTATAAACTTCACCACTAACTTCACCATCATTGTGTGTGTACCTCAGTAGTAAGCACACGTCGTTGGTGCCGACTTATATCTCAAATGA
The DNA here is from genome assembly GCF_050947875.1 of Dermacentor variabilis. Lineage (NCBI taxonomy): Eukaryota > Metazoa > Arthropoda > Arachnida > Ixodida > Ixodidae > Dermacentor > Dermacentor variabilis. The sequence continues at coordinate 22,460,352 of NC_134575.1, read as the reverse complement.
CTTCACATGGCGCGAAGCCAGCACACAGTTTACTGATTCTAGCCCTGAACAAGCGTGACACTGTTGAGTAAGCGCCGTGAAAATCACCTCCTGAGGAGTAATTGGGAAAATTTTCAATGAAGATGCGTACTGTCGTCAACGATGTCGCCAAAAGCACGGGTGAATGTAAGCGAGAGTAGGTGCTGCGTCGCCGATGCAATTCTGCTGCGGAAGTCGACGAACTGTCCGTCTCGCTAGTGTTTTTTAAATTTGAAATGCTCGTAGTGACCTGCTTGGAAACGTGTACAAGGAGAAAGTCTTATAAAGTTCTGTGTATTTTTTAATGGTACTGAAGAGAAAAGCCACATATATGCTTAAAGGCGGAGCAACACACGCCAGGGTATACATGGACGCTGACAATGAGGGCGGGTTTTGTCCTTTGGGGTGTAAACATTGGAATCCTACAATGCGAATGCTATTAACAAGAATTAAAAGAATCATGAGATTCACACGCAAGAGGCACTAAATTGCGAAACAAACAGAGCACACTGCGTGGTAAGTGTGCTCAGATAGCAGTAAGCTATTATTTCATTACAAATATACCACCAAGTTTCCAGCGAATATTGAACTGCAATGTCATATGCAGCAGCCGATAGCAATCCTCACCGTTAGCCACTTATTCTTTTTTCTGGAACATTTTCCCAGTCATCTTAAGTTCGAAGATATTACTGGACGAAGATGATCAAGCTTTTAAAGAACTCTTGTCTGTAATTATGCTTACGAACAGCGTGATTTAACACCGCTACCAACAAGGTGAGCCCAAAGCGTCGTACTTAAAAAAAAAAGATCAGCAAGGGTTCTACACGAAGCAACAATTCAACATTACAGTAAACAAGCATAAAATAGATCTAAGACCTCAACTATAGGTCAGCTGGTGTGACGATTTAACATGCTACGTAAGATCAAACGAAATCAATACTTGCAAGCCGCAGCCTTACACAACGCGATACATGTCCGCAGGGGTGCACCCTAGCTACAGCAGCATGTTGAAAAAGCGGTTATTGGTAGAAGCAGCCAAGCGGCATCTGGAACTTAAGCGAAATGTCTGTAAACCGGATGCGGCACGACGCACAAACTGAACAAAGACATGCGTGCGTCGTGATCAACTTAGCCGTGTAAACATCGAGTAAAACAAACATCGAAATGGCAGAAAAAAAATGTCGGAACAATGTTTCGCACAAAACGGCGGCTATACATTTCTGCAATCGCTCCCTCACATGAGGCATCGCGGGGACGGTGCAGCACCGTGTAGCCGGCGATGTTTTATTGGTATTTGAGCCTCCAGCCGCGTACTAATTGTTTTGAAGTTGCCTTGAAGCTTCGGCCATCGCAAAACATGTCGCTGGTGTTTCTTATTTCACTAAAAAAAACAATTTTTAAACAGAAACGCACACACAATGACGCCGCAATTTATACGCTGGACAGCTGCCTCTTTACTGCACTTTTCTGCACTTTTGCACTATCACACCCTCTCTCGTAGGCACACACTGCGCGGATACACAAAAACGCTTGTCACCAGCGGCTGGTGTCAGCTTCCGTTATATCTACTTGATGGTATATCTGATTACAATGTACAAGACTTGCACACGCGTATCTCTTTTGTCGGTGAGCAACAATAAGTTTATTTACTTATTTCAGCATACCTCATGATTCATGCACGTCACAAAAAGCAGTTAAAGCCAGTGTTGTTTAGTTCTGCTTAGGTTTCTCCAGCAACACTCTAAAGACGCACAGTGCACTGGCTGTATAAAGGCTTGCTCTGCTTTAGGTGCCTGTTGATTTGCAGACACGCACGAATGGTGGCTGACGCGCGCCGTCTTCCCGGTGGCCCAGTGCTGCGCACGGCGCTACCGAAGGCGCTCTATATTCGAGGTAATCTGTGGCGTGGTTGCAAAGACTCGGCAAGCCGGGACGGCTGATTTCATCGTGTGCGCTGTGTTCTGGCGCGCAAGGATGCTAGTGTTGGAGGTCGCTTAATAGGAAGTTTCAGAGGTGCGTTAGAGGGAGGGACAGCATAAAGCGTTCGTTTGCCACTGCTGACACTCAACACGCCAGCGTCGTTACATCGAGTGGCCGCGGTCACCGAGCGGGATCTGCTTGTGTATGCCTGTACGCGTAACACAATAGGTGTTGTCGTAATATGTAAGCACATGCTCACTTCAATTTATTAAGGCTGATAAAACTATGATCCTATTTAGTGTAGTTGTCTGATACTTTGCTCTCACTATTAATGCTTCTCATTCCTGCTAAACTGCGACATCTTATTTTCTTAGATTACTAAATGCCTGTTTAGCCAGTCAAACTTTCTAAATGCTTTCAAAACGCATTACTTTGGTGTTTGCATTTAAAAGCGCAGCAAATACTTTCTTCACTATGTTCTAGAGCATATCAAGTATCACATTTCTAAAGTATCGCCTCCAGCATCATTCTTTGTGGTTATTTTAAATGTATTACATTGACAACGCATACTGAAAATCACAAGTCATTCCTGCGGCGTGCATTCGAGGAAAGTTTCAATTATCTGCGTATTTCTTGTGAGTACGAGTTGATCCCTTCGTGATAAAGCAAAAAATAAAACAAACAAAAACTGAGCAGTCTTGCTCTACATAGAACTGGAGTCTCCGCTCTAACGTCCAACATGAGAGCCACGAATACTGCATTGAAGGCAGTCGGAAGAGCTACGGCGCACTTAATTCATCCCATTGCCGATCATCAGACGCCGCCGTTCACACAGAATTATCTTAAAGCAATGTACGCACACGCCTTCGGCGTGCGCCTGAAAGCGTAAGTGACACAGTGTTGAGAGATCAAGAGTACCTCAATAAAGATGTGCTGTCAATAGTTAGTGGTTTCCGTAAGCAGAACGATCAAAGTATAATTTCGTGACTGCTTTTTCCGCAGAACTGCGATACTTCCTAACTTGAAAGATTGTTGCCTGATCAATAAAGGTTTACTTGTCTTTTGTTTTTTCAGTCCACGCGTCCTCAACTAGCAGCTCAGCATAACAGAGACTGGCTTCCGGAAGGAAGCATGATGTACTTTGCAATAGCATTATTTCTTGCGCTCGTTTCGGAAAACCAAACAAAAGATGTTCCGTGCCTTAAACAAGAATACGCCGGCAGCTTTAAAAAACCTGTATTTGTCAACGGAAGTAAGTATTGCTCACCATCAATTTTTCGATAGCAAGCGTTACGTACGCAGACATTCTGACAAGCTGGGATATCACTACCACGTTGCAATATTTTTATGCGAATAACAGAAACCGATAAATTTAAACGTGTTAAGCAGATGAGCCCTAAAACGTTCATACTCGGAGCGGTAACAAAATGAGGGTACTTCGGTTATGAGTACTCTTAAGAACAGACAAACGTGTCACGCGGCACTCCAGAGGTTGTTTTTTTAGAATAAACAGACACTTTATAAAAATACTATAAGCAAAATGAACATGGCTCTATTACTGGGCAGTTCCTATAGCCGAGGCATATATCAATTGCCCTAGCATCTCCTATTTCAAAAAAAATCTCATCATTAAAACTCAGCAATATTATTTTTATTAGAATCTCGGGCGCAATTGGCAAAATGGATACGGTCATATGTTGTCGAACCTTCGTTTTATAAAAAAAAATGTGCAAAATTTATATTCGTTCGATATATTTTTTCCAAAACTGCAGTGCTCAACCTGATTATTATGGCATCCCAGTCAGCCAGGAATGCAGAAACGACAGCCCCTGTACAATAACTAACGTCGCGAAAAAAGCAACCAAGTTTGAAACCACTAAATATCGCGGCCAGTCGCGGTGAATGCCGATACGGTACGTTTTGTCTGACAAGCAGCCGCCGTGGCGTGTGTGAGAGAGAGACAGAGAGAGCTAGTTACAATTTATTGCTAATGAGGTGGGGCGACTTCCTCGTAGGGCGGAGCCCTTAGTTAAGGGCCCCATTGGCTTGCGGCACTCCGCATGCCCACCGGATCATCCGTCGCTGTTCTCGCAGGTCTAAGCTGGTCAGCGCAGTCTTCCAGGAGGAAGGCGAAGGAATATGGATGTAACCTGGAGGGTATCGGCATTCGCATGTGCAATGATATACTGTGTGATTGGCTCCCCAGTAGGGACAATATGAGGGATATTGTGTGGGATGGAAGAGGTGAAGATAAAAGAGACAGGGAAATGAACTAGTTTAAAGCAGTCGCCACGCAATGACATCTTTTCGTTTAAGGGAATTATGTGGTGGGGGAAGTGTCTCCTGTTATCTGCGCAATGCTGTGGAGCTTCAGTGTAGTTCAGTGCTTCTGTCGGTGCGTCGTCCGGGTTGAAGATCTCTCCCGATGGCACCTGGCTAGCGAGCTCTCGGGCGGCCACATTAGCTCATTCAGTTCCACGGAGAGAGGCGTATCAAGGTGTCCAGACTACGCACCCCTATGCAGCGCTGTGGGTTGTAATGGTGTAAGGATGCATTGTGTATAAGGTGTGGCCATTCCTTGTATCAAAGTCCTGGAGACGTGAAGTGTCAGTACTTGCTTCGACATGCATCATAAAAGCTTCTTCACGCACGCCGTCGCCGGGAGATTCTTTATTGGCGTAATAACAGGGCTACCTTTTGTGCACTACCATTTCATTTTCTTGATTTCAACTGAGGTGTCATTAACCCGCGTTTGTTTCCTCACCCAATCTGCTCTTTTCTTATCCCTTAATGTTACACCCATCATTCTTCTTTTTATAGGTCGTTGCGGAAAGTTGGCGTGTGGTGACGCAATTGTACATAATGTGATTGCCATTCTTAGTCATTTCAGCCATATTGTGTCTATCAATAATATTTCATTTCTAATGCCACAAAAACAAAGCACTTCAAGGGGTACTTCATAGCTCAGCGTTTCCGAGAAGCGAGAAACAGGAGCCCAGCTGCAGTAAGCGCCAAATACATGACGCGTCTAGGTGGTGAGAACATGGTGTGTAGGTACGTCGCTTGACTTCTAATCGCATTAACAACAACATTCATCGCACGAAGGGTTCTGTCAGAATTTCACTGTTTCATTAGGTAAATCGTCGAAAGTTGGTTTGCCTTGTCCGCCATCCGTCGAGTCTGTTAAGCTGACGACGGCCTTTGTCGCCATCGACGACACAGGACATAATTTTTTTTCGACGTCAGGCCACCTCGTCATACCTAGTTTTGCCATTGCCACAGGTTGAAGAAAGATATATCTTCTCCATATGAGCCTCCACTGGGGTTCCAACTCATACCAGAGGAGTAGTGGGCACTTGGGATTACAGTGCGCTGACCGCTACGCCACCACGCTGCTTTTGTTTTTGTGACATGATATATTACAGGGAATGAAATGGTGCATGTACAGGAATAATTTACAATATTAAGATCGCCAGATGATCGTAATCAATGACAGGAGAAGAAGTAAATAAAAAAAGTTTATTGAAACCAACAACTTACATCCAACCAAATCCTCAATGGAAATGTTAATATGATAAATTTAAACGTATACTCATCGAGCTGACATTCATTTTGCTCCTAAATGTCCTTCAAGTGAACGATCATCTGAGAGAAATGGGCCCTTGAAGAAACTTTCTCCATTCTTTCTCCATTGCAGTCTCGCCTACGAACTTTACATAGGCTATGCAGGGCTATCCAAAAGAATAAATCGAGTGGTACAACATTACACGGTATGTCATCATAATGTAAGAGTTTAGATCAACGGCCTTCTGCAAATTTTTATAGACAACATCGCAAAATAAGATAACATCTTACGCTTAAGTGACAGATAATGAGGACGTGTTCAATGGTAACAGACGTTACAAAGGAGGCAGTTAATGGGCGAAACGAAAGTATTTATATTCTAATGCAATGTTCTAACTATCTAGGTCTCAATGTGTAATTTGCAAAAAAGTTTTTGCAGAAGGGTGAACTGCCATTTTAAGCACTCTTGCAAATACATCATGCTCTGGTCATGCGATGTATATTTATCGATGAGACAGCGACAGAGACAACATCAGTATTATGTCTTTGTAAATGTTTCTCGCAACCACCGCATTACAGAACTGTCGGATATTTAGAGCAAGGCTTTGGGATTCACACAGTATATGACAGCAGTGGCCCATGTGCATGAATTTTCGAGGCCAGAACTAGCAGTATTGCAGTGAATTTAGGTTACAATATGTGACATCGCAAAGAAAATGGTATCGACAAGACGACGGTGTGTATTGGTGCGATTCTTGGTTGTCACGCTCTTGAAAGTAGCGTCGGTGGCACAAAGAAGACGTCCGTGACAGCGATGATGATAAGCCCCAAAAACGGCACAAGCGCCCACAGCAGAAAATGCGCCGACATTTAGGCACAATACACTCCGATTAAACGGAGCCCAAAGAGATATACAGAAGCGTTTCGTTTATCCGAAGATTCGTTTAGGCAAAGAACACAAAGATAATCTATAATAGTTATATAAATAATAGCGTTGGACATTTTTCTGTTTTGTAATAAAAATATAGAAGCTAGTATTCTCTTCTTCAAATATCGCAACTTATTTTGCACAATTTTCAACATTTGGGTTAATAGGCAAAATGTTTCCCAACAATTCCACGGTACGCTTGCCTTCAATATACCCTCAAGAAGATGAATTCGCACGTGCTACCACCTGATCCAGAACAGTAACGTGTACTGGAACAGTTATATTTATTATGTCGTCACCGCTACAATCTTTCGGCATGGGCTTCTGTGATAATGCCCTAATGGGCCCATCAGAGCATGTAACAAGAGAATCAACTAAAGTAACGTATTCCTGTGGGGTGAATGAAAAATATTTGTTGGGACCTCAGTCCAGAGTTTTTTTTCTTCCTCCTCATGAATCAATCATTGCATATTAGAGCTCTCGTGGAGGAAACACCTTTGTAACTTTTGCAACTTTGCCTTAACTTGCATGCAGCTGTATGATGAATTGGATTCCTATGGAACTTTCTTTCATCACCGTTTGAAATGGTTGTCCTGCTTTAATTTTTATTATGCGCTAAAATTTACCACGAGGTAGGTATTAGTTTTTGTTCCAGTTCAGTCTAACAATGGCTCATAAGAATGAGCATATCATTTAACCGAGGTTTATTAACGCTGTGCTTATGAGTGCCTGAGCAATGCTGGCGCCCTTGTTCCGTTCATACGGCATTTCTGTTTAAGCAAGTTTTGTTTATCCGGAGCCTACTGTAGTTGGTGTAAAACAACGTCGGAATCAACCACAATGTCGGTGCCAGCAGCAACGTCACAATGTCGCAGTGTTCTAAGCACGACAAGGCCATTAGTTTCTGTGCGCGTGGGTAATCATTATGCAAAAAGGTTACGCAAAGATCATTCCTTTTGTAGCATTTGTAACGAAATATGCCGTGTCAGATGAACTGTTTGAAAGGTCATAGAGCCACTTGAAGCCAAAGGGACCAAATTTAGGCAGATACAAGCACTGCCCATGATTACTCTGCTGTCTGAACACATATATTCAAAACTCCCATGGACAACAGTGCCAGGATTCCATCTAATAATTTTTGCAGACAACTAAATGCAATTAGTTTAAAACAGCTGTGTGGCGAGAAGTAATGTGCAATGAACAATTTTGTTCGAGGCTATAGAGAAGAAAGAATGGTGAATAGGCAGTGGTTTAATGAAATAACAAGTTGTAGGCGAAGGTAAATTGCAGCAATGCTGCACTCTAAGAACAGGTCTGCTGACGAGCTTTGAAAGCAGGTCAGCCACTATTTGATTACGTTGCTTATTGAGCTCATTCAATTATCTGCTTGTGGTAAGCGTTGGTGATCTTATGCTGCGTAGGGTGCGAGCGCAGAATGTCGTCGACTACGCTAGACAAGAATGACCAGGTTATCTCGCTAAGCCGCTCTTGAGGAGCGCGGCCCTTGAACTCGAAGCCTGTCACAACAAATGTGGCATATTGACGCTACATTAGCAGGCATCGCGTGACATCTCAAATTCTGAAAATTTCAGTCCGAAGTAGGCGAACCATAGTCCCAAATTATTTCACCGTAGTTAGTAAACGCCCTATCTAATGCAGCCGGGTCCCAGAGAGTTGGCGCTATAGTGTGACACCCAAGCCTAATCGCCATTTGGTGCAAGGTGTGGGGAGATGAGAGAGAGAGAGAGAGCAAATGATAAATTAAAGGTGGGGAGGCTAACCAGGACTGAGTCCGCTTGGCTACCCTACACTGGGGAAAGCTAAAAGGGGACGGAAAGATTAAAAGAAGAGTTGCGAGAGTTTCGAAAAACGCAACTGCCTTCTACACGGAATGTTCATAAGCAATCTAACCATAGCTATAATACAACATAAACTATTGCGATTAATATCTTCACTGAACTAACCAGAATTTTTTTTCGAATAAGTTAATACTTTGCCTTTTCTCTGCGCCTGATACGCCTGTAACGCCTTGTGCATTCCACAGGGAACATTAGAAGTAAAAAGAGCACGTAATGTCATTTGGCGTTCCTGGGACAAAGGACAAGAGGGGCTATGGTACGCATGGTCACACAAATAACATCGTGGTTGTCGAAAAAAAGAAGGGTTACAGTGATGACTACGCTACGTTGTCGAACTTGATGTAATGTGCACGCGCAGAAGAAAGCGTTTGAGCGGAAGAGCATGGATGTAACGTTCGCAGTATTACATAGCATTTACAGCTTTTCGTTTCTGTGAAAAGATAGCTCCGATTGGGGGTGCGAGTGAGCACAAAATAAGAAATTAAGAACAGACAATCCACGTACAGACGTAGTGCTTCTACGTTATTTCAACATAACTTAGCGCCATTGCATAGCGGCACTGCAAGACTTGCAAGAGTTAATGACACCGTGGACAGGCTCAGAGATGCTTAGTAGTTTTCCGCCCAGGCATTCTAAAAACGGATACCAACAGATAACAGAGAAAGAGTGAGGTCATGAGAGGGCCGCAGTTGTAGCACCAGACCGGCTACAGTAGATGTCCTGAGGAGCGCCGTGTGTAAATCCCGCTAAAATTTGTCGAGTAGCCACCGGGACCCTTCAGATTCATTACAAATATGAATGTGGCAGTGCAACACGAATTTTTACCGGCCGGTTCACAAAAGAATCCATCGGGTGCAACTGGTTCCGCAAATAGGGTCTCACTTCCATTCGTTGTGTTCCTAGCGGCCTATGATTAGTGATGCCGCTGTCCCAGAGAGTGTGCGAGTAGAAACAGTGGTGTTTTCAAAGGTTCTGTTTCCTTGCTTCCCAAGTAATCTGCTGTTTTCTTCGGCAACAGCGCTGATTGGCTCAACATAATGATGTGCTACCACAGTGAATGGTTTCTTTCCGAAAAGGCAAATTTTTCGCAATTCAATAGCGGCACATCTCAGATTTAAAACATACGAACTTTGTCATAAATAATGTAAGTTTGGCGAGGTTCGGTGCCAAAGTATTGATCTCATAATGGGGCACGCCACAGCGGGGGATTACAGATTATGTATGGCACCCTGGGGTAAGCTAACGCGCACCATATGTCGGGTGCATGAGCGTTCTTGCATTCCTCACCCATCGGAATACGGAATCCTTTACGGGGAGAGCAGCCCCATAGCGAGGAATGCGACGCATTAACCGATAGACCACTGCAGGTATCTGAACATAAGCGGTGAGCGAGTGTGTATTGCTTGAAAGCGGAAATACGACAGAAAGATCGAAGTTAAGCCAGCAAATAATCATATTTGAAGCACGGCTCTTCCATTACGCTGTTCGTACAAACGGCATCAAGTGAACGTCTCTACAGGTCACTGCATTGTGAGTAAAACTGTCCAGCTGCCAAATGAAGGAACGACATCATTTCATCGACCCTGCATCAGGCTCACGTGCAATGTTACCGCAAAACAACTGACAGAAGAATAGTAAGTGAACTTTTCTTCAGAACCAGAATATTTTTCGTCATGCATTCTCAGTTTAATGCTTTTAACTAATTTTGTATGATGCCGTAGAATTTGGGGCACTAGAATGTCCAAAAAACTAATTGTATTTATTTAACTGGAGTGGGGCTCTGGAATTTTAAGGAATGCCAAGCATTTTGAATCATGCGAATCACATCTCCGCGAGGCTTATATACCTTGTACGGACAGAAATTCTTTGTTTGCGTCTACTGCTCAGATACAATGCTTTGTAACTGCGGAGCACGAGCACATGAAAAAATCCACATATACGACATATCCTTTGATGATAGGTGATCCACTGGCAAGTAAACCGAGTATATTAGCGGCAGATCAACACGGAAGACATCGAAAAATTTCAGTGATCTCTAGTAATAAAGCAACTGACCACAACCAGTAGGCCTGTGGCTGGTTCATGGATGGTTCCAAAGATTTTGACTCAGGAGACCGCATGGTTTTGGCTCAGATTCCATGAAGCTGTCTTCTCTGTGCTTGTGAATTATCTTTTAAATAGTACCCAGTTCGTCCCTCTAGGTTCAATCAGAAGTAAAGCTATTCAGCGGAAACGTACCACGCCACAAGTTTCAGAGATTGTAAGCCAATGATGCAGTTGCATAACTGCAACATTGCCGTGTATTTGAATATGTCGAAGACATTTATCAGTTATCCATTTATGCATGGTACTACGAAAGAATTCTTAATATTCAAGGAAATCGCTAATAAAAGTCATCTTTGTGTAGCTATATCTGAATTATGTTTGACTGCAACAAAGCTTAGGTAATTCAGCCAGCCCCTGTTTTCTGCCAGTTTCCAAAAGCAAGGGAGACACTGTATACCTCTACCTGCAAACATTAATGGTGCGTTTCAAGAGAGAAGAGCTCACAAGATTCAATTTGCAGATGCCAGCCCGGAGGTGCCTACCCCGTGTTATTGAAGCAGCATTTTTGAATTGACCAAGAACACTTTTTAAACGCACGTGGACATTAGAGGATCGTCGAAACACACATTTCCATGTGAAATAGCACGATTAAAAACACAACAACAAGGGAACTGAGCGCGTGAAATGCCTTAAAAAGAATTGTCCGAAGAGTGTGCGCTGAATCTAGTGTTTTTGTAGAATGTTCACGGTTTTAATGATGCGATTAATGCAGTTTCCAAGCCAGGTGCGTATTTCTGTTTCCCGTAGACAGTGGCAGGTAAATCCTGAAGGCAAAAACGTGAGTTGGTGCACTGAATGAACTGTCGCTTCGAAGAATCAGGATCACAGCAACTTCAATCATCACGACTTTCTATGTTCATTAGAGCCACAATAGAAATACGGACCTTGATGTGTTTTTGTCCCATAGACTCCGTGATACCGTAAAGTTGGATGAAAGGGTGTGCCATGAATTGGAAGCAATTTGTGCACAATATAGTTGCCCAAATACAACAACAGATTGTTAAAAAAGAACCACTGCTCCAGAAAGGACCACACGAGAGACTTGCTTATGAAAGACGGTGATCCTATTTACTCATCATGAAGAAAATTTTTGTGGAGAAGGCTAGTTCGCCTTTTTAAGTAGACTGAGTAGCCACTGCAGACCATTGTAGAGACCGGCCAACTATTTGTGACGTAAGAACAGACGCCCGTTGTCATTATGTTGCATGCGTCGGCAGATTTTCAACCCTCAGTATTCGGCTTGGGTAGGAACAGCTACTTGAGCCATGCGCTTAGAGTAACCACTTGGGTTTTAAAGTTTACCGATAGTTGCAGGCGACTCAAACGATCCATTGCGTGATGTACTCAGGACTATAGAAACGTTTTGTGGAGAAGTCTACAAATTCTACTTCAATAAAACCTAATCATTTCCGAAGGAAACAGCATACTTTAAAATTGCATGGGTAGTCAAAAAGTCTTCGCTGATGAAACATCTGCACCTATTCTTAATCCAAACGACGGACGTCTACAAATACAAGCACAACTACACAACACCGTGCTTCAGCTTAGTGCAAAGTACCCTGTACCTCTCTCAGATTATCATCAGTTCCAGCCGATCCCCGCAAGAACGTGCACAAGCAGGTGTTGCGCGCTGAACGCGAGGCCACAGTTTCAGAACTATGTGCGGATTTTAGATTGTGACCGCCAATCGAATTCGCAAAATAGAGGTACCGGGAAATACTTGTGGTGCGTACGTTTCTCGTGAAATACACTTTTCTTCAAATGGCAGCATTTATTAAATGCAGCATGCAAATGGCGCCACCGCGTGACACTACAGTTGGTTTTAGTATAGGCCATATCTGTGAAAACGAAACGCGGCCATAAACCCACGTTCGCGTTAATAATTCTAACCTAGTACAAGCCTTTATTGTAGCGATTTCTTCCATGTTTCACCATTGCACGACTTCTACAAGTTTGACGCCAAGCTTAGAGTGATTGCGTTAGTTTCATCTATACTATTCGTTATATTTTTTTTCTACTTGTCTTCCATTTTTATGTTTCTCTCCCCTACTTCCTGTAGGTAAGGCTGGCATACGCCAGCGTGCCCATTGCATTTTATATAGAGTTGAAAAATTTTGGCATAATCCAGTTCATGTTGACTGCCGATTGTAACATTTATCAACATTTAATGTTGCGACCAAGCACATTGCGAAAACAATGTTTATTTAGAACATGTAATGGTGATTGTGCAACTTCCGTTGTTTGGTTATATGCGGAATGCACTGTCTCCGTTATAAGCCCACTTAGCTATGACACTCGCTGGCCGGGTACGGCCATAAGCGTGCATGAAGTCATGACGACGACTGTATTTGGAGTTCCGCTGAATTCCTCAAAAACAACGAGCAAAGCGACGCAATAAATGCGGACATCCTATCCTCTACATAGCTTTCTCGTTCGTCATGAACAATGTAGAGCTAACAGACAGGTTTAGTTTAGTGAACTGAACTATAGCGTACGCTATGCGCTATAGTATAGCGTACGTTAAGCACAGCAACTTTTTGCAGTTTTAGTTGGCCTGCGTGATCTTCGCATCTCAGAGGCAATGTGCCGTCATTGCGGCTATCTCCCGAATGTAGCGATAGGCGGCAGTGACATCTCGAATGTTTCTTTCGCTAGGCTTCGACTCATTGGAAACAAGAAGCGATCTCGAAAACACCGCAAGGTTACTCATCATTATCTGTCATCGAAGTGGCCTGAGGCTACGCGAAAGCCGTTTACACAGTCGTTTGCTACGAAGTGCGTTTTACAAAAGGAACGCCAAATTCAATTTGAAGCGGGCAACCGGCACCGCCACCATGTTTCACGCAAACTCCGCAAACAAAGCAAAGATTCTAACGCTAAATCATAAAAATAGCATTCGTGTGCTATACGCTATGATTCGTTTAGCGTTGTGCGCATGCGCACAACGCACAAGTGGTTTTGCACAAGTGGTTTTGGCATGCGTTGTGCGCATGCCAAAACCACTTTCTGATTATGAGGCATGTCGTAGTGGAGGACAATATATGCAGTGCTCTTCAGGCGCCCGTATCCTTGCGTGTTCTCCACAGCAAAGCTATTTGGCTGTGACCAAGCTAGAGCAGCCGATATGGCTTACTGCAATGAGGAAAGAGCGGATATGGTTTTGGCTCTAGCTGCGTCAAGTGGACGTAGAAGGCGCGCAGTCGAGCTATTTGACAGCTGGCATCCAGGTACGCGTCTGAGCTCAATGACGATTGTGCGTGCATCCGAAACGCTGAAACAGACTGGGACTTTAACGAAGAAACACATAAATCTTCAATCCTTGGCGAAGACGTGGAGATAGATATATTGTTAAAGTTTTCTTCAGACTCACATGCAAGTGTTCGAAGTGTGGGTGCTGAAGCTGGAAGTCTTGAGTGTGAAGAGAACTTAAGAAGAGGCAACTTCATCCGTACCACGTGCAGCCGCACCAGACATTGAATCCCCGCGACTTCCAAAATCTAGAGGACTTAGCAAACTAAATTATAATCAAGACGGAAGAGGACCTAGGCTTTGTCAACAAAACACTATTGACCGATGAAGCTACCTTCTCATTTAATGCCCAAGTAAACATCCACAACGCTCTCTATTGCAGCGATGAAAACCCTGACTGGATTTTGAAGACACATCACCAGTATCAGTGGTCGGTTAATGTGGGGTGTGGAATTTGCAGTAGCACTATCATTGACCCCATGTTTTTTGATAACACGGTTACAGGCGAAACATACGTCAACATCATGCTTGTTGGAGCACTTGAGGATTTTCTTTGCGAATTTCGATTGGCTAGGATCAAGGTTACTTGGTACCAGCATGATGGTGCTCCTGAGCATGGCAGCAGCAAAACTTGCAAATGGCTGCACGAAGTATTCCCGCAGCACTGGATTAGACGGCATGGACCCATTGCTTGGCCGGCACGGTCGCTAGATATAACTCCCCTCGATTTCTTTCTCTGGGGCTACGTCATGGATGAAGTATACCAGACACCAACCGCAACATCAGAGAACCTAAAAGAAAAAAGAAAACAAGTCTGAAACACCCTCCCTGGAACCATGATCAATAACGCCTAGGAAAATGTGCCTATAACTAGCCAAATATCCATTGCAGCACAGGGTGAACTCTTTAAACACGCATTATGATCGAAGGGCGCTTTTTGGATTGAAGATCACGAGAAAATCATTCAGGCCCTAACGCCACCTCCCCCCCCCCCGAACCCCATTACACTCTGTCGGCAGGCTACCAGCTCTTGGCTATTTCAAGCATAAAAAAAATAAAGCCATGTTCTTGTTCTCTTTCGTGTACATAGACGCTTCATCGCTTCGGCACCACTCGGCCAGCAGCACGGATTTGCGCCGTCATGTGATAAATGCCGCATCCCCAGATACCTACACCAGACATAACGCTCTGCCGCGGGCCAGTCTCGCTGCAGCCGACCTTGTTTAGCCATCGCATGCTTGAGAGCAGCACAATAACAGTGCGCGATCGCCCCGTCACGTGGTATTTTTTTTTATATTTCGCGGGATCTCTTTGAAACGTTGATGAAAGGACCGCGTGATATATATCGTCTTGGAAACAATTTCTTGAGAAGTTTCTCAAGGTCTTCTACACCTTTCCGTATCACACATTGTGTCTCCAGCCAATACTTAAAGCGTTGAATAATTAAACATTACCAATCCGTTGTTTAGAGGAAAAGAAAAAAAAAAGCCTAAGTAACTCTAGGTCAGTGGCAACATTATGCGTTCAGTTCAGCTCACGTCCGGAATGCCTTTTATTGACAACTTCACTCAAGTTACGTGGGAAAACCTGTATATGTAGTAAAGAAACAAACAGTCGGCCGTCCGTCAGAGCCCCGTTTACTAACAACTTGCTCCTCTTCTCTCGCGCTCGCTGTGTGAGCACCCGATGACAAGTTCACTTGGACTTCCCAGTTGGCCGCGCTGGAAGTTTCTAATACGGCTTGCAACTACGCAGCCTAACGCGAAGGCAACTTGTCCAATGAGTGGAGTCGTCGTTGGTGAGCATTCTATTGCGCAACCAACTTCTCTGGGGGGCGGCACGTCTGTTGGGCGCTGATCACAGGTCTCGCCGACGCTGGCGTAGCAAACGGGGGGGGGGGGGCGGGGTGGCGTGGGCCCCGGGTGCAAGGGGCCAGTGGGGCGGGGGGGGGGTGTAATATACCTCTCAAAACACCGGCAAATTGTTGATATCCTCGACTTCCTCGACTACACATGGCGGGGGGGGGGGGGTGATAGAAGACCTATGGGCCCCGGGTGCCAGACGACCTAGCTACGCCACTGCCCGCCGATGTTACCACGTCGGAATTGGGAACGTAGGCTAGTCGATCCTGCACAGTGAACAGTCGCTCTGCTCAGCCGCTGCGTGGCTCTTCGCGGCGTTGCCACGGACGGATCGAGATTCGTCGGTGCACGCGAATCAGCCGAGCTCGACGAAAGACCGCGCGCTTTGCGTGTCTCTGGCGGCCTCTTGCGACGGTCTTGTACCGCGTTTTCTTGCGTCTCTTGCTATCTCTTGCACGTCATGCGTCTTGCTTTGACATCAAATAGTGTGGTTCCGACGTGTCAGGAAGCACGTCCCTGGCGTAAGGTCCCTCTATAATTTTCAAGGTAGCGACATCTGCCGCGCGCACCACCTAGGAAGTTCCTGCAGCAGACGGCGCCCACGCTAAACCGCGGCGCCGTGGCATTCGTGAGGTGAAAAAATATCTGCATACACGCGGAAATGAAACCTACTGGTGCCTGACTGTGGCGAAAAATGAAAGAAGGACCCGAACTGCAAAATTTAGACCTTTAATTCAAATGAGCGCTCGAAGAAAATAGCTCAAGATAGCGTAATGAGGGCTTGATCGCCTCGATTCCGCATGTTTACATTTCGCTCGTTTGCGCTCATATCCAGCAGGAATCTTGTAACCATTTTCCGTCCTGTCTGGTCAAATCGATGTTAAAATTGCCTACAATCACGATGCAGACAAAGTCGAAAGGAGCGACCCAAACGTAGGCGTCAGTGAGAAACGTCTCAATGTCCCTCTAAGACTTAACTTGTGGGATGTGCACCGTTGCAATGACGGTGCCATCCTCTGTCTGGACGCCGATCTTCAAGGCCACGTTGCAGTTCTCCTTTGGACCGAAAGCGAGTACGCGACGGTCCAGGACCGTCAACTAACGCGCGCTCGTCATTAGCGGCTTCCCGCCGCCTTCGCGCCCATTAGCGCTTATGTTCACGCCGTCGCTCTCAGAGGCCGCGCTGCTCGCCCTCCGTGCGCACAATAGGCATGCTACCCATTGCACGGCCAGAACGCAGCTCCTCGCAACGTCGCTAGGCAATGTTGACGTTACCGTAAAGATACGCACAGATTAGACTTTACAGAATAACACTCCCTCTCATCTTCACAGATTGCTGTCCTGGCTCTGCCACGAAGCCGAATGTGGAGAGCTATATCGAGTTCTTGGTATACGAAAACCTCTTTTAAGCACATAGAAAAATACCGCTAACCTAGCCACATGCAGCTTCGCTTTCAAAACAAGAGATTATCGTCATGCCACAGTATTTTACAGTTGGTAAGAGCGCTAGTGGTATAAAGAGCAATAAGTCGTTTGAAAAATAAAGGACGGCCGGCGATAACTTGCATGGCAATGGCGGTAAACTCAACAACGTAATTTTCTTAAGCTGCGATAGTAGTAAGATTGTCCCGAAGTAATAGTGATGCCTACTGTTAGGAATAATTGTGTTTCGTTGAGATGTATAGAAACGCAAAGAGCTTCTGGGTTTTGGCGTATTGTGTTACAGCCTCAAGACTGATATTGGTACATTTAACTAGTGCAAATTTGCATATAAACTGTGCGGATCTCGACATCGCATCAAAAAACAGAAACAGTAATAGTTCTATTGGTCCTGTGCGAGTAGCTCTACAAATCCGAAAGCACTTGACGATATTAATAGGCCGGCGCTAAATATATGCGCCACGTTTGCTAGACTGCCTTTTCTACCCAATTATCGATTAGGCTATCTAGGTGCGCTATTGGCGCCATCAAGTTAAAAAAACTCAGGTTATGAGCACGTCAGAAGACGAGGACAAAAGAAAGGACACGATGCAGCGCCCGTGCTGTGCTCGTTTACTTCTGTCCTCGTTTATTGAGCTGTGCAGACATGTCGGTATTGAATCACCAACACATCCAAGCTTCCGCTTTACGTTCTGGGGTTTTAAGTGGGAAAAGCAGGATGTTATTATGCTCTACGTCCTAGTGGGGGACTCGGGATAAATTTTTACAACATGGGTTTCTTTATCGTGCACTCAATACGAGGTATGCGGACATTTAATTCTTTAATTCACACCCTTTGAAAAGCGGCAACCGTGGCTGGGATCCCATCTTTCGCCCCCGCGCTTAGCTGTGCTACGTAAAAGCTACTTCGCAAGCACGAAGGGTGCGACATAAAGTGTTTTCGTAGTGTGTGGTCAACTATATGAGTTTAAGATTTTCCTCATATCGCATATTTAGAGTTAGTGAATGTGATTTCGTTAACCACTACAAGAATACATATCGCTATATTTGGAAGTCCTGTACTCCGGTAATGCAGCGCAAACAAGTAATAGTATTCATTCTCAATGTTTTATTACGAGTTTTCAATCCTCACAGAACATCTATGTGAAAGCACACAAGGACGAAAGATGACTGATTGTTCCTGCGAATAATTTATGCCATATCTACTGATATTTGCCAATGTGGCGATGTTCATGAAGAGTTTAAGTAAAGCGTGCTGAACACATTTGAAATTATATGTTCAAATTTAACTTCCCGGTAATGTTTATACCAAGTGAAATATTTTCCACTGTAGTGCCTTTCGAGCACGTTGCAGGGATACAAGCAAGAGGCTAGATTGTTTTTGAAACATAATTGTGCTTGCGTTGGTGAAGACAATGCATTCTGTGATACGAGCAGTTCTTCATAAAGAAAAACGAACATGTGAATGCATAGTAACTTCTGTGTGCAATAAAAACAGCCGTGTTTGCTAGAAATGCAATCAAAATTCCTTAAGAATCATTTCTATTTCAGCTGCAAGACATCTGACGATTACGACGAAAATGCCTTTACATTTGATGCAGCAGGAGGAGGATTTCCTCACTGTTGCCCTATAGCTCCTCCTAAAAAAAAACCCTAGACCGAAATAAAGTTTTTTTTTTCCTGCAAGATTCTTCACATATTATACCATGGTAGCTTTTTGCTACTTTAACCTCTAATGAATGCCATTTCACAGGCAACCCATAACATTATTTGGTATACATAGTGTCGAAGCAACTTTGCCTAAATTTATCGGCAATGAACGGGCGGATCACGCTGCCCGCTCAGCCCATACTGAGGAGCGCCACGTCCCAATTCCTCTTTCTAGAACTGACGCGGCACAGAAGCTCCGCCTACTTGCTCGGCAGTGCACCGCGTCGCAATGGAATGAGCCACATTTAAAAAATACGCGACTGTACTCACTTGATCCCACACTAAGTCTTCGAGCGCCATCACAGCTTCGCCGTAGAGACGCCACACTTTTATATCGACTTTGGTTGGGTGTTGCCTTTACTAAAGCCTATGCCTTCCACATAGGGATGACCGACACCTCAACCTGTGACCACTGCGGCCATGAAGAATCAATTGGCCATATTTTGTGCGCCTGCCCGCAGTACAGTCCACAGAGGGCATGCCTTAGCCACGAACTTGACCAACTGGACGACCAACCGCTATCCGAAAAAAGAATTCTGCAACATCGAAAGGACCTACCGTCACAGAAGAAGGCCGTGCAAGCGCTTTTGCGCTTCTTGCGATCTATGGGCCTGTGTGAACGACTTTAACTGGAACGCCTTTTGTGCGTGTGTCTCCATGTGTGCGCGTGCGTCTTTTTTGTGTTTTCCTCTCTGCCATCTTTCTGACCCCTATCCCCCATCCCCAGTGTAGGGTAGCAAACCGGAGACTCATATCTGGTTAACCTCCCTGCCTTTCCTCTTCATTCTCTCTCTCTCTCTTTGTCTAAATTTGGGGTAGTTCAGGGAAGCCGAGCAATACATAAGATCTTCAGAAATCGACTGCAGGAGACACTGAAAGTAAGAAGGGAAACCTTTAAGAAAGAAATTGCGGCATACCCAACGGACGTGGGATCTGGGTAAAGTACCAGATTTCTTGCCTTGTTTGAACTAAATGCAATAGAAAGCGGCACACCATTCCCGCAATTATATTGTTACGGGGAGAAAATTTACGTATTTACAGTATATACAGTTACAAGGGTGTAGCTAAGAGCCGCATGTCCAATCTACCCCCCACCTCACCCATCCCTAGACAACAGACTTGCGACACTTTGAAGGCGACTCCAGACCCACACACTCCCCTCCCCTGTCACCCTATCCCATTACCATCCCTCTTTCCCCATCCCCGCCAGCGCCCTCTGTCCCGAACCGTTCGCATCCGCCATCCACATCGTGTCGCTTTGCCTGGCGGACCCTCCCCCGCTGGGCCTGGAGCACCTGACATCGTGGGAGGACTGGGAGACCGTGCTCCGCTCTGAGGACCCGGCAACACAGGCCATCCCGACGAGCCGGGCTGCCAGTGTTATGGACCTACGGAACATAAACACTTGAGTGGAGTACGGTCATGCGGGGGCCCAGGGTCCTGCGTGCCCTGAACACCTTTGTTTGATTAAAGTTTTTAACAACAACAACAAAAGTGACCAGAGTTGTTGTTGTTGCAGCCTGTGACACGTGTGGCTCCTACCCACGATGGGGGATTGGCCAAGAAATGGGTAGATTATTCCAAAATAATATGGAGCATAAATTTCCTAATATCTATGCAAACAGCATTGACTAGCGTAGAATTACCTGTTAAAATAAAATGAGGAAGGTCATATTGAATGAGTAATAATTGATTCAAGAGCAAACGAAAGAAGAATTTAGCCGGGCATTCGTTTAGATTCTCTAAGGAATGTTCGGACAGCGAAGCATGCATCCCTGTGGCTGAATCCCAATGTGGACGCCCCTAACGAAAGAATTGCAGGTTCTGTCAAGTCCAGGCCAATTCTTCGAAAAGGTATTTCCAACAATCTTTTTCTTACCGCAGTAAAGCGGCGACAAGATAGAAGAAAGTGCTGTATCGTCTCCTCCTAATTACAAATAGAACAGAGGGGGGAGGGAACCAAACCCGAATCTAAATAGAAATTCAGCGAGGGAATGCGGCAACATAATTTATTGAGGTAGACCTCAAACATCTTTGTGTAACAGGATTCGCTATGCCATGGAAATGCCAGGTGCTTATAGTATGGGGAAGCAGTCAAATATGGGTTTGATAAGGCTAATCTACTTGATCGCATCCGAAATCTTGCCGCCGTGATCTGTGCTGTCACTGGTAGAATAGGAAGAACAGGGCCTGTAATGATGCATTTGCCAGTGAATCGGCAGTTTCATTAAAGAAGAAACCTTTATAACCAGGCACCCAAATCAAATGAACGCAGTACGCATTGGCAGGAACTAGTAAGTGGAAGAGTTTTAGCATGGGTGACTAACTAGTAGCGGTAAGGCAAGAGCATATAGAAAGGGAGTGAGTAAGAATAGCAGCTGTTGTATTCGTTTGGTCTGATTTACGTAAAGCTAGGATTACGGCTAAAAACTAGGCACAAAATTAGGCAATCTTAACGAAAACGCCCAGTCGAGTGCAGAACAAAATATTCCAATGCCAGCTTTTTCCTCACACTGTGAGACATCTGTTGCAATGATAATGTTTGTTTCTAGGGTGCTTAGGTGGATGTTTCTTGGCACCGGACATACGCGTAGCCATCAACTAATTGCGTCCGGTACACGCACTTCTGTATTTTCGGGTCCCTTTTCCTTTGGCCCCAGGCCTAGGTCACGCAGCACTTGTCTGCCCGTTCTTGTTTCCGATAGCCGCGCGAGCTGAGCGGTCCTCTGCGCGTCGGCGATTTCCTCCAGGATGTTATGCACTCCAAGGGCCAGAAACTTGTCGGTGCTTGTGCAGTCGTGAAGTCCGAGTGCAGCCTTGTACGCTGTGCGTATGAGCGCATTGATCTTATTTCGCTCACACTGCCTCCAGTTCTGGAAAGCAGCAACGTATGTAATGTGGCTTATAGCGAAGGATTGCACTAGATGGGTCAGGCTTCCTTTCTTTATACCTGCTGTTCTGTATGACACCCTCTTGATGAGGCGGATGGCTGTGGGGACTTTGGCCGCGAGGCGGTTGACCCTCTCGTAGTTTACTCGTTTCCGCTCAATCAGCATCCCCAACACTCGGATCTTTTAGACAACCGGGATCGTGCGACCGCCGCTCGTCTTGGTCTTCATTGTCTCTTGTTTTCTCGCAGGTTCGTGACCTTTCGTCTTCCTAGCTGCTGTTTTTGGAAAAATCACCAACTGCTCAGACTTGCTTGGGGAGCAAATGAGCCCAGACCCGTCCGGCTGCTCCTCGATAGCGTCAACCGCCTCTTACAATGTACTCTCGATGTGTCCGTCGCTTCCTCCTGGGACCCAGATCGTTAAGTCGTCGCCGTAGATGGTATGTCGGATCAGCGCGACTCGCGATAGGCGCTCGGCGGCCTCTATCATTACAAGGTTGAAAAGTAATGGCGAGATTACCGAGCCCTGGGGGGTCCCGACACTGCCGAGCTGCTTCTTTCGGAGCCGCAGGTCACTGGCGATGATTTCGGTAGTCCGCTCCGTCAAAAAATCCTTGATGTACGCATATGTTCTTTTTCACATGTTTAGCCGTGACACCTGGGCCAGGATCGCAGAGTCTCTCACTTTGTCAAAAGCGCTCTGCAGGTCTAAACCCAAGATGGCTCGCTTGTCTTTCGTGTTGGTAGTGTCATCGAGGATTTCATTTTTCAGTTGTATCATGGCGTCCTGAGTTGCCAGCTTGTTTCGGAACCCGATGATGGTGTTTGGGTAGAGCCCCGAATTTTCCAGGTACCTCTGCCACCTGTTCATGAGTACATGCTCCAACGCTCTTGCTCACGCAGGACGTAAGCGAGATCGGCCGGAGGTTCTCAATGTTGGTGGCTTGCCCGGCTTGGGAGTCAAGATGGTCTTGGCTGCTTTCCACTGCCGGGGTAGTGACCCGGCTCGCCAGTAAGTGTTGAAGTATGCCGTGAGGTTCTCGATGGCCGCTTCGTTAAGATTTTTTAGCGCTCTGTTCGTAACGCGATCTGGACCAGCGGCGGAATTGCTGTTGAGATCGTGCAGGGCAGCCCTTACTTCCCATACTTCAATATCTCGATCTAGCCACTCGTTTGCTTCGCCTAGGTAGTCGGGGTGCTTTCCTGTGGGAGTGACCAGCAGGTACTTGTCGTCGAGGCGTTTCTTCACTTCGTCTTCCCCGTGCTCAGTCAGCGCCCTGTGGTTGATCTTGGCCAGGTTGTGGTGCTGGTGGGACTTGGTCATGGTCGCATCCAAAAGATGCCTCAGCATACTCCACGTCTTGCCGTAGTGCATCTGGCCGTCCGCTGCGTTACAAACCTCATTCCATTGCTGAGTGCATAGCACTCTGCTGTGGGACTCGATCTGGAGGTTGAGTTCAGCGACCTTCTTGCGTAGCTTTCTGTTTGTTCGCTGCGTCTTCCACCTTGACAGGATGGACTGCTTGGCTGCGATGAGGTGGGCCAGGTGGCGGTCGACCCAGTGGACACGCTCGTCCGCCTCAATTTCCTTGGTGGCCTTTTCTACCTTTTACAATCTCGGTAGTCCACTCCTCAATGTCCGTAATTTCGGTCTGCTCCTCGGGTAACAATCCTCGAAACGCGTCCCAATCAGTAAATCTATGTTTCCGAAAGCTTCTGCCGACTTCGTCGTTGCCACCGAGCAGAACAGCGACCTCCACAATGTAATGGTCACTACCAAATTCGTGGCCCGTGCTTTGCCATTCAAAGCTCGCCATACCGCCGCCGTTACCCGTGACGAAAGTGAGACCGGGCGTTGTGTTTCGGGTGATCGAGTTGCCCATTCTTGTAGGGCATGCTGGGTAGGTGATTAGATTTAGTCCCAAATCGGTAGCATTTTGCATTAATTCCCTGCGCTTTGCCAATGTTTTGGGATAGCTCCAGGAATAATTCGGCCCGTTAAATTCCCCGCAGATTACCAGCCTGTTGTCGGTACCCACGACGTTGCACGCTTTGTGTAACAGTGCTTTGAATTTCTGCTTTCCGTGTGACGGGCTACTGTACTCGATTATGAGAAAAGTGCTTTCCTTGTGCTTTTTCCCGGTAACCACCTCTCTCATGGTGTTCTCAATTGCACTTTTGCTCAACAACTTGTGCTCGACGTACGTGATGCCTTTTCTCACCAAGGTGCAAACTCCCCTGCCGTTACTGCCGGCCGCGGCCCGGAGGGTTGGCGGGCTGGCGTGGAACCGGTAACCTGAGAGCTTGACTTCCTCAATGAGGGTCTCTTGCAACAGGATGATATCTGGCTTTCTTGATACTTGTTCTAAGTGTTGCTGAAGTACAGCCTTTTCCCCAGCAAAATCATTGCAATTCCACTGCCAGACCAGGAGATCTTTCACTGCTGTTGTGGTTGCGGTGGTTGATGTCCTATCCATGTATGCTGAAAGTTAGCCATTTGCATCGCCAAATTCTGCACTGTCGTAGTTAATTGCTAGCACGTCTGTTCAATTGCTATGACACGGTCGGTGATTGTCTTGGTGAATGTCGTGCGAATATACTCTTCAAAGTGGTTGAGCCTACCTTCAAGGTTGTCTACCCTATCGCTGAGCCTCCGCTCTTTAAGATTTTCAATTGCTCTTCTCTTGAGTGCCAGACCCACCGCGGCCGCGTTCTCTGTCCTCGGGTTCACCGCTACTTCTGGTTCATCCTCGGTCATTGCCATCTGCTGTGGCGGTGGCGATAACTGCTGTGCCTGCTGCTGCTGTAGCTGGACCGTGATCATTCTCTTGATCTCTGCCATTTCCTTACTGATCTTATTGAATGTCGCCTCTAGTTCAGTGTTCTTCTTCCGCAACGCCTCGTTTGCTTGTCTTAGCGTCTTCATTGCCTCACTTTCGTCTTTAAATTTGCCTCCACCACTTTGCAATGGCGGTGACTGCTGCTGCTGTCGTTGCTGCTGCTGTTGCTGGGTCTCTTTCTTGGCTACCCCCGACTTTACTGCGTCTGCCCAGGCGACTCTCTCTTTGGATTGGATTGGGATCGGTGGTGGCGGCTCATGCTTCTGTTTCGACTTTCGCTGTTGTTCCCGCGTGAGCGTGACTCATGGCGACCAGCTGTGCCGCTCGCTCCTGCTGACATCAGCAACGGTGGAAACTATCCGGGTGCTAGTCGTTACTGTACGCGCTGTTCCGCCATCTTGCGCTCCCACTGCCTTTTCGTTACTACGTAGGGAGTTTTGTATTTGTTCTTGCATTCTCTATCGGCCGTTGGGTGCTGTCCCCCTCATAAGGTTTAGGGTGCATTTGCATTTACATAGGGTTTAAATAGGGTTTAGGGTACACTTGCATTTAGGGTTACACTTGTGGCCATCGACAGGGTTATTGGCCCCACAATCGAAGCACACTTTCATATTGGGGTTAGGACAAACGTCACTTCGGTGGTCTATTTTGCCGCACTGTGTGCAGACATCGAAATGCTTGCGGTACAGATTGCACCTCATTAACACAGGCCCATAACGTACATAATTTGGACCTTTTGTCCTTCAAAAACTACAATTACGGTAGTCGTATTGCCAATTGTTTGCGCACCTCTTGCTAATGAATTTCTTGAGTTAAATACGTTCCGGTCAATCTCCGCCGCAGTATCTTCGATGGGAATTTCTTGAATGATCCCTTTGACCGTACCATGTGGTGTGGTTTGGTGCGCGCCTACCTCGTGTACCTTGCCCCGATGCGAATAGCCTGAATCTTGGCATAGGACAAAGCACGCCCCTTATCGAGTGTATTCATCACCATGATATTCTGGTGTAGGTTGGGGCATAAGGTATCCGCCGCACCGTCTTCTCTCGAAACCGTCGCCGCCACCATGATGGCCGAGGCAACGATCCGTCTGCGTTCTTGCGATGTTTACGCCTCCCCGCGCCGTCACGATCACTTTGGTGTCCTCTCTCGGCAGCACATCTGGCATTCTCGCTGCCCTTGTTGTCGATGCGACCACTTTTCTGTTGACGTGGTATCTTGTTTTAGGCCTCGACTGGCGAGCGGCGAAGCCCTCGCTCGCCGGGGCTGTTATGCGCTGGCCCACTTGCCACCAGCCGATCCCAGTGTGGAACTCCTCAGGTGAAATCTCTTCCCCTTGCACCTCGACGCGCATCTGGCAGGGGCCAGGGCTCGATGTCGTCGGAGACGTGGCCATCTCCATCTCGGACACCATGTCGTTTGGTTCCACGCCGGGGTCAGGCCCAATCCCAGCGGCCGCGAAGCAAGCCTAGGCTTAGCTCGCCACCGCACCGACGCCGCCGAACAAGTTCCAGAAAACGGCGAAATATTTGCTTTACGTGGAAAGTTGGGTATCGGGCGATTCCTAGCGCCTTCACAAATACACTGGTAACAACGAAACTGCGATTTGAGTCAAAAGGCACTGTGAAATCGGTCATCGAAGACGGAGCCAGTGCCAGCGTTCAGCTAGAGAATCACTTCGTTGTTGTCCATCTGTCCATACCATAAGAAATAATTGTTAGTTAGCTATAGCTCCTTCTCTTTGAAATATATACTAAACTTTGCCCAGCGAATGTATATATATATTGTTTCTCTGCATGATACTCACATTGGAAATGCGAGAAAAAGTAGTAAAGAAATGTGAGAGAAGGTAGAATAAAATGCAAGAAAGTGAAAGAAATGTTGATAAAGTAGCCGCCGCTGGCGCTTTAATGCGGCTATCCTCCTATTGTAACGATTTGCAGGAATAAATAAAAAATATCAATTAAAAGCCATACATGTCCACGCCAACAATGAGGCAATAAGCTTTTGGTCCCAATAAAATTTTTAATTGGAAGGTTGAGGCAAGTAGAAAAACCGCAAATGATGTCGGCAACAGAACTCTGGCATTGACATTATAGCAGGGGGAAGGGGCTTACACATCGCGGAGGGGAGGGGCTCTGTCCCCCCCCACCCCACCAACGAAAAATTTCGGATGGGGCTCGGGCCCGGCAGCCCCTCCCCCCGTAGTTCACGCCTATGTCGGCACGTGTTCACCGAAGGAAACTTGCATGCTGCCTTTTGGCAATACACCCTCCTTCGCGATAACAAGGGCCAAACCGGCCATGACATTTATTAGCTGCGGGACCATGAAAATTCTAAGATCTACAACAGGCAGCAGCCCGGCTCGGCAGTGCAATGAACTGGGATGCTCTCCAGATCCGGTTGCTACCGGCATACTCTAGAGAACACGCCAAATATATGAAGAATACAAGAGCGCACAAAAAAAAGAAACAAGAAGGAGAAATAAATGAAAAGGAAGGCGCTCCGTGCGTAAGCACTTCTGCAAATATTAATTTGGATCAGGAAGCGGAATTTAAGGTTTGTGTCCGCGTGCGCAGTCGTGATGTGGCATTCTGTGAAAACAGAGACTGTGACGTATCCGAGATTGGCTCCTCCTTGTGTTCTCTCCTTCTTGATTATTTAGATTCCATGCGTAGCAAGCAATTAAGAGACAAAAAGAAAGAAAGAGAGAAGAGATGCTGTGGCACTTGGTGAAAGCACATGTTGTGACCTTCTAGAGATTCTCCTCCCCTTGTGCTCTCCTTCTTGGTATTTCTATTCCGTGCGCAGCACGCAATTAATATTACTTGAAGGCCATCGCTTCGTCTTTCCAGCCTTCACTTCTCTCGTTCGTCGCGCTGTCTAAGCTTTGATACGTAGCAGCTAGCTCTCGTCCACACTCTACTTGAGTATATTCTTCCTTTTCCAAATCCAGTCGATTCCTTCTTGCCACTGCGATTTGCGTTCGCTACTAGTTTAGTAAGGCGCTGCGAAGCATAGAGTCAGCAAATCACTTGAGCCGATCGACTGTTCAAGTGTCCAGCAATCTTGATGTGGGCGTAGTGTTCCTCTTTGCTATAACATCGGCACAGTGACCTAAAAGAATAATTGCGTTTCAATCTATTGGTCCCTGGTTGAAATACCGGCTGTTCACACCATTCTTTTATGAAATTTTCGCGAAGTCTTTTACAATTCAAGGTGCGTACACGGGTGGCGACTGTGGACAACTGCGAAAGCGGCGGTATAAGGAAACAAATATTGGTGAGTAACATCACAACTGCTGTCGCCCTAATACTCACGTTGCTGTCCCGACCATGCAATAGCCTAATTTGTTACGGAATTGAACGCTTCATAAAGCGGCCGCTTTATCCAGTATATAACTTCCCCAGTGACAACCTCTGTAAAGCGACAATGGTCAATGTAGTTTGTGCACCTTGCCTAAGCCTACTTCCATGGAAAGTTTTGCGAACCATGCAAATTAAAAAAAAGCTGCATCAATTGTCAATATACCAGAGAAATGTTGTGAGGAGCGTGAATAACCTACCTTTACAAATAGTCTGGTTAGCAAAAATCATAAAAATCTTCGAGCAACTTTGCCTACAAGTATTAGGAGAAGTACAGTACTTCTTTCGCCAAGAACGACGTGTTTCAGGCGGAGAGTTCTGGCCGCCCTCGGTATAGCTTGTTTTGCGGGCTGGGGAAGGTTTTACGCTCTAACTAGAAGGACTTCGCAAGATCATTGTGGCGTGCCAGGCGATTCCTATGAGTGGGGGCATCCTTCCGGTCTCCCGCGCTGTTAACTAGGTCTCGCGTTAGGGAGCGGGTAATGTCGTTCAGGTTGGGGAGGTGTGGGTGGACGGTGCCTACATGAGCTGGCAACCAGACGAGTGTAACCTGATGGTCGGTAGAGTGGGCTGCTTGTTGCAAGATGCGCAAAGCTTGGTGTGAAATACTGCCGTTGATATAGTTCATAACGGCGGAGCGGGAGTCAGAGACGACGGTATGGCATGTTAGGTGTAGTGTGGCTAGCGCGATGGCCACTTCTTTAGCTTCCTCCGCGTGTGGGGTTACTAGACTGATTGCATGTTGGAAAGAGCCTTCACGCGTGGCGACGGCTGCAAAGCAGGTACCATGGGAGTATTCGGCGGCGTCGATCAAACTCACACCCTCGTGGCGGGCAAGGGATTTGGTGAGAGCCGTGGAACGTGCTGTGCGGCGTGCGCGGTTGTATTCGGGGTGCGTGTTTCAGGGGATAGGGTTGGCGTGAGTCCAGGCTCGTATGATGGAGGGGATCTGGTGTTTATGGCCGTGTTGATGGTGGTAGGTGATACCGAGCGAGGTGACGATATGGCAGCCCGTCGCTGCGAGACTGAGTCTCTCGAGCTGAGAGTGGCGTTGGGTCTTGATGAGCTCGTTCATTGTGTTATTGGCGCTTAGTTGAAGGAGGAGGTCAGTGCTGGTGCAACGGGGGAGGCCGAGAGCTTGTTTATAGACACCAAGAAGGAGGATGTTGAGCTTGGTTTGTTCAGCCTTGTACCAGTTTAGATAGGCAGCAACCTAGGTTATGTGGCAAATTACGAATGAATTTATGAATCGGAGGAGATTCTCCTTTTATACCCCCACGGTGACTCGAGACCCGCTTCAGAAGTCTCGTGGTGTTGGCTGTATTCATCCTGATTTTGGCGAGGGCCATACCATTCACTTTGTTCGCCTCTATGAGCATGCCGAGCGCAAGGATATTTATTTATTTATTTATTTGGTCATACTGTTAACCCTCCAATGAGGGTCGTTACAGGGAGGGAAGAAGAACATATACATTTCATAAGCACTTCAATCAGCAATCATGAATGAGAATTCAAAATTTGTACACAATTTCTCAAAAACATATCGAAACCCAGCTCAAATTGTTGCACGTTCGCACTCTCCACAACATCACTTGGCAGTTTGTTCCATAGTTCAATAACATCAGGAAAAAAGGAAAATCGATATACATCCATACGTGTGTTAATAGGTTGTAGTACCGTGCTGTGGTTTTTTTCGTGAACCACGTTTTAGAGGCTCTTTCACATAATGTTCTTTATTTATTTTTATTTCCCCTTGCATTATCTGTAAAAAAACTTTGAGTCGACGTTCTAGTCTCATTTCCAGCGTTTCTAATTCCCACTGCTGTATCATATCTGTTACCGAGTCAGCACGGCGATACTTCGAGCATATAAAGCGTGCTGAAATCCGCTGAATCCTTTTCACCTTCTTTTAAAAGCATTTTTGGTGAGGGCTCCACACAGCATTCGCATATTCCAGAACTGGTCGTATAAACGTTTTGTAGGCGACCAATTTAATTTCTTCAGTCGCATCTGGAAGCTTTCTCCTAAGGAAGCAGAGCTTTTGGTAAGCCTTCGAACAGATATTCTCAATGTGAATACGCCAGTTTAGATTATGCGTCACTGTCACCCCTGAATATCGGAAGCTCTGTACCTCGACCAAGGCATTTTCTCCTTTATTATATTCAAATCTGATAAAGTTCTGTTTTTGCATACATGAGTGTATGTAGATTTTTTAAAATTATTTACCATGCCCGAACTTTGTCACCACGAGTTCAGTGATTGCAGGCATCTGTTTAGTTTAATCTGATCTTCCGCGCAGGTTACACGCGTGTAAATTAAACAATCATCGGCAAATAGTTTAATTTTTACAGGCGGATCAACATTAGAAGAAATATCATTAATATACAATAAAAACAATAGCGGACCTAAAACAGACCCCTGCGGCACTCCAGACACAACTTCACACTTCCCCGATTCATTTTTCCCGATTCTGACCCTTTGATAACGGTTTGTTAAATATGCCTGAATCCATAATACTATATTTTCACTAATTCCTAGGCTACTCAATTTGGAAAGTAGTTGATGATGTGCAACTTTATCAAATGTCTTCGCAAAGTCTATACATACAACATCTACCTGTTGGCATTCATCTATAGCTTTACAAACGTCATGTACAGTTGCGATTAACTGTGTCACTGTCGAAAGGCCAGATCGGAAACCTTGCTGAACTGGGCATAATAAATCGTTTTTTTTTCTAAGAAATTCAGAATATGTCCAGCTATTGCATGCTCTAGGACTTTACAGCACGCAGAAGTGAGCGAGACAGGTCTATAGTTGTTGGCCCATAGCCTATTGTCACCTTTAAATATAGGAATGACGATGGCATGGTGCCAGTCCTGAGGTACTGAATGATCCCGCAAAGGTTTTTGGAATAAAAGCTGCAAATAATACGACATCCATTCAGCGTACCATTGAAGAAATACCGTCGGTATTTCATCTGGGCCACACAATTTTTTTGCGTCCAACGTAAGCAAATGTTGGAACACGCCCTCTCTTGTAATGCATATGTCTTCCATTGGGTATTGTATTGCGCAGACTAAAGGATCATCGTCACTATCACATCTATCCTTGATGAAAACTGATTGGAAGAACTGATTAAGTACGTTTGCAATATCTTTTTTTCTGTCACGACTACGTCGCCATTCGCTATCAATTCTATTTCATCCTTTCTATCTGTGAAATATCGCCAAAACTTTTGTGGCGATTATTTGAGGAACTTTGTAAGCGTTTTATTGAAAAATGTTTTCTTAGACTCCACCAATGCAGATTTCAGCCTTTGTTTGGTTATTATAAGTTCTGTTGCCCTGATTTTTTCTTCCTTAATCTTTTTATATTACGCTTAAAATGTATGATTTTCGTAGTAATCCATGGATTTCGTTGCTTTGATTTCATTATACGTGTGGGGCAAATTGATCTATGCAGTATTTGATTACGCCTTTAAGTCGATCCCATAGTTCTAAACTTTCGTGGTTGGATGCTATTTCAAATTCATTAAACTATTCTTCCAAAACGTCTAGGATAGACGTGTCATTCGCACGGCCATAATCCTTAACATACATCACGACATGTGCTTGCTTACAGATTCTTGTGTGCAGCGGTACATTCAAGCAAACCATCTTATGATCTGACAAACCATTCTTAACTGATACAGTATAGTCAGGTATTCTAATGGATATGAAAACCACGTCTAACAATGACTGGGACTTTGGCGTAATTCTCGTGAAGTCTTTAACTATCTGCTTAAGGTTATGTGAAAACATGATCTGGATCATTTTATTGGCGCTCCTTATTTCTACATTACCCGTTGAGAGACTTTCCCAGTTAATATGCGGCAAATTAAAGTCACCAGCCATTATTAGTCTTGTGTTTTCATTTACATGGGAGCTAAGAAATTCATTCAAGCCATCCAAAAATTCTGGCGGAGTGGCTGGTGGTCTGTACACCGTCCCTGATATATACCACATTTCTGCACAGCGTATCTGGCACCAAACCACTTCAGGGAGACTGCAATCAAGAGCGACTGTGTTTATAGTACTTTTCACAACAATAGCCACGCCACCACCTCTGGAATCCCTGTCGCCTCTAAATACCTTGTAGTCAGGACGAAAAATACTACTGTCACTAATTGCACTATGTAGCCGAGTCTCAGTCAACATCACTACATCAGGATTCTGAGAAATTAGTAGATACACTAAACCAGGTACTTTATTTGCTATGCTGCGGGCGTTTACAAGTACAATTTTGAGCTATGACCGAGAAGAATCGCTATCCGTGTCAGAAGCCTTGTCTAAAGTTTGCAAATGAAGCAATGTCTGGCCAGCAATATTTCCCTTCTTTTTGAATTGAGGAACCTTATCTTGCTCAGTACGGTACAGACACCGTTTATTCCTTTCACGATCCCAGACGTCGATATGATTGTTGATTTTAAGCTTGTTATGTACCAGTGCTACCTTTTTGCCGTTTGCTCGTTCCTTTTCACTGCTTTACCACAGTTTTTTCCGTACTTCTACAGCTTCTTTAGCGTAGTCTTGACTTATGCTTATCGAGCTGCCTTTCAGCTTGCCGCAGTTCTGCATCACAGACTGTTTTTCTCGCGAATCATAAAAATGCATGACTACTGGCCGATTACTACCGTCTTTTTTCTTGCCAATGCGATGAATTTTGTCGATCGTGCTCACTTGCACTCCCAGGGTTCCTTTAAAGACATCATCAATAACAGCTTCTTTCAGGTCGCTGTCTGATTCACCCTTGTCCTCATCGATACCAAAAACCAAGAGATTATTGGATCGGCTTCTATTTTCATATTCTACTAACTTCTCCGCCTGATGACGAACAAGGGGTTCTAGCGTTTGTACTCGCTTGTTCAATTCTGCAATCACGTTAAGTGCAGTGGTAATTTTTTCGCATTTCTCATTCATTTCGGTCATTTCAGCTCTTAATCCATCTATTTTAGTGTCTGATGAAGCCTGATTATTAATGATTAATTGCAACATTACTGCGGTTTTGGGCCCAGGATTTTCTTCAACATCTCCTGAAACCAACCGTGTCATCATCATAGACCAAGAGTCAACCAAAAAATTCAGGTAACTGCGAGGGCACGGCAGGGCGAACAAAAAGCGGTTGTCGCTTCTAAAGGCAAATAACGAACCTGCAACAGCAGTAACGTCCGCTTAGGCATGTTGTCGCTAGGCCAGGTGCCACGCCCTCTGGCGCCTCCACTGCTTGGCTTTTTTGTAGCCGGTCCACTGGTGACGTCACCGTCATCGACGAAAGACGATCTACGAGCCGGATGCCATCAATCCCAAAGTCCTGATAAGGCATGAAGAAAAGCGGTGCCTCGTCCGGACTGCAGACCGATATAGCGTTCACGAAAATACATGGCAAAACCTGCAACAGCAGTAACGTCCGCTTAGGCATGTTGTCGCTAGGCCAGGTGCCGGGCCCTCTGTGACGAGGGGTATGGGGCTGCTATCCGTGAGATGAAGCACAATGTCTTGGTAATGGCCTTTAGCGGCGTAATATTTTGGACGGCGGCCACGGAGAGGAGCCCTGTAGAGGAGGAGTTCGAACTTCGCAGGTGAGCAGTGAAGCAGTCCGCCAGCAGCCTTGGAGATAGGTCTCGACTGTTTCAATGGCGGATTACAGTGCCGTTTTTATTTGGCCGTCACTACCTTGGCGGGCCCAGACGGTTATATTGTCAGTGTATATGGCGTGGGTGACACCGTTCACTTTCTGCAACTCCTTGGCAAGATCGACCATGACGAGATTAAATAGCATTGGGGCGATAACGGAGCCATGGAGGCTTCCCACAATACCCAGAGTCTGGGCGTCGGAGCGGAGATCCCCCATCGAAAGGAAGGCCGTGCGATTAGAAAGTCTCTGACGTAATTATAAGAGCACACATTTAGATTAATGCGTGAGATGCGGTCAAGAATGGTGGAATGGTTATGCTGTCAAAGACTTTTTCGAGGTCGAGGCCGATAATAGCTTTAGTAATACGTGTTCTACCTTCTAGTATGTGGTGCTTAAGTTGTAGCATGACGTCTTGGGGCGATAGGAGGACCGGAAGCCAATGCCCGAGTGAGGATACGCTTCAGTGTCTTCCAGATAGGTGTTACTTCGGGTGATGAAGGCATGCTCCAAAACCTTTCCTATACATGAGGTTAGTGAGATGGGGGAAGATGGTCGAGGTCAGAAGGTTTACCAGGTTTGGGAATAAGGATGACCTTTGCTGTTTCCCAGGCCGGCGGAATGGCACCATTACGCCAGCAGTCATTGATATAATCTGTGAGGTGGGTGACGGAAGCATCATCCAGGTTACGGAGGGCTTTGTTAGTGACCCCATCGGGGCCAGGGGCAGAGCGGCTGTTTAATTTGGGCAGGGCGGCTTGGATCTCAGCGACACTAAAGTCTTCGTCCAGTGGGGGGTTGGGGGCTCCAGTGTGGGAGCCGTGAGGTTGCACTGGGCCCACGGGGAGATACTTGTTAGTGAGGTAGTGTAAGGCTTGGGCGCGGCCCTGTTTCTTCGTTTCCGTATAGAGAAGTTTAGTGAGGCGATCTTGCTGGCAAGAGCGGGTGGCTTGACTATCGAGCAGGTGTTTGAGAAGCTTCCAAGAAGAGGGACATTGGATCTTTCCGTCAACAGTATTGAACAGTTCAATCCACTGTTGATAGCTCAGAGTGAGGCAATGGCCTTCGATTTCCTTTTTGAGGAGGGCTATTTTAGCGCTGACAAGCCTGTTGAGACGTTGCCATTTCCAGCTGGATAGGATGGGTGTTTTAGCCGGGAGGAGATGGGCCAGTCTGCTGTCCATCCGCTCGACATGGGCATCGGTGGTAACTGTGTGCGTTGCTGCCGTGGTATCAGAGTGGAGACCTCGCGACCATGCATCAATGTCCGCTATGCGTTCCGCGTGCTGGTCAAGGGATCGATGCTTGCGAAATGCATCCCAGTCAACGCAGTTGAACTCACGGGGTTTGGTGGTAACTGCAGCTATCCGAGGGATAAGTGTGGCAATGGTGGAATGGTCACTACCAAAATGATGTTGTGTGTTGCTCCATTGGGCGTTGGTGACGTTCTTGGTAAATGTCAGGTCGGGGGTCGTGTCGCGGGAAATGGGGTTACCGAGGCGTGTGGGGATCGTAGGGCCTGTAACGAAAGTGAGGCCGAGGTCTTGGGAGTCTTTGCAGAGGTTTTGAGCCGCCGTCGTCGAGTAGCCATATCACCATACCATGTGGGGTGGTTGAAGTCTCCACCAATAACGAGGGGGTTGGTGCCCGCTATGTTCAGGGTCTTCTTGAAAAGGGTGAGAAAATGGCTTCGGACTTTGGCAGAGGGATGTCTATACCCGTAAAAGAGAAAAATAATTTCTTTACGTTTCCTGGTGGGTATAAGTTCAACGAGAAGGTGTTAGATGTTTACGTCGTGGAGATTGTGTTCAATGGCGGTGACGGACGAAAGGGCAGAGGCGGCGAGAAGCATATGACGGGATGGAACGTTGGTAACCTGGGAGGGTAACCTAATCGATATGGGTTTTCTGAATCATGATGACGTCTGGTTGCCGGGTGAGGGTACGAAGGTGTTGACGGATGACTGGTTCTTTGCGGAGATAACCTCGGCAGTTCCACTGCCAGATAAGTGTATCGCTGTTGGTGTGGGCCATGATGGGGATTGGGGGATGCCATCAGAGGCAGTGCCGAGGTTTCGTGGGCAGTGGGAGCGGGCAAGGGGGGAGTTTGTTGGTGGGTTTCAATGTTTGTGACGCGCTGTCCCAGGGCGAGAAGGGCGTGCTGTATGGATTCGAGTGCATCTGGAGTGTGTCCATCGTGCTTTGAAGTGTCACTAGCATGTCCTTAACCTCTGAGCGCACTTGGCCCGCGGGCCCCTCTTGGAGAGTCCGCTTTTTGGGGGCCGGTGTCAGTGGAGCGTCGTGGCTAGAGGAGTGGGGACGCTTCGGCGGGCAGTGTAGGAGCGAATGTCTTGGATTGTTTAAGATCGCGAACCTCTTGCGAGAGCTTGTGAATTAGGTCGCACATAATGGCATTTTCTTTTTTCAGGTGTGCTATTTCTGCGTTATCATTGGTGTTCGTGGGCTGTGGAGAAAGTGTGTTGAGATCCTCTCGCGAGGCGCCCGTAAGGGTTTCTGCGAAGCTCGCCTTGTTAGTAGGAGACTTGGCGGGCGGAGTAGAGGTAAATATGAATTGGGAATGGCGCTGTCTCGAACGTGAAGGGGTCTGGAAACAGTGTTGCCTCGAGCGTGATGGAGACCGGGATCTGGAGCGGGGCTTGGAGTTCAAGGGCGGGAAGTTGCTTTCTTGAAGGATGGCTTGAATTGCAGCTCGGCTCTCCCCAATGCGTTTGCGAATAACGTACGGTGTCTTGTAGAGAGCCGTACAGAATTTGTCCGCCGTAATATGAGGGCCGCCGCACAATGAGTATTTGGGGTTACAAGTTTGATCGGGAGGTGGGTTGCGGACTTCGCAACCTCGGCAGATCTTGTTATTGGGAAAAGGGCAGACATCCATGCGGTGTCCGAGGCGGCCGCATTGATAGCAAATTTCTATTGCTTGCGGTGTAATGAGCACGGGATTAACGTGGCTCCGTATCGGACCAGATATGGCACGTCGGGGCCACTGAAGGCAATAACAACGGTGGTTGTCGTTCCAATGCGTTTTGCGGCTACTGCGAGTGGGTTGCGGGTATTGATGATATTGGCGTTGATTTGCTGTGGGGTATCGGAGAGGGGGATTCCGCGGATGACTCCCTTCGTGGTGTCTTCTGCAGCCATCTCATATGCGTTAACATCGTGCGTGACCCCACTGACTTGAATAGATTTTATGCAGACATACCGGTCGTGGTTCTGAAGACTTGGCGTACTGACAACGACAATGTTTTGTTGGGTGTTGGGGCACACGGTGTCTTGTCGAATATCTGCTGGGCTGAGCTGTATGGCTTGGAATACGGCTGTAGTCATGGTAGGACTACCAATCTTAGCGATGTTGAGGGCTTCCTTGTGACGAATGACAATCTTGATTTGGTTGGAAGGTAGCGGAGGCTTGCGTCCAGCCTTGAGAACTTGTGCATTGACTGGTGGCTTGGTCTTGGAGTGAGAACAAGTGCGTGAGGTTTGGGTGGAGCCAATTTGTGGGTTAAGAGTCGTCACTTAGTTCGCCGGTTGGCGAAGGCGATTTGTTGGCTAGCCCATCTCGGTGGTCACTTTGAGATCCATGCCCGCTGCTGGGGCAGAGAACCTGATCGGCGATACGGAGCTCGTGCGAGTGCCCGCCACGCAGCCGGTGCACCTAGCGTGCACGCGCGGCGGCGGCGTGGGCGATTCACAAAAATGTTTGTAGCACAGGAGAGTGTTCGTAGCACAGGAAAATGGTCGTTAGCACTAAGTGTCTACCGAGTCCTCCCTGGCATCTTTACGGGTCAACTGGTGCAAAAATTAGGCATTAATTCGCAAGAAAATGCTGCAAAATCATTTCACAAACACGGAGCACACACCACCACATCTACACTCCTCGGCAATCGCAGCGCCTCCTGAGGAGTAATTGGGAAAATTTTCAATGAAAATGCGTACTGTGGTCAACGATGCCTCCAAAAGCACGGGTGAATGTAAGCGAGAGTTGGTGCTGCGTCGCCGATGCAATTCCGCTGCATAAGTCGACGAACTGTCCTTCTCGTTAGTGTTTGTTGACTTTAAAATGCTCGTAGTGACCTGCTTGGAAACGTGTACAAAGAGAAAGTGTTACCAAGTTCTGATTGTTTTTTTACGGTACTGAAGAGAAAAGCCACATATATTTTTAAAGGCGGAGCAACGTTCGCCAGGGTATAGATGGACGCTGACAGTGAGGGCGGGTTTTGTCCTTTGTGGTGTAAACATTGTATTCCTACACTCTGGAAGCTATTAACAAGGATTATAAGATGCGCACGAAAGAGGCACTCAATTGCGAAACAAATAGAGCACGCTATGTGGTAAGTGCGCTCTGACAACAGTAAGCTTTTATTTCTTCACAAATATACCACCAGGTTTCCAGCGAATATTGAACTGCAATGTCATACGCAGCAGTGATAGCAATCCTCGTCGTTAGCCACTTTTTCTCTGTTCTGGAACATTTTCCCAGTAATCTTAATATCAAAGATATTACTTGGCGAAGACGATCAAGCTTTTAAAGAACTCTTGCCTCTAATTATGCTTACGAACAGCGTGATTTAACACCGCTACCGACAAGGTGAGCCCATAGCGTCCTACTGAAGAAAAAAAAGATCAGCAAGGGTTCTACACGAAGCAACAATTCAAAATTCCCGTAGCCAAGCATAATATCAATCTAAGACGTCAACTATGGGCCAGGTGGTGTGACCATTTAACATGCTACGTAAAACCAAACGAAATCAGTACCTGCAAGCCGCAGCCTTACACAACGCGATACATGTCCGCAGTGGTGCATCCTACCTAGTGCAGCATTTTGAAAAAGCGGCTCTTGGTAGAAGCAACCATGCGGCATCTAGAACTTAAGCGAAATGTCTGTAACCCTGATGCGGCGTGACGCACAAACTGCACAAGAACATGCGTGCGTCATGATCAACTTCGTTGCTTACCCGTATAAACATCGAGTACAACAAACATCGAAATGACAGAAAAAAAATCGGAACAATGTTTCGCACAAAACGGCGGCGATACATTTCTGTCATGGCTCCATCACATGAGGCATCACGGGGAGGGTGCAGCACCGTCTAGCCGGCGACGTTTTGTTGTTATTTGAGCCTCCAGCCGCACACCAATTGTTTTGAAGATGCCTTGAAGCTTCGGCCATCACAAACATGTGACTGGTGTTGCTTATTTCACTAAAGAAACAATTATTAAACAGAAACAAACACACGGCGACGTCGAAATTTATACAATAGACAGCTGCCTTCTTACTGCACTTTTATGCCCTTTTTTCACTATCACGCTCTCTCTCGTAGGCCCACACTACGCTTATACACAAGAACGCTTGTCGCCGGCGGCTGGTGTCAGCTTCCTTAATATCTATTTGATGACATATCTGATTATAAAATACACGACCTGCACACCCGTATCTTTCTTGTCGGTCAGCAAAAAAATAAGTTTACTTATTTCAGCACACCTAATGATTCATTTACGTCACAAAAAGCAGTTAAAACCAGTGTGGTTTTGTTCTGCTTGGGTTTTTCCAGCAACACTCTAAAGACGCAAAGTGGACTGGTTCTCTGGAGGTTTGCTCTCGTCTAGGTGCCTGTGGATTTTCAGACACGCACAAATCTTGCTCTAAAAATGGTGGCTTGACGCGCGCTGTCTTCCCGGCGGCCCTGTGCTGCGCATGGCGCCGCCGAACGCGCTCTATATTCGAGGTAATCTGTGGCGTGGTTGCAAAGACTCGGCAAGCCGAGACCGCCGATTTCTTCCTGTGTGCTGCGTTCTGGCGCGCAAGGGAGCTAGTATTGCAGGTTGCTTAATGTGCATAATAAAGGGAAAATTAGACAATCAAAATTATTTTCCCTTTATTAATTACTTCTCTCCCCCTCACAGGTTTCCGCAGAACTATTACGTCAAACTCTTGCCTTTGGTTCGAGTTGTTGACAAATTCGACTACCATCTGCTAGCCGCTTGGTTAGCTCAGATGCTAGAGTGGCTGCCCCGGAAAGGCGGTGGTACCGGGTTCGAGTTCCGGACCAGGAGAAATTTTTCTTCAACTGCGAGGCTTTTCTTTCGAGGAACCCGTATGGGTTTCCTTTGTAGCAATTGCTACGAACGGGTGGACGTCTGCTTTTCCCTTTAATAATTCTCTGCACCTTGCGGCTTTCCGCATAACTATTACGTCAAACTTAATGTGAAGTTTCAGAGGTGCGTTGAAGGGAGGGTCAAGGAGAAGCGCTCGTTAGCCGCTGCTGACGACCTTCAACACGCCAGCGTCGTGACATCGAGTGGCTGCGTTCACCGAGAGATCTATTTGTTTATGCCTGTATGCGTAATATCATAGGTCTTGTTCTAATAAGTAAGCACATGCTCACTTCATTTTATAAGGCCAATAAAGCTATGATTTAGTGTAGTTGTCTAACACTTTGCTATCACTATCAATGCTCCTCATTCCTGCGAAACAGCGTCATTTGATTTTCGTAGTTTACTAAATACCTGTTTAGCCAGTCAAAATTTCCTAATGCTTTGACAACACATTACATTGGTGTTTGCATTCCAAAGAGCCGCAAATATTTGCTTCACAATGTTCAAGAACATATCAAGTATCCCATTTCTGAAATATCACTTCAAGCGTCATTCTTTTGGGTTCCATGAAATGTATAAACTTTGCAAGATAAACTGAAAGAAGTAAAAGCCATACCTGCAGCGTACACTCGAAGAGGCTTTCAATTATTTTCGTATTTATTGTGAGTACAAATTGATCGTTTCGTCGTTCTCTGAAAAAAAAAAATTGAGCAGTCTTGCCCTACTCCGAGCTAAAGCCTCCACTCCAACCTCCCACTTGAAAGCCACGAATACTGCATTCAAGACAGTGGGAAGAACTGCAGCAGACTTGAATATTCACACAGAAGGCAATCAGACGCTGCCATTCGCAAAGAATTACCTTAAAGCAATGTATAGGCAAGCCTTCGGTGTGTGCCTCAATGCATAAGCGACGCAGCATTGAGAGATCAGAAGTACCTCGAAAGACGCGTTGTCAGTAGTCAGTGGTTTCCCTAAGCAGAACGATCAAATTATAATTGCGTGACTGCTTTTTCCACAGAACTGTGACACTTAATAACTTCTAGAATTGTTGCCTGATCAATACAAGTTTACTTCATTTGTTTTTTCAGTTCACACGTCCTCAACTAGCAGCTCAGCATGACAGACTGGCTTACGAAAGGAGGCATAATGCACTTTGCAATAGTATTATTTCTTGCCTTTGTTTCTGAGAACCAAGCGGAAGGAGCTGAGTGCCTTGAACAAGAATACGCCGGCAGCTTTAAAAAACCTGTATATGTCAACCAGAGTAAGTATTGATCACCATCAATTTCTCGATGGTATACGTTATGTGCCCATACATTCTCATAAGCTGGGATACAACTACAACGGAAGAATATTCTTATGCGAATAACTGAAAGCGATAAATTTACATATTTTACTCCGACGAGCCCCAAAACGTGCATACTCGGAGCGGTAAGGAAATGCGAATACGCTAGTTATGAGTACTCTTAACAACAGACAAACGTGTCACGCGGCAATTTACAGGGTGCTTTCTTTTAGAATAGACAGACGCTTTATAAGGATACTATAGGCAAAATGCACATGGCTCTTTTAAAGGGCAGTTCGTAGCCGAGGCAGATATCAATTGTGCTAGCATTATCTATTTAAAAAAATTTGATCATTAAAAATCAGCGATAATATTTTTATAAGACCCTCGCGCGCAGTTGGCAAATTGGATGCAGTCGCATGTTATGGAACCTTCACTTTATAAAAAAAATGTGCAAAATTCAATTCGTTCAATATACTTCTAAAACTGTAGTGCTCAATCTGATTATTATCCAATTCCAGTCAGCCAGGAATCCAGAAACGACAGCCCCTGTGCTGTAACTCAGGTCACGAAAAGCGCAACCGAAAGTGTGAAACTGCTAAGTATCGTGGCCAATCCCGGTGAACGCCGATACGGCACGTTTTGCCTGACAAGCAGCCGCCGCGGCGCGAGCGAGAGAGAGAGAGAGAAAGAGAAAGAAAGAGAGAGAGAGAAATAGCTAACATTTATTTCTAACATTTATTTCAAATGAGGCGGGGCGACTTTCTCGTAGGCTAGAGCCCTTAGTTCAGGGCCCCATTGGCTCACGGCACTCCGCATGCCCACCGGATCATCCGTCACTGCTCTCGCAGCTCTAAGATAGTCAGCGCAGTCTCCCAGGAGGAAGGTGAGGCAATAGGCGAGTAACCCGGCAGGAGCGTTTTGGCATTCTCACGTGCATTGATATATTGTGAGATTTGCTCCACAGTAGGGAAGTTCTAAGGGGTATTGTGCGGAGTATAAGAGGTGCAGGTAAAAGAGACAGGGACATGAACTAGTTTGAAGCCGTCGCCACGCGACGGCATGTTCTCGGTTAAGGGAATTATGTGGGGGGGGGGGGGGAATTGTCCCCTGTTATCTCTGCAATACTGTAGTGTTTCAGTGTAGATCAATGGTTCTGTCGGTGCGTCGTATGGGTTGGACAGGTCTTCCAATGGCGCCCGGCTAGCGAGCTCTCGGGCTGACGCGTTAGCTCGTTCATCGCCATGACTGAGAGGCGTGTCCAGGTGTCCAAGTGATACGCACCCTGTGCAATACAACGCTGTGGGGTGTAATGGTGTAAGGACGCAGTGTTTGTAGGCTGTGACCATTCCTTGTGCCAAAGTTTTGCAGACGTGAAGTATCAGTTCTTGCGCCATGCCATCATAGAAGCTTCTTTACGCGCGTCGTCACCGGGAGTTTCTGTTTGACGTAACATGGCTGTATTTTGTGCGCTACATGCAGGCTCGGTTTTGTTATTGCCTTGATTAAACAATAAAGCTCGTATAAATAGCTTGAATATTCGATACAATTTTCGAATATGTTAAGAAAATGGAGGCGCAATAAAAATGTGAGTGCTCCTGAATTGTCGCTAAGCAACTTCTTCCCGTTATTAAATATAAATAACAAATTTCTGTTAAGTACTCCGGTTAGAGCTTTGCACGGGCCGCAATTATGAGCCTGCGCACGGCTCGGGCCCTACACTACAACAAGTGGTCCCGTCCGGCCCGGTCGGGCCCGGCATTAGGCCAGGTTAATGCCCAGCCCAGGCCCGGGCCGACCTGCAATAAGGCGACGCCGACGCAAAAAGAAACAATATCGGGAAAATCAGTTCATTAAAATGACCTTATAATGCTGAACTCTTGCATTCCATATGACAAAATCTTAAATATATACAGATGCAGCGCGCGCACAGGATTGTTATTCTAAGCCATTGTGCCAAAAAACAATTTGTCCATTCATGAAG
Source organism: Dermacentor variabilis (assembly GCF_050947875.1). Taxonomy (NCBI): domain Eukaryota; kingdom Metazoa; phylum Arthropoda; class Arachnida; order Ixodida; family Ixodidae; genus Dermacentor; species Dermacentor variabilis. The sequence goes on along the minus strand of NC_134575.1, from coordinate 22,417,549 downwards.
GGTTAAGGCACGTGCGGCGCTCCTGCATTATGAATCCGGCAGCGCTGAAGCTTCGTTCACTGCTTTAAGTGGTGGCCAGAATGTCTAATAGCCTCTTAGCAAGAACAGCAAGTTTTGGGTACGTGGTTTTCTTGCTTTTCCAAAACTGCACTATTTCAGATTCCAAGCACGGTGTCCATTCTGCTGCCAAGTAATCGGTCAGCTCGTCTTGTTCAGCAGTCTGGTTGCGGGCTGCGTCACTCCACTCGCTGAAGAAGTCCATGCATGGCTGTTTTGCGGGAGGCTGTTCTTGCAGAGTGCCTTTTGTTAGCATTTGTACTTTTCTCCCGTCCCTGTGGATTCCATTTTTGACGAATAAATACATTGCAATTCCTGCTGTAGCTACATGCGAGACGACAAGCATACTTTCGCATAAGGTACGCAGTCGAGATCGGGAAGCCCGACCGGTCCGTTCGAGACATAGAAAGCCTGGCCCGGGCCCGGCCCAAGCCCGAATAAGAGAATCTCCAAATGGCCCGAGCCCAGTCCGCAGGCCGGGACGGGTCCGGGCTTTCGGGCTGGCCCGAGCCCGTGCAGAGCTCTAACTCCGCTATGTTCAAAGGCGTACTTTTCCACTTTTAAATGACGCACTTTTTGTCTGCCATGACAGATTTTATTTTTCCCATTGAGGCATAAATGTACCTATGACAGTAATGGCTTTGTCATGGCCGTTGGACCTGCCTTACTTGCTTTTCCTGCTTCTCTAGTAACCAGTGTGACCGCCTTAAAGCTATCGTCTTCAAAGTTGGCGTGTGGTGACGCAAATGTACATAATGTGATTGACCTTCTTAGCCATTTCGGCCATCTTGTATCTATCGATAATATTTCATTTCGAATGCCACCAAAACAAAGCACTTCAATGGGTACTTCATGGCTTAGCGTTTCTGAGAAGCGAGAAAAAGGATCCAGGCTGCAGTAAACAGCAAATACATGACGCGTCTAGACGGTGAAAATATGGCGCGTCGGTACGTTGCTTGACTTCTATTCGCATTAACACCGACACTCATCGCACGAAGGGTTCTGTCAGAATTTCACTGTTTCATTAGGTAAATAGTCGAAAGTGGGTATGCCTTGTCCGCTGCCCGTCGAGTCTGTTAAGGTGACGACGGCCCTTGTCGCCATCGACGACACACAACAATAATTTTTTTCGACGTCAGACCGCCTCGTTATGGGCAGCTTTGCCACTGCCACAGGTTGAAGAAAGATATATCTTCTCCATATGAGCCTCGACTGGGATTCCAATTCATGCCGGAGGAGTAGTGGGAATTTGGGACTACAGTGCGCGGACTGCTAAGCCACCACGCTGCTTTTGTTTTTGTGACATGATATATTACAGTAAATGAAATGGTGCATGTACAGGAATAATGTACAATATTAAGATCGCCAGATGTTCGTAATCAATGACAGGAGAAGGAGATGTAAATAAAAGAAAAGTTTATTGAAACCAAAAATTTCCATCGCAACGATATCCTCATTAGAGACGTTAAAAACATCAACTTAAACGTATAACAATCGAGCTGACATTCATTTTGCTCGTAAATATCCTTCAAGTGAACGATAATCTGAGAGAAATGCGCCTCTCAAGAAACTATTCTTTCTCCATTTCGGTCTCGCCTATGAGCTTTACATAGGTTATGCAGAGCTATCAGAAAGAACAAATCGAGTGATACATCATCACACGGTATGTCATCATAATGTAAGAATTTAGATCAAAGGCCTTCTGCAAATTTCTATAGAGAACACCACAAAATAAAATGACATCTTACGCTTAAATGACAGATAATGAGGACGTGTTCAATGGTAACAGACGTTACAAAGGCGGCAGTTAATAGGCGAAACGAAAGTATTTATATTCTAATGCAATTTTCTAACTATCTAGGTCTCAACGTGTAATTTGCAAAAAAGTGTTTGTAGAGGCGCGAACTGCCATTTTAAGCACTCTTGAAAATACATCATGTTCCGGTCATACAACGCATATTTATCGATGAGACAACGACAGGGACAACATCAATATTATGTCTTTCTAAATCTTTCTCGCAACCACCGCGTTACAGCACTGGCAGATATTTAGAGCAAGGCTTTGGGCTTCACACAGTATCTGACAGCAGTGGCACATATGCATGAATTTCCGAGACCAAAACTAACAGTATTGTAGTGAACTAAGGTTACATTATGTGACATCGCAATGAAAATGGTATCCACATGACGACGGTGTGTATTGGTGCAATTCTTGATTTTCCCACTCTTGAAAGTAGCGTCGGTGGCACAAAGAAGACGTGCGTAACAGCGATGATGATAAGCCTCAAAAACGGCACATGCGCCCACACCAGAGGATGCGCCGAAATTTAGGTACAATAGACTCCGATTAAACGGAGCACAAAGAGACATACAGAAGCCTTCCATTTAACCGAAGATTCGTTTAGGCAAAGAACACAAAGATAATCAATAAAAGTTGCATAAATAATAGCGGTCGACATTCTTCTGTGGTGGAATAAAAATAAGGAAGCCAGTATTCTCTTCTTCAAATATTGCAATATATTTTGCACAATTTTCAACATTTGTGCTTATAGGCAAAATTTTTCCAAACACTTCCGCGCTTCGCTTGCCTACAAAACAGCCCTGAAGAATATGATTTCGCACGTGTTGCCGCCTGATCCAGAACAGTAACTAGTATTGGAACAGTTATATGTCTTCATCGCTACAATCTTTCGCCATGGGCTTCTGTGATAATGCCCTAATGGGCCAATCAGAGCATGTAGCAAGGGAATCATCTAAAGTAACGTATTCCTGTGGCGTGAATGGAAAATATTTGTTGGGACCTCAGTCCAGAGTTTTCTTTATTCCTCCTCATGAATCAATCATTGCACATTAGAGACCTCATGGAGGAAACATCTTTTTGTAACTTCTGCAACTTTGCCTTAATTTGCATGCAACTGCATGATGAATTGGATTCCTTTGGAACTTTCATCACCGTTTCAAATGGTTATCAAGCTTTAATTGTTAATATGCGCTAAAATTTACCACGAGGTAGGTGGTAGTTTTTGTTCCAGTTCAGTCTAACAATGGCTCATAAGAATGCGCGTATCATTTAACGGAAGTTTATTAACGCTGTGCTTCTGAGTGCCCAACCAATGTTGGAGCCCTTGTTCCGTTCATACGGCGTTTCTGTTTAAGCAAGTTTTCTTTATCCGGAGTCTACTGTAGTTGGTGTAAAACAACGTCGGAATGAACCACAATGTCGGTGCCAGCAGCAACGTCACAATGTCGCAGTGTTCTAAGCGCGACAAGGCAATTAGTTTCTGTGCGCGTGGGTAATCATTATGCAAAAAGGTTACGCAAAAATCATTCCTTATTGTAGCATTTATAACGAAATATGCCGTGTCAGATGAACTGTTTGCAAGGTCATAGAGCCACTTAAACCAAAGGGATCAAATTTAGGCAAATAGAAGCCCTGCCCATCAATACTCTGCTGTCTGAACTCATATATTCACAACTCCCATGGACAACAGTGCCAGAATTCCATCTAATAATTTTTGCAGACAACTAAATGCAATTAGTTTAAAACAGCTGTGTGGCGAGAAGTAATGTGCAATGAACAATATTGTTCGAGGCTATAGAGAAGAAAGAATGGTGAATAGGCAGTGGTTTAATGAAATAACAAGTTGTAGGCGAAGGTAAATTGCAGCAATGCTGCACTCTAAGAACAGGTCTGCTGACGAGCTTTGAAAGCAGGTCAGCCACTATTTGATTACGTTGCTTATTGAGCTCATTCAATTATCTGCTTGTGGTAAGCGTTGGTGATCTTATGCTGCGTAGGGTGCGAGCGCAGAATGTCGTCGACTACACTAGACAAGAACGACCAGGTGATCTCACTAAGCAGCTCTTGAGGAGCGCCGTCCTTGAACTCGAAGCCTGTCACCACAAATGCGGCATATTGACGTTACATTAGCACGCATCGCGTGACATCTCAAGTTCCGAAAATTTCAGTCCGAAGTAGGCTAACCACAGTCCCAAATTATTTCACCATCTTTAGTAAACGCCCTATGCAATGTAGCCGGGTCCTAGAGAGTTGGCGCTATAGTGTGACACCCAAGCCTAATCGCCATTTGGTGCAAGGTGTGGGGAGATGAGAGTGAGAGAACAAATGATAAATGAAAGGCAGGGAGGCTAACCAGGACTGAGCCCGCTTGGCTACCCTACACTGGGGAAAGGAAAAGGGGACGGAAAGATTAAAAGAAGACGAGTTGAGAGAGTTTCGCAAAACGCAACTGCCTTCTACACGGAATCTGCATAAGCAATCTAACCATAGTTATAATACAACATAAACCATTGCGATTAATATCTTCACTGAACTAACCAGAATTTTTTTTTCGAATTAGTAAATACTTTGCCTTTTTTCTGCGCCTGATACGCCTCTAATGCCTTGTGCATCCCACAGGGAACATGAAGTGAGGGAATAGAAGTGAAAAGAGCACATAATGTCATTTGGCTTTCCTCGCACAAAGAGCAAGAGGTGGCTATGGTACGCATGCTCCCACAAATAACATCGTGGTTGTAGAAAAAAAGAACGGTTACAGTGTTGATTATGCTACGTTGTCGAACATGATCTAATGTGCACGCGCAGCGGAAAGTGTTTGAACGGAAGAGCATGGATTTAATGTTCACAATATTAAATAGCATATACAGCTTTTCGCTTCGGTGAAAAGATAGAGCCGATTGGGGGTGCGAGTAAGCACAAAATAAGAAATTAAGAACATACAATCCACCTACAGACGTTGCGCTTCAACGTTATTTCCTCAAAACTTGGCGCCGTTGCATAGCGGCACGATTATCGACTTCCAAGAGTTAATGACACCGTGGACAGGCTGAGAGATGCTCAGTAGTTTTCCGCCCAGGCGTTCTAAAAACGGATACCAGCAGATTACAGTGAAAGAGTGAGGTCATGAGAAGGCCGCAGTTGTAGCACCAGACCGGCTACAGTAGATGACCCGAGGAGCGCCGTGTGTAAATCCCGCTGAAATCTGTCAAGTAGCCACGGGGACCCTTCAGCGAGCACTCGAATATTAGAAATATGAATGTGGCAGTGCAACAGGACTTTCTGCAGGCCGGATCACGAACGAATTCATCGGGTGCAACTGGTTCCGGAAATAGGGTCTCACTTCCATTCGTTGTGTTCCTAGCGGCCTATGGTTAGTGATCTCGCTGTCCCAGAGTGTGTGCGATTTGACACAGTGGTGTTTTCAAAGGTTCTGTTTCCTTGCTTCTCAAGTAATCTGTTGTTTTGTTCGGCAACAGTGCTGATTGGCTCAACATAATGACGTGCTACCACAGTGAATGCTTTCTTTCCGAAAAGGCAAATGTTTCGCAATGCAATCACTACACATCTCAGATTTAAAACATGCGAACTTTGTCATAAATAATTTAAATTTGGCGAGGTTCGGTACCAAAGTTTTGATTTCATTACGGGGCACGCCATAGTGGGGGATCGCAGATTATGTATGTCATCTTGGGGCAAGCTAACGTGCACCACATGTCGAGTGCATGAGCGTTCTTGCATTCCTCATCCATCGGAATACGGAAGCCTTTATGGGGAGAGCAACCCCATAGCGAGGAATGCGACGAAATAGCCGATAGGCTACTGCAGGTATCTGAACATAAGCGGGAAACGAGTGTGTATTGCTTGAAAGCGGAAATACGACAGAAAGATGAAAGTTAAGCCAGCGAATAATTATATTTGAAGCACGACTCTTCCATTACGCTGTTCGTACAAATGGCATTAAGTGAACGTCTCTACAGGTCACTGCATTGTGAGTAAAACGGTCCAGCTGCCAAACGGAGGAAGGAAATCATTTCACGGACCCTGCATTAGGCTCACGTGCAATGTCACCGCAAAAGAACTGACAGAAGAATAGTAAGTGAACTTTTTTTCAGAACCGGCTGAGCAATAAATATTTTTCGTCATGCATTCTCAGTTTAACGCTTTTAACTAATTTTGTATGATGCCGTAGTACTTGGGGAACTAGAATGTCCAAAAACTAATTGTATTTGTTTAACTGGAGTGGGGCTCTGGAATTTTAAAGAATGCTAAGCAAATTGAATCATGCGAATGACGTCTCCGCCAGGCTTATATATCTTATACGGACAGAATTTCTTTGCGTCCACTGCTCAGATACAATGCTTTGTAACAGCGTCGTACATGAAGAAATCCACATATACAACATACTCTTTGATGATAGGTGATCCACTGACAAGTAAACCGAGTATATTAGCGGGAGATCAACACGGAAGGCATCGGAAAATATTACTGATCTCTAGCCATAAAGCAACTGACCATAACCAGTAGGCCTGTGGCTGGTTCATGGATGGTTCCAAAGATTTTGACTCAGGAGACCGCATGGTTCTGGCTAAAAAATTAGACCTATACAGGTTCCATGAACCTATCTTCTCTGTGCTTGTCAATTACCTTTTAAATCGTGCCCAGTTCGTCCCTCTAGGTTCAATCAGAAGTAAACCTATTCAGCTGAAACGTACCGCGCCACAAGTTTCAGAGATTGTACGCCAATGATGCTGTTGCATAACTGCAACATTGCCGGGTATTTGATAATGTCGAAGACATTTGTCAGTTATACACTTATGCATGTTGCTACGAAAGAATTCTTAATATTAAAAAAAATCGCTAGCTAATAAAATTCATATTTGTGTAGCTATACCTGAATTATGTTTGTCTGCAACAAAGCTTAGGTAGTTCAGCCAGCCCCTGTTTTCTGCCAGTTTCCAAAAGCAAGGGAGACACTGTATACCTCAACCTGCAAACATTAATGGTAAGTTTGAAGAGAGAAGAGCCCACAAGATTCAATTTGCAGATGCCAGTCCGGAGGTGCCTACGCTGTGTTAATGAAGCAGCATTTTTGAATAGACCAAAAACACTTTTTGAACGCACGTGGCCATAAGAGGATCGTCGAAATACGCATTTCCATGCGAAATAGCACGATTAAAGAACAACAACAACAAAGGAATTGAGCGCGTGAAATGCCTTAAACTGAATTGTGCGAAGAGTCTGCGCTGAATCTAGTGTTTTTATAGAATGTCTACTTAAATAACACCTAATTCTACAAATTCTACTTCAATAACACCTAATCATTTCCGAAGGAAATAGCATACTTAAAAATTGCATGGGGAGTCAAAAAGTCTTCGCTGATGAAACATCTGCACCTATTCTTAATACAAAATGACGGACTTCTACAAATACAAACACGACTACACAACACCGCGCTTCAGCTTAGTGTAAAGTACCCTGTACCTCCCTCAGATTATCATCGGTTCCCCCCGCTCTTCGCAAGAACGTGCACAAGCAGGTGTGGCGCGCTGAACTCGAGGCCACAGTTGCAGAACTATGTGCGGATTTTAGACTGTGACCGCCAATCGAATTCGCAAAATAGAGGTACCGGGAAATGTTGGTGGTGCGTACGTTTCTCGTGAAATACACTTTTCTTCAAATGTTAGCATTTATTAAATGAAGCATGCAAATGGCGCCACCGTATGACACTACAGGTGGTTGCAGTATAGGCCATATCTATGAAAACTAAACGCCATCATAAACCCAGTTTCGCGTTAATAATTTTACCGTAGTACAAGCCTTTATTGTAGCGTTTTTTTCCATGTTTCACCATTGCATGACTTCTACAAGTTTGACGCCAAGCTTAGAGTGATTGCGTTACTTTCATCTATATTATTCGTTATATTTTTTTTGTCTACTACTTATCTTCCATATTTATGTTTTTCTCTCCTACTTCTTGTAGATAAGGCTGGCGTACGCCAGCGTGCTCATTGCATTTTATATAGAGTTAAAAAGTCTGGCCCAATCCAGCTCATGATGACTGCCGATTGTAAAATTTATCAACATTTAATGTTGCGACCAAGCACATTGCGAAAACAATGTTTATTTAGAACATGTAGTGGTGATTGTGCAACTTCCGCTGTCTGGTCATATGCGGGATGCACTGTCTCCGTTATAAGCCCACTTAGCTATGACAGTCGCTGGCCGGGTACGGCCATAAGCGTGCACGAAGTCATGACAACGACTGTATTTGAAGTTCCGCTGAATTCCTCAAAGTAACGAGCAAAGCGACGCAATCAATGTGGACATGCTATCCTCTACGTAGCTTTCTCGTTCGTCATGAACAAGGAGAGCTAACAGACAGTTTTAGTTTAGCGCACTGAACTATAGCGTACGCTGTGCACTATAGTATATTTGAATTACGAAGGAACAGCGCCAACGAAGACGATCACAAGTGGGGAGAACGACACAGGACGGCGCTTGTCCTGTGTCGTTGTCCCCACTTGTGATCGTCTTCGTTGGCGCTGTTCCTTAGTAATTCAAGTATGCACCATCTAGCCCAAATGAATGTTGTCCTGCGCTATAGTATAGCGTATGTTAAGCAGAGCAACTTTTTACAGTTTAATTTGGCCTGCGCGATCCTCGCATCTCAGAGGCAATGTGCCGTCGTTGCGGCTATCTCCCGGCTGTAGCGATAGGCGGCGCGGACATCTCGAACGTTTCTTTCGTTAGGCTTCGACTCATTCGAAACGAGAAGCGATCTCGAAAACACCACAAGGTTACCCATAATTCCCTGTCATCGAAGCGGCCTGAGACTAAGCGAATGCCGTTTACACAGTCGTTTGCTACGAAGCGCATTTTACAAAAGCAACGCGAAAGTCAATTTGGAACGGGCAACCGGCACCGCCACCTAGTTTCACGTAAGCTCCACAAACCACGCAAAGCCGCTAACGCTAAATCAGAAAAATAGCATGCATACGCTATACGCTATGGGTCCTGTACCGTTCTGCGCATGCGCAGTGACGACCCGCCGTTTTATAGCGTACGCAATGGCATAGCGTGCGCTAAACAAACTTTCTAATAACGCATATATTGGCACTATGCAGTGCGCTTTATGCGGAAACGTGTGAGAATTTGACAGAAAAAGAGTTAGAAGCAGATTGGACCTTCCGTTGAGGTCGATGCAAGACAAAGTATTCTTAGGAGCGTTGGGGGTGAAAATGGGGTCGAGTCACTGCTCACAGCCCTATATCGCGGACCCCTGTGAGGAGTGCCAGGCTGCTTGCATTGTTATTTAACTGCACTATCTTCTAGATCGACCCGCACATTTAGATTGCACTATATCCGGGATAGGCCCATTTTTCGCGTATGATGATGTCTTGTTCATTAAATATTATTTTTTTATTTCATGTGCCAAAATCGCCCTCTGATAAGGAGGCGCGCCATATTAAGGGAAGCACGTCCGGGTCCGCGAGTTTACTGGGATTGTGTGGTAGAAGTAATCTGTTGGAGTGGTGGTGGTGGTAGAAACATTTTATTCAGGAAGTTAATAAGAGAGTTGCTTGCTGTGCGCCTGAGTGGCAGCCCCTATTCCGGGACGCCATTGGAGATGCCCGCTGCCCGGGCGCGCGCCACCAAGGAACGTTGAGCTTCCAAGGTAGAGCAGCCGAGCAGGTACTCCTCCCAAGCCTCTCTAGTAGCGATGGGGAAAGGGGATGAAAAGGAAAGTGGATTGGCGGGGCACGAAGCCACAACGTGAAAGGTATCGGCGAGGACCTGACAAGTCGGGCACGTACCTTAGATTTCCGGCATGAAGTGCCGGGCGACCGCCGCACTAAGGAAAGTATTGGTCTGAAGGCGGCGTAGTAGTCGTTCGTCCGCTTTCGCCAAACCGCGTGCAGGGTTAGGGTAGAGTCGGCGCGATGTGCGATAATAATCCAGAATATCGCTGTAGCGTGTGAGGCTCTAGTTGCCAGGATACGACACAGGACATGAAGGGGCAGTGGCCCGGAGGAAAGAAGTGCGAGCAGCGGCATTCGCCGCCTCGTTGCCGGGAAGACCTGTGTGGCCAGGGGTCCAGATTATGCTGATGGAGTGAGGGTTGAAACGCCAGGAGGCGGCCCGAAGGAGACTAGCCGCCAGCGGGGTGATGGAACCCTGGATGTATCGAGAACAGGCTGAGCGCGAATCTGTCAAGATAGTGCGAGTGGTAGGGTGGGAGGCGGCCAAAGCAATGGCAACCTCCTCTGCATGAGTCACAGTGTCGGCTCCGAACGAGAGGCCATCGACGGGGTGACCCTCGGTGATCACAGCGGCCGTGAAGTGATCTGACGGGGAAGGGCCCGAGACGTCTACGTAGAATACGCCGGGGCGTTCGGAGTGGCGCACCTGGAGGGCTGCGGCACGCGCTTGCCTGCGACCGGGGTGTTGTTCGGGATTCATGTTGCGGGGGAGTGGCTTCACCCATAGCTTCTGGCGCCAGAGTTCCGGTATCGCGGAGGGAGGGACCGGGTTAGAGATTGAGCTGAGGCCAAGTCTGTGTAGCAGGCGGCGCCCGCAAGGCGTCTGCGACAGACGAGTGAGTTGATTGACGCGATGGGCTTCCCGCAGCTCCGCGAAGGAGTTGTGCACCCCCAGGGCCGCAAAGCGACGATTGGAAGTAGCGATGGGCAGGTCCAGCGCGCGCTTGTACACGGAGCGAAGAAGAATATCCAGCTGGTGTTCGTGGTGACGACGCAGGCGAAGGTATGGTGAGGCGTAGAGGACCCGACTGGTCACGAACGCTTGGGACAACTGGAGGGACTGGGTCCCTCGGAGGCCGCCACGCTTGGTAGAGACCCGCCGAATCATATGACTCAGTTGTTCGCTGGTGCGTCGGAGAGCAGCTATGGTACCCTTAGGGTCCAGGGAGGACGAGAGGTGAACCCCGAGAATCCTAAGGTCCTGGACCGATGGGACAGGGCCGGACGGGAGAGAAATCTGGGGTGGCGGTAGGCGGGAGACTGATAGGAGGGCCGATTTGGATGGGGAACACTCTAGGCCGCAAGAAGCGGCGTAGGTGTCCACTAGAAGGACCGCTTGTTGTAGGCGTTCCTCCATTTGAGCCGGAGAGCCAGTGTTGGTCCAAATTGTGATATCGTCAGCATAGAGCGCATGGTGTATCCCCTCGACCTTCTGCAGGAGGAAGGGGAGGTTCAGCATTTGGTGCCAGCATGATGGTGCTCCTGAGCACGGCAGCAGCAAAACTTGCAAATGGCTGCATGAAGTATTCCCGAAGCAGTGGATTGGACGGCATGGGCGCATTGCTTGGCCGGCACGGTCGCTAGATTTAACTGCCCTCGATTTGTTTCTCTGGGGCTACGTCATGACTCAAGTATACCGGACACCAACCACAACATCAGGGAACCTAAAAGAAAAAATCAGACAAGTGTGAAACTCCATCCCTCATACCATGATCAATAACGCCTCGCACAATGTGCCTATGATATGCCAAATGCGCATTGCAGCAGATGGTGAACTCTTCGAGCACGCATTATAATCAAAGGGCACTTTTTCGACTGAAGATCACTGGACAATCATCCCGGCCTTAAAGCCACCTCCCCCCAAAACTCCGTTACACTCCATCGGCAGGCTACCAGCTCTTGCACAGTTCAAGCATAAAAAACAATAATAAAGCCATGTTCTTCTGATCTTTCGTCTCCTTAGAGGCTTTATCGCTTCGGCACCACTCGGCCAGCAGCACGGATTTGCGCCGTCATGCGATAAAAGCCGCATCCCCAGATACCTACACCAGACATAACGCCCTGTCGCGGGCTAGTCTCGTTGCAGCCGACCTTGCTTAGCCATCGCATGTTTGAGAGCAGCCCAATAACCGTGCGTAATCGCCCCGTCACGTGATATTTTTTTATATTTCGCGGGATTTCTTTGGAACGCGGAAGAAAGGACCGCGTGAGATATATCGGGTTAGGAGCAATTTATTGAGAAGTCTCAAGGTGCTCTACAACTTTGCGTATCACACTTTCGGTCTCCAGCGAATACTTAAAAGGTTGAATAATTAAACCTTACTAAGGAGTTAGTTAAGGGGAAAATAAAACAATTGCCTGAGTAACTCTAGGCCAGTGGCAACATTATGCAATGGGTTCAACTCGCGTCCGGAGTGCCTTTTATTTAGAACTTTCACTGAAACTTTCACTGAAATGCTCAAAAATTTTTTTCCTTAACACAGACTAAAAATCGTGCGAGATTGATCCCAGTTGGTTTCCGCTTACTCTGTGTCTTGGCTTTTCATTGTGAAAGTCCGATATAATTTCTGTAACCGGACGATTGTTTCGACATACCTGTATAATGTATCTGCTTGTATGTGTATTTATGTTATTGATGTAAAAAAAAGAACACTTATTGATGTTTAAGTTCTACCGTGTTCCAAATTGAGCCTATTGTAGTCAATACTTTTTGTTATTAATTTATGTTCTTGTGTGACTGCTGCTGCCAAGGGTGGCGAGGCCCCGTCAGGCACGTTCAGTGCCTTTTTTCGCGTCCCCCAAGGAATTTCTGTAAGGAATGTCTTGAATAAATGAATAAAGAAAGAAAGAAAGAAAGAAACAAACAAACAATCGGCCGTCCGTCAGAGCCCCGTTTACTAACAACTTGCTCCTCTTCTCTCGCGCACGAGCGCCCGATGCCAAGTGCACTTGGACTTCCCACTCGGCCATGCTGGAAGTTTCTAATACGCTTTGTAACCACGCAGCCTAACGTGAAGGCAACTTGTCTAGGGAGTGGAGTCGTCCTTGGTGATCCTTCTATTGCGCAACCAACTTCTCTGGCGGGCGGCACGTCTGTTGAGCGCTGATCACAGGTCTCGCCAATGGCTATCACGTCGGAATTGGGAACGTAGCCATAGAGAAAGAAATTTCAACAAGAGCGGACACTCCCATAGAGCCTAGCGGCCGAATTGACTGTAGCGCACCAAGCGGATGGCATTAACACCTTGCGGTTTCAGTTTTGGGCGCGCACGTTTTGAACGCCAATTGGTACACGCCACGCCGGCTCCGCTAATCGGCGCGGCATTTTTTTTTCGCTTCTAATGCTGAACCACACGCGGCGTTCGTGCGGAATCGTTTTATTATTCAGTACAAATGATTGCGAACAATCTTTAAGGGCCTCCACCGAGTCTGTGCCACGTGCAATTTCATAAAGAACAAGCAAAGCGTCTTCTGAAATGATGAAGTGTTTATTTTGCTCTATATAAATACTCCTACTGGGCTTCTCGTGCATTCATTCAAAGTTGTGGAACCAGGTTAGCAGCAGTCGTAGCGGTACGAAGCTCTACCGCATGCTATCAGCTGAAAAAAAAAGTACAGTCGCGTTTATAAAATTGGAGACCCTGCGAGCCCGTGGCCGTGTGCATGCGCGCGCCGTCTGGCAGCTCAGTGCCTGCTGTCGAGAATATCGCAGTTCGCATGCGCGTCCATCCTATCTCGCTGGCCTGCGTGCTCGCTCACTGCGCACTGGCGCGCGGGCCGATTATCGTAATTTGCGTTCGTTGCCACCAGGGGCGCGATCAGAGATCTTTGTTCGCTTCGCGTTCTGTCCAGCTGCTGCAACATCACAAAGTAGCAGTATGTAAAATTTCTGACAAGGGACGGAGACAGCTGCCAATCGGAAAGCAGTGAATTCCCCGGACGACAAACGTCCGGGGAGATCGTCGTTGTTTTTGGTGACGTCAAAATGACGACAGGCTGTTGTCCATCATTTTGATTACGAGCACGTCGTCTCGAGCAGAACGCGACTAGAGATGGGAAGTTCGAGCGGTAATCCGCTTGCTACGAGACCGGCTTCGCATGGCACGAATGGTTCACCGCCTACTGATTGGCTGCACTCTCACTCCCGTTCTCAAAAATTTTGCATACTGCCACTTTGTGACGTTGCAGCAATTGAACAGAGCGTGTCGAGATCGTCGAAAACAGCACAGAGATCGAGCGCGTCGAGCGCGTCGAAAACCGCGCCGAGATTGGACCAAGGGGATCGAAGATGCCGCGCCGCTGCTTGACGAACAACACCACTGGCGGCGGCGGCCGCAAATTTCTGTGAACGGCGCGCTCGCGGGTGCGCAGCGAGCGAGCGAGCAGGCCAGCGAGATAGGATGGACGCGCATGCGCGCTGCGACACTCTCGACAGCAGGCACCGAGCCGCCAGACGGCGCGCGTATGCACACAGCCACGGGCTCGCATGGTCTCCAAATTTGTGAACGCGACTGTACATTTCATGCATGTGTCACTTTGGTATATTGACCTGACAGGAACATTGCGTGTAGAGGCGAAACGCGCTAAGTGGTGAATGAGCGGCAATACAGATAAAATCACTGTTACATAAATTTTATAGAAAATAGACTCCTCCCAAACAATGCCATAAAATCTGAAGAAAACATCCGATTTTCAAGCATCCCTCTCTTCTTGGGCATGATTTCCTGCACTTTAACAGCACAAATACACGGGTGACTGCGGGGTTCCAAAACTACTTGACCTCAGTCGAAGCGATGGTACGCCATGTACGCAGAGGTAGCGGCAACACAGGGTTTCAGCCAAACCATGTTACACGCTCGCAGAATGCCTTCTAATCGCACTCAAGACAGATTCGTGGGCCCAAAGCCTGTTTTCAGTCGCTCAGAAGACAGAAATGTCAAGTTCTTGAGCTCCTCGGCATCGTCTTTTACGCCTCCTGCCGGCGCAAGCAACACACTCCACTGTTATCACTCTAGGCAGTCGCTCGTCTCGTTTTAGACAAGCGTGAGTGCCGAAATAAGCTATATGTTGTTGCAGGGCCATAAAACGCGTCACATACTTTTCCCACTAAAATTCAGTGCACGCAAAACTAAGTCACGACGGCCGGCTTGCTTTTTTGCTAACAGCTTCACAACCACAGCCGCGGCGAGCATGCCACGAATTATGGGGTTTTACGTGCCAAAACCACTTTCTGATTATGAGGCACGCCGTAGGGGTTGACTACGAAAATTTCGACCCCCTGGGGTTCCTTAACGTGCACCTAGATCTAAGTGCACGGGTGTTTTCGCATTTCGCCTCCATCGAAATGTGGCCGCCATGGCCGGGATTCAATCCCGCGACCTCGGCGAGCATGCCTCAAAAGTATCCCCAAAGGTTACGAAATACAGTAGTTTTTGGGGTCAGAGAATGTGTCACGAGCATCTCCCAGGAAGATTCAGTGCACGTGGAACTAACTGCGGCAAACAGCCGAGCTGCTTTTCACTAACTGCGCCACTACACTGAGGGTGGCCACTCTGCTTGAAAAGTGCCCCAAAAAGTAGCGAAATTAGTTACAATAATGTGTGGGGTCAGAGAAAGCGCCAAAACTTGTTCCGGTAAGATTCAGTACACGCGAAACTGCGTCGCACGGCCTATAGGTGCTTTTCGCCACAAAGCCAGGTGTGGCGAGTGTGCCCAAAAACTACCGAAATAAGTTATAATAATGCTTGTGCTCATAGAAAGCGTCGCAAAAATCTCCCACGTGTAATTAAATCAAATTAGCTAGACCTGGAGGGCGGAGCTGTTTTTCGATAACTGCGTTCAGTTTTGTGCCGTAAGCCTAAATGTGCTTGGAGTGCGTCGCAGACTGTCAAACAAAATTCCTCACCTTGCTGTAGTCCAGTAGTGCAGCGGTGCCGTGTATAAATGCAGACGGAACGCAAGAAAACACCGGGAGCCCGACAAACGGGCTACATCCAAAAGAGACAGGTTGTCTAGCAGCTGAGCTTCACATGCGCAGCCAGCCTCGCTCGCTTTGATGGCATGTCTGGCGAATGACGCATGCACTATGCATATGGCTCGTCCGGCGTGCCGCTGTGGGGCCGCTAGCTTGTTGCAAGGTGAAGCAAAAAAAAAAATTAAGTCGTGAAGTATAAGTTCATTTATACGCGAAACTCTTTAGTTTTAGCGGGAAAGAACAAAAACATATAACGTTGTGTGTAAGTTCATTTCACATTCTTTCTTTCCCGATAATCGCGTCAAATAACGGATGGAGTTGAAACTAGGCATGACGTGTTTCCTGTTGCCAGTTTTTGCTGAGTGTACCCCTGTGTCCCCTCTTGTTGAATTTCTTTCTCTATGACGTAGCGTAGTAGATCCTGCACAGTGAACAGTCGCTCTGCTCAGTCGCTGCGTGAGTCTTCGCGGCGTTGCCGCAGATTGATCAAGGTTCGCCGGTGCACGCGAATCAGCCGAGCTCGACGAAAGACCGCGCACTTTGCGTGTCTCTGGCGGTCTCTTGCGACGGTCTTGTGCCGCGTTATCTTGCGCCTCTTGCTGTCTCTTGCACGTCTTGCGTCTTGTTTTGACATCAAATGATGTGGTTCCGACGTGTCAGGAAGCATCTCCCTGGCGGGATCCGTGGGCAAGTGGGGTTCTTGTAGTGGTAGCGTCGGCGACTTCACGCGTCCCGGCGTTGATGAGTTTGCGTCCAATGCACTCGACGAAGCGGCTCCCAAATCGGTCTCGTTCTCCGGAAGAGACGTTGTGGTGTCGGATGCCGACGCGGAGTTTGCGATTGGCAGCGGGAAAATGGCTCGCATCCGTGTTCTACAGCCGCGCAGGTGGGCAGGCAATTTGGCGCGACATTGCCTGGTGTAGGTGCAGAGGTGAGATAATGCTGCTCCCGAGCATCTCATGACTTTTGTCGGTACAGCACAGCTGGCGCAGATTGCCGTGTGAAAGTAGCAGTGATAGTCTGCTGCGTGTTTACGAGTTGTAGTGGAGCCAATGATGTTGGTTTGTGATGCGCCGTTCAGCGGTGGGTCGACGCGGGAGCGATGTTCACCACACGCTTCCCACGCCTGGTGTAGATCCGATGGCGACAACCGGTGAGCCAGCGTCTGCGACGGGGCAGCCTGTAGACCTCCATCGAGGAGTTCTTGGGTAAGACTGCCACGTCAAGGTGGTGTACTTCACGAGCTCCTGCCGCGTTGCAGTGCTGGTAGGGCTCGTGGTAGCCATACGCGATCGGACAGAATACAGCCATCCAAGATGCGCTCACTTCGCCCCAGGACCGGTATTCGTGAGCCTAGAAGTTGTCCCATGCCTTGGCGTCACTTGAAAACCGCCTTGCTTCCCCAGTCATATCGTTTTTGACCAGGAATCATGAGCGCCGAGTATGCTAGCTTCTTGCACCCGCAGGAACGGGTCATTCTGAAATCCGTATAACACGAGGTGACATGACAAAAACATTATCGAGGTCTTGAAGCGCTGACGTGCGGCGAGACCCGGGATGAGCCGATGCCTTCACTCATGACGGCACTGGATGGGACATCATGGGTCGTCTGGACGGCGTGGATGTTCTGAACACGGATTTCCAGGACGGACGGAAACACGCGCACACACACACGCACACACACACACACACACACACACGCACACACACGCACACACACACACACACACACACACACACACACACACACACACACACACACACACACACACACACACACACACACACACACACACACACACACACACACACACACACACACACATGCACGCACGCACGCACGCACGCACGCCAATAGTTTAAACAGTGCTATTGCCGAGATCGGCCCACGAAAGAGGCTTGAACCGTACCCGACGCGCCAAACGGGGAAACTCTCCAAGAAAACCTTCGTCAATATAAGCTTTCATTGTTGTGCGAGCGTTACCTAAGCAGTTAGAGGACACTTTTCCTATGTGACTAGATACTTCGTCGCCCACGGGGAACTGCCGTAGCCCTGCGCAACGATTCAGTCGTTTTTTTCTGAGCCGTTTTTGATGTGTCTATGCTTATTATAGGTGACCTGAGAACTGTAAAGCGAGAATGCTTAACTGGTGCTGCCAGATAATGCTTTCGTGCTCATCCCGCCTGCGCGGCAGCTGTGTCCGCCTCATCCTTATGCTATCCGATGCCGGCTGCAGCGCCAGCTTTCCGAGTGGTGGCCCATGAACACATATAAGAAAAAGTATTCCTGAAGCCGTGTTCCTTGAAGACAGAAAAACCTCTTTTGTTCCGCCAGGGACTCGAGACACATCACTTGGTGTAAGATAAACGGAAAGTTGTAGCTGTTGCAGCCTCTCGCTCGCAGTGTCGCACATGACACATCATTAATTCCCACTAACGCTGCACATTCCCACGCTCAGTTTCAAACCGCCTGCTTATATATTTCATCTGTTGGTTCTCAAATGAACTTACTAAAACAAACAAAAACTGAAAAAAATATTAGAGCTTTGTTACTGTATAAGAAGTAAAATCTCGAGAATATCTTTAATAATGCTTTGACAAAGTTCAAGTTGCTTTGCTCTTGGCATCACAGGTGGTTTATATTCCCGATTGTAAAACCGACAAACCTTTCAAAGAGGTTATTTTGTAGCACTTATGGTCTAAAGGAAGAAGAAAAATCAGTGCAATTTCACTCTGTGAAAGTGGAAGGTAAAGGTGACCAGCGAAGCTTTCTGTAGTGATGACTATATTTATATAAGGCATGGTGATTACTATATTCATTGAATAAAGACACCCACACGTGACTTCTTGATTCTTCCGTATTTTTCATTCTGTTACCACGGTGATCGTCGATTTAATGTCACTGCGATGTACGACTATGAACTGAACGACGATGCTGGAAAGGTTATTAGAAAACGTGAAATCTATACATTAACGACGACGCGAAGTTGGTACACTGATATGTGTATAGCACTGAATTCGGAACCTATCCAGCAGTAATGTCATAACCATTTTCCGTCCTGTCGGGTCAGATCGCTGTTGAAGTCGCCAACAATGACGATGCACGTAGAGTCGATGGGACTGTCCCTCTTGGACTTAGCTGGTGGGATGTGCACCGTTGCAATGACGGTACCATCCTCCGTCTGAACGCCGATCTTCAAGGCCACGTCGCAGTTCTCCTTTGGACCGAAGGCGAGTACGCGACGGTCCAGGCTCGTCGACCGACGCGCGCTCGTCATTAGCGGCGTCCCGCTGCCTTCGCGCTCATTAGCGCTTATACTCACGCCGTTCCTCTCGTAGGCCACGCTGCTCACCCTCGGTGCGCACAATACGCGTGCTACCTATAGCACGCGTATTGGCCAGAACGCAACTGCTCGTAACGTCAGTAGGCAATGTTGACGTTAGCGTAAAGAGACTCACAGATTAGACTTTTACAGAATAACACTCCCTCTCACCTTCACAGATTGCTGTCCTGGCTCTGCCACGAAGCCGAATGTGGAGAGCTATATCAATTTCTTGGTCTACGAGAACCTTTCCTAAGCACTCAGAAAAAAAAACGCAAACCTAGCCACATGCAGCTTCGCTTTCAAAACAAGAGATTATCGTCATCCCACAGTATTTGACTGTTGGTAAGCGCGCTAGTGGTATAAAGAGCAATAAGTCGTTTGAAAAATAAAAGACGGCCGGTGATAACTTGCATGGCAATGGAGGTAAACTCAACAACGTAATTTTCTTAAACTGCGATACTACTAAGATTGTCCCGAAGTAATGGGGATGCCTACTGTTAAGAGTGATTGTGTTTCATTGAGATGTATAGAAACGCAAAGTGCCTCTGGGTTTTTGCGTATTGTGTTAAAGCCTCAATAGTGATATTGGTACATTTAATTAGTTGAAATGTGCATATAAAGTGTACAGATTTCCACATCGCATTAAACAAAGAAACAGTAATAGTTCTACTGGGGTCCTGTGCGAGTAGCTCTACAAATCTGAAAGGACTTGACGACAATAATAGGCCGGGGCTAAATATATGCAGCCCGTTCCCTAGTCTGGCTATTCCACCCAGTTATCTATTAGGCTGTCTAGATGCGCTATTGTCGCCATGAAGGTAACAAAATAGATTATGAGCAGGTCAAAAGACAAGAACAAAAGAAAGAGCACGATGCAGCGCCTGTGTTGTGTTCCTTTACTGCTGTTCTCGTGTATTTCGCTGTGAAGACATGTCGGTTTGAATTACCAACTCATCCAAGCTACCACTTCAGGTTCTGGGGTTATATGTATCAAAAACAGGATATTATGATGCCCTACGTCGTAGTTGGGGGGGGGGGGGGGACTCCGGATAAATTTTTACAACCTGGGTTTCCTTACCGTGCAACCGATGCGCAGTACGCGTGCATTTCTTTTTTATTTCACCACCTTTTAAGTGAGGCCACCGCGGCCGGGATCACATCTCACGCCCTCGGGCTGAGATTTGATACGCCAAAGCTTTTTGATAAGCACGAACGGTGCGCCATGAAGTGTTTTCATAATTTGTTGTCAACTATCTGAATTTAAGATATGATATTTCATTGATTTTAGGTTGCACATTTGATTTTTCGCATATCTCATATGTAGAGTTCGTGAATGTGTTTCCATTAACTACGAGAAGACTATATCTCGCTATATTGAAAGCCCTTCACTCCGGTAATGCGGCATAAGTAAATAATATCAGGTATCCTGATTGGTATATTGCGAGTTTTGAATATTCACCGACTATCTGTGTTAAAGCACACACGGGCGAAAGATGACTGATTCTTCTTGCGACTAATTTGTACCATATCTACTAATATTTGCCAATGCCACCATGTTTATGAAGAGTTCATTGAAAGCACGCGTAGTACATTCGAAATTATATTACCTTAGATATAACTTCCCGGTAATATTTCTACCAAATGAAATATTTTTCATTGAAGTGCCGTTCTAGCACGTTGCAGGGATGCAAGGAAGAGGCTAGATTATTCTTGAAACATAATTGTGCTTGCGTTGGTGCAGACTCTGATTTCTGTAATACCAGAATCTCTTCATAAAAAAAGAACACGCGAATGCATAGTAACTTTTGTGTGGGACAAAAACCGTGTTTACAAGTAATGCAAGCAAACTACATTAAGAATCATTTCTATTTCAGCTGCACTCCACCTGACAGTTACGACGAAAACTCCCTTACATTTTTATCAGATGGAGGATTTCCTTTCTGTTGCCCTTTCAATCCTGCTACGAAAAGCCCTGGGCAGAAATAAAGTTGTTTTCTTTTCCTACAGGATTCCTCACATATTATACCATGGTCACTTTTCGCTACTTTAACCTTGATTGAATGTGGTGTCTCAGGGAGGCCATAACATTATTTCCGACAAATACTATGGCAGCAACTTTGTCTAAATTTGGTGTATTTCTAGGAAGCCAAGCAGTACATAAGATCTCCAGAAATCGACTGCGGAAGACCCTGAAAGCAAGAGACAAAACCTTCGGGAAAGAAATTGTGGCATACCCAGCGCACGCAACAGGTTTATTCACTTTTTTCAAATAATTGAAATACAAAGCAACAGAGCATTCACGTAATCATATATTATTTCAATGTTATATCTACTTATTGAACCACATCCAGTTTAAATTCGAACGTCTTGGGCCCAGACTGGTCATTCAGCGGACGTGCGTGGGACAACCTTTTTTGACAATAAATAAAATTCCGTTTGTTGTGTTGCTGCGGAGATACGCTGGATGTCCCATTCTGATTGCGTCAAAAGTCCTGCTTGTGTTGTCCGTTGGTCGTCCTTTGTATGTGGGGATCTTCTCTGCAAATTAGTTACGAAGGTGCGAATATTCTTCAACAGAATTTCAACGAACATATGCTGTGAACATATGCTGGCGTCACGTGGGCCTGCCGCCTAACTATTAGGTGGATTTCTAGGGGAAATAAAGAAATCAATATTATTAAGCGCAGGTAATTATTCCTCAATTATACATTCCTCTCGATCTGGCGTGAGCGAAAAGAAAATAAACGTGAACGCAAATCGCCAGCTAATGAAAGGTTTGTGGACGTCGTTTTAATTGCTTTGATCAATTTATGCAACAATAATTGCGGAGGGCGCCTGGATTAGTAGCCTATGAACAACCTGAATAAAACTAAATGATAAAGCTGAACGAACCTCCTGGTGCCGCCAGCTGGCGAGACGAGGAGGTCCGCGCCTCCCTGTTGGTGGAGCAAAGTGGTCGCGCTCGCGCCATTTCCGAAACAAGCGCGCGAACGTCACCTTTCCACTTCTGATTGCTTTTTTTTGTTTTTTACCTGTGCCGGCGCCAAGACATTTGAGGGGCTGCTCCACGCGATGTGGGGATTTGTATGTGGGGATCTTCTCTGCAAATTAGTTACGAAGGTGCGAATATTCTTCAACAGAATTTCAACGAACATATGCTGTGAACATATGCTGGCGTCACGTGGGCCTGCCGCCTAACTATTAGGTGGATTTCTAGGGGAAATAAAGAAATCAATATTATTAAGCGCAGGTAATTATTCCTCAATTATACATTCCTCTCGATCTGGCGTGAGCGAAAAGAAAATAAACGTGAACGCAAATCGCCAGCTAATGAAAGGTTTGTGGACGTCGTTTTAATTGCTTTGATCAATTTATGCAACAATAATTGCGGAGGGCGCCTGGATTAGTAGCCTATGAACAACCTGAATAAAACTAAATGATAAAGCTGAACGAACCTCCTGGTGCCGCCAGCTGGCGAGACGAGGAGGTCCGCGCCTCCCTGTTGGTGGAGCAAAGTGGTCGCGCTCGCGCCATTTCCGAAACAAGCGCGCGAACGTCACCTTTCCACTTCTGATTGCTTTTTTTTTGTTTTTTACCTGTGCCGGCGCCAAGACATTTGAGGGGCTGCTCCACGCGATCGTCACAATTACCAAGAGCGAACTGAGGAGGTGAGCTGCGAGGAGGGTGCTTAGTGGCAACACTCGAGTAGCGGACTAGCGCCTCGCCACCAGCGCGCCGCTCGCTACGTTCTTCCCTCGCCATCCATGTTCCTAGACGTGGCCACCGTGGGCGTGGGGTAGCTCTACGTGCACCTCGCGTTAAGCCACGGTCTTAGAATAGTTTATCTGAGAGGACGCCGCCGCTCTTCGCTCGGCGGGAAAGCTCTACTTTTCATGTGCCCCAACAGATGGCGTTACGAACTTAGGCCTAGTAAGGTCCCGGTCACGGTGTAGGCCAAGTCAACGTGAAGCCAGTTTGATTTCGCAACGGCGTCGTAGCGATGCCAAAGCAAATTGTCCAGTAAAACAAACACGTTGGCCTTACCACCTTCATGGTCTGTATTACAAGACCGCGTCAGTTATCAAGCACTTAGCGTTCAGTTTTATGTGTAGCGAAGGTGACAAAGCGAGTCTGGGAGCGAATTCCCGTGTGTCCGGCCGATGTCTGCGCATGCGTTAAGGTAGTTTCTCCGATACCGGCCATCGCATGAATAAACATCTGCGATGTCTTCACTTGCCGCTGCCACCAGTCGTGGGCGGTCTAGAGTAGCTAGTCTTATAACACCGAGATTATTTTCCACAGCTCACGAGCGGCCCATCATGGCGATATTGTCGTGGGTTGGCGATAAGCGTGAAACAAAATTCAGAGAATTTACAGGAAACAGTTGCAACATCTTGGCCCAGAAAACAGCTAATAAACTGTTATAACACTTGCAACTTTATTCTGCTGTGTCTAACATGCGTGTCTTTGACAACTACAAATTCGATGCTGTCTCTCATGTATACTTTTGCATTCTAACTTTAAGATACGTAGAGTTTATAGTTAACAACTATAGTTATAGTGTTGTTCGTGAGTAGAGTGCACACATTTGTGTGGATGGCAATTAGGCGTTGCCCTCATACATGTAATTAATTTGCGATACAGAAAAATTACATTGGTAAAAGTGGCAGTGTACATCACACCACGCACATACAGAAGAAAGGTGAGTCACATGTGTAGTACACATAAGCACTATATTACACATGGCACTCGTCCAGGATGAAGGAAATCATACAAGTTTTGACAATTTACGCAAGTCCTAGTTTTCTTTACATGCTTGTTTATTAACTGTAGGCAGTACTGGTGCAAGCGCAGGCACACATAATAGTGTAAGAGCTTAACAAGCATTTCTTCTTTATGAGCAGCACATGGAAATGTGAAGTTGAAGTTTTCTAGCACAGCGTCATTCGTGCGATCATATACCCCCCTTTCGCAGGCATACTTTTCGGAGTGCTCCTCAGCCTTTTTAAGAAGAGGAATCAGATGCACTTTCGGATACGTGAGCTTTCGTCTCGTTTTACAGTTTACCAAGTCGGCTACAGGTAACTTTGAAATACGCTTCTGTCCAACAAAATCTTCTTTATAAACTCTGCAGGATGTTTGAGTGCCAAGCTTTCGTGCCAGAAATTGAGTGGCATAATACACAATACAGTAAAAAAGCCGCAGCATTCGAATAGTCATGCTCAAATACACCATCACACTCCCAGGTTTCCTCACTGATAAGGCCATCCAGCTTCTGCCTTAAGTCATGTATTTTATCGGTGTTAAGTTATGGGGTTTTATGTGTCAAAACGACGATCTGATTAGGAGGCACGTCGTAGTGGGGGTCTCCAGAATTTAAGACAACCTCGGTTCCTCCAACGGCGACTAAATCTAAGGACGCTCGCGTTTTCGCATTTTGCCCCCATCGCATTTTATCGGTGTGCTGAATGGCTGTAGATTTAAGCACCTCTCTAAATCATTAAGGGTGAGAAAAGCAGATTGCTCTTTCTCAAAAGCAACATGGATGCCAAACTGTGGTGGCCTCAATAAAGAATTCGCAAAAGGTGGTGCAATCAACTTTCGCCCTCTGACCTCGAGTCCTTAATGTACTTCGGATTACCTTGAGAATGAAATCCTTTCTCAACCACAGTAGTCATTTACGAGGCCTCGCAATACTTGACCTATAGTTCTCGATCAACTAAGGGTTATAAGCGACAAGGCCCGCTTATCAAACACAGCAGTCGCTTACGCGGCCTTCGCGGTGATTAGTGATTGGGCACAGGAAGGAACAGGCTTATCTCGCACTAGAAGTGTTATCACGGACCACGGAAACAATATGCTTCCTGACCCTGACACGCTGGTGCCAAATCTTAGTCTCATTATAGCAATTGGGTCTAAACACTGCCGTTCGCCCCACGCCGTGCGATACCTTGCCGAAGAAAGCCGAAGTGACCTACAGCGCCTGACGTCATCCTTATCGAAGGTCTTGCCGTCCGATGCAAGCCTTCCTATCACATGTGAGTGTTATTATTAGGTGGTGCTGCCAAACTTATCATCAGCAGCATTTGGTGTGTGAAACGCTGAGATGCGCTTGCGTGTGAGCGTGCTCCAACTGTTCTCGCGATGTATCCCTCTTCGTTTTATTAAACCTTGTTTGTTCCAACATCGTTTACACACCAGAAGTGGGATACGACTCCCCTCCTTCGACGATTGAGAAGGTCATTGAACATTCGTGAGTGACTGTTACAGTTCGGAGTTCGAGGAACACTTTACAGAGGGAGACTGCTTGCTATGGCGAGTATCGATGCCTGGCCTGTCAATGGAATGCGTGGGCTTCTTGGTGATGTTGGCGCAAGTGTTTCTGCAGGAATTTGCGATTCAGCCGCCCATGCGGGCGACTCTGCATGCGTCAGCAACCATGCCAGTCTTATCCGGGCTCCAGGGCGACATTGTTGTGAAGAAATGAATTGTCGGGTTCAAAAAAAAAAAAACGCCAAGCTTGCCACGATGAAACGACGACGAGAAGCTCATCGTGACGAAAGTAAAACTGTAGGGTCATGTGCGCGATTGGCTGCAGTCCACGGGAGGAAGTTTTGTTTTGGGGGAACCTTACCGGCTTTCGTGACCATGAGTGATGCGGCCTGGCTGTTCTCTTGCCGTATAAGACAATCAATCACATCGGAGTAGGAAAGCCAAGCGCGCCACAGGGTACCTTGCACCCCCACCAGATGAAGTTAGTTCACGCGCATCCGCGGCAGTGGTGGTACGATTGGTAATGGCAGCGATGGTAATGAGGAACCAAACGCTTCTTGCGAGCAGAATGGATTCAAATTGAGCTACGTACGTGTGGGCATGCGGCCTCTGAAATCATGATGCGTTCATTCGTTCGCGTGTGCATGCATGCGTGCGTGTACTCTTGTTTGGACCCTTTAGGCAGTAACACGAAACTTTGCTAGATACAGATGCCAACTTGTTGGATCTGCAGCATTTTTTTTTCATTTTAATAATTACGCTTTCCCGGCTTCGGGTATATTATAGTGGCGTCGTTCAGTGATGCTAACAAACGCTCTACGGCAACGACTTATATTTGTTTTTCCTTTCTTTATCTAGAGTCTTCACACAATGCATTTTGAAATGGCGATTGTCCACTCGTTGTGCTGTTTCTATTTTGTTAAAATCAGCAGAGAATTGTCGCTACCTGCTGGCACCACTTGTCTTTGTTATCCACTGTTCGGTGCAGAACAACGGCATCTTCGTCGTAAGGTGGATGAAGGAAAAGCAAACCGTTTTCCATGTAATCCTTGTGGCGTGTGGAAAGAAAGCCTTTCTCTGACCTCGCGTTGCACGGTATGATCAAGCATGCAGTGCCTGAGGGCAACAACTAAATGGCCTCTATGAACGGTGTTGTCGCACTAGCCCAGCGTCGCGCCCAGCGGCACACATTATATTGGAGCTAATCTTCCTTTTTGCCTGAAGCCAATATGGACGCAATGTCTGGAACTGTGGAAACTGCATCTTTGACATTGCTCCTGTCACTTGCAGTGTTTGCGCAGGCAAGCTATTTTAACCCAGTTCCTCTCGTCAATGGTAAGACTACTCACTTCATTTAATATATTTTTTTTAATTTTGCATGGTGAGTTGTTATATGAAGAGCAAAACCAGGCGTTATTGGGAGCAGAGAGGGCAGCTGAAGAATGGTGTAGAAAGCTTTACTGCAATTTTTCCATGAGAACGGGCATGCCTACGTACTGCGAACATGCTTTCTTGTACACGGGTCAACGTTGCGGAGTATACCATCCATTGATCTAACGGAGCCGAGCTGTGCTCACCATTCGAATGGTCTGTTGCTTTTCAGAACTGAGGTGCAGCATATCATCAGCATAAATAAAACGGTAGTATGGAATAACTGATCAGACTGCCTCTTACATGTAATTGCTTACGTGTATTTACGTGTAATTAATTGCTATGTATACACATTTTAGCTAGGTTCTATACATGACTCAGTCCGAGGTGCTCGTCTTATAATCGGGATTTGGCCACAATGCATTGCAGTAGTTTTGGAAACGTTAACGAATGAATTGACGCTGATGGATAAGGTGTAATGCTTCAACCGCTGTGCCTCATCTTTACTACACTATACAAAGACGGCGGTAATTCGCATTCTCTAATTCATTCCCTACGTTAGGCTTCACAGAACCCCCGCAGCAGGATTTCTATTACAGTCTACCGTCATGAAGCATGCGCCGAGCCAACAGCCTCGTGTGACGTCATATTGTGTCAGCGCAATTATAAAGTTCCAAGCTTGCATGCTAAAACGGCTTCACACAAAAACATTTATAGTTCGTTGACGCAGTGAAAAAATAACTATGAGTTGTTTTCGATGCAGGTGATCGTAGTGCGCTCTAAATCTGTGAATATTTATGGTAGCACTAGTTTACCTGATTTATATAAAAATACCTATGTTCTTTCAAAGCCGAGAGATGTACACATTTCGGGCAACAATTTAGTGCAACTAATCTGCACGCCAGCTGAGCAAACACGCTGGTACGTGCGCAGAAATCACAATCAGATTTCCCAGCAGTACATTAAGTCAGAAACAGTACGCCGTGTCACAAAGCATTCTTCGGCGTATTTCAAGTCTACTGCAGTTTATTGTGCAATGCGCGTTTATATTTGTCCGCAGCAATGCCAAATTCAATTTTATGAAAGCTTGGGAATGCATCGAAACACGGCAACCACAAAATGAACACACAGTGAACGAAATAAGTGTCACTCCTAACTTCCTGGCCCCGTGAGAACAATCGAAGTGCCAAAAAGGTGACTTAGCTGCTACATCCTATTGTAAACTGTATCAAAAAATCAGCATGATTCTTTTTATGAATGATCCAGCGAAGGACGTCTTGGCGAGCTCCTCTCGACTCCTGTCAATAATATATGGTCATAATGCTATTCTTCACAAACATTCGTTCTCTTGCATGAAGACTATGGTTCTTTTCTTTTACTTGTACCCTGTTGTCTCGCGTATTTCCTACGAGTTCAAATTTAATTAGTCTCTTCGAAAAGCATTCTCGTTTGCCGTTAAAAATTAAACTTTTCTACATGTATTGCCCTTTGGATTTATTTTCCCTTTCCATGATTCTTTTGTCTCTTCTATGCTAATTTCCAGGTAATGGTTAAGCCACATAGTAAGCCACTAAGAGGAAGCTGTTATGTCAACGACAAAGCGGCGTAACTTCTAGCCAGAAGATCGACAAATCCATATGCTCTCCCCAACTATCCAATTATACAATTCCATGCTTAACTGAAAGTTTCAAGAAAAACCTAGAAAAAACTAGTTAAGCAAGGGCACAACGCATCAGAAATAAGTAAACAAGTAACGAACTGAATGTTCGATGTAAATCTAACTTGTGAAAGTATTCCTATATGTATAAGAACTACGAAAAGAAAGAGGTGCAGATAAAATGCTCTAATAAAACTGTTGAATGCGCGAATCCAGATCGCCCTCACAACAATGCCTTACACTGCTTCTGTAACTGCCATGGAGCTTGCATGCCACTAAACTGTTTAGATGTTCATGCCCGGTCATAGCCTCCCATGGCATCGCGTGCTATGTAATTTCTACAAGGCTGATGCGTTAGTGTTTTCACGGAGTAGTTCAAAGGCAGACCACCATTGTATTTGGGAGACCTTTTTGAAAATAGGAGTAGTCGTAGTAGCGTGCGCTCACATATTTGAGTGAACTGTTTTCTTTAAATAGTTGTCGCTGAAAGGCCTTGAGTGTTTCAGTATATTATGTTAATTGCCACGCTCAATAAGGTATATATTTAAAGGAAGCTATGAAGGCTTACACACACCTGTATTGCTTTGGCCCGCACATTAAGGATTGGAACTGTGAGGTTACTGCTTCGATCGCAGTTGCTTGTTAATTATTACATATATCCACCATATTAAGGGGGGACCTGAATACTTTTTGAAGATTGTAATACGGTGCTGATCTTTCGTAGAGGCTGCTGTGAACATGGGATCCAAATATTAATGCACCGTATGTTGGAGAAAGTAAGGAATGTACTGTCAAAGACAGCAAAAAATGGCTCGCTCTCGCTTCTGATGTCGGAAGTCGTCATGCAGCGTCGTCGAAAGCAGTTGGCCCACCAAGCATATTGGCTGATTTCTTTATCGCACGAGCATTCAATACACAAGTGCTATTTCTAAGGTAAACAGACAAAACAGTATAAATCTGCAATCTAAAAAACGAACGGAAAATCATTTGATGTTTGCATACGGGTGGCTGCGTCTGCTGTGCGAGGCCTCCGAGATGGGTAGTAGTGCTGCCTAGCATAGTCTACCGCAGCCGCCAGGGTGTCGTGACGAACCCTTTTGCCGCTGGGACACACATCTTTTGGCTGGGGCTTTGAACTCTTGGCTTCTCCACTGCGCAGCTTCTAGCGGGCTAGCGGAGACAAAATGAGAAAGAACGCCGGTTATCGATGTGACAACCCCCCAGCTGTAGCTGAAGAACTAAAAAAAAAAGAATTTGTGGAATGATATTTGGGAGACGACGATCGTCAATCGTGAGGTGATTCTACGCATATTTAGGAAAGTCTTGGGGGACATCTAATGTGAGAAACGTAATACATTCACAACTACGCAGATTGGATTTATGGCTTGTTATCTTCGCAGTACAGAAGACCAAGACCAAAGCTTGTTTACCGAATCCCGGTGCTTGCAATAATCTTGTTCCTCGCTGTATTTATTTACGCCGATAGGAGTTGAGCATATCATGAATAGCAGATCATGATTTTGCTAATAGTATTTTTATAGGCATAGTCAACCCGATCATCACAGTCGAGATGCAATGGAACCTTTTCTCAAGGCAATTATTAACTGTGTGACACCATGTCCTACCAATTTAACTCAGTCTCTCTGCCTCTTTCGCAGGCAGTTGCATAATCAATGCGACTGAAGTTCCTCTCGGCTCATCTGTCGACCTGGGCAACCCCTGCGTGTCTTTGTATTGCAACGGACTTAATCAGACTGCTGGTGACTTAGTAATCATTGCGTAAATACCTTTATGCGTTTCTCAGTTTTCTTTATATTTCTTGAAATTGCTGTATTTTCTTTCGGTAGTTTGTATTTATTGCAGCAGTCTTGTTAGCTTATAATTCACATTGATTTAAAATTAACTATTACAGTCGAACGTCTTTTTAATGAACTGCTTGAGTCCTCCAAAATAATTCTTGACACTAGCCACTTTATTGTAAAGTTCGTGCACCGCACATCTTATACAATATAACAGGGACGGAACCATATTCCTTCGTTATAGAGGTGCTTTCGATGTCCAGGCGTTGCTTGTAGAGACACTCGACAGCATGTTGGCTGAATAATTTATTCATTGATTACAACGAATAAATATTGATCCATTACATTGATTTAAACGCATTTTTAGCGAGGCCAGACTCTTGAGAAGTCATATTAGAAACATTGTTTTTGTATAAAAGTTGTAGTGCAGAAAGTGCCTATTTTGTCTTTCTTTATTTTGGTGGTAGCGCTTTTTTGCAATAGTTATGAAATAGGGACGAACAGACGTCGGTTAAGCGCTTCACGACTGTTGCCATTTGTATTTATTTTTCGCCTCCCCTGGCTAAAGAGGATAGTAAACTAGGCAAGTTGGTAAACATTGATGCTTGAAAGATAGCAAAAAACACACACGGGATGTAACAAACGCACAGGACGACCCCCCCCCCCCCAAAAAGAAAAAAGAACACTCAGTGAACTTCATTCACGACTCCGAGCAAGCGAGAGGGCTCATTAGGTTTCAATGCTATGGAATCAGTGCTGTGAGATTGGAGATGGCGTGAAGTTCCGGTGGGAATAGCGCTGACCACCTATTCTGTCATGCACTGCACCATCATGTAGTAAAACATTAGCGGAAATGCAATCTCCAAATGAGGCGGACGCCGTCCCAGAATTCAATGCAGTGATGCCACGAGGACGATGAAAAGGAATAATTGTCATCCACTCGAATGTAGCACGAAGCTCCAGAGGAAAACCACCCGGGTTCGAATCCCGGAACAGGACCAATTTTCCCTCAACTGTAAATCCTTCTTTATGAGAAACCTCATTGGGCTTCCTTTGTAGCTTCGTGTTGGATTCAGATAGATGAAAATTTTTCCCTTTCATGATACTTCCTCCATCTGGCGGGATTCTGCAGAACTGATTTGCCACACAACGACATACGATGCTTCATGAGGGATGAATAATAGCGGTATGTGCCTGTTAAGTACGGCATATACTTCCAAACATTTCAGCATTCTACATAGTTTGTGTCACCGTGGCTTTAACCAAGCTGGAAGGTTGGAAAAAAATGGGTGTATAAGCAGTTACCAATATACCCTAGTGGAACGAATGAGTAGCCTAGAAGAACCATGAAAAATAATTGAAGACGTAGAATATCATTCACTATTGCAACTTGAAGCCTGTTTTTGTTAGATGTACGTATGAGTCAATATTTACAGTGTACAGTGTAATTATTGCATATCCATTAAGCCGATCACGTATATATTTCATGCCGCAATTTTCTGCTTGATTAGCACAACACTGGGGCCCTTAGTAGTGCTATTTCGTCGAGTAAAAATTTGCCGATGTAAAGAGCCGGTTCGTAAAGACATTCCGAGAAAGAAGCACGGCAAAAGAGGTAAATAAAGCTTAGCTTTTATATGAAAAGGAATGAAAATCAGCATCAACATTGTCAATGGTAGTTTAGCGCGTCGTTGTTTGCATCGCGTTGAGCACATAGCGCCGTATACAGGCTTATCATTTCTAAGTACTCCGGAGTTATAAATATCGCTTGTCCTCGTTGGAAAATCGCTGAATTCTTCAGAGCCATACATTGCTCGCACGACAAATCAAATAGTATCACGGACACATTTGTAAGGCTTGCTCAAGTTCATCACTGTAACCTCAAAGAGTGTGCGAAGTACGGGAAACGACAGTTGTGCTCTTCAAACTTGCAACTACGCATGAGCACATTTTCGTAATAACAAAGAGATATTTTCCATTTCAGCCCACGGTCAACTGCGTTCATTAACCGCACAAATTTAGCAGGGGCACTACGTAAATCAATAGGCAGGACAATGAGATCGAAAGACCATCTCGACTTATGAACGTCGCTTTGTCCTTGTCTGCTCAATGCACGAAAATTCGCTAATATCTGGCTTCATTTAAGGCAGACAAAACAAAAATACAAATTAATATGCACATATTCGATCCCAACGCCAATACCTGGAAGTAGGTGTATGTTTGCTTTTGGAACAGAACTAAGGCACTGACAACCTACCATAAACCTTTTAGGCCAATCCTTCTTTCAAAGGACAACAGATGCTGCCGAAAGGCCAGATCACACTTGAATATTCTTCCGCGTGCAAATTTTGGAGAGATGCTAAACAACAATTGCAGAGTCGCCTAGTTAGGGTGCTTTTGTTCTATACCTGATAGAAATGAAACATCCACGGTCATCCAATTGCGTCGCTAGTTCGTAAAGGTGATACCAGATGTTGCTTCCGGACATGCTTGGTGAAGTTATTGAATGCGAACCGAGACGTGTCACTCCTGTGACCACAGATACCTTTTCATTGTACTTACCACACTCTTAAAAAGGTTAAAATCCTTGGGGCTTCGCCTACAGCAGTAATAGCCATCTGCCTTGCTTGAATTTCATTTATTGAAAACTCAACGCTTGCTACTTTCTATTCGAGAATGCTGTCCCGTGCTGATAACGCACAAGCCGTTCGTGACTTGGAAGTACCGGGCTCGCAGCGCTTAAGAAAGGAAATGCAGGCAAGACAGATGGAGGTTATTGTTGTGGGACAAGATACGACCCAAAGAATTCAAGCTTTTTTAAGGGTGTAGGAACATAGCTTCACTGTGGTAATGCAAGAGCTTAAGTAAACATGTTGCCGTCACTTACGACAGCAATAATAGTGTTATGCATCAGGTTCAGGAATTTTGAACATTGGGTTTTCGGCTATCTGTTGAACTTCACCGCAGTTCACCAGCGTAACTAAATACGCAGCATAGAAAGAATGATATTTTAGAAGGCCACCCGAATTTAACGTCATTCAGTTAGCAACGTCCAGAAGCTCCGCCCATTTATTAACACGCGTATTTACGACACTTATTCATAACCTCTTTGCTGCGTTAAAGAAGAATTTTTGTTTCAAATAAAAAAAATTCATGAGCAATGTCACTCTGCGACGGTAGATGACCAGTGAGGCTGTTTAGCACAGGACAAAGAAGTGGCACTGAATTTCGAACAAAGGTAGGAACACATTTATTGTCGTGATCGGTGGCCATCTTGACGAAAGAAACACACACACTTATATATATTATTGCTGAAGCTGATGACAGTTTTTGAACGAATATATAAAATTTCCGGAAACACTACCAGAGACAGCTACGCTGTAAAGCAATGTTTTAACGCAACAGTAGAGTTACGAATACGGGCCGTAAATACGCTGGTTATCAGAGCACCGTGCCGTCTCGATGTTGGTAACTGAAAGGTGCTTAAATTCAGGATGCCTTCTGAAATATTCCGCTGGGAATATGTGGCACAATGTTAGAGGAAAATACTAGCGCTAAAATGGGCCATTGAACCAGGGCGAGTGAGTGTTAAATATATTGGAACAAATGCAATGACACACAGCGTGTGTAACTCTGTTCCGCTAAAGGCCTAATTAAGCGGTCTAACACTGTAGTAGTTCAATGACCGGTGGGACCAAGAAGCTCCGTCTGTAGGTGGGAGCAAGAAACTTGACAGCAACATTCCATAACTAGTATCTACTGTCAGGCGTAATAGCAAACCCACCGTTAAGACGGTTGCCGCACGAACAATTGGTTTGCCAATAGTTGTTTCCTCTATCGATCAGAGCAAAAGAGTCCGGTTCCTACACTTTGTCGTGGTGACATTCTTTTTCTCTTGGTGTTGCAGATGTGTAAGTGTGGCCGCCAGGCCACCCTTAAAAGTTGTACCTGGGGGAGCAGGGACGTTCCCAGATTGTTGCCCGAAGCTAGTTCGCGACGAAACCTTCCCGACGCCTTGGTATGCTTGAAGCTGCAGAGGATCACCATGCTCCTTTATTCGTCCGTCAAACAAAGAGTCTGTACCGCCGAGTTTTAGAACCCATGTTTTCTCACTTAACCTCTCTCTCCGATGCAAGCACTGCACTCGGGTTTCCCATTCAGTTTTCCAAATAACCAGCACGAAAATTCAGCAACTAGTTTTCTTAATCGGCCCAGTTTCGTAATTGTTAATTTGTATCTGGTCAATAAACGCATTAACATTTTCGAGCAAGTAAAATATGAAAATAATAAAATTCGAAACAGAAACAGAAGTCATGTATTTATTCAATGACGACAGTTGGGGTAGTACTTTCTACAATACCTACGTATGCACTTCCTTAATTTTTGCCTGAAAGGATCATTATAACGCAGATTTTTTTTTAAGTCAAGCTTTTCTTCGCGAACGTAACCGGGTTTCGTGGTCGTGCCTGCGGCCTGGCTGATACCTTGCCGAACAGGCCAATCAATATCAGTGGAGCACGTCCTCCGCTGAGTTGCTTGCAGCACCACCAGATAGCGCTCGCCTCCGCTCGTCCGCGGAGGCGAGTGCTTGCTGCCCCTGAAACCGTGTTGCCTACAAGGCGTCCGTCCTAATCGATAGTAGTCAGCAACTCCGCCTAACCAAAGGCTCGGTACAATTTGTGTGCGCGTGGGTGTGTGTGGGAGCGTATGCTCGTGTTTCGAATATTTACGCCTTCAATGAGATAAAAGGGTATTACCCGACGGGCCCGATATTTATTAGTCGTATCATAAGAAGCCAACAAACACTGTTACCAAGGACAATATAGGGGAAATTACTTGTGCGTAATAAATGAAATAAAGAAACCCTAAGTTAATGGAAATAAAAGTGGATGAAAAAACAACTTGCCGCAGGTGGGGAACGATCCCACATCCTTCGCAATTCGCGTGCGACGCTCTACCAATGGAGCTACCGCGGCGCCGTTTCTCCGCCCATTTTCTTGGATATTTATGTTTCCTAGTAGAACCTTGGGAGTGTTAGGTCGCGCCACCACTCAGACTTTGACGGTGAACGTGGAACAACCTTTCTGTCGCAGGCGTCACGGGAACGTGATCTTTTCGGGTTCAGGAAACCGGTCAATAAACCCGCACATGCTACCTGAAGGCATCAATGTGACCAGATTCAAGACCCTCGTTGTGTAAAAAATGAGAAGGGGGCTAACTCATGGGCCCGAATGTTGTGGGATCGTTCCCCACCTGCGGCAAGCTGTTTTTTTCATCCACTGTTATTTCCATTAATTTATCGTTTCTCTATTTCATTTATTAAGCAAAAGTAATTTCTCCTATGTTGTCCTTGGTGTCGGTGTTTGTTGGCTTCTTATATGATTCTTTATGCACTGATTCAAAACTTCGTTGTGCATTGATTCGAACTCGTTGAACCTGCAGAATTTTTTTAGTAGCATAGTAGTAAGCAGCTTTGGCATTGGATTGTTTTTTTAAATGTGATTTTTTTCGAAAATAATTACAACAGAACCAAACCTTAGTCAGATTTTCGGCAATCTGTACATACCGTATGCCTATCTTGAAATAGCATCAGCCCTTCTTTTACTGTCTTGCGTGCAGTGGTTCAAGAAACACATCCATACCAACCGCCAGCAACTCTTCGCAAATAACTCAGGGAAAAAAAGGAAACTCTGCTGTTTACTTACCCATACCACGTTGTGATATGGAAAAATATGGAAAAATATGGAAAAATTTTTCATGT
The DNA here is from genome assembly GCF_050947875.1 of Dermacentor variabilis. Classification (NCBI taxonomy): domain Eukaryota; kingdom Metazoa; phylum Arthropoda; class Arachnida; order Ixodida; family Ixodidae; genus Dermacentor; species Dermacentor variabilis. Next base: position 22,381,770 of record NC_134575.1, on the reverse strand, counting down.
ACTGTAAGACCACGGATTAATTTCGATCAATTGAAGCTATTTAGCGTGAACCTAAATTAGGTAAACCTACGATTTACATATTGCACCCATCAAAACGCGTTCGTGGTGGCCGGCATCTAAGTCTCTACATCGAGATTTGCAGCACAGAGCCACTGCGACTAAGCCGCACGGCGGGCATATCAGCATTTTATAAACATACATTTTGGTGTACACTCCCCGTTAGACGCCTAGTAAGCCGCAATGCCTTTGAAAGCTCAGAATCCAAAAAAAAAGAAAGAAGGCGGATCTCACGCACTGCGAGAAATGTTCTTATACCGAGCACTGCAGAAATAGGGAGGCAGAAGGCTATGAAGCATCTATGGGGGTTCACTAAAGCGGTAACAGATGGAGCACTGAGCTCGTATAATGCGAGAACAAGCAGCAGTTCGTGTGTGTGCAGAAGTGTCATCGTTGATTTACACGAGCGGGACAATAGTACGAAAGTGACGGCAATTACACGAGGAGGGATAATTTTAGTCCGGATACAGAAATTTCAGCAACTTGTCCCTTTGCATGCTGGGCGAACGCTGAAAGTAGAGCATTGGGTAAACTAGAAAATGGTATCAGCTTGAGCTTGCGGGTACGGCCTCATGATAGGAAAAATATCGTGAAAAACGGGACACAAACTCGAGGATGTATGCTTTAGAAAATGGTTTAGCAAACATGTGTTTAATGAAGTTACTGTGCAAGATCTTAAAACTAGACACCATCTCGTCCATTTCTATTTCTTCAGCGTAAGTATTATTTCGGTAAGCGTTACCGTTTCTATAGATGATGCAACATCCCGCAATGCACGAGCCAAGCGTTACGAACTGTCGAATCCCGGACACGGCGGCCGCATTTCGATGGGGGCGAAATGCGAAAACACCCGTGTACTTAGATTTAGGTGCACGGTAAAAAACCCCAGGTGGTCAAAATTTCCAGAGTCCTCCACTACCGCGTGCCTCATAATCGGAAAGTGGTTTTGGCACGTAAAACCCCATAATTAAATGTAAGAGTTACGAATTGCTACGTAGCAACAGCAATAATTGGTAAAGCTTTTTTTCTGTAGTTTTATGCTCGCGGTTGCAGCCTGTCCGGCAAGGCCGCTGTACCATCTTAGTGTGGGAATATTGGGGGTTCGATGTGGGTTGAGCTACAATATGCCATCGTGTTCAGGGAATTGACTTCGGCACCCATTATTGCACACATAATATTGTTTACACTGGAACATTCTACAGGGGAGGCAGCAGTACTGCGCTAAAAGAAGACATCACAGAAAAGGCCTCCCAATCGTTCACCTCGCGGTGACAGAGCTGCGCGTGGTGACAGAGCCCCAGCAGCGGATAAGCACCGCCAGTATAGGGAGGGTGTTACGGGGTGCTGTCGCCGGCATAATGTAAAGCGTAGAGTCTGGTTTGGCTACGCAGAGATGCGGAATCCCATCACCTGAATTAAGCACACAATTACTTTGTATCTCTTCTTCAGCAAAATTTTCCTCGGCGCTGGGCTTCGATTGTGGTTGCTATGCTGGTTATGGAGGAGGCGTCGCCGACACACGAGAAAACGACGGCCATACCGCAGCAGCTCTTCCTTAGAAATCTGTGGCCGAAGCAGACATCACCGAGCAACGTCATGGCGCCATCGGTTCAGCCAAGGTTCGTAGTGCGATCGAAGCTGCCGAGAAACATTTGGCACGTTTGCGTAGAATTAGTGCCCTTCACCTTGATAGACCATAAAACCGAAAGACAACGTTCTTATTTGTGGTTTTCCCAAAGTGCCGCAATGCAGAATCGGCCAGAGCCAGCTACCAAACTACTGAAACTGCTTATCAACGCTGCACATTCGTAAGAACGGGCAGTGGCGAAGCGTAGGTATGTAAAGACGAGACGGCTGAGGAACGCGTGCAGAGTTTAAAATGCTATTGAAACATTGCGTATGTACAGCAACATGCACTCAAGCACTGTATATGCAAACGGGACCCTCCACGGCAGCACAATGACCGTCGTGTTGCGGCTTAGATTGCGGCTTAAATCTCGTCAGTGGTGGCAGGATTGCGATGGGATGAAAATTAGAATTCCTCGGGGATAGTTAGATTTACTACGCGTTAAGGAACCTCAAGTGTTCATAGCTGCTCTATAGCCACTCACTATGGCGTGCCGCTAATCAGAATGGGTGTTTGAATGTGCGTTGGTTAGTGGCGCAAGGGCCAGGTATCGCCAAAGAGTCATGACATTGTTAGTGATTTCGCGGTGAAAGGAGGACTTCTGTGAAGTTGATGTGACGTGGCTGTAGAGGGGCCTAAACAATAGTCGCTGTAAAGTCCGTAAAATCTGCGTGCAATAAGACTATGGCGATGACTAATGACGGCTACTATAAGCCTTACACTGCATTGCCGAAGAATGATAGGATGTACAAACCATCAAAGGTGCAAAATTTGCTTCAGCACAACTGCCTCACCAGAGCCTTTGAAACACAGGGGCCTGGAGGCATGTGCTATACAGTACGACGACTATCGCACCGGCATCCTCTGAAGACAGGAAGCGTTACGAATCTATGGGACTAATAACATGTAAGACAACATCCCTGAGGAAAGCTAAGACTGTGTTTGTATTAGAAAGTGGCTCTGGACCGAGAAACATTACACGATGAAGAGGAATGTGCTGCCGGTATGCTGAGGAAAAATGTTTCGTTCTCTCACAATCGGCTTCCCCACACTCCAGGAGGACGTGGAGAATGGTCAGCCTCTCCCCGCATCTGCCACAGGTTGGAGGGTCATTTCCGGTGGGTAGAAAATTATGGGTATCAAATGTGTGTCGTATTGTAAGACGACAGAATAGGACATCTGTTTGGCATGATTTTGTTTCAGAGGGACAGAATCCTAACTGTGGCTTTATCACGTGGAGCTTATTTTTTTTCCGCGTCCGATATGCGTTGCCAGTAGTCTCGCAGGTTCTTACGTAAGAAAAGCTTCAGATTTGTGACAGGGACAGTAGCCGTAGGATTAATAGCTAAAGATGTGAGTGATGTGGCCATTTTGTCAGCTAGTACATTACCCTCGATGCCTCTATGGCCAGGTACCCAGCGTATTATATGCCTATATGATAAATAAATGCTGCATAAGAATGCGTAAAGTTCAATGAAACCCGGATTTGTAAACTTTTGTAACGAGATCAGCGCTTTTACAAGACTTAATGAGTCTGTGAATATTACTGCTCTGTCAAGTTTCAATTTCTTTATGTGTTTTCCTGCAGACAGTACAGCAGAGGCTTTTGCAGAGAAGATGCCCGTTAAGGGGTTCAATACAACACATTTAGAAAAAGAGGGACCAACAGCAGCATAAGATACACCAGAATGTGATTTTGACGCGTGTGTGTAAAATACGGAACAGCAGTACTTCGATTGAAGTTCACGGAAATGCATAGCGATTTCGAGGTCAGGAGCATGCTTTGTGACCTCCACAAAGAATACATCAAAGTCTATCACCTGCCACTACCAGGGCGGTAATAGCTTAGCTGTAGGGTTTAAGCGATGTTGGAGAATTGGAACATCCATTTCTTCGCCAAGCTCTCTTGTACGCAGCGACAAAGGAAGCCTCATAGAGGGTCTATTATGAAATAGTGTTTCACATGTCAAGTCGTTAACGGTTGTGAAACACGGATGCTATTTATTAGAACGCACTTTGAGAAAATAAGTGAAGCTGATGTATGTTCTCTGAAGATGAAGTGACCACTCATCTGACTCTACATATAGACTTTCGACAGGGCTTGTTAGAAATGCGCCAGTGACCAGGCTGGTACCCAGATGATGAACGGGATCTAACATCTTAAGCGCGCTCGGTGCGGCAGAGTGACATACTATGGCACTATAATCTAACCATGTTCGGACTAGGCTCCTATAAAGATTCAGTAAGCACTTCCTGTCACTACCCCATGTTGTGTGATAGTATTTTAAGTAAATTCATAGTTTTTATACATTGTACTTTAAGACATTTTATGTGTGAAATGAAAGTGAGCCTAGAGTGAAGTATAACACCTAGAAATTTGTGCTCTTTGTTGATTGGAATTCGTTGTCCACGCAGTTCTACACAAGGATCAGGGACCAGGCCTCTCTTTCTTGTAAAGAGAACATAAGAGATTTTTTGGGGGGCTGATTTTAAATCCATTTCGGTGCGCCCACTTGGACACCTTGTTTAAGCCCTGCTGTAACTGTATTTCGCACACTGTAAGGTTGCACGATTTGTAACCTATCTGTAGACGTAGCCTAACCTAACCAAACCTATCTACGTAGACGGAATAAAAAATGGCCGGTGGTAGAGAAGCACGAATTGTGTTCATCTTAACTATAGAGTGTGCAACTGAGTACGCCTCCGTGGGGTACACCAGGTTCTTCTATAAAATGTCGCGATAATACGTTGCCAATTTTCACGCGGAAGGTACGATTCGACAAGTAGCTTTGAATTATTTTCAGCATATTTCCATGGATGCCTATTCCCGACGAGTCTCGCAAGATCCCGTAACGCCATGTTGTGTCATATGCCTCCTCCATGTCGAGAAATATTGAGAGGATAGCATCATCAGCAGCAGCAGCAGCAACAGCCTGGTTACGCCCACTTGCTGCTTGCAAGTGGGCATAACTGCATAACTTGCTGCCAAGGGAGGGTCTTTTCCCTGCTTCGAAACAGGAACCACAATCGCTTCTTTCCTTGTAGATGGGAGGTATCCCGCAGCCCAAATAGTGTTGAAAAGTGCGAGTAGGGTAACTTTGTGTCAGTACGTAAATTTTTGATCATGTGATACATGACTCTGTCGGGTCCCGATGCAGGGCTTTTGCATGTGCTCAAGGCAGCTCTCAACTAGGCAATACTGAAAGGATGGTTATACGGTTCATTCTGTCCGCATTTTTGTATGATTGGCTTACGTTCTTCCATTTCTTTATGTTTATGAAACGATTGGGAATAGTAGATTGAGCTCGACACACGCTGGAAGTGCTCCCCAAGTGAGTGTGCCTGATTCTGCAGTTTATCGCCCTGTGTATTTACCAAAGGGAGTGAAATGTTTGTCGCCCTCTTATCCTATTAACCTTGTTCCAGACTTTGGCCTCATCTGCATACGAGTTTATGCCCGATAAAAACTTCTGTCAACTCTCTCTTCTGGCCTGTCGGCGAGTTTTACTGCCTTGGGACTTTACTTTCTTAATGTTAATAAGATTCTCCGTAGTGGGACAGGCGCGTAGCAACTCCCACGCTTTGTTCTATTTTTTACGAGCTATCCTACATTCATCGTTCCACCACGGGACACGCCGTTTGCATGCCAAGCCACTTACTTCTGATATGCATTTGGATGCGGCATCTATTATGAAGGCTGTAAAATACTCCACAGCAGCATCAATTCCTAGCGAGGACATGTCATCCCATGAGATACTAGTGAGAGTTCATAATTTCTCCCAATCAGCTGTATCAGTCTTCCATATAGGAGCCTGTGGTGGATATTCGTTTTCTTCATGTGTTCTTAGCAGTATGGGGAAGTGGTCACTTCCATAAGGATTGTTGGTAACTTCCCATTCAAGTTCAGGCAGTATAGATGGGGAAACTATGCCGAGGTCAATTGAAGAAAATGTTGTTTGCAAGACAGTAATATGTGGGTTCCTTCTTATTCAGCAGGCATGCACCAGAAGAAAAAGGGAACTTTATCAACAAGACGACCTCACGCATCTGTACGAGAGTCGCCCCACAGGCAGCTGTGCGCATTGAAATCGCCAAGAACAACATAAGGTTCTGGCAACTCACCTATAAAGGGTTGAAATTCTTGTTTATTCTTTTTGTAATGTGGGCGCATGTAAAGCGAGCCCGATGATGCGACAGCATCATCGCGATTTTTGCGAAAAGTAGCATACTATCGAAGAAAGTTTGTGTGTTTCGATTTAATGTGTGCTTCCTGCAAACACAGCACTTTTGGATTGTGTTCGTGGAGAAGTTTCTGTACATCATCAAGGTTTCTAAGAAGACCTCTGACATTCCATTGAGTAATTTGTCATCCATATTGCAAGTAAATAGGCGCTGTGTGTATTGAAACAGATGTAGTAAGTACAGAGTTCACAGAGATTAGATTACAGGGCTCTTTTGAGGCCCTGTAACAGGGTTTGGCCCTTTCTGGAGCATTCGATGGAGCCTCGCCGCTCCTTAGGCGCTTGGTGCACCGTGAGGATCAGGTGTAGTGTCCATTGCCTCTTGTGAGGCGCGGGACACGCGCTCTTGCGAGCGAGAAGTTTTCCGAGAGAGTCCTGCCTCGGAAGGCAAGACCCCTGCGCCCACCAGTCCGGAGGTCGATGGGGCTCCCTGAAGGATTTGGCTGCGCCGGCTGTTGCCGGCGCAGGAAGGGGCCAGGGAGGATGAGGCAGCCTTGGCTGCGCCTACCGTCGGGGTTGATGGTCCACTCTGCTGGGTTGGCGAAGCAATGCTAGCTGCAAGCGCCGCTGGGGCAGATGGCGTAACTGCCGACTCACTGCTTGTGGGTCAGACAGCCGCCGGAGGTCGTTGTGTCGCTCCCCCTGACGCGTCACATTGGCAAAGCTGCTCTTAGGCAGGTATGACACCCATCTAAGTGCCTCCTTGAAAGGTACGTTTTCTTTCATTTTGATTGTCACAATTTCTTTTTCTCTTTTCCAAGACGGGCAGGACCGTGAGTATGCGGCATGCTTGCCGTCACAGTTGACACAATGTGGAGTGTTCTGGTATGTTTCAGAGGAATGTTCATTATCACTGCACTTGGCACATGTCAGCCGGCCTCGACAGTCTGTGAACTGTAGAAGGATCGACATTTGACCGAGTTGGTACTGTTTGAACATCTTGAAGGGGCAGCGCAATAAGACGATGACAGAAGGCAGGAACACATAGGCCAGCGCTGAACTCACAACTAACTTTGTTCGAAGGCATACACAAACTTATGTACACAACCCATAGCCACGTGCTCTCCCATCTAGGGCGTCATTATCAGTGCGCAGGCAAAAAAACACGCAAAATCATTTACTCTAATGCTACGCTATGAGGCGGCTGAAAAATTCAAATTCACTGTCATGCCCCTTCAAGATGTTCTGTGAACTGTGGCCGAACCTTTCGCACTTAAAGTATCTAAGAGGATTGCGCACGTACGGCCTGACACGAAGTTTGATATAACCGGCCTCGATGGACTCGGGAAGGACACTTAAGCCGAAGGTGTGTATCAGGTGCTTCGTCTTGATCTCTTTACCATCTCGCCTCATCTTAATTCGTTTAACACTTATGACATTTTGTTCACTGAAGCCCTCCAAGAGTTCAGCTTCAGTGAGCTCCAGCAAGTCATCGTCCGAGACAACGCCGCGAGTGGTTTTCATAGTATGGTGGGTGCTTACCGTTACTTGGGTCTCCCCAAGTGATGCAAGTTTCGGCAGTTTCTCATACTACTTCTGATCGTGGCGCTCCAAGAGGAGATCACCGCTTGCCATTCTCGACGCCTTATATCCTGTACCAAAAACTTCAGTCAAAGACTTGGAAACAAGGAACGGTGAAATGGTTCGCACTAGTTTGTCGGGTTTTTCTGCATGAATTACGTGAAATCGAGGGTAGTTGTGGACTTCTCGTCTGAAAAACTGAAGGACACCTTAGGTGCGCCCTAGTTTCTGAGGGCGATAGGGTAGCTTAGCAAAAAGCATTTTCCATAAGTATAGTTGGGTTTTCGGCCGCGATGCCCAACAGGGGGACGTGACAGAAGTTCCTGCAAGAGAAACCCTGCCAACGCCAGCCATACATCGCTGCTATAACCAAATACAGCATAACCAAGGCTGGCTAGCCACACAAGGTTAACCTTTGCCGCCGAGAAATTTGGAAGTGAAAAGAAGTGAAGAGAAGACAGGAAAGATGGAAAAGGTGAGTGAGAAAGACGAAGATAGGAGAGGAGGACAGGAAAAGGCGAGTGCCGATTTCCCCCGGGTGGGTCAGTCCAGGGGTGCCGCCTACGTGAAGCAGAGGCCAAAGGGGTGTGTTACCTCCGCCGGGGGCCTTAACGGTCCCAACACCCGGCATCGGCTCAACCCCAAGGATCCCCCTTTCCCCGGACACGGCTAAGCCGCGCGCGGCTACACGCGGGAGGGTCCAACCCTCGTGCACTCGGGTAGGTGGTGCCGCAACACACCAAACGCCTGTTGACGCAGATACCCCGGCGGGACAGAATGCGTGTTTGTCACGCGAAGCCTTGGAATTTATTGCATTTATTTGTGTATTCGAATATATGTGTGCCAGGGTACTACTCCCGTTGCAGTAGAACAGGTGGCATGTGCCGCAATGAGCAGTCACTCAACAGTATGCTTAAGAATGCAGTATAATGAGCAGACCATGGCCAGGAATGAAAACAACACTGAAACACAAAGTGTCTAGCACATATAAAGACACCACTCTGAAGCATTGCGTTTGAAATATCTCTCGCATAGGTTAGAATTAAGTTAAATACCCAGAATTGTTTTGTTCAAGAGACGTCAAGCGTGGCGGAATAAGAATATACTGACCCACGGCGAAGTAGACTGATAATACTCAAGAAAAAGAGCGCACAACGTTAAACTTGAAGTACCACCTGGTGTAAAAAAACATGAGTGAGCATATGACGTCATAGTGAAACCAGCTTCCAACGCAACCAGCTGCGATTCGGAGGCTACTTCGGAGACATACGATGAAAAATAGGAAAAGGAAAAGAAAGCGATGGGGTTAGCTAGCAGTGGTTTGTACTAGGGAGAGAATTTGTTTGCAGCATTGCATCCAGCGGCAGCCTGAACGCAATGGGGACTATTGCTTCAAAGTGCTTGGAAGAAGCAAACTATGATTGTTCCAGCTCCTCTCGAACAAGCTTTAATTGATGAAGCTGTCCATGCTCAGACACGCGTGAAAGTAAGACATGCTTCCTTTCAGCAACCAATGCAGCAATTTCAAAATATCTGTTTCAGTGTGAAGAAAATTGTTTTACTCAACGGATTCATGGTTGCATGTTTTCTTTGTTTGAGTCCTTATAAAATATAACAAAAATGAGACGGTAAGAAATAAAAAAAATAATTGGGCAACGAAGCTCTACTTCATACGCCGTATCAGAAATAAATATCGTTTCCAACAGCTGAATATCCTGAGCATCTGAAGCAATCACAGATGAGTTGTTTATCACACTAGCCGCCGCACAATGCTAATTATTTTGAAGTAAATTTTTTGAATAATTTAGGTACGCGAAAAGAAGCCTTCGTGTAAACTATAATGATTGTTTTCATTATATGGACTCTACACTAGAGCGAAATATCGTTTGTACATCTATAATGGCTAAACTTCTTATGTTAAAGTAATGAATCCGGTATGTTTCATTTCCTTCATCTGTTGTGTGAGTCAGTTTGAGCATTCGAGATTCCAAAAGCGAATAGCTTTTATTTCACTTTTCTTAGGTATGGCCATCATTGTTAAAACTCTCTAAGATATGTCGAATGAAATGATATCTCAGTGCCGCGCCTCACGCAATAGAGAATACTGCCGCTAGATGAGGTTTCTGTGTTAGTCTGACCAATAATTCTTTCATAAATATCATGGGTTAACAATACATTGTACAAGGGCATTGTTTCCATCCTAGGATGACTTACGTGGCTCTGAAAGAAAGCATTGAATTTGTGCCCCCCCCCCAAATGCAAAAAGACCAAATAAAAATTGGACGACGCTTAAGCTTCGCCTTCAAGAGTGGAACGCGACAGCGTTCCCGTCGACCCGCCAAGGGGTGTAAGACAATGGGCTACGGGGCAGCCATCACTTACGAGGCGTCCCGCATCGGACGCGGTGAGCGTCGAGCAACGCAGCGTTCGGCGCAGCAGCGGAACGAACCAAAGACCTCGGTGTCTCGGAGGGGGAAATGATGCAAGCCAGCCAAACGTCGTGATAGGCACGGGCAGAGAGTTAGACAAATAGTGATCTAAAGAAAGGAAGGACGCTTGATTCTGCAACCCGTGAGGCAGCAAGGCGAAGCGTCGTCAGGGGAGAGAGAGTCCGGGCCGCGACCCGCCTCGCACCGGTCCTCGCACAGCCCCAATGCGCGCGTGGCGCGCCATCTGTCGGGGCAGCGCCGTACATGGAGAGGAGGGGGTCTTCTGTGTTTGCCGCAAGATGGCTCTGCGTGTGCAGAAAGCGCAGAATAAATGTAGCGGAAACGCACTTCGCTACTCGTGTAATTGCGACTTCTGTAAGTTACAAGTTCATAATTGCCGATATACACCGCAGTATAACTTTCCACGGCTCGTTTCCAAGGCAACACCGCATTCACTAGAGGCGCGTTTGTACCGCTTTGAAGCATCGAACTCGTGGCTGAGTGGTAGCGTCTCCGTCTCACACTCTGGAGACCCTGGTTAGATTCCCACATAGCCCATCCTGGAAGTTGCTTTTTATTTATGAAGTGCCTGCCGTGATGTATCGCTCACGGCCAACGCCGCGGACGCCGATGACACCGGCTTTTCTGCGACACCAGCTCCTTAACGCTGTCGCGTTAACATATTGCAGGATATTTTTCTCCGGAGATATGGCTCTTTGAAACATCGTGCGACCCACCGCAGCGATGGTTTTGCTTTCATCCAGTGTCAAGCTTGCTGCCATCGTAGAAGTTCTTATGCAGCATCAGTTAAGTACTATCAATATTATATAGATATCGCTCCTGCAATTGGCTCACTCGCGCGCACTCCGAGTATTCAAGTCGGGAGCCGGCAAGCACCTGCATCCGAGCAGCATGACGCAATAATCACGAATAAGCTTATTCAGCTGATAACTGGCTGCAAATCTGCTGCCGGAATGATGACAATGTGAACAGAGGACGATATGACCGCATAGCTTGCATCACGTGTCGAGCAGGACGATTCTCGGAATTTTTGTTTTCTTTCCGCGGTGCTACATCACCGACAGCGTTTCTGGCGGCCAAAACTGTCATTGTAGCCGCGGTGGCGAACAATGAGCGAAAATGCAAGGCATGTGCGTCACTGAGGACGCGCATGCTCAGACGTGGCCTATCGCAAGCTACGTGTTATCAGTAGATCTCGCCTGTGCAGTTCCGAGCGTGACGTTCTGGCGTTCTAGACAAGCGTGTTGACTTTTGTACAAATGAGTCAGCACTGTCACCGGGATGCCCCCGAACAGCGCAAGATTAGGCAGATTTTCATGTTTGTTCTAACCTTAGCGTCCAAGAAGGAGACCCCTGTTCGCTAGCTTCGATGCTTTATAGCCTGTACGAAAAACTTCCTTCAGAGGTTTCGCAAGTACAAAAGGTGAAATTGTTCCTACTGTAGGTTTTGCTTTATCAGATTGGATTACAGGATATCGTGGCAAGTTTTTTTTTTCATCGACCCACAAACTGGAACACTTCATCAGTGCACCCTGTTTTCAGAGGGCGATCAGGAAATTGCGGAAACAGCCGGCGATAAGTAAACATGGAGTTTTCAGCAGCGGTGCCAGCCACCCACCATGGAGACCAACAAGGGCACGTGACAGGACTTGTGTATAAACAGGTCCTGCCACCGCCAGCTGTACACAGCCACAATAAGCTAATGTGTTATAAGCAAGGGTGGCTACTGCACACAAGGTAAACCCCTGCTGCCTGGAAAATCGAAAATGTGATGAAGTGAGAAGAAGAAAGTAAAGATTAGGTGTGAAGAATAATTAATTAATTATGGGGTTTTACGTGCCAAAACCACTTTCTGATTATGAGGCACGCCGTAGTGGAGGACTCCGGAAATTTCGGCCACCTGGGGTTTTTTAACGTGCACTTAAATCTAAGCACACGGGTGTTTTCGCATTTCGCACCCATCGAAATGCGGCCGCCGTGGCCGGGATTCGATCCCGCGACCTCGTGCTCAGCAGCCCAACACCATAGCCACTGAGCAACCACGGCGGGTAAGATTAGGTGTGAGGCAAAGAAGGTTGGAGAGAGAGGAGAGGTGCAGGAATAGGCAACTACCAATTTTCCCCGGGTGGGTCAGTCCGGAGGTCCCGTATACGGGAAGCAGAGGCCAAAGAGGCGTGTTGCCTTCGTCAGGGTGCCTTGAAGGTCGAAATAGCCGGCATTGGCTCAACCCCCGGGTTCCCCCTTTACCCAGACACGGCTAACCCGCGCACGTCTACACGCGAGTGGGCCCAAACCTCATGTGCTCAGATACGCGGTGTCCCAACACACCAAACGCCTGCTTACGCAGGCGCCCCTGCGGGGTCCGTCTCCCGGTTCTTGTCATTAGGCCGGTGTTGTGAGGCCACCTCTTTCTCTTGAACATTTTCCTCACAAAAAGTAAAAATAAATCGCATTTTGGGCATCGCCACTCAGTTTCCCACTTCTGCCTCAGTAGCTATACGGTGTGTAGCACCTCAATCGCTAGTGCGTTAGCTACCACGCAATATTGCCGGTTGGCCATTTTTTCGGAGATTTCTTACACATAGAAATACAAAGATAGGGGTGGTGTCTGAGGATGCAGTTTAAAGGCCAAACCGGGAAATACCTTAGCGTGTGAAGACAATCTTGTAAATGGTATCGAGAAGGTAGCGGTTTTGTAAAAAAGGGTTGCTGTCACAGTAAATCAATTATTCCTGAAGCATGCTAAGGTTGGTAAACTGCGGTCATCGATTAAGAGAAGTAGCCTTAAAATGAGGTAGTGTAGGCTTCTAAGTAACTGTTTATTATTTGAACGATGTTCTCAACTTTTGTGCTCCAACTGTAACAGCGCGATGCCGCTGTCTGGGTGTTGCCAAAATATACCTGACTTTCATCCAGAATGTGGTCCTTCAAGGAATACTTAGTGGCTCATACGTTAGTCAAAATAAAGATTTTTCAATATCTATGCAATATATTCTGCCAAGAAAAATTTTTTTGCCACGGAAAAGCTGCATGTTTAACATAGTGTATAATACCTCTAATGAAGCAGACGCGCCCCTGCGTATGTGCCGACTAAACAGGAAGACAAAGGACCATGCCGTGATCGCAAGCGGACCCCGTGCTACGGACAGCCCTTGCAGTGCCTTTATATACCTAGCATTCCACAACGTTGTGAACGACAATAAACTTCGTCGCTTTGAACCCATACTTTGAAAGGAACAGGTTATATCTTTTTTCGTATATTTGGGTGACAGAACTGAAGGCTTGGTATCTCAAAAACAATAAAAACCGATACCCTTAAAGTTTCAAAGATATATTGTAACTGCTATCAAGAGGCATTCAATTAAGGGCCGATAATATCTAACATATATAAACAATAAAAAACGCCTTAATAATGTTTCCATAAACATGACAAAGGAGTAGTCCTCATGCAGCTCGATGGAGTATGAACTATAATTTAGCTAAATATACAGTTTGTGTATGTATAGCTTACATAGCAAACAGCATTGTGGGGGGCCGTTTGCTATAGGCAGACTCTCGAAAAGAGCTGTAAAACTGAAGATGTAGTTACAAGGACAGAGCTGGCAATAGTCTAGAGACTGAAGATAAAATTGCGCACATCAGAATGAGTAACTACTGGGAAATATGACGTTATTGCAAGAACGAGAAGTTGTCGTAGTGAATGAGTTGAGAGGCGGAAATATTGATAACTTTAGTAAAGAGAATTGCTCTTAAGATGGCAGTAGCCTTCAAAAAATTACCAATTTGGGCTTCTAAGTAAAACAAGAACAATGCGAAAGTGATCTCGACCTGGCTATTAAACTTCGACAGCGCTATATTTTTACAGAATTTTTATATTTTACAACTGCAGAATGTAACTGACTGTGAACGGCAAAGTAGTTCTTTAACAATTACTTTGCCGGATCCAGATTTTTTATTAAATTGCGGTTGTTTAAGATTCATGTGAAATGTTGTGCCGAGATAAATCCATTCGCAAGTAACAGCTGTACACTTGCGAATACAGACAATAACGTATATTTAAAAGCAGAATATTTTACTGGCTTGACATACTTCAGCAAAATAAATTCATAACTCCTTTATACATATGTGAAAATAGTTTCGAAAGGTCATTATTGCTGTTACTGTTCTAAGTACATTTCAAATGGATAGCCGATATTATGTCTCGTACCTAAAGGAGGCATATGTTGGCAGAAAAATGGCAAGGAGTTTCCTTGTGTGCTCGCAGGAACATTATTTATATATTGCCTGATGCGGCTACACTTGTTCACGCAGATTGTTGTAACGGGATAGCGTACTTTAGTTTACTGTTAGGTTGCAAAATCGTGCAGACCGGCGTCTTAATTTTCTAATTTTTTGGAGTGCGCATAGCTTTTAGCCACTTCGATCGCAGGAACATGTCAGCATTTTCGTGTCTCTACAAGCGGTAATCGATCATGCTGACGGTGTCGCTCTGGTGTGGCCACTGATGTGTTCTTCAACGTTGAAAATGCCGGTATATAGTGAACGAGGGGGGGGGGGGAGAGGCATAAAAAGTTATTTTCCAGGGGCGCAACACCCGCAGCTATTTCAAGACACCCGATTAAAGTTCCATGTAGATGGGGAAAGGAACAAATGCTTACCGTCGGAGTGGCAATAAAATAAGGGGACGAACTGCCGAAACAATGTGCACAGTACGTGTTAGGAAGGTTAGAGGTGCTACCGGACAGCAAGGAAACACGGAACGAATAAGCACATGTAAGGCCGACGGGGAACTTAAACTAGTGGGTAATCTATGGAAATGTGCTGTGAAGGAAGACAATGCAACGCACGTGTTGATTTAAAAAGTAAATACGGTAGTTTTAGGCGCGTCAAGATGTGAATATGAGGCACTACGACGCGGAGGATTCCGGATTAATTTTGCGCATCTGTGGTTTCCTTTTTATGTGTCCCGAAGCTTACACACAGCCGTTGATATTAAGCTCAGAACCTTATTCTGAGACATCGCCAATTTTTATGAAAATTTCCGATTAAAATAAATTTATGGTGGTAAATAGTTTTGCGAATAGACTAGTAATAAGCAGTGACAATGCGAACGCCTATCTTCTGCTGAAGTAACCTAGACTATGCGTAACTCTTACACTGGGGGATCGGTATATTATATATGTCGAAATATATACACAAACTTTAAAATTTTTTTACCCGCAATGAAAATTTCAGATACATTTATTATAACAAATTACCTCCACTTATTAAGCAGTAATTTCTTGTAAAGTAATTTGTAGCACGCAACATAAATGACACATGCCGAGGACTACTTAACACATTACACATTATATGCCGACCTGTGAACCTTAAAAATCGTAAATTGCAGTGGTAGGGACACTGAGAATGAAGAAGAGGGGGGGGGATTGTTGCAGGTCTTATTTTTATTATAAGGGTGTACATGCGCACTTTATTAACAATAATTTACTTTTAGACGCAGAATGCAAGCAGCAGCCAAGCTGAAATACTAGATACTGTTACGAACAAGATCATTTTGAGGTCTTGGTTACTTTTTCAGCAAATCTGTTGCTGATTTCGCCTTGTTTAGGAATTTATCTTTATCCCCTTCGGTGGAGCAATTGCGCCCACGCGTCCTTTTGCAATCAGAAGACTTCCAACAGAAAACTCATAGACTTATGGCTGAAACATTTTTGTAAGCAGAATTCTTTTTCCTACACATTAATGCAAAATTCGTAAAATCATAAAAGAATGAGCCCAATCTCACAAAGATAACGAAAACTTCTGAAAGATTAACATGTATGCCACACGTAAGCTAAAGCGGCTGCCAGCTCGCCAATGATTAGAAATAGCCATTGCTTCTATTTTGTTTAACATTAAGTCAGCCCTGTGTGTTTTATGCTGGACAAATATGGGCGGTGAAAATAGACACTGTAGACATGCCACTTCCGCGTTTACCGACTATGCAAGAGGCGTCCGTTACTGAGAGAGGACTCCTCGATAGTTTAAACTCTGAAGTGATAGTACATAGCCTTTCATTTCGAGCGATGTTGCGTTACTTCACTATTGTTGTGAGCTCCGTCAAGCAAACACGACCTTTCGGTTCAATGAAGTGCATTCCATTCGAATAGGCAAGTCCTTGTCGCCACTTTAACGATAAAGCATGTAGGAAGGTAAACCACTGCATGTGTACTTGCTGGCCATTGCCATTCGTCGCGAAATCCCTCGCGTGCCAGCTGGCCAGTGCGAATTGAGAGAAGTCCAAATAGGGTGTGGCTCGTGTGGGCGGTTTCCTTGTGTGCCTATTGTTGGGGGTCGCTTAATCTCAAGTTTAGGAGACGCATTGAAACTAGAGCCAGCATGAAGCGTTCGTTCACTGCTGCTGCCACTCCTCATCACGCCAGTGTTCTGTGGGCCAGTGTTGACGTTCAGAGAGTGAAATAGGTTCATGTATGCCTGCACGCGCGTAACACTATGCTCGGTAATTTATTTGAGAAGCAAATGTCTATTGGAACTTACAGAGCCGATAATTCTACTAACTTCACTGACTGTCTCATAAATTGTTATTGCAAACAATGCTTCGCATTTAGGCCGAAACGGTGACTTATCTTTGGATTAGGTAACTCTGCGAGCAATTTCAAAACGCAGAATTGACATTAATAGTGTTTCAGGATTCCACTGTATTAGCCAGTTTGCCCCAGTTAACATAGTTGAAGCTTCTTTTCTCATCAGCAGTCAACTTGTGCCCCAGTTCTTAAAACTTCAGCAAAAAGGGAAAGGTTTGTCATGTATTGCAAATGTGGATTAAACCTTTAGCCAGAAGCGGTCATGTTGACCTGATACCTTGCCGCCGAAATATTTGCACCCACCTAAATGCTCTCAGCAGTGTTCAAAAGAAGTTTATTGGAAGGCTTCTCTGGTATGTTTATATTTGTCTTCCGTCATTGTCTTGCAAGAAGCCGATTCCCTGATGTCACCAACATTGGCAACTCTGTCGACGCTGGATATGAAACGAAATCTTAGAAACGAATCTGTACGAAATACAATTCCAAAAGCCTAAAGAACATTTTGTTGGCCGACTGATATAAAAAAATAGAAAAGACAAAGCTAAACACACACATGCGCATGAACATCAAGCAGGTCTTGGGCCTTCCACAAAGAGCAAGTACAGCAAAGGTTGACCAGCTAGGCATGCACAACAACATCGACGAAGTGATCGAGGCTCAGACTATGGCGCAAATACTCCGCCTGTCCTCGTCCAAAACCGGTAGGCTAATCCTAATTGAAGCCAATGTCTCCCCTTCTCCCTATCTCGAGCACGCGGTTACCCTACCGAGCGAAATTAGAGAGAAATACAAAGTCTTACCGTTTCCCAGAAACGTCCACCCACAACACAACGTTGGTAGGCGCCGGGCCCGCGCCCACGCGATTCTCGACCGAATCGACGCGGATCGTGAAGCCACCGCATTTGTGGACGCGGCCCAGAACGGCAGCACATCCACTTTCGCAATAGCAGTCGTGGACGGCAACGGAACGCTACGATCATCCGCATCGGTTAAAACGAGCACCAGCGCTAAGGCAGAACAAATAGCCGTAGCCATCGCCATGGCAGACCCCACATTCACTTATGTCTTCACGGACTCGCGTGAAGCAATTCGGGCCAACGAATGCGCAACGTATGTAAAGAAGCAGCGCGTATACTACTAGCGAGCTCAAAAGAGAGCAAACGGTGTGTTTGGATCGCACCGATGGCGCGAGTTGTTGTGGTCGCACCGCTGGTGCGATCGGTTGGGAACTCGGCGCTGACGCCCGTGGTTGTACCTGGGTCGCAAGCCCCAAGGGTAGCGTTGGCCTGGCGGCCTGGGGTACAACTGGAAGCATCCGAAGGTCCCGGCAAAGCATGAGTCGACTGGTAACAACAAAACAACTTGTTTATTTTAACATCGCAAAGAGTTGGCGGTCAGGTTGACCGAAGTAGAGAGACGGGAGAGCACTTTACTCAACAGAAGAAATCGGAGACCTCCTTTTGGCGTCCGGGGGCAGCTGTTTTTATACTCTCGCAGTTGAGGGCAAGAAGGAACCCCTCAATAGACGAGCACGTGATTGTACAATGGGTTAAGGTGAAGCATACTGTCGTAGCGCCGCTGGTCGGGCACAAAGACTGGGAGGAGAATGTAACTTCTGCTCTCGTAGCGCCTCTGGTCGGGCACAATGACTGGGAGGAGAAGGTAACCTCTGCTCTCGTAGCGCCTCTGGTCGGGCACAATGGCACATACACTCACACACGCACATGAAGACACGTGGCATCGGAACATGCCTGGAAACGCCTGGAAACGCCTGGAAACGCCTGGCGGGGAGCGTAGCGGCGACGCCGAACGGGCCAAAATGTCTGCCGCATTGTTGCAGTCGCGCCGGCTAAACCGCGCGTCGTAGGCGAAACGTAACAGGTGCCTCTCCTGGTTCCCCGCTCACACGGGGAAAGAAATTCACCCGGAAAAAGCTACCTCAATGAAACGGCCCACGACCGTGCGCGAGAACTTGCCCGCCGTGACGGTGCCACGGCCTCCGAGGGGCTGCACATTCAGTTTGATGACCAGCTCCTCACTTACCAAGAAATCACCTCCCGCTATCGGAAAGGCAGAACCAAATTCCCGCTCCCACACGCCAAACTCGAACGCGCGCAGGCGGCCGCGTTTCGAATGCTACAAACGGACTCGTATCCGTCACACTGAGCCGCTACAACTCAGAAACCCCGGCAAATTGCCCAGACTGCCGAGAATTTTATTGCCCACTCTCGCACACGCTATGGCAATGTACCACGTTACCAAAGGGCCCTCTCTCCAGTGAGCCCGAATGGGAAGAAGCCCTCAAAAGCCCGGACCTCAAACTCCAACTCAAGGCCAACTCCAACTCAACTGGCGGAGCGTCGCCGCGTTCCCGTCCCGACTTGGGCGTCGGCTACGGTTTCGGCCGGAGGAGTTCCCCGCGTGGGATCTCAAACGGCTTGAAACTCCTCAGGACTTCAATAAAGTTCTTGACTGACTGACTGATCTGACTGGCCGATCTAGAACTAATATCAAACATGCGACAGTTGCGTCATGCCTAATGCGAATTACATCTCTTTCCATTCCTTTGCGACCACGAATAATGTCTTGGAAGTAAGCTTATTTTTATTTAATTTCAGTACTATTATCATATAGGCAGGCTGATACCGGAGAGAAAACACATAATTGGCACATGGTGCAATATTTACTGTACATCATGAACACAGTTCAGTATATAAGAATACCAACTCTGCGCAAATCGACTTGTCCTGAGCGGTGATATAGAACTAAATCCCGGTCCCACGAGAAAGACGATTCGTAACACTGGTAATTCAGACGAAACTTCGTGTTCATCTGCTGAACCTGATAATGACTTGAACAATATTTCTGGAATACTGACAGAACTATTGGCTGGGCAAAAAACGATCGCTCGAGACATCGCTGACATCAAGGTTTTTCAGCAAACTGTTAACAAGCGTTTTGACGCTCTGGAATCCCGTGTGGCCGCTCTCGAAAAAACTAGCGCTGATCCTAGCGTCTCACTTGACCATTCTGGTTCCGACGTACGCTCTTTATCTCAGGCTGTTTCGGAACTAATTAAAAAGAATGATGACCTTGAAAATCGCTCGAGACGCAACAATATAATTTTGCATGGGCTTGGTGAACACAATGCTGAAAACACAGATACGCTTTTGTCTAATGTACACCAATTTTTCTCAGAGAAACTTCAAATTGAATGCCCGCCCATCGAACGTTGTCACAGAATTGGCACCAAACGTGAAGGTAGATGGCGCCCAGTTATATTACGAGTACTAGACTTTCGGAACAAAGTAGAAATAATGAATATTGTCTCAAAGCTGAAAGGAACAAAATTTTACATAACTGAAGATTACTCGGCTAATGTACGTACCATTCGCAAAAAGCTATGGGCAGCAACTTCTTTTCGTGACCATGGTTCTGTGGTGAGGTTGCGTTATGACCATGTGTTTATAAACGGTGTCCGCTACAGGTGGAATGATGCAGCTAATGCCTTAGTTGACGATTCAGGTCTCGCTGTAAACACCGTAGTGAATAATTCGAGCCTTTCTGAGAACACTCTCCCGGCCACGTCATCTTCACCTTGACAAATTCACGACTCTTACAAGCTTACTTTCTTGAATTTGAATGCAAGAAGTCTAGTAAATAAGTTCCCGCTGTTTCTTTCCTTGGTAGCCTCCTATTCCCCTCATTTCATTGGTGTCACTGAAACATGGCTTCACGATCACATATATGACTCTGAAATCACTCCACCCGGCTATGTAGCTGTCCGATCAGACCGCAAAACTGGCAGGGGAGGCGGTGTCGCCCTTTTCTTTAAATCGGATTTAAAGTTTTCAGTTATCTGTCCTCCAGCAGATCTTGAGTCTGTTTGGTGTAAATTATACTTAGGCAAAAAAACAATCATAGTCTCTGTTTTCTACCATCCACCTGCCTCCTCACCTGATAACATTTTCCTTCTCGCTGATTACATCAGCACGCACAGTTTTCATGCATCTAGCTTAATTCTAATGGGAGACTTTAACACACCAGATATTCACTGGCCCTCACTATCGCATCACAGTTGTTTAGGTAGCGAACTAATTAACTTTTCTTTATCTTTTGGGCTTACACAAGTAGTCACTGGCGCCACAAGACAAAACACACTTCTTGACCTAGTGTTCATTAGTTCAGACCTTGTTGATAAGCTGTCTGACTGTGAAATTACAGACGGAATTTCAGATCACAGGGCAGTGTTTATATCGCTAAACTGCACAGTTTGTAAACCGCGTGCCGAAATTCAAACTTTTTTCGACTTTAATCGCTCTGACGACACGTCTATTCTTGATGTCTTATCAGAACGTTTTGAATCGTTTTGCACACTTAGTAAAGATTGTGACGTGAATACATTAGTTCGCCAATTTGAAAACATTATAAATCTGTGTATTCGACGCTTTGTTCCGTTAAAAATTAAGAAAAAAAAATCGTGCCCTCCCTTGGATGACTAGAGAAATCTTGCAGTTATCACGCCGCGTTAGAAGACTGAGACGCTCAAAACGCCGTAATGACCCTGATGTAATTGCTAGATTCACCTCTGCCAAAGAGGAACTAAATTTGAAAATGAATACGGCCAAAGATTTTTTCTTTCATATCGAGCTGCCAGGATTACTAAGAAATAATCCTCGGAAGTTCTGGCGTTCTGTCATGCCTACTACTGAATCTTCATCTTCATTGACTATCAATGATGAAACTATAAATGATCCTGCACATATCTCCAATGCATTCAATGAATATTTCCATTCGGTGTACGCAAATGATTCTCATGTCTGCCCTGCTTTCGATAATGATTCAGATTTTTCTATTTCCGACATTTCCGTTGATGTTAATGGCGTTCTTAATTTGATTTTAAATTTAGACACAAAAAAGTCTAGTGGCTCCGACGGCATTCCTAATTCCTTTTTAATTCGCTATTCACAATGGACATCACGCTATCTTGAAATTATATTCAAAAAGTCTCTAGATAGAGGAATCGTTCCTTCATCGTGGAAACTTGCAAGAGTAATACCCTTGTATAAAACAGGCAGGAAGACAGACATAACGAATTACAGACCAATTTCTTTAACTTCCCAATCGTGCAAAATGCTGGAACATATTATTTACAAACACATAATAGATTTTCTGGAGTCCAACACCATTCTAACTAATGTTCAGCACGGCTTTAGACGTAGTTTCAGTACTATCACGCAGTTAACCGACTTCACCCATGACATCGCTTATCAGTTGGATCTCGGTAAACAGATTGATGCTATCTTCATTGATTTTTCTAAAGCTTTCGATTCATTACTTCATTCTCACCTCTTGCAAAAATTAAATGCAATACTAAAAAATTCCCATCTGGTCAATTGGATCGCTAGTTTCCTTTCTAACCGGTCCCAATACGTCGATTTTAGTGCTGCAAGGTCATCCATACTTGAAGTAGGCTCCGGGGTTCCTCAAGGATCCGTCCTGGGTCCCTTATTGTTTTTAATTTATGTGAATGACCTCCCAAAACATGTTTCCTCTAATATTCGTCTTTATGCTGACGATTGCGTCTTATACGACGTGATTGATTCTCCGAATAGTTTTCAGCGATTAAACGATTCCTTTGTCTCTTTCAGTGCTTGGTGTGAAAAATGGAAAATGAACATTAATTAAAAAAAACGGTTGTTTTGTCCTTCACGAAAAGAGCAGCACCTGTAATTGAGACATATTCACTGAATGGGTCACCTTTAACCAGAGTTCGACAATACAAATACCTTGGCGTAACATTTACTCCCAATCTCTCATGGACTACACACATTGACCAAACATGTTCAAAGGCCCTAAAACAGCTTGGATACCTACGTCGTACTATGCAAAAGGCTCCGAAGGCAACAAAACTTTTAATGTATAAAACTCTTGTTCGCCCCATTATCGATTATGCCGCAACAGTCTGGTCACCACATAACCAAAACAACATAATCAAACTAGAAGCAGTGCAGAAAAAAGCCGTCCGTTTCATTTTACATCGGTATGACCGCTATTTTTCACCCTCTTCTGCCCTCCCTACACTCAATCTAACATTACTTTCAGTACGTCGTG
Organism: Dermacentor variabilis; assembly: GCF_050947875.1. Classification (NCBI taxonomy): domain Eukaryota; kingdom Metazoa; phylum Arthropoda; class Arachnida; order Ixodida; family Ixodidae; genus Dermacentor; species Dermacentor variabilis. Next base: position 22,359,176 of record NC_134575.1, on the reverse strand, counting down.
ATGTGGAATCATTAAAATTTTTGCACAACATAATTAACAAGTTATACCACACTTCAAACACAGCTTGCATATCTTTCACCAAGCCTTCTTGCACGCGTAATTTCCACGAGCTTAATCTTAACCCTCTCTATGCCCGTACAAATACCTTCAAGTACAGCTTCTTTCCCTGCACAATAGAAGGATGGAATTCCTTGCCTGGCTGCCTTCGTTCACTCCCGATAAGCGAATTCGAAAGTGCTGTCTATGAAAACCAGTATAGGTAACTACTTAAATCAGGTTTAGTTTATACTTTATGTGTGCGTGTTGCTGTGTCGTTGCTTTTTATGAATCGATGAAAACCATTTGTAAGATTTTGTAAACGATTGTAACGATGTTGTAAGAGTCATTGTTGATTTTACTTTATTTTTGTTCAACGCTGTTTTTACCCACTCCTGCAATAGCCCTCCTATGGGGCTGCAGTATGTACAAATAAATAAATAAAATAAACTTAAGTGTTTCGTCAAAGCATTGCACTGTGGTTGTATGAAGAAAAAGATTTTGAGTCAAGGTTTTTCCTCTCAATAATTTGATTGCGTTAAAACCCCCTATTTCGCCTTTCAGTGAATGAATGAAGACAGCGATAATTCCAAATTTGTGCTAAATAATCTGCAATTAAAAATGTATTGTCTAGTAGCAAGTGAATATTTAACATAGTGCAAGGTCGCGTACACTTCAAAGCAGCTAATTTTGCGGGTTTAGTGTGCTTCTGCGAAAAGAACACATGCTTGTAAAACATTGCTTCAAAGAGAATGATATTTCCATACTTTCTAAAGGTCGCTAATAATGTCATTGCTACAAATACGAACTCAGATTGAGCTTCGAATATACACGTCATTTCTAGTAAATAAACACATCTTTATCTATGCTTAAACAAGCAATGGTGTAGTATCCATGATCCCGCAGCATGGTTATGTATACTGAGACCCTTCAAGCTAAATTTGGTTTGTGTAGCTTGTCGTGTCATGTTCGTATACTTCCCTTGTCTCATTGGGGTTCACGAGTTAAGTTTAAAGCAGAGGTCGGACAATATCAGGTTTTTTTTAATAGGAATAGTGCGCCTTCGTGCTCCTCGCTGTCGCAGGACGCTCGATGCCGGCTGCTGCGTGACGCAAGCAGAACGTCGGCTGCACTCGCTGAGGCCTCTCGCTTACGGTGTCGCGCCCTCTGGCAGCCTAAATTTGTCGTGCCACAGTTCCGCAGGTTATTACTTTCTGCCAGACCGAAAAGTAGATGCGGCTTGGACATAGAACTCACTTCAATTTCTCAATAACGTTGAGCCCCCCCGAAAATGAGTTTAATGGCGAGTTATTGAATCTTCTGTAATTAGGGACTCATGGTCACCACGACTGACGGCATGTCTTCTATATAACCGTTCAGTTTTAGCAAAAGGCTATATATAAATATTACTGAATATCGTCGTAGAAACACCCTATATATGTAAGCGAACTTGAAATATGTTAATATGTAAGCGAACTTGAAAAAGTGTAATATGTTCCCTCAACGTTCAGAACAATAACGGTAGCTCGAAATATATGAAACACGCGCTACCTAGAAAAATTTCTTGAGAAGCAACAGCTGCATTTGCGCATACGTTAAAGTTAGGGGTTCCATTTGCTCGCTATCATTTTTACAATGAGCGTACGCGTCGTATAACCCACTTTGAAATGATGGAATATGTTTACCACGTATAAAGGTTTCTATAATGTAAGTGCTCCGAACGCGTATTCAAATTAGGATCCGATGATACGTGCCTTGCGTATAGGAGAAAAACATCTTTTATGTATTCGAAAACATGCTTGAAAAAAAAAAGCAACGTGTAGGCTGCCTCAAGGCCTCTAGGATGTGGATGCGTCGAACACCTGTTCAAATTCGGTTCCGATAATACACGTCATCCCTCAAAGAGAAAAAAATCTTTCCCTTCTTCATAAACATGGCAATGTATATTGTTCCTAAAGTTCTTGAAGCAATTTTAAGTAGATGTACCTAAAATATACATGGGTATACGTTTAATCTAAGCAGCAGCTCGTGCCATGGTACCATACAATATTTGTCGCATTGGAGCTCACAAAATAATTCGGAAGAATTTTGGCAATAAACAACACTTTGCAAGTAGCTCCTGCATTCCATCTTTGGCGTCGTGATAGAAAATTGTTGGAATGGCAACCTATGAATATGTTCTAGAGAAAAATTTTATTATAGCCTGTTCTGACTATTTCTACAGAAACACAAGAATTCGGTATAAAATATTGTCAATGCAAAAAAAACACATACAATAAAACTATCTACACATTAAGGCCGAAGAAAGTCGTAGTGAAATGCTTTCTGAAATACGTGCAGTATCGTCCCACCCCATCTTGGAAATCGCCGATTTAGTGTGCATGCTCTAAATGCCCTAATTCTAAAACTGTGCCTTTACATGACTGTCAGAATTTCTCGAGTTGAAACGCTGCCTCCATGTTAAGAAAGGTCGAGAATTACCATAACGGTACGGTTTGAAGATGTGCATGACGATGGCATGGATTGTTATCGGGAAAGACAACAATGTTGTATGAAAAGAGAGAATTTCTTAGAAAGAATTTCATAGTTGACATCGCTCAGTGTATGCGAACACTTACAGGATTCACTGTTATATGAAGAACTCCTCTCGGACAGGCTGATGTGGCGGAGAAGAAGGATTGCAGGTGAAAAGTTGTGGTTCCCGAATTTCCCGTATATGCCATCTTGAGAGTATTTCGTTCCACATGCGACGGCTGCAAGGCGGCTTGATTCATAATCCAAAATTGGGTGCCAAAATTGGCGACATATGTATTTTATGGAGGTGCGTGTACACTTCATGACCTATCGTTAGAGAAAGAAATGTCGTGCTTTATCTGGTGCAGCACGTAAAACATGTGCTGGGCGACGTAGAACCAGCTTATCAAGGAGACCTAGGTATCGCTGTTGCGGTTTCCATGGGACCACTAATTGATATTGGTTTGCCTATTTCTCGCCCCGGTGTTTATATATATATATATATATATATATATATATATATATATATATATATATATATACACACAGATATACGTTTCTAACAAATGTCTTTGCTGCTTGGATTTATTGGAAGCAGCCGTCTTAGGCCGAGAGCGACAGAAAGAAGAACGAAAGGCCGAGAAGTTAACCAAAAATTGTCCCGCTTGGACAAGGACAACATAGGGGAAATTACTTGTGCTTAGTAATGAAATAAGGAAGCAATAAATTAATGGAAATGAAAGCGGATGAAAAACCAACTTGCCGCAGGTGGAAAATGATCCCACAACCTTCGCATTTCGCGTGCGATGCTCTACCAATTGAGCTACGGCGGGGCGTTTCCCCATCCACTTTCTTGGGTATTTATGTTTCCTACTAGATTCTTGGGAGCACTAGCCAGCGCTACTACTCACAGACCTTGGCGGCGGACGGGGAAACATCCTTTCTGCCGCAGGCCTCACGAGAACGTGATTGTTTTGGGTGAAGGCAACCGGTCAACAAACCCACACATGCTGCCTGAAGGCATCAATGTTGCCGGATTCGAGGTATTCGTTATGTCATAAACGAGAAGAAACGGAGTTAACCAAGGGGCCCGATATTTATTAGTCATACCACAAGAAGCCAACAAACACTGACACCAAGGACACCATAGGGGAAATTATGTGTGCTTAATAAATGAAATAAAGAAACAATAAATTAATGTAAATGAAAGCGGATGAAAGACCAACTTGGCGCAGGTGGGAAACGATCCCACAGCCGTCACATTTTGCGTGCGATGCTCCACCAATTGAGCTACCGCGGCACCGTTTCCCCGTCCACTTTCTTGGTTATTGATGTTTCCTAGTATAACCTTGGGAGTGTAAGCCAGCGCCACCACTGACTGACCTTGGCAGCAGTTGTGGAGCATCCTTTCTGCCGCAGACGTCACGAGAACGCGATCTTTTTGGGTGAAGGCAACCGGCCAATAAACCCACACATGCTGCCTGAAGGCATCAATGTTGCCGGATTCGAGGCCTTCGTTATGTCATAAACGAGAAGAAAGGGGGCCCGAAATATCAGGCCCCTCGGTTAACCTCCTTCAACTAGGTGCTCGATATGAGATTCGAACCTCGGTCCCCGAGGCCACCGATCCGATGCTCTAACCGTTAAACCAGAATGTTTCTTTTTATCCTGATTATACCAACTAGTGCTTTCCAATGATTGCTGCGCATTGATTATGTTGAGATTTTCACACAAAACTGGTGGGGGGCAGGGGCATTGGCCAAGAAGGCCGACATCCAGCACCACTGCTCCGGTTATGAAGATGGTAGTGTTGATCTGCGTCTGTGTTAATGAGCGAGATATCACATACAGAAGCAGAATTGGGAAAGTCGAAGGAATGGGCCCAAAAGCTTTGAACATACGAGTACGGCCATGGCCACTCGGGTATCATAACTCTACACCAGCAGTTGATGCAGTGAAGAGCCGGATGCGCGAACCAGGGAGCTAAATGACAACACGGATGGTTGTAAATCTGTAGAGACTTTTTGCTACGAGCAGAAACTTAGACAGCCAGAGTGATGGCGTCCGAGAACATAGTTATAACGAAAGAGCAGAGGGTGGATCAGAAGAAAGAACTTGTTCCGGAGCGAATGTCGGCGCTGTAAGATCGTGCTGCCATTGAACCAAATAATTTCGAAGCCGGAGGAAAGCAAGTCGCCTGTCGCGGATAAACTGCGATGATTGAGAAAGCGCAGTGGACTTGAAAAATTATCCAGTTTGGATGGAGCTTTTGCTTTGAGCCAACTATAATTTCCCTGTACGAATACATCTAAAACGAAGAAATGGTTTATCAAAGCGCTTGACAAATTTGAATCAAAAGAGTTCTATTTGAGAGCGAAATTCAAATTTCAGTGAATGTAGGAAGCAGAATTCTTTATTAGAGCTTGGACGGCCTTACATAAAATTTCAAATATTGTTGAAGAAATCTTGAAGCGCTAAGGTTAAAAATGGTTAGCTATACACAAAGCAAGCATATCGCAGATTCATGGACAGCGTTCGATAGCTTACCTCAATTGGCTAAATATTATGCATCAATACACAGCTTACAGCAAATTGTTACAATGTTTCCGATTTTATTCTAATGTTTGTTTTTATCATGCCATCTGGACATTTGAAGGCGTTACAGCGAAGAGTGAGTTACAGGGAATAACAAAGACATTACATTAAAAGAAATAGTAATAAATAAAGACTACAAGGTGACATAGCTATTATTTTGTTATATCAATAGAACAACTAGGTGTAGCGATGAAATTAGGAAATTCGCGGGCGCTAGTTGGAATCGGTTGGCGCAAGACAGGAGTAATTGGAGATCGCAGGGAGAGGCCTTCGTCCTGCAGTGGACATACCACAGGCGGGTGATGATGATGATGATGATGATAATCAATTGAGCGGGTAGAAAAATTGTAGCAGAACCCATCTGACGATGATTGTAGACGGTAATGTGTTGGCGTTGAATCAGTACAACGACACAGCGTATTGCTACCATCGAAAAGAGTTACGTTTGATGCGTGTACTGCAGCAGCGCTCCTCCTTCGTGCTTCTCTAAGAACACTGGGTGTCACCTAAAGCTGCCGCTGCGAAGCGTGGGCATGGCGTCCGAAATGCAAGGTGCTTCGGTGCCTGCGAACGCTAAGAAACGCGTCATGCGGAAACCACCATCCTCTCTCGCACTTCTTTTTGGACTCGCTGCTCCATCTAGTGGTGCCGCTGTGAAGTGCGTGCGTGGCCTATGAGACGGAAAGCGTAGCGCGCTGGCGCCCGTGAATGCTGAGAATTCTTCACTGGCTTGGCCTCACACTCAGTGCACATACGTAAGAATGGCATCGACTCGCGAGACCTTATTTCTTTCTTTTAAATCCAACAAACCTCAACTAAATTGGTGCCGCGTTTGCTGAGAAAACAATTTACCCGTTCTGATGTATTTAGATAGGAGTTTCTTAGCTAAACCCTTTTCTACGTATGGGTTTCTAAGTGCCCCCAGAAAACATTGAAAACAGAAAACATTGAAGTTCCAACCTGGCGGTTGGAACTTCAACAGCGCGATATCTGTGCCCGTTTGTTCCCAAAACATACGTGAGTGCGAATCTAACACCGGTTTTTCGACGAGTCTACAAAGTTCAATAAGATAGCGGCAGTTGGAGAATTGCGCAAAGTTGTCTTCAAAGAAAAGTGTCTTGAAAGCAAGACCGGCATTTGAACGCAATACACAATTGTAAACTTGAAGGTAACGGGTTCAATTTACTCATTGTACTTCAGCAAGATGAACGCGCGCTCCGTGTCACCATAGTTTATATGGAGGAATATGTTTTTACTTTCAAAAGGTCTCTAGTGACGTGAGAGCTCTACAGACATATTCAAATGAGGGTTCATTATTATACGCCATATCTGAGGAACAAAAACATACTTGCGTTCTTCAGAAACAAGGCCACAGATTGGTGCTGATGCGCTCGCATATATTTTATCCATATATCAAGCTATAGGTCACTGCATTTTTTTTATTCTAAGCTGATCGTACCAACATTGAATACCTTGTTTGTCGCATTCGGTTTACACAAAAATAATTATATTAATTAGAACTGAGACCTTTTTTCGAGTACAAGTGTATCCAATATTGCAATGTTCATCGTAAACCTTTAGTGGAAAGGCAATCATGCCAAATTATATCGAACCAAACTAAATTATATTGCAATCGCTTTCTTTATGCTAGAACTAAGTAATTGACTGAATAAATATGGTCAACCTCAGAAAGAGCCGAGAACAAATAGAAAATGAAGCTATTTACACACAAAGGTTTCTGAAAGATTCTTGTAGAAAGTACTGAGCAGATTAATGCAGTTGGCATCAACATTTCGCCCGAGTGCTCAGAGGGAGCTGTACCCCATATTGTGCATTCATTTTGTGAAAATTAGGGGAATTGAGGTGCCATTGTGCTCCAGGAAAACTTAAGGTTGGTGGCCAAATTATGAGCACTTCAAATATTTACTGAAAGCTCGTTTCCCCAAATTTTTATTCTTTAGGGCAGGTGCCGTGGCATGCACACTCGACAGAGTTATTCAGCTTGTTTAAACTTTGTGGAAAGAGGGAACAGGATAGGAGTGTTGTGTCGGCAAAGTTGGATGCGTTGGTTAACGAAGGTCATAGCAGTAAATACCGTAAGCAAGCCCTCCATAGCATTAAGGTCGTTCTCAAAACGTCGTATGGAGAATAGATAGAATAGCGTTGGCGCGAAAAACAAAGGCGAACTTTGGGGAACAATGTGTTTCAGATGAATGCGAAGTGTAAAATTAAGTTGCTGCGCGCAACTGGCCACTGCTGCAAGCGACTGTAATAACTCGAATGGGAAATAGAAAGCTCGGTCTAAAGTCAGCATCAACAGGCTTGACTATAAAGAAGACACCACGTTCGCGAATAGCATCGCACGATGCCATCCGCAGTTCGTCGCTCGAAGCAGGTATACGAAAACAAGCTAACCTAGAAAAATAAAAGCTGTACACTTTAACATACCATAAACTCCGGTCTCTCTCTCTCTCTCATTAGCTTCAATACCACAAATTTTCATCACCTAGCTGCCATAAAAAAAAGAAGAATGCTGCTCACACTAACGTTGGAATCATCTCGAGAAGACAGACTTCATCTAGAAAAAGGAGCACATGACACAGGCATTTTCTGTGTCCCGTTTTTACGTTGTTTGCTGAAGTATGTGTTTGTACCAACAGGGCTGGCTAGCCACCATTCCAAGGAATGATTGAACTGGCAATATTTCAAGGCTTCATTGTCAATTGGCGTTTGGAGCAGGAACAGAGTAAACACGTACAATATTGTGGCCATATACACATACACTTTTGTGCACGTACGCGTACACTATTGTGGGAGCGTAGGCATGTCGACCGGATTGAGGGAAGTCGAACTACATTAATAAAACGGCAGGCGAATCGCTAAAGTTGCGTGCAATAGACGGGCTACTTTACATTGGTGGTTATCTGTGTAACTGCCGCGTAAAAGCAGACCACGCCACAAATGCGTTTATATTAACCCTCTGTTTTTGTAAGACATTGCCAACTCGGTGACAAGCGCCGATCAGAACATAGGTAACGTGGGAAGGGCTTTCGCGAGTACACTACATATAAGAAGGGCCAACTCACACGGGTGCAATTAGAAAAAAATGTTCCAGGACAATGTGTATTTCTTATGAGGAATCTGTGTATAACCAGCGACATCCAGTAGACTGGTGATCTATAACACACGCAATGCAGATGATGAAAAGCAGCCCCCTATGGGAATCTGCTATAATACAAAATAAAGCGTGGAGAAAAGGGTGAGAAGCAGACTTCTGTTATAAAAGAGAGCATTTGGGAAAAAAGGCGACTTCGTGCTGCACTTGGGAACTCGTCACCTAGCGCACGACCGTACAATTTGATGACATATTCACAGCGGGGTCTGCTATTCACGGACTGTGTTTTTTTTTTTTTTTACTAAGGCCGAAGGGTGGTTTAGAGCCCCTTTAAAGCTTACCTTTCTTTTCTTCTTCCCCACCACTCTTTGCGAGTGCCAGTAGCTGCATGCCGGCCGAGGGCTTCAAGTTGGTGTCGATCCAAGTATAGAACAACTTGAACACTGTATAGAACACTTGGGCACATGTGTTCGAAGCAAGTTGGCCACTGTGCGTGGTCCTGGGTATATATTCAAAAAGGCAGCTTGGGGCACTTCATATGTGCAAATGGGTGGGTGCCCCAAATTATTTGTCCGATTAGTGAAATTGGTACACTGTGTATGTGCCATTGGGAAGGGGAACATTAGTGGACAATTCTCGCGAATGAATACACGCCCCTGGGCGCCATCGTAGATTAGATGAGCAAGACGCAAGAAGTCAACAAGTTGACAACACAATATTGAAGAAGTTGGCTAGTGAGAAATAAAAAAGTCTGCAACATAGGAAGCCGAATGCTAAAACAAAAAAAAATTCACAGTTTCGCCATAAGGGTAGAAGAATACGTGCCATTGAAAGATGTTAGATTATCACACGAAGTTTAATACTTGTGGTTGTTGTGGCAGTATGAATTGAAGTAACGGTAAGCTGATTAAGAAGGAGCGGTTGTTCTAGGGGTCTGCTGATTCAATCCTGTCATCGGGCAATTTCACTTATGTTTATTAATTGAAGCCAATGTCACTTTTTGGCGACATTACCACCACTTTTGCGTATCGCGAATGTTTCAAACCTCTTTCCTGAGCCGACCACGGAAGCATTGTACAGCCGCGCGAATAAGATTACATCATTTTCAGGTTTGAGTTCGGTTATTGATTTGCATTTTCACTATTTATTGCTGGAAAGATTTAAGATAAAAGGCCTGCGTTGTCCATGTTTTGTTTCGTGACATTTGGTTGTGAGCTACCATACTGAAGAACAATTTTGTCAAGAATGTACTACTAGGTCAGAGCAACTCTAGGGATAGGATGACGGGGCAATATAAGCGGCATATAGCACACGTCACATAACATGGCATGGTATATAGCATATACACCTCAATACATACGGAATATCGCGACAACACAGACAGCGACGACGACGGCAAACATTCGCGACGACGACGGCAAACATTCGCTTGGTGTGTCCATATAGCTGCTATCGCAATAACAAAAAGTGAATTGATGAAAATGGAAAAAGAGCATGTATCGAGCGAGGAGCACTGAACAACATAAACTTTAAAGACAAATGAATGCGTTCCAGTGACCATCACCCGCCGTGGTTGCTTAGTGGCTATGATGTTTGGCTGCTAAGCACGAGTTTGCGGGATCGAATTCCGGCCACGGCGGCCGCATTTGGATGGGCGCGAAATGCGAAAACACCTGTGTACTTAGATTCAGGTGCACGTTGAAGAAATCCAGGGGGTCGAAATTTACGGAGTCCCCCACTACGGCGTGTCTCATAATCAGATAATGGTTTCGGCTCGTAAACCCCATAATTTTAGTTAACATCAGAGAAAGATTCCGCTATGCCTAGTTAGCATATATTCGTGATTACTTCGTTAGATCCACTATTTTTTATGCATCCGGTAATTATATGTTCATTTATCGATACTACTAAATAAACAGTTTGCACGAATACCCCGTTTCACTTGACAAACCTAAAAAAATCCCACAATGAACTCCCCAACTCGAGATAGCAGAAAAAAAAAGACTTCACAGAAATGACAAAAACACAATACCTACTGCAAATATAGGAAGCCATGTTAAGAATACGTCTATAAGAATTCCAGAATTCTAATACACGTATCTAACATTAAATATCACAACAAAGTACTTCTGGCGCCTGGAGCGTCATCAGTCAGTGTAGCTGCCATACATTTCTCTTTCTTGTAACGTACACAGCAAGGCAAGAACATGTTTTCTTCGGACTGTCATTGCCGAAAGAACATTTGCATGCATGGATGTTTACGTCCTCGCTTGCACGTTCACATGCAGCTGGGGACAGAACACTACGTTAGTGATTGAAACGTCGAAACCACTCTGTTGAAAAATTATATTACTTAGAATTGTAGTATACTTATACAGGCATTGAGCCTATTATTTTTCAAACAATTCTGTGGAATTCTTGCTGTTGACGTCAATTCTCTACCCCTTCTGACCTTTCCAGAATAACGTCACCTTGCGGTTTCACAAATTCAACGGAGACGCGCTTGGTAAGGCCAAGCTAGCTTACCCGGATGAAGGCAGATCAGTTATGTCGACTTCAAGCGACGTCATTGCTTCCTGTCAAAACAGCCCTAGCTTCGTACCTATATTAGGAGCCCGGCAAAAAGCGCAGTTCACTGAAGTGCTCTGTGAGCGCATAGAAGGAAGACTTCAGGCTCCTTTGGAGGAACGGTAAGCAATTCTGTGGTCTCCTGTCTAACAATGCCTGTTGTTTTGCCAAAGACGTATGCATGTCGGTTGGGAAGTTCTCAAAGTTTGTTTCGATATACGCACAAGCCAAATAATTTGCTAAATTGTCCTTGCCTTTGGTAGATTGCCCATGCGAAACTTCACCCCAGGAAACTAGCGCGGCTGAATTAGCGGACTTTTATAAAAACAACATGACAATGCTTGGATCAATTATAACACAGCAGGGAATTTAGGAGTAAACCCAATATCTGAAATGCATTTTAACTTGAAGCGCATGCTTGACTTGATCTAGATATGACTTGTCTTGAACGTGCCGTAGGAAAGGCAATGAGCGTCTTAGGCATATCCATGCAAGACGTTGTTCAGGTAAAGTCGAGCATGGGCTTCAAATTACGGCGCATTTCAAAGTACAGAGAATAATTCTGTAAATACGCGTGCGTTAGGAAGGGCACACCCTTTCGAAGTTGCTCTCTGAAAGTAGTTAAAATGAGGTTAATATATTGAAATATCAATTTTTAATGCGAAGAATGCAAGCAATCTCCTATTCAAGCGATATCCAAAAACCCTCGTATTGCGCTGGATTATTCGAAATTGCACCAGCCAATATGGTAATTTATGTTTCCAAAATTAGTTTATACCGTCCTCAACTGTGCTTCTTTTCCATTGGCACCCATTCTGTAAGTCTAATGGTACCCCGGTTATCTGCCCTACGCCCTACATGCACTGCCCTGCTCTATTTTTTTCGCTAATTTAAAATAGAATATAACTTTTTTGCTTTTATCCTATTCAGCTATCCCATTTAGCATGATTACGGCCACTGCTACCCTCTCATTACCGCTGGGGAATTCATCAATGTTGCCCACAATGTCCTTATGAACAAGAAATTTCGTCCAGTAATCTCTCTCATCTGCTCAATACAAATCAAATATGCTTTACCATTTCTCCACTGCACTACAAAAGTTATCTTTGCTTTATATAAACCACATTAAATAGCCATAGACTCGTACGACAGCATAACACGTAGTCGCTGATGACGGCACAATCCACCTCTCTTTCGCTTACGCTCGTGTGCTACCTACGTTTGCAGTCCAAGGAGCTTTATTTAGAACTACGCTAAACCTTGAAATTAATTTCAATGAATTACCCGAACTTCGGTCAAAATAGCCAAATTTTTTTCAAGAATGTTCATGTTGTAACGAATGCCTTAAATGCTGGGCACTGATGCAAATTAGGCAATGAACCAAGAAATGTTTTAGAATAAGGCTATCAAGCCACAAATTCGAGGCACTTAGAGCCAAGATACAAACGGGTGTCCCACCTCTCACAACAAATTAAAATATACAATGAAAATATTGAAAATAAAACACAGCTTCGAGACTAAACGATTGCCTAAATGAGCGGATGCTCATGAGCGGATGCTCAAATGAGCGGATGCTTTTGTACTGATGCCTTCCATCAGTACGGAAATGTATATTTCGAGAATTTAAGATATTTCATTGTCATACTAATATGATTGAAGATGACTGATAACTTTAGTAGGGATATAAACAATCGAAAGGAAAAAAAGAACTAAAATTGAGCGGAGAGAAAACCATTCACCTTTGGCCTCTATTAAAGCTTATTTTGCATAATTAGGCCTTTATTTACGGAAATGTCCGTTATGGGGCTGCTGAGTCTAAAAATAAAGATAGCTGATTAGTGCATGGGATATTAGCATAATAATAACAACAATGACTAATTCGTGCCGTTATAAATACTGGTGACGTCGCCACTGCTTTCACGGTCGTAACACACACACAAAACAGAGAAAAGCTACAATAACAATAAAAAAAATAAAAAAATGCTCTGCTGAAATTTGATGTGGCGGCATTCCGGCTCACTGCATACGATCGCTTTGAAGGGATCATGCGGCTTCCTGGCAAGTCATGTACACACCGTTTAGTACACGGATTCAATTTATTTGGGACCAGAAAAGCGATGGGTAGACACGCATAAGCTTGGAATACCAAGGAAGCAAAAGGGAAGTAACAGCTGAGTCAAAGAATGCTTACGCATTAGTAGACAATTCCCAAAATTTACGTCGCATTCTTTTTTCATGAGCAAGAACTCCTGTTTCTTGTATGTTACCCCCTGCGTATGAAACTGCAATTTAGGTATATTTCGCTTTGATAACAGTACCGAACAATGATCTTACGGTTACGAAACTCATTGCTGTGTTTCTTGTTTTTTTATAGGTGGAAGTTCAGCCGTGCGCTTAAAGATTTAACGACATAACCATGGTTTACATTGCCCTGGTGCTGTCTCTAGTTCTCTTTCCTGTATGTATGACGAAGAGTCTACGTGAAGTAGAAGCAAGATCGCCAGAGTCAGACCACATACGTGTGTCCATAAAGGATGGTATGTAAGTTTTCCATAAACCTCCGTAAACTCGTTGTGCCCTTAGTGCTGGTCTCACACAAGGTAAATCGCATGATGCGCTCAAGTTTTGGAAGCAAACTTCGCAACATGTATTAAATGTACGGTATGCAATATTGTGTTAACGGAGAACTAGCAGAGCTCACAAATATGAGTTGAAACAATCGAAACAAAAGAGCGCATGTCCTTTTGAAGTTATGTAGCAAGATCTAGGACAAAGAGCAACATTTCTTTAAAGATAGAGCGGCAGTTATCTGAATGTCAGCCTTACACCTAGGTGGCGTACTACAGTGTCTGTAACTTGCACGTACGCTGAGCAAGCGTCACTCCTCCATAAAGGCACGTCTAAATCGGGAATCTTTCTCTCGCTTTAATCAGCCGAATATCCTAGACGATGAAATTGCGCTTATTTTGCTGCATGGGCTCTGCCTATAGCAAAACTCGCGAGGTCACTTCCGGCATTGTTGCTTCGTATTCATGGCTAGTCCAACAGCATTTGGTATAGTGTGTGTGGGTCCAAAAAAGATGAAATGCACTGCACATGCAACAAATCTACACTGTCTATTACGTCGGCAAGTAGTGTGCAGAGCTGAAATAAAAAGAAAGATTTGAATATCATTCCTGTCTACACAGGCTTAGCGTCGAGAAAGACACGCCCTGCAGCTGAAACGACGGCATGCTTAGTAAACAACACCCCGGTCATCGACGTCAAAGCTACAGCGCTTGCACGGATGCTCAAGGCGTCGGTCGCAGATACTATTTCCGTCGCGCCACACCTACATACACAGAGTTCACGATGATCAGCGTTCTTGCTTAGCAGACTAAATAACTTTAGTATGGGCCAGAATGATCACGTTAATTCTCTCTAGCAGAACAGTACAGAGAGCGAAATGCTACGTACACCCGGTCAACGCCCGAATAAGCTTAGAGGAACATTGGGCACACACACGCACACTTCTTCTGCAGCTATAATATAGCAACTAACGTTTATGTTCTGTACAGTACACTGGATTCGCACACTTTTCACACGGAATACGGCGTAAATTCACAAATCAACAGCCTACACATCCGCGAGGAACGGTGCCCTCTGGCATGCTTGGGAAATTTTGCGAAATAATGGCTAACCATACGTTTATAACAAAGAGCAACTGCAGTCTTTATCCGTTCTGTTCACTCGTAATCCCTAGTTCCTCGACTGGGCTTCTCTTTCTTTGGCACCCATTCTGGAACTCTAATGGTTCACCGGTCATCTAGCCTAGGCATTACATGGCCTGCCTTGCTCCATTTATCTCTGATTATCTCAACTAGAATATCGGCTTTACCCGTTTGCTCTCTGGTTCAAACCACCCTCTTCCTGTGGCTTAGCATCACGCCTAACATTTTTCGTTCCATCGCTCTTTTCGCGGTCCTTAACTTGTTTTCGAGCTTTTATAACCTCCAAGTTCTCGCCCCATATGTTAGCATCCCAGGAATGAAATGATTGTACACTTTTCTTTTGCACAACAGTCGTAAGCTCCCAGCCAGCATTTGGTAATGCCAGCCGTATGCGCTCCAACTTATTTCTTCTTTCTTCTGTAAATTTCCTTCCCATGATCAGGATACCCTGTGAGTGTCTCACAGAGATAAACTTACGTCTGTACAGATTCCGGAGGCAGACTGGCGATCCTGAATTCTTGTTTCCTTGCCAGGCTGTTGAACATTGAATTTGTCTTCTAATTATTAATCTTCAACCCCACTCTTTCACTTTCTCAATCGAGGTCGTCAATAATATGTTTCAATTCATCCACAGACTTGCTGAACAGGACAATGTTACCTACAAACTGAAGGCTGCTGAGGTATTCGCCGTTGATCCTCTCTCCTAAGCCTTTCCAGTCGAACAGCTTGTATACTTCTGAGCATGCAGTGAATATAATTAGAAAGATTGCGTCGCCTTGCCTAACTTCTTTCTTTGAGCCGATGCATATGTGCCGGTGCATATATGCATGAGCTGTTTTTTAGGGCGCGGATACTGTTCGGCGTGACGCGGAGGCGCGCCACGCGCGGCGTATCGGAGGACGGTGATTTTAACAGGGCGGTACATAAGGAGATTGCTAAAAAGAAAAAAAAAATGGTGCATACATCAACATCTAGTAGCCACAGCTTACACAATAGATGCAAACTATCAAGGGCACAAAAAATATTCATAAAATAAAATTATCAATGTCTGCGTTATGGGGGTTCCGTTTAGGAATACTTAACACCATTGTTCAGAGGAAACTAACGACAACAGGATACAAGCAGGTGCAGTTCACTTCAACACAATTCAGTTAGTAAGTTCTTGTTCTAACTGTGAAGAAAACGATGACAACGAGGGTTCTGAATCAATTGCATTAGTTAGCGTACTCAGACAACTACGGGGCGAGGAAAGAATGAACACTTAATAATTAAAGCAGCTATTGCGCGTACGAAAAGGGGTCGTAGTAAGGTGGTGTTTCTGCCTAGTGTAGTAGCCAGAAGAAACATCAGCTATATTAACTTTATAATGGTCAATAATTCATTGATATAAGAACTTAATTCTGGAACAACTGTGCCTCAAGAATAAGGGCGTAAGTTTAGCTCTGTTTAAAAGGTCTGTAACTGAAGTCTTTGAAAGAGTGTTTTATATAAAATGCGCCGCTTGTCTTTGCACATTTTCTAGTTTTTTAATAATAAAATTAGTAAAAGGGTCGCACATGATCACGGCGTAATCTAACGATGCTAATACAAATGATTTGTACGGCAAAAGGCGGACATAAGGGGTTGAAATCTTGAGAGCACGCCGAAGCAAAACAAGTTTATAATTTGCATTTGCTGCTATGCGTCTTGTGTGCTTGTTCAAGCTCAGATCATTCGATATATAAAGCCATATGTAGTTATAATTAGTTACTTCAGAAAGAAATATATCATTAACATTCTGCCTAAAATGCAAATGAAATTTCTTATAAGCAAACATGATGAAGAGAGTTTTATCTGAGTTATTAACGATTTGCTATTCTTCGCACCTGGAGGCATCTTATGAAATGCTTAATTAAACAGCAACTGATCGAATGTAGTATAAACCTCAGAATATAAAATACAATCATCTCCATAAAGAAGCTTGGCCTTAACACGAATTTGTGTCACAATATCACTGCAAACAAAACAAACAACACAGAACTGAGTACTGAGCCCCCCGGACAGCAGAATCGACCTGCATATGTTTTGAACAATCGCGGAAAGAAACAAAGTGTTCTCTTTTAGTTAGGTATGAAGAAAGCCAAACCATCAAAATTTTACTGTTAATAACCTTCTCTAATGAAGAGTAATTTTTTGTGTGAGATCTTATCAAAGACTTTGGATAAATTAATGAAAAATAGCATCCATTTGTGTGCCATAGCTAAAGGATTTCGTAAAATCATGTATGGTTTCAACCAACTGTGTGCAGGTTGAAAAACGTTTTCTGAATCCGCGCTGATACCTAGTTAAAAGTCGTGTTTATCAAGAAATTCAAGAATGTGATTGTGTATTATATGTTCCATTATTTTGCAAGATGTCCAAGTTAATGAACTTGGTTGATAGTTCTCAACGTGGCTCTTGCTTCCTTTTTTATGTATTGGTTTAATTCTGGCCGTTACCTAATCGTGTGGCAGTTCACCCTCGCGTAATGATTTGCGAAATAAAACACATAGATACTTAGAGGCCCATTCTGCATATCTTTTTAAAAACGCATTAAAGATGCCATCATGCCCAGTCGATTTCTGCGCATCAAGCTTTAGTAACATGTTTATTATGCCACTCGCTGAGATAACATCTGATATAGGGGGTAAGGAGACACCTAGAGTTGGCAAGATACCATTGTCTGTTGTGTAACAGGCTAAAACTGTTCATCAAAAAGCTTCGCAATGAACTCTGAATCACTTATCTCTTAACTATTATCATCAACGATTTCACATTCACTGGACTTTGGGGAAATCCTTCTCCGAAACTTGTCAGAGGAGGAGGTTATGAAATTTGGTAACGACTCACCAAAGTAACGGCGTATATATGTAGTCACATGCATTTTATTTGATATGTTCATTCTTTAATTTTTTCTTGGTAACTTGAAGCAGTAGAACAAGTCTTCCTTTTCTTTTTAATCTTTTTACCGGCCCTCTACAAAACATCTGATGCTTTCATTTACAGTATTCTTATAGTTGGTCATCAATATGTCATCCAAATCACCCGAATGAAAACAAAGCATATCAAGTACTATTTCATCATCAGCTTTACAAAAGTTACGAGAAGTAGGCACTTTAGATTTTTCATTGACAGAAACGTTCATAGGTTTAACAGAACAACATTGTGGTAGGAAATACCGGGGACTATGCCGCAAACACATTTATGACTAATATTTCCTGAAATAAAGAAGAGATCTGGAATTGATTTGGAACTGCCCTGGACCCTTGTGTAACTTCCAACTTCATGTAGTAGGCCGTACACAAAAGCAATGTCCATCACTGCCTTGGCAGAAGCATCACAATGGCTAATGTCCGACATCGTTGACCAATTAACAGTTGGCAGAATAAAGTTTCCTGTCAAATAACCCGATCATCAGGCTTCGCATTTGTTGCCATATAATTTTTCAGTTAATTCGTTATATTGACGCATCAGCGAGGAGGCCTGTATATAGCTCCCAACACATTTCTAATGCTATCACGGATGACCTAGCGAAAGATGCATTCAGTGTTAGGCACATCAGGCACTTTTATTAGGTTGATCATTTTCGCCAACAGAATACACACACCGCCTCTCTTTGAGCTGCGGTATTTTCTATATGCGCTGAAACCAGGTGTGTCTCTTAGGACAGCTATATCAGGATTTTGTGGCAGTAGAAGGCCCTCTAGCACAACAGCTCTATACACAACGCTTTATCAATTGATAATGGGGATCTTCAGCGAAGAATAGGGTGGCATGTTTCTTCAATCCCTGTTTTTGTTCCTAATGCGTCAACGGGACGCGTTCGTGTCATCCCACATGTACGTGACATCATCAGTTGTTAGTTTGTCAAACGAGAGCTTGAATATCGCGCCTTTGGCCCGTTTTGGCATAATTGTCTTTAAATATTTAGAATTCGCTTTGAAAAGTCCTCAGGAATAGATAGGTCACTGTGCTTCAGTTTATCGGCGGCCTTCAGAACGATACTTTTTCTCGATGGTCCCAACATTTTATCAGAACAGGTCGCACTATATTTTCTGCCTTCCAACCCTGTCTGCGAATTATTTCTATACTTTTAGAGCGCAGCTCTTTGGCGTCCGTTCCTGGGTTTCGCGTCGTCGTCGGCGTTGTCGTCGGCCTCGTAACCAGCTCCGCCCCCCTTTCATCCCCCCAGCGCTAGCAGCGACCGACTGATACCGCTGGATGCCGCTGACGCCGCTAATGAGTCAAGATAACGTGACTGCATAGAACACCGTCGCCGCGATGCAGAAAGAGGAGGAAAGGGTCCCCCCCCCCTGTTCTTGTGTGGCGGATAGGGTGCTCTTCAGTTGCCGACGCGCCGGTTATTTCACGTAGGCCCCGGCACGTCGACGAATACGTGACCACCTTCCCACGGCTAGACCTGGTTCTTAGCGCTGCGGAAGCGAGGGTATCATATTGTTTGTGTCGGCATCGGCGGCGTTGTCCCTGAAACCAACTCCGCAGCTGGGGTTGACTCACTATCGGCGTCAGCGGCATCAGTCAGTCGCTGCTATCTCTTCCCTCCTCCCTTTATCGTGTTGTCCGCTTGCTGCGCGCGCTTCTGCCCCCATCGTTTGCCGCTGGGTGTACACGCCGCCCCCCTCCCCCCTCTTCCTGCGAGTCTCCGGTTGTCAAAGCGCCGGCTCGAACTTAATTCCTTTCTTCGCTCCTCCTCCAATGCAACCCCTGTGCGGTGGCAATCAGAGAGCCAGATCGGTGGCGGCGGATCTGTATATGTGCACCGCCCGAGCCGAAATTGCCGCTGCCGTTCGCCCTGTGCGGTGGCAATCAGAGAGCCAGATCGGTGGCGGCTTGACATAAAGACAAACACCAATTTCCTAACACTTATGCGGGAGAACATCCCGTTCCTCTCGCTCGTAACGCGTCCCACGGCTGTGACAACCTCGAGAGGCACTTGTATAGATCTCGTCTTTGAGAATCAAGCATTGGTGTACCAAGTCGAACATATATCAGTCTATTTCTCCGACCACAAAGCTTCCTTCATGACTGTCAAGAACTGTTAGTGGAGTCTTTGTTAAAGGAATACGTGTGAAAAATAAAAAAAATTCTGTGATAGCGCATACATGTGTTGCTCGATTTCTTTGCCTCAATCTATCGAAAAGGTGAAACAGCTTATTTGCTGCGCTCAAATTTCGCATTAGGAAGTAACGTAATCGTCGGTAATTTTTTTTTGCTTATACGTTCAGTTTGTGTTGAAATACTTCATCGCTTACTATCCTTGCGAGCGTTTCTGTAGACTCGGTGCATCGCTCAATTAGAGCATATATTATTAAGTTATTTCTTCGTCCTCCGTTCTTGTTCAAGCGATGTAAGCTGTTTTGACATGTTTGCATTAGTTGCCTCAATTTTCTTTAGTCTGCTTGTCAGCGCGGCCACTCTTGACAGTTGTTTTAGCAATTCCATCCATTGGATCTGTTAGAGAAGATATTTTTCGTCTATTGTCTGTTCGGGAGACCGGAATAACATCAATAGCAGACTTCATTTTACTTTGGCCTGCAAGCAAGTCACGCAGCATTTCCCTTTCCGTAGGGCCTAGATTTGGTTATGTATAAAATGTTGAATGAACTGCATGAGCGATATGAAAAAAAAAGCTAGTTTGCGGGGACAAAGTAGGCAGGGCAGCAGCAGCAGAAAGCGGTCATCACTTTCGAAGTTATCAGGAAGATAAAGGCCAGTTTATATATATATATATATATATATATATATATATATATATATATATATATATATATATATGGGTGCGTGTGTGTATCGGATGTCCCAGTTAACTTCGACCAAGATTTAAAAAGAACCCGTAATAAACCCATAATAATAAAAGAATAAAAGAATAATAAAAAGAACCCATAAAAGAGCCCTTAATTTCTCTGGTCGTATTCGAGTGCTGATTGCCATGTTATCGGTTGTTAACGAAACTTGTTCTCAAGCCTCTACATTTATTAAGGCAGCTATTCGCGTGCGTACCATGCACACGCACGTTTATCTCTCCTTCCGTTTCTCTACCGCGGTAGCGCTTTTGAACCACGGCGCTGCAATTTTGCTTCAATATTATTCCTTTTTTTCTCCTCCCTTAAACTCGTTCTCTTTACTACAGCACAAACAAAGGAACAGCCCTCGCTCGCATTCGATCCCATAAATGAGAAAAAGTAACATTATATATATATATATATATATATATATATATATATATATATCAGTCATAGCACTCGTAGTACAGCCCTTTGAGCCGGTCACTTTTTGACAGTAGTTCTATTAGGGTTATTATATTTACACGAAGATATTTCGATCTCGTGAGCAGCAGTCCTTGGGATAGTTACACGGGCTATCTTCCCACGCTAAGCGTGGCGCGCTTGCGCCTGCTTAAGCTTATCCTAGGCTCTAGAGCCCCTCAAGTTCCCTCTCATTGACGAGCGGCCATTTTTTCCAAGACAGTATGCGTTCCAACCCCTCGGAAAATCGACTCTCAAAGACAAAATCAGTCTCTTTCCATGTAAATACGAAGCTCTGGACAGGAGCTATGGCGCTTCAATGTAACCTGGGGCCTGACGGACCAACCGACTGAGCTATCTCTCCGGGTAACATCCAAGGGTCACGAGTTCGAATCCCCTGTTCTCTTCCTTTCTTCTTGTTTTCTTCCTTCCCGCCCCCTTTTTTAAAATCTATTTTCTTCTAGTTTGTCACTATACGACGGAATAGCATATATTCGCCACGATCGTCCACAAGGGGACCCTATTAAAAAAAAGAAAAAGGAAAAAAGAACTCCTTTATTATGTATGGCCACTCATGTGCAGGTCATAAACTGCCAGGTTTCTCCAGTTGAGTGCCATCTGTGCGGTTTAACCGAGCTCAAATTGGTCGACCTTGGCTGGTCGAAGAAGGCACCACTGTAGGCTAAATGAGGCGTACAACTCCTGCGGTGGCGAAGACGCAGAGTATCCGCCTCGCGAGCAAGAGGACGTGGTTCGAATCCAGGAGCCGCGCAATTTTTTACTAAAAAAATACCGCGTGTTGAGAAAATTGCATAAAGAGGCCTGGAGTGCGGCCTGATCCCGGCGACCAGAACCGGTAACGCACTCTCTCACCAGAGCAGGATTGGCGACCATGGTGCAGTACTTGGCCACAACCAGCTATATGAATACAACAATGAAACCCCGGCCCTCAGTCCCCAGCAGCGGCGAAGCAACTGACCAAGGCGGCGGTCAGATCTGTGACGCAGAAGAGGGTGCTAAGAATCCCTGGCTCCGGAGAGGCCGCTATTGGAATCTGAACATGGCAAAGTTGAACGTTAGAACGTTATCTAGTGAGGCGAGTCTAGCAGTGTTATTGGAGAAATAAGAGGGTAGTAAATGGGATATAATAGGCCTCGGTGAGGTTAGGAGGACAAAAGAGGCACTTGCTAAAAAGCGGGCACGTCCTGTGCTACCGGGGCTAGGATTCGGAGAGACGAGAACTAAGATTCGGATTCCTGATTAATATGGATATAGCGGGTAACATACAGGGATTCTATAGCATTAACGAGAGGGTGGCAGGTCTTGTTGTGAAACTTATTATGAGGTACAGATTGTCCCTACGGAGGTACGCCCCTACATCCAGTTATGATGACCAGGAAGTCGAAAGCTTTTATGAAGACGTGGAATCGGCGATGTGTAAAGTCAAAACAAAATACACTATACTGATGGGCGACTTCAATGCCAGGGTAGGCAAGAAAGCAGGTTGGAGACAAGTCCGTGAGGGAATATGGCATAGGCTCGAGGAAGAGCAGGGGACATTTATTAGTAGAGTTTGCAGAACAGAATAATATGCGGATAATGAATACCTTCTTCGGCAAGCGGGATAAGCGAAAGTGGACGTGGAGGAGCCCAAAGGGCGAGACTAGAAATGAAATAGACTTCATACTCTGCGCTGGCATTATACAAGATGTGGACGTGCTCGGCAAGGGGAGCTGCAGTGACCATAGGATGGTAAGAACTGGAATTAGGCTAGACTTGAGGAGGGAACGGAAGAAACTGGTACACAAGAAGCCGATCAATGAGTTAGCGGTAAGAGGGAAACTAGAGGAATTCCGGATCAAGCCACAGAACAGGTATTCGGCTTTAACTCCGGAAGAGGACCTTAGTGTTGAAGCAATGAACCACAATCTCATTGGCATCATTAAGTAGTGTGCAATAAAATTCGGTGGTAACTCCGTTAGACAGGATACTAGTAATCTATCGCAGGAGGAGATAAATCTGATCAAGAAACGCCAATGTATGAAAGCCTCTAACCCGACAGCTAGAATAGAACTGGCAGAACTTTCTGAGTTAATCAACAAGCGTAAGACAGCTGACATAAGGAACTATAATATGGATAGAATTGAACATGCTCTCAGGAACGGAGGAGGCCTAAAAGCAGTAAAGAAGAAACTAGGAGTAGGCAAGAATCAGACGTATGCGTTAAGAGACAAAGCCGGCAATATCATTACTAATATGGATGAGATACTTCAAGTGGCTGAGGAGTTCTATAGAGATTTATACAGCACCAGTAGCACCCACGACGATAATGTGAGAGAGAATAGTCTAGAGGAATTTGAAATCGCTGAAGTGACGCCGGAAGAAGTAAAGAACGCCTTGGGAGCTATGCAAAGGGGGAAGGCAGCTGGGGAGGATCAGGTAACAGCAGATTTGTTGAAGGACGGTGGGAACATAGTTCTAGAAAGACTGGCCACCCTATATACACAATTCCTCGTGACCTCGAGCGTACCAGAATCTTGGAAGGACGCTAACATAATCCGAATCCATAAGAAAGGGGACGCCGAAGGCTTGAATATTTATAGGCCAATCAGCGTATTGTCCGTTGCCCACAAAGTATTTCCTAAGGTAATCGCAAATAAAATCAGGAACACCTTAGACTTCTGTCAGCCAAAGGACCAGGCAGGATTCCGTAAAGGCTACTCAACAATAGACCATATTCATACTATCAATCAGGTGATAAAGAAATGTACGGAATATAACCAACCCTTATATATAGCTTTCCTTGATTACGAAAAAGCGTTTGATTCAGTCGAAACCGCAGTAGTCATGGAGGCAGTACGTAATCAGGGTGTAGACGAGCCATATGTAAAAATACTGAAAGATATCTATAGCAGCTCCACAGCCACCGTAGTCCTCCATAAAGAAAGCAACAAAATCCCAATAAAGAAAGGCGGCAGACAGGGAGATACGATCTCTGATAAGCTATTCACAGCGTGTTTACAGGAGGTATTCAGAGACCTGGAGTGGGAAGAATTGGGGATAAAAGTTGATGGAGAATAGCTTAGTAACTTGCGATTCGCTGATGATATTGCCTTGATTAGTAACTCAGGAGACCAATTGCAATGCATGCCCATTAGCTGGAGAGGCAAAGCAGAAGGGTGGCTCTAAAATTAATCTGTAGAAAACTAAAGTAATGTTTAACAGTCTCGGAAGAGAACAGCAGTTTACAATAGGTATCGAGGCACTTGAAGTGGTAAGGGAATACATCTACTTAGGGCAGGTAGTGACCACGGATCCGGATCACGAGACTGAAATAATCAGAAGAATAAGAATGGCCTGGGGTGCGTTTGACAGGCATTCTCAAATCATGAACAGCAGGTTGCCCCTATCCCTCAAGAGAAAATTGCTTAACAGCTGTGTCTTACCAGTAATCGCGTATGGGGCAGAAACCCGGAGGCTTACGAATAGGGTTCTGCTTAAATTGAGGACGACGCAACGAGCTATGGAAAGAAGAATGATGGGTGTAACGTTAAGGGATAGGAAAAGAGCAGATTCGGTGAGGGAATAAACGCGGGTTAATGACATCTTAGTTGAAATCAAGAAAACGAAATGGTGGGGGGGGTGCATCGGCAGGACATGTATTGAGGAGGGAAGATAACCGATGGTCATTAAGGGTTACGGACAGGATTTCAAGGGAAGGGAAGCGTAGCAGGGGGCGGCAGAAAGTTAGGTGGGCGGATGCCATTAAGAAGGTTGCAGGGACAACGTGGCCTCAATTAGTAGACGACCCGAGTAGTTGGAGAAGTACGGGAGAGGCCTGTGCGCTGCAGTGGGCGCAACCAGGCTGCCTGAGACCCCGCTATGGGGATTTGTCCAATATATTGGACATTCAGATATGAGACAGTACTCCTGTGACAAGGCTTTCATCCTCATAAAACCGCACTGTACAACTTATTGGACACCTGCTTGCGCCATCTATGCAGCATTGATGAAAATACATTGTTCAAATTCCCGCCGAAACAGTTTCACAATGGCGGCAATAAGCGGCGCGGCGTTTTACGGCAGCTGCCGGAGAAGTAAGCACTGTTTCTCGTATTTCGACCTGCTTTTAGGGCATATCTTTGATTTTATATTAAAGTTAATACAACAGCGTACGCGCAGAATACAAAATTTTAACTGTTCGCGCGCTTACCTCTTTTTACTCTGCCTTTGATTTCGCGTGTCCATTACGTTGGACACTAGGACTCAACCCGGTTATTTTGACCGCGCTTTTGCGATGGCCTTGTTATGAACAGCAGGCGAGTACTGTTGGCGTTTAGCGGCTTGTGGACGAAATCGCGTCGCTTTTTTTCTTCGGGGGACCGGCCTCGCGTGTCTGATGAATTAAGCCAATAACGTTTCTTTTTTCAATCCATGGCTTGGACCCGCAAGCCACCTACTGTCGCAGGTGGTCTCGTAAGGGAAAAACATATCAATATCCCTCTACCAGATATTGTTCGCATGTACAACTTCAACATGGGCGGTGTTGACAAGGCAGACCGAATGATAAGTTACTACATGATAAAAGCAGGCGTCAACAAGTGGACAATCAGAGCCATCTTTCACCTCTTCGACATTGCCCTCAACAACTTCCGGGTGCAGAACACGCAGGACATACGCTCCCTAAAGAAACAGCGGAAAGAAATACTCAAATATATGCAGTTGGACCAATCTGTTGCTGAGACTCTCATGGCTCAAGGGAAAAAGCAGGATGAAACGGAGAGTGAGAACGAAGCCGAGTCGCACCCGCCATCAAAGCTGGCTCGGCTGTCTCCTCGAGAACGCCAAGAGCACTACCCACTACTCAATACTTGCAGACACTGCAATAGCTGCCCGTTGCAGACTACAGGGCTGCGACATGAAAAGAAAGTTCTTTTGCATCAAATGTCGCCTGTTCTTCTGCATCACCAAGGACAAACAGGTGTTTTGAAATTGCCCACGGGAAGTGAACACAAGAGCAAAATTTTTTTTAAGCAGAGGAATGCTCTTCTTATGTACTTTATTGACTACTTTGCCTTTTGAGTTACTAAAATATTTTTGCACACGAGTTTTGCGTAATATCTGCGGTACGTCATTACGTGCGCGCTGGGTGAAGAAAGACTGGGTAGCATCCCAGTGTCCAATATATTGGACATCGCGCTGAGCTGAAATTATCACGGCTATTGAAAAAACATTTAACACTTTTCACCTTCATAACCATACTGATTTATTCTGAAAGTTTGGGAAAAATCTGTGCACCCAAATGCATCCCGGGTCTCAGGAGGATATATATATATATATATATATATATATATATATATATATATATATATATGTCTGTATGGGTGTGTGCGTGCGTGCGTGCGCGCGTGTGTCGACACAGTAAATGAAAAAGATTCTTGGCATGCATGTATTGGACAATTCTTACTACCGAAACCAATCGCAAGTTTATACTAGTGATTGTTCGGCACTTGAGTGAATTTTTTTTGTTTTTTTACAGGAGCGTGTCAGCACAACAGAAAAAGGATACCGATAAACAGCGAACTGAAATTGAAGGATCCCTGTGAGTCTTGGTATTGCGTGAAATCAAGCGCCAGTGAAGGACTCTTATACCAGACGCAGTAAGAAAAATGCCCGCTTTTATCTTTTTTAATTTTTTTTGTAGCAACAATTTTTTCGCAGTATACTCCAGCACCCACAGTGTCTGGGGTACTCTTATTACGTACCAAGGAAAGGTGTGTCACATATGCAAACAAATATAGGGAGGAAATGAAACTGGGTTTTGCGCCACTGCTAAATAAATGTTCCCTCCAAAAAATATACTGACTTTCGTGCAGCAGCAAAACAACATGGAAAGAGCTCTTGAAAGTCTCTTAATTATCTGATATCACAATGAGAACCCTTTCAATTTTGCGCGATAATTATCGCAGTGAAGACACTGGAGAAATCAAATCTCACTATGAATGGACACGGAAGAATTATCAAAGATTAATTCGCATACTCTTTATTTGGAGCGCTCTATCGAAGCATTTCGGACGCCTAAATATGCTGAAATAAAAAAAAACTAACTTCGTGGCTGAGATTTACTGTGGACGCTTTAATTCGATGTGCGTGGGTTTTGTTTTCTAATCAAGTGTTTTACAAATAGTTTGTGATATTGTAGGAGCCAACTTGTCTCAGTTTACTGTGCGAAGTGCCCGAAACAGTTATCCTCTCTTGGGAAGGCCTTGTACAGCGATGGTCAAGGAGCTCATAGCGCAACTCTTTTATTTGTTCCTATATACGGACAAAATTAAATAAGATATATTCCAGTTAAGTGTCACCATATTATATGATGTCGCGGTACACGACACATGTAAGTTTAACAGACTTCAGAAAAGGAAGGTTTGGGGGAAGGGGGGGTAAGGTAATGCGCCGGTATACCGCACCGAGTGCATGAAAAGCGTCGTCAAGTATTGTTGTTCTTTTCGTCATTTTTTTCATAATTTCATAAGCGAACAAGTGAGAATAAAACTAGCAACGCGGTTTGACGTATTGGCAGGTTTGGCATAAAATTTGCCTAGGAAGACATGGTAACACTATGTGGCAATACGAATAAATCTTTACTAGTGCGCACGAAAGGTGTGACACCAGCGCTTAACATACATTCATACATATAACAGGCAGCAATCAGAGCACGAAAGAATAACAAGCACTGCGCAGCATGCTATGCGCAACCTTACTTTAGTCTCGTGGGGAAAAAAAGGGACTTTTCGTGAAGCATATAACAAGATACGTCTTGTTTAAAATATATACAAAAATAAATATTCACTTCTGAAATGTGCGCACAAGAAAAAAAAACTGAGAAAATTACTGCAGGACTCATTTCGCGATGACTTTGGACAGTAATTTGATTAGCACTCGAGCAATATAGCGACACACCCTATTTCTGAAGCTACTTTACTTAATATCTCTAGTGATCATTGTGACGCGTCCGTTGCGTCGCCTATACGCAACATACACCGGTATTGCTCCAACTTTGCTATGACACTCTCTTGCCAAGGCCACCCATAATCATGGCGTCATGACGACTGCTGTATGACTTCGACGCAATGACGAAGACGAAATGCCCAAGGAATGACGTCAATAAAACGACAAAGTCGGTATTATGAATACGACATGACGATAATGAGATGACGATTCTTAAGCGATGACGATGATGTAATGTTAACAGCGTAACGACAACTTGACGAGGATAGGAGGCGAGAGTAAGTAAACTTTATAGAAAAGAGCACGCGAGTGTAGGTAGCTCTTCCCCTGTAGAGTGGGTGGTTCTCTCCGTCCAGGAGTCCAGCGGCCTTAGCTGCCCTTCTCGTTCGGTAGACCAGGTTGAGCTGGTCTGTCGAGTCGGACGTGGACAGCGCTGACTCCCATTGCCATGGGGTGGGGTGTATTACGGGTGGGAGCTGTGGTGTGCTTGCGCAAGCCCGTACCATGTGGTATAGCATTGCGCATTGATCGCAGTGTGGTCGTCTATAGGAATATAGCGCAGGGTGTATGTCGTGATAGAAACTCAAGTTAGGATATATGTTTCCTTGGAGGTTTCGCCATATTACGGCTTACGCACGCGTCAGAGCATTACGAGGTGGCAGTAGTGTTCTTCGTGAAAGGCGAGAGTGTTGTAGGACGTGCATGTAGGTTATTCGCATGGGCTCGGGGTAGAACTGCTCGGCGTGACCCTCTCGCGCCTCCCGGTGTGCATGCGCTCGGGCGTAGGCGTGTGCCTGCTGATTGCCGCGTAAGGATTCATGCCCCGGAGTCCACGCGATTAGTATTGGAGCTGGTACGCCCCATTCAGAATGCGATGTGCACCCCTGGAAATCTCGGCCCTGGAAAAATGTCTGCATACCCTCTGAGAGTCCGTCGGAACTATGACGCATCCCAGTGTGGTCTCATCACGATGGGTCATGCTATAGCTAGTTCCTCTGCCTCTTTAGCGCTGGCTCTGCAAACCGACGACGCATTTATTTCGGTCCCGTGATTGTCGACTACGCTGGTGACAAATGCGGTGTTTCTTTCGGTGCTGGCCGCGTCTACGTACAAGAAATTGGGTTGGTTCTCATACTTCCTTGCGAGCGCCAGCGGTCGGGCATGGCGCCGTCGGATGTGGAAGTTCCGGTGCATGCTTACTGGGAATTGGTGAGGCGTGCATAGTTTCCTGCATTCATGTTGCGATTTTTCTGAGTGCGCTGGTCTTCCATACAGAATATCCAAGACGTTTCAAGACGCATTGTCTAGCTATTCTGTGTTGTAACCTTTCCTTCTGGTTTACCAGGGGGGCCTCCATAATTTCAAGTGCGTCATTGTACACGCCTGCCTCCTCGAGATAATAAGTAGCCGTTGCGGTTGCGAGTCCAAGTGCTTGCTTGCACGCCTTGCGTATCAACCGGTCTAGTAGCTGCAATTACACATTGCTGAAATTTAAATATGGTGCCGAGCACGCAATGCGACTCGCAACCAGAGCCTGCACTAGTTGGATCAGGTGCTGTTCCTTGAGTCCCCTCTTCCTGCTGGTAATTCGTTGCATCATTCGCGAGATCTGCGTGGTCGTGTATTGTAGCTCTCTTTGGCGTATCCTCCGCCCGCGTCGTTCTGTAAGTGTAACACGAGGAAAAGAAGTCTGTCCACCTTAGGGATTTCTCTTAGGCTTATTCACAGGTGGACGGTTGGTGCCTGGGTTGTTGATCGACCTCGTGAGCGCCTCTAGATTATGAGAAGCTCCGACTTCTCCGGCGCGCGTTGCAGTCTTTATGTCTCCACGTATATTGCTACAATGTCCACTGCCTCCTACAATGCCTATTGCTGTTCTCCTATGGACCCTCCCACCATCCTTATCGTGATATTGCCTGCATACAAGGTATGTCTGATCTCCGGTATTTTCTCGAGTTCCGCTGGGGATTCCATCATGGCAACGTTAAAAAGTGTCAGCGACAGCATTGGTCCTTTTTGTGTTCCCCTATTAGATATGTATGTACTCTCCGTGACCTCATACTTCCCAGCCATATTGTGGCTGTATGATCTGTGAGAAAAGCCCTCGCGTAGTTGTAAGAACTTCGGCCGCTATTCGTGTCACTGAGATTTGTTAGTATGGCTTCGTGCCCCACGTTGTCAAAGGCCCCCTTTAGGTCTAGTGCAAGAATTGCTTTCGGGCAGAACGGCGTTACTGCTTTCAGCACTTCCTCTTTTAGCTGCAGAAGCATGGCTTGTGTTGATAAGTTGCGCCGAAAACCAAACATCATGTACGGCGTCAGTTGATGTTCTTCGATATGCGTCTGTAGCCTATCTAAGATCACGAGTTCCATAAGTTTGCTGAGCGAACACCTGAACGAAATGGGTCTTATGTTCTGCAGGCAGGGCGTTTTTCCCGGTTTTGGTATCATTGTAATCTCGGCATGCTTAATTTCCGGGGCAACGTCCTTCTGCTCCAGTGTATATGGGATAGTTCAAGTATTGCCTGCAAGGTTCGATCGTCCAGGTTACATAGCAACTTGTTGGTGATGCCGTCCTCGCCCGGAGTAGTGTTTCGAGGGAATCTTGCGATTGCTCGCGTCAGCTCACAGAGCGTTATGTCTCGGTCGAGCTCCCTGTTTTCCAGGCCGGCGTAATCAGCCGCAGTCAGTGCACCGAGTATCCGCTGGCCAATCTAACTACTTTGTAGGGCACACAATAGCTGATCGTTAGTGCCTCTGAAGTTATGTATGAC
This sequence comes from Dermacentor variabilis, assembly GCF_050947875.1. NCBI lineage: Eukaryota > Metazoa > Arthropoda > Arachnida > Ixodida > Ixodidae > Dermacentor > Dermacentor variabilis. Next base: position 22,328,573 of record NC_134575.1, on the reverse strand, counting down.
TCAGCTCACCACGTGCTTGCTTCCTCTCTTGCTCTGGGTCAGATCTAGTCGATTTCTGAATATGGCCTAGGTCATCGCGTTGTCCAGTGTTCCTTGGAGGGAGTTAGAGAAGTGGTCCCAGTTCTGTCGTGGAAGTGGCTCTGCGTAACGCTCTGTCTCATCCGTTAACTTCGCTATGCGAATTGTAACTTACGGTTGTGCCGCTGCCTTCGCCATCTTCTCAGTAGACTGTGGGTTGCTTCCCACATGCGTAAAAAGCGCGGGTCTACTATCGGAATGTCCGTGGTGAGCGCACTCTCCTTGGAGTGTATGGCCACCGATTCCTGCAGTTCTTTAACCCAGCCCTCCAGATCACTCATGGCTTGGGCTTCTTGCGTTTCTGTTTCGCTCCAGAACTACGTCCAGTCCGTCATTTTGTGGAGCCAGAATAGCAAAACGATGCGTGCTTAACGGAACATGGCATGACGACGACGATTTACCAGCAGATGCATGATAGAAACGGTGCGGTAACAATGGAATGATGACTATAACGTGGCATCACTTACGCGGTATTCTTATCACTTATGCGGTATTTAGAAAGGGTGAACCTGACAGCTTTACGATGCATCGTTTCCATAGTGTAAATTTTAGTACACCTATAGGAATTTCACGAAATACCGGCCTATTCCAATTTTGATCGAATGAGTGAGTTATAAGCTAGTGTTCTAGCACTAAAAACTCAGTGCTATTCCACTCTGTGAAGAAGGATGACAAGCGAAGCTGTGTGTGTGGGCCCCTTAATGAGGAACTGCTTCTCCGCGCTGGTTGGCCCGACATTGCACTATATTCGGGATTGGCCCACGTAATAACATTTTATTCTAGTAGGGCCGCGTCCATCATGGCGCGTACTGGAGGGCACGAACGCAGCCGGCGTCTGACGGAGACACTCGAGGAGAATGCTTTAGTTATGTGTAGGCACACGGACATGATCCTGGAGGAACTAGCCCTTAACAGATTCGCTTTAAAAAAGAGCATGTTTTAGTTTATGGCTGAGAACCCTTATAAAATTTCTAGCAACATTTCTTGGACTGTCTTCAGACTATTGTTACTAGAACCTACCAACAGTCGATTGATGTCCTACCAACTGTCTTTATGCTGCCTAACAACGCTCTAGTAACACCCTAAAAACAATTGGCCACCAACTCCCGATAGAAACGTGTTCATAGAATGTCTTTAAGCTTCCTACGAATTTCATATGAAAATTTGTTTTAAAAATCCTAGTAACATTCCTTCAAAAGAAGAATGTTCATATATCTTCTTTCAACTTCCTACCAACCACCTACTAACAGTCTTTCAATTGATGAATGTTTGTAAACGTTCTGCCAACTTCCTACCAATCACCTATTAACATTTGTCTTTATACACCCTAGTAACATCGTGTCAACAGTTGGCCACCGTACTTGAATTGAAGCATGTTCATAGATGGTCCATAAACGTTTTAGCCACCGTCAACCAACACAAGTCTTTAGGTTCTGTAACGACATTGTGACAATATTTTACTTACAAGTGCTTAGGTACTTGCTACTGACGTTTTCTAGCCCCCTAGTAACATTTGTCAGTATGTGTGAACATGCTGGTAAAAGGCAGAATGCAACCCAGAAGGTACTTGTACATGGAAAACTGGTGCACGCTTGCAATAAAAGACGTTTATTCACACAAAAATATTGACACAACATAATGATAAATGTGATAGAAAAATTACTAAAAATAATAAATAAATAATGACTTTGTTGATTACTACATGGCACCTTTCGCATAATCTCTAGCAAGCATCGATGACAATGTATTTTTTACATTCAGAGCTGATGTCTCTGAGAATGTTTGCAGAGTGAACCCCGCGCAGAAACAAGATGGTCAGTGTTAACATCATTTTCAGGTTAGCACATCACGTATAATGGTATATAGAAAAACCTTTTATTAAGGTTGACATGAAAGTTCACATGAATGCGAAAATTGTAGCCGTCATCCCTGTTTACTTGCAAAGGAAATAGCAAGGGGGGGGGGAATGTTGCAGTGCATATCCTTTGCTGCGTTGTGATCACTACGTGTTATTAAAATTAGGAAAGTGTGCAAGGTCCTTTCCGCAAATAATGGAACAGCCTAAAACTATTCATAGAGCACCCAAAGTTGTGGCCTGAATAATTTCAGTTTCCCAAAATGTTTTCTTAACCAATTATCTGCATAAATTATTTACTCACTCAAAAATTCAATTAAATGGCTTACTCATTGCAAAACTTCTAGCTCGCACAATGCACACGGATGCAGAGAAGGTGGACACGCGAGCGCTTACTCAGAACTGTTTATTTTTGGAAAGACACAATGCGTAAAAGCGCCAGCTAGCTGCGCCGAGCATGTTCAAAACGAGTCGTCTATCTTTATATTAACAGATCACAAAGCTTGAAGCAGTATTAAAGAATACAAATTCTTTGTCAGTGATAGCATCCAATGGCTGACTGGTGCATATTTAAGCATTCCTTATTATATGGACCGCTTCTGTAATTTCAGGTCTTCGTTTATTTTTACTCGAAAACAAAACATCAGTGTCATAAAAGACCGCTTCACAGTGAGATAGGATGCAGTGTTTAGACAAGTGCGAATATTTCCTTTGACATTCACACTTGTCTAACCAGTGCAACCTATGTCATTGTGAACCGTGAAACTATACGCTCAATATTTCAGTACCTCTCATCCTGTACAGCCACGGTAGGAAAGAGGACAGCATGAGTTCATGATTAGACAATATTTACCGCACATTAAGTCATCGCAAGCTCTGTGGAAACGTAGTCTTTGTACGCTTCGTGCTTATAGCAAATTCAAGCGAACCGCATGACATGGCGTAGTTCAAGTAGGTAAGAAAACTTTTCTTAAAACATTTCACGTCTTACAGTTCGCTCTATAATAACCTGCCAAAATGCACCATAACAACCCGAAATCAAAATAACATCAAGATAATGTTTATGAAGAATGATAGAAAAGGACATGCCCTTTATTATAATTTGGAGGCATACAAAACTTCGGCACAGTGTTGCCTTGAGGAACAGCTGTTCGCTACTTGTGCAGTTTAAAACGCAGACAGTGCCACTATTAAATCGCTGTCACTTCACACGATGCTGCACCTGGCTGAGAAGTTGCAGAAACGTTCACATCACATAACGAAGAAAGCGCCGTGGGCTTCGCAACTACGTTGCCGGTTGGTTTTCATCGATGAATCAGCCACAGCACAACATAAGCATAAACAATAGCAAAAACAGCCAGATTCCTGTTACAATACGCGAATAAACACCTACATCGCTCCGACCGTACCCCGCCGGCGTCGCAAAGGAACTGATGGCGATTGCGAAGGTCTCCCTCTTTGGCTCGACTCCGCCCACTGTCAAATTGGTGCGCATGCGCGAGAGAGGCATGTGACATTCTTTCCATATACCCGCTTAACCTTGACCACCTCCGAACTAAAGCCCACTTTTACGCCGAACCATGCACCCTCCCCCCCACCCCTACCTTGCGAGGTTTGACGGACATCTAGACATTCGTTTCCTCTCGGTGACAGGTGTGGCAGGCCTTCGTTTGCTATCCCCTTCTGGGAACTGCGCTCAGAAGGAGGAGTGCAGTTCCCAGAATGGGATGTACGAGACTGAAAGAGAACCTGCCAAAACAGCCGGCTTAATTTTGTTCTGCATTTAGGGGCTGTATGATTTTATCTTTCGATACAATTATTGTTCTGAAAACCGACTTGTTTCCCCAAATGTAATGAAAATAGAAAAATAAGATCATATAGGGCAAATTATGCGGTTATTCTATTTTGCGCAAGAACAACCTTTAGCACATGCCGCTTTCAAAGATAAAAATACGCTTCATGGCACCCAGCGCAAAATAACTTTGAAGCCTATTGTAATAGTATTTTTATAGTTAAAGAGATGTTCGAGGCGTGGCGGCTATGACGTTACCAGTATTCAGACGCCAGAAGAACGGCAAAAGCATGGCGTTTGATATCCTTGCTCTTGGTATCCGGAATGACATATTCGCGAGTGTCATAAGGGCACCGCAAAACCTTGTCAGAGCTCAGAATTTTGTCGCCGTGTAAGGAAGCGAAAGCACTGAATATTAAGAGTGCATAATTATCTCTTTTTGATCTATTTTCTCACACAGCAAGCTACCATCGCCGTAAAGCAGATCAGTTGAGATATTTACTGTGCCTTCACTTTGATGCGACGTCCTATTAGTTTCCTTTAACTTACAGAAGCCGTCGGTAGGAGGCAGGGACGAAAGTGTGCATATAGCGACCCGAACAAAGATACCTTTTTTATACAGTCAGGATAATTTCATTCTTTGTCGCAGAAAGGTGTCAGTTGCAAAGAATTCAGCTCTTATTTCTAGTCAACCTGTGCGCTTACTCAGGTCAACACTCGCTCGCACTAAGCAGCAGCTGTATTTTGCAGCCTTTTGGAAATCTGAGCGGCAAGTTTCCAGCGCCCTGTTACCCTGGGTTTGGGCTCTTTTTCTTTTTAACAAATATCGTGACACTACTATGCTGACACGTTCCAGCTTAGGGCGTATTATATGTATCGCGGAGTGCACTGGCCTGATCATCTTGTTTCAAAGATAAATGGTGGCCTTGCAATAGCAGTGCGTGGTAAGGGCCGATTTACGCTCGAGCACCACGCCACACCACCGCCTGCCCGCATGCATGTGGTCGGGTGAAAATTTGCACATTTCGCAGACTGGTATACACATTGCGGTTTACACTGCATGTGCGAGCCCCGCATATACCAAAATTTCTGAACCAGTGTGCGAAATGCGCAGTTTTCCGCATGACTGCTCACGTGCGGCAAGCGGCCGGTGTCGCAGCTCAAGCGTTAATCGGCCGTTATTTAACCAGCCCTAAGACCGGGATAAAGCTGTGGAACGGGTGCGAGGCCTGCACAGTACTCCGCTATCACACCGTTCAGGTGGTTTTGCGCAAGAAATTTTCTCGAAGTGTGCTGACGTCCCCGCATGCTCACGTAGTCCAGTGGAAGCTTCAAAAAGATTAGTTGTAACAGTTTACGAACATATTTCCCTAAACATTTTAGTAGCACTCCGTCAGCAATTCGGGACTAACTTGTATTGGAACTGCGGTTTAAAAGAAAGAGCCTGATTCCTGAGTACGTGATATATCGGCATTAATGTGTGTTAGAAAAATTTATCAAAACGTTACTTCCCATATTAAATATTTTTCCGCCGAGCAGTACAAGCTGTGGATGTACTGAGGATACATGTGCTGCAGAGAAAAAGTATTTTGATGATGTACAGTGAAGCATTCTCTACATCAAATTAACGAGCCTTTTAACGGTGTATTAAAATACCATTTGTACAAATGTGAGAAGGAAATCTTTTAACGGTGTAATTAAAACATTCTTTATACAAAAGAAAGAAGGAAGTATTTTTACAGTGTATGAACAAATGTTACTGGAACGAAAATGTAAATACACTGTCAGTAAAGTAAATAGAAAGTTGGTAGAAGTTCTAACTAATGTTAATAGGCATTTTTGTAAGAGAAAGAAGGTTCAGCCAGCTGTTGGTTAAGTTTAGCTGAGGAAGAAAGGTTTCAGACTGAGTGCGGCAAGCATTTGTGGCAGATAATTCGTGCTGAAATAAATTTTTCGCATCTGATTATGTTGTAACATCGTCTATAAAGGACGCGTACTGTATTTGCGGGTTAGCTTTTTATTATGGCGGGGGGAGTAAAGGGACAAGCAAGGACAGTGTAAACAGCTGCTAAACAAAGTACAGTACACAGGCGTTCTCTTCCTTAGCTGCTTGTGTTTATTGGCTTTGATTGTGAGTTACTGTTACAAAGACCATAACACATTCTAAATATTGCTTGAAGATGAGCGAGTACAAGTTCAGTTGGAAAGCTAAGCCTAATTCTTAGTCTGTGTTTCGCATTGTTTCACTTCCTTTACCACGCCTAAACTTTTCACAGGTGTGTTACAGTAGGCGCAGCGCCTGGGAGCTCTGTTCAACCTGGTGGAAAGGGACCATTTCCTGAATGCTGCCCGAGACCCGGCTCTGGCAAATAGTTCGCAGGGCGTTGGAAACGTTGAATCTGGACGACGTACTTCTCAAGTTTGGATAGCATGCCGAAGCTCAGCTTAACAAACTATTTCCTGGCCTTTCTTTGGAGCTGTGCGTAATAAAAATTCATCCACTTTCTGAATTGCCAGTCTCTCTTTTGACTACTTTTCCTCGCCGAAAAAACATTTGTTCGACGAAAATAATCATAACCTTGCGTGAACGTGAGTAAGTTCATAAAATATATGCCGTAACAAGCTGCGATTGAACGTCAGCATACATTGAACAGCATCTTGACAGTTGTAACTGTCTACCTAGCCAATGAGCTGCAGTGAAATCATTGCGGGCGAGAACAAATAAAATGTTCTGCAACCATCTTCTAAACTGTTGTCGAGAACACACTTCCTCGTTGCGCTGCCTATCGACAACCAGAGGACTGGAATGGATGTTTGCAATGAAGGTTTCGGTCAATGTGACGCATTGCCGAGACAAAAAATTGTCTTAGTAAACAATGCGATGATGATGCGTTGTTCTTCTCCTACTCTTGCCGTCTGGAAAGCACAGTCAGATATGGCCTGCGCAGGTGGGTCAATGGGTTACTCCAGCTCAAAAAACGCAGAAGCTTATGTACGAAGAAAGAAAAGTTATATTCCCGTTGATTTACACAGCTTCATTACAAGGTTGAAATGCTACATTGGTTACAGTTATAAACAGACTTCTGTATATGTGTGGCAATGCAGGGACAAATCTAGGCCCTTAGTCTTGAATAATCTTGCGTGAACAGGCGAGTAATAATATGATATCAATTGAACAAGAAGTAATATCCATCGTTAAGTAATTTATATGTCAGGGCGATCATATAAACCAAGAAAATACGTACTGAAGTACCCATCACGATATTCCAAGAATGAAGTGGAAGCGAAATGCAGCACTAATCACAGATCACTTTGGGGCTGCAATAAATATGAGGTGTGCGAAGAATCTGTAAAGTATAATAGGGCCAGCGCGAACGTTCGCAACTGTCACTTTTCTTCAGATCAGATATCTTGTCGGGGTTGGGTGTAAAGCAAGGATTGCTGGTCAGCCGGCTTAGGGGGCCCAGGGTAAAACCGCAAATGAGGCAGAATGAGGCCCACTGTTGTGACGTTAGAAAAGGGCCGAGCGAAATTTCTTCTGAAAAAGCAAAACGGCCCAGAAACATGCATGAAAGTAAATGGGGGGCTATAAACACAAACTACTTTAACTAAGAAACATGTACAAAGAATAGAGGAATAGGTGAAGAAAGTTAGCAACCAAGTGCAAGTGTATTAAACAACCCAGAACCCTCAAAATGAAAGTCACGGAAGCAGAGAGGGTAAAAATTAGATGCAAACAATAGATACCAATATCTAGAGGATTTAAAAGAATGGAAAGAAAGAAACTAGAAACAAAACTTTGTGAAGACGGGCCTGAGCAGGGGGTCCCTCAGGACGAAAAGATACCGACGCAAATATGAGGCATGTGTCTCTTGTTGTAAAAATCTGGCGGGAATTCAGCATATTCAACGAAGGTGTTCAACTAGCCATAGCCTTAGGCAGTGTCTACCTTCCATTAGCTATGGTATTTCAAGCACGTGGAAGCATTAACCAGTGAGGTCGGCAGTCCATGTAAGGAAGAGACGTTTAGAGTATGCTGGGAAAAAAAGCTGCGATTAGACTGATAGCACCGTATACCTTACATTCATAGGCAAGGGCACATGGCAGATAGGAGGGCCCTAGTAAACTATTTAAGAGGTGTACGCAAAATGCTACACAGATAAGCATGTATAAGCACTGAGATAAGCTTGTGATAATCCTGTTGTAAACTGTTTGGTCCCATATTCATTCATGGTTATCACTAACCAACTTGAGGAGAATTCATTTTTCTCTTCTGGCATTTTCGTAGAAATGAGGCAGCGAACGCTTTTCTCGTTAGGCCTAATCAGCGCAATGTGTTGGAAAAGACGAGTCATCTCCTCCTTAAAGCTGACGGCGTTCTTGTTAGGAAGGTGCGCTCGGAAAACTTCGAACCGCTCCACTCGGATGAAGCTGGGATTAAGAAGCTGCTCAGAAAGAGGTCCCACATTCTTAGTGTAGCCTGTTGATTCTCAAAAATTTCCTCGCGGTATCACAGCTACAGCGGGAAAGACGCGGACAAAAAGCGCAGAACGGGACTCAATCAGCCGCTGATTAACAACTGAAGTTTATTGGAAGTAATTACCAATACATAACATGCATCATATGACTAAAAGCCGGTACGCCAAACCACCATACTAAATACACTATCAAAAACAACATTCATATCACAAAAGGTACATGCGTTAGCGGTGATACACATGTTACAGCTGATTAAAAAACGTAATAAACGAGTAATTAGGGCACGAGGCTACTCAGTGGCTTTACACGAGATCTAAGACGGTGACCACAGTAACTTGCGGCAAAATGAAAGGCTGGCTAACACATAGCGAACTTTTCTTTCTAATGTGATAAGCATTCATTAATTCTCGGGACTGCTTTTAGCGGTGTCTGAACAGCACAATAGTGCTTTAAGGAACCGGATGACACCCATAGACGTGGCAACGCATAGAAAGGTGCGAATGCGCAACGCCCTTCAGAAAACTATGGCACTCTCTTAGTTTAACGTTCAAGCTTCTTCCAGTATACCGATATAACGTAGGCCGCAGGAAAGAGTAATCGAAGAAACAATATTGTATGTGGAAGGGTCCAACAGCATTCAATGTTTCACTTTGCAATCCCTCATGTTTAGACACCCTTTGTGAAAAACATGTCTTCTTTACTGTTTCGCATATTCCCTTCAGCTTAGCTTTGCACAAAAGCCCAACCCTGACCTACAACTTAGAAGAGCCACCTTCTTTAGCCTGTGAGAGAAGGAATGCATCGAGGGGATATCGCAACTCTCTTCCTCTCTTGCTCCTTAGACTTCTTCTTTCGTAGTTGTGGTTTAAGTCACTTAAGTAACTTCTCGTACGATAAAGAAATCTCTGAAAATAGATAATCTGCCTCATTATGCTTTGCCGCCTGGTTTCTCGCACTATCAAACATAAGGTGAGCGTAAGTCTTAGTTAGAGAGCCTCTAATTGCTTGAGCGGCACTTTTGTCGTAAGGTTTTGTCTAAGCTTTACTTTTCAAGTTTTGGGCACCACCCGGGCGATCCAGGGTGGTGCGCCTGGTAGACTTAATGCAATTTTAAAATGAAAAAGTCAGCCATGGCATTGCTGTCTGTCATTTCTTTGTTTTTTTGTTCTAAGGTAAAAAGCTCGTGTCGTTGTTGTATGTACAATGTAAGAAAACCACCAATTGAAAAAAAATTAGGTACATCCGACGCAATGCGGGAGTCGCTGTAAGCGAAATTATCTGGAGAGTGTTTTCATTGACGATGTTTGTGTGAGATTTTGAAGGTGTACGACAGTCCTGATGCGGTGTTAATTGTTACCTCGGGTGCACCACGAGGGTTTGTCTTAGTAGTACACAGAGCACACGGCAGACGTGTTTTGCTCGAGGCTATGTTGTGCGCCATTGTTCGCACCCTGCGAGAACGTTATCACTGTCATTCCTTCACATTGCCCATCGCGCGATGCGTGACACTTAAGGAAATGTTTCTATTGAAGCCTTAGCAGAAATAGCTATCAGGTTTCGTGTTCGACGCAACAGTGCCCACTAGCCAACCTGGCTTCCGTCGCGCAGCAAGGCCTACCATTGTTAAAGAGATGGGACATCGTGGCTAAAGTGTTGATTTGCTGGATGGCCGCTTCCGTTTTGTCGCCTTAAAGCTGCGGTGATTTAGTGCTGTTTTCCGTCAGCCCACCATGCGTAAGTTGTCGCCATGGGCCACTTTGTATAAACGTGTCGTACGATAATAATAATAATAATAATAATAATAATAATAATAATAATAATAATAATAATAATAATAATAATAATAATAATAATAATAATAATAATAATAATAATAATAATAATAATAATGATGATGATGATAATAATAATAATGTTCGTGAATTACGCGCAAAGGTGAACGAATTTTTCTCCAACGTCCCTTCATCTTGTTTCGTCATCATTGCCCTTCAGAATTGTGTCTTCAAATACCACCTAGTTCATCCTCACCGCCCACTTATCGAGTTTTCCGAGGAAACCGCGATCCGTCTCCACCGAACTCAAAGGACAGTAATATCCTGTTTCCGATCGATCAATCATTCATATCCGTTCGGTGCGCTGATTTAGAATGTGCAACGGAATTTGTCTGGATGGAGACATTTGGTGCTTGTAGTATGAGGCTATTCGTAAGCAATTTCTGTTTCTGCGGAAACCCTCAAGGTGGAGAGAATTAATGAATTAAAGGGAAAAGAGACACCCACCCATTCGCAGCAATTCCTACAAAGGAAACCCTTACTTCATTACTTCTCTCCACCTTGCGGGTTTCCGCAGAACTACTGCGTCAAACGCTTGCCTTTGCTTAGAGTTGTTGACAAATTCCACTTCGTCATGCCATCTGCTAGCCGCCTGGTTAGCTCAGCTGGTTGAGCGGCTACCCCGGAAACGTTCCGGGTTCGAGTCCCGGACCAGGACGAATTTTTCTTCAAATGCGAGGCTTTTCTTTCGTGGAACCCGTTTAGGTTTCTTTTGTAGCAATTTATATGTTGCGCCTGATACGAATATCGAGAGGCACTAGAGTATTTTAATCGCTATTGAAATATTTACATGACCCCATGCTAACCGTAATATGCTCATAATAGGGGATTTTGATACGGCTGGCATTTCCTGGCAAACTGGTGAAATTTCAACCCATTCTTTTTACTTATCTCCCAAGTGCAACTTGTTATTTGATCTTATATTTTTTTTACATCTCTGTGCCAATTTAACAATATCCTGAACTCCTATGGAAATGTACTAGGCCTGCTTCTTACTAACACAAATGTTGTGAATGCGTCTTGTAGCGATTTCCCCTTACTAAGCCAGATAAACGTCATCCCTTGCTTCATATTTCGTTAGGATTTGAGACAGCTAGTAGCAGGTGAGTAAAGGATTACAGCGACACCTCAGTCTTAATTGCAGAAGCGGAGATTACTTGGATCTTTACCACTATCTTAATAATGCGGACTGGTCTTCAATAGTAGAACTAAGAGGTTAATGACCAAGTCACGGCATTCACGAATATTATGCACGATGGAATGAAGAACTTTATACCTCTAAAAGGTACTAAACGCTCTAAATTTCGCCTATAGCTTTCTGTTCAACTGAAAGCAACTTCGAAGCTAAAAGACCGTGCTCATAGGAAGGTACAGCGTACAAATCAGGTACACTGGCATATAAATGTTAAAATCTACAGGGCACTCTCTAAACATCTTTACAAGCGTGCTTATTCCATCTATACAGCACATGTGGAAGCTAGTACTTCTAAAAATTCAAAGTCTTTCTGGAGACACGTTCGTGAGCAGTCATCCTACAATACGAAAGAAGATATCGCTGGACTCAGCGCTCTATCGCTCTGCTCAACCTGTTCCAGATGTCGCGGGGCCTTCGCCCTACACTTCGGATCTGTGTACGGTGAAGGGCACAGTGACGGCGTTAGTGAGCTTTCCAATCAACCTTCCCTGGATTAAAGTCTATTGGTGTCAGAGGAACTTGTCTTCATGAGCATTAAACGTTTAAAAGCGTCTTTTTGGTGTGGTCCTGATAACATTCCAACTGCATTGGTTAAGACGTACCGGTCCCTGCTTGTTCCAGTGCTTACTTGTATTTTTAGTTGTGCTTTAAAGGAGAACACGTTCCCGAAGGCTAGGAAAAGAGGGCGGGTTGTTCCCGCCTTTGAGTCAGGGATAAAAACTGCTGCGAGTAACTACAGGCCTATTTCTCTCCTATGCGCCGCATATAATATATTCCAGTCAGCTCTGCACTCAATAATTTCATCCTGTATTAAAAATACTATTATTACTCAGCAGCACGGAATCACATCGAGACACTCCACAACGGCAAACCTCGTTAGCTTCATGATGCATGCCTCTCAAGCAGTGTATATGAAACGACAGCTGGATTCCATGTATTTTGACCTAAGTAAGGCATATTGTTGTATGCCACAAACTGCTCCTTCAAAGATTGACACAAGTTGGTCTGCACCACCCTGTCACAGCGCTGATAAGAAGCTACCTATGTGATGGGTACTGCTACATTCGCGTAAATGGTCAGTCGTCAGAACTTTATGCGGTTACAAGTGGAGTTCAACAAGAGGCTGTCCTCGGCCCTCTTGCTTCCTCGCTGTTTATTAATGATGTTTCGGCAGTCATCCAAACTCTTCAATTATGATAAATGCTGATGACGCAAAACTTTTCTAAGCGGAAAGAATGTTAATAATAGCATCGCTCTTCAGAAGGACATTTCAAATTTTGCGTCATGGGGCGTTGGAAACAAGCTGCTCATAAATGCATCAAAAACGAAAGTTGTAAGCTTCCCGCGGAAGACTAGCAGAAGTTTCCCTATAGCATTCAAGACGTTCTCCTTCCAACCGCTCAGGGAACAAGGGACCTTGGAGTGTATTTCGATAGCTGTCTGAGTTTTTGCGCCACGCTCAACCGACGAGGCAGCGTGCACTTCGAACGCTCGAACAGTATGTCGTGTGACGAGAGACTTCGAACAACCTGGCCCATTTGTAACTTTGTATACGAGCGTGTGCCTTCCAATTCTTGAGTACACCTCAGTCGTTTGAGGCGGCACTTGTAGGTCAAAGTGTGAACCTCTCGAAAGCGTTCGAAAAGTTGAAATCTCCATATAAACATCCATTCTGTCAAAAGAATTCCAGCTCCATAGAGCTAACACAGTCACTCACGTCACCTACCGTCACCTGTAGACGCAACAAATCAAACTTTCTCTTTCGCCGCAAATAATTACTTGGAAATATCTGCTGCTGGCATTTGCTTTCTAATGTGCGCTTTTACGTTTCGCAGAAAGGCACAAGAAAACGGCGAGCCTTTCAGGCTTGAGATTTTTCTAGCCCTCTATCTAGAGTGCAGGCGACATAACGCCCATTCAGAGTATCTGGATATCTTCATGCCTAATTTTAATGTTTTATTGAAAGGGGTCGCAGAGGAATTTCAATAACTGGACAAAAATTCTCATATCTGTTGTGTGTTCCATCATTCTGTAACCCTTTTTTGTTTCTCCACTGTTACTTTGCATTCCGTTCGTGTAAACATATCATGCTCTGTTAAAATCTGAATTGACGATATTGTAGTTATTATGTTAGCTCGTATGTATGTGTGTGTGTGAACATGCACTGTTTTTTTTCGGTGCATTGTTTTGCCGATTGCGTTAGTACCATGACGCTAGAAGTTGTTCCTGGGCACTGTAATAAACACCTTTGATTGAGTGATTCATTTGATTTTATTGGTTATACTTACAGTTTGTCCACTACTGTCACATAGTTGAGCACCAGTGTTTTTTATTGAGACCTCAAACAAAGAATGCTTTCTGACTGCGCCTTTCTCTTCTCCCGCTACTCTTCCATTTATGCGAGCTGCCGCGAGCAAAGAGTGGCTATTCAGCCGTCCCGTCACGGCGTTGGTTTTGCGCATTCTGTCTCCTCTTTCTACAAATCCGCCTCGCCACTCGGTTGTTGCGCGTGAATAAAAAGCTAAGCGCTGAAGCTTCGGCAGTGCTTTTACGGGGGCTCACGCGTAATTAACGCCTTCCAGAGGGTACTATTGCGACACCCACAGAGGTCATTGGAAAGGTCTCATAGACACCTCACCCGCGACCGTCCCCACGTACATGACACACGTTCTCGACTCCCCCTCCCCTGACAAAAGACAGAAGTGGCAGCGGCAGCGGTAGCGCCTAGAGGTTAGAGTATCAACTTGCATGCGCGAAGTCAGAAGTTTCATCCCATAACGAGGCACATTAATCATTGTTTGTCATAAAACTAGGCCCGACAGGAAGCTATCTCACAGACAATGGATAAACCGAAAAATGCGTTAGATTGAAATGCTATCGTCTAGAATACGCTGTATTTCTTGCACAGTGCACAATGGTGTATACTTCAAAAGCGACATGCCCTACTTTGTCGGAGTTATTCTCCGAAATGAACGTACTTCAAGAAAAAGTGATATGTGCACACTTTCTAAAGGTCGTCAATGATGTCACTGCTTTAAGGTATTAAAATTCAGAGCTGAAAATGTACATCATAACTCAAGCAGAAAAACATCCTTATGTATTCCTGAATAGGTCAAAAGGGTAGTCTACATGCGCCAATTGTTATTTGACATTATATTCGAGCATGTGGCTGCATTTGTACTCGGGAGCTTTTATTGTCAGTGTGGCATACCTTACTAGTCGGATTGCAGTTCACAAAAACGAGTAGAAAATTTAGCAAATAGAAATATTTCTATGATCTAAAGAATTCTGTATCGCCTTCTTTGACATCACGACAAACCTTTCAAGAAGAGGTAGCCAATGAAAATTTGATCTGAGAACTACGGTACGTCCAATCGGCTAGTGCATACAGGAAGTGAGAAAATGGCTACAGGAATATTGTCATTGTAACAAATAACACAACACATTTGTACATTCAAACTACATACGCATAATCCCTGTTAGACATACATGTGAGATGGTGTTTAACGGCGTGCACTATTACCCTGTCACAACTTTAAATTCATTGTTCTTGCCTGGACAGACGCGCACTTATTATGACTGGGTAACATGAGCGCCTGACGTTGCAGGGTAGGAACGCGGTCCCTGTTCTTGTTAAAATACTAGAAAGCTACAATGATACAGCGGCTTCAAATGGTGCACGAGGATGACATCACTTCTGAACTGCGAATACAATGATGTGCGAACAGGGCCAATATTCTCTTAGCTTTCGCCATGTATTGCAGGGACATTTTCTTATAAACCTGAATTTCTCCGACAGGCTGATGTGGCAATATGCAAACTGCAAGAGAACTTGTGTTCCAGGAGAGCAAAGAAGGTTTCCATGGCAGCTGTTCCGAGAAGCATTGTTTGTTACATGGTACCCTTTAAGCCGAATCACGATCTTCAATAGCTAGCATGATCGTTTCAATAGGCGGCATGCCAGTAGTTCCGTTTTCAAGAAGCACTCATTTCCCACTTCTGGGGCTGAAAAGTGGCGGCCTAAGTTACGAAGTTTCTCGCATGATCCTCAGCTGTTCTTGGAAAGAACGAATCTTCTTTTCTGATCATGCTTTGGGCTTCGAAGCTTTATTCCAAGCAGCTGGTTCGGAGAACGTCGCGAACGCAGTTAAGAGTACAGCTATTCGGCATTTCGGTTGGCGTCTGAAGGTGAAGGGGTTGAGGTACTTTTCCCATTTCATTGTGCGACATTGTTCTGTGCGGATTTTCGAAATCATTTACGTGTTTTACTCCTTTCAGGCGCTTTCAACTCGTCGTGTATACATAAATTACAATGCCCTACATTAAGCTACACATTGGAAAGAACAATTTATGTACATTGTCACTATTGCTAGTGCATTCAGCAAAGAGGCATCCCGTTTTGCTTCATACTTTGAAACTGAAGTAATCCCATAAAACTATGTGCACAACAGAACAGAACTGCAGCGTATCGCAAGGCCTGTATTCAACTTTACTTACATTTATTCCATATTGCGTCGCAAGGATCCGCATACCCAGTGTAGCCGAGATCGGCTACTAGGCAGCATCTGGATAAACAAAAATGAAAAGAATTCTTGAAATTAATGATGTCTACGAAATACGCTTACAAATATCGAAGAAACATATTGCTGTTGGTGTTAAGTATCAAAGCTTACATTGCATATATTTGAGGCCCAAACCGAATTCTATTATTCGATTTCTCCTCCGACCGCAGGCAAAAAGCCAGGGGGTGAGTTGGATGTGTCCGTCTGTTTGTTGTTCTTGTTACGCTGTCGTCCTCATCCTCATCCTCATCTCCTCATCCACCCTCATCCTCATCCTCATCTCATCCTCATCTTGAAGATATACCTTGGTATAACGCTAAAATAAACCTCGCAATGGACGGCGTCACTCGGTATCACACTATTTCCCCAGCAGCAATTTAGGAGTAAACGTACTAACCACAAACCTACCAAGGAATTCACGCACTTGCTAATCTCAGTGGGGCCTGTTTACTGCACGGAGAACCTCACAAAGAGAGTGATAGCGTCTACTCATGTACTTCGAAAGTCAGATCGGGCAATACTATGGAAGGTGTAAACAACGGCATGCTCATCACTATTACGAAGAACTGCATCTGACGAAGCCGGCGTTGCTTTAGGAACGTACTGCTATTGCGGTGAAGAATTGCTCAAGTCTCATACAATTTGCTGGATTGCGATGATCCCGAGAAGTTAGGAGCCTTCAATGTTATCACGTAAATTAGATGTTCTAGGTAGACGGCACATATGTTGAATATCATCTCACGAGCCCTGCTAGAGCGTAATATAATGTTCACGTGTTTCCAAAAAGTTATATGATTGCGAACCTGAAACCGGTTTTGAACCAGCACCTCGCGGCGCCGACCTTTTTTTTTTCATGGTGGTGCTTGAAGATTTATCAAGACTCTCTGCCAGAAAAAACATGTCAAGCGCCAGCTGCATTTTTAGCGTATTAAGCAGCGGCGTATGGTTAAAATCGCGCATATATTGGCTGGGTATACTCCTGCGAAAATACTTCAAAGAGATGGATCTGTTCTGGAATTTTTAAGGTCTCTTATAATAGAGCTGCTCTAAATAAGTATTCAAATTGTAAGCTGTTTAAATGATGATGATGTGTGGAATTTTAAGGCGCAAGGGCCTGGTTTGGCCAAAGAGCGCCAAGAAAATGGTAATTATATCAAAGTCAAGCAATATATTAAGAGCAATGAATGTTATGGGGCTGTAAAGGGGTCTAAAAGATGGCCACTGTAAAGTGTGTAAGCGCTACATGTAATAAAACTGTGATAATGATTATGAAGTGTGCCAAGGACGCAAAAGGTGCATTGCAAAAGATTTACGATGTACGATTGGTCATTTGGATAAAAATTCGAAAAGCACTATTGCCCTAAAAGACTCCTCGAAACGCAAGGACCTGAAGGCGTGTGCTGTACAAAGACTAATATTACAGCAGCATCCTCTGTAGAGAGGATGTGCTACGAAGCATTTGGACTATTAACATGAAAGACCACATCTTTCAAGAAATCCAGGACAGCTTTGGTGGTAAAAAGGGGTTCTTTGCCTATAAAC
The DNA here is from genome assembly GCF_050947875.1 of Dermacentor variabilis. NCBI lineage: Eukaryota > Metazoa > Arthropoda > Arachnida > Ixodida > Ixodidae > Dermacentor > Dermacentor variabilis. The sequence goes on along the minus strand of NC_134575.1, from coordinate 22,311,238 downwards.
ATAGCAAGATGGAAAGGGAGACAACAACGGTATGCTAGAGGAAAATGTTTCCTTCTTTCTCTTTCGGCTTCCCGACACTCCACGACGACGTGGAGGACGGTGCGCCTTTCACCACATCTACCACAGGTAGGAGGGTCGTTGCCTGTAAGCAGAAAATTGTGAGTACCATATGTGTGTCCTATTCTGAGTCTACAGAATAGGACATCAGTCCGTCTTGCTTTTGTAACGGGGGGCCAGAAACCTATCCTTGGCTTAATCAAATGGAGCTTATTATTTGTTTCATTGTCCCACAAGCGTTGCCAGTGGCTTCGCAGATTCTTCCGTAAGAGAGGCTTCAGATCTATGACAGGGACAGCAGCCGTAGGGATAATAGCTTGCGAGGTGATTGATGTAGCCATTTCGTCAGCTAGTACATTCCGCTCGATGCCTCTATGGCCAGGTACCCCACATATAATGACATGCTGGTTAGGCATATACGCTCTACAGAGAATGGAATAGAGCTGAGTAAGTACGGGGTTTCTGTGTTTACAGAGTGACTTCAAGGCTTTTACGACGCTTAAGGAGTCTGTAAATACAATTGTTTTTTGAAGATTTGATTTTCTGATATGTTTCACAGCCGACAATAGTGCGCGGGCCTCAGCCGTAAATATACTCGTTTCCGGGTGCAGTATACCGGATTTCGAGAAGGATGGACCAATGGCTGCGTAGAACACCCCGGCATGCGACTTAGAAGCATCTGTGTAAAACTCTGTGCACGAGTACTTGTACTTGAGCTCCAAGAAATGCATTTTGATATGTGTCTCTGGCGTATGTTTAGTGACCTCTACAAAGGATGTGTCACACTCTATCAGCTGCCACTGCCATGGCGCCAACAGTTTTGCTGGAGCCATAAGACAATGTTCAAGTACCGGAACACCCATTTCTCACTGAGGTTCCTTGCACGCAAAGAGAATGGTCTTCTCGCTGCAGGTCAGTTATTGAAGAGTATGGCATCGGTCATATCGTTTATGCATGAACAAAGGGGTGTTCGCGGTTAGAATTTACTTTGAGGAAATATGTAAAACTGCTATATGATCTCTGAAAATGAAGTGACCATACATTTGCTTCTGCATAAAGGCTTTGTACGGGGCTTGACCTGAAGGCTCCGGTCGTCAGGCGGATTCCTAAATGATGGACAGGATCCAACATCTTTAGAGCACTTGATATAGGGGACTGATATACTAATGCGCCATATTAAAGGCGTGAGCCGACAAGACACCTATACAAGCTCAAAAGACATTTCCTGTCACTGCCCCATGTACTTGATAGAAGTTTCAATAAGTTCATTGTTTTGAGGCACTTATCCTTCAAGTATTTAATATGCGGGATGAATGTCAGTTTCGAATCCAGTATGATGCCGAGAAACTTGTGTTCGGCGCTTACAGGTAATCTGCTACCAGAGAGCTCAATAGCAGGACGTGGTACTATTCCTCTTTTATTCGTGAAAAGAACGCAGGTACTTTTCTGTGGGCTCAACCTGAACCCGTTTACGTAAGCCCATTTCGCCACTTTATTTAAGGCATGCTGGACATGGCATTCGCAGATAGTTAAGTTGCATGATTTAAAAGCAAGCTGCACATCATCTACGTATACGGAGTATGACATCGTTCGTGGGATAGCCATGCCCAAAGAATTCATTTTCACAATAAAAAGTGTGCAGCTTAGCACACCACTTTGTGGAACACCAGTTTCCTGGGTGAAAGACGTCGACAAGGCATGACCCACCCTTACACGAAATGTGCGGTTACAAAGGTAACTTTCGATGATACTCAGCATACTGCCGCGGATACCTATACTGGAAAGGTCTCGGATAATACCAAAGCGCCATGTGATGTCATATGCTTTCTCGAAATAAAGAAATACGTAGAGGAAAAACTGTTTGTGTATGAAGGCATCTCTTATGTTTGCCTCAATACGGACCAGGTGGTCTGCGGTCGACCTGCCTTCTCTAAAGCCACACTGGTAAGAATCTATTTGTCCGTTGCTCTCAAGGAGATATACTAAGCGCCGGCTTATCATCTTTTCAAAAAGCTTGCAAAGACAGCTTGTCAAAGCGATAGGTCTGTAACTACTAGGCAAGGACGGGTCCTTGCCTTGTTTGAGTATAGGTTTTATTATAGCTTCTTTCCTAGAAGATGGAATATATCCAACCGCCCACATGACATTATAAAGTAAGAGGAGTGTTTCCTGTGCTTCAGGGTGGAGGGACTTGATCATTTGATATATGATACGGTCACCAGCTGGCGCTGAGCTGTTGCAACATGCAAGAGAAGTTTTAAGCTCAGCTAAACTGAACGGGCTGTTGTAATCTTCATAATGGCCACATTTCCTATCAAGGGGCTTTCGCTCTGCACGTTCTTTGAACTTCAGGAATGATTGCGCGTAATGAGATTCACTGGAGATATAGGCAAAGTGTTCACCCAGACAGTCTGCCTGGTCTTCCAGGCCATCTCCTTGGGTACTTAATAAAGGCAGTCGGTTCGTCTCCCGGCCTTTTTGTTTATTTACCCTATTCCACACCTTTGTCTCATCTTTGTAAGAATTTATCCCAGATATGTAACGCTCCCAGCTCTCTCTCTTTGCACGTCTATGTGTTCTCCTGCCTTGTGATTTGACCTGTTTAAAATTAATAAGATTTTTCAGCTGTTGGAGAATTGCGAAGCAATCCCCAAGCTTTGTTTGATTTTTGCGTGCTTTTCGACATTCGACATTCCACCATGGGATGCGACGGTTTTTGTCAGTCCGTTAAATTGTTTAATGCATTTCGTTGCAGCGTCAATAATAAAACCAGTTAGGTATGCCACAGCATCGTCTATATTAAAATCAGAAATGTCGTCCTCGCCGAAATATGTGAGTTCTCGAAACAGTTCCCAGTTTGCTGATTCGAGGTTCCATCGAGGGAAATGGCGCGAGCATGTATCCGATTTTGTTAGAATAAATGTAATTGGGAAGTGGTCACTCCCATAGGGGTTCTTGAGAACAGACCACTCCAGGTACGGAAATAATGAGCTCGAAGCTATGCTCAAGTCTGTGGGCGAGTATGTTTTATGTGTAATATTGTAGTATGTTGGTTCCTTTTTGTTCAATAAACATGCACCTGAACAAAACAGAAAATTTTCTATCCGGCGCCCACGCACATCGGAACGCGTGTCACCCCACAGGGGGCTATGTGTATTTAGGGAACCGACGACTATATATGGCGGAGGAAGTTCATGGATGAAGCTTTCGAACTCTGTTTTAGTAAGTTGGAAAGAAGGAGAGACGTACATCGAACTAACCGTGATTAGCTTACCGAATAGTACAGCTCGTACTGCAACTGCCTCGAGGGGGGTCCGAAGATTTATTTGCTGACATGCTATGCCCTTATCGACTATTATGGCTACACCCCCTGACGAGGTGAGTGCATCATCACGGTCTTTGCGGAAAATGGCATATTGCCTTAGAAAGTTGGTGTGTGTTAATTTTAGGTGTGTCTCTTGAACACACAGCAACTTGGGATTGCGTTTGTGTAGGAGTTCTCTAATGTCATCAAGGTTATGGAGAAGTCTTCTCACATTCCATTGTAGTATTTGCGTATCCATTATGCCATATGTGTTGGGTTCTGTGTGTTGAAGAGGTGAGTATTAGCTCACGGGCCTTTTTCAGGCGCCGTGACGAGAGTTTTGTCTCTTTTGGAGCGATTGAGAGTGCCTCGCCGCTCGTTAGGCACTAGTGGCGCCGTCTTGCTGGTGGTTGTGTCCATCGCCTCCTGCGAGGCGCTGGACATGCGCTCTTCCGAGCGCTTTGTTTGGCGTGAAGGCCTCAGTACGTTGGACGAGGCCTTTGAGGTCACCTGCCCGGAGGTAGATGGCCCCGTTTGCTGGGTTGGCGTAGCAGCACTAGCTGCAGCCGCCGGGGGGGGGGGGGCGGATGGCGTCACTGCCGCCTCACTGGGTGTGGGACGGTCAGCAGCCGGAGACCGTTGTGGCGCTGCCCCCTGACGCGCAACTTCGGCAAAGGTGTTCTTTGGTAGGAAGCATACCTGCCTGCGTGCTTCCTTGAAACTTATATTTTCCTTTACTTTGATCGTTACAATCTCTTTCTCGTTTTTCCAAGGTGGGCACGACCGCGAGTACGCGGCGTGCTCCCCATCGAAGTTCACACAGGGGAGAGTGTTTTCACACGATTCAGCGGAGTGCTCATGAGCACTGCATTTTGCACAGGTTTGGCGGCCGCGGCAGTTCGATGAGCTGTGGCCAAATCGCTGGTATTGAAAACATCTCAGAGGTTTTGGGGCATATGGTCTGACCCGGAGCTTCACATATCCTGTTTCAATACTCTCAAGGAGCACACTTGAACCAAAGGTAAGAATTAGATGTTTTTTTAAATCTCTTTTCCATCGTGCCTTAGCAGAATTCTCTTAACATTGATTGCGTTTTGATCGCTCCAGCCTTCTAATAGTTCAACCTCCGTAAGCTCCATCAGGTCATCATTCGAAACTAAACCGCGGGTGGTGTTCATCGTGCGATGCGGGTAACTGTCACTGGGACATCTCCAAATGATACAAGGTTAGGCAGTTCTTCGTGTTGCTTTTTGTCGCGGAACTCCATGAGGAGATCACCGCTAGCCATCTTTGATGCTTTTTAACCTGGTCCAAATGCCTGAGTTAGGGTTTTTGAAACAACAAAAGGTGAGATTGTTCGCGCTTGTTTTCCTTGTTTTTCAGAATGGATTACATTAAATCGCGGGAAAGTTTCTTTTTGGCGTCCAAAAAATTCAAAGATTTCTTCATTGCGCCCCCTTTTCAGGGAGAGATCAGATAGTGGAGGGAAAGAACTAGCCATAAGTGCGAGTGTATTTTTCGGCAGTAGCGCCAGCCACGCACCATGGAGCCCAAAAGGGGGACGCTGCAGGGCCTGTAAAACAGGGCCTACAAACGCCAGCTGTACGCTACCACTATAACCAAATATGACATAACCCAGGTTGGCTACTCACACAAGGTTAACCCTTGCTGCCAGGAAGATGGGAAGTAATAAAGAAATGAGAAGGAGACAGGAAAGACGAAAAGTCGAGACGAAGAAGTCGAGAGAAAGACGAAGGCTGAAGGGAGAGAGAGACAGGAAAAGGCAACTACCGATTTCCCCGGGTGGGTCAATCCGGGGGTGCCGTCTATGTGAAGCAGAGGCCAAAGGGGTGTGCTGCCTCCGCCGGGGGGCCTTAAAGGTCCAAACACCCAGCATCGGCTCAACCCCCAGGATCCCCCTTTCCCCAGACACGGCTAAGCCGCGCACGGCTACACGCTGGGGGTTCCAACCCTCGTGTGCTCGGGTACGTGGTGTCGCAACACACCAAACGCCTGCTGACGCAGACGGCCCTGCGGGTAAGCTGTTTAAATAAGTCGCATTTAAAGGAGAAAAACAACTCATGCTTAAGGAAACGTGGCAAAGAAGGAGCCCTTGTGCGCTCTCTGCACTTCTCCGCAGCTATCTGTGCCGGGGTAGCTCATTTATAGCAGTGGGGTTGACAAAATGCCTTTATGTTGTACTGAAAAAGCTATGTTATGAATCTGGTTTAAACATGTTGCGCATGCTGCGGAGTTTTTCTACAAAATGATGTCTGCAAAATACGTTTCCAAATATCGAAGAAACATATTGCTTTCGGTGTTACGTATAAAACCTTACATTGCAAATATTTGAGGCAAAAATCTAATTTCTTAATTGGGTTTTGCCTGCGACCACAGGCAGAAAGTCGGAAGTAAGTTGGATGTACCCGTCTGTTTGTATTTCTTCATACGCGATCGCTATCAGGCCAAAATGCGTCAACTTAAACGTCCACCTCTCCATAACGCTCAAGTAAATATCGCAAAGGACGCCGTCACTTGATATAGCACTATTTCCCCAGCATCTCTTTAGGAGTAAACGTGCTAACCGCACACCTAACGTAAAATACAAGCACTTGGTAATCTCAGTGGGACCTGCTTACTGTATGGAGAGCCTCACAACCAGAGTGATAGCGCCTACTCAGGTAGTTCGAAAGTCAGATCGGCCTATACTATAGAAGGTGTAAACAATGGCATGCTCATCACAGTTACTAAGAACTGCATCTGACGAAGCCGGCGTTGTCTTGGGAACGTGCCGCTATGGCGGTGAATAATTGCTCAAGTCTCGTGCAATTCGCTGAATTGTGATGATCACAGGAAGTTAGGCGCCGTCAATGTTATCACGTTAATTAGGAGTTCTAGGTAGACGGCACACATATTGAATATCTTCTCACGAGCCCTGCTAGAGCGTAATATCATTTTCGCGTGTTTCCTAAATGTTACATTATGGCGAACCTGAAACTGCTTTTGAACCAGCACGTGGCTGCGCCGACTTACTTTTTTTCATGGTGGCGGTTGAAGATTTAATAATGCTCACTGCCAAAAAAGAAAACATGTTGTCAAGCGCCAGCTGCATCTTTAGCGTATTAGGCAGCGGCGTATGCTTAAACTCGCGCATATATTTGCTGGGCATACTCCTGCGAAAACACTTGAAGAGATTGATCTGTTTTGGAATATTTAAGGCCTCTTATGACGTAGCTGTTTTAAATAAGCATTCAAATTGAAACCCGTTTGCAAACGTCGCATCTATAGGAGAAAAACAACTCATGCTCAAAGAAACGTGGCAAAGAAGTAGTCCTTGCGCTCTCGCAGCACTTCTCCGTAGCTATCTGTGCCGGGGTAGCTCATTTATCTTAGTGGGGTTGACAAAATACACTCGTCTAGTAGCCAGGGCATTCCATTTTGCCTTCTTCAGCGTTATGATTGTCCATTGGTAGAAGGACAGCCAGTCGATCTTTGCATAAAATAAACTACACTATATCCCAATCAACTCAAAAGCGAAAACAAATATCGCCTACAAAAATATTTTAATGATACATGAAAGAGCTTAGCCTAATTGACATTCAAGCTATTTGCAGCTAAACCATTGCTGACATACACGCGAGACGGTTCCTCAACTGCGTTCAGGAGCAGCGCGGTGCATCTTCAAATTCGCTGCTTTGATGTGCGAAGCCGGGTTTCAAAAATTGAGCCCTATCACTACCGTGTGATGGTGGCGGGTTACTGCGAGTATATCTACTCGAAATGGACGGGAACACATATGTGCGAATTCTTTTAACACTAATGTGCAATTTTTGTTCCTCGCGTAACATTACACGCGCTATACTTTGATGATTGGCTAGCATTGCGATGCTGCATTGGTGGCAGCTGTTGTGTCGCCATGGTGTTGCAACACTGTCTGCCTGAGGACCGTCAGTAAATGAAGTCAGCCACGACTGCGCTGGCTTTCAGCGAGGCCACCAGCTTTCGTACGTACCCCTGAAACTGCAGAAGGGTGTGAGGACGCGTGCATTCAACTTTGGTGTTTGTTATCTATACGTTTTCAGATGGGTATACACGCGTGAAGATCTTTATTTTGCTTACTCATTGGCAATCAACTCTTCTCGGCGCAATGAAACTTTTAAAATTGAAGTGGCGTCAACCTGGGAACCTAAAATGGTGCCAAAAGGACGTGGACGCCGATGATCAGGCTACATACACTTTGGCTTACAATGTCTTTAGCTAGCACATGGATTGTTGTGTGTCAGGTCACTGGCTGGAAAATACATGAATGTCCGTGGCTGACGCAGGCTAGAGAACCACGCACTTTTTTACTTCGGGACTAGATATTGCGGACTTAGGACACACAGCAATGACACTTGCCTTCTTGCTGTATGTTTGTTCTGATCACGTGCCTCAGATCGTATAATCGCGCAAGCAACATCTCATAGCAAGAATGAAGTCTTAAGAAGCCATCGTGCTCCATGGTGCCACGATTCTTAATAGTGACGAATGATATTTTCGTTTTTCTGTGATCAATGATCCTGCAGAGCAGCACAGCTCCTTTTGGAGATGTTTACAGCTAATTTGTTACTAAAATTAGAAGCTCCTCGAAAATGTTTTAACGGTGTATTGAAAGAGCAAGGTTATTGATCTGGTTTATACAGGTTGCGCATGTTGCGGAGTTTTTGGGTCAGTAATGAATAAATAAATATTTCTTGGAAAGGCCGCGGCTGATTGGTCCAGCTTCGTAAACTCATTAAATTAAAGCTTCTTAATCGCATGTTTTCTGCATTCTGAGATGCGTTATAGGAAGCGCTTGTAATGTTTTTGACTGCCCTAAAAGAACCAAAGAAGGCAGGATGTTTAAACTTAGGAAGGGGGTCGCGTAATGGGTGACGTGTACCGAAAGGGCGACGTGGTACCGTGTACCCAAGTCACTCGAGCGGCCAATTGCGCGGAAATATTTTGCTTATTTGGAGACTTCTTGCACGCTCGCAAAAACAGCTTTGTGTAGCACATACTTAAAATAAAAAGCTGTATGGCGAGTTTTTCATGTTGCGGTACAATTTTCGCATTGACGCTTTCTATTTAATTGTAATACTTGAGAGGTTGAATAATTAAGAACACTAATAAGGCTGAATGCAAGAAATATAGTCTATATAACTCCAAGCGATGGCAAACAAGATTTCCTAGGTTCTGTCCAGCTACGGAGAAGCATTTGCACATATTAAAGCCTTGGTGCATGATATTTGGGGCAGCCAGCATAGATAGCTCCCGCAAAGCGCGTGAAGTACTCTAAGAATGTTCCCGCATAAAAGCAAGAAAAAACGAAATAAAAGAAAAACACAATATCTGCTCAAAACATGCAATGTCAGTTTAGGTATACGCAAATTGTTGAATGCGTTTTTCCTAGAATAATTGACGACTTGAACACGATACAATCGTGCCCTCTTCTGTCTATTGACGTCAATTCTGTGTGTTTGCACATTTAGAGACGAAAGCCACCTTGCGACGCTACAGATGCATAACAAGCCACGTTGATTACAGGAAGCTTACTCATCTTCATGTAAGCACGCCAGCCATGTCGCCTTTAGGTGACGTCACTTCTGCCTTTATAAGGGGCACGTGAAGAAGTGTTCGTCGCTGAAGTCCCCAGAGGCGCCAGTACAACGAAGGCTTTGGCCTGTCTTGCAGAAACAGTAAGCGCTTGTATGGTTTCCTCTACTACGACGCATCTTATTTTACAGAAACTATGTGTTGTGCACGGCAGCAAGGAACGCATTAGCCAGCGTTCGAGGATGTTAGGGAGTATTTTTTTTTGTATGTACGTACAGGCCCCGCAACGTTACAATTTATTTTGAAGGAGTGTACAGCTTGCTGCGGCAACAGGACAAGTAGGAAGAGCATGCGCGTAGCAAGTTTGTTGGGCTTACAGAGAATATTATATATATATATATATATATATATATATATATATATATATATATATATATATGAATATAAGTCGGGGTTTTACGTCCCAAAGCCGCGATGTGATTAAGTAAGAGGCACGCCGTAGTGTGGGACTCCAAATAAATTCTTACCACGGGCGGATCTTCAACGGTCCCCCAATGGACGGTACACGGGTGCTTTTGCATTTTGCCTCAGTCTCAATGCGGCCGCCGCGGTCGGGATTCGATTCCGCGACCTGGTGCTTAGCAGCGCAGCACCATAGCCACTAAGCCGCTACGGTGTGCAATAGTATTACTGAAACGGTAAAGAGAAAAAAAATGCAACCTAATGATCGTAATCACTTAACCTTAATTCCAGGTGAGAAATGAAGCAGGAAACAACAAGGAATGCAAATCCACCCGTATAAAAAGTTTCCTTTATTTTAGCATCATATGTCCGTAACATCACCTCAGGGCAAATTACCATTAGTTAGGGCATTTTTTTCTCAAATACAGTAACTCTGCATTCGCTAAGTATCAGCGGAAGTGGCAATGTGTCGCTGCCAAACACCCCCGGTCTGCAGCACCACTACCGGCTTTTGTTTTCCCATCAAGCTATCTCGGCAAAAAGGAAAGGCTCATTGCAAATACTGTCAACCATATCAGCATAATAAAACAATATATACAATATCTTGAGTAATGAATGCCCTCCCTTGGTTCTACCACACTGTTGTGAAATATCGACCCAGAGGGGACTTCATAAACGACAAGTCAGCTTGCATATATTGGCTGCTTTTTTTTAGATTGATCTATTAAAAGAAAAATGCCTGTGGAAAATACCACAATTCTAACCCTTGATCTAAATTACTTGATGAGGCGGCAATTATTTCAACGAGCAATGAGAATATTCCATTTAATATTTAACGTAACTAGGTTAAAAACCTTTTTCGATTAGTTACATTACCGCGCATATTTCAATATTCGATTTTTAGCTAGTCCGCTTGGAAGACATCTCAACACGGAAAAAATTCTGAGGGTGGCAGTGGTTTAAATATATGCACCGTCAAAGTTGCGGTAAAACTCTTCTGTTCTTCCACTTCCATTTCAAAGAAAACATTCTGATTTAATGATGCAAGAATGTAACTGGAACGCCATTGCATTTCGTCGGACACGTTGAAAATTATTATCTCGAAAGTGGTGCAGTCTTACACTACTGACAACACGCCTGCCCACGACGTAGATGATGATGGAGGCCGTTCAAAATTCAGAGGAGCGATGACGCTGCAGTCAGTTGCAATTTTGGACAAAAAAATTAATCACATGCTTTACGTGGAGCGCTTAAAATGAAGCTTTAGCTCAAGGCCTCCTATCTAAATACACGGGGAGAGAGAAACAAACAATATAGATATGTTACAATGTTTCTCGCACGAGAAAGAAATCACAATTGGGAAAAGTAGCGCGTAGAATTAGCGCTTATAATACTGGGTAAATGCCTCTCTTACTCTGTGGACGCCTTGAGGTTTTTTTTTCTTCCGACAATGGTTACTGCAGTAGGGTGTATTGGAACGTCTTCTGATCACGTCTTAGTGATTTGCCTGTCCGTCGCCGCACTGAAGTTGAAGGCGAAGTTGCCAAGTCCACAGGATCGAGGCAAAATTGGGCAGTTAGTTTTACTGCGAAACCATTACACAAAGGCGCAACTTCATTCCCCCTATGACCGCCACCGCATCCATGCTGTCACGGTATTAACGGTGCGTGCCTGTCTCGAAGGTGGATGATTAAAACGTCTCCAGAGAGGAAGAGACGCGCAGTGTACTTGACTGCAAAAAGCGTGAAGCTGGTTCGACACACGATCACGGTCTGCCAAATCGGCTTTGCCGTTGAGGCAAAGAACCATTGGACTTTTTACTATTAGTATGAGCTATGTGGGACCAATGCTAACCGTCCTGCTAAGCAGCCATGTTAGCACTACAGCGTGGCGCGTACCATTGTCTCACGCGAGTGGAGAATGTGGTTTAGGCTACCAAAGGTGACGGTTTTCAAGTAGTCTCATCCCGTGCAGCATCAGAGTGCGACCCTCGCAAGCAGAGGGGCGGGGATCATCGGCCCAGTGTTGCGAGACGCGTGGTAATCTCTGCGGCGCTGTTTATACAGTGCCGCAGTTGCTGCTTCGCATGCTGCGTAGCGCAGACACTTGTTGAAAACCGTTCAAAGGGTTTTGACATTACGCTGACCATTCCTATTGCTTCCACTGCTTCGCCCTTCCATACAAACTGCTAAATTGCTTTCAAAAACATTCATGCTAAATGGCTACGTTATGGCTATGTTAAGACCCTGATGTAAGTGTGAGACTGGACATCGAACTACCTTGAGCCTAACCTGACAGGCCACGCTACAAAAAGCTGTGTTGAATTTCTGACAAAGAGAACGTGAAGATGCCTCCGTGAGCCAATTGTGGTCAAAATTAACATTCATCTTGCCGAAGCCTAATCTTGTATTTCTGTTCGTTTTCCTCTTAAAAAGGGAAATAGAACTCGTTTTTGTCCACCTTTGAGAGCAACAAATTAGCAATTTTGACGAAGCTGTTTACTGTCCTTTACGGAACTCCGGACTTAATTGGTCTTCTTTCTCTTTGTTTTCTACAGGTTCAAGCTAGAGCCGTGGGTTTCAAGAAATAACCATGTCTAACATTTCCTTGATGCCCCCCTTTCTGTTCTTCGCTGCATGTATGGCTATGAGCATGGGCGTGCAAGTAGAAATGCGTGCTGGCGTAGTAAGCACAATAACTCTGACGCTAAAGGATGGTATGTATGTTCTTGCATAAGGTCCGTTGGCTTCTTTTAAGCGCTGACGCTGGTTTTTCACACATATTAAAATGCATGATGAGCACCACCATTGTAACGATTTGGCCGGTAACTATGAGCACCCATGAAATGTTGTTATCGGAGATTGCCGTGCACACAAATGAAGCCGAAACAATGAAACAAAGAACGCGTATCTTTCTGCAATGGTTTTACGAAAACTACGGTGAAAACTGACATTTTTTTACTGTTACTTCTGAAAATAACAATTACAACTGGTAGCCGTATTCGACGCCTCCTGCTGCATTTCCTAGGCGTTGCAGCTACGCTGTGCGAGAGTCATTCTTCCCTACTAGTTTCTTGGCATCACCTCTCGGACAAATTCTAATGCCATTCCTGGTGCCTATTGGGCTAGCCTAGTTTATCATCACTGTCTATATTGAAAAATTTGGTTCGGTCCATAAAGCAGTTCGAATCGATCAATGCATTAAAGAATAGAGCTATATTTCTTTCTGCTGATAGGATATTGTTCAATGCACCAGATAATGGTAAATACTCTTCGTGACTTAAGCCCTTTCATAACGTAGTCTGATTCAAGAGACTACGCGGAGCCATTTTTTTTAATTTGTTTCCACAACAGTCGCCATTCACAAGTTTCACATTATCGTGCTTTTAAATTTTGTCTGCTGATACGGACCATGCGTAGGCTCAAGTAAGCTATGCGTCATCGTCTCATCAAGACATTTACATTTAGGAAGTAATTGTAAGCACAACGCATATGTGCAACTTCTCGCATGCTAGAATTAAAGAAAAAATGCAAAGGTATCGCCCCTTTCCGCCAACAAATCCAGTATATACAGTGGCTTGTTTGCTTGCATTTCACCTCGATGTTCTAGCAGAATTAATTTGATATAATTAATAAATAAAGTAAGGTTTTCTCTCTAGTCACAATCTTGGTAAGCGCATCATGATAAGTTGGTCTTTTTTTTACGGTGACAGGTATTAAAAGCACGGAATCTAATTAGCCCGCAGGTTTTTGCGTTCCGCTACACTGCACTTTTCACTTTAGAACTCATCACAAGGTGTGAATCGGTGGTGGCGCTGGAAAAAGACCTGCTGGTCAATGAAACGGCTACAATCTAAATAAGCACGGTAAAAATAAGATTCCAAATAGCGAATATTAATCATGAAACGGAGAATAAAACAGTCAAAATATAGAAATGTAATTACAATTCAATTGTAGGATTATTTCGCCCACCGAGTAAATGAGCCTTGTCTTCTTTAGCATCGACGCTCGATTTGAACATACATTTGAAATATTTTTGTTTCATTTTGTTTGTCCGTGAGAAGGATGTATTTGGCTAGACGCGCAAGACGCGCATGTGCAAGCATAGTCTGACGTCATCAATAGTGTCTCTCAAGCTAGACACAAACATCAATGAAATTATTGCTTCCAATTTAAGGAAATAAAAGGAGCAGTGACTGTTGCGGTGCGTATCTACAACGAGGCTGAAAGTTGGGCAAGCTGGTTTAAGTTCATGGTGAAAAATAATAATGACAATCATCATCATCTTCAGCCTGGTTACGCCCACTGCAGGGCAAAGGCTTCTCCCATACTTATCTAAAGCTTATGTGCTAATTGTGACCAGGTTGTCCCTGTAAACTTCTTAATCTCATCCGCCCACCTAAATTTCTGCCGCCCCCTGCTACAGTTCCCTTCCCTTGAAATCCAGTCCGCGACACTTAATGACCATCGGTTATCTTCCCTCTTCAATACATGCCCTGCCCATTCCCCCCCCCCATTTCTTTTTTTTTTATTTCAACTAAGATGTCATTAACTCGCGTTTGTTCCCTCACCTAATCTGCTCTTTTCTTATCCTTAACGTTACACCTATCATTCTTCTTTCGATTGCTCGTGGCGTCATCCTCAATTTAAGTAGAACCCTTTTCGTAAGCCTCCAGGTTTCAGCCCTGTACGTGAGTACTGGGAAGACACAGCTGCTATGCACTTTTCTCTTGAGGGATAATGGTAACCTGCTGTTCATGATATGAGAAAGCCTGCCAAACGCACAAGGCCATTCTTATTCTTCTGATTATTTGAGTCTCATGATCAGGATCCGCGGTCACTACCTGCCCTAAGTAGATGTATTCCCTACCACTTCCAGTGCCTCGCTACCTATTGTAAATTGCTGTTCTCTTCCGACATTGTTATATATTACTTTAGTTCTCTGCAGATTAATTTTTAGACCCACCCTTCGGCTTTGCCGCTTCAGGTCAGTGAGCATGCATTGCAATTGGTCTCCTTAGTTATTAAACAAGGCATTATCACCAACGAATCCTAAGTTACTAAGGTATTCTACATTTTCTCTTATCCGGAATTCTTCCCAATCCAATTCTTCCCTCCTGTAAACACGCTGTGAATAGCATTGGAGAGATTGTATCTCCATGCCTGACGCCTTTCTTTATTGGAATTTTGGTCCTTTCTTTATGGAGGACTACGGTGGCTGTGGAGCCGCTATAGATATCTCTCAGTATTTTTACATACGGCTAGTCTACACCCTGATTCCGTAATGCCTCCATGACTGCTGAGGTTTCGATTGAATCAAACGCTTTCTCGTAATCAATAAAAGCTATATATGAGGGTTGGTTATGTTCGGCACATTTCTCTATCACCTTATTGATAGTATGAATATCGTGTACTGTTGAGTAGCGTTTAAGAAATCCTGCCTGGTGCTTTGGTTGACAGAAGGCTAAGGTGTTCCTGATTCTATTTGCGATTACCTTCGTAAATAGTTTGTAGGCAACGCACAGCAAGCTGATCGGTCTATAATTTTTCAAGTCTTTAGCGTTTCCTTGCTTATGGATTAGGATTATGTCGGCGTTCTTCCAAGATTCCGGAACGCTCGAGCTCATGAGGCATTGCACATACAGGGTGGCCAGTTTTTATACAACAATCTGCCCAACATCCTTCAATAAATCTGCTGTTACCTGATCCTCCCCAGCTCACTTCCCCTTTTGCATAGATCCCACGGCTTTCTTTACTTCTTCAGGCGTTACTTGTGGGATGTCGAATTCCTCTAGACTATTCTCTCTTCCACTATTGTCGTGGGTGCCACTGGTAGTGTACAAATCTGTATAGAACACCTCATCCACTTGAACTATCTCCTCCATATTAGTAATGGTATTGCTGGATTTGTGTCTAAACGTATGCATCTGATTGTTGCCTATTCCTTGTTTCTTCTTCACTGCTTTTAGGCTTCCTCCGTTCCTGAGAGCATCTTCAATTCTATCCATAGTATACTTCCTTATGTCAGCTGGAGAAAATAGGGCAAATTAACTATAGGACAGAAGAAACTGCCGAAGACCGACCATCCGTGTGTTTATTCTGTTCGTCTGCGTTCAGTTTACACGTCTTTTAACTGCGAGCATTGATCTAGTTATTTCATCAGTGCACCATTTGTTTTTTCAGAGTATATGCAACGTGTACATTAGAAATTACAATAAGGATTGCTAGCGTTCTTGTGTTTTTTTTACAGACACAGAGGAAACAAAATAAGTCACCCTCGTTTTTAAAAGTCTTGATTTTTGCCGAGCCTCTAAAACAATGTTTCTGGGAACTCTGCCAGCCGTGCAAGACACTGCCCTAAAAAATTGTCCCGTATTCTGCCTTTCTGAACAACGGGCTTTAGCTCGCGGGAGTGCCACGACGTGGCTTCATCATCATCAGCCTGATTAAACCCACTGCAGGGCAAAGGCCTCTTCCATACTTCTCCAACTACCCCGGTCATGTACTGATTGTGGCTATGTTGTCCCTGCAAACTTCTTAATCTCATCCGCCCACCTAACTTTCTGCCGCCCCCTGCTACGCTTCCCTTCCCTTGGAATCCAGTCCGTAACACTTAATGGCCATCGGTTATCTTCCCTCCTCATTACGTGTCCTGCCCATGCCCCCCATTTCTTTTTCTTGATTTCAACTAAGATATTATTAACTCGCGTTTGTTCCCTCACCCAATCTGCCCTTTTCTTAACCCTTAACGTTACACCTATCATTCTTCTTTCCATAGCTCGTTGTGTCATCCCCAATTTAAGTAGAACCCTTTTCGTAAGCCTCCAGGTTTCTGCCCCGTACATGAGTACTGGTAAGACACAGCCTTTATACACTTTTCTCTTGAGGGATAATGGCAACCTGCTGTTCATGATCTGAGAATGCCTGCCAAACGTACCCCAGCCCATTCTTATTCTTCTGATTATTTCAGTCTCATGATCCGTATCCGCAGTCACTACCTGTCCTAAGTAGATGTATTCCCTTACCACTTCCAGTGCTTCGCTACCTATCGTAAACTGCTGTTCTCTTTCGAATCTGTTAAACATTACTTTAGTTTTCTGCAGATTAATTTTTAGACGCACTCTTCTGCTTTGCCTCTCCAGGTCAGTCAGCATGCATTGCAGTTGTTCCCCTGAGTTACTAAGCAAGGGAATATCATTAGCGAATATCAGCATATGGTGCAAGACCCTCATACTAATATTTCAGTACTTTTCATTTTAACGTAGAAGGCAGTGCTACTCTATATGTTACAAAGTACTGAAAATGTATCCAATACATTCCCCCAGGCAGCTCTTCTTATGCCTAATGACTCCAGGAAGCCGAGCCTGGTGCCAGCAACGCTCAGGAATCTAATTGGGAGCACGCATTATGTTTTCGCCCAGCTTGTGTGATGTACCGTAGTGCTGAGAGGTGAATCGATTGTGAATCGATTCACCGATTGTGAATCGGTGAATCACAATTCGCAATTCACAACAATTCTCAACAATTCACAATCGATTGTGAATCGATTGTGAATTGTGTAGGTGAATCGATTGTGAAGGCAGAAGTGGTGTGGTTGGGCACATGCGTTTAATTAATTTCATAAAACTTGATTTGCGCCAAGAAACCTGTCCAGGCTTTTACACTTGCTTTATAAAAAGCCCACAGCACCATTAATATACCAGCTGATTTTACGTGAACCAAGTAAATCTAATAAACGAATCCAAATATTGGTGATACCATTTTATCATTCGATTGTTCATACCTTCTAGATATGGAGTTAGTTGGGAAGCTGTGCGCAATTAACGAAGCTACATTGACTAACTTTCCAATAATTGTTCTTCGATGGCTAAAGCAAATGAGTAGCTTGAAGCCCATCGTCGAGATTATTTTGCGGAGTGAAGAAATTTTGATTAGACATGCTTCTCTAAGTGCCATCCGCAGAATCATATTGCAACTAAACGCTCGCTGAAAGCGTAACTGACGCAGAAAAAGGACGTCTGTGAGTCAACGTGACTGCACATATCCGTCTGTGATATTGTCATCGATAATATGACTCCGTGAACATGTTCCTTGCAGCCAGTCCGCTTTCCATTTTTATTCACGTTCTTTTTTCAAAAGCAAGCGGTTTAAACCTTTAATGTTAATACAGCAGTGACCGTGTGCCACCAAAAGGTTGCTTGGTTGCAGAAGCGATAAATGACGTCTGTGATGGTGCAGATTTAGTGCGTCGCTGGCATCAAGACACTGCACTGACGCGAAGGCAAGATAGCGAAGGAGAACAGCTAGGTAGCTGCTCACGGAGCCATGCCAATGATGATGAAATCGATGATGACGATGATGGTGCCCTCGCGACCAAAATTGGGGCGCCGATACTGACGGCTCAGGCGCTTTTTTTGCGTTGATTTTGCTTTCAGAAAAAGATACTGCTATAAATCAAATGTAATTCAGTCTTCTCTGGTGGATTTATTGTGCGTTTAAATAAACTCTATATCCCATTCGTCCCGGAGGGTAGGTGTAAGTAGGGAAATGCTTGCTCGCTCGCTCGCTCGCTCACACATACATACACACACACACGCACGCACAAAAGCACACCCACACGGATACGACACATGTTCGCCCGCATACACTTTTACACGTGCCCACTCATGCACACACGCACACTAGTGTACACACGCACAGAAGTGTACACACGCACAAAAGTGTACACACGCACAAAAGTGTACACACGCACAAAAGCGCGTATGCACGCACGCACATAAACGCACTTATGCGCACGCAGGTACACATACACAGGCACAAACATTTGTGCTTCCACAAATGCAAGTGCACACGCACGCACGCTCAAGGCGTGCACACGCATATATACTCCCTCTCCTACCCTGTTGTCTCACAAAAACATGTGCTTGCAAACAGACTCAATGGCACTTGCTCTGCAATGGCCATTCAAACTCCAGATGTAATAAATCGCTTTACGGTTTAAATTTGACGCTTATTCAAGTGAATGTGTCCTCTGCCGAGAGGGTGCAAAATCATTTGCTCCTGTCGTGTGACATAACCGCCCATCCCTAACCAAAACACACCTTCATCGCACCACCAATGTTTCGACTAAGTACTATAAATGCTTAGCTTGTTAGAAGGGACTATCCTCTCGGTACAGTCAGTGAAAGCTTGTTGATACCTGGCAGAAATATTGAAATACATATTTTTTAAAATTTTGGCCACTCATTTACGCATTTCCATCACCGTCGAGTTCTGCAATATGGTAAAGGTGCAATCTCCCGATTTCTCGAATATGTCCATGATGCAAATGGTTTCACTTTTTTATATGACACAGAAAGATACGCATGCATGCTCTGATGTTGTCCAAGGAATAAAATCTGATTATAAAAGTGATGACTTAACAAATGAGCAACGCAACGCTACCTTTCAGGAAGGAAAGATAGCAAATATAATATTTCATTAGCACACCTGAAAAACTAACATCGAAACCAAATCTTCAGATTTGTGTTGTTGGCATCTAGTGGGAGAATGTGGAACTAAGTCCTATGTGGCTTAAACGAAAATATCATAGAGCACGGTATTGAACCGCTGTTAGCATAGCGGGGGATGGAAGGTGCGAGTGATTAAACCACATTCTGCCACGCCTTCCGACGTTTCCTCAGTTATACGCTTGGGTTTATCAAGATACCACGTGGATTTGCACGACTGCGGTTCAAAACTCGCTTTGAGGAAAACTGTTACGCCATGCATAGAGAGTAGAGATAGGCAACAATCCGACAATCAGCTGTAGCGGCTATTGCGATAGCAGCCGTAGTTTTATCGCAGCTACCGTTTTTGACCCGAAAATCGAGTACAAATTTTCGTCGTTGCCATAGGCTTTCATTGCTGAATCTTTCACGGCTGTGGGAACAATATTCCGGCTTTCCACAGCATGATCACTGCATTTGTACCGTGTGGATTGTCTTTTATACGTAGAGCATGTCCATCACCGGCCAATTTCCATAATTCACCTGCACGTACCGTGTGGATTGCCTTCTAGAGCTGGTCCATCACCTGCTTATTTCAATAATTGACCTTCACGTGCAATTCTCCGCAAAAAACCCACTCGTTCATTTGAAAACGCATTAGATTCGTGGCGTGGCTGCTTGGGGAACTAGTTTATACGTGTCCAGAAAAGCTCGATATACTGCCGGAGGAGCTCGCAGCACGTGAAGCATAAAAGATTAACCACTCGAGAAAAACGTGAAATTTCGCCGTGAGGAACTTGCTCTGAAATCCTAGATCGTGTCTAAGAAACATCTGGGCTGTCATGAACTTGTTTGGTGCTTCGGCTGGTCAGTTGATGAAAAGCGGCTGTTCGGTATTTCGACTCCATGTTCCAAAAGGACTTCTTCTTGAGCAAGTTGGTGCCTAGATTTCCTAGATATGCTTTGTGGAGCAAAACACATTTCTTGAAAAGGGAAAGAAAAAAGGAAGACAGTGAAGCGCCAACGCTTGGCGCTTAACTGTCTTCCTTTCTTCTGTCCCTTTTCAAGAAATGTATTTTGCGCCACAAAGTATACCTGGGATTCTATGTTCGCTAGCATAGCATAAAAAGTAAACACGCTTTTAGGTTTACTCAGTATAAGCTACATTGTGTTTCTTGAGAAGTTCGCACACATGAAGTGCTCAAATGCAGCTATAATGTGTACTTTGCCGTTTATTGTTGACGCCAAGTGGTGTCGACTAGCACTGACGTCTTGCAGGTGTGTTTCAATACAACATTTGCAATCTATCTTAACAGTCAACGCACATTGTCTTGAATGCTGGTCAGAATCGGAAGTTGGAACATACCCTTATTTGCTTGTGGGATGGTTTGTAAAATAAAGGCGTAGCCTTGCTTAACACTTCCGGGAGAAGTAGGGACAACAGGGCGAACTTGTGTAGCACATGAAAAAATATTGCTAACGGGAAACGCATAAGAAGGAACCTCAATATGGTGCACGGCGAATTGCGGTTTCTTCTCTATGCGGGCGCCTTCAGTAATGTTTCATTTTGTTAAATCTTCGATGTGCCTTTCGTAAATATGTTCGTAGGGCTGGCAATGAACCGGCGCTCGCTGTCTTTACCTCTTTATTAGCTTCATGTACGAAAAATTAGCATAGCTTTGTCATGAACTGAAATGATTTCTTTGTTTATAAGCAAGTTGCCTAATTAAGTAACTGATAGGTGTGAATGGCTCGCATAGGAAAAAATTTTTGTGTATATATTTTCCAATCTAATATAAATATAATGGGAATTGTACGCATGCATCGCACATACTTTACAATCAAAACCAACCGCAAGTTTATATAAAACACAGTTTGGAGCCTAACTGAATTATATTGTTACAGGAGCCTGCTTTTATAAGGGGAAGAAAGTTCCAGTAACAAAAACAGTTAACTGGAAAGTTCCATGTCAGAGCTGGTCGTGCCTTCAATTGGACGTTACTCGCGCAAACCTGGTTATCATGGAGTAAGATAAATTTTCACTTTTATCCTAATATCTTTATATTTGTTACTGCGTGAGGATCCTGAATGACCTTCCGCACCCAATATGCTTATGATATTTTTATTATATACGGAGACACTGTGCACCCCCAATGTATGAAATAATAAATTAGAATAAAGCAAACAAGATTGGAGCGCTTTATGGTTATATGACATCTCAAATAAAATGAGTAGTTTCGGGTAACATGAAAATATATTCTAGAGATTACGTGACAGCTTCTTTAATTTCTTCATAAAACCGCCAGGCCCTTGAAAGTTTGCCCATGGTGTTTTTCGTGGCGATGACACGCGATAGATAAGGAATATTCCTTCAGGAAGTGGTGCTACGCTATAATATCGATAAAATTAAGTTTCCTGGGCTTGAGTTGGAGCGCACTAATTTAGTCTTTCACAGCGAGGCTGCTAGCCTCTCGTTGGTTGGCATTTTTTGGGTCAGCGTCCGTCAGAAAAATGTGGACCGCTCCCGGTGGCTGTGCTGGGTCAGGAGCAGCAACCCCGTAATATGCAGGCTTCAAGTACTCAGCGAAGTGAACCCTGCATATATTCTTTGGAATCATGCATACAATACACAGAACAGCACACATTTCAATAAAGAACAAGCACCAAAACGAGCATCCTAACTGTATAATTGGTGATATGGTGCTACTGAGGGCAATGGCGAAGCGCGTAGCGCTAACCCGCAGACATTTTCCGGTAAAGAATACTGTTGCGCAAGCTGCTGCGGTGAGTGCAGCTTCCGACGTGGGAAATGACGTCAGTAGCCTTTCGTGCATAAAAGAACCAGCCTATCTACTGACTTCAATCTTGTTGCAGCATCCCTATGGGGGTTGGCCCATACTCTCATACACCAATAGTGGGACCATTACTTCCATCACTCTAAATGACCATTGCTACCACTACTGTACAATAATAAAGCGTTGCAGACCCCCCTCAGAAGCTGTATTGGTGACTTTCAGCAGCTTCGCTGGACATCCACTTTCACAGGGCCGGTATGGAGAGCCAATTTTTTTGCGCCTATGTGTTACAGAGATTCGAGAAAAAGAAAGCTATCTTCTCGGCGGCGATTTACAGTTTTTAAAGTTTACATTCGATTTGGATCACTTCTTTCCGTGAAGTAGAGAATTTGATAAGTTAACAATAATCTAGATGTCTAGTATCCGATGGGTAAAGTGCGAAGTTCTAAAAAAAAAAAACATTCCAACATGCGAATCGTCGCTATATTCGCCAAAAATATCATAGCACCAGCGATTTATTTTTTGACACCAACATAAAGAAGGCGCACGCCGAGTCAGTCTTTTTACCATGTGTAAGGTAACGCGGCAAGATGCTTGTTTACTAAAAAAAAGAACACGTCAGAAAATAATACGTTGGGTGAAACAAAGGAAGTGTGAGGCACGGGTTAAACATGAAGTTGCATGAATGACCTCCTTACCAGTAGTTGCCCATTTTGTCATTTTATTTTTTATACACATTTGAACGACACAGAGATATAAATATTGCTGGTGCCGCATTAATTTGTTCTAGCATTGCTATAGCATTTTATTAAAAATAAATTTTAACGATTGTGCTACAATACAGATGAATTTTTATGGCTACGAGCGAAATGTATGGCGCCCGTACCTAAGTTAGTCCTCCTTGCATAACTTTAGTTGCTGCTTGAACTATGTTGAGCAACGAGACCACCAGGGCGAGTGTGGTAGTGTCAGTAGACAGAGAATGACTCATTCTGTCGAAATAACTTGTTCGCATTTATTTGTGCGCAATAATCTGTAGAAATAGCACCTACTCAATTTCACTTTACTATATTTACTCGATTTCTTTATGTCTTCCATCGACAACGGCGATTTCATCGGTTCTGTATTTCTTGATTTTACTTAAGCTTTTGACACCGTTAATCATAATATTTTATTTACTGAAACAGAATCATTGGGTATAACTGGTCCACCATTAACTTTTTTTAAAGATTACTTAATTTATCGGGCACAACCAGTCTGCATAGGTGGCTTTTATTGAAATGTTGAGGTCATTAATCAAGGGGTACCGCAGGACTCAATACTTGGGCCTTTATTGTTTTACCTGATGATCTACCTGGTTGCAATAATGATTTACCTGATTGCATTAACCTTCCTAATTTTGTCCTTTACGCTGATGATACCATCATTTCTATGTCACCCATATCGTTAAGAATGTTAAATAATAAAATGAACAATGAATCGAGCAAAGTTATTCAATGGTGTTCTTTAAACAACTTAATTTCAATCCACCTAAAACGCAGTTCATTATTTTTTAAAAATCTGAAAAATTCGCCCTTATATACCGCAAGTATCTATAGGCCATCATGTAATCCCAGAAGCGGATTGTGTAACTTTCCTTAGCATAAAATTAAACCCTAACTTGAAGTTTAATAATAAAATCGCGTATGTTAAACAAAAACTGGTTTTGGTATAAGAGCTCTACTTAAATCTCGTCCATTCTTTTTCTGTTCGCGCCTTATTGTCTTTATACTTTACTTTCATACATAGTCACATCACATATGGCTTTACTTCGGGGGAAAATACACATAACTGTCACCTTTCTTCCATACAGCACATTCAGAAGCTGGTGACCCGCATTATTATGAGCAGTTCTTTTTACTGTAATGCTGCTTTACTCCTTCAGGCTAACTTCATTCTTTCTATATATGGCTTGTTTAAATGTAATTTACTTATCACTCTACTTAAACTACCTAACAAACAGCTCACGTTTTAATTAATAGACTCTGGGTTGCTCAAAAATACCGATAGCACCAGGTTTCCAATAATCAATACTTTCTATTACCTAAATGCAACACGAGCTATGGAAATGGGACTTCATCCTTCTCAGCATTTCAATTATGGAATGACTTGCCCCATGTTCTTAAAGCATCACCATCTTTGCATGCAATGAAATGTGAACTTAACACTTCGATGCTTTTATAATTAGTTGTCCTTCATAATTTACTTTGTATACAAAGTGTGTACTTCATTTGTTCAATAGGCTTACACAATTTAATTTGGTAATCTGCGAATTTTTTCTTTTTATTATGTATGACTCCTTTTTAAACATCGGATGTATTTCTGTTCACTACTTCTCTCACTTTTCATTTACCTATACATTGCATAACTTTACACTGCTGGATTAATTAATAATTTTGTACAAATCGAGGGTCCCGCTGCAGTCGTTTGACTTTGACGTCGCCTGTATACTACTAACAGCCAATCATGTATCCTGAATTAACAACAAACTTAAACTTGAAATTAACAGCGAGTCAGTACATTGTAAACGGTGGCCAAAACAAGGGCAAAATACAAGGGTTTTCTTTATAGCTCCGAGTGCTTGTTGGCAGTCTGTTGTCGACTATTGCTAGAAAGTCTGGAGCGCGAAATCACTATTCAGAAACCAGCCATCAAATAGTGACCTCAGAAAACTGATAACTATTTCTCTATATGAAATATGTTTTTGCAGGTGTCCTGAAGTAAACCCGAAGCAGAATGAAGCTGTCCTTGAAGGAAAAAATGATGTGTTTCCAGAATGCTGCAAAACAGTTGTCCGCAAGAAATGAACCTGGGCAAGACATTGCCTTTCTGAACCTTGGATATCTTATTTACCCAAGCTCAAGTACATAAACATTGTTCTGATGTCTTTGCATCTCGAGGCGTGAACATTCATTCACTTCATAAGTGTCCAATGCTCGTTTTGACTGATATTTCTTTCCTGACAAAACTTTTTAGAAAAGCCAGGACCTTCATGTGATGAAGCTTGGGAAGTCTGTAGAATATATTTCATAATATGTTGCACGTGGCCGTCAACGGTCGCTCAATTATACCTTGGGGGTTTTCTTTGTACACCTAACCAGCAACATATTCCAATGCATTGCCGTCCAGCGAGCGCGGGTGAGCATCATTTAAACTAATATGAAACCAGCTTCTAAACTGCTTTTAACCACTCGCTCATTGACTGAGCTACCTGTCACCGAACAAGGGAACAAGGGAACAAGGAACAAGGAAAATTGATCAGTATGTGAAATTCCTCATAACGCTTGTGCATGACGGAAAGTATAGAGTAAACATAGCGGAGAATTTGGGTCATCCACGCACAGTTTTTATAGTGATAGCTGCATCAAGCAAAGGTTGTTCAGCAAAAACTAAGACTAGTGATTTAGAATTGTTACTTTAGAAATGTATTGATCGGGTCCTTTGTGCCTTTCTATTTGCCTCCCAGTAGTTGATAAATGCACACGTAACGGTGCTTCTACCAAGCCTAGATAAGATATGGGAAGTCATCTTTCGTCACCTTCTTAAAGGGGTCCTAAACCAGCCCTCGGGTTTGGTGAAGAAACCCAGTCCGCGAATAGCATACGCTGCTGCGGAACGTCTCAGCCAAATTTTCCAGTCGTGCGCGTCACGTGGAGCTCATAAATGAAGCGCGAAGTCAGCTTTTTCTCCAAATCTCTTTTTTCAAACCAAGCCTCGTCCTCACAACTTTTGAAGCTGCTGACGTCTTTGCATAAGTCGCCGTACGCAACATCCTCATAGATGGCTGTTATTTGCCAATAGCTGACACCAATCGAGAGTTTGTTCGGGTCATTGAGCTTCCATCGACTGGTACTGCGTATAATTATTGACCCTGCTTACGAAGATTGAATTACGAAGACTTGGCGAATTTGCAAAAACGGGCAATACGTACTTTTAGAAACTATCATGGCAACCTCCGAGATCTACCGACATGTAATCTGTTTGGTCCTTGCTCCAAGCCAGCCAGATATATCATTTTTAAACATAAAAATCAACAGTATCCCAATCGTTAGCCCACCTATTTCTGACTCACATTGCGCATTGTGCAAACAAGCCGCAGTAACAACATTCACCCGCGCAAATTATAGACTGCAAGACCTAAACTATCAAATACTCCAACCATTAGATATTGTTGAGCCGAAATTGATTTTTATTCACCTCAAGTATAGATATTTATGCGCCTCAAAATATAAAATTATTTCTTGAATTATTTTGTTTCCTGCAAGTAAATATGCTCTCTGTGCTGTAATCTTTGTAAGAAGAAAGTAATTTTTTATAAGTATCGCTTTGTGCTGCTTTTCAAGTTTGCCATATGTATAACTGATGAGAATGATTTGTAGTCTGCAAAGTGCCTGAAGGAAGTATGTCTCGAAATATGCGTAGAACGCACATAAACGTACCTGTATAAAATATGAATTGTACCTGTGTGCCAAACGTTTAAACAGGAGCGAAAACATGTCAGGTCATATAGTCTTGTGCTCTTGCTCTTCTTTCTTGTATAAGAAATAAATACACTGAATCAAATCGAATCGAACATCAAAAATGAAATTTGAACTGCGGGAAACGGTGAGATTCTGTAGGCGGAGAGTTTTGGGTACCTCCGCGTTCCGCGCTCCGTGGTAGCCTTCGCAGTGCGTAGCACTGAACGAGGTGTCAATAACTCCGCTTTAATTGAGCGCATTGAAGTACTTTCCTATGGAAGGTATTTCGTAAATAGGCTTTTTTACCTTCAAATTAAGTTCTAGACTTCGGAAAAAAAGCTTCAGAGCCCCTTTAAAAAGTTCCTACAATGTCTGACGCCTCATTCTGTGTCTTGTTCATGTCTGGTTCTGTGTCAAAGCAAATTACGTCTTTTGTTAATACCCCAAACACCGCTACAATCTCAACACTCATTCTATAGTGAGAATGAGGTACTCTCTGAATACTTTGTGTACTTCACTGTAGAAATGGACATTGCTTTGACATGAAAGAAGGCGTAGTTAAAATATTGGAGGCTATTTAGAAAGAAAACTTGGCAAAATACGGCTTCACTGATGTCATCTTAGCTAGGCAGAAAAGTGGTGCGCTAGCCATTCGCTTACTGCGGAGTATGCAGGAATAGATCAATGTTCCCGTGAGTAATTTTCTGAAAAAGAGATTTAAGAACGTCAGTGTCAGTATTTGTTGAACGACCATCGTTAACTGCTGGCGTAACTAAACATTAAAAGGCTAACGTCCGAAGCGTTGCCGCAGGATTTCCAAGCGCCTACCGCAAAGGAAAAACAAAGCGATGAATATGAATGAACAACTCGTGGCAGGACATAAAACGGTGCAGAAAGAAAGAGTTTGCGGATGGGCTATGAGAGGTGCTGGCTAATGCTGCCATGTTTATATGGGGTACGCATACATAAATACCTCTGAATGATGCAGACGGAGGAACACCTACCACCTTAGTACAATTAGTAGTGCAACACAAGCATAACAAGGTCGATTAAAATAAGTCCTGAAGATTAAGGCGAAAGGCAGTTTAGAACAAGTTGTCAACAAGGGTGGTTATAGGGGCAGCGAATGAAGCGCGACTATGTCAGGAGGGAAAAAACATTGCGGAAAAAGCTTTTTTTTTTCGCTTTTTTTTTCAAACGAAGCCTGTATTGCCTTACTCGTGTCGGCGTCGGTGTTGCCGTAGGGAAAAAACTGAAGACAGGCGCAAATAAAGATTGCTGGTTGGGCTGCGGATTCCGACCACAGAGCTCCGAGTTGCAAGAGCCAAGCCGAGGCGTTACGGCAAACGAAGAGCCGTGGATCCCGAGCTTCACTTGCACCTCTTTTCACAGTAGTGGAAGGGCGGTAACCTGTTTTTAATTGAAACAATAGAGAGCTTGATTCATTCAACGAAAAGAAAGGCCTAATAATTTATTTTAACCAGTAGCGAGACAAGAAAACACATTTCTATTTTAACTTCATCATTATGAGTAAATAACTTTTTTTAGCACCCACCGTAAAACACGCCGCTCTCACTTGCAATGCAATGCTGCTCTTGAAGTGTAAAGAAAGGTGCACTTGTAACGTTCAACACCTGTTTGAATAGGCCCTCCTTACAGGTTGTGCTGTTTTGCTTGTCGACGTTTGTCTGAATTTGGTGGCGTGGGTAGTTTCATCGTTTGTTAACCTGTTCACTCGAAAGTAGGGGGTTGCGACCCCCACATAATTGTTCACTTTAGCTGTTTTCCTGCGCCTGCGCTGGTCAACGGGCTTGGCGTCTGAAGATGAGACCAGCACTCCACCCCCAAAGGTTTTGTCTGCCTCCTAAAAAAATATGTTCTGTGCAGGTAATCCCTCGCCACATAGCTGGCGCTAAGCACCATGAGCCACCAATGAACAGCCGTCTTCGGAATGTATAGGTATTTATGGAAACTTAGCTAGCAGGTATATTTACCTTGCTCATTTATGCGAACGTCGTGGTTGCAGGGGGAAACTGGGGATAACTTGGCCTGCTGATAACTCCCCTAGCACGGCTATTCTCAGCCAGGATAAAGGACATTGAAAAAAATTAGGATTGCGAGTGGTTTCTCCTGCCTTCTTGGACAAAACGCTTGATTAGCAGAGAATACAAGAATGTCTGCCGCACGATCGCGTACTGGGCATGAACACAAAAGGCGCAGAGTAGAGAGTTTATAGCACAGTGAAAGAATCACGGCTGGCAGAACATGAACGTTCAAGTAGATGGCATATTGTTTGGCCAATCCCTACGTCAAATCGGCGCCCATGAAAATGTGGCCGAAACTTACTAAGAGCCCAGATGATCGCCAAACACTCTTTTTCAGTCCTAGTGTAGTTAATCTCGGCTTGCGTAAGCGTGCGACTTGCATAAGCCACGAAGTATTCAGAAAACCCGTGTTTGCCTTGTGGACGGACTTCGCGAAGGCCAACACCGCTGGCATCAGTGTGCGCCTCTGGAGGGGCCGTGGGCACTCTCCACCAAATGGTAAGGTGTTTATTTGATCGGACTAGGAGCAGCGCAGCGGCGAGAGTCTGGGCATAATAGCGTAATAGGCTGTCGCGTATTTTTAAAATCGCACATGGATTTAAATTTAAATTATGGGGTTTTACGTGCCAAAACCACTTTCTGATTATGAGGCACGCCGTAGTGGAGGACTCCGGAAATGTCGACCACCCGGGGTTCCTTAACGTGCACCTAAATCTAAGTACACGGGTGTCTTCGCAGTTCGCCCCCATCGAAATGCGGCCGCCGTGGCCGGTATTCGATCCCGCGACCTCGTGCCCAGCTGCTCAACACCATAGCCACTGAGCAACCACGGCGGGTATGCATTTAAATGATCGGCCTATTTCAGCGAAAGCAACGCACTTTTGCTTTAACCATAGTTAAAGGAAATTGTTATGCTTGCAAATCGAAAGCCGCTTATCATGACGCTGCTTTAAACATTTATTCAAATTGAATGCCGATAATATACGTCTTATATGTAAAGGAGAAAAACAGCTTATGTTTACGGAAGCGTGGCTAAGTCCTTGTGCGTTCGCAGCATTTCTACGCAGCTACATGTGCCGGGTTAGTTCGTTTATTGCAGTGGGATTCACAAAAGACACTTCGAGCAGCCAGGGCATTCCATATTGCCTTCTTTGGCGTCATCATCGGCCATTGGTAGAAGGGCAGCCAGTTAAGCTTTGCATAAAATGAACTAAACAATTTCCCGATCAACTCTACACTCAAATACAAATATTGTCTACAAAAATATTTTCAAGATATGAAATAGCACAGCACAAAGAGACATTTAAGCTATTTGCAGATAAAGAATTGCTAACATGCACGCGAGATGGTTCCTCAACTGCGTGCAGGAGCCGTCCGGTGCATCATCAAATTCACTGCGTCTACGTGCATAGTCGTAGTTCAAAAAATTGCGCCCGGTCACCACCGTGTGATGGTGGCGGATTACTGTGAGTATATCTGCTCGGAATAGACAGCAACGCATATGAGCAAATGCTTTTGACACTAATGTGTCATTTCTGTTTCTCTCGTAGCATTGTGTGCGCCCTGCTTCGGTGATTTGCTAGCAGTTTGCGCAGCTGCAGTGGTGACGGCAGTTGTGCCGCCATGGTTTCGCAACACCATCTGCACGAGGACCGTCAGTAAATGGAGTCAGCCACGACCACGCTGCATTTCAGCGAGGCCACCAGCTTCGACACATATCCGTGAATCTGCAGAATGGTCTGAGGATGCGCTTATTCAACTTGGTCGTTTGTTGTGTATCAGTTATCAAACTGGTATACACGCGTGAAGATATTTATTTGGTTTGCTCTGTGGCTTTCAACTCTTCTCGTCCCAATGAAACTTTTAAATTTGACGCGGCGCCAACCTGGGAACGTTGAATAGCGATAAAAATACGTGGTCGCCGATGATCGGGCTACACTTGGGCTTGCAATGTCGCTTGCATGCACACGGATTGTTGCGTGTCAGGTAACCGGCTAGAAAATACATGAATATTCGCGGCTGACACAGGCTACAGAACCCCGCAGCTTCCTTAATTCGGGACTAGAAATTTGCTGAACTACGACACACAGCAATGGCACTTGACTTCTGTTTAGTTATTCTGATCATGTGCCTTAGATCGTATACAGCGCAAGCAATATCTGATAGCAGGAACGAAGAGTGTTAAGAAGCCGTCGTGCTTCATGGTGCCACGTTCCCCAATGACGACGAATGACATCTTCGTTCAACAGTTTCACAAATTCACAGAGTGGATACCATCAGGGTCCTCGGACTCTTGCTGGAATCTCGCGGGGGCAACTCACAGACTATAGCCCGCATTACTTCGAAGACGGAGAATATGCTTCGGCTTATCCTCAGGGTCTCGAACCGCAGAGGGGGTTTAAGCGAGAGCAATCTACTCAGACTCTACCACGCGTTTCTGATGAGCCACGCTAACTATGTAGCCTCCGCGTTGCGCTGGTCTAAACGTGATGAGGCCAAAATCGACGCCCTCATGCGCAAAAGCATCAAGCGCGTGCTGGGTTTACCACTCACTACCAGCACCGCGCGTCTCATGCAACTAGGCATGCACAACACCCTATCAGAGGTGATCGAGGCCCAACGAGTGGCTCAAATAATTCGACTATCATCATCGCGAGCGGGGAGACGCATCCTCGAATCCGTTGGATGTGGTCACCAGGAAATCACGGAGCGCAACGTGACCCTATCACCCATGGTCCGAGATACGTTCAAGGTAGATCCCATGCCACGTAACGTCCACCCTCAATACAATGTAGGGCGCCGGGTAGCCAGGGCTCGTTCCCTGTTAAAAGCGGCTGCTGCCACTCCGAATCTGGCATGTTTCGTTGACGCCGCCCAGTACGAGTGCTCTGATCACTATGCCGTAGTTTCGGTTGACTCCAATGGCACTCTGATTAATTCAGCATCCGTGCGGAAGTTTTCTTCAAGAGTAGCCGAGCAGGTTGCTATAGCTATAGCACTGAAGGACCCTCTACGTTCCAATATCTTTACAGACTCCAGATCGGCAGCCCGAGCTTTCGCCTCCGGCTCGATCTCAAAGGAGGCGGCGGCCATCCTCGGCAGCGAGGGGGCTGCTGGTTTTCATAGCATCAAATGGTTCCCGGCCCATATGGGAATCAACGTACATTCTGAGCTTGTTAACGCCAATGAGTTGGCCCATGACTTTGCGCGAGGTCTTACACACCGCGGCGGTTCAGGTGGACTCACGGGCGGCGACTTAGGGCTGTACAGGGATTCGCTTCTCACCTTCCATGAAATCTTGACACATTATCCACTTGCTCGGCGGGCCTTTCCGCTACCACACCCTAAACTTAATAGACCACAATCGTCGGCGTTTCGCATGCTTCAGACGGGGTCATTTCCCTCCAGGGGCAGATTCAGTCACTTCGCGCCTAATGTAGAACCCCACTGTCCAGACTGTGGGGAGGCGTACTGCTCCTTGTTCCATATGCTCTGGCAATGCCCTGCGTTACGCAGCTCATCGCTAACCACTCTAACCGACTGGGAGGCAGCCCTTAAGAGCGGCGACCTCTCAGAGCAACTACAGGCTGTCCAGAGGGCCTGCGACAGGGCGGAGGACCACGAGCTACCGACCCCGACGCGGGTGCGGCCCGCGACGGCTACGGGGACTCCCTGAAAAGGGAGGTACCCTAACGCCGGTTCCTCAGGACCATTAATAAAGTTCTTTGTCTGTCTGTCTGTCTCTTCCACCTTTAGCCGATGATGATGATGATGATGATGATGATGATGATGATGATGATGATGATGATGATGATGATGACGACGACGACGACGACGACGACGACGACGACGACGACGACGACGACGACGACAACGATGATGATTAGGATTTAGTGGCATTTACTTTGAAACGGGGTTCTAGAAAATCACCTAGCCTGTCTCAGGTGTGCTTTTAATGCTTTTTATTATAGCCTTTTACAGGGAAGCTGTTAGGCTCTCGATGGTCGGCATTTTTTGTGTCTGCGTCTGTTAGCAAAAGTGTGGGCCAATGCCGGCTGGTGTGCTGGGCAGGAGCAGTACTGGCCCCTACACCTGTAAGGTAGAGCCTTCAAGCACTCAGTAAAGTGAAGCCAAACGTGTGTATTTCTGGATTCACGTATAGAACACGCAGAACAGCATTCGTTTAAATAAAGAGCAAGCACAAAACAAGCATCCGAATTGTATAATTGATGATAAGGTGCTCCGGATAACGTATCGCTCTCCTTTCACGTTGTCCAGTAAATATTATTGTTGTGCAAGCTGCCGCGGCGACGGCGGCTTGCGACGTGGGGAATTACGTCTCCAGCCTTTCGTATATAATGGAACCAGCCTAGCAACGGATTTAATTGTACTTGTAGCGCCGCTATGGCTACGCAACGCATAGCTAGGACTCTAAAGGTGCAGCGTGAATAAGAGGAAGAGCAAAGGGTAAAAGAAACGCCAATAAGGCCAGTGGCGGCGTGCTGTCAAAATTACCACTAGTCCCAATTATACAATTACTCTAATTACCATTACTGCCAATATTTAAAAGTAATAAGGCATTACAGAATCCCCTCCGCAGTTGTAATGGTGGTTCTAAACAGCTTCGCTGGGCGGCCACCTTCACAGAGCCGGGATGGAGATTCAATTTTTTTTGTAAACATCACTTTATTCTTTTTTTTCCGTCCTCAACATTTACTTACCTGCTTTGCACCGCTACCTATGCCTGTAATGAAACCGGTCGTGTGAAGCTCCTCCCTGCTTTTTTTTACCTATATTCAAAACGTCCCTTGCCTATTTTTACAGCTGACCAGGTGATGCTTCCGCCCAATTTAAATCCAAGCGCTTCTGGAAGGTGTACGTTACGTATCGGTCTCACTGGGTGAATTCCTTCGCATTCCATCAGGATGTGCTGAGTGGCTTATGGATTTTTGCTGCAGCATACACATGCGTCATTCTGTTGCAGCTATTTGCTCCGGTATGTTTTTGTAGTTATACAGCTAGCTTGAGCTGCATCGAATACTAAGGCGCTTTCCTTCATATTATCGCACAAATATTCTCCTCGAATTTATTTCTTCATATTCTTGTAAATATCCATGCTCTTTCTTGGTTCCATTCTTCGAATAGAGTTCATTGTCTCTGTTTCTTTCACTTTCTTTCTATTGACACTCCTGGTCATCAGAGAGAAATCCAGAATATGAAGAGAGCGCTCCATACGTCGGAACAGAGAAACAGTTTTTTTCACGAATCTGTATGCCGAGCCTTCAACAAAATTTGCAAATCACAAGGCATCCTATGGTGTTCGAGGCTGTCCAAATGTAGTTCCAGCGTGGTGGCGAAGTTCACTTAAAGCTTCCGAAATAGAGTAAAGAAGGAAACTGATTGCCTGGACACAGCAATCTACATGCCAAGCATCAGCCTGTTTTAGAAACTGACCGCCGACGTGGTACATATTCAATGCGTACTTCTTTACGTACACGTATGTTGCCCCCTTGTATTTTCCTTCCATGTTGCTGGCATCATCGTTGGACTGTTCTCGGCCGCTTCTCATTGACACACGGTTCTCCTGACGAAGAAAACGCGTGATCGTTGCCAGATATTCAGCATTGTGAAATTCAGTTGGTACAAACCCAATCAATCTATCACTAAAACCATCATATAGCCTTCAAATGAGGACAACAGAAAGCTGGTGGGCATGGGAAACATCGTGCATGGGAACTACAAGGAAGCCATATGTGCCTTCTTATGGCATGTCTTCAACGAACCGTCTCCTATATTGCCTACCATCATGTCTACCAACTCCTCACAGGTCGACTTGGAAACACTGGATGAGCGTATAATGTCATTTGTTGTAAACAAATTTAAAGACAACTTTGGCAGAAACCATGTCACGATGACTATTTCTGCAGTACTATATGTATCATTGTATTAGTAAAGCGACACTAGGTATCGGTACCGTCGAAACCAGCTATGCATGAGGCGTTTAGTGCAGCGGGACTCCTGTTTCCCGCTTTCCTAAGAGCACTCGGCGCCATCTAGTGTCGCCGCCGTAAGCCCACGCATGGCCTCCGAAACGTGTGGTGCGCCTGGGGCTGGGGAATGCTTAGAAATGCCTCATGCTGTTAGACGGCTCCACTCTTGGGCTTCTTCCTTCTGCACACACTGCGCCATATATGGACTTCCGAGAATATCGTGCCTAGCCTCCAAGACGAGATGCGTGAGGCTCCAGTACCGCACACCTAGTGCCACATGATCATGGTACTGAGTGTGCGGCAAACGGGGGTTGGCGAGAGGTTCATTGAATTCATGGCGCACCTCACTAAAATGTTCAGGTGAAAAGTGTTCAATAAAAAGCGCTTGTAGGACGTTCTTTGAGGCTAGTTGGTTCATACTGGCACACATCCAGCGAATTTGGGGCGCAGATTGCTAAAGCGTCGGGTTGCTGTCCTTGAGGAACGCTTGCCACGTGGGTTCGGTTCCGCTCAGTAACAGAGAAATTTAAGGGATTTTTTGCTCTTTGCAGAGCGGCACATTACCACTGACGAGTACCCTAAGAATACTAAGGCATTAATATCAAAAAGAAGATAAGGGGCGGAGGTGAACCTAAGTCTCAGACATGAAGGAACGCAAAAGCGGGCAGGCAAAAGAGGAAAGTAAATTGTGCGGGTTCGTTGAGCAAAGGAAGACACCCACTGCAGCAGAAAGGCAGGTTGCCTCTTCCCACCACCATATTGTTTTCTTCTATAATCGTGCTAATCCTAAAACTCTCTAAGAATTCTTGCGGTAAAACGCACTACAACATCGCTTTAGAACTGCAGTTTTCAAACCATAATTTGGGACGGGATTTTAGTGAGCATCCTTTTAAAATTGTGGAGGTGACTAAAGTGCGGAACTGCCTTTAACAGTTTTCTGTAAATCATCGCCAACGACCACCAGCACTCAGATTCAAACTCACAGCTTATAAAGCATCCCAGATAAAGACAAAATTAGTATACGTGTAATGCGTTCTTTTGTTTTGTTTTCTCCAGCGGAAGAAGATTGATTATTAGCGCAGGAAACGAAGACCAATCATCGATACTTGCAGTTCCAACAACAATCTTGGCACCAATGAAAAACTAGTCACGCCATTGATATAAGAGAATCAATGTAAAATATAGTAATTTTTACCAAGGATTTGCTCTAAAAAGTACCGGATTGATCATTCTCATATTTTTAAGAGAATCAATGCAGACCTAATTATATGTATACTATCCTGAAGGAGACGGTGTCACAATCTTACATGATGGTGGCTTGTGCGATTACTATAAGGGTCCGATGGCCCGCCGTTTGCTTCTTTCTTCCTTCTCTGCCTCGCGAGTAACCATGACACCGCTTGTCGTAAATATGACTTAAATTGAATTTCCCGAGTCAAACGCCCCTGGTCTGGTACAGCTCAGTACTCATTTATGGACTGTCTCAGACTTACGTTCGTGCTTTTCCTGAAAAAGAAACGCCACATGATACAAATCACAACTTATTATTTTTAACGCTGTCACGGAATGAAAGGGACTTAGCTAAATGTCCAGTGTATTCTATTATTGAGAAAAAATTTTGAATTCAGCCCCCCGAAAGCTAAAAGGTGGGTGGAGGTGGGCTGCCAAGCCGAAAGCGGACATCTCTGTCGGCGCCTTCGTCCTCAGCCTGAGGCGACGTCCTCGATGGCTGCGGACCGTGCGCGATCCACGCGAAGTCGGCGTCAGCCATCATCTCCGGTCTGAGCGTGTCCGCCTTGAGGGGCGGCACGTAACGGCGTGCCAGCCGCCTTCGCAGGGCCTCGACCAGCGCCTTTGGAAGCGTAACATGCTCAGCGTAGGTCAAGAGGTCGTGCCTACTCAGGTACCTGTAATCGCAACAGCCGCATCCCGCCATGATGACAGCATTGTCGCCACCTGTATTGCAGGAGCTTGATGCCGGCACTCGGCAGGGCAAAGTGTAGGTTTTACGAAACCGAGAGACAATGAAGCCCCTATAGGAAGACATATGGGGAGCATTACCATTTTCTTTCATTGGTATGGCAGAATGATAGCATGGCACAGTCCATAGCATAGCGATTATGACAAAATCTTTTGCCGCAGGTGTAAGCGAAACTCACAACATACGCGTAAAGTGCGAGGTGCTCCTCCTGTTCCCGAATTCCTGTGTTCCCGTGACTTTAAATAGAGCCCGAATGTGATATTGATGTGGTTATAACGAGATGCGGTCGACGCCTGTTAAGACGATCCCAGTTCCGCCAAATTTCAGTTATAAGGAACGCTATGTGAAAATTTACTTGGTTTCCCATATAGCTAACGCAGAAAAATATCGCTCAAGACGAACAGATAGCTGTAGTAACCAAAGCTTTCACAGCTGCCGCTGACGCCTGCTTGTCGGCTGAGCGAGAGGTTATTAGAGAGTTGTCTCAGCGGATGTACGGGCCAGCGGGACCAACTAGCGAGCGAAGGCGCTACTGTGCAGGTTTCCATTTTTCCTTTGTTTTAGAAGTCGTTCCCTTTACAGCCAGCCGCCACCGACAACGACTGCATGTGACGTCACTCTACTAACCACTTAAAACTAAACTGCCGGGGATGACGAGGCCGTCTTTGATGAAGATAGGTCCTCCTATCAAATCGTTGGCGAAACTTTCTTGGAAACCTCATCCCTGTTTATCATCTTTATACTACAGTGTGCTGCCCTATCTGCCAGCCCCATTCTTCATGTGAAGAAGAAACATTTACAGACCCTTCCAGTTCGTATTAACGAGAGTATGCTTACACATTCTAACGCCCATAAAGTAGAATAGTGTGAACAATTATTGAAAGTTGTTAGGCGTGCTAATGGTGATTCTAAAGCACGCAGCCAGTCGCATGAATGTGCAGCGGTTCATAACCGCTGTATACAGTAGAAAAGCAACGACGTCTACGCATGCGGGCTTTCCTTTGCGCTAGCTAGACGCCGCAACGTAAATAAAGAACCAGTCAGGGTTCCCGGATGCATTTTAACAAGGTGTAAATCGGGAGTGCCCTTCACGGCGCAGCGTTCATGAAATAATTCTGTGCCTCGCGCAGCAAGTATTGCGAGAGCGAAAAGGAAACGAACCGCTGACCACCTTGGTGTCACTCGCCCACATAACGGGCTGCACCATCACTTCTCTTGTCCTGGCCTAGCCCGCTCAGTGCGGCGTTCAGTTCGGGGAAAATTTTTGCACACGTCGAGCCTGCAGTTCTTATTCTCTTTGACATTGCTGTTATCGTTAACATGCACTCAGAAGGATATCTTGAGGCTCTAATTGGTTCACAATTATGTTGAGGAATTCATGGGCTAGTAATTAAAGAAAGGACTGAACAGACACTGGCACATAGAAACAGCGAGAGCGAAGGGCACCAATTCATTTTTGCTAAAATGTAAAAAAAGGAAACTGTTAAATCTGTAGGTAAAGGAAACTAACTCATGTGCACATATGCAATTTTATCTGAGCACACGATAGTATATTGTATGCTCAGGCGACTGTCAGAAAAATATAGCTTGTAAGTGAACAGCGTGCATATCCACTAATCGAACAACTTCGACTAGTGAATTTGCATGCAAATACATTTCTCGGGCTGATTACGCGTGGCAGTCTGTAGTAGACTTGCTGCTCCCAAGACAATCAGGCCCGCTATTTTGTAGCGATGCCTTATGCCTTATTCTATGCCATTCTTATCATCCACCACACACGGCCGCCTGATCGCGTTGATAATACGGGCAGACCGTCGTTCTGACCAGTGGCCAAGCGCGAAAAGCCTGAAAAAGCATAGAATCGGAAAAGGCATCGCCACAAAATACCGGCCCAGACGTGCTTTACGACCAGCGACACCGCGACAAACATTTTGCTCCGGATAGCCACGAGCTACTTTGGACCCCCTCCCGACGTGTGGGCCTTGATGAAAATCTCCTTCCTCGCAACACGAGTCCACACTGGATTCTTCGATAAGTGACTGACGTCACGTACAAGACTGTCCACCAGTCCCACTATGTCATCTGTTCCCTTGTCCAGCGACGTCGTCCACGTTTTGAGACTGATGCATTACCACCCTTCCTCTACTGTAGTCCTTAGTGGCGCTGGGCCTGCGTTTCTGACGCCGGGGGTCAGGTTAAAGACTTGTAGTAGCATGTCG
This sequence comes from Dermacentor variabilis, assembly GCF_050947875.1. Classification (NCBI taxonomy): domain Eukaryota; kingdom Metazoa; phylum Arthropoda; class Arachnida; order Ixodida; family Ixodidae; genus Dermacentor; species Dermacentor variabilis. Next base: position 22,272,825 of record NC_134575.1, on the reverse strand, counting down.
GAAGACAATGTATATCCTCGAACTTAGTGGACGTACACACAAGTGGCGACTGCCATATCTGATGACACCGACATGCCTTTCTTGACGCGGGCTGACTTCCACGTAGGCCAGCGCTTGCTACACTTGTAAATACACCATGTAAATGGTTTGTCTAATGTGCTTCTACGTCAAAATATCAATGCGATTAGTATCCCTTTGGAAATGTCATGTTGCTTCCGGAGGCTAACTGTGTATTGCCTATGTCTCTAACCATAATCCCGCCAACCTGATTAGCTGGACACTTCATGGTGGAATTGTTAGAGCATCAGTCTAGAGTGCTGAGGGAATTGGTTTCGAAGTCAACCGTCGGACCCAACTTGGGCCAGTAAATATGTGGCATGTGTACCTACATTCATGGTTATATTGCGCTCAGTTTTACAAACACGATATTAAGGAAGGACAGGACGTGGACGGACGAAGCGCATGAACGTTCACCAACTAGCCCCCTTCATTGCTTTACTATGTGTACCTAAGTGGCGCTCTTCAGGCAGCATTTTTCACGCTGACGTGGGTTATCGAGAATATATAATTTTGCATATTTTACTTCGACTCGGTACAAGTTGAAATCAGTTGGCGAAAGACAGAGGCAATCGGTGATCGCAAGGAGAGGACTTCGTCCTGCAGTGGACGCAATATAGGCTCATGATGATGACGATGATGATGATGATGACGATGTTGAAATCGACTTGGAGCACTCGGCATGTGTGATTGAGTATGCACCACTCTTCAATAGGTCTCTTTAATGAGAACTTGCGACAGTTATGTACCAACGGTATGTGCCGCTCATCAATGAACCTTTATGACAGCAATCTGGGTAACTATATGACAATTAGTACGTGCCACTCGTCAATGCCAAAAATGTCATTTAATTTTTTTCTCGCTGCTTGGGAGGGATCGCGCCCACGCATGCAGATTCCGACCCACTTGTCTGAATGTAGTTGTACATTCACAGTCGCGCCTCGGGCTGACTTTGTGGAAGGGCCACTGAATGACGCAGCGTATACAGTGGGCTGCGTGAAAAATGAATTCAGCTGAATGCAAGGCTCATGCAAAACGCGTACCTGCGGCGGGAGTAGGGCCTGCCGCTATATTGCTATAATACCAATTGCAACTACTTCAACGTTCCTCGTGAGATGGGTGCTCTCGGAATTTTTACGGTACCACTGGGCACTTCTTTGCGCAATATCCCACATGATAAAGCTGTTAAGAAGCACAGCCATGGCGGTAGCTTAAGAAAACGATTCAACGTATAGTCGTGTATTGAGTGGCGCGAGTGTCATGGTCTTGTCCTACCGGCACCCATTACTGCGGCTTCCAGATGAGCGTAAATCGGTGGGAGATGATAAAGGCTAACCCTACGCGCACGCGCAAGAGCACATGCAAGAGCACATGCAGCTCTAAGAGCTAGTTCTCGTAGGAGGACGAAAGCGTCCCGCAACTCGGGTGGGCGAGAGCACGCGACTTTTGCATCGACATCTTTGTATCGCAAGCCCGACCACCGACCATCAACCGCCGGCCGCCAACCATGAAAACGGGGTGAACAGGCTTGGAAAGCTATCCGAAACTAGGCGATCTGCGATTCGCCTTTGGTGTTTCAACCAAATCGAGAGCCGTCACCTTGCTGTTCGCGGACAAATTTTTCCGTTCCTCGAGCCCGCGGTTATGATTCTCTTTCTTATTGTTAATATCTTAACCACGCACTCAGAAAAATATCTTGAGGCTCTAATGGTTTCACATTTATGTCGAGGAATTCAGGTGCAAATAGCAAAAAAGGAGGACAGCACACACGATGGCATAAAGAAACAGCGAGAGCCAAGCGCACGAATTCAATGTACTAAACTGTTAAAAGGACCTGCTGCACCTGTAGTTCAAGGAAAATAGCTCATGCGTGCCTAAAGTAATTTATATGAACACGCGACAGTATATCGCAGCTTGAGGCCACTGTCAAAAACCATATCCTATATGTGAACAGCAATATAGATGTGTCGCTGACACAGGGATTTACTTTAGCATCGCCTAATAGCATACTCTTTCGGCAAGGTCACGCACATGAGTGCAACCGATTTCTTTTGAATCTTGTGTGTAAAGTACTTTTATGCGTATTATGTGTATACTGTATCCTTTTTTCGCATTCACGCAGTAATTTCCTAGCCTAATGAGGCAGTCTTCCGTAGTAGAAGAACTGTGGTGATCTATTCACCAGCGAGAAGCCCAATGCTTTTAGGCACTCTGTACCGTTCGTATTTTAGACACTCTGTGTCGCTATGACATAGTCCTTGGATTGAATAATTGGGTCAGAACCAAAGTAAAAACAAGAACTTCATGACATTCTGGTTTCAACTCAGAACAAGTATTCAGAATGTGGCCGGATTCACGCAGAACTAATTATATAAATTCAGTAGGCATCCAAGTGATTCAGCATCTATACGCGCAAGACTGGGTACATTGTTTCTCATAAAACACCAGGAACTTTTGCTCGAGACACAGGGTTTTGCACAGGCAGTGTTCTGTAAACGCTGTCTCACCACCATAGTTTTGTACGTGAGCAACAATCTGCCGTGGTGCTCGTATGAAGTAAGCGCTATAGCGCCTTACCTGTAGTGAAGCGAGTAGATGGCCTCGAACGCGCAGAACCTGTGCGCCATGCTGTCACGCGTCAGGTCCCGTATCGTGATGGCCACCAGCCGGTCGAGCACCGAGAGCAGAATGTCCTCAGAGACGAGCACGTACGCGATGAGTTGCATGTAAATCTCGATCGCCTGCCGCGCCTCGCAGTGCTCGAGAATCTCGGAGAGCGCCGCCGAGGCAAGTTCCGGTTCGGCCCGAAGCATGTCCTACGTTTGGGGACGAGTTCCAAGTCGTACGAACAAGCAAACCTATACTGATTGACGTCTAATAACAAAACATTTTTCCCGCCTATTATTATACGGACAAGCCATCGTCTGATTTGAAAGCTGGGGTGAACTTCTCGGCAGCAAAGCAAACTGAATGAGGGGCGGAATTCGTTAAGCTGCGCGGTTCGTACACGTTTTCATGGCCAAAAAGTTCTTACGCTAAGATAAGCGTGCATCCGAAATGGCAGCGCATTAAGTTTACGGTGTCGTATGAGAGCGAGGGGGAAGAAAAACTCGCATTAAACGACAAGAAATAGAGGAGCACGTTCAAGGGATACCAGGATCGCACATCATGGGTCTGTAGCTGAGGCTATGTTCTTACGGCAAATCACTGCACACCCCTATTTGGCAGCTTCCTTTTCCAGGCGTCTGCTACAGCGCCGGCAGTCGCAAACACGCTGGCCTCTTCACCGCGGTCCTTACAGAAGAATGACATTGGAAGTGTGTGTCATGCATTCTTTTCTCATTTCTCTGAGGCAGAGGACTGGTGGACACATGGTGGCAGATTTGGCGCAGGGAAAGGCGCTCAGTGGAACTATTGCCCAGCAAGTCTTCGAGTCTAGCACCGCCTTTAAGGGCCATGCAACCACCACAACCACAAGCAAAATACGACGTGACTAAATGTATTTAATCAGATACTAATTAGGGTAAATGAAAATAGAAAGCTGCAAAAACATAGTTTACATGGCCTCAAGACAAGGCTAGCAGCCCACGCAGGCTCATCGGGATGGTGTGTGTTCGTGATTCACATGGTTACAGGTTCAGGTACAATGACACGCACAGGCTCAATACTCGTTTCCTCCGCAACCGGCACTCTGTGATGCTGGTCAGCGATGTCTTCCAGCGCCAAACGACAACAAAATGCGTGCTCCCTTTGAATAGTATCCCCGTCAAAGGCATGAAAAGCAGTGGAAGGAGCCACAAACGGCAAATGGCAAAAGAAGCCGCGTCCAGTGACATTGCTAAGTTTATTGCAGAAAAGTTTGCTAGAAATATTCATACGTGCAAGACAAGCTGTCTATCACACTTTGACGTCGTACCAGCGTCCATCGCTTCTTCTTGGCTTCTCTTCAACGAATAAAACACGACAATGTCTCGCACCAGGTGAACAGTTGGTTTGGCACGTTCAGGTGACCGTAGTCCGACAGAGACGATATCCACAAGGGCGCGTACACTTCAAGTTTACAGACTGGCAATAAATTACAGCTTGATGTCGTCAGAGCCTGCAGCGCATAACTACGTTGTCTCTCACAGTCCAAGTGGCACCTCATAGAATTGAAGGCTGACCAGTCAACACCACCAGAATTACCAGCGCCAACATTGAAATTACCAGCCTCATATGAACACACCTTGAAGTGTACGTCAGAATCCTGTACAGCACGGTACAGGAAGCACATAACGGTTCATCAGTCTGGCTGCTTTCGGTTTAGATCCGTTCAAATCGTTGATGTTGCACTTTGTTCGGAGCTCTCACTACTTATATAGTACGAGAACAAGGTGGGTGTTGTGGTATCCACGCGGCGACACACACCGTACTGTTAGCATGCGAATGCGGACTCGCAGTAAGAAGCGAACTGTGGCTCAAGAGCAACAGTGAGTTAAAACTCCGGGCGAATTTCGGACGTTGTAAAACGTCATCAGACTATGATTATGCTCATTGCAGGAGGAAGGCCTCTCCTTCTGCAGCGATCTCTTACTCCTGACCGGCGCTAGCTGATTCCAAGTTATGCCTGCACATTTCCTTATTTCATTACCATGCTTAAATGTCTGCCGTCCTCGACAGTGTTCCTTTTCACTTAGCACCAAATCTGTACTTCTAATGGACCACCGATTATCTGCCCTACGAATTACGTGGCCTGCCGAGCTCCAAGTTTGCCTCTTAATTTCAGCTACAACTGCCCCCGTTTGCTCTCTGAGCCACACCGCTCTCTTCATGTCTCTTAACATTTGGCCGTACATTTTTCGTTCCATCGCTTGCGTGAGCCGTCTTCCACTTGCTTACAAGTTTCATCGCTGACCTTGAAGTTTCTGCTCCATACGATAGTACTGGAAGAATGGAATGACTGTAGACTATCTTTTTCAATGACTGCGCTGAGCTCCCAGTCATAGTTGCTAATGCCGGCCCTGTGTGCTTCGATCCATTTTCATTCTTCTCCAATTTCCATCTGATGAACAAAGTTCCCCGTGAGTAATTAACCTAGATAACCTTACTCCTGCACACATGCACTCTAAAGGCTGACTGCCGATCAGAAATGTTTGGTTGCTTGACAGATTATTCAACACAACCTTTATCTACTGCTTAGAAATCTTCAACCTACTGTTACACTTTCTCAATTAAAATCCTTAACAAATTGGTGCAACGTGCCCACTGTCTTGCCGACTAGGACAATGACATTGGCAATACAATATTTAATTATTTATTTCATATGTTAGAATTCAACATTTATTTCGACTATCAAGGGTCTGTCTATTCCGCACGTTAGTAAGAAACGCAGCGGCAGCACCAAGGGCTCAACACGCTGATGAACTGATTCCTAATCACGTGATGATGAGGTGAATTTTTAAGGTGTGAATCGCCTTCTTTACCACCACCCAGAGCGTAGAAAGATAACAGTCCTCGTGACCTACATGAGTAATAGCTTTCCGCTATTCATGCTTCTACCAACTTGTTTTCGGCTGCACCATTACGAAACATGATTCATAGATTGACTCATTTATTCATGTGGTATTAGCTCTCATCTATAAAACCCCTCAGCAAAATTTGGGCTACGACAGACGCCATAGTGAATAGATCCAGCAGAGTTTTACGGTCGTTAGGTTTTTACTATGAACCAAGTACGCCAGTATTCTTGCAGTTCACCCATACCAAACTAAGGTCTCCGCAGCCTGGAATTGGATCCACCTTCTAGTCATCAGCAGCAGAGCGTCATAGCCAGTAAACCATCGTTCAGGGTGTTATCGTACCTGAATAGTCATGCGTGCCATAAAGAATACTGTGGAAGACGAGGCAGAAACCAGGGTGCGCAGCAGAGATGCGAGAAGGTGCTCCAGGTTGCAAGGTTTGAGACGACGGCAGCGCCTCGCCACGGCGCTGCGTACCACATCCAGGGCGACGCGAACCACGTGCTCATTGCTGCTGAACAAGTAGTTGTGCAACACTAGTGCCAGCTCGTCCAGGAAATCTTCGAGTTGTACAAGCTTGGGTGCATCGCACTTTAGTGACGCCAGCGCCACCACGCCATCGGCTTCAGTGAAGCGGCGGAGACTCTGCAGCACCTGACAAGAGGACCGTGATTGGTGCTACACAACTAGGCATCAGCAACAGCTTTGTGAGGATTTTGAAAATCGGGTTGCGCACGTCGTTTTCAGATAAAATAGTAGGATTTCGCGCTGGGCGTTTTCTTTCGTGTAGATGGAGTACGACATGCACGAAATTCCTTAGCGGTAGCACTTCGGTGCGAACTTTTGTATTAATATATAAAATGGAAATGAAACAAGAAATTATCTTTGTGCAAATGTTGGGCGTTGGTTTTTGTTTTCCGGTCACCCAACCCCAAATTTGATGCCAAAATGTTTCTAGGGCGACGAAAACTGTCCTGCGTCTTTGTTTTGTAGTTCATAAAAAGAATGTTTCGATTGTCTGATGGCCATAACTTAAAGACCACACCTTTCATAAGTTTGGCCTGCGAAATTATGCCACCTTATTTGCTATGCGGCAACAGTCTGATGCTGTATCAGAAAGTGTGCGGAGTCATTACATTCACAACATCTACTTAGAAAAGTATTAGGAAGATCGAACGCGAAGGTAAGTGTATAATATCTTGACATCTTGTCCTTCTACAGGCACGCTGAACAGAAGCTCACAATCACTCCTTCACTGATGTTATAATAAACAGCTTTCTTTGCCTATTACTCCATGGTTTATCTACGTCCGTTGGTCCGTCTGTCGGTCGTGTTCTCTTCAAGTATATTTGTATTCACTTAAATAAGTCAAGCGTGATCACCCCTGAAATTAGAACCTCGAGTACAGCAGCCCGATTCTGTCTTAAAAATGACCGAGTCGTAGTGCGGACAGGCAACAGGGACACGAGAAGGTACAAAATAGACACATATGCAGCACTATAGCGCCCCCTGTGTGTATTATTCTTTGCCTCCTCATGTTCTTGTTCTTTGTCGGCATTACAACCTATCTATTTCAAAATGAACAACCATAAAGCCCACGTCGCCACTCTCACTATCCATTAGGCAACATTCGCAAGTGCACTTCTCTCATGCGAACACCAACTAGCACTTTCAGATGGTCGTCACGCGTATATCATGATTGTGATTTCCACATTCGGTACGTGGCCACAACGGCGGATGATCCAAGAAGCGGGCAGTACAGGCCGTTCCAACGCCAACTTGCTTTCGGACATGATCGCCACGTGTTCGCAATTCTGAATTCCATATTCTAGCACGTGCCAATAACGAGGGACTGCCCGAAAACTGTGGCTAGCACATTTCAAATATATAAGGATATATGAAGATAATCAAGCACATATAAGGTTAGTCACACTGCATACCATGGGTACGCAAGGGCACATGCGTGCGTCTGTTTTCTTTACGCCAAGGACGAAGGTCTGAAATCGGCAGATTTGTAGCCTTCTAATACACGCTTCACGAAGGCTTCCTTTCACACAGATTCGAAGATGTGCGTTGGGTCTGCATCTCTTTAGTTTCTGCACTTGGTTAACAATGATTGCTAAAGCAGGACGTATATTGATTGGGTTTAGACTATTTTTTAGACTATTAGACTATTAGACTATTTATTTAGCCTTAGACTATTACACTATTTTTAGATTGGGTTTAGACTAAGACCTATTTTGTCATTCGAATTCTACTGCACTAGAGTGTATTTTATCAGCCATCAAGTGCACTATACAATGAACGCATTTCACACCACTTATTCGCTCACTACATAAATTGGCAGCTACCTCAAGTTCAAGGTGCTGTTTTGTACATGATGCTGTAACATATGGAAAACTGTGGCCTACTGTGTGCTGCTGCAGGCAGGATTTTCGTTAAATTCAGCTGTAGTTACTAGCAGTTCACTACGTAGGTGTCCAGTCACGGTATATATGGCGGACAGTGCTCGACCACCGCTTAAGGGCTTGTTGAATGTCCAAGTGGAAAGCTGACTCACTTCTTGGAATAGCACAGAAAATATAGCAAGAAAGCATGCTTCTTGCTAGCTGATGCTCCCTATCGTGTTTTTTTTTTCGAATCACACTTTCCACCTGACCGCTGTGTGTTTGTCTATCCTGAAGGTAACGATGCAATTTGCTGATATGAGTATTGTCGGTTATAATCACCCCTACCACAGCCGGAAACCTCGTGGAATTATGGTCATGAAAAGCATTGCCAAAATTTTTAGCATGCAATTTTTTTTTTTGCTAAAGTGCTATCGAAACTCATTTTCCGATTTCTTGCAATAAAGAGACTGAAGACATGTCTTGATAAATCAGTTGATCACAGGGTTGAGCAATGTTTCGGAACAACCCGTGCTAATAACCAATCATATGCTTCTGAGGAACAACTGCCGGTTCAGCTTGTCAGGCTCACCCTGCCTACTTTAACGCTACCACCACCATTACCAAAAAGATGTCGACCTCTCACCTGAGCGGCGCGCCTTCGTCTTCTGCGGCGACGGAGGACCACAGAGTCTAAAAGACGCTCGTAACGTCGGCTGTACTGTTCCATGCTGTTACGTTTAGTGCTACGATTACAATGGTGATCGGCCAATGCTACTGGAATCTTGATGATGACCAGACCCTCAAGCTATGGCCCATACCCATTAAGGGAACTTGGAAAGGAATTTAGTCCAACATTGAGATTGATAAATGAGTAGACTTTTAGAGTTACATAAAGTGAACTACGAACAGCAGAAAATATTAAATCTACAGAAAATGAGGCAGACGAAGAGAGAACCCATAATGTTAACATTTCTGTCGGCAGGGTATAGAAATTAGTTTTTTCTAACCCCCTGCGTATATTCCACTCCGCATGTTCCATTATCAATCTTACGATACATCATAGTACAATAACAGGGAAAGGGAGGCCAGGCTTCCTCATTAAAGTTTCATAGGCAGTCTTCCACACAGAAAGGTAGTGCCATGATGTCACCATAAAATTATCAATACATTTAACTTTGCTACAAAACAGACATAGAGAAGAGAGTGTCGGATCAGATCTCTAGATGTAAATAAAATTGTTATGGTATATGACAGCGCAGACTAGTGAGCGCTGCCTCGATCCGCTAAGTTACACAGAATTCGTTCTCCAAGGTTAAAATAAGGGATATAGACTGAGCAATAACATCAGGTCGAAGTACAGTTTTGTCGTGATGGCCTCTGCAGCCGGTCCTGTCACCTCTGCTCATATCGTCTTCCTCAAGGATAGTTCACAGCAGTAGCCGCAGCTTGACAGCACCTCTCGAATACTGCAGAGAAAGTTTTCTCAGCCTATATTTACACTGTATAACGTAAGAAGCAAACAAGCAGACACTAAGTACAGCATAGGATAAATTATATGTACTTAATAATTGAAATCAAGAAATGATGAACTACTGAAATGAAAGTGGATAAAAATACAACCGGATGCAGGTGACTCACGAACCCACGTCTTCGCATTTCGTGTATGGTGCTCTTAGGAATCGAGCTACCGCGGTGCTGTTTTCCCGTCCACTTTCTGGAGTACTTATGTTTATCTAGTAAAACTAAACCTGGAAGTAACAAGCCAGCGCCACATCTCACGACGTTCACGGCGGATGTCGAACATCCTTTTTTGTCGCAGGCGTCACGCGTACGTGATCATTTTGGGACTGAAGGGGCATGCACTACGAGTGCATACTCCAAGACGTGCGAGAAGGCAACCGTGTAAATAGTTTACAGCATGCCAGTCGTCAGAACGGTATGATTTGGTAACCGATTGCCGCCTGACTGGCAAAACCACAAGAGATGCTTTTGGACGGGAATGTCAAGGAATTGTGCGGAGCAAACATCCGAATATTTACACTACACTTTGTTGGGTACGTAAATGCTTTATGCATGTGTAATCGCCTGTACGACCTTGTGCCCAGCAATATTTTAGTAGTCAAGGAGCCACAGGAGCCAGACTATGCTTGGGAGTATCATGACGGCGTGTCTACCTGAACAAATGTTTCGAACAAATCACCGACGTCTAGGTAAAAGTTAACCTTGGTTTGTGCTGTCACCCTGACAAAGGAAAAAAAGCGAAGTATATGAGGAAAGTCCCTTTAGCTTTTTTTAAGTTACCCTAGCTGAGGAACAGAAAAAAGACCGAACTCTGAAGATCTGCTTTATTAGGATCGGCAAGCTTTTTCGCATTGAGAAGGGCACTAGGTACCATTTTTCTGCGTGAGGTACCATACTGCATGGCCATTACCATCTCCTATAGGCAAAGAAATTTAAACAAATAGTCATATAAACCACCTTCCGGCAACATATATTGAAAGTTCTCCAGGAAAGCATCATGGCTGGTCACCATGACGTCAAACGGGCTACTGAACGTATGCCCGGAGATTTCGGCTCCCGAAGGACGCATGACAGCATCAAGCGATTTGTCAAGCCGTATGATATATGCCACAGGACAACACCAAGAGTGAAAGTCACAGTCGCTCCGTTGGGCAGCCTGTCTCTCATACGTACACCATTCCGACGAGACGCAACTGATTTGATCGGACTGTTACCTCCATGATCAGATATCGGAAATCGCTGCCTGTTTACACTAACCGAGTTTGCTACTCGCTGCTCTGACGCAGTGGCACTCCTCAATATCGACGCTGTCAGTATCGCGAAGCCCTCCTTGAAATATTTTCCAGAGTTGGCCTGCTCCGTGTAGCCATTACCGATCAAGGAACAAACTTTGTTAGAACTCGTGAAGGAAGTGCGCCGACCACCCTCGTACAAGTTTTTCTGTACCACTCCGTATCACGCCAAGGCGAAAGCTTCGGTCCAAAAGTTCAATGGCACGCTGAAGGCCATGCTCAAAAAAAATTGCCAACGGGAACCATGCTATGAGGTCACTACGTCGTTCCTGCCTTCGCCTGTTGAGGGGTACCAAAAGCCCATTCGGTTTTTCGCAATTTAAGTTTTTCTATGACAGGCACGTACGTGGATATTTGAATGTTTTGAAAAAGATGTGGACAAAAGATGACATTGATAATCATGTGCGAAATACGTACACCTATCTTATAGACCTTCCGATCCGACTGGAAGAAACCTGTGACCTCGCTCGCGAGGAGTTTGGCAAACCATACACAAGGCAGAAGTTTTACTACCATCGCAAGAGCAGACAAGGAACGCTACCCGGTGGCAAGGTGCCTATTATCTTACTTACCGACTCGAATAAGCATATCATGCCAAGGAAAGGCCCATTTATGTCTGCTGAAGTAAGGAACGCCACTGACTACGTCATTTATTGAGGAGATACAAAAATTATCCATATATGTGCGTTGAAAAAATTGGAGGACCAGGAACTAACGCCCATTTCTTTAGAATTTTGAAGTCGCCACTCATCAATATAAAGAAACCAAGATAGAGAAGCGACAAAAACACAGACGTCAAGATATTGCCTAGCTCACACAGGAAACTACTTGAACAAGTTTAACAGATGAGAAACGAGATTTCGGATGTATTTTCTGACTTCCCAGTAAAAAAACAACTTGTCGAATACTTGCAAGAGCTGGTCTTTGTAACCCTATTCCCGTGCCCTAGTACGCCATTCCACTAGCTGTGCGTAGGAATGTGGAGACAGAGGTGCAGCAGATGCTGCGATGGGGCATAATCGAGAAGTCTAAGTCACCGTTAGGAAGCCCGACAACACGATCCGGGTGGGCGTTGATTGTCTAGAACTCAACAAGACGCTCGTATTTGACAGGGACCCAATCTCGAGGATTGACCTTGTCCTTGCGCTTTCAGAAAAGCAGGAATTCGTCTCCAAATTTGATTTCCCAAAGGGCTACTAAGACATCCGCATGAACTCAAACGGCTGCTAAAATACGGCATTTTCAAGTATTCCTGAAGTAGACCGATAGAAGTATATTCCCTTTGGGATTAACCCGGCCCCAGCTATCTTGGCAGGCTATATGAGGACAGTTCTAGGCGGCTTACTAAACACGCATCACTATTTTGATGACGAGGTAGTCGCCTCGTACCGCATGCCAAGAACACATAGAGGCTTTGCGACATGTCTTCGAGAGAATCCACAAAGCAAATCTCACAATCACACCAAGCTAGTGTCAAGTCTAGAGTCTAGCAGTGCTATTGGAGGAATTAGAGGGCAGTAAATGGGATATAATAGGGCTCAGTGAAGTTAGGAGGCCGAAAGAAGCATATACAGTGCTAAATAGCGGGCACGTCCTGTGCTACCGGGGCTTAGCGGATAGAAGAGAACTAGGAGTCGGATTCCTGATTAATAAGAATATACCTGGTAACATAGAGGAATTCTATAGCATTAACGAGAGGGTGGTAGGTCTTGTTGTGAAACTTAATAAGAGGTACAAAATGAAGATTGTACAGGTCTACGCCCCTACATCCAGTCATGATGACCAGGAAGTCGAAAGTTTCTATGAAGACGTAAAATCGGCGGTGGGGAGAGTGAAAACTAAATACACTATACTAATGGGCGACTTTAATGCCAAGGTAGGCAAGAAGCAGGCTGGAGACAAGGCAGTGGGGGAATATGGCATAGGCACTAGGAATAGCAGGGGAGAGTTATTAGTAGAATTTGCGGAACAGAATAATATGAGGATAATGAATACCTTCTTCCGCAAGCGGGATAGCCGAAAGTGGACGTGGAGGAGCCCGAACGGCGAGACTACAAATGAAATAGACTTCATACTCTGCGCTAACCCTGGCATCATACAAGATGTGGACGTGCTCGGCAAAGTGCGCTGCAGTGACCACAGGATGGTAAGAACTCGAATTAGCCTAGACCTGAGGAGGGAACGGAAGAAACTGGTACATAAGAAGCCGATCAATGAGTTAGCGGTAAGAGGGAAAATAGAGGAATTCCAGATCAAGTTACAGAACAGGTATTCAGCTTTGACTCAGGAAGAGGACCTTAGTGTTGAAGCAATGAACGACAATCTTGTGGGCATCATTAAGGAGTGTGCAATGGAAGTCGGTGGTAACTCCGTTAGGCAGGATACCAGCACACTATCGCAGGAGACGAAAGATCTGTTCAAGAAACGCCAATGTATGAAAGCCTCTAACCCTACAGCTAGAATAGAACTGGCAGAACTTTCGAAGTTAATCAACAAGCGTAAGACAGCTGACATAAGGAAGTATAATATGGATAGAATTGAACATGCTCTCAGGAGCGGAGGAAGCCTAAAAACAGTGAAGAAGAAACTAGGAATTGGCAAGAATCGGATGTATGCGTTAAGAGACAAAGCCGGCAATATCATTACTAATATGGATGAGATAGTTCAAGTGGCTGAGGAGTTCTATAGAGATTTATACAGTACCAGTGGCATGCACGACGATAACGGAAGACAAAATAGTCTAGAGGAATTTGAAATCCCGAAGGTAACAGCGGAAGAAGTAAAGAAAGCCTTAGGAGATATGCAAAGGGGGAAGGCAGCTGGGGAGGATCAGGTAACAGCAGATTTGTTGAAGGATGGTGGACAGATTGTTCTAGAGAAACTGGCCACCCTGTATACGCAATGCCTCATGACCTCGAGCGTACCGGAATCTTGGAAGAACGCTAACATAATCCTAATCCATAAGAAAGGGGACGCCAAAGACTTGAAAAATTATAGACCGATCAGCTTACTGTCCGTTGCCTACAAAGTATTTACTAAGGTAATTGCAAATAGAATCAGGAACACCTTAGACTTCTGTCAACCAAAGGACCAGGCAGGATTCCGTAAAGGCTACTCAACAATAGACCATATTCACACTATCAATCAAGTGATAGAGAAATGTGCAGAATATAAGCAACCGTTGTATATAGCTTTCATTGATTACGAGAAAGCGTTTGATTCAGTCGAAACCTCAGCAGTCATGGAGGCATTACGGAATCAGGGTGTAGATGAGCCATATGTAAAAATACTGGAAGATATCTATAGCGGCTCCACAGCCACCGTAGTCCTCCATAAAGCAAGCAACAAAATCCCAATAAAGAAAGGCGTCAGGCAGGGGGATACGATTTCTCCAATGCTATTCACAGCGTGTTTACAGGAGGTATTCAGAGACCTGGATTGGGAAGAATTGGGGATAAAAGTTAATGGAGAATACCTTAGTAACTTGCGATTCGCTGATGATATTGCCTTGCTTAGTAACTCAGGGGACCAATTGCAATGCATGCTCACTGACCTGGAGAGGCAAAGCAGAAGAGTGGGTCTAAAGATTAATATGCAGAAAACTAAAGTAATGCTTAACAGTCTCGGGAGAGAACAGCAATTTACAATAAGCAGCGAGGCACTGGAAGTCGTAAGGGAATACATCTACTTAGGGCAGGTAGTGACGGCGGATCCGGATCATGAGACGGAAATAATCAGAAGAATAAGAATGGGCTGGAGTGCGTTTGGCAGGCATTCCCAAATCATGAACAGCAGGTTGCCGTTATCCCTCAAGAGAAAAATATATAATAGCTGTGTCTTACCAGTACTCACCTACGGGGCAGAAAGCTGGAGGCTTACGAAAAGGGTTCTACTCAAATTGAGGACGACACAACGAGCTATGGAAAGAAGAATGATAGGTGTAACGTTAAGGGATAAGAAAAGAGCAGATTGGGTGAGGGAACAAAGGCGAGTTAATGACATCTTAGTTGAAATCAAGAAAAAGAAATGGGCATGGGCAGGACATGTAATGAGGAGGGAAGATAACCGATGGTCATTAAGGGTTACGGACTGGATCCCAAGGGAAGGGAAGCGTAGCAGGGGGCGGCAGAAAGTCAGGTGGGCGGATGAGATTAAGAAGTTTGCAGAGACGGCATGGCCACAATTAGTACATGACCGGGGTTGTTGGAGAAGTATGGGAGAGGCCTTTGCCCTGCAGTGGGCGTAACCAGGCTGACATTGATGACGATGATGAGTGTCAAGTCAGACAGAGTACTATTACGTTTCGCGGACAAAGCATTGGAGATGCGAAAGTAGACCCAAAGGCGAGTAGACTGCGGCAAGCGCTGCAGGAAGAGCTCCCTCAACAGCGCACCGCTCGAGTTGACGTCGCTTGTGAGCAGGAGCTGGCACATACTGTTCAGCATCTGGGAGGGGCGGCGATCTCCATGCTCCTGGAAGGTAGGCAAGTGCAGGATGCACGTGCTCTCAGACACTGTGGTCCATTATAAGAAACCCTGCTTAAGATACTGGTACGGGCATCGCCCAAGGCTGCACCAAAAAGTCACCGAGGTGATGATCGACGGGCAGATCGAAGATGGCTTCGACCTGGGCGAACCAAACCTGCCGGTTCTTGTGCTTGATAGTGGGCAGGCGGAGGAGAGATGCGACATCCCGTGAACGCGAGGTAGCGTCAGGCGCGATGTTGCCTGAGGGCGGTAGGTTGCTGGTGTCGGACACTTGTTAAGCCAGAGGGACCACAGTAAGGAACCGAGAGGTGGCATCGGAGCGCCAGAACAAGATGACCAGCATACCAGGCTTCTGAACCGAACTGCGCATGCCATGCTTGAGCATCAAGGACGCGCCACCTCAACTTTATTTTTGTTGTCTTTCGCAGCCGGCACCAAGGCGCCAGACGAGACCGAAAACGTTAGAGGCTTCTCGTTGATGCGTGTGTGGGCGCTACACCGTCTACAAGAAGTGTACACACACTGACTAAAATGTCTGCAATATTTTTTTGTAAGGGAACACCCCCCGCTGAGGATACACAAGGGCCCTGGATTAAGGACTCCTCCCCTATACTTCCTTCCCCAAATTGAAATAGTTTTCATCATCATCTTCATCATGAAGGTGCAACTGTACTTGCACTTCTATATAATAATTTTAAGTATTTCGAATAAGAGAGGCGATCAAATTAATAAGTGGATAAAATATGGTCTGGGGCCGAGGTATATTCATATTTTTTGCACCATAGACTTTAAGAACGCCGCTCCCCACTGCTCTGTAGTGTATGCTCTTTGTTCCTGTTCGTCTCTATTTCTCTTTATCTCGCGCTCCCGCTCTTCTCTTTTTATCCCCCGTCACCCTTCCCAACGTGTAGGGTAGCCAACCGGAACTGCCTCTGGTTAACCTCCCTGCCTCTCTATGCATCCTTTTCTCTCTGTCTTAGAAACAAAACGAAAAATGAAGACTTGCGCACTCGAAGTGAACCAACTCCAATGCGGAAACCAAAACATCATCCATTGTACATGCAACAGTTTTAACGGCATTCCTTTTTCGGTCAAACGCACGAAAAGAATGAACGGCGTAAGAAACTGTGGACTGTACTGTTAAGACTAACAGGGTATTTACGTGTTTTGTCATCCAACTTCGAACGGTATCAGGTGCGGCTAATGACGCAATCGTTTCGCTAACTATATATGTTTGATCGAGCGCCTCGTAGATGTGTAACTGCAATCATCAATGTGACTGTCATTAGTATGTCATATATATATATATATATATATATATATATATATACATATATATATACGGGGTTTCTTTAGAGTTCTGCACGCAGGACCCGACGTAATATATGCAGGAAAGAGACACTAACCTTACCTTTTGGAAAACGTATGAACGTTTTTGGCTGGTCCTGTGATATTGGTTTAGTGCTGACGAAGCCTCATCCACCAGCCGAACACGTTAAGTGAATACGTCTTCCTAACGGTTCTTCGTCTCTTTCCTGCATGTATCTATAACATCATCATCAACATCATCATCATCATCATCAACCTGGTTACGCCCACTGCAAAGCAAAGGCCTCTCCCATAGTTCTCCAACTACCCCGGTCATGTATTAATTGTGGCCATGTCCCTGCAAACTTCTTAAACTCATCCACCCACCTATCTTTCTGCCACCCCCTGCTACGCCACCCTTCGCTTGGAATTTAGTCCGTAACCCTTAATGACCAGCGGTTAACTTCCCTCCTCAATAGATGTCCTGCCCATGCCCATTTCTTTTTGTTGATTTCAACTAAGATGTCATTAACTCACGCTTGTTCCCTCAACCAATCAGCTCTTTTCTTATCCCTTAACATTACACCTATCATTCGTCTTTCCATAGCTCGTTGCGTCGTCCTCAATTTAAGTAGAACCCTTTTTGTAAGCCTCCAGGTTTCTGCACCGTACGTGAGTACACTTTTCTCCTGAGGAATAATGGTAACCTGCTGTTCATGATCTGAGAATACCTGCCAGACTCACCACAGCCCATTCTTATTCTTCTGATTATTTCAGTCTCATGATCCGGATCCGCAGTCACTACCTGTCCTAAGTAGATGTATTCCCTTACCACTTCCAGTGCCTCACAACCTATCGTAAACTGCTGTTCTCTTCCGAGACTGTTGAACATTACTTTAGTTTTCTGCACATTAATTTTTAGACCCACCCTTCTGATTTGCCTTTGCATGTCAGTGAGCATGCATTGCAGTTGGTCCCCTGAGTCACTAAGCAAGGCAACATCATCAGCGAATAGCAAGTTACTAAGGTATTCGTCATTAACGCTAATCCCCAATTCTTCCCAATCTAGGTCTCTGAATACCTCGCGTAAACACCCTGTGAATAGCATTGGAGAGATCGTATCTCCCTGCCTGACGCCTTTCTTTATTGGTATTTTGTTGCTTTCTTTACGGAGGACTACGATGGCTCTGGAGCCGCTATAGATATCTTTCCGTATTTTTACATACGGCTCGTCTACACCCCGATTCCGTAATGTCTCCATGACTACTGAGGTTTCAACTGAATCAAACACTCTCTCGTAATCCAGCAAACCTATATATAACGGTTAGTTATATTTCGCACAAGAGTGCAGCGGTGGCGTAGAGGTAGAACACCCGCCTCGCGTGCAAGAGGTCCGTGGTTCGAATCCCGGTGCCGGCAATTTTCCACCGGATAAAAAAAAATGCGCGTGTTGATAAAATTGCACAAACAGGCCTGGAGTGTGGCCTGATCCCGGTGACCAGAACCGGTAACGCACTCCCTCACCAGAGCAGGATTGGCCACCCTGGTGCAGTACTTGGCCACAACCTCCTATGAACACAACAATCAAACCCCGGCCCTCAGTCCCCAGCAGCTGCGAAGCAACTGACCACGGCGGCGGTCAGACCTGCGACGCAGCAGAGGGTGCTCAGAATCACTGGCTCCGGACAGGCCGCCATTGGAATATGAACCTGGCAACGTTTAACGCTAGAACGTTATCTAGTGAGGCGAGTCTAGCAGTGCTATTGCAGGAATTAGAGGGCAGTAAATGGGATATACTAGGGCTCAGTGAAGTTAGGAAGCCAAAAGAAGCACATACAGTGCTAAATAGCGGGCACGTCCTGTGCTACCGGGGCTTAGCGGATAGAAGAGAACTAGGAGTCGGATTCCTGGTTAATAAGAATATAGCTGGTAACATACAGGAATTCTATAGCATTAACGAGAGGGTGGCAGGTCTTGTTGTGAAACTTAATAAGAGGTACAAAATGAGGATTGTACAGGTCTACGCCCCTACATCCAGTCATGATGACCAGGAAGTCGAAAGCTTCTATGAAGACGTGGAATCGGCGGTGGGTAGAGTGAAAACTAAATACACTATACTAATGGGCGACTTTAATGCCAAGGTAGGCAAGAAGCAGGCTGGAGACAAGGCAGTGGGGGAATATGGCATAGGCACTAGGAACAGCAGGGGAGAGTTATTAGTAGAGTTTGCGGAACAGAATAATATGAGGATAATGAATACCTTCTTCCGCAAGCGGGAAAGCCGAAAGTGGACGTGGAGGAGCCCGAACGGCGAGACTAGAAATGAAATAGACCTCATACTCTGCGCTAACCCTGGCATCATACAAGATGTGGACGTGCTCGGCAAAGTGCGCTGCAGTGACCACAGGATGGTAAGAACTCGAATTAGCCTAGACCTGAGGAGGGAACGGAAGAAACTGGTACATAAGAAGCCGATCAATGAGTTAGCGGTAAGAGGGAAAATAGAGGAATTCCAGATCAAGCTACAGAACAGGTATTCAGCTTTAACTCAGGAAGAGGACCTTAGTGTTGAAGCAATGAACGACAATCTTGTGGGCATCATTAAGGAGTGTGCAAGGGAAGTCGGTGGTAACTCCGTTAGGCAGGATACCAGCAAACTATCCCAGGAGACGAAAGATCTGATCAAGAAACGCCAATGTATGAAGGCATCTAACCCTACAGCTAGAATAGAACTGGCCGAACTTTCGAAGTTAATCAACAAGCGTAAAACACCTGACATAAGGAAGTATAATATGGATAGAATTGAACAGGCTCTCAGGAACGGAGGAAGCCTAAAAACAGTGAAGAAGAAACTAGGAATTGGCAAGAATCAGATGTATGCGTTAAGAGACAAAGCCGGCAATATCATTACTAATATGGATGAGATAGTTCAAGTGGCTGAGGAGTTCTATAGAGATTTATACAGTAACAGTGGCACCCACGACGATAATGGAAGAGAAAATAGTCTAGAGGAATTCGAAATCCCGAAGGTAACGCCGGAAGAAGTAAAGAAAGCCTTAGGAGATATGCAAAGGGGGAAGGCAGCTGGGGAGGATCAGGTAACAGCAGATTTGTTGAAGGATGGTGGACAGATTGTTCTAGAGAAACTGGCCACCCTGTATACGCAATGCCTCATGACCTCGAGCGTACCGGAATCTTGGAAGAAAGCTAACATAATCCTAATCCATAAGAAAGGGGACGCCAAAGACTTGAAAAATTATAGACCGATCAGATTACTGTCTGTTGCCTACAAAGTATTTACTAAGGTAATTGCAAATAGAATCAGGAACACCTTAGACTTCTGTCAACCAAAGGACCAGGCAGGATTCCGTAAAGGCTACTCAACAATAGACCATATTCACGCTATCAATCAAGTGATAGAGAAATATGCAGAATATAAGCAACCGTTATATATAGCTTTCATTGATTACGAGAAAGCGTTTGATTCAGTCGAAACCTCAGCAGTCATGGAGGCATTACGGAATCAGGGTGTAGATGAGCCATATGTAAAAATACTGGAAGATATCTATAGCGGCTCCACAGCCACCGTAGTCCTCCATAAAGCAAGCAACAAAATCCCAATAAAGAAAGGCGTCAGGCCGGGAGATACGATATCTCCAATGCTATCCACAGCGTGTTTACAGGAGGTATTCAGAGACCTGGATTGGGAAGAATTGGGGATAAAAGTTAATGGAGAATACCTTAGTAACTTGCGATTCGCTGATGATATTGCCTTGCTTAGTAACTCAGGGGACCAATTGCAATGCATGCTCACTGACCTGGAGAGGCAAAGCAGAAGAGTGGGTCTAAAAATTAATATGCAGAAAACTAAAGTAATGCTTAACAGTCTCGGGAGAGAACAGCAATTTACAATAGGCAGTGAGGCACTGGAAGTCGTAAGGGAATACATCTACTTAGGGCAGGTAGTGACGGCGGATCCGGATCATGAGACGGAAATAATCAGAAGAATAAGAATGGGCTGGAGTGCGTTCGGCAGGCATTCCCAAATCATGAACAGCAGGTTGCCGTTATCCCTCAAGAGAAAAGTATATAATAGCTGTGTCTTACCAGTACTCACCTACGGGGCAGAAACCTGGAGGCTTACGAAAAGGGTTCTGCTCAAATTGAGGACGACACAACGAGCTATGGAAAGAAGAATGATAGGTGTAACGTTAAGGGATAAGAAAAGAGCTGATTGGGTGAGGGAACAAACGCGAGTTAATGACATCTTAGTTGAAATCAAGAAAAAGAAATGGGCATAGGCAGGACATGTAATGAGGAGGGAAGATAACCGATGGTCATTAAGGGTTACGGACTGGATCCCAAGGGAAGGGAAGCGTAGCAGGGGGCGGCAGAAAGTTAGGTGGGCGGATGAGATTAAGAAGTTTGCAGGGACGGCATGGCCACAATTAGTACATGACCGGGGTTGTTGGAGAAGTATAGGAGAGGCCTTTGCCCTGCAGTGGGCGTAACCAGGCTGATGATGATGATGATGATGATGATGATGATGATGATGATATTTCGCACATTTCTCTATCACCTGATTGATAGTGTGAATATGGTCTATTGTTGAGTAGCCTTTACGGAATCCTGCCTGGTCCTACGGTTGACGGAAGTCTAAGGTGTTCCTGATTGTATTTACAATTACGTTAGTAAATATTTTGTAGGCAATGGACAGTAAGCTAATCGATCTACAATTTTTCAAGTCTCTGGCGTCCCCTTTATTATGGATTGGCATTATATGAGCGTTCTTCCAAGATTCCGATACGCTCGAAGTCATGAGGCATTACGTATTTAGGGCGTTTAGGCTATTCAGTTTTTATAGACTGTCCATCCTGTATACGCAATGGTTCGTGACATCGAGCGTGCGGAAATATATATATATATATATATATATATATATATATATATATATATACACGTAGCCTCAGGTAATCGACTTCGATCTGTAGTGGCACCTAATTTTTACACACAGACGCCCCTTAAGACGTATTGCAGGAGTCGGTATACATGATTTACAATATGACGGATACAATACAATAACAAAGCAGTCGAGCAAGGTTGAACAAGTTCAGCAAATTAAAGTACTTCAAGACGTGATCACTGTCGCGAAGCGTAGTTATAAACACATATAACGGCAAACAAGACTACCGCGGCTTAAAGAGACTCAATTATTTGGGGAAGGAAGAAGAATTTGAAGACGCTGTTCCTTGAAAAGATGGGCGCATTATTTCGTTTGGAATGATTTTGAGCTGACGGTTCTTCAGCAAACCTTAAGAAGGTGTTCGGCAGGGGATAGCACGAGTTGACTATACACTGTAATGATTTTAAATACTGGGTATCCCGTTAGAAGGGTGATGATTTGGGCTAGTTGGTTTTAGATTCTAGACTGTGTGGTGCTTCGCGCAGCGGGACAGGAGACACAGGAATACGGTTGTCCTCGTTTTTTCTGTGTCCCCTCTCTGCGCTCCACCACATAGTCTAAAATCGGTATCCTTACGCCGAGAGAGGTTAGATTCGGCGACACTAGAGTTGTGGATGGAGAAAGCTCGTGGTCGTAGCGGTGAAAGATCATTCATGTTGCCTTCCTTCCAGCGAATTTTAAGTGTTTATTTCATGTGGCTTATAAGGTGACCAAACAACACAAGCATATTGCAACATTGGCCGTATCAGGTATTTGTACAATGACAGTTAAAGGTGCGTGGGAGGTCCCGTAAGAGGAAGCTTTAGCTCGGGTGCTCTTATCTAAATAGATGTAAAAGGAGAATTCCTTTTTCTCAGCAACCACTGCGCCAAATTTGGCGAGGTCTGTTGCATTTAAAAGGAAAACTTAAAATCTAATGACTATTTGTTTCGAATTGTCGTTTTAGGTCGTCATTTTGTTATAAAAATTGGCAAAATGGCAAATTTTCAGAGAACAAAACTACTAAATTCACACCTCTGCAACTCGGCAATGAAAAATAATATGACAATTCTGTGAATTGCATCTAACAGATCATCTAAAAAGAACAAAATTGATACGTTACACGCGAATCCGAAAAAAATTAGTAATCTTAAAATACATCTTTTGCAGAACCATTGCATACAACGTAACAAATTCATGAAATACATAAGCTGACGTATTGTGTTTGTCCGGTTTAGTGATCTAATTGATGCCGTTTATAGAACTGGGATTTCTGTTCTTGATGAAGAGCTAATAATTAGCAAACTTCCAGCTTCTATAATATTTTTCGAATTTTTGAAAATTTGTAAACAAGAAAGAGGTTCTAAGTCAAAATTCCACTTCGAACAGTCACTCTAATTTAACTTTCTCTCTCAAATGCAACCAATTTCAATAATATTGGTCCAGGGATCATCTCAGCAAAGCGTTTCTGCGTTTTACATGCATTTGAACAGGTTGTGTTGGAACATTATTCAGTACTTTATTGTAGATATAATCATTGTGTCTTGAAGAAACAGTATAAGTGAAAATAACACCTAAGTACTTGTTTTCATGAACCCGCATCCTAGTAAATCTGTCTGAGGAATAATTAAACATGCAAAGTAAAGCTTGATTAGAAAATGTAATGTCTTTTTCAAAGTCAAATTTCCTCTGCCATGAGTTGCACCACACGCACAAATGCGTAAATTTAAAATTAAGTAGGTTATGATCAGCAGAAGATATCATGATGTAATATGATAAGCAATCATCGCCGTACAAGGCAATACTATAAGTGGGGCTACTGGACAAGTCATTATTAAACAACAAAACTATGGAGTCACCTAAAAATTCTGATGATGTGTAAATGCGATGGCATTATTTGCAACTGAGTTATCTCGCTGAGTTTAGTGCGGCTGCATTATGTTTCCGAGTGAAACGTTGCTGTTTCTGAGGTAGCAGCAGCAGAAGACTACAAACCGGTCATTTTGTGATCTATCGGGTGTGTTTTATTGGCGGGGGGCTCCTTCAAGTAGAGTTTCATATACATTGCGTTGAGTGTTCGTTCTCGATGACACCATTTTGCCACGCCACGTAGATACTTTTACGAGCGGCACCATCACGTAGACACTGCATTTCGTCATCCTGTTCGTAGGTTCACTACGCCTTACACTCGTAGTCATAGTCATCGTAGTCATCGTTCAACGGGTACCTGAATCGCCTTGCATCATATTTGTCGTCGTCGTGTAAGGGCTTCGGTGACGCCGTTTGCGAGTTCAAGTAGATCGACAGTAACGTGGCCTTGTCATCAGAGCAGCATACCGATGCGTATCTTATTCCGCACAAGGTGAGTGACATCTCCTCGAATGCCAAGTCGATTCCCATACCTCTTGAAGTTTTGAATGCCTTTATTGAAGAGGTGAGCCTTAAGCTGAGATTGGCAAGCATCTCGCCGATGAATGTTGGCGTTAAGAGGGCATCCTTATATAAGCCTTCTATGACAAGCATTTACGTGCCACAGCGTAAAGTCGGTAACAAATTCGTGTACACGGACGCGGCAGCGTCCGTGTCATCGCCCGCCAAGCAGAGTTCAACCACGTGCACAGCCTCGAAGATATTCATTGCTGTTCCAAAGGTGGTGCCATGTAATAATAATATTTGGGGTTTTACGTGCCAAAACCACTTTCTGATTATGAGGCACGCCGTAGTGGAGGACTCCGGAAATTTTGACCACCTGGGGTTCTTTAACGTGCACCTAAATCTAAGCACACGGGTGTTTTCGCATTTCGCCCCCATCGAAATGCGGCCGCCGTGGCCGGGATTCGATCCCGCGACCTCGTGCTAAGCAGCCCAAATGGTGCCATGTAACGACCACGTATTGGTCAACGCTTTCTGCTGCGGAGCGGTACCCGTGGCTGTGGGGCAGAGGATCAAATCCTAACAATTCCCACTGTTTAAATGCGTAAGCTTACCCAACCCGTATGCTTACCCAACGAGGAACCCTGTCCGTCTGCCCATCTTCTAGAAGGAGAACGGCGAGAGGACAGCGCACACGAAGGCATCACCATTCAGCTCCCTCTGTCCCTATAGCAGATCGATTTCAAAACAGGGCTGGCGCGGCTAAGACATACGCAGCCGCTGCTGGTGTGGGATTGATTACAGTTTAGAATGGCTTGACGCGGATAGCTAAGGAAATAAAGAACGACAACGGATTGTAATCATTGGAGCGTTATCAGCGCACCTGGCGCTACCACCTGCAGTATTCTTGAGTAATCAATTACTCTGGCGCCGACCGTCCGCAGTAGTTCGTGTCGCCGAATCGCTGTTGTTTATACTTGCCGGAACAAGTTTCCTAACGTTGGCAGTGACATCAGGCAGCGTAGAGTTGAGTGAGTGGCACAATGCTTACGCATACTTAAACTGCCGCAGGACTTCCTGCGTTAATTTTTTTTAGCTGAAGATTGGGGGGGGGGCGTAATTTATGTGACACTTTTCTGCCATGGCTTTCTGATGACGACGGGATCACACAATGAACCAAGTAGTGCGGTCGCATTAAAAACAGTCACAGACCCAGTACTAAACCCTTTTAAAACCCAGAACAGACTTCCAGCTCAAACAAAGGCGACATACTGGGAACGTTGACACAAAAACAACCAATTAAGATGACTAAGACAGTGTTTTCACTGTGTTTAGTTTATGTAATTAGCCTGTGTAATTAGCTAATTAGCGTACCAAACATTATCGAAAAGGTAGTGAAGACAGCTTTTTCTTGTTTTACATTATCCAAATAAAGGCAGGTGTCATGAGCGAATTGAACCGTCCTTATTGTTTTGACTACTAATCTTCATACATATTTTTCTGTGTAAGCAGTTAAGAGACCTATGCTTCATTTGCCCTATACTTCGTTACTCTTGACCGGTCATCCTCCGGTGAACTTCATTGGGCCCTCACCGGCGTATGCACCTTTCGTGTTTTTTGAAAAAACACTTTCGTGTTTTTTGAACATTTGGCAAAACAAGTCATTTAGACCCAATGAGAATACCTTGCTTCAGTATTTACTAGTTTGTTTAATGCTGTAAACTACTGCAGTTTGGGAAATTGTCTATACACAAGACAGAACAATAAATATGTGGTGAAGCGTTTTATTGAGCCCCGATGTCATTAACATTTTATGATCACTAAAGGAAAATTGTCATACTTATTGCTTGCGCCCTTTCACTGTACTCTCCGCGTCCTGCAGGATCATATCAGACGCCTTAGCGGCAATCATCATTACAGCTGCGTTGGTGTTTCCAGCGACAATACTTGGCATCACTGATGCATCAGCAACTCGCAATCCAGACACTCCTTTCACCCTGTTGGTCACACGAAAGAACAGCGCTTAATTACACTTCGTTGACTTTTATCTACTAATAATTGGCAAATAAAATAATACACAACGAAAACACGCTTTAGATAACAGAAACATGAAGCATGGCACTATTTTAAAAAAATAAGCAGAGTAGATTTGGAGCGGTCCGTCAGCTTCTACGCGACCCTCCCTTTTTTACCGATATTCTAAGAAGTCTAAAAAATTTTCCGAAATGAGATATCAGTAGGATGAACTTACTCAAGATTTTTGTCATCATGCAAGCACACACGGAATGTGTGTCATCAATGCTTTGCAAACATGTCGTGCTGTGGATATCGGTGTTCTCCAGTATTGGCATGTGTCGATGTTCCCACGTCTGTCTAGTGGCGCCAGAGGAGCGCACTTGACAATTGTAAGCACACCGAAATATCGTCGGCATTATCTCGACTGTGAAACTATAGAGAGGCCGTCCACATGCCTTGGTATGCGCGATATTGTTGTGCACGGTTTGTGCTGCCAATAAGATCAGTGCCATGACTGAAAGCGCAATATGCAATTATCATTAATTTAGGTATTTAGTAAACTCGCTTTAAGCGAGAGAAGCATTCTTACGATACTTCTTTCACTTTCTGGCAGGCGTGTCCATGTGCGCCTAATCTTTCTCACTGAAAACGTATGTTCTACCTCCATTATCCTGTGTCTCCAGTGCCAGCGGAACAAAACTGGCTATTGTTGGTAGGTCACGTTTGGCGAAGCTTTCTTTGTGGCTTCTGAATGTGGGCATGCTGGGGTCTGTAGTGGTGCTGTGGCGCATGCATATAATCATGCGATTAACATCCTTAATCTATTTCCCCCACAACAGACTATAAATAAGGGTATCTTGAGCAATGCGGTTTGTCGCTGTATTGCTTTACTACTAATCCCTTTGAAGTCTGTCGTCAACGTGAGACGGGGTCTGCTAAATACTCTGTTTTTCGCTAACTTGTATTCTCGATGTGAGACCTAGATTCCGAGGAAAAGATGTTCCCGAAAAAACAGAACGAAGGAAAACAATCATGATAAAACGGGAGGCACTACACGTGCGGCACGAGACGACACGAGTGCATTTTTGTGTGTCCTTGTACTGCCAATAATATCTCAGAACAAGCTCGAACGAGGTAAAGAACGAGTAGATTTCTCCAGGAGGAGACGACCGTCGTACATATTATTGAATCGTACTATCAGTCCATGCACATTGCAAACTTCTTTAGCAATGACTCCGCCAGTTCTCAGTGCAACGTGCACAAAAGCAAATACGCAAGTACATGGCGAAAAGCAGAACAAAGGAGGCACCGCTCCCCGTAAGAAAAGTCGTAAAACAAGTAAATGTCACGACTTTTAGAGCCCGGAGGAACAATCCGGGAACGCTTCCACATCTGCGAAGAATCAAGAAGTTTGCCGAGCCCTTGTTGACCCAGAAGTGCGTAAAAGGAGTAGACTATGCCTGCACCTGTCGTACCGACCTTGCGAACACATAATGGTTGAAGGTGACAGCGGAGCCGGTACATTTTCATTTGGCCTTCTCGTCTTGATGCCGCTATGCCCGTACGCGACATTAAAGAAAGGATCCATTTTCTTTGCTTTTTCTCTCCTTATCAAGCAAATAGTTTTCTTGAGCTCTTTTGACCATTTACGCACTTGGATTTTCTCCACCAATGGCACTTGGCCTCACGCAACCGAGTTGCTGGAGCACTCGTAACTTAATGGTCTCTGCTATTTGAGACGCGCAGCGCTTTGTCGATGTCCACTGCGTGTATCCTGTCAAAATGCGCGCAATTGTGCTCTTCTGCCACTTCTAATCGGTATTTCTATGCCATATACTTACAAATGCATATGCTACTACTTTCTCGGCGTATATGACTAATCAGTTGCTGCGCTTCTGCATTAGCTCAGTTTCGTTCAGAAATCAAATAGTCCAACTTTTAACTTTTCTTTGACCCTCTGTGGTTGCTCAGTGACTATGGTGTTGGGCTGCTGTGCACGAGGTCGCGGGATCGAATCCCGGCCACGGCGGCCGCATTTCAATTGGGGCGAAATGCGAAAAAACCCGTGTGCTTACATTTATGTGCACGTTAAAGAACCCCAGGTGGTCGAAATTTCCGGAGTCCTCTACTACGGCGTGCCTCATAATCAGAAAGTAGTTTAGGCACGTAAGGAGGACGAGGAATAAAATTTTATTGTGGAACCAGCACTTTATGATGGCCGGGCCTAAGCCTCCCACGAAGGGACGTCGAGGACTTGCCTCGCCGCCGCCTCACGAGCGTGCTGGGTCGCCCAGGTTTGGTCGTCGAGGGCGGAGCTCCGCAGAGCCTCATGCAACCTCGACGAGAGAGTCGCGGTGTAAGCCTGTGTGTACTGTGCTGGGCACTCCCGTAGCATATGCGGAAGCGTAGCCGGGTGAATTCCACAGCACCGGCAGTTGGGGGTAGTGTAGACGTCTGGAAATATAAGGTGGAGGTGGGCGGGTGAAGGGTACGTGTTTGTGTGTAGTAGACGCAGGGTGGTAGCCTGCGCCCGGCTGAACTTTGGGTGAGGCGGGGGGAAGGTTCGGCGACGGAGGTAAAACGCCTTAACGAGATCGTTATAAGTTGTCAGATTGTCACTGGTGTCCAACTCATCTCCAGTGACTCCGGCGCGGTTGACTAGGCCTCGCGCAATGGAGTGGCTGACCTCGTTGTGATTGGGGAGGTGTGGGTGGACAGGGTCCGCATGGGCCGGGATCCATGTTAGGGAGATTATGCTGTCTTTAGAGTGTGGTGCCTGGCAGAGGATGCGAAGAGCTTGGGGAGAAATACGGCCTTTGCTGAAGTTAGTGACAGCTGAGCGAGAGTCACGCACTATGGTATGACAGGTGGGATCTAAAGTGACAAGGGCGATAGCCACTTCTTCAGCCGTCTCGGCAATGGGGGTAGTGACGCTGCAGGCGTGGTGTAGGACTCCATCGCGTGTGGCGACGGCCACAAATCGTGTACCATGGGAGTATTGGGCTGCATCAACAAATGTCACGCTAGGTACATGGGCAAGGGCTTTTATGATAGCTCCCTATAATTTAATTGAATTTAACTTTTCTTTGTGAACCTCGCCGGGTTTCGCGACCGTGGGAGCGGTGGCCCGGCTGTACCTTTGCAGCATAGATCCCTCAATCATTGCGGAGCACGAACAATGCGCGCGCCGACGCTTTTCTAGCTGCCCCACCAGATGGCGCTTGCCTTCGCGCATCCGTGGCAGCGGCGTAGTTGACCGTGCGGGGCAAAAAAAAGAAGAAAGAAGCAGAAATCTTGCCTTCGCGCATCCGTAGCTGCACTGTAATGAGAAAGTAGACGCTTCTTACGGATGGAATGGATTCGTGCTTCGCTACGTACGTATGCGCATGCTGACTCTGAAACCCTGTTTTACAGGACCAACTGTTGAACATCGAGCAGTAGTGTCGAACTTGCAATATGAAAACTAACGTGCAAAAAGCGGTCTCATCATTAGTAACACGAAAATAGAGCCCAGTTCTTATTCCTATACTTTTTGCAACCTAGGAGTAGCACAGGATACTAGCTTTAACTATTTAGGCCTTACACTTACTTCTCACTTATCCTGTTGAGGTCATGTTCCGGATATATGTGCATCAGCATTTAAGAAGATGTGTTTCCTAAGAAGGAAACTGAACAAAGCTCCAGAAAAGCTAAAGTTATTAGCGCACAATACTTATATAAGGTCTAATATAGAATGTACTTCCGAAATTTAGGACCCCAGAACTAAGCAGGATATCAATAGACTTGAGATGTTACATAGAAGGCTATCAGATAAATTTTTCGTAAATATAACATTTGTGACACCCCTACTAAACTTATGCGAGAACGCGGAATTACAGCATTCAGGTTGCATCGAAAATATGCTGGGATAGTGTCCATGCATAACATATTGAAAGGCAGATTTGACATGTCTATACCTTCATGTGTAAAAGCCTTAGACACGAGAAAGACTCGACACAATCATGACCATGCACTGAAACCGGTACTTGCTAAAACTAACGTATTTAAACACAGTTTCTTTGCACAGACAATTGCTGACTGGAACGCTCTTCCTAAATCCATTTTTGAGGAAGCTTATTTTCTAACCGCACTGCGAAAATAGTTGTTTTAGTTTTATACTTTGCTTGTTATCAAGTACGTATTATATGTATAGTGATATAATCATTTTTGACTTCGAATGGTGATATTCATTTGTAATCTCGATTTATACTAATTTTGTATTCATTTTTCACTCCTGCTTGGGCCTGTCATGACCTGCACTATTGCGAATCAAATAAATAAATAAATAAGTAAATAAATAAATAAATGACGCATTCAAAGCGTCCACCGCATGTTATTGAAAGGATCGGTAATATTTGTGTGGACCCGCGTTTGCATGCATGTTCAAACGCGTGAGTGCGTGTGCTCGTGTTTAGACTGTTTAGGGCACTCACCTCGCGGTATGTAGATTTAAATAGTTTTATCCGCGGTAGTTTTTCTGGAGTTCTTTGGTTTCTTGTAAACCACGCGCTCATCATGTATGCTGTGAACTACATAATATCTTGAGCCTTCAGTCTTATGTGTTCAAGACATATGCCGAATCACATGACTGAGGAGAGGGTAAACATGCTAGTGTACAATGTATCGCTACTGGACAAAGCTCCCATCTCCCGAAAGTACATGAAGCAGTGGCATGCAGATAGATAATCGATTTGACGATTATATTACGAGAAGCACTTTCGTGTTCTAGAATAATAACAGACTGAAAGCTAAAACTAAACCTAGCCTGACTAACTATTGGAACTGCTGAATGAAATCACGTATTTGTTGAGCTTGTCATAACAAAAGTTTTTAAGAGGCAAATCACTCTATGGTTATTTAGAGTTTAATGAAGAGAATATTTGAATGCTTCCATTCCTAAATTTGCGCGGCTGTGGCACATCCAGAATTTGCGGTGTCGTGTACTGCAGTGGACTGTGTTCCCCTTTGAATTCGCAGTTTCCAATAACAAAAAAAGCAATTCTCTGCATAATATGCATACAAGCAATGAACACGCATGGGATAAAGGAAAGTTACTTTCTGAACAGTTGAAACTACGTTTAGCGGTACAGATGGAGCTAAACAATGTAAATTGAAAGAACTCTTAACATGCTCTTTTGCATAGTCATTAATTTCTTCATGTATGTTAATGTGGTAGTTCCCAACACCAAGGGGCAATAACTCATGTGCGATCCAAACAAAGAAAAAGGACATCTATAATCTGCATTGTCATCTGCATGCCTTCTAAATAAGCGCTGCTGTCGCATCTGTAGCAACTTGGTTATAAGTAGACTTTAAAGTGATAAAAACAGCTAGCTAAAGAATGCCCCACGACGTACACCCACGCTTTTTCATAATTTCACCTATTAGAGACAAAGAAGGTAAGATAACACATCCGACTTACTGGAACGCGAGTGCTAGTACAAATGCCGCAATCCTATCGTGACAAATGCTACACCGTTTGGCCCTGATTTCCTCTAAGATTGATTGTTCATTGGCTGAGCTCACTGGTTTAGTCATAAGGAGCCCTAATGGGACGTGTAATGCTTGAGGAAGTTGGCAAATAAAGTCTCCCAATCGCCATTAATTTTTTCTCATGTGCATGCGAGCTAAGTATGACAGTGGACGCAATGGCAAGTCAAATATTTTTTCTTAAAATAAAGCCAGAATTGTGTTGAAGTTTGCACAAGATCTCCCATGTTTCGCGTTTATTAGAGCGCTGGTATAAACACAATGACGACTGCTTTCGCTTTAGTTTCCTTTAGAACGCATCGCGAGGAGAAACAGGAAAATAACGAGAGCGCTTGACAGCCTCGAAGAAGACGCCTTGCCAACGCGTGCTGACAAAACGCACTGCTTACTCAAGTGGCCCAAATAATGAGAAAAAATGACTGTATGACCACTTGAAATTACAGTTCATTTTAAGTGACGCTGTTTCTTTCGAGCAGAAGAAAAGGACAAAATTCAACTATGCAAGTTCTGCAAATAAAGTGCTCCCTTCATGAATAACAGCTGCTCAGGCTGGGAGAGGCGGCAGAATGGTGCAAAGGAACACTATCTTACCATCAAAGTATAGACGACCGACTTAGGAACCTGTGTTTCAATAACGTTCTATGAAAATTTTAAGGTATAACAAGTCAGTTTGCTTCAATCGCAAAATGGCACTGTGACTCAAGGGTTGAGGAATTTGCAAACGGAAATAGAAATCGTGATACCAAGTGGACCTCACCTCAGTCTTTCATCAACAACAGCTTGATCATTGTTGCCCATGGCGCAAGTGCAGCAGACATGTTGGCCAGGGAAAGCTGCCTCTTGAATGAAGCATCGTACGTAGTCCTCGGTCCAGACTTCAAACTGGTTGCAACGTGGGAACTTCTGCTGCCACAGCTGTGCTCCGATTTTCTTCATGGCAGCTGTTTCGAAGATACTCTTGAGCTTCATGGTACCTGTAACCGCAAAGCAGCTAATTGAGTATATCAACGCCAGCAGTGTTTCAGGCAGGTCCACAAAAGCATTGTGGCTGCTCTTTATAGCGCTAATACAAATGTAGAAAAAATAGATGTATGTCATCGAAGTAAGATTTTTTGTTAAGCCACGCCTACGGTATTTCTTCGAAAATGTCACACTTAGGCGTTCATTTTATACAACATACGCTCTTGCGGGACCTGTCAAGCCGGCAAGTTTTATAAAAACGGCAACCTTTATCAAAATATGGAATCGCAAAATGCTCGTTCCTGTTTCAATACCATCGAAAGTACTAAATATATTACTACACCTTGAGAAACAAGAAAGAAGGAAACAGAGGGGCCCAATTTTGATTAGTCAAATCAGCAGAAGCTAACAAACAAAGACATCAAGAACAGAAAAGGGGAAATTGTTTGTACCTAATTGCATTAAATAAATTATTAATCAATTGAAATGAAACCTGTGTGGTTTTGAAGACACATATGGAAGCCTCCTTTTCTATATGGGGACGAAAAAGCAGGACTCCACTCTGCGCTGTAGCCTAAGCTAGCTGGACGACCTTCCATTCAGGAGGCAACAACATAGACACTATTCGCTTATACAGTTATTAATGCTAAAGCTACTAAACTGCTGCGAATACATATTCTTTAATTTACTGTATTACGAAACAGCCTCTAAAGTCGGGATTATCGGCCCTGTGCATGTCGGTCTATTTATTTTTCTTCTTCGCTGTTTTCTTACACCTTTTCTTTATTCTTTTCTCATCCTGATGCGAACTAGCCAAGTATAGCTCCGACCCGTATTAACGTTCCTGAATTTTAATCTTTCGAATTCTCTCCACCAAACACAAATGCTGTCTGTGCTCATCAAGTTTTAAAGAATTTTACGTTATAATTTATCAACATATTTCTGCAGATTTCACTTAGGCTCACTGCTATTTGCAACATTGCCGGAACCTCCTCACGCAATGAATCATCATGCGCACCACAGACGAATTACACAGTTGGAGTTGAGTTATTTGTGAAATAAACAAGCAAACTTCTGAGAACATGCCGTATTCCCACTTTAATCGACGCTACCATTTTCAAGCGCCTGCATTAGCGATTTTTCTAGGGCATGATATAACGTAGTTTGTACTTCACGCGTAGCGTATAGTTCCCGTCCACCAAAGATAATATCGCGTCCATCTTTTCGTCCTTCCCTAACAAAAAACTTTTGTACGCCTAATGTACGCATACCAAGAGTGTGAAAACCAATGCTCTAATAACTTTATCCAGCACTATAAATAACCAGTGCACTTTACGCATAGGCTATCATAGCAGCCCCAATTAAGCCACACACTTTCAAGTTCACCAGCGCACCACCCCCGTTATATACAAAACTTACACTCACTGGAACGCTTAGTTCTCTTAACACCGGACGAACCTTCTGAACACTTCCTACAGTACAGGCCTGTAAAGTGGGTTAAAATTGGTTTTTCTAGTTTATTCCAGAGACCCTTATTAACGTTCACATCACCTCTGAATATCTGTGAAAGGGCATCAAGTTTAATTGTGGAGCATAATTTATTTCTCCCTGGACACTCTGAAAATATGCGTAGAATGTATTTTAGCCCTTTTGGTCGCACATGCAAATTCGCTAATGTCGCGCACGTGTCCCAAGCACCATGCACTGCGGCTACATTGTTTTCAAACTTCAGTTCGTAGTGCCCTCTTTGGCAAGTAACAACAGCATAGGGACCAGTGTGTGTCGGCCGCACAGTAGCTGATGGCAAAAACAGCGATATGTTTTCGTACAGCCGTCAACGTGGCCCGAATCGTGGCAGGTTAACGGGAACTAGTTTGAACAATTAAATGCTGTGGTTTCCCGTCGTACTTGTAACAATTGCGGGTTTGCGTGCATCAGAGAGTGTATTGTGGATGCATGTGTGAGCTTTTAATCCTCTGACTCCCTTCCTCCATTTTTCCATTCCGCTCTGAACGTTCTCACCAAGATTTTGAGCTTAATTTTTAAAGAGCGCGTCGCTCGGCTTTGTGTTCTATCCATGGAAACGCGCAAGTATTCACTCATGGTGCATAGCTAATTTATGGTAAAGTGTAGGCTTGCTGGAGGCTATATTAGCAACGGAATAATAGACTGACATCTTCCTATCACTGACAGGGCTTGCAATGTGCCCTTGTATATGAGGCTTTATATGAGCACACACACACACACACACACACACACACACACACACACACACACACGCACACACACACACACACACACACACACATACATACATACATATATATATATATATATATATATATATATATATATATATATATATATATATATATATATAACTTACTCTAAACATAACTACCACACTCAACAAACTGAAGGATCTTGTTCAAACGCAAAATATATTTGTAAGCTTTAGGAATGCTCACCATTCACTAATCGGTTGAGGTCTGTGTTTGTACCGAACAAATTCGGATTAATTGCTGGCGGAGTGGCCGGGTCGCTTGTTCTGAGATAAACGGCGCCTCGAGCCTCAGGCTGCACCATGGCTAGCGCGCCCATAAAGCCATTCTTACCAATCATTGGCTTGTAGTAGTCGTTGTATATCTGGGAGAAATGTAAAAGAAAAAAAGCAATTGAGAAAGAACAGCCTTGCCTCACGGTTTGAATCTTATTGCTATAATCAATGTCCACATTAAGTATACAAAGGTGCTCGATAGCGCCACACTCTATTGGCGTCGTTTTATTGCCATATCATTGACATGGACACTCAAGGAGAATTACCGTCGTCGTCGTCGACGTCACCGCATAAAATCCAAGTGCGATAAGAAAGAGGCCTGATGCCGCAAACTGTAGCAGTTACAGTTGAAAAGCGTGCGACGATGAACCGAAAGGGATGGTGGCTTGCTGCGGCGCCGGCTTCCCGCGCGTGCTAAGGAGAAATGCGGGAAGGGTGCGTGCCGACTTTTCGCGCCCGCAAGGGGCGGAGGGAAGCGGGGATATGTGCGCGCAATAGGGGGGGGGGGCATTTTTTTTCTTGCACTCCGGCCGTGACTGCACATGGCGCGGATTAACGAGGTGGCGAGGTGGCCTTCGAGGTAATCTGCGGGGGTTGGCAGGCTAATCGAGTCGAGATTGCTGAAGGCTTCGAGTGCGGTATGTTCTCACGCGCCTAGTTCGCGCTCAAGTGGGAGGCAGCACGAAGGGGAATTCCCTCGCCGCTGATGCCGCTATTCGTGAAGCCAGCGTTTTGCAAGTGCCTGCAGTGATCGGGTGAGATGTATCCATGTTTATCAGTGCGCATGTGACACCGTCATTGGTAACTTAGTAAGCGATCTTGTACACGAGCTTGTCGAGCTGATAAATCGACTATTCTTACTGCGCATAGCTATTTCATTATTTGATATCGCAATCGATGTTAGCGCTTAGAACGAACCTGCAACTTTTTGTTTAATTCTTTTTGACCTTCCGCCGGCATGTTTGCAATTCCATGCTCACAATTCCGAGGTTCAGATTAGCGCCAAATGTTTTCTAATGGCCACGTACGTACCACTTACGGCTGGCCCTAAATACGCATTCTATGGTGAGGTCTGAAGGTATAGTTTATTAGAACTTTGTCACTCCATCAGTGAGTGATTTCTTAAAAAGTAACCGTAAAAATCACAAAGCTGAAGAGCCAGATGACCACCGCCAGCTGTTCTCCGAAACGGGGATCAAGATTTTGGGTGCGGGACTTATGAGCTAGCTGCATAGCATGAGCAAAGCTTCGAATGAGTGCCAAATATGGCAGCAATTGAGTGTGTTGTGCAATTCAAGATTAAACTCGCTTCCTGATAAGAATAAAACTTCAAGAAGGAGCTGAATCGGTGAAAGAATTTGCAGTATCACTTAAAGTATTCTTGGGTTTATCAGCCCCACATTCACAAAGCCAGAATATTACGAAGCGCACAAAAAATAAAAATTATATCATTACGCTTCTTACACCCGCTGGTAATAAGTCACCTCTCTGTAACGCATGTTTGGAACTTACTGCTAAGAAAATTGTGTCCTACGTCAGCTAAACAAGTCATGAATACCTTATTGATTAAAACAGTAAGGCTGCGACTGCTGGCTGAAGATTTAAACTATATAAGGAATAAAAACTGTAACTGCATCCAACAACATTTTTACCGTTCTTATTTAGCGTGACTTCTGCATGCCGTGACCTAGGTGTTTCAGAGTATTACACATTACTGTCGTTTTAGCAGTAAAAAAAAATCGCTACATTTTCCGAACGAAATCGTAAACCTAGCATAGGCAGCGACGGTCTTACCAGCTTGCTACCTCGTCATACAACATCTACTAAAACTAACGCAAATTTCACAGAGATATGCAATTTCAGTACAAAAATTGCAGCAAAGAAAACCAAATTTGTTTCCGAAATATGTAAACTGAAATGTGCTTTTACCTTTTCAGAAACGTAAGGTGACCGTTGAATTTCTTCGGTGGGAAACACGGCAGTGATCTCCAGCTCCAGGTCAGGGTAGTCGTTAACCACTTCGCCGACACCACTATGGGCAAATAGTAACGCTTCAAAGCCGGGTATGGTAAGAAGTCCTGTGACGAACATTAAAAATTTACTCATCTTATGTCATTTCAGCGCACCGCATTACGTCTACTTACCAGTTTGATTGTGCTTGTATTGCGCGATACTCTGCATTATGTTCTTCAGACCAATGAGGTCGTCTGTCGTCGTTACAACAAACCCGAGGAAAACGACATGGTCTTGGAGATTTTGTCCCACGTAAGGAACATCGGCAACGACCTTGATCTGGAAGCAGCAAAATATGTGTAATTATTTACTGCGATATAACTGAACACACTATAGAGCGAAGATCGCATAGCAGCCGTGGGCGCGTCAGCGAACGTCATCGTAGTTTGCCCGCGCGTAGAGGGTTTGAAGGCGTCCAGTGAGGCGCGCTGCGTTTGGATCCAAAAGCGGCAGACACCGCGATGCTACACTCAAAGGGCTGCACCTGAGACACTGCAGTGTTCTGGTTTCAGATGCTTGCACGGGAGCTGTACGCGCACATTAACGTCCCTGTGGAGCAGCAGTGTGCACACCATACTAGGGTGCCTAGATTCGTCTCAGTGGAACGGACGGAGAACGACAAGTTAAAACAGTGTCTTCCTTTATTTGGACCCTGAGAGACGCAGACGGTTTTCTTAAGGTTCTTTCTCGTGCACCGTCGATGTGCGACGCCTGCAATGCTGCTCGCAGCGTAACTCATCAGGTCAGAATTCTGAGACACCATCATAATGCTAAACCTTAATGTCGCTTTCAATGCATCGCATTCGGTGGAAACTGCCCCTTTGATTACAATAAATCAAAACTGAGAAGTGCCTATTGGTAGTGAAGCCCATAATTAAGTCCGATATTCAACTATTAATTCTAACTAGCGTAAGTGAAGTTTCTAGTATGCACGTCACTGAACACTTCATGCATTGGTCAGCTTCTGGTCATGCTGACATTGGCTTCTTTTTCTGCACAAATCTGTTCTGATCCCTCAGCTCCCAGTGTTTTCTGGCAACGTACAAGTGCAATAGAGAACATTTAGCATTACGGAGCTGTCTCAAGTATCATTTGAAGAAATGTATTCTCAATTCTCGAACGCCCTTAGGCTCATTGCACTCTTTGCGATAATCTAACATGCGCAGTCATATAGCTCCACCTCTAGGATGATGGTAGCCACTATCTCAGTCGTAAATTTGACCGCTCTGCGCCCAAGCCGTGGAGGAGGACGAATGAAGTTTTATTGTAAGGAACAGCGAGAAAGTGTCCTTTCTTCGCCCTAGGTGGGCGGCTCTCTTAGTCCAGAAAGCCGTTGGCTAATGCTGCAGCCCGGGCCCGGTCCACCAGATTTCGCTGATCTTCCAGGCTCTGTGCCTTTAACATTGCCTCCCACGTTTCTTCGATCGCTTGTAGCGGTTCTGAGGCAACATCTTGACTGTTTTTCTCGCCGTGTGGACACACCAGCACCATGTGTGGGAGCGTGTCTGGTACGTCACAATACCGGCATAGGTATGAGAATTTGGTGGGGTGCATTCGGTGCATGATAATTCCATGTACATACGTATTTGTTTGTAGTCTGCGGAGGGCGGTGGCTTCTTCCTTGCTTAATTTTGGATGAGGTAGAGGATATTGTCTTCTTTCCAGTGGTAATGTTGTAATATTACGGAGTAGTTGATGGGAATGTCCTCCACCCTCGTCGCTTTCCGGAGACCGTGCGGCAGGAAATACCGGCTGGTATGCTCCCGGGCGACAGCATGTGCTCCTTCGTTTCCTGCCAGGTGTTCGTGGCCTGGGGTCCATGCGACGTAGGTGTCGGGTAGTTCTTGGCATCTTGTTATTTCCTTTAGAGTCTTCACTGCTGCGGCAGAAATTCGGCCTTTTCGTTAGTTTCTACATGCCGTTTGCGAGTCGCTCAAGATGATTGCTGTGTCTTTGCATGTGGCGATGCCAAGGACGATGGCCACTGCCTCCGCCGTTTCTGGATTTCTGGCCGGTATGGTGGCAGCGATTAGCTTCTTTCCTTGGTTGTTGGTCACGGTAATTGCGTATGCTCTTCTACCTGGGTATTTTGCCGCATCTGTATATCTCGTGTTGGGGTTCTTTGAGTATTTCTTGTTAAGCGCTCTAACTCTTGCTTGTCTTCTATCTTTGTGGTATGTTGCATGCATGTTGCGAGGTATTGGAGCGACTAAGATAGAGTCACTTAGAAGTGGCGGCAATCGGGCTTTCGCGTCTGAGTCTGCTATGAAGTTTTCGCTGTATGCGAGCTTGCGAAATACTTCTCTGCCTCTTTGAGTCAGCTTAAGGCGTTCCAGCTGGCTGGCTCTGTGCGCTTCGCTCATTTCTTCCCAGGTGTTATGGAGGCCAAGTTTGAGGAGTGTCGTGGTTGAGGTCGTACTGGGGAGTCCTAGTGCACTCTTGATTGCTTTTCTGATGATGAGGTTGAGTTTTTCAATTTCAGCTTTCTTGAGGAGTAGATAAGGGGTGCCGTATGTGATCCGGCTTATAAGGAGTGCTTGGATTATTTGGACGGTTTCTTGCTCTTTAAGTCCTCTTCTTTGGGTGTTTATACGCCGAATGAGATGGGTTACTTGTGTTATGGTCTTCTGAAGCTTCGGAAGTGTAGCTGCCCCAGAACCGTCTTTATGTATTGTGAGGCCAAGGACGCGGAGGGAGCCAACTTGAGGGATATCGATTCCATTGAGTCTGACGTTGGGATCTGGAGCGACGTAGGCTGGTGGTCTTCCCCGGGTCCTTGCCTTGAGTATAAGTAGCTCTGATTTTTCAGGGGCGCACTGGAGACCGCATTTTCAGAGGTACTGTTCTATCTGATCGATTGCCTCTTGGAGGGTAGTTTGCTGTTGGCCGGTTGTGGACGCTTTTGTCCATAACATTATATCGTCGGCGTATATGGCATGGCTTAAATCTTCGATGCCATCGAGTTGTTGTGGGAGCTTAATCATTGCGAGATTGAACAGCAAAGGTGAAATGACTGACCCTAGTGGAGTTCTTTTGTTGGGCATTTCGAACTTGTCGCTTCGGATGTTGCCTATACCCACCGTAGCCGTGCGATCTTTGAGACATTCGTGTACTTATTGGTAGGTCCGAATTCCGCAGTTTGTATCTTGGAGATTTTGGAGGATTGCTTCATGCTTCACATCATCGAAGGCTCCTTTTGCATCTATTGTTAATATAGAGAACTTTTTTGGCGTTCTAGGTGGTCCAAGAGGTCTTCCTTGACTTGTAGTAGTATATCTTGTGCTGAGAGGAGCTGTCGGAAGCCAAACATTGAGACGGGCATGAGTCCTGAGTCTTCGATGTATGTGGTGAGGCGATCGTGAACCATGTGTTCGAGCAGCTTTCCAGCGCAGGAAGTAAGGGAGATGGGCCGTAGGTTGCTGATTTGTACTGGCTTGTTGTGTTTTGGGATCATAATTACTTTTGCGTGCTTCCATTC
Organism: Dermacentor variabilis; assembly: GCF_050947875.1. Classification (NCBI taxonomy): domain Eukaryota; kingdom Metazoa; phylum Arthropoda; class Arachnida; order Ixodida; family Ixodidae; genus Dermacentor; species Dermacentor variabilis. Next base: position 22,232,404 of record NC_134575.1, on the reverse strand, counting down.
TGCCGGGAGCACACCTTTTCCCCAGCAGTTATTCATGTAGTCGTGGAGTCCATTTAGGGCCTTGTCTGGGAGGTTTCGTAGGCTCTTGTTGGTCACCTTGTCATTTCCTGGCGATGTGTTACGGGTCAGTTTGGCAAAGGCCGCATGGAGTTCAGGAAGCGTGAAAGGGCTGTCGAGGGTGAGATTTGGTTCGCCTTTGTACGGTCGGGGATCGGTAGCCTTGGGGGCATTGTCTCTGACAAGTTTACGCTTGATTTCTTCCAGAATTTGTTTGTCTGTTCCTGGATGGGAGTTAATAATTTTCTTGAGGTCATGTCTTTGCTGGGCCTTGGTTCTGGTGGTAGCTAGAAGCGCTCGCAGTATATGCCAGGTCTTCTTCGGGCTGAGTGTGCCTTGAAGTTGGTCGCACAGCTTATGCGAATTCTGCCTGCTGAGTTGATCTCCGTATTCTTCTGCTTGCTTTGTTATGTGAGCGATCCGTCTCTGCAGTTTGCGGTTAAGTTTCATCTTTCTCCACCGCCTCAGTAGTCCTCTTCTGGCATCCCAAAAATGTAGGAGGTGAGAGTCTGCGGCCGGCGTGTCCATCGTGAGTTGGATGAATTTAGTGTGCTTCTCCGCCGTCTTGACCATTTCGGTGTGCCACTCTTCAATGTTTTCGATGTTTTCTTCTATGTCATGTTCTCGGAAGTCCTTCAGCTTTGCCGTTCCGGTTCTACTCGGCTTCTTATGGTGCAGGATTTCAACCTGAAGGATGTGGTGGTCGCTGCCGAGATTTGCTTCCAGTCGGGTCCATTCCGCCTTGGATATTCCTACTGTAAAGGTGAGGTCGGGATTTGTATCCCTGGACACACTGTTGCCTATTCGAGTCGGTAGTTTAGGATCATTCCAGAGGGTGAGGTTATTTTGTTGCGCCGAATCGTGCACTCGCGCTCCTTTCTTGGTCGTGTGCTGGTAACCCCATGCTGTGTGGGGGGCATTAAAATCCCCCATTATTACGAGTTTATGGCCTTTAGATAGTTTTCTGGCTTGCGTGATAAAGTTGACAAAGTTGGATAACGGATCCCTGGGTGGGCTATATAAGCATAGTAAGTATAGTGTTTGGTGTGTCTTCTTCTCAGGTAACACTTCCACTAGGGTGTGTTCCATGGTTGTTCCCTGGATTGCGTGATCTTGCGTGGTGAGATTTTTCTTCGTCAGGATGGCTGTTCTCTGAGATCCGGTGTGTGTATCAAATCCCTGTATGCGCAGATTGGTGTGATAAGCTTCTTGGATAGCGATGATATCTGTTTGTTCCAGTTTGGTCAGTTCTTGGAGGTTTGTTCTTTTGGTTCGGATAGAGCGACAGTTCCATTGCCACAGCTTCATTGGGAGTTGTGGTAATCTCTTCTTGGTATTACTGGCCATCTTGTTCGATATCGTCCTCTTCGCCCCGGGCCATGGATTCCGGTCTGGCTGCATTGTGGAGGTCTTTACGTGCTTTCTTGCGAGCCGTGTCGGTGTTGCTGAGTAGCTTTTCTACTGTGGCTTTCGTTACGTGGTTCTGCTTGGCATAGGACATGAAGTTGCTGAGGTCTTGGAGGGTAGCATGGATAGGGGCCAGAGGAGCGGTGATGTGTTGCAGGAGCTGTTGTGTTATCTCCTTTGCAAAAGTGGCCATGGCCTCCTGTATCTGCTTCCGCACCTCCATTGTTACGATTTCCTTGATTCTTTTTTCCGTAAGGGGCAGTGGGATGTTTGGCATCCCTTGAGGTTTCGATGCTTGATTGGCGGTGTTTTGTTCTTTACACCTTTGTATGAGCTTATCAGCGAGGGCTTTCTGATTTTGGAGTTGTGCTCGCAGGTCTCGTTCGGTTTCCGTTGGTTCTTGTGCTCGTGTGTTTCCTCCTGCAGCGTCTGCATACGTGACTCGCTTTTGTGGGTTGCGTGTACGGGATCCAGATCGTGATCTTGACTGGGGTCTATCGTTTGCTTGACCACTTGTTGATTTGGAGTCACTTCTTGATCTACGTGGACTCTGTAATGAGGTACTGCTTGATTCGGATTGCGCCGGGAAGTCTGAGTCTGAATTTGAGATCCATCTGCGTTGCTGCTCTAGGATCTAGTTTTCCCATTGCCGTCTGATCTTGTACTGTGGTGGATTTGGCTTCAGTTTATGTCGGCACCCCTTCCCTGCTGTCTCATGGGGTTGTTGACAGATTTTACAACTGGGTTGGCGGTCATGTTCTTCCGGTTGATTTTCCATCCCGCACATGTAGCAGAAGTTGATAAGGGGTTTCGGGCAGATATCTTGCCGGTGCCCTAGTTCTCCGCAGGTTCTGCAGTATTGCACAGATTTCCTGTATGGTTTGCAGCGGTAGTCACAGCATTTATATGTGATGTTGTATGGGACGTGCGGTCCGTCGAAGTAGATGAGTGCTGTTGAGGATCGTCCCAGCATGCGTGCTGCGAGAGCCGTGTATCTTGCGGATACTCGTAGCCCCTGTAGTAGTTCTTCCTCGCTCGTGCCTGGCGGGATGTAGTAGATTACGCCTTTGCTGATGTCCTCCGGGGTCCTGACATGTGCGTTGAATTCGTAAATGGACCCTCCAAGCTGGATGCTGGTGATCTTGAGGAGCATGTCGTACGCTATGTCTTTGTTTCGTGTACTTGCGATTATTATATTTTCGGCATGTTGCATTTGAATCCGGATGTTGTCGTAGAAGTCTTTTGGGACAACTTGCTAGCTCGGCCGATGGCATGAGTCACTGCCACCAATGTCCATTTGGAGAGTTGTAAGCCCGCCTTAGGTCTGTAGATGATCTTCGTGTCGTCCACTGGCAAAGTCGGAAGTCTCGATTTTCTATAATGTGGCATGTTTCCCGCAATAGGTGTTGTTGCTCCGGCTTGCTGCGTTCGTAGTTGGTCTGCTTCCTCGGCTGTGGGTTTTGTATGCACCTGCGTCTTCTTGCCTCTCCTCTCCCATGTGTGCCATTTTTCCTGGATGTTTATCGCCTTTCCGCTGTTCACGTCAACGTCCACTCCGCTTCCAGTTGTTGCTGCTCTTGTATCGTCTCCACCTGCATTTCAATGCTGTTTTCCTGGCTCAGTTCTCGTGCACTTGCTGCGTCGGAAGCGTCAGTCAGTGGTACACAGCGGCAGCGCCGAGTCGCTCTCGAAGAGAGCGAGCGGCGGCTCACGAGCGCTCACGAGCCGCGAGATACGCTCCGCGGGTCACGGGTTGGTTTAGCCCGTGACCCGCGTCACGGTTGTTGGTTTAGCTCCTCTAGCGTGGCGTGAAGCCTTCAAACAGGAGAAAATGAGGGTAATTCCACGTACCGCTCATAAACTTGATATCCTTCGGTAGCACTTGCGTGCCGATTCCGTCGACGCCACAGGTTTCGATGAATAAAAGCAGGTTTTAGGAGTAAATGAGATGTTACTGTCATTTGTACCAAAGCGACCGTGCACGTGTAAGTTGCTTGCGTCATAAGTGTCGCAACCACGAGGGTCAAAAATTAAACGAGCCATATTTGTATATGACGATGGAGACATGAATTGACTGACAATGTTCCAAGACGAAATATCTGCGGGTCTATGTTTAGACAAGATGACTTGCCTACTCAAATTGATACCTTAGATTGCGCACAAATGCGGGGACGAAATTATTATTATTTTTCTTGAAAACATATATACATTTAAGCGGAAAGGGAAAGGGAGGAGCAGGCTGGCAACTGCCACCGGAAGGGGCACAACGCCTGCCTATTTTTCCGAAGGGAAGTGACAGCAACACAGAAATGGAAGATAGGAAGGGCGGGAGGAAATATGACAGAAAGAGCAACAGGACGAACCCAAAGAATAAAGCAGAACACGCCGTACAGATCACACACAGTAGGGCTGGTCACTGAACGTCACGCTACAACAGAATGGTATATAGAAGAAATAGTATAGTAAGCAAGGACTACCCAAAACAGACGCAAACTACCAAGTGGGAATTTTATTGAAAGACCATTATATGAAGACGCTTACAAGCGCTGTCATCTGGTTCTTCCCTTTATTCGTCTGTTTAGTGTGCAACCCAAAGTTTGAATACGCATAAGTACAAACTAGCCCAGCGTTCAGTTCTGCTGACTTGTCTGCGTCCAGACAGCAACTGCTTCTCTAAAGAAATTTTATAGCTAACTACCCCCTCCCTCACCTCTAATGGTAGAGGGAAATGAGGGGTAAGTCTGAGTCATCCAAAGAAACGCCGTCAACGAAAGCGGTCGTTGCTCTTATGAAGACACGTCCCCATACCAAAACATTGGTACCTGGCATCCTTCTTTCGAACACATTGGATCGGTATTAAAAGAAGGAACATATAATGTCCCCAATCACTGGAGTAGAGAGATCATCTTGAGGGGCCTTTGCTGAAACTCTGAAACCTTTCTTTCCTGGAGCACCTTTCGGACCTTAGGTGAGGAGAGGAGCTCTTTAGCAGGGAAGCATCGATAAGACAAGTAACGCTATTCTCAATGCTTCATTTACCCGTCTTGGGAAAAAGAACGATTTCGCATGGTACCGATCTGGTGCCACAGGACTTACATTAAAAACAACCATCATATAGCGCACGAGAATAACGTAATTAGCAAAATAAAGGAAGTTTCTGTACTATTTTTTCCACTGCACGGTGAAAAAAAAAAGCTTTACTTTCTTCCAATTTTGCTTACTTTCTATGAGAAATCTCCCATGAACATCGAAAAATGTGACGTATTCTTCAGCCCGCGAACGTTAACATCGGAACAGCAGTATAGAAAGCGTTCTAGTTTAGTTCACGCTCGTGTCTCGTAGCGTTCCAGCAGCAAACGAGTGTACTCATGTCATGGCGAGTCTCGTACGCACGCAGTTAGGTGAAGTACTGGTCCACGACCACGCAGTGAGATGAAGTGCTCGTCCAAGGAAAGGCAGCGGCAAAGCGAAGGCGGGCGGTAGCTTTAGAAACTGCCTTACAGTAAGCAAACCCCAAGGGAACCTTCAATACGGGTGACACAGCAAGCAAGCTACAAATTTTAACACCTGACTGCATAACCGCTATGGATGCCCTTTTAGCGAGAGAATGAAGGCTTCAGAACTTAGGCTGATGTCGTTACATTTGTATTTCAAATGTAATTTTCACTGCGGTCTTTTTAACCTTAGTCAAAGCAAAAAGGTAATGTAGAGATCATTGTTCCTGCCAGTACTGAAAGCAGTAGGCTCACAGTACACTCGGCTTTGTCTTGTAATCTACACCTGTCGATCTTTTCAAGGTACCTTCAACGCACTCTTTTATGCACATCAAATATCCATCTCTTCTTCCTCCGATATTCCGGAATGAACCTCAGATACATCCCCCCCCATAGAGCTACGTGTACCTGCTTCTTTTGACAATAGATTTTGCGTGTGTGCATAATCAAATAAAATTAGGCATTGTCATTCTGAGAATAAGTGCACTCACCAGAATAAGAACTGCTTCATTGTGGCGCAGTTAGTATGACTAACTCTAAAAGAAAAGCTGAGCGGAAAGAGGGAATCGCAAAAGTGATGTCATGATGCAATTCTCATTGTGGCGAGCGTAAAAAATTTCAGATAGGCTAAAATAATCTTTTTCTACGCTACAAGTACTCAAAAGTTAACATTACAATCAGCATCTGCACGCTGCATATGCGTACGAAGTGCTTCCAAAGTTTATTCGATACACTTTTCAGAAACATCGGGTCGCTATTTTAAAATTTCGAATTCGAGTCCATTTTCGGAGATCGAGTCCGAAAAATTCACGAAACCATCGTTACGCGTTCAGTCGATTGGTCACCATTGCACATTGGCTTCGTGAGGCTTGTGGCAGTGCTTTGATTTTGCGAGAACTGGCTTATAAAGCTGCACTTCCTTTACTGTATCAGTTGTAAGATTAACTTACAACTACGAAGGACCTTTCTTTCTTACATTGCATATAGAGTGTCGAGTGTAAAACTGTGGGCGAAAACTGCACAAGCACTATCCAACATATCACACATCAATGGCATGAATCTGATATAGAAAGCGCCATTTACACACCACGCAACACTAAAGATACGAGCAATGGTCGTCCTTAAAAGAGTCAACTATAGGTAATACCAGCTGCAACAATGGAACTCACGAAGAGATGGTGCCAGACTTGTTGCAACTGTGTTAGTCGTACACGTCCATCAAGTGACCAAACATTTTACTGAACTCAATATAGAAATGAAAGCTGTAAGTACGCGTGACAAAGGCTGTCGAATTCGATGTCATACTTTAGCGCAAACGGTCTCGTTATAGCAGTCTTGAGTACAACAGATCAACTTAGTAGTTCTGCGCAAACCAGCAAGCTGGAGAGAAATAATTAATGAAGGGAAAATGAGACATCCACCGCTTCGTAGCAATTACTACAAAGGAAACCAATATGGGTTCTTCGAAAGAAAAACCTCAGAGTTGAAGAAAAATTCGTCCTGGTCCGGGACTCGAACCCGGAACCCGCGCCTTTCCGGGGCAGCCGCTCTACCATCTGAGCTAAGCAGGCGAGTAGCAGATGGCAGGGCGAAGTGGAATTTGTTGATAACACGAAGCAAAGGCCAGCGTTTGACGTAGTAGTTCTGCGGAAAGCCGCAAGGTGGAGAAAAGTAATTAATAAAGGGAAAATCGGACACCCACCCGTTCGTAGCAATTGCTACAAAAGAAACCTCCGTGTTGTCGACAAATTCGACTTCGCCCTGCCATCTGCTAGCCGCCTGGTTAGCTCAGATGGTAGAGCGGCTGCCCCGAAAAGCGGTGGTCTCAGGTTCGAGTCCCGGACCTGGACGAATTTTTCTTTGACTCTGAGGCTTGTCTTTCGAGGAACCCGCATGGGTTTCCCTTGTAGCAATTGCTACGAACAGGTCGATGTCTGATTTTCTCTTTATTAACAGTTCAACTGAAAACGTTGGTAGAAACCATTGGTAGAAGGACTTGGACTCTCCATGAGCGCTGCAGATTTCCTAACGAAAGCAATGGCAAGTGCCCGTTATAGATAGCCTGTATGACAGCTGCTAGCTTTCGTTACAGTTTTACCGCAGATATTACCGTGCTGTTTAAGGACTTCTTTCTGCGCTCCTGTGTACACCTGAACATATTCGACTTCGTGTTTGTGGTTGCTGCTGTTAACATTCAAGGATATCTGCGGCGGATAGCTTTCGCATAAAGCACTTCCACGGTACCGGCCACTATTTAAGGAGGTACAGTGTATGAAAAGAGTAGCTGCGTTTGCGATGGCACGGTATAATTGGGTTAACAAACATATAGTCTCTCTAGAAAAGAAAAAGAAACTCACTCCGAGGTTCTCCAAATAATCTTTGCGTCCGATTCCTGAGAGCATGAGCAGCTTGGGAGAACCGATTGCTCCAGCCGACAAAATCACTTCGCGCTTCACGCTCACTGTCTTGCTCTGACCGTCCTTGGTAAATTCCACTCCCGTGGTTTTATTATTTGAATCGAAATTGATCTATAAGCCAAAAAAAGCAGTGATATTAGGTGACGATGAGGTGAGTCTTCACTATACATATACATACATATATACTATACTATACTATACTATACATACTATACTCTACATATACATAGTATACATATTATAGTCACTTGTAGCTATCAAAAGCCACAGCTGTCTGGAATTACTAATGCCACTGCAGTTGCTTGACGTTACCAATGATTACCCTAACTTACACAAACGATTGTGACGAATATTAGCAACAGAAAAATGTAAGGAAGTATAGGTTACAAAGCGCCATTCTGTTTCTATAAGCAAGTAACCACATTGTCGTTCTCTCCCTCAGGAAGTGCATTGTGATAATGCGAAGTATCGCTAACTACTGTGCTGTGGAAAGTAATAGGTCTACAAAATACATAAATGATAGCGAATGTGCTGTGGAGAGGCGTAGCCAGGAATATTCTCTTGAAAGGTTGGGGGCCACACTCGACCACGGCATGGGGGAAGGACAAGTGAGTGTGGCCGCTCATCGTTTTACGGCAGGCTCACAAGAGGAGGGGAGAGGGGGCAGGTCACCAGGGTACCCCTCCCCCTGGCTACGCTTCTAGGGCTGTGCGATTACATTGAGATGGTGCCGCATCTACGCAAGTAATTAACAGCTGATGAAATGATAAATCCTTAGACTGAAGCTAGCGTTCGAAGAAGAAACGTATTCGTGAGAGCTCTGTTCTCTGTAGAATGGTTGGCTCTAGGCTGAGTTTTCCTTTCTCTGCACAATGTTGATAACTTCAAGTTTTCAACTTATTTTCAATACACCGCATTGCCTGAATTAGTGACAGAATATGGCGACCGGATACGACCAGGGAAAGGCTATTAAAATAATTTTTTTTCACTTAACAGTGGCCGCGTTTATAAATATTTCGTAAGTTACAGGAGCTGACAATGTGAAAACTTTGAAATGTAGCATTCGCTATCGCAAGTGAGCATTAAGCATGATGGTAAAGCTGCTGTAACACCCCAAGCAACTAACGAACACTTATACAACATTGGCGTCATGTGCCATATACATGGCCATACAGGAACCTAGCTTACTCTAGGCTTGCCTTATAGCAGAAGAAATCTCGTTCCAGTTGAGTGGCGTTATTGTGCATGCACACCTGCGCATCTGGCACCATAATCATGCAAGTCGGATGTACCTCTTCAACTGCGACCAACGAATACTTCACCAGTAAAGTGAGTCTGCATCACTCATCTTCACCCCCGTTGTCAGCCGCCACGCTTGTCTTCAGTTTTTATTTGGCCCTTTTTAGAAATCAATTATGGCTATGATCAATGACCCATGACTTAAATTTTTTTCCAAATTTAGTTCATTTCTTATTTTTCACCCTTTATGTGAAACGTTTATTAAGTATACCTCACATCATGTTTTGAGGAAGGAATGCAAATTAGCGTTTTCAACATTACATTGCAGCCTCCCTATACTAGTAGTGCGACTAGCTTTGCCCAGATATAACTGGCTTCTGTAGTAAAAATAGCTTCCACCCGAGCAAGAACAAGAACTTGCGGCGGCTTCTTGTGTTACCAGTTTTATTATTTGTAAATGAATGGAAGGATGGAAAAACTTTTTTGATTGAATGCATTGACGGCTTTCTTCTGGTAAAAAAATATTCCCTGCGATTCTACATTTTTTAACACTAATTGCAGCATATTTGTCCTTGAAAACATCCAGCAGATGATAACTATTACTGAACATTTGTGTGGTTGGGCACAAAACGAGTAATAATTTCTACCAATGACTAAAAGCCTGAAAATTTAGCTTCAATGGCAAAATAAACAACATAGTGTATTTCCCACGCACTGTGGGATCTGATATTATGCGGATAACGTTGCAGGTACCTGGCTGTTCATCATTGTTTGGAGTATCGCAACACTTTACCCGGGGAACCAACGTGTTTGAGTAAATTCAGTAGTTGTGCGTGTAGGTCGCAAGCTAACGTCTGTGAGGCGACAGCAGCACAACGTTGACCACGTTGAAGGCAATCGTATGTCAGGAAATAAAGACACGATATCCACGCTGGCCGCTATGCTCGAGCATACTACGTGACGATTAGTGATTTCTAGATGGGCGGTGGACGAGATGGATTGTTGCGTCATACAAGAACGTGTTACACAATCACACGTAGGTACAGGGTGTTTGAGCGAACATTTTCAAAATCTTTAAAGGTTGCCTGTGGCAGATATCACAATTCTAGTTCATGAGCTGGTCTACTGGAAGCGGCGGACAAGAGTTGTACAAAAAATTGATATGCAGAATCGTATAATTAATAAAAATTCACTAATTGAGTTTTTACCTAATTACATTATGGCCCATATTGCAATTTACAAATTTTAGCCATGGAGTTCGCAAGGCGGATCCACTTGGAACGAATTTTCAAGATGACACCAGTTTGGAGATATATATTCCCGAACTTTGTGGAGAAATGCATTGGCGTTCCCGTCACTTGCGTGCTTCAGTGCATGAAACGACGTTTTGCTAAAGAATTAGCTTGATAATTCATTCCAAGTGGATTCGCCTTGCGAACTCCACGGTTAGAATTTGTAAATTGCAATATGAGCCGTTAGATAATTAGCTATAATTTAATTTGCCAATTATTGTTAATTAGACGATTTTGCATTTCACTTTCTTGCGCAAGTAGTGTCCGCCGCTTCGAGTAGACCGGCTCATCAACTAGAATTGGGCTATCTGCCACAGGCTAGCTTTAAAGATTTTTGAAAGTTTTCGCTGAAACACCCTGTGTATGGCTATGTCATGTGTTGTATGCTAGAACGAAGATAGGACCTGTAGCGCAGCGAAGAAATGGTAAAGCATGGTTAACTTGGGCGATCGCGAAGTTGGCAGAACATCGGACTGTTTTTGCGTAGCCTAAACTTCTACGGCGAAAGTACTGAGATAAGTCGGCGGTTTCACGAAATAGAGCAGTCTGACACGGCGCCTCAAAGTGCGAGCTGTCACCAGGAATAATATAATAATATTTGGGGTTTTACGTGGCAAAACCACTTTCTGATTATGAGGCACGCCGTAGTGGAGGACTCCGGAAATTTTGACCACCTGGGGTTCTTTAACGTGCACCTAAATCTAAGCACACGGGTGTTTTCGCATTTCGCCCCCATCGAAATGCGGCCGCCGTGGCCGGAATTCGATCCCGATGTGACCAGGAAATAAACCGAGAAAGTTGCACGTGGTGCGCGCGCCGAGTGTTTTAAACAGCTGGCTGCCTTCAGAATGAGATGCGTATGCGTGCGATCCTGGCCTAGTAGCTAGAGCACCCGGCTGCTGTGCTCCACACGGGAGGTTCGTTTTCACGATCAGTCACACGTTATTTTCTTCCTAGCTTCCTGCCTACCGCTAAGCCTCAAGAATGAAGCAAGGAATGCTTCGCAATAAAACTGTCCTCGCAGTTTTCAAAATTGTTCGAAATGGCAGATGTAAAAAACTCGAACCTCAGGATATTACACCTAACCCTCAGTATCACTGTTCTGTCACCTTCACGCATTAATACTTCTGAATTGTACAAAATTGAGGTACTATACACTGTTCTGGAATATGCCATTCTGTGGGGGAAGGGGGGCTTTTGCAAATGCCTCATAAACGTTGCATAAATCTCACGTAAGCTGAGAATTAATACATCGCGCCTATCCAGACGATGTTTTCAGCAGATACACTTCACAGAACGTCACAATGGCACGGTTCAAACTTGATTTTGGATGTTTCCGTGTACACCACTAATTGCGATTTTGGCACCTACGTATACGACACGTTAAATGTCGTTGTCCTCAGCTAGCCACAGTGCGCTCATCCAGTGGACTCATCGCGGCACCGCATGGCGTCAGCGCTATCTACGCTACGTAGCAGACCGCAACAACATGAAACTGTAGCGCGCATGCGCAACGTTTGCTTTGTGCACGACAGGGCTTGAGTGCCCGCTCCCGCTCATATGCTGAAGACTGGCCTTGCGTTACGTGGTGCGTTCTGGATTTGTCCTGCACCTACTTGAGCGTCGGGTAGCAGCCACTTGCGAATTTTGAGGCACTATCAAAGGCTCATTACGAAGCGAGTCTGCGAAGACGTCTAACCAGGAGTGGCCAAGTGTAAGCTCGCTGGCAAGCGTGCATGTGGTCTGACCTTAGGTATCACGTACTTATTCATCTACTTGAGTGTTCAAAGCTAGTAGAAGTATGCGAGAACTGCCGTCTACAGTACCGATAAACAGCGAGGCCAAAGTTTACTTCTATATGTGGCCGGCCGCGCCGAAACGTAAGCAGACGATAGTCGGCTTCTTGCGAAAGTTCCTAATTATTACCGAAATTTGAAAACAAGTTTACGCTTACTTCAGCCTATTTAGCAAACTGCATTTACAGCCGACTATCGCCCCAACACTTCACACTCGTCCGTTTAGGCTTGTTTAACTGCGGCGACTTTATTGCAATTTAGGTAGCGCTTCAGCGCCTACTCCTTGCGCGTGCGGCATGAAGCTTATGTGAAACTTTATTTTAAGTGAAACGACGTAGAAAGCAGATACAGCCATATTGAAACAAAGTAACACTTCAGGTATGCGCTTGTACCGACCAATAGAAATCCTATTCGCTATACAAGGAAACCATGGTTACCTTTGTCACTGTGCTCTTCGTAGAAACGTGTAAGTTATTGCGTGTTCGACGAATCGCATCAAGAAAACACGTGCTTGCGCCCATTCGAACACCATTCAATGTGTTGCACTGTACCCTGGAGCATCCTTTAATAAAAAAGGCAGAAAGTCATTTCATAAAATAAAACTGCTAGGCGTCACTCTTGGATGTGAACAAAATGAAAACACTAAAGCAGTCACATTTCCAAAGATGAGTCGGCAACGAAGGCGATTTAATTCAATTGTGAATCACCTGGCCAGGAACGTCTACTCTTAAAGGCTACTGGTAGAACACATGTGCCACCTAAGAGCTGCTGAAATTTATTAAAGACCAACTGCAACGAAATTATTGTACGCGTAAAAAGCCCAGTTTCAGATAATTTAGACATGCGGTAGTGTCTGTGCAAAATCTTACACTTGAAATGCAACTCAATGTATCACAAAGAGCTCGCAAAAATAATTGTTTTTCTTACCAAAACTGAAAAAAAAACGACGCCATTATCGCCCGGCAGAAGTGACGTACAGCGAAGAATGTGGAGAACCAGTGCCCGTGCTGTCTGCGTTCCTTTCTTGTATTCCGTTCCGGTGTATCAGTGAACAGGTTGTGCACATGCGCTAGTCATAGACACGGTATGTCAGCTGCTTCGTGTGCTGTGACAGCGCTGTTGCGCGCCCGCGATGTTCTTTTAACGTGAAGTATTCTCCGAGTCCACCCGATTTTCTCTATCTCGTTGTCTACGCTAAACAGCAGGGCCTCGATGCGTTCTGCCTCCCCTCGAAGAAGAGCACATCGGGTAGCCAAACTAAAAGGATGGTGTAGGTCGGCTTAACGCGGACGCGATCCGCGCGTGACGCATTTACGCTAAATTGGCGCAAGTTGGACGCTCCACAGTCGTGTGGCTGTCGCGGGAATACATGTCCTGCCACACGCTTGATGAGCTTGAAGAGCTTGAAGATTGCGCGCTAGCTTGGCTGACCAGCAGCATACTATTAAAGTTCACTGACGCGAGCGTGTTGCGCTTGCGCCTTGCGGCAAAGAAGCGCTCGCTCGCCGCGCACTTAGCCGCTAGCGCTGCGGCAACAACCAATCGCTGCGCCGCTGCGAATCACGTGTAAAGCGGATGATACAATTTTAGCGATCTGAGCATCTCCGGCATGCAGGGTTGCCAGATGGTCCAAGGGTTGCCAGATCGCCCCAAGAAAACATAGCCAATTGATGGCAAAATGTAGCCCGAAAAGAGCCAGACCCATATTTTTTGTGAGCGAAAAGTAGCCAGAAACGCAGCCTAGAGATTTGATAATGTTGTGCAGGTGTCTTATAAATGGGATAGATGGCGTCCAAATCTCAGCGCATTTTTCCCGGCTCTAATGTTACTTTCGCCGCAGTCGTAACGAATTCCGGCTTAGAGCTGCCACTCAGGCGTGGATTCGGACAACACTCATTCTCACAATGAACCGAATAATTTATCTCCAACTCCAACTCCAACATTTTACTGGCATTTACTGAGCCACATTCGTGCCTCGCTTTACCCAAAGCATTTTTCTGTAAGAGTCGGGCGAAATATTGGCAGCTCCAACCTATAGGATCAGATTACGCTGGTATCGATCGAGTGCCCAAGACCCGACACGAACTCCGCGCTTTAAAATACGGATGCCTTTCCTGTAGGCTTGATTTATACAATAAAGAGTTATTTGTCTCCCTCTCTCTTTCTTTGTCTCTCAGTTTATTCAAAAGCAGCTCGGCGCTGAGTTAGTAAATGCTGCTGCTTGGGGGAACACTGGACTCCGAAGAAAACTTGAAAACTTCTCGCTATTTTCTCGTGCGAAGAAACGGCAGTTGTGACTGCAATTCCCCTTTGCGTGGAAACAAACAGAACAACCTGCTGACCCATAACCGAAGGGGTGAATTAAACTTTATAGTTCTAAGTGCAGCTGAATTAGGGCACTGGCAATAATCCAGGTGACATCAGTATCGAAAAGAGTTGAATGCCGCAATATTTAAACAGGGATTCGTTGGCCTAATTTCTGTAATATGAGAACGTGCACGTAAGTTTCTCTGAATGCAGGCGCATAGGCGTGTGTAGCCAAATTTCCGAGGGAAGGCTTTGTACCTTACTTAGAGTGTGACTTGAACAAAAAAATAAATGTAATTCTACTAGGGAGTAAACAAATCTTATTTTATGGGTCACGCACGGCTGTCATGAAGTTAAGTACAGTGTTAACCGCTTTGACTAACAAATTCAAGCACTATACATTAGAATAGCAGTCAGTAGAGCATTAATATACATTTGCATACTGGCAAGAACTATTTGGCCAACCACCACTGCGATGTGGCCAAAAATAATAAATTATGGACGTAACAGTACCACGAACAGCTATTATGTATATCAAACGTAGTTTTTTTTCAATCACAGCTCGAAAATATGCACGCGCAAAATATAATATAATACTTAGCAAGCTAAAGAAAGAGGAACTACAATTGCCATAAAGTACGTGCTTATAGAAAGTACGCCATAATCACAATTACTGGTACGCACATAACATACATTAAAAAAGAAATGTCGCAGGAGTACGGTATGAAAATCGACGAGTTATCATCCTGACTTGGCAACGCAATCACTCGCCGACTATTGATGAGCAATTGCCTAGCCATCATCACTGTCGACGAAAATCCTTTTCATATATTTACAGAGCTTATCACTGTAATAAATGTGACGTTCAAAAATTACTGTGAAACAATCGCATCTTTCACGTAATACAAAGCTGCTTGACTAAAACAAACAACGAATAACTAGAGCATTACGTAGAGTCCCAGTTGATACTTCTCACAGAGGAGATTTACGCAAATGGATTAAATACTCAATCTAGCCCCATTTGAGTTAACTCCTACTGTCACTTGGACCATATAAAACTGCAGGTTTCAAACGCAACAGAAACTTTTCATCTGGCAGAAAATCCTTGCTGAAATACCCACCCCGTGCCAGACCAATCTTAACGCAGCGTCTCATTCAACATGTAGTTTCTCAGATCATTCCTTGTCAACGAAACCTGGCGGAACAACACGCTTTCTACGACTGTGTTCGAAACAGGTAGCACAAGTAGGGGCAAAGCGAGCTCAGATAGCAGGGCGAACATTGGGTTTCCGGCATTTCTTTTTTTGCATTTTTGCATAAAGGACCACGGGGGAAAATGACGTGCCACGACATGCGTACCTACACTTGAGCTGTTGTGCAAGTGGACATAATGTTTGTTGTATAGCAGCCGGCACGGCACATGTAGCCGATAGCTGTAAGCCGCGCTGTTTCTCTTACTGAATCATGCATGAACCGGCCGCAGATGGCTCCGAACCCAAAGCAAAAAGAAGAGAGCTTAGCGCTGGAAAGGCGTGTAAACATGGCAGCCGTGAGTGGACGTCATCCTCCCAGCGCGAACATTGCCTAAAAACAGAGCCTTCGAGATCGTCTGCATATCTTGGTAGCAGCAATGAGCTTTGGGTTTTCATAAACCAGTGTTTCCGAGTTTTGTCAGTTTTGACGTGGTCCTCGGGAATCGGGAAGTCCTTACGACAAAAATAGCCCCAGTATAGCCATGTGGCCAACTCAGAATTTTCGACGCCAACCGCCATAATAGTAGCCAAATTTGGCTATGAATAGCCCAATCATGCAACCCAGATTACGAGCTCAACAGGGAGAACGCAGGCTGAAATAGACACCCTTCAACTCGCAAATGACGGGCGAGCAATGCGCCTGGGTAACTGGGCGCAACATGGCACAACTGCGGGATCAATAGTTGCGTACGGTTCCTCAATATGCGCCATATCCGCATTGCTACTGCTTAGCCACCAGGCGCACGCCTAGTCTGCATAGTCGCTATTTAATTGCTCCTGATAACAAAATTAGCGCTTACCAGCCCTGAGGCTTTGCCAAGATTACTTACGGAGTATGCGCTATCCATTTAGAGTTAATTTCACCAAAGTAAAATTTCGTTGCAGCAGGCCTTTAGGGCGAAAGCCTTAAGCCCCTCATGGCCAAAGAATCTGTTTTACCGTGTTATCAAAAAAATTAATGTCTGGCGTTATGGCACCAAAATTGTTGGTGCCACCCACGAACATTTGTGGGACTCGAATCCACGTCCTTTAGTGGGAGTCGAACTCGCACTTTGGTGGGGCCAAAATTCAACGAATCCATAATTGATCGTGCTGTTATTGATGACCGAATCCACGAATATTGATGGGAGCCGAACTGGTGACCTTTGATGTTAATTAGGGCGAAATTAGGGTGGAGTTAATTAAGGTATTTAACGCACTCGAGCTCACGACCTTTTTTGGGAGAAAACATGTAACAGGAACTAACAACGTATTCGAATGAGAATGTCAAGTAATTTAATGAGTCTGGTGAGAGCGGAGACCTTCGCCTTTAGCGTATGCTAAAGTGACTGTCAACTTTTGTTTGGAAATTTATACATCATTAAGTACTTAGTTTTCTAATTCTCTGGATCCGGATTTTTTATTGTAAAAGAATACCTCGCAATAAATTTTGCACACACACAAACAGACAAAATAATAGCCGGAAAGGTCGAAGAAGCCAACAAATCTGAACAACTAAAAAAAGAAAAGAAACACTTACTGAATGAGCAAGAATGAGTGCAGCGCTCGTCAATATCAGAAAGTAGAGCCCGTAGAAACTATAGTCTTAAGTGTTTATAGCTTACCCATGTGTTTTTTGCCGTTGTAATCAACTTTTTCATAGCCAAGCTCTTCACAAGCTTCTAGAAAGGCGTCACTTACAGGAGTGTGGTAGTCAGGGTATTGGACCGGCGTTTCTCCGCTGTTCCCGTGGTACTTCTCTGCACAAATGAGAAAGATGTTGAAAGTCAGTTATATAGACTAGCCAAAATTGTCAGGTTTATATCCTGGACTCATCTTCGATAAACCAGCTCAAAAACTTAGAGTAAACTAGATGCCTTTTGGAGTTCTTCATGCAGATAAAGTAGAAGTTTTATAAAATAATATTAATTTTCAAGCGCCACCCACTTGATAGGAAGGAAACATTTTTGTCAGCACATTGTGCGTTTCCTTCTCTGCAAGATATCCCGGGAAGTACTTGAAATACAGCTATGAGCATTTGTTTGTGTTGCCTAAGCCTAGGTAAAGACAGCAGTATAAAGACAGAGGGCTAGCTGTGTAGCCAGCCTCGAAGTAGGCTCAGTCTCTTTTAACGATTACTCAAGATGCTGGCTTAACCCATATAAAGACGCATCCGTTAGGCGTATGTCTATGATTCAGCGGTCAGTCAGCGCGAAGAAAATATGGAGGTCAGCCAGGAAGTACCAAAATTTTGTTCGTATAGCCCCATCAGCAAATTTTGACCGCTTATAAAGCTATGAAATAGAGCTGACATGATAGGGCTAAGGGACGAGTACTTCCACTCCAATATTTTCCTATGTTGTATTATTCGCAGGGGCTGCACACCCTTAAACGACATCGCCTCTGGGGGCAAAAAGATTTGCGAATGATAATTAAAGACCTGTTTGCATTTAATGCGTCCTTTATTCATTGGTTCTCATCAGAACTGGAAATGATAACATAATCTTTGTCTGATATTCATAGGCTGGAAGGTTTTCGGGAAAGCCGTGAATATATCTACAATCTTTCCTGTCGATATTGAATACACGAAACTAAGCGTATAGGGGAAATTAGTTGTACTTACCAATTAAAGAAAATGCTAAATCACTGGCAATGAAGTGGAAAAAACAACTTGCCGCCCCCCACGTCTTCGCATTGCGCGTGCGATGCTCTTGTCTCGCACGCGTAATGCGAATACGGGGGGAGGGGGAAAGTTGTTTTTTTCATACACTTTCATTCCCATTAATTTATCATTTTCTTTAATTGGTAAGTACAAAGCATTTTCCCCATGCTTTCCTTGGTGCCTTTGTTTGTTGGGCTTCTCATGATATGATTAGCAACCACATCGTGTACGATCATAGACTATCTACTTCTCTTAACTCCGTCGCTGAGAAATGGAGAAAACAAATAAACAAAAAGAATAGTAAGCAGGTTAACAAGAAGTACCTCTGGTTGGCTACGCTACAGACGAGAAGCAAGAGGAGGCAATAAACATAAGAAAGTAGAACTTGTTGCTGGGGGAGTTGCTTGGGATCTAATGAATACATTTTTACGCCAAAAAAAGGAAAATAAAGACTTGGGAGGGCGCTCAATAGGCGCTCAATCGGTCTTCTCGTACTTTCCTTCCCAAGTGTTTATTTTCCTTGTTTAGGCGCAACAATGTATTCATTAAACATAAGAAAAATCAGAGACATTCTTGAGCGTATAACATGGAGTCCATGAAAATGTCATGGGGTTGAAGGAGATCATGCATATATCTTCATCTTGTAGATAGCAGTATCTGCTTTAGAAGAAAGGAAACCGGGGAGCCCCATTTTTATTATTCATGTCATAAGAAGTCAACAAACAAGGACACTGATGACAACGTAGGGGAAAATACTTATACAGTAAATGAGTTAAAGAAATTAGAAATTAATGTAAAGGTAAATGGTTGAAGAAACACTAGCCGCAGTTGGAGAACGATCCCACGTCTTCGCATTATGCGTGCGATGCTCTTGCCAATTGAGCTACCATGGCGCCGTTTCCTCATCCGTTTTCGGGGGTATTTATATTTTTACTAATAGAACAAACATTGGAATAGCTACCCAGTGCAACCACTCACAAGCATTGGCGGCGGATGTAGAACATCCTTTCTTCCACAGGCGTCCCCAATATTTCAGGATTGCTTCTTTCATGTTCGCATTGCAAATATGCGAACTTGATATCTAATCACGAAAACTTGGCATTGCCTAGACGACCCAATTCGTTATCGATCCACGGCAATAGATAAACATTGGGTTCAGTGACATGGTTTAACATTCTGTAGGCTATAGTTATGCGCAATGAGTTGTACTTCTTTCTTACTTTGTTGATGGCCCCTCTACTTCTCGGCCTTCCTTTATAAGTCAGTGGGCACGGTCTGACTTGACTCGCGTGCTGGCTGACGGTTCTGTGACGTCCTCTTGCAGCAACTCTTTTAAACTGCTGCTTGATCCCTTCTCGTTTAGTTGAACATAATATGTAAGACTGGCTGTTGAACAGGGCGTGCGGAATCATCCAAAATAAGGAGGTGCTTTGTAATGGACGTGTACCGTACTTTACATAATGCTAAAACACATTTGTAAAATTGTCCTGCTGGACACATTACATGGTCTCCCTATTGGGCAAGCATGTCACGGTTTATATGAATGGGTTAGGTTTAGCTCGCTACCGGAGCTGGCTCCGACGATACACTTATCAAAGCGAACGTCTCGGTAGCATCAATGACTTCGCCTAGGAATGTCGTTGTCATGCCTCAAAATAAATGATGGCACTCTTCAGTAACGTTTGTGAGCAGAAAAAACTGAATAATGGTATCGCAACTTCAAGGTTCCTCCGTGAATTAAATTGTTGGGTGCAAGGAACAGGCGTGCGTTCGCCTCTGCAATGCCATTAGCACTTGTCTACGTCGCATTGGATGGCAGTAAAAATCTGCGATGAAGAAGTGCGGTGATCTTCCGTCCATCTACACATAATGATCAAGTAATGCTACTTCGAACAAAAATCGCTATTTGAACGTAAACCCCGAAATAAACTACGTTTTGGCTATGTTATTACGACACGTAAATAGTGAAGATGGTGTCGGAAATGCAGCAATGTACTCGGTCACTACACATAGATAAGATCTAAAACCATAAGCTTGTGTATTTGAAACCAGTAATCCCACGTACATCGCAAACTGCACCGTACAACATGGCGATCAAACGAACGGCATATCCAGCGCACTCGCACTGAAACTCCACCTCTGCAGCCGACAGCTTCATCATTGCAGCCGACAAGTGTAACATCAGTGCCTGTGCATGTCCTTTTTATGTGTACCTGTCCATGTCAGATGTAAGTGCGGTGCTTGGTTCACCAACTAGCCCATCAGAATCTTTTTAGACACGTGTAAAATGAAGCCGTCTAAAATGCATTAAAATACATACAGCATATATATTTCTTCTTGCACACAAAGTTCACTCACCTCTTTCTGTCACGTTTTGGTCATTGACCATAAAATTCTCAATCTGCTTGAAATATTCCAATACTGAGCTATAACCCCAGCCAGTCGCACCGTACGTCTGTTCCCACTTATCAAAGTCGTGTTTGCTTCCACGCACAAAGTTCATAGAATTAAGAGAGCTTGTGCCTCCGAGAACTTTTCCTTGAGTCACAGGACCCATCTGCTTCGAACATCCAAAAGAAAAACGTTTTTGGTTTCACAAATAGGTCGTAAAAGAGCTTTCAGACTACATTTTCTTACTGCTCACTCACGCACTTTCCTAAATGAAGGGAGAACAGAAAGATTCTGTTTTTTTACTCTACTGCTACATTCATTATACTCTAAACGCGAAAAGCGTTACAGAACGGTGTGGCTGTACTAAACTATTGAAAATAAACAGTCAGTAAAAAAAATAGGTTATCGTTTTCGGAATGTACAATTTTAGCAAGTGCTTAACAATATATTAGCTACGCGCCCATAAAAATACAATTTATTTACACATGAGCGCAGGCATTATTGCAAAAAATAGAAATAAGGGCATCTGTTAATAAAATGTTAGGTAAAGCGGCTCACAATTGTTGAAGTTCATTCACAGACGCCATTTTTTCGGGATTGTGCTTCAAACCAACGGAGGATCGAGAGACCAAGGAATGAAAAAAAATATTTTGAAGTGATTCAAGACCAACCTTATAACAATGATCAATTGAAAATAATGTGCGCCATGGTACGGAAATTCGCTCGTCGCGTAGACTTTATTTGTGGTAGAGCTTGTGAAAGAAGAATCAAACGCGAGCGTTTACGGAGTGTGATCGTGGTTGGAGCGTTAGTTTCGTTTTTTAAACCATGTATAGTTGCGGCTCAAACATAGTTCGCAAGATGAAATGGGCCTAATAGATTGAATACATTCTAATGCACTAATTAATATCTCCGGAGTAATATCCCTCACAGCAATTGAATGCGCTAACTTGGGACGTACAAGTGCCTTACAAAATAGTAGTTTAGAGGCGTAGAACAGTAAAGATAGCCTAGCAGGTGCTTAGTATTGTTAATTTAGAAGTTGGTATGGAACGTACATGCTGACTTAATGGCGATTTGCACATAGATGTGAAGACCATAGAACGACACAAAGCTGAGCTAGTTGGTAAGGATTCATTATGCAAAAAAGAAGTGAGGCGTGCAGACAGGACACAAGAGTAGAGAAGTGGACAACACGAACACCGACTATCAACTGAAGGGAGCACTGAGGCGAAAAAAGAAGAAGACACAAAACTCATCTGCGCGCATCTCGCTTTCCAAGGTCACTTATGAACATAGAGGCATGGTCTCGACTGTATCACGCCGATGCAGTGACGGTGAAATGACGAAGAAATATTGATACTGATGGAACGACATAGGCGTATAACGGCGACAGCGTCACGACATTGATATGTCGATTTTTAAATTATGACAATGGTATAACGAAAACGGGACTACGACGACATGAAGACAATGAGATGACGACGACTGTACAACGACGGTGGCGTGATGACGGCGGTATGACGGCAACCGGATGACGAAGCTGCAATGACGGCGATGGCAGCACCACGACGGCATGACGGCGGTATCACAATGGAGGCATGATAGATCGTGTGTGACGGTCACGCATTGAGAACGGTGGCAACATGTGTGGCGTTATTCAATGTACCTGTTTTCCCACGCATTCGCATTGAATTAACCTATGACCATATGTATACAGTATACTCTGTTTGCACCTTTCTCATTGTTTATTCAATATTATCATAAAGCTGTTCTATTTTACGGCAAAATGACCGGATGTTCGAGCGTCGGCTTTTACTGCCTTTATTCTACATCCCTTATTTAGCTCTCTTAAGACGACTCCTGCCTTTCAGTAATGTAGAGTTCATCAAAGTCGCCCGTTGTATCCTTATAAATTAGTAATCATAACCCTTTTTCTATATTGTCTCTAAGTCTTTTATAGCAGAGGACGTGGTAATTACCACCCATTGTATAGGTCTCATGAGTTTTCCAAACATCACTAAGGCCAACGTTGTCCCATACAATGCCTGGTGGTTCCTAAAAAATGACCTGCTAGCCGTAGCTGCACTCGAGAGGGTCCGCTACTTAACCATTGGCAGCTTCAGTTTCCGGTGGCGGCCTCTCCGAGGCTAGACATTATTAGCAACACCACTCCTTAGCAGGTCTGACCACCGCTGTGACCAGGTGCTGCGAAGGCACTCTGGGACTGAGGGCCCGGGCTTAGATGAAGGAGTCATAAATGAGGTAGTGTCCAAGTACTGCGTCATGAAAGTAAAATCTTCCTCTGCTGAAGCCGTGCCTTGCCGAAGGTCAGTGGGTTTCCTTAACTTGTTTGTACCGGGACTTGTGCAGCCCCACTGACTTTCAGCATTTTTTTTTTGAAATTCAAACGCCACTCCAATCCAATAAAATCTAGTGGCCTGGACGAGGATTCCAACTTAAGACCTGAGCATAGGATCCTGATACTCTAACTCCAGCTGCCCTACTGCTTTTGCGGCAACAGCTGCACTACTCCCAGCTTGATGTCCGCCAATCTCTAATGAGGAAGGGGGGCAACGTCTTATAACTGCGCCCGTTGTGTAAACGCCTCTACATACCGGTAAAGTAAGATGAGTAGGCTCATCTGAACTCTAGTTTATTATCACTGGACGAGTTAAGGGGAGGAGGAGGAAACAGCTTTATTCAGGTACTGTACAAGGTGTGGCCACCTGCCCGGCTAGTCTCATGTTGGGGCCGGGAGGTCAAGCCTCCTAGCCCTATCACGGGCTTACCAGACAGCCAGGACTTGAGGGATAGGCTCATGGGATTTCTGAAAACTGATTCCGGGAAATGCCAGGGACGAGCGACCCACACTCCCAGACCATAAGTTCAAGCGTGCATGTCTCGTTTTTGCATGTTTTGCATATAATATTCATGTCTGCAATGTTGTATTATTTTTCATTTGTGTAGGTGAATAATAGGACTGTGTTTGTAATTGCCTAAGTGTAACTGCTTTTGCTCTGTTTAGTCTAAAGTGAGGGGATGCAAACTCCCTCCTTCCCATGTAGTAATGTTTTGTAATTTTATTGTATGTTATGAGCGTATCTCTCCGTATGTTCTCCAATCCAGCCGAATGAAAGCCATATGTAGAAGTGTCTCGGTCTGTAAATTCGCGGGCGATGCTGTTGGCCGATTTATTTCTATTGCCGGAAATGTCATCAATTGAATCAATGTGCGCCGGGATCCAATAAATGTAATGGGTAACATTTATGTGTCTTGCAGTAAATATCATTGCAGCCAGTGGGTCAATCTTTCCCCTGTTGAAAGCTCTAATAGCCGTTTTCGAGTCACTAACATTTCTGTGTATCTATGGTCTGGTAATGGCAATGCAGTGGCAACTTGTTCAGCTACTTCAGGTTCGCTAGTGTAAACTGTGGCGCAGTTCGTAAGATTGCCCTGGTGATCCAGTACGACCGCCGCGAACTTAGTTCGATCCTTGTAGGCAGCCTAATCAACAAGGCAGGCTCATGTGCCACCTTTATCCGCTGCCTTGATTAACGCCTTGGCTCCTTCAATTCTCCCCTTGATGGTATGTGTTGGTAGCATATCCCTCGTTAACAGCGCGACAGTTGTGTGAGAATTAATGATGCACTTTAGTGTACTACTCAACTCATAATGGGGTTGATCATGATCTTGTCTAGGATTGATCTTCGCGTGCTGGTTGTAGATAGTCTGGCTATTTGTGATATTTCTTCAGCCTCCGCGATCTCCGTGGTAGTGTTTTGTATTCCTAACATGAGCAATATTTCAGTGTTGATTTGACTTGGCAGCCGCAATGCACTTTTAACGATCTTCTTGATCGCCGCGTGAAGCTTCTTGAGTTCAGGGTGTGACACCGTTTGGCAGATGAGCCATGCTGCCTGCATGTCACATCTCCATTGGAGACTAACAATCTCAAGTGGCTAAACTGAGCGCCTCTGAAATACACTTTCTCCCGCGCTTGGGCGAGAAGCACTTAGCTGGGCTGAGAGTTCTCCAGAAAACCGCGGTTCATCCAACTGCCGGAAAGATGCATCTTTCATTAAGAATATTAGGATGTTATGCATAGTCCAATTAAACTTTTCGCAATGTTATATCTTTTTAGTCAGGCTGAATATAACTCATCTTCAAAACCAAAGTATGATTAAAAATTTCAAGTCACTAAAGAAAGCGTTGTAATACTTACCCCTCCTGGGAAGGAAAAGAGAGCAAACAGTTGGGGTTCTGTTTGGTACCCCCAGCTGTTATTTTCGTTGGCAGCGAAAGGGGCAAAAAATGGAACATACAGGTCCTCTGTCATTTCACCTCCGGCTTCTAAAAGCAGCACATCGTATTTTTCATCTTTCGAGAGGCGATTGGCCAGAACGCTGCCCGCGGAGCCTGCACCCACTGTGTATTCGCGAAAAAAGCAACGATGCCACATGATGAAAACAATGAATGCTCCAATAAGTCAATGCAATAAAATTGTTAAATACAAGCAAACAGCATGACTTCAGAGTTTTATAAGTACAAAAGTTTAAAAGAAGTCTAAACAGACAAAGGTAGAAAGTTGTTATGTTGAAATTTCTGAGTGCAATATAAGTAGGAAGAAGCGAGAGACAACACGACACGACCTCTGTGTCATATGGTCTGGCTCTTGTGCTTTTTAACGCGATAGCGTTAAGGAGCTCGTGTCGCAGAAAATCCGGTGTCGTCGGTGTCGGCGTCCGCGTCCGCGGCGTTGGCCGTGAGCGATAAATCACGGCAGGCACTTCATAAATAAAAAGCAACTTCAAAGATCGGCTGGGTGGGAATCGAACCAGGGTCTCCGGAGTGTGAGACGGAGACGTTACCACTGAGCCACGAGTTCGATGCTTCGAAGCGGTACAAAAGCGCCTCTAGTGAACGCGGTGTTGCCTTAGAAACGAGCTGTGTCTAAGGCTCAGGCGTGCGTCGCTTGCTCAGGCGCACATTTCGTTGTCGCGCCGAACGCTGCGTCGCTCGACGCTCACCGCGTCCGATGCGGGGCGCGTAGTCGCTGCGCCGTAGCCCATTGTCTTACACCCCTTGGCGGGTCCAGGGGAACGCTGTCGCGTTCCACTCTTGAAGGCGAAGCTTAAGCGTCCTCCAATTTTTATTATAGTGTTGTAACTTCAACAAGAGCGATCAATATTTCCAGTGAGCCGAAATAATGTCCCTGAAGTTTGTTTCAGCCGGATTTCCGATAAAGAGGAGAAACGTGGTGCAACAACACCGCTTGATTACAAAATGATCACATCAAACCGCAACACGATGAAGGATGTCTGCCCCCTACCTCGTATAAACGACGCCATTAAGTGCCTTTAAGATTCCAAATACTTTTCATTCATCGCCTATCGGTCAAGGTATTGACAAATTGCTGTGGATGATGTCGATCCTGAAAAGAAGACCTTTAAAACACCGGACGGACTTTATCAATTTAAGGCATTGCCTTTTGGCTTGGGCAACGCGCCGGCCACCGGTGAGTGCATAATGCATGGTTGTGCACCTTTGAGCGTATGAAAAATTGGTGCCATCAGACTTTCCTGTGACTTCCACCGCTTTGCTAATGATTTTCTCAAAATATTTCGCACACTCCCGACGTCTGGGTCATTATTGGAGACTTAAACGCCCGTCATACACTCTGGGGAAGTCCGAAGATCAACGCGAGAGGCAGAACTCTGGCATCATTCGCCTCTAGTAATAAACTTCGGCTGCTCAATGATGCAAGTCATACGTTTCTACGTGGCTACACATACCGCAGCTGTATTGACTTGGTTTTTGTCTGACGAAGCCATATCAGACGGGCTGGGTGGTTTGCGGACATACAGACGCACGGAAGCGAACATATCCCCGCGTACGTCAAGATCAGAGGACTGTCTCGTTCCAAAATACGGGATACGATCTAAAGAGTGGACTGGACTAAATTTTAGTCTGTCATGGAAGAACACTGCGAAGCCAATCCATCTTACGATTTGGAAGAGTCAATCAAGAGCTGCAGGGCAAGACAATATGCGTACTCTCACATGCTCTTCGAAAGTGACAGAGTTTGATGTGTAGCTAGAACGACTTCGAGTAATCGCACGACGTGCTGTACGAAGGTACCGACGTACGAAAGCAATGGACGATTAACGGACCGCCAGAGTCACTCATAGGCAGATCCAGTGCCAGTTACACAAGCTCGAATCGCTACGTTGGTTTGCCTTATGTGAGTCGCTAGATCCATGCAAGCCTTTATCGCAACAATTGAGAATGGTGCGTCGTCTCCGGACACCCCCCGTATAGCGGTTCCAATTCAGAGCTCTAGCTTTCTTTCAAAAGAGACTGGAGATTGACGTGGCAGAGGAGTTCTGCGCCAGATAATGCGGCCAACTCACCGCTCCCAACATTCCACCGCCATCGAGTAGTTGTCCGCCTGCACGTGATTCCCGCATGGATCTACCCTTCTCAATCCACGAATTTAAGGTAGCATTAGCTTTGTGTGGCCGTGCATCAGCGCCAGGACCTGACGAAATTTCCTACCGAGCTCTGTGTCACCAAGGTGGGCGAGCGAGGGTTGTTATCCTTGAGCTGTACAATGAATCTTGGAGAGATGAAACGCTACAAATAAGCTGGAAGACAAGTCGCCTTGTTCCACTGCTGAAGCCTGGCAAGTCACCGTTGGAACTCTCATCATATCGCCTGATACCTTTGGCAAGCTGTGTGGTCAATGTAATGGAGAGGATGGTCCTAGGACGCCTGGAGTGGTACTTGGAGTGCTACAACACCTACCCGGATGGCATGGCGGGCTTTCGACGTGGTCGATCATCGATCGGTAACGTCGTCCACCTGGTCGCCTGCATTCCGCATGAGAAATGTCATTAGCGTCCCTGCGCTTCATTGTTCCTCGACATCAAAGGGCCGTATGACAACGTTACGCATGAAGCCACCCTATCTGCTCTCGGAGAAGTAGGAGTTGGTGGTCGGAGGTTTTGCGGATACGGAGCTATCTCTCCATAGGATCATTTTTGTAAGCTCTGAGGAAGGCCATACTTCTCTACAATATAGCTACCACAGCGTCCTCCAGGCCGGTGTACTTAGCCCTGTGTTATTTAATCTGACCCTAATTGCTCTCCTTAAGCCCGTGCCAAGCACAGTCAGACTATCAATGTACGCGGATGACATCTGCATATGGACGTCTGCAGTAACACGCATACACTTGCGAGCGAGAATTCAGAGACCCGTTACCCAAACTGCTATCTACCTGCGCAATCGAGGCCGGAAAATTTCCTCCGAGAAATGCGCACTAGTGTCATTTATGCGCAAACCCACGACAAACTACAGCGCAATGACAAATGGCCGAATAATACCACAAGTTCGATCCTACAAGTTTCGAGGTGTTGTAATCGACAGGGATTTGTCATGAAGCCCTCACGTATCGTACGCTAAAAATCGGTTGAGAGGGATCCGCCACCTGTTCAAGTTTTTCACTGGCAAGACTTGGGGAATGTCGATAAGTGCTATGTTACAACGGTACAGGGTGCTTTTTCTATGCTCTCTGTGACACAGCTTGGCAGCAATAACCAACACATGCAAAACGAATTTACGCACAATGCAAAGTGTTTAGGCTCAAGCGCTTCGGATCTGTCTAGGCCTGCTTGATAGTGCACCAACAGTGGCTACTATTGCAATCACTAGGTACCAACTGGTAAAACCCGCATTGAAATTGAAGTGCTGAGGACCCATATAAGGCATCTTGCCAGGACTCTGCGCCACCACCTAGCCCATATACATGCGGACAGACCACGCACATCTTTCAGCCAAACGATTACCGCAATAGGTGAATCACATTCACTCCGTCTGCGAGACCTTCGATTCTTCCATGATGCCTCGCTCAGCCAAAATATAACCTCACGATACCTGGCACCACGAAAAAAGCTGATCTATCGACACCAGCCCTTAAACAGCTCACGTTACTACTTTCATGCCAGAACTGCCGTGACTCTGCACTGGTGGATCTGTCCTGCCAAATGGCTCCGCTGTGGCAATCGTGATACCAGCGAAATTTACAATCATCAAATTTAAGACGACTCACGTGACAACATCGATGGCAGCAGAGATCGCAGCGCTCTTTACCGCCCTTTATTATATTGTGATGAACCGCCACACAATGGACGATCTTCTGTGTGGCTGGCAGTCTCTACTGTCACGTTTACGACGCGGACCGCACGAACAGCTGGTATTTCAGATTACAGAGACGATGCACGGTATAAGTGCAGCAGGCCATGAAGTACCTTTCCAATGGCTTCCAAGTCACTGCGGGATTATCGGCAATGTACGGTCCGATCAAGCTGCCCATTCTGCCTATACTGAGTACCACTACGTACCATTAATACTTTGGAGAAGTGACGCAGCAGGGAAGCTACGCCTTTTTGCTCACCAGTGCACCACGTCGCAATGGAATGAACCACATTTCAGAAATTCCCGACTATACTCCCTTGATCTCACATTAAGCCTTCGAGTTCCATGAAAGCTTCGCCGTGGAGACGCCATGTAGAGACGTGGCATCTCCACGTCGCCAAGTAACGCCTAACGATGACTGTGGTTAGCCGTTACCTATAGCAAAGCATATGCGTTCCGCATAGGATTATCGACACCGCAACCTGTAACCACTATGGCCATGACGAATCGCTTGGCCATATTTTGTGCGCCTGCCCACAGTACAGTCCACAGAGGGAATACCTTCGCCACGAATTCTAAGCGCTAGACGATCAACCACAATCGGAAGAAAGGATTCCACGCCATCGACAGGAGCTAACGTCACAGAAGGCCGTG
This sequence comes from Dermacentor variabilis, assembly GCF_050947875.1. Lineage (NCBI taxonomy): Eukaryota > Metazoa > Arthropoda > Arachnida > Ixodida > Ixodidae > Dermacentor > Dermacentor variabilis. The sequence continues at coordinate 22,203,260 of NC_134575.1, read as the reverse complement.
CCAGCGCTACTGCGCTTCTTGCGATCTACCGACCTTTGTGAACGTCTCTGACTAGAACGCGCTTTGTGTGTATATCTCTGTGTGTTTTTTTTGTTAACCATTCCCTCTCTGTCCTCTTTCTAACCCCTATCACCCAACCCCAGTGTAGGGTAGCAAACCGGAGACTGATATCTTGTTAACCTCCCTGCCTCTCTCTCTTTCTCTGTATATATATTTATTACTTGGTATGTACTATAACCTCATATGCCGCTCTTTAACGGTCCTCTTTCTCCCTAACTTGGACTGCTAGGTGTATGAAACGGCGTATGTGCCTCTCTCCAATAAACGTAAACATATTTGACGCCGATTGGGATGATTGGGCACGTTTCAATTGGATATGTGCCGCTCTTCAGTGAATCTCTTTAGAACCAGATTGCTTGACTGGGTGAGAGCTACAATGTATGTGCTGCTCTCCAGTGATGCTCTTGTTGGCCAACTTGAGTCATTGGATGTGTGTCATTGGTTGTCGGTGCCGCTTTTCAATAGACCTCTTTGAAGCCAACTTGGGTCGCGGGGTATATGCTACTGAGCATGTGCCGCTCATCAATGACAACAAAAATCAATTATATTTATATAATGTTGGGCGTAGTCGAATCAGCATCATAAGTATTCAGTCACTCTTGTATCGATGCATATTCACACAGGTGCCACGCGGGCCCTTCGCTCTGGCAGCACCGTCCTGAAGGCCGCCAAAGTTAGCAACATGGTTTCACCCATGACTCATAGATGACGCGTTTCGGCAGTTGTAATAAACTGTGTCTATAAATTGCTTCATTGTTACTCGCTTTAACGTTGACATTCATTGTGGGATAGCTTCTGTTGAATGTTTCATGTAAGATAGGTACATCTCATCAGGCGCATAATAATTTAATCTGCCTTGTTAGGGCACTTTTCGCACTTTTCTGTTATGTCTGTTTGTCTACTTAAGTGACTGTCTTACGCCAAATTTCGTCACAAGTAGCCCATGGCTTAATGGGTAATGTAACTCGCTTTTGTGCAGATGAAACAACGTTCAAAACCATCCAACTGACCAGCTTGGAGCACAGGGTATGTGGCACTGGCATTGTGCCACTGTTAAACGAACCTCATTGATGATAACTTGGAGCCCTGGTATGTTCCAATAGACCTGTGCCGCCCTTCAATAAGCTTGACGCCACTTTGTGTAGCAACGGCCCTGCAACTGCGTATGTACCGCACTTCGGCGGTAAAAATTCAAGAGGCGCTTAGTTATCCCTACGTGGATGAATGCGAAAGCAATGCGACCACTTCAGCAGAAACTCGGCGACGTCAGGTGGCACCCCTGGTGGAGTCACGTGACTCGAGCGGCCACATCAGCAGAGGCACCGTGACGTGTTCAACAGCGTTCGTCACAAGGTGCGCACGCCCAAAGGTCGAGCGTTCGACTCCACCAAAGGCAGCGGGTTCGAGTGTCCTCATTAACTCTACCAGAATTAGCTCCCCTACTTAACACCAAAGGTCGTGGATTCGACTCCCACCAAAGGTCGGGGGTTGGACTCCGAACAAAGATAGGCGGTACGAGTGCCTTAATTAACTATATCATAGTTAAGTGAGCCTTAATTACCTTGACCTTAATTAAGTCCAAGGCCATGGGTTCGACTCCCACCAAAGGTAGAAAGCTCGTAGACATTTTTGGACCATGGTAGAATACGGCAACTCCAACGGCGGATTTTGCACATCATGAGCCATATAATTATTTCGCATTAAAAAAAAAGGATCTTTAATGCATCTCGTACGCTTGGTGGTATCGAACCCGCCTCACGTGTGGACTTCGCTGCAATACCGCTAGATAGCGCGACGTGTGCAGTAAGAAGCGCGAGAGAGGACCCCACCTTCATACTCTTTTTGGCCAAAACAATAAGGTGTGTGGCTACATTATTTCAATGCTAATCACAGTAACGTTGATATTCATGGTAAAGTGGATTCCGCTGCGAGTTTAGCTCTTTGTTGTCTGTACGGTTACAAACTTGCGAAAAGAAGTGATTTAGCGCTCGAATTTCCCGGGGAGTGCCATGCATTACAGAATTAGAACATAGTGCTAGAAATAACTGAATTAACACTGCTTCAAAAGTCATGATAAACTCATTCCGGGATAGCAACTCGAGCTGGTTATTAAAATTTTTTGTTTTGATCGTATAATACTAAATGTTTTATTAAATTTCAGTGACAAGAAAAATCATTCAATAAGGGTTTGCAGCTACACACAAAGATATTATGAGAAGAATGTTTTGATGAGACAATTGCAGAAAATGAGAATATTTTGCTTATTGCTACAGAAACTACCATATCCTCACATAAATGTCGCGATTGCTGAATTCAAAGAAATATAATTGCCGCATTGTCTTGTCATCTTATGTTTCGAATGGCGGGTAGTCCAAATGCAGTTGTGTCGATCGAGAGCCGCTTTCACTTATGACTTGACGATAGCCGACTGTACTCACAGCTATCGTTGCTATTGCTACTGTAGCTTTACCTTAGCCCTTGTTTCTACCTGCTGGTCAGCTTCACTGGCACTTCGTTCTCGTCGCTACACCGTCACAGTATGAAGCAAGATTTTGAGTTTCAGTTTCAGTGTGGCTCACAATTTTTGATCACATTTGTAATTGTCCCAGAAGCCACTCAACAAAGTACATTTTGCAGTATTCAGCGCCATTCCTTTGCTTAGAACCATAATCAGGGTTTTGTCATTCCTGGAACAATATTCTGCTATTAAAGGGAAGCTGAAGTGTCTGTCGAATTCAATAAGACGCTCATATACGGATGCGGGAACGTTATAAACCATGAAGTAAAATTCATGATGATGATGATGAATCAGGCTATTATAGAGATTCATTAGGCACATCCTGGCACTACCCCACGTAGTCTGCGATAGAAGTTTCATTAGGTTCACTGTTTTCAGACGTCTTTCTTTAAGATATTTAATGTGTGGGATGAAAGTGAGTCTGTTGTCAAGTATAACACCTAGAAATTTGTCTTCTTTGTTTACAGGTATCTGTTGTCCACACAGTTCTAAGCAAGGATCCGGAACCAGGCCTCTCTTTCGTGTAAACAGAACACAAGAACTCTTGTGTGGATTGATCTTAAATCCATTTTTCTCTGCCCACAGTGACACCTTGTTCAAACCATGCTGTACCCGTCTCTCGCAGACTGCGAGGTTGCGGGATTTGAAACCTATTTGTATATCGTCTACGTATACGGAATAGAAAATAGCTGGTGGTAAAGATGCACGAAGCGTGTTCATTTTTACGAGAAAGAGCGTGCAGCTGAGTACGCCACCCTGGGGTACCCCAGTTTCATGTATGAATGTACGCGACAGTGCAGGACCTATTTTCACTCGAAATGTACGGTTCTCTAGGTAGCTCTCAGTAGTATTTAACATACTGCCGCGGATACCTAGCGCGGAAAGATCACGCAGGATTCCGTACCGCCAGGTTGTGTCGTACGCTTTTTCCATATCCAGAAATACAGATAAGAAAGATTGCTTGTGCACGAAGGCATCACGAATGCTCGCTTCGATGCGCACAAGATGGTCGGTTGTAGATCGCCCTTCCCGAAAACCACATTGAAATGGGTCAAGCATTTTACTGGACTCTAGGAGATGTACGAGACGGCGATTGATCATTTTTTCAAAAAGCTTACAGAGGCAGCTCGTAAGCGCTATAGGACGGTGGCTAGTCAGCAATGAAGTGCCTTTACCATGCTACAAAACAGGGATCAGAATAGCCTCCTTTCATTTTGATGGGAGATGACCAGCAGCCCAGGTAATATTGAGAAGTGTGAGTAGCGTGGTTTGTGTGTCGGAGTGCAGATCCTTAAGCATATCATGCATGATTCTATCGGGGCCCGGGGCAGAGCTCCGACATGCTGATAAGGAAGCTTTAAGTTCGGCAATGATAAAAGGGCGATTATAAGGATCGTTTGGCGTGCATTTCCGATTCAGAGGCTTGAGTTCTTCTATTGCTTTATATTTAAGGAAGTTCTCTGAATAGTCAGTGGAGCTAGACACGCGCTCGAAGGGTTCACCCAGAGCATCAGCCTGGTCTTGCAGGGTATCGCCTTGTGTGTTTACCAAAGGGAGGGAGTACGTTTGTCGCCTTCTTATGCTATTTACCCTGTTCCAGACTTTGGCCTCATCTGTATACGTGTTGATACCCGATAAAAACTTCTGCCAACTCTCTCTTCTGGCCTGTCGGCGCGTTCTCCTGCCTTCGGATTTTGCTTTTTTAAAGTTAATAAGATTCTCCGCAGTGGGAGAGGCGCGTAGCAACCTCCACGCTTTGTTTTGTTTCTTACGGGCGGTCCTACATTCGTCGTTCCACCACGGGACGCGCCGTTTGCATGCGAAGCCACTTACTTCAGATATGCATTTAGATGCGGCATCTATAATGAATGCTGTAAAGTACTCCACAGCAGCATCGATTTCCAAGGAAGACATATGAGCCCACGAGATACTAGTAAGAGTTCGGAATTTCTCCCAGTCAGCTATCTCAATCTTCCACCTAGGAGCCTGTGGTAGATATTCGTTTTCTTTATATGTTCTTAGTAGTTTGGGGAAGTGGTCGCTCCCGTAAGGATTGTTGTTAACTTCCCATTCAAGGTCGGACAGTAGTGACGGGGAAACTAGGCTAAGATCTATTGAAGAAAAGGTTCTATTTGCGAGAGAGTAATATGTGGGTTCCTTCTTATTCAACAGGCACGCACCAAAAGAAAAAAGGAACTGCTCAACAAGACGTCCTCGCGCATCTATACGAGGGTCGCACCACAGGTAGTTGTGTGCATTGAAGTCGCCAAGAACCACATAAGATTCTGGCAATTCATCTATAAAGGACTAAAATTCATGTTTGCTTAGTTTGTAATGTGGGGGTATATAAAGCGAGCAAATAGTTATAAGTTTGTTTAGCAGAAGAACTCGCGCCGCCACTGCTTCAAGGGGCGTTTGTAGCTGTAGGGGTTGACAGGCTATACTTTTATGATTGACAATCGCAACACCACCCGATGATTCGACGGCATCATCGCGATCTTTGCCAAACGTAACATACGTTCGGAAAAAGTTTGTGTGTTTGGATTTTAAGTGTGTTTCCTGTAAACACAGCACTTTTGGATTATGTTTGTGGATGAGTTCTTGCACATCATCAAGGCTTATAAGAAGACCTCTGACGTTCCACTGAATTATTTGTGTATCCATATTTAAAGTAAATTGGTGCTGTGCATACAGAAAAGGAAGTGATGCCTTATGTTAAAGAGCTCTTTCGAGGCCCTGTAATCTGAGTCTTGCCCTTTCTGGAGCGTTCGAGGGAGCCTCGCCGCTCCTTAGGCGCTTGGCGCGCCGTGAGGACAGGTGTAGTGTCCATTGCCTCTTTTGAGGCGGGTTTGCCTCTTATTGCCTCTCGTGAGGCAATAAGGGTTTGCAGTTACACACAAAGATTTTATGAGAAGAATGTTTTGATGAGACAACAATTGTAGAAAATGAGAATATATTGCTTATTCCTACAGAAACTACCATATCCTCACACAAATGTCGCTATTGCTGAATTCAAAGAAATAATATTGCCGCATTGTCTTATCATCTGATGTTTCGAATGGCGGGTCGTCCAAATGCATTTGTGCCGATCGAGAGCCGCTTTCACTTATGACTTGACGATAGCCGACTGTACTCACAGCTATCGTTGCTATTGCTACTGTAGCTTTACCTTAGCCCTTGTTTCTACCTGCTGGTCAGCTTCACTGGCACTTCGTTCTGATCGCTACACCGTCACAGTATGTAGCAAGATATTGAGTTTCAGTTTCAGTGTGGCTGACAATATTTTATCACATTTGTAATTGCCCAAGAAGCCACTCAACAAAATAAATTTTGCAGTATTCAGCACTATTCCTTTGTTTAGAACCATAATCAGGGCTTTGTCATTCCTGGAACAATGTTTTGCTTTTAAATGGAAGCTGAAGTGTCTGTCGAATTCAATAAGACGCTCATATACGGATGCGGGAACGTTATAAACCATGAAGTAAAATTTTGGGGGGGATTTTTCAGTTAGGAGCGACGTAATCGTCGGTCCAAATGGTGCGGCCACTCCGGCCCCCGTCGAGCGCCGCGCGCTGCTGCTGACGCTGACGATGCGAGCGGAGACTTGAAACTGCGGCGTAGAGACGTCAGCACTGGTGTTGCGCTCCTTCGCTATCTCCGCGACCGTGCCTGACCGTGCTTGTTTCTGCGTGCGTGCCGTCATAATCTGCTTTGCTCGAGCCTGCATTCCTTTGTTTGTGTGTATGTAGAGTTGTATGATTGACATACGCAGCATCAATTGAATTAGTGGGCCGATCCTGCCGGCGTTCTGTGCAGCCTACGGTTGCACGAACACCAGCGGCAGCGACGATGATTCGATGTTTCATTACTTCCCGCAAGACAAGAAGCTTTCGGCTAAGTGGAAGGCTGCTGTCATTCGAAAGAAAACAAGCGCCCAAGAAGAACAGTGCGGTGCTCTAACCACTTCCCTGACGACGATTACTACCAGAGTTTATCAATAATGCGTGAATGAGTGAGAGTACGACTTGCTGCTAGCAGACTTCTTAACGCAGCGCGAAAAGGTCGCGGCAACGAACGCACAAATATGGGACGAGTGCGGGCGGAAGGACGGTAACTGGTCTTGGAAGGCCTTATAAATACACGAACTCGTCCAAGCCTGGATTTTGATTTACTGCTTGCTCCTTCGTGTTAGCACGCTGAACGGAAGGTGCGTGTTTATCTCCCACGCTTGACACAAGTTTCGTCGCAAACCGCCGTTAATTTTCTATTTACGCGTGTGTTGTGAAACGCCGTACATGCAGCTACCATAACGCAGTGCAAGTGTAAATTTTGCATGTGTTTGAAAGCCGGCGCATGCCAGGACGCTGCGCTCCCCCTTAACCTCACGAACAGAGAGAAACCAGTAGTCTCCGGCTCCAGTTCGAGTAGCGTGCGGATGGTGCACTGATGAAGGTCACTAGACGGGCTACAAGAACCAGAAAACTTTTCCCGCATTTAAACCGTCTGTGTAGATTGCCGACAGGTTTGGGGAAGCGCACAAATACCGACGATCGCGTCCCCGCTTACGTTCCACGAGGAGACATGCATGAACATAACAGTTGCAGTTGTTTCAACGAAAACGAACTCATTGGATCGCTGAAAGCAGCTTTGCAAAAAAACTTACTCTCCAAAGAACATTTCTAACACAAGGAGATGCTAACACTTCGCTTTCGTTCGAGTCGAAAGAACTGCTTGCTACCAGCATCTCTTGCATTTTCGAGAGGCCGGCTCCTCGCAATCGGCTCGTACATGTGGAACAACGCCGAACTCCTCAGAGAAACGCAAGCTGTCGAAATTTACCACTACCGTCCCAGCAAAACAACAGCGCCAAACCGCCTTGCACCATGCTTGATATGTAGCAGCAACGGTCGGTCCAGACGAGCACCATTGTTGACGTCACGAGCAGCCGGACCAATCACAGGCGGAAACGAGGCGTGCGAGCTGCCCCGAGTCTGCTGCTGCAGTTTTTGTCGAAATAAAGTCTGTTTGGGCTTTTTTCGCTCAATTTCGATGCGATATTAGAATTCGGAGGGTTGAAAACCATTACGTACAGCTTTTGGCTCATTTTGTCTGGAAAACCCTTGAGCTTCGCTTTAGCTGAAAGCTTCGCACGCACTCACAGTTACGTCACTCCCACAACTACCTTTTCAGATAGAAGCTAAAGCACGTTATTTCAATCTCCACAATAAACACGAGACATTGATAATGGTATGTGCGAATGCCCAGCAATTCAAGACAGAAAGGAGAATTAGCGCGTTGATGACAGAATAGTAACCTTGTTTTAGTGTCAGGACTAGATTTACCAATGCCGCGTTATGAATCTATAGGTGCATTCGCACGTAATCCTTGTGTGCATATATATCTTCCCAATTTTTATCTCGTCTGCTTGTGCAGTGTTTTATATAGAGAACACACCCTCAGCAGAACGTGTCTCTTTTTACAGAAAAAAAGCGGTCTTACCTATTATGAAATCATAGCTCGTTTTCAGTGGTGGCGAAGCTTGATGCTGCCTGTGCTGCTGCTGCTCTTGCTGCTGGGAAAATGTATGATGAACAAGAAGCCATGTAAGCAGGCTTGCTAAGAAGGTATATTTACGGAAAACCATACTAATTCTTGATAATGTCCCTTCTTGAAAGGAAACGAAAACAGGTTAGGGACAGCTAGTTTGAAAACATAAAACGAGAACGCTCGGCTTCAATTGTATTGAGCCCCGTTCTTGTGATGTGAACACAGTCGAACTCTATATCAGTCCCAAAGGAGGCTTCCAATTTATGTCGAAGTTCTTCTGACGTCATTTTCACTTAGAATTAAGCAAGTAGCATTATTTCGTCATGCTCATCGGCTGTCAAAGAACGACCTAGAGCAATTACATGCAGTGTTTAGTGCTGGCTAATGGTATCAAATGATTATGAAAAAATTTACATCATGTTCCTTAAGACGCTCTTTACACTGCAGAAGTTGAAAACGCCAAATAAAGTTGTTAGTCATCCGGTCATCCGATACAACTAGCGAAAAATTACTGTCATTCTAAACCCCAGTGAGATAGACGACTGTTGCTGGGAGTGCACTGATTGAGATTAGACGTGACTCAGAAAGAGGTGGTATTTCTGAGTTTTGCATCCTACAGACTAATGTGGAAAGGCTAAGCCAAATTCCTGCGCCCACTAAAGTTCCTGGAATTAAATTGTATGTGTTCAGCCATGCTAGAACTCAGACTAATGAAAATGCGAAAAACGCTCTGTTGGTGTGTTGTGTATACCGCAGCTTCCAGCTAACGTGCATCAAGTTTTCAAAAAGAATGTAAACAACATGTGGACGCTAAAGAAGGCAAGATGACGTACGTGAACCCCGCAGGGACGCCTGCGTCAGCACTCATTTGGTGCGTTACGACAGCACAGACTCGAGTGCATGGGGGTTAAGCGTTCCCGCGTGTATCCGTGCGTGGCTTAGCCATGTCCGGTGAGAAGGGGATCCAGGGGATTGAGCCGAAGCCATGTTTGGATCTTTAAGGCCTCAGTGGAGGCTACGCAACCTTCTTTTCTTAGCTTCAGGTAGACGGGTACTGGTTTGGGCTAGTTGGTTAATAATCAATGTTCTTTTATTCATTTATTCATTCAAAAAGCTCACAGGCTCCAGTAGGAGTATTGTGCGAGGGGGACAGGGATTATACAATATATATCTTCGTAAGTAAAAACATTACAAAGAAGTGATAACGAGTATATGAGACGTATACAAAGGTACATTAAAGGAGGTGACGCTACATAGTGGTTAAAATTAAATTATGGGGTTTTACGTGCCAAAACCACTTTCTCATTATGAGGCACGCCGTGGTGGAGGACTCCGGAAATTTCGACCACCTGGGGTTTTTGAACGTGCACCTAAATCTAAGTACACGGGTGCTTTCGCCCCCATCGAAATGCGGCCGCCGAGGCCGGGGTTCGATTCCGCGACCTCGTGCTCAGCAGCCCAACACCATAGCCACTGAGCAACTACGGCGGGTCACATAATGGTTAGTGGAACGCGATATACACTATCGGAATGAATGGCGACATACACAATGTAAAGGTACCTCATTTAACACCGTCAAATTTTACAAAAATTATTGTAAGGGTACATCTCTTGACATTGCCAAATATAGACGTTAGCGAGAAGCGTTTACATAATTAAGAGTAAATTAATGAAAGCAACTTGTCACTAAAGAAATAGCGGTTACTTCGTGACCAAACTTAACAGAGTCGTGAATGCGGACTACATTATCAAGGAGACCATTCCATAGTTGTATTGCTAATGGTACCGCTTTCGAATTAAGGCGTTTGTGTGCCCAAAGATACGTTTGAATAAGCTGTTTTTGTGCAAACGGCGAGACGTTCGTAACAGCTTCGAGAGAGGGAGGGCGGTTTGGTGCTGACGGCACGTTATTTTATGAAATAGACAGATTAGAGCAATCGTTCTGTGTGATTCTACGTAGCGTAAGGACAGATAACGCTAAATATTAGTAAACCTGGGATCACGGCTTTAATCTTCGGCGATAATACACGCGGCACCATTTTGAACACGTTCAAGAGGGTTGATTAGATAGGTTCGCTGAGGTCACGAAATTGATGACGCATATTCAAGTTGAGGACGGACGAATGTTAGATATGCTAGTGATTTGTTCGAAGTAGGAGCATCGTCAAGGTTTCGTTTGAGGCAGCCGATGGCGCGTGATGCCTTTGCTGTGATTTCATTTATGTGAGTTGCCCAAGGAAGTTTGGGTGAAAGATCCATGCCAAGCTACTTGTAAGACGTGTGTTTTAAGTGGTAGTTATTGAGAGTGTAGCTAGAGGCTGAAGCTGATTCCTTGCGGGTGAAGGCCATTAGTTTACATTTATTGGTATTAAGAGGCATTTGCCAGCGTGAGCACCAATTAGTTACGAGATCCAGGTCCTGTTGGATGGATCAGCTGAAAAATATTTTACGGTACATTACGCTATCGCCTGCAAAAATTCGCATGTTAGAGGATATGCCCACTGGCAGATCATTAATGTAAATTAAAGATAACAATAATGACAATAACACTTTCCTGAGAGACGTCGGAGGTGGCACCACAAAAAGGAGATGAGGAAGAATTAGTCATGGTGTATTGTTTACGGAAGGAAAGAAAATTTCTTACCCAGGGTAAAGTTATGGAATCTAAATTAAGGGACGAAAGTTAATATATTAGAGAACAATGCGTAACGCGATCGAAAGCTTTAGAAAAGTAAATGAATATGCACTTTATGTCTAAGTTAATATCCGTGGGCATGAGTAAATTATTGGTAAATTTTAGGAGTTGTTTGACACATGAGAAACCTTTTTTAAAACCGTATTGGTTCAGGAAAAAGTTACTGGATTCTATAGGTGCGAAGCGATGTTTGAAGCAAGTACATGTTCAAGTAATTGGCATGGGAAACTCGTTAAGCATATTGGACGATAATCACTAACATTAGATTTCTTGTCTCATTTCCATACTGGTATGATTTTCCCGATTTTACATTCATGTGGTATTTAACTCCTCTACAATGATTGTTGAAAGATGTGGGCAAGTATGAGACTAGATACTGGGCTGCTGCACGTCCAGCTTTGCATGTCAAGTAGTGCAGGTATGCTACGTCCTGGACCAAAATGTAATGGCTTGATCTAGTGCCTTTCGTGCAAATGCTTTGCAAAGGTGCTTTCGAGTGAGTGAAGATTGTCCATTGTAATTGAAGTTGCCGCAGTACATATTTCAGCGCCAGCTTCATCGCGCACAACTCTGACAATGTTGATGAGGCTAGTCGCTCTAAACGCCATCGAAATGTCTGGTCAGTGGAGGGAACGAGAATACCACACAAAGAACTATGTTGCGTAGAGGAGCCGTCAGCAAATTTGTGCTTCGTAGTGGAGTACTTCTCGCTCGTATAGGCCAGCCCTGTCTGCAATATAGCGGCTTAAGGCTTGTTCTTATTGGACTCTATTCCAGGTATCTGCTTTCGAATGTGTGGAAAAGACAGCATCCACAGGAGGAACTGTAGTGGCATGATCTGTAACGCATGATCAGCAAGCATACATGAAACACACTACAGTCGTGACCCTTCCGCCACTGAAATTTTCACCTAAAGGTAGCATTTTCTTTTTTGTTCAATATATTGAAATCATGGCGTATATGATACTCTGGAAATGCTGAGGCCTAGTACGCAATTTAGGGGACATGAATGATATTTTAACCCTTGCAGCTGTGTGCCTTCAGAAAAGCAATCCGGCTGCAAAAAGCACCAATTTCCTAAAAGGCTGTATATCACGGCTATGAAAAGGCTAACAGGCTACCGGAAGTTGATTCTATCGTAGGTCTAAGTGACATAGCATTCACAGAAGGTCGCCTTTAACAGTTCTTCAGAAGCCGCTGTCGTCCCCATTTGAGCCTACAAAATTATCACCCTCTGCTTGATCTACATCCCGCCAAACACAAAGTTTGCTGTAAAACATCTGCAACTAATTGCTTTCTGATAGCAGGTGACCTGAACTGTCACAACAAACTTTGAGGGAGTAAAAAACTACGAGGCGCATGCCCACTGCCGGGATTAGATGAAATCAAGAGTTCTTTTTTTTTAACACGAAAGTTGTTTTATGCCGGAGTCTATCACAACTTGCTGTAACCGATGTGACGTCGGCGCAAACGCGTAAGATATCCTCTCTAGACCGGGATGGCGCCGCCAGCTAGCAGCAGTGAAGCGAAGTACTGAATTATGACACTAACGAGCGCGACAATGAGCGCTTCGGTAGCCTCAGCGAAGCGGAGGCTCCAACGCGGTGTACACTGTAAAAAATTTCCGCCATTTTACGGAGGATTTCTGTAATCATAAGGAGGAATTGCATGCAAAAATACCGAAACTATGTAGTATTTTAACAATGCGGCAAAAGCGCCTGTTAATATACGGAAATGCTCCCAGTTTAATATTTACGCACATTTTCACTATAGTAATACAGCGGCTGCACTGTTTTGCACGGACCAGACAGAATTCCGTATTTTTGTTTTGCGAACATACGTATTTTTGTGAGGAATATTGTATATATGTACACGCTGTCTGAATGAGCGCTTGTACTCACAAAGTTTCATCTACCAATATTTTATTGAACACGCAAAGGGTAAGCATTAGGAAGATATACGTACAAAATGTGAGAGCTAGCTTTCTACCAAAGCTGCAGTAACAGGTCGTATAAGTATATATACGCATTCTCTATTGCGGTCGCAGTTTGCCGCGAATACGGGCCTTGTAACGCTGATCATATTCGCAGATATATGCGTCTTTTTGCAAAGTTCTCAAATTCAGCGCTTTGTAGTTAATAATACAGCATATATGTCTAAGTGAACGAAGAGCCGTGGGCATACGTGCCTATGTAAACAAACTTGCGGCACTCAGGTGCTGGTGCACTGGCAACGAAATTGGTGCTCTACACTAAACATTGTACACAATATAAAGTACTACCGAAACGCAGGGAGTGGTATAATAACCGTAACTGCGTTTACATTTAGCAACGAATGGTCTCAAAGGGAACTGGGGTCCTATAGATCAAAGTACAACTGTCGGATGAAATTTTCGAATGCGGAAAGCAATTAACCAAGCGTGAAACGGCTTTGCTGAACTGCAATGTAGTTGGTTTAACTCACTACCATTATATTTCCAAAATATCCCGTCTCTGTCAATAACTGCCCATTCAATGAGACGCATCGATTACGCATAATCTTCACTGTTCATGTGTTAATTCTTGCGGTTAGATGTAATCGCAAACACTTGGCGCTTCATCTTGGAACATGACCGGTCAGAAAGGACGTTCTTATACGGAAGAATAAAGATCGCGAACATGCACCGACATGTGTGCAAACTACGGGAAGGCGACTGAAGATGAAGGACCCAGTAGCGTGCATAGTGTACTGTCAAAAAGAAAAAAAAATGACGGAAAGAAGGATAGCCCAGTGCCGAGTTGTAACGATTCAAGCTTTATTTATTTTTGAGCAATAATGCAACGCCATCTGTTTCATGTACTTTATCCAGGGTGAATGTTATGACCGAACTCATTATCCACCCGTTCATTATATGCGCTAACCAGCCCAAGTTATCACTAAACTAGAGCTTATTGACGCATCGCAGTGCACTGCTTTGCACTACATTGCAACACAGGGGTTTGCTATCCGCAGTAGCAAACAGTTTGGTTGACCTCCCTGCCTTTCCGCTTCTTTCATACTCTCTCCCTTCGTATGAAATGCACCACCTTGCGGGAGAGAAAGCGTACTCCTCTTTCAGAATTCAATTATTTGTTAATCAATTATTTTGCTTTTCCGGTCACTAGAGCACAAATGCGAAAACGAAGCCGATTCTGTTCTGCTCTCCGCAATCACAGAGTGCGGCACCAGGGGGCAGCGCGCGTTGCGCTTTTGCCGGGAGCTGATGTCGATTTAGACCATTAAATTTTGAGCTTACACCTGTGGAAATTACTGCTGAATGAAAGCCCACCCAGGGGAACTCCCCATAACATTCTATTTCATTATAATAATGCTGAAGCTATGAATAGCATTTAAACTTAGGCTTGTTTTAAAAAATGACCAATTTTCTTGTTCAAGTATAACAAAGGTTCCACAGGAAGGTAGAAACTTAAAGCCGTCAACAGCAGCGTGAATATAAACAGCGCTCAACGTTTCGCACTCTTGCACCTGGTTATCATATTGTCCATCCCATTTCTTTCCACAAACTGTTCTTTACTATTTTATGGTCATACGCAACTTCATTTTAATGTCCTTATTCTTTGATATTTGGTCAGTATATTTTTCCTTCATCGGCTTTCAACAAAATGTGTATTCATAATGTGCCTTCATTTAGCGTTTACACTGATCTTAACCAGGTGCATCTTTATGCAAAATTTATTTTCCTTTATCCTTCGTTGCCTTTTTCCAAATCTGCGAAGAGTTTATCTTAATACCTATTTTGACTTCTGGGAAGATCAAGTTTACTGGATGAATGACTGCTTACATGTGTACATCGTTTTATGTTTTGGTCACCCCTACTCTTCGCAAGCACTGACAGCAGTGCTCATACGCGCTCCATCACAATGACCACTGTTAGGCACACCCTTCCTGCCTTTATTTTAACAATTTGGCTTCTCTTGACCTATTATATGCACCAGCTTCTTCTCCCCCAACGAGGGTAGGGGTCAGTGAGCTATGCACAAATAAACACTCTCAAGGAAAAGATTTGCTATCCTGATGACAAGTACCTATGTCGAAATGTTGGCTACAGCAAAATCCCTTGTTGGAACAATGTTGGTCTACGTACATGTTTTTCTAACACAGAAGTTACTGCTTTGTTGTGTTCTGTGATTATCATTTTCTGCCACTTTCTTTAGGATGGAAATTTACGAATACTATTTATTTCTCCTAACAGCAGCAAGTTTATCCTTGCGAGGCGTTTGGGGTCAAGAACAACTTTCACCAGAAAAAAGTGCAAGACGAGTCATTGCATAAAATAATGCTGCTTCTGTGATCTAAGAACTTGAGGACTGAAATTTTGCACCTTTCTGTTCTGTATATATTCTATGTAATGCGTTCATATCACAAAGTGCAAAGCGTTTTATCTCTGCAGCCATGTCAGTGTGTTGGCAAGACAATTTTCTCAATGGTGACCTGCTGCTTCGGCTATGAGCTGCCTTCATGACATTTGCTTTAAAGGAGATGTACTATCGTGGACAAAAGTACCCTGGAAGTGCGAGTGTCAACCACCTTGCATCTCTGTATTCAAGGCCGCTGGAAACAGTGGGTCACGTATGCCAATTCCGAACGCAGATGTTAGCGCGGTTGATCCCAGCAAATAGCGCACCAATAAAATTCGGTCGATTGTCGCGCGCCCTTGGCAATTTTGTCCCCGAAGGCGCGTTCTCCAAACAATGGATATGCTCTGCAAGGCGAAATACAAAAACACCTGTACTTTAACGGATATAGTACACATTCAGCATACAGTGTCTTTAGTTTTCTGAACACGGGAAGCACCTGTATTTTAACGTTTATGGTACAGGTTCAGCATACAGGGTCTTCCATTTTCTAGATAGAAAAGCACTCGTCTTTTGTATTATGGTCTCTCTGTTACAGCTGTTCGTTCTACGGAAATGACCGTTCTTTATTTACGGAAAAAGCGTTCGGTGACACATCACCAGCAGATCTTCTGTAAAGTAAGGCAACTTTTTGTACAGTGTAGCCTGATGTAAGTAGTGTAAGCCTTCAGCTGAGGTGACGACGCAGTCCTCGCACATGGTCTGCCTTTCGTGTCGGATTCGCCTGTGACACCTCCTCACCTACGGAGTGCAGCTTTAACATGCGTAAGCAGTGCTTACATGCTGCCTACTGCTTTGCTTGTGATGGCATCAACTTATAAAACTGCTGAGCGAAGCGGGTCAGAAAGGCAACAACGCCGACGCGCGAATCACGCTTTATCCGGGCAAAAAACACGCCAGCGTGAAGCAGAAGCCCTTCTCGCTTTCGTGGCACACGCTGCGAACTCTGCCACTCACATTCCTGAGGCTGAGTGCGTCGCATCTCAACTGGCTGCCCAAGACACTAAGAAGCCGGACGAAAATGCTCGTACCTTCGCCGAAGCTAATCGGCAGCAGGACGCTGATCATCAAAAGAACGCCGTGCGCTAAGCAAACGTGCGACATGGTCACCGACCCGCACATCGTGCGCCTTTTGCTGCAGCGGACCGCCAGTTGACGAATGTATTTGGTAACAACCCCTTCAGTTTCGCTTGCTCGCTTTGCGAAGGTCTTTAGTTAATGGCGGATTTACGCATTTTCCCGGTGCGTGCAATGCAGTATCTTAGCACAATACTTACTTAGCACAATTTTTTATGTAGCATAGACAAAGCGATAGATGCAAACCTTAAAGACCTAGCGGTAAAAGTGTTCCTCTTTGTGGACGATTTCTTGGTTATAGTCGAACATAGTGTTTTGGACGTAAGAGTGAATGAAGTCTTAAAAGTGTTTAAGGACAACATCCAAGGACTGGCTTTCACTGTTGAGTTGCCGAAGATTCGCAAGCTACAGTTTTTAGATTTGGCGTTAATTTCTACACCGGACCACGTTTGCTGCTCATACAATCCACCATAAGAAAAACCCTTGTTTAGTTATGATTTGGGACACTCTAAAATTGTAAAAATTGGCATAGCTTTCTCGTGTCTGAGGGCGGCCTTAACTAAGCCTTGCCCGGAAAAAATAAAAGAAACTTTCAGCCAACTGGTTATCAGACTAAAGAATGATGGATATGAAAAACATGTACTCTGTACATCTGCTTATAAGTTGATTCGTTATGTGCGCAATGGCTTTCAGAAAGAGCGCAACAGAAAAGAGATTGACAGCAAAAAAATTGTGTCACTACCATGTGCACACAAAATTGCGCATAACTTAAAAAACGTAGGTGGCAGATATGGTCTACGAGTAGTTTTTTCAGCGCCTAACAAACTCGGAAAAATATGTGCCGGACTGGATCGTAGAGCTTCAACAAAAAATGGTCGTAAGTGCACAGTCAAGAATAAAGAAAAACTTGTCGAGTGCAGGTCATCTGTAGTCTACTGTTTGCCCATATCGTGTGGAAAAGTATACATCGGCCAAACGGGTGGGTGTGTAAACACGAGACTTTTGGAGCACAAAAGGTCACTGGGGGGAAACATTCATTCCCACATTAAGGGGCACTGCTCACAACATGAGTGCTGGCCGCTTTACAATGATACCACAGTTTTATCACACCATAAGGATCAGCTAACCAGAGAAATAATCGAAGCCTTTCATATTCGCAAGAGGGGAGAGGGTTGTATCAGTCAGCCATCTGTACATCTAAGCCATGGTGAGGTTGCCTTTTTGGAAGTACACTAAAAAGAAGAGAAAAAAATTGTGTAATAAAAATGGTTGTTAGGGTTGCAACAAATTACGATAGCATTGCACACCATGATATATAGGTGCCATATCTTTGACGCCCGAGTATGCGCGTGCAAACGATTTTTAAAAAATGCCTTTAATCTTGCCTTGATTTTGTTTGACGCCTGAGGGTGCGCAGGTATATAAATATGAAGTATGTGTTCTCAAATAAAATAGTTGCGAGTGCAGCGAGTGTCGTCTTTTCCTGTTTGTCTTCACTGTGTCCGTGTCAGTGCGCTGCTTTACCAGCAAAGTATGATGGTCTCCGAAGGATGTCTCCCTGTCGCGGGTTGTTTGTCGACATTCGCTCGTGTGGTAATTCTCGAGGATCCCTGTGCAGTCGCAGGGGGCCACTGATGGCTACTTGCAACTTAATTCTTCATGTATAATAACGAAGTAACAACATTTTTGAAGACGCGTTTCACTTTCGTGTCCTACAGATACCGCTGAAAGAGGGATCAACCGTATTCTTTCCTTTTAGTGCTCTCACTGCACACGACTTCACTAACGGAAGTCCTCACTTCTTGTCCGTTCCCATGAGTTTCAATAGCACATGCCTGACACTTGCACACGAATCCTGAGCACTTGGAACTATCTTGTGCTTTAATAATTTCTCGTGCGCGCTTGCTTGGGAACCAGTGCTTTACCGAGAAGCCTTGAAATTCAAGTTTGCACCTACGGGATACCAAATCGCCCACAACCAAGCGTTGGTATTGTAGCTTGTTTGGAATCCGCACAGCGCGTGTTCATGTAAGGAAAATTTAGGGAGCTCACATAAAACATATCAAAAAGAAGGTTGAGCAATATACTAAAAAAATCTAGTATGAAAAATATATTTTGTTGTCTAGCTGGTTCCATAATAGTAAGGCAAGTATAGTTGTCTGAAGGAACCTGGCCAAATACACTAATGTATGTTGAAGGTTTGTCTCACGAGTACCGTGTCGTATTTACGAAAGAATGTCTCCGCGGAATGAAACGTCAGTGACAATGAATGCCCAAATTTGGTATTTCTTAAAACGAGGACGCTTTTAACGCCCCGAAACTACACGATTGGTGATGGAGGGTGTCGTCGTGGAAGGCTGCGGAATAATAAACACCACCTAAGGTTTGATGAGGTGATGTGCAATAAAAGCAACGTACACAATTTTTTTTGTATTCCGCCACCATAAGGTATTGACGCCACTGCCATATTGAGAACCTGACCATAAGCGAAAAATTTTGCTCGGGTGCTGCTATCTAAAGACACGTAAAGAGAGAATTCGTTTGTTTGTTGCATTTAAAAGAAAAACCTAAAATCAAGTGACTGCTTATCGTGAATTTTTAATTTAGGTTTTAAATTCTCTATGAAAAATTGACAAAGATCAAAATTTTTCAGAAAGAAACTATATTTTACAACTCTCTAACTCAGCAATGAAAAGTGATGATATCACAATTTTGTGAATTGCATATACTAGTACATCTAAAGCAGACAAAATTGATATTTTACTGATGAATCTAAAAAAAAATAGTAATGTGAAAATACAGCTTTTGCAGAACCCTGTTACACAGCGCAGCAACTTCACCTAAAATATAAAATTGCAAATCGAATTTGTCCGCTTTGAATATTCTAATGGGTGCCGTTTACAGAACCGCGATATCTGTTCGAGATGCAGAGCTATTAATTTGTAAACTTCGTGCTTCTATATTTATAAATTTCTGATTTTTTGAACATCTTTAACAAAATTCAGGCTTTAAACCTAAATTGCGCTTCCACCTGTCACGAGATTTGAACTTTCCCTCTCATATGCAGCAAATTTGATTAATGTCAGTCCAGGGGATTATCTCAGAAAAGCCTTTTTGCATTTTACATGTACTTAAATAGACTGCGTCGGAGTTGGGCCCGCGCTAGAGGTTTCTGTTAGCTGTGCTTAGCAGCCCGAGACACCAGCTGTTCAGCCGTGGTGGGGAATCGAAAGGAACATAAAAGCATCACCCGAGTATAATCATATGAAACTCCGTAAGCAACGCAAAAAATTCCTGCTCCAAGACAAATGTAGATATGAAGATTGAGTACTTTACATTCCTTGAAGGATCTTCTGCGTCGCTCTCGAATCATTGACGTCATGTGTTTCTTTAGCTCATCATGTTTGTTTACCTCCAATACTTCCAAAAGCTATCGTATAAGGACACTTGAGGCAAGCACCAAGGCAGAGCAAAGCTAAGCGCATCAATCGCACCAACAATGACGTCAAATGTGCACAACCATTTATTTGCGAATAATCTATTGTTTTCATTGCTGCCATAGCACATGTGGCCATTTTTGTTGTAGAACCATATGTATCAAGCGCATCTCGTGAGTCATGGTAGAAAACGACCTAAAATGTCGAGTGCAATGACTTATTGAGATAATGCCAAGGCGCTTACAGATAAGTGAGGAATATTAAAGATGCGACGAACGCTTGTTTCTGCTTTCAAGAACCTTGGTGTATGAAAAATCTCCTGAAGTGAACGTTGAAAAATTCGGCAGCATGTTACACTCCTGCAACGCACGAAGCGAAGACCTGCTGCAAAGGTGGTAATGCATTACGTTATGCGATCGCAAGGGTCAGACTTCTTGCAAGACATGACGAGCAGCAGTGTAAAGTAAACGCATGGCGCTGTAGGTCGACCTCCTAAACGACACATGCGAGTGCCTAATGCACTACCTAGAGGTTCTTTAGTCCTTTCTTTCGTTCCTCATTTCATTCTTTCTTTCCTTCGTACTTTCTTTTGTTTCTTCATTCATATTCAGCACTGACATCTTTACTTGCTAACGAGAGTGTTAGCATAGCTTCCTAGATAACTAGGAGGCTGTGGTTCTAGCCATTACTGACGATATTTTTGCATTGCTGGACTAGACGCCGCTTTTTTTTGCGGGGGGGGGGGGGGGGGTATGAGCCATTGCAACGACCCCATAAGGCTTTCGCCTCAAAATATTCAAATGTAATCAGGGCACATTTCTCTCGTTCACAGAATGCTGACCGTTTGACAGGTTAGCAGGCATAATTTTGAAAGAAGTCGACTACGTTGACTGGTCAGAGGAATGCAGGACATCGGTGACACAACTGTCCCTGCTGAGAACAAGGTATACATTTAGTGCAACGCTTGGTCGCTGTAAAGGCTGTTTATAACAGCGCTAAATAAAAATATCTAGAGAAATACGAGTTCGTGGGCGAGATACAATTTTTAGTCCAACTCAGTACAACTGAAATTATCAATATACGCATTTGTTTCGTAGAAAACAGCTACACTGAACCTTACACTCCGCTGATTTCTCCCATCCCTTCTCGTCTACTAATCGGTGGAACATCATGGCCTATATTAACATTAATAAAAATTGCGTTGGAACTGACCATAACAGCAGATACAGGCCAACGTTAATAAGACACTAGCTGGCGAAGGTAGGCTTATGATGAAAAATAGCACGTGCAATAGAAAGTATATGCGATACGGCCCGGTTCTACCGTTCTGCCCTTTAAGACTGCCCTTTGAGAATCAACAAACCAAGTGATTCTTTAAAAAATAGTGCCAGTTGTGCGCCCTGGTGCCTCTGACGCGGCTGCAAGTGCCGCCTATCTTCTTCCGCTGTGAGGCAAGACTGATAGGCTACCTGTTACGTTATACGTTACGTTATACCATTCCTATGATGGATGGAAACAACGTTATTTTAAATCCGGCAAAGTTTGAAGAGTCGGGCTCAGGTCTTTCATGAGGGGACTTCGAGGCCTTGCTTCGTCGCCGCCTCTCGGGCCTGCTGGACAGCCCACTCCTGTGTCTTGAGATTGGAGCTGCGAAGAGCGGCGGCCCACTTCGACGCAAGAGCCTCCGGAGCTACTGCCATTGTAGCTAATATAACATGACACTCCCACAACATGTCTGAGAGCGTTGCTCTAGTTTGCAGACATAATTTTCAAAGACCACTCGGGTATTGCGCGGAGAAAATGTGCCGCAATCGCACCGGACTGGGGAAGGTTTGCGTCTGCAGCTGTCGCCAGACGACTGCCTGGCGACGTTTCAGTTTGGCGTGAGGTGGGGGTAGTAACCGCCTGCCTAGCTGGTAGTGCTTGCTGATGTCATTGTACCTGACCAAGCGTTCTCGCGTGTTTTGAACCAGGAGTTCTGAACTCGAAGAGGTGGTCTCCGATTCTTCGCGGCGGGTCAGTTCTCGCGCAGACGGGTGTGCTACCTCGTTCAAGTTAGGGGGCCCTCATCGGTGGGGGCGGCGACATGCGCTGGAAAGCACATGAACGCGGTGCTATCGAAGTGCTGTCGACCAGCTTTTCTTAGGATCTGGAGAGCTTCGGAGGAAATGTGTTCCCGCGCGTAGTTGCGAACTGCGGATTGTGAGTCGCAAAGAACTACCTCGCAGAGGCAGTCGGTAAGCGCAAGCGCTATCGCTACCTCTTCCGCTGTTTCGGGGTATTCGGTCGCGACACTAGACGCGTGCGTAAACCGGGAGTTAACGTCTACGACTACCGCCGTGAACCGGTGTTCTCGTGTGTATTCTGCCGCCTCTACGAAGCGCGTAATTCTCTTTCTACCCAAGGAGCGCAGCAGAGCCTTGGCACGGGCCTGGTGTCAGCCCAGATTATATTCGGGGTACATGTTTCAAGGGAAAGGGGAGACAATCAGCGTGTCGCTGAGGTAGCGTGGAATGACCTGTTTCTAAAAATGTTGGCGTGGTAATTGAAGCCCAGTTTCTGCAGGATGTACTGGCTCGTGGCTGTCAGGGACATGCGCTCCAGTTGAGAGGCTCCTTGCGCATCCACGATTTCCTCAAGCGCGTTGTATACCCGCAGCTTTAGCAGACGAGCAGTGCTTGTGGACTCCGGTAGACCAAGGTTGATCGTTTATGTCTAGCGTTCAAAGGTGTTGATTTTCTGCCTTTTGGTGACATTCCAGTTGAGGAAGGCAGCCACACAAGTATTGTGACTGATTGCGAAAGAGTGTATGAGGCCCATGACGCTGTTCTCCTTGATGCCCGTGTGCTTGTTTGTAATGCGTTTGGTCAGGCGGGTAGCCACTGTAACCTTACCTTCGATTTTACGGATAGCTTTTATGTTTGGCCCGTTCGCTGTTATAGGCACGCCGAGGATGCGTATCTTCGGGACTGGGGGAATACAGGATCCGTCTTGCGTATGGAGCATTATATCGTCACATTGGCGTGTTTCCCCTGTAGGTTTGGGCAGGCGGCGCGGGTGGTAGAGGAGCAGCTCCAATTTGAGTGGAGATAGTTGGAGACCTGTGTCTTGGAGGTAGGTTTAGATTGCAGAGACCACTGCTTGTAAAGTGCCGTCTGACCGTCACTGCCCTTGTAGACCCACAGGGTGATGTCATCTGCATACAAGGTATGATGGAGGCCGTCAATCTCGCCAAGGTAGGTCGTGACAACAAGCATCACGAGGTTGAAAAAGAGCGGGGATATGACCGACTCTTGAGGAGTGCCGGTGCTTCCTAGTGCATGTTCGTCGGATGTCATGCTGTCGACCGCGAGGGTGACTGTGCGGCGCGACATGAAGTCTTTGATGTAGTTGTAGCTTCGCTCGCCCTTGTTGAGCTTGTTTATTATGCTCTGGATTGCTGCATGCGCTACATTGTCAAATGCCCTTTCCAGATCTACGGCGAGGATGGCCCGGGTGCCGTTAGTTGGGTCATTGATAACCTGGTGGTAGAACTGGAGCATGCCGTATACCGTACACTATACGAATTTTGCAGAACCTTAAAATATCACACAACACCTAAGGTGAACATGACCAGCGCACACTAAAATATCACACAACACCTAAGGTGAACATGACCAGCGCCTCTTCTTCAAGAGCGCACGTTGGAACTGCGGTACCTAAAAACATCTTAGTGTAAGATATTGTAGCCTAGTTTTCTCTGCAGCAACCGCTGCGGCACTAAAACTATTTGCCTTCTAGGGCAGTTTATTGCCATAGCCATTTACAGATATCTTAAGCGAATTTGCGCCGTTGCCGTCGCCATCAAGCACCATGTGAAGTCCAAGTGTCATATGATCCAATCGCACGCCGTATGTTGGGTATGCGAGAGAAAGTCGAAATAACGACGGCGCTCGCCCAGCTCTCCCTATGCACGTGTCAGGGGTCAGCGTTAGCGCGCAGTAACATGATCAAGCGTTCGCCTATAACTATAGCCAGGCTATGGCTGTCCATGGCTATCCGCACTGCTTAGCGTTTGCGCGGCCTGTGCGCCTGGTCTGGGAACTCCTCTGCTACGGGTACCAAGATTGGGAGAGCTCAGATGGCTGATCCCTTCGTAAGGGTTGAATTCCAACGAGCACAGTATGGGGGGTCGTGTAATCTGAAGCTTCAGGACCGCGTTCAAGCGACTGGTGGCACGGAGTTTTCGCTTTCCGAGGCCGGTACTCTTCATCATGCCAGAGTCATGGCGGCAAGTGCTCCCTATTATCGAATGAAATCTGTTCACAGTTCAGTGTGTGCACCAGACAGCATGCTTGCTAATTTAATCAGTAAGCGAATATTTACCGCAATAATACCAGTAAAACTACGGAGCTTACTTTCCGTAATTTTCTGATGCATTATTTCGCTATTTATACTACTCCTACCCGGCGAAACAACGACCTTCTCTAAATGCACAGCCCTGACTGACCAATTGTCGTCCAACTGTGCGTCCTACACTGTGTCCGCGCCGCATTCACTTTCCTCCTCCTTTAATAATTTTATTCCTCTTTCCTTTGCCTCCCACTATAGGGATGGCAAGAGGTTTTTTCCTACCCCCCCCCCCCCATCAGAAGCTCAACCGAGATCCGGCATTCACATTAAGAATGATTCAAACTAAATCTTATCCCACACCTTTTGTGCTTAGCAAAACTGACCCCGATTTTCCCGCGGAATGCAAAATTTGTGGACACATTCCGTGTCTATTTGTTCATACGTTCTGGATGTGCCCCAACCAAAGGGCTTGGGATCTCTACAGTGAGGAGGACTGAAGTCGGCGCATATCCAGCGAAGTGCCCCAAGGTCAACTCCTGGCCGTCTGGAGAGCTCACGGCAT
This sequence comes from Dermacentor variabilis, assembly GCF_050947875.1. Taxonomy (NCBI): domain Eukaryota; kingdom Metazoa; phylum Arthropoda; class Arachnida; order Ixodida; family Ixodidae; genus Dermacentor; species Dermacentor variabilis. The sequence continues at coordinate 22,178,638 of NC_134575.1, read as the reverse complement.
CGGGAAAGTCTTTGGCCTACCGGTTCCTACGTGGGCGAAGCCACCGAATTAGCCGGGGGGCTTTTGCGCTCGGGCCCTAGTTTCTCTGGACCAAAATAAAGTTCTTGCCATGCCTTGCCTTTCCCTTGCCACCATTGTAGGGTCCTAAACGAAACGCTTGTCTGGGTGTAAACTTGGTCCTTTCGCTCCATGATTTCTATTTATCTCTTGCTGTTGTATTGGGATATTTGTGAACTGTTTCAGAGCGAAAGCTCATTCAGTACTTTTAAAGCAGAAGGGGTGGAATTGTTTGTAATCTTTAATTCTCTTCGTTGCAGAACATGTGTTTCATTTTGCTGTGCCACCCGAATTTGGCGTGCACGGCATATCTTTGCGACATCTACTAATTATTTTCATAATTAAACCTTAGGGCGGATTCAGTATTTTTCTTATAACATGACAATTTGGTTATCGAGGCCAATGCGAATAAACATCCGAGACCACCCTAACTGCCATGACTGCCGGAACCACTTTGAGAAGAAAGTACAACTCAACGCACTACTGGAACTGTTATCACATATAATGCAAGGAAAGCATCTGTATTCGCCAAATGTGATGAAAACGCGCCGTGGTTGCTCAGTGGCTATGGTGTTGGGCTGCTGAGCACGAGGTCGCGGGATCGAATCCCGGCCACGGCGGCCGCATTTCGATGGGGGCGAAATGCGAAAACACCCGTGTGCTTAGATTTAGGTGCACGTTAAAGAACCCCAGGTGGTCAAAATTTCCGGAGTCCTCCACTACAGCGTGCCTCATAATCAGAAAGTGGTTTTGGCACGTAAAACCCCAAATATTATTATTATTATTAAATGTGATGAAAGCATTCGCAATAGCAGTGTGCTATGAGGAAAATGCGCTAACAGACCCAACTACGCCTGATATGTTCAGGATCCACGAACAAGAAATACTTCCCGTGATCAAGCAATTTCTTTTTTGTTCCGTACCTTAGGAGTAAATTATTCAATTCGAAATACAGACCACCTTAATTTTTTTTTATTTGGGAGAGCCATCTCAATCCGTTACACGAACAAGCTATGAATTTTCTTCGTATTGGATTCGAGTTAACATAAACGTGAAACAACAAACCCGACCACGTAACCATTTTCCTGCCTGCAAATAGACCGCAATGCTGTTCATATGTGGGCGGGCGGGGGGGGGGGGCGAGGTTGGCAGGGGAGAAACAGTAGGGATAAAAGTCCAAAATGGTGGCATGAAGCGATTTCTCAAAATACTATAGGCAAATGTGATGTGTGTGCCCACCGTGGTTTCTTATGGGCTTTCGTGTTGCGCTGCTAAGCACGAGGTCCCACCATCAAATCCCGGCCACGGCGACAGCATGTCAATGCCGGTGAAATGCAATAGCATCTGTGTACTTATATTTAGGTGCACAATAAACAACCTCAGGTAGTTAAAATCAATCCGGAGGCCCCGATTACGGCATGCCTCATAATCAGATCGTGGTTCTTGCGCGTAAAACCACAACATTTTTTTGGTATATGGGTGCTGGTCTCTAGTTGAGCTCATGATTCTAACTCTCAAGGCATTGCAGCAGCCCCATGACAGCAGAGAAACCTCAGTTGCGTTACTGATTCTAGGCATACATACGTAATAAGATGAATATCTTTCTCCAGAGCGCCAATAGAGTATTCCTAGTATTTCAATGACGCCAGTATCTAGTTTGTTTACTTGCTATATTTGAACAAACAGTTTTTGCAAGAAATGAGAAAGATTGAGAGGTGCAGAGCAAAGTGGCTCTCACTTGATCAGATAGAAATGGCGTCAATTCTTCATCTGCCAGAACCCTTTATGAAACCGTGTTCTTCATCCCAGCCCGATAAACTCGGGTCGCATCGTACGTTTTGTTAGTTTATTTTTTAATTTCTTTCCCACACGTGTGCTACATGACGTTGCTGACGAGATGTGAAAATATTGCCCCAGTATGGAGGATGTGCAGCGCTCCCATGTGACTATTATTACTCAGTACGGATTTCTGGCGAGCGCTTTTCATGAGCGCCAAACATATCTGAAATGTCAACTGCCCTGTTTCACAATGAAAAACGCACAAGTCTCGAGAGATAAATTGCGCAGCGTAAACTCCGAGTGTATGGCAGTTTCTTTCTTTATCGATCTCTGTGCAAGGACAAACTTCTTTATTCAGTGCTAAAATGTAAAAATTATATTCACCGAACATTTCTGATCATACACACGTATGACAAGGGCGATAAAATTGACGATTTGGCTACTTAGAGACGTCAGCTACCGCGTGCGGCAAACACGATCCAGCAGATCTCCACAGCCACTACAGCTATGAATAAAAGTATTTGTTAGTGTATCGCATGGCACCACACTAGCCTGTATGATGCAGGGTTAAATGCCAGAAACTAAAAGAACACGAATGTTTGGAAGAAAGGAAATGAGTGGTAGTGGCAATTCAACCTCATCGGAAACAGGTTAAGATAATTTTATTTTGGCAAACGATGTTACTACACGACAGTTTGCGCTCTTCCGTCTACTTCACGTTTACCAACATTCGCGTAGTTATGGTCCACTTTTGCGAAAAGCTCCTTGCTCTGGAACAGTACAGATGGTGTGCCAAATGTGGTGCCGGATCAATTGATAGCCAAATCATCCTTTAGGAACGAAAATCTTCGTTACTAGGTCCATATGCTAGTTCGCACACATGTTTCTATTAGCAAGCGTAATTTTTAGTGTTTTACCGGTAACCGCATATTTCACCATCAAACAAATGGTAAAATTTATCAATGAGTGCAAGACGAACTTTTCCGCAACAACAATTCTCGTTTACAATATAGGGTACTTTATATCGGTTGACTGTGTTTTCGTTTAGTCTTGCATAACCAGATTTCGTGCGGCATAGGTGCGTACGTTCCGGCACTTACTCGAGTACCAGCGATTTCACTGGAAAGGTCAAAAACCATGTGTAAAACAGCGGAAGCGTTTGATCCGCACATCACAATTTCGGCGATCGAGAAGTGAGCTCGCTGCTTTCACTTCGATCACTGTTACTTGCTTTGCTCGGCAGACGTTCGCCCAATGCACAGTTACTTTCGTGACTTGCGTTGTGACACAGTCGTTGCTGAGCGTCACTGAGACGCCACATCATTTATTTTATTTAGTACATTCTGCAGACGTTTTCGTCAAAGCGGGAGGGCAATATATCGCATACAAACAAAAGAGAACAAATTATGAGAAAGGAAATACAAATTAATACAATTTTTAGTCGCACTGTATTTGTAAACTGTCGTTCCAGCTTGATATTGTTCTGGGAAAAAATTTAAACGTGTCAATTTGAGCATAATAGGGCGTTACTGTGCCCGGATGATGCTGTCTTGTGTGCCGTGGTATTGCAGGTGTTGTGTAAGTTGACGGTTTAATTTCAAGCGTGTTGTTAAGAAGAAGGGAAAGGAATTCAAGCCTTAGCAGCTTTTGGCGTGATTGAAGAGTGGGTATGAAATTTTCTGCCAGAATTTTACAGGGAGAGTCCAGTCTTGCGAATGTATGAAATATAAACCTACCTGCCTTTCTTTGTATTTTTTCAAGACGCGCGATATTTGACATAGTGTAAGGATCGCATGATCTACATGCGTATTCTAACTTTGGTCTGTTGTACACTTTTGTACTCTATTGTACATCGCCATTACAAATTTAGTCGATGATAAATGGTAATGGTCAAACCCGTGCAGGGTAAGGCGCGAGACATTCTATAAGAATATTTCGACAGGCGTATGAAATCGATATCCTCAGTGAGGAGCCAGAATTGGTGATCGGTAGTCAGCTCCTAGAAGATGTGACAGAATATGTCATTCTTGGCTGATTAGCCAGCGGCAACCGTGATAACGAAAGCACAAAAAATACAAAGGAACTACATTGGGGCTAGTTCATACGGCGAGTAGCGTACACTTATACTTGAAAGTAGATGCGGAGAATCATTGAAATTTACCACGGCTCATACACGGGCCAGAAACTGAGGCTGTACGAAAGACGATACAGAATAACTTCAGTCACTCTCCCATAGAATTAAGTTTATGCGTTACACTAATGTGCAGACAGCCTCCATATGGGGCCGCACATCCCAGTGCCAATCCACATGAGCTCCGCCTTTATTTAGCTATCAGCAACTCTAAACACACAACAGTATTTTATGTAAGCTATTTCTATTACAATAAGTATTTTAAAACGCGGTAATACATTAAGTGATGCGACCAGAAGGGTCACACTTCATGCAAGACATAACGACCAGCAGTGTAAAGTAAATGTATGGCGTTGTAGGTCGACCTCGTCAACGACACATGCTGGTACCTAATGCAACACCGAGAGGTCCTTTCGTTCTTTCTTTAGTTCCTTATTTCGTCCTTGCTTTCTTTTCTTCGTTCATTCTTTCGTTTCTTCATTCTTATTCAGCAATTGTATATTTGCTTCTTAGGCGGGTATTAGCATAGCCTCATAGAGAACTTGGAGGCTATGGTTCTAGTCATTCCTGATGATATCTTTTGCATCACTGGATGTGACGCGGTTTTTTTTTGGGGGGGGGGGGGGTATTGAGTTATTGCAACGAGTCCCTTAAGGCTTTCGCCTTAAAATGTTCAAATGCAATCAGGTCCCATTTCTGTCGTTCACACAAAACTGTCCCTTTGACAGGTTAGCTGGCAATATTCCGAGAGAACTCAGCAACTCTGACAGGTGGAAGGGTGGCAGGACATCGGTTACACAACTGTAACTGTTCAGAACAAGGTATACATTTATTAGAACGCTTGGTCGCTGTAGATGCTGTTTAGAACGGCGTTATTAAACAGAAGACCTAACAAGGAATGCGAGTTTGTGGGTGAGAGGTAAAAATTAGTTCAACTCAGTCTAGCTGAAGTTATCAAAATATACACTTCTTTCTTAGAAGAGAACAATATTAAATGTTATCTTCCGATGCTTTCTTCAATCCCTTGTCGTCAACCAATCGGTGGAACATCAAGGCCTATATTAAAATAAAAAAAGAATTGCGTCGGAACTGCTCGTAACAGCAGATGCAGGCGAACGTGAGTAAGACAGGGAGTTAGCGAAGGTGGGTTAATTATATCAAACAGCACGCACGATAGAAAGTATATGCGATAAAGCCCGGTCCCACCGTTTTCCAGACTGCCCTTTATGAATGAATAAACCCGGCACTTTTTAAAAAATAGTGCCAGCTGTGCGCCCTGGTCCCTTTGACGTGGCTGCACCTACCTAGCTTCTTCCGCTGTGAAGCAACACTGATAGGCTACCTGTGGCTGGGAGCTGTGCTTAAGAACAATTATTCTGTCGTGCTATAAATAATACAACCTTCAATATAAGAACTTCGCGGAGGAAAAAGCATGATACAACACCTCAGGTGAACTTGACCAGCACCTCTTTTTCAAGAGCGCACGTTGGATCTGTGGTACCTAAAACATCTTAGTGTAAAATAGCGCAGCTTAGTTTTGTCTGGAGCAATCAGTGTGGCAATAAAGCTATTCGCCTTTTAGGGCAGTTTATTACCATAGGCATCTGTATACACCTGAAGCAAATTTTCGCCGTTGCCGTCACCATGAGGTACCATGTGAAGTCCAAGTGTCATATGATCCAGTCACACCGTATGTTCGGGATGCTAGAGATAGTCGAAATAACTACGGCGCTCTGCCACCTCTCCCTATGCATGTGTAATAAAGGAGCGGAGAGATCTGCGTTAACGTGCGGTAACATGATCAAGCGCGCGCCTATAACTATAGGCCGGTTATGGCTGTCCATGGCTATCCGCTAAGCCAAGCGCTTGCGCAACCTGTGCGCCCAGTCTGGCAACTTGTCTGCTGCGGCTAACAAGCCTGGGTGAGCCCAGGTGGCTGATCCCTTCATACGGGCTGTAATCCCACGAGCACAGTGTAGGAAGTCGCGTAATCTCAAGATTCAGAGACGCGTTGAAGTGACCAGTGGCGCGGAGTTTTCGCTCTCCGATGCCGGCACTCTTCATCGTGCCAGAGTTGTGGAAGCAAGTGCTCGCGGTTATCGAGTGATATGTGTTCACATTTGACTGTGCGCACCAGATTCCATACTTGCTGATTTAATTACTAAGCGAATACTTACCCCAATAAAACCGGTATTGGTACGGAGCTTACTTAACGTAGCTTTCTGATTCATTGCTTTCGCTATTGATGTTACCCCCTCCTGGCGAAAGAACGACCTCCTTTAAATGCACAGCCCTGACAGACCAATCGTCGTCCAACTGTGCGTCCTACACTGTGTCCGTGCCGCATTCACTTTCTACGTCTTTTAATCATTCTATTCCTGTTCTCTTTACCACCAGTGTAGGGTCCTAAGCTAAACGCTTGTCATGTTGTCAACCTGATCCTTTCTCTCCGTGCTTTCTCTCTATGTCTCACTGTTCCATTGGGACTTGTGTGAGCGCTTTCAGAGCGAAAGCTCATTCAGTACTTTTCAGTGCTTTTGAAGCAGATCTGGTGGAATTGTTTTTCATCTTCAATTCTCTTTGTTGCTTTATTCATTCTTCGGGATTCTTATTCCTTTATTTCCTACTCCTCTTCCAACGCATCTTCTTTATGTGTTGAGAGGGACTTGTAGCCCTTCTGAAAGCAGTTACAACCCATCTCTTTCTCTTTTACTTACGGTTATTTATCGATTTCACCATAATAGTACTAGTAGTTGAAAAGATTGTAAGTGCAAAGTTTCTCCAAGTGTTTGTGCAGTACCAGTAAAAAATCGTTCACACCCTTTCAGATACATTAGCGCAGTTGTTTCCGCAATACTCTTCATTATGTACAATTCCCTTGTCCTTCCTCGTCTTCCACTGCTGAAAGCTTCTTGGAAGTCCTCTCCTAGTAAGGCAATCAGCGGGTATCTCTCTTTCGTTTGAATTCTCATGTCATCCCCGAAACACAACCTCAGAGGTCATGCAGAACACATCCCTGATGTCTGTCCATGGAAGCGAACATTTCTTAGTTTTAGAGAATGGTGCATTCAAACATAGCACGCGGTATGTAGAATGCCTAGATCTCCTTATTTAAGGTTGCAGTACTACACGTAGTTCTACAATGCCACACTGCCCAGTACACTGTCAAAAGCGTTGTTATTTGCTGCTTTACAATCAGTGTGGTAATTACAACACCTCAACAGGTATTCATTAACACAGTTCCGTGCCTGTGAAACCAGAGGGTAGGGTGGCGTGCCTGCGGGCGAGGGTTACGTACTCTACGGATTGCTATTTCTTTTCCTTTGATTTTTGTTTTCTCAGCCGTTCGCGCAAAAGAACGAAAGAGGAATCGAGGAAGGGCTGGGAGTGACGCTGTCTGCTTGATATTATATCATAGTTACGTTTGCCGCCCACCTGATGGTATTGATACGCGGATGTAGCGGCGGTTTTCTTTTTACCAAAATTGTGCGCAACTCTTCTTATACATACTCAGTATTGAACGAAACACGTTTTAATCCTCAGAAACAAACACAGTGTGCTTCGCGGCTGCCTGTGCGCTGTTTTAGATAATTTATTTTATTTTTTGTAACCCGTCGCGATGAGCCTCACGTGAGTATTCGCGCGAGCGAACGCTGCTCGCACGCAGCGTAGCATAGACAGAATGTGTGGAGCGATAACTTTTCTTTGCCGAACTTCTTGCGTAGCTTCCACAGCGTTCACTGCTATGTATCGAACCGAGTATAGCACTTGCGCTTTCCCTGTGGAACCACAGCCATCGCACCGTCAAACGATGCGTGTCTACCCAAGCCTAATCACAGCCATGTATAGCCACCGACATAGGCACAGCCGTCATACCTGGCTGAACTAAGATTGTTTCCCTAAATATAATAATTACAGCTAAACCACCGGTTAACCAAGTGAAATCGACTTAACCAGGCTGAACCAAGCTTTCGCTTTGCATATCCAGGGTTAGCTGAGCTAAGACGCAGCATATTTTTTATTCCCGTCCTTTATTATGAAGGGAATAAGCAGACGCACATTGGGGGGAGTTCTTTCTTATTGATGTACCTGAAGAGTAAAAACTTCAAATTTTACACTCCGCCATGTGCCGAAACTAACTCATACAATAAATTTGACCGCTACCAGGCGCACACACCAAAACACCACTTATTGAGCAGTGCACGTTGGTGGTAAAGTGATGACTAATATTAAACATTGCGTAGGTACACTTTTGTTAGATTCTGTGTAAGGGACTGTCAGGTAATGCAATGGGCTGTTGTGATCGGCCGTTCATCCCGCGACACCCCTCGGTCACGGCTCGCACGATTATAGGGAACGGGCGGACGGCCTCGTCAAAGTGATCCTCGACAAGGATGAATTATGACCAGCGCGGGAATACCTCGTTGAGGAGAACTTTGAGCAATCAGGAATGATACGGCTGTCACCTGTTAGCACCAGAAATTGGCGTGTCCAAGCCGGATACGCGGTCAGTGCGATGATCAGGTCATCGCCTGTCAGAGTGTGATCGGAGACAGGGAAAAGGCCAACCTACCTCAGGGTTGGTGGGACCTGATGTCACCAGTATCCGGACACCGGATTGGTGCAACCTAATGTAATCGGTCTCCTGACACCGGATTGGGCGAAGCGACTAAACAATGATCAAGCAAGACATAAAAGGAGCTACGGACGGCGGGAGTGTTCGGCGACTACAACTTCGTAAACTTTTAGTATTTTGCAATTTTCTTGTACATATGTAAATATATACATGTTTGTCCAACGTCCTGAATATCGGACCCAGCTTCACGTTCACCTCACTCCTCCACGAGAAAAGAGGATCCCACGTCTTCAAACCCACAGTCGCAACACTGGATGGCAGCGGTGATAGTATGAGCAGCGCTTCGACTTCGGCGTGGTGAGTGCATGAGCTTTCTCCTTGAGAGTTGCCAAGCTTAACGTCGTTTTTCCTGGTAGCAAGGGTATTAGAAGCCTTGTTGAAAGATACCTTGCTTTAACACTTATTTCCTTGAGAAACTTGTCTGCAAAACAGAGGTATCCATGGATTGGAGGAAGTTGTGGAGAACGGACCTATACGCGATATACGGAGAATTAGGGATTGATTGTTGGAAAAAGCTAAAGGAGGCGGAAGTAATCGACGCGATAGAGGCAAGGGGCAGAGATGAAGAGGAGATCGTGGAGGTTTGGGAGGATATTCAGAAACACAGGGAACGCGAACGCAAAAAGGAAGAAGACCAGGGAAAGCCAGAGCAGGATGAACGCGAGTACCAGAGAAAGCGAGAACAGGATGAACGAGAATACTAGAGAAAGCGAGAGCAGGAAGAACGCGCAAGGGGAAAAAGCAGGAGCGAACGCGACAGCGCAGAATGCGGATGGAGCAAATAGACAGGGAACTCCAGTATCTAAGGCACGGTCTAGGCTGCACGTTTTCGAGGACGGCGAAAAGATCGAAATTTTTTTCAATCTTTTGAGAATGTTTGCGCAGAGGTGCAGCGGGACCGTGACTGTTGGTCGGGAGGGTTGTTGGGGGTACTTCCATGTAATGTGTCCTGTTGCTTGGCTCGCCTTTCGACAAAAGCTTCCGCAATTACGATAAAGCTAAGAGTGAGCAATTCCGGCAGTATGGCATTCCTGCTGAGCGTGTGAGGGAAAGCTCGAATGGCGAGTGCAGAATTTCTGCTTTCGAAGAGACTAAGGTTGCGCCAGTAAACGATGAGCACGAAAAGTGCGAGGTGGCGAAGTCCTCAGAGACAGAGCGCGTCGCGAGCGAGGCTGTTGCCGGTATACAAAGAAGGGCCATCCCGGAAGGCGTCTCTTGCGAGGACGAGGCTTGTTCCAGTAGCAATGAGAAGGTTAAGGAGGCGCTGGAGACCTTCCTCGTATCCGAGCACTTGGGCGACTTTCCGGAATCGGCTAGGATAGATCAAGATACAGTAGCGGCCGAGCCAAGAAAAGACCCGACGCAATAGAACGGAGCGGAGATAGCTCAGGATTCCAGCATTTGTGACTGCGCAATGCAGTCGTACGCCGAAAGTGAGCAAGCAGCCATCCCGGAGAGCCCTCCTTGAGGGAACAAGGCTTGCCCAGCAACCCTATGAGGGTCAGTGAAGGGCTGGATACTTTCCTCGTGCCCTAGCACTTGAGCGACTCTTTGGCATTGCCGAAAATAGAGAGCGAAGTGCAGGCAGTGGCGATCCGGAAGGGCGTTTCTTGCGCGGACGAAGCTTGTTTCAGTAGCCCTAACAGTGTAAAGGAGGCGCTGAAAACCTTCCTCGCCCCACCGCACTTGAGCGATGTTCCAGAATCGCCAAATTGAGTGAATGCCATGGCAATCAGGCAGGGCCGGAACGCTACGCTCGAGGGCTCTAGTGGCATATTCGGTGACCAAGTAGCAGCGGAAAATTGGTTCAGGCGACGGAGGTTCAAACGAGCGAAGTATTCGGTGCCTCGAAAACACGCGAAAGACGGCCACATCGCCGCGCGTGAAACAAAGAGACAGGCCGCGCGCACAGCCGAAAAGGTTTCGTTGTGGCCATTCAGGAAACGGAGGCGTCGCCAAAGGGGGTTGATAAAGACAGGAGAGAGCGCGTCTCTCCAAGTACGGGTGCGGCGGAAAAGTTCAGCTGGGCTGAGACATGTGCGTCGGAACTGGGTCGGTCGAGCGGCCACTAAGGTGGAATGGGCCGCGAGAGCGAGGACGAAGCGAGAATGGCTATTCCTGCGTTTACGGCCTCCCTCAAGGACGAGACAGCAAACACATGGAGTGACGGGTCACGACAGAGAAAAGTGTAGGTCCCGCGCTTCTTGTGCTCAGCGTGGCCCAAAGGCTGTCAGTCGGCGATCCATTCGAGTGCGCATTAAGAGAGAGTAATTGTAATTTTAGCGCTTGTATAAGTTTTTTTGTTATTGTTGCTTCTCTTTGTAATTCGTACGCGATGCATTTTTTGTTAGTTATTAATAACGTTCTTCCTTTCATTTTATTAGTTCGCGTGAGGAAAGCAACATTTAATGGGTTTTTGCGCGCAGTAAGAGTATAGAATTTGTTTTTTTAGGTTTTAACTACCACTCTGAATTATTTAGTTTAAAACAACGCGGTCAGCAGAGTCTAGTACGTTTCGTTTTAGAGGCGCTTGCACTGGCACGTGGCACTGACCGGACGAGTAACTCAGCACGCGGCACTGATCCCTTTGTCCATTTCAATCGCTGTGACGAATCCCGTGGCTCAAAAGGGCGCCTTTTTCTTTCGTTTTCGCGACTTGTAAATTACGAGCTACGTGGAATTTTTAGTTCGGACGGGCGGGGTTGAAGACATGGGACACGTTGACAGGAAGGATCCCCGTTCTTCGAATTTCAACCTCGCCGTACCATGACCAAACTGACAGCGGTTTTGGGGCCGTTCGATGGGGAGGGACAAAGGTTGTTGAAACTAGTCGCCTCATTAGTTATGCCGTTTGTTAGTAGTTTATTCTTTGATAAGGAACATAACGAGTCTTTTTGTCTGTCCTGTTCTAAGCGATCTCCAACTGTTTGTCGTTTGCTTAAGCGCTGCGTGAGTTGCGCCTTCTTTCATACGCGATAGAAAGGAAATTGAATAAAGTGTTAATCACACAAACACTTCAACTTTGTTTAGGGTCTGAAATTTAATTTACTAATTAATTTGTTCAGGTGAGTTTGCACGGTGCTCCTCTATGGCTGCCTTTCTAGCGCTCGCCGGTTCTGACCTCGGGATTAATAAAGGGAGAGGAAGGATTACCCGGCATATCTCGGAGGGGGTTTGGGCGCTTGCTTTGTCGCTGCTCGGGCGCTGTGCGGGCTTGGTCACTAAAATGCCAGTTCCGTGCCTACGACCTGTAGTCAGCGCTCCTCTCCAAGATGGCTATTGGACGTGACTTTTCCGGCGAACCCGAGACTTCGAGTCGGTGCTGCGCCTGCTGAGCGGCCAAGGGCTCTTCAAGGGGCACCGATGAACTGCCCCCTTTCAAACCCTCATCCTAGTGGTGGACGGGCTGCTGTGATTGGCCGTTCACTCCGTGACACCCCTCGGTCACGGCTTGCACGATTATGACGAACGGGTCAATGGCCTCGTCGAAATGGTTCTCAACTCAGATGAATTATGACCAGCGCGGGATACCCCCTTCAGGCGAGGATTGAGCAATTAGCAATGATACGGCTGTCGCCTGTCAGCAGCGAAAACTGGCGTGTCCAAGCCGGAGACGCGGTCAGTGCCATGATCCGTCGATCACCTGTCAGAGTACGATCGATGTCAGCGAAAAGGGCGACCTACCTCCGGATTGGTGGGACCTGATGTCGTCGGCCTCCTGACACCGGCTTTGTGCGACCTGATGACATCGGCTCCCTGACACCAGACTGGGGGACGTTACTAAACAATTAACACCAAGGCATAAAAGGAGCTGCGGACGGTGCGAGTGTTCGGCGACTACAACTTCATCAGCAACTTTTCCGTATTACTTTGCAATTTTCTTGTTCTTATGTATACATCTACGTGTTTGTCCAACGTCCTGAATATCCAACCCATCCTCACGTTCACCTCACTCCTCCACGAGGAAAGAGGATCCCACGTCTTCGAACCCCGTGTCGCAACAGGGGGGTGTTGTAGTGGAGCTCCTTACGCATCCACCTATTACATAGATGCTGAGACTACAGCTCATTTAAGACGACGGTTTGGCTACGTTTACTCCCACTTACCTTAACACAGCAACTGATTACGCACTTGTTGAGTAATCCGGCGTGTTTGCTCAGTGGCTATGGTGTTGGGCTGCTGAGCACGGAGGTCGCGGGATTGAATCGTGGCCATGGCGGCCGCATTTCAATTGGGGCGAGATGCGAAAACATCCGCGTACTTTGATTTAGGCGCACGGTACAGAACCCCCGGTGGTCGAAATTTCCGGAGACCGTCTCTACGGCGTGCCTCATAAACAAAAACTGGTTATGTCACGTAAAACCCCATAATTTTTAACACTGTTGAGGAAGTATCATTTAGCACGACAATTTGGCTACTTTTACGTCCAATAACCGCAGCAGCCAATTTCTTGCCTACCATGTTTGCAGGAGTTTCTTCATGTGGTCAGCAGGTGTCTGACTACACAGGAGGCCCACCCAGGTCACGCTGCATTGCCTCATTTGCGGTTTTACCATATTGGTCTAATGCCTATAATTCTGTGAGCCTCTAATAACCTTCCATCCCCGTAGAGAGAACTTATTTGAAGCAAAGAACGGCGATCCCAAATGTAAGTGCTCGCGCCATTACTCCTTGCACATCCATTGGCCGAATTCATCTTAATTGGTATGTGGCTGTGGGTATAGCGCCAAGCAGACAGAACGAACAGAAGTGGACGCGAACCGCGGTGACTAAAAAAAAAACTACTACCTGACTGGCCTACTTCGCGCTGTACTCATATTCAGCAACAACCAGCAAGCGCAACTTCGTATACTTTTGGTCTCTAGCTTTGCCTAAAGCAAGGTTACGCTCCCATTTCTTTAAAACTGAGTGCTTTTGTGGCTGTTTCGTTTAAGCAGGCACTCAAGTGCCACCTAGATTTTTTTCACTCACGCTGCAGCTTCCTGTTCAAGGAGAAACGTGTCACTTGGCCTGAAAAAAAGCCGGCATAGACAAGTGAAAGTGCACTTCCATTTGCATGCTTTCCAATTCATTACCTCATTATGACCACCCTGAACAAATCCTCGCTACTGGTGTCACTCCCAGCTTGCTAACTTTACTCAGAATTTCCGTGCACGACATTTCTTTACTAACTACAACATTCCTCTCTGACCTGAAAAGATATTGGTTTAAGTGGAGAGTGAACGCAGTTTTAAGGTATAATTTTCCTCGAAAAGAAGTAGTGAACGATAGCGCGAAGCCATCGCCTCGACACAATACTTACACGCCTGTATATTTTAGACAGCTATCCAATTATTAAAGCGAAAGCTCACTATGCCATGTCTCCCAAGGTCATTAATCGCGTCGCAATGACCTTGAGCCGCCGGAGCGCGTGTGGCCGGTGTGACGTCACGCCACGTGATACACTGCGGAGAGGCGTCGCAGCTGCGCTCGTTCTCAGCCTCTCCGCTGCGGTAGCAGGTCACTAGGTGAGGGTTAAAGGGCTAAATATAACGCTACATACCGCGAGTGCGCGTGCACGTTACTTCACGTTGGCGAGAACAACGTCTGTAACTCGAGCGATAGTTCGGCGCTCTGCACAGCCAACGTAACCGGACGCGGCCAACGCGCTCCGACACGCCCGGTGTCGAGCGACGATCGCCCGCGGGCCGATTACGTCGGACTTTACACGCGAACGTCTCCTTCGCCGGCGCTTGGTAGCTCAGTCTCGCCATGGATGAAGCACGACCCGGAGGGACTGCGCCGGCTCATCGCCGCAGGCGCCAGGCTGAGTCGTAACACCCTGCCGATAGAGCGGGCCAGGAAGAAGCACTGAAGAACCATGTCTAACCATGCCTAACAGCGCTTTCGCTCGCAAAACAAGGTTCAAGCCACGTTGAACCCCACACAAGTATTCCAGATATTCGTTGTCCACATTTTCAGAAATTGGGTGCGAATGCTAAGGTCGTGGCACAGTCACTGCAAAATTATGCAGTGCATAAAGCTATTTATTTTCCAAGGACAGTTTCAAACACGCAACACGAATGTTTTATATCATTCTTCTTTTTGACTTCAACTATGTTGCGCAGCATTGCGCAGTAAGCGTCCAGAAGAACTTCAGTCCTCTCATCCATACGATTTATAGTTTGAGCCTGCGAAAGAGTAAGCTGTGTGTTAACATCTCGGTAAATGCTTCAGTATCTACAGAAATAATAGGCCTTGAAAACAATGCGCAATGCGAAGCACGTGTCGTTCTGCGATAAATCATGTAGACATTTCTATTCGCCAGTTTGCGGGTTCTTATAAACTAATTCTAAAATAAACAAAGGACACGTATACAAAAACAGTTTCTCAAGTTGGCCTATACGATAGAATAAGGCAGAAAAGCAATGGCACAGAACAGTAATAAAATCCAATAAATATTCACACCTCGTTAGGGAAGGTGGGTTAAAGTAAACAATATCACCCTTGCTCTCTCTCTCTCGGAAGCCTGCGCTATCCGCACGTTCTTAGTCCGCGCAAGCTCTCGCCTGCGTTTTAACTGCGCGTCGGTAAGGCCAAATCAGAATGTGCCAAGCGTCTCAACGCGCTCGCTTGCCCGTGCGGAGTCCTTACACGAAGGACTGCTCAGCGGCGGTCAATTGCAGATTGATGCTTTCGCATTCGCAACTAATACGAAGTGCTTAGGTCTCCTCGAATTTTATTGAGATAGCAAATATATGGACATTCCTGGCGCATTTCGGCCGTCGCCGTGACGTTTCGTATAAAGTTCAAGGGAGGTAAAACCGGCGCCGCGTGCCGCATGCTGTATGTGCGAGTGTAAGCTTGCGAGGGGCAGCCTGCGAACGCGATCCAATCTCTCGTGCGCGAGCGAGGAACTCGGGTCGAAAGCGTGCCCTCTGCTGTCGCGCACGAGGAGGGGGGTTATGTGAGGGAGGAGGGGTGTTTTTCTCTGGCGACTGCTAGGGTGCCTCGAGGACCTCCGCGTTCACAACTCCGTATGGAGCGGAGACAACCACGACGTCTACTACAACGTTGGGCAGGCGATTGGCGGACGCCGTAGTAGACGCCGTTGGCGGACCCTGTAGGGACGCGTTCCCGGCGCTCGTGCCTCTTGAACGCGATCTGAGACGTGGCCAAAGTGCACGTCCGTGCGGGCTTCGTCTTAAAAGCGATGTGCGATGTTTTCAGAGTGCGTGTAGTGACGGTAGCTTCGTATTGTGCTTGGGAAAATTCATTTGCGTTGAATCTATAGATGCTCGAAGGGCGATTTGCTGGCGGCCGCCGCTATTCCTCCCTCCAGCATTTTGATAGTGAGTTTCCGCGCTCATCGAGCGAGATGTGTTCATATTTACCTGTGCTCACGTGACTCCGTGCTTCTCAATTTAGTTAAAACACGTCGGCGGGCTAGTCTACTTGAATCTATGACAGAATGTGTGCGCGACTGAACAAGGATGTAGAAAGAAGCAGACACACAAAGACAGCGCTGTCTCTGAGGGTGTGTTTCTTCCTATGTGTTCGTTAAGCCACGCTTACATATTCTATCCCTGTTAAGTTAGCAAGTACGCGAATGTTTACGAATTTATACGGCCGATAAAGCTAGTATGCTTATTTCGCACATGTATCCACTAATTTGCTATCGCAATCGTTGCTTCGCCTTGCGGGCGAAACTTCGACTTTATTTGTTGCAGCTTTTAAATGCGTAAGTGTTTCTATGGTTGTCCATTATTAAAACTGCCCCTGCACACCGCTTTCGCGTAAGAGCCTCGCTTTCAAGGTAGATCCAGCCAGCTGTGGAAGAAGGCGACGACGATCTTGCGAGTGGCACGAGTGCGTCTCTCTCACCACGTGACATGTGCAATCAGGCACGCACCACAACTGTGGAGGAGCCGTGGCTTCGGATCGGAACGCCATCAGCGTAACTGGCGCCGCCACCTGCAGTAGTTTGCTTGCCTCATGAGTTCACGTTGCACCGCCTTCCGCAGCAGTTCGTTTCGCTGCAGTGCTGTCGCAGTTACCGTAATGACGCCAAGAGGACCACAGCCGCTTAGTGAAGAAGAATGAAAACGTAGTAATGCAGAGTATCAGCGTAAATACACATTACGCAAGAAACAAATGAAATACGCTGCGCAGACGGGGTAACAACAGCAATACGCTGCCG
Organism: Dermacentor variabilis; assembly: GCF_050947875.1. Taxonomy (NCBI): domain Eukaryota; kingdom Metazoa; phylum Arthropoda; class Arachnida; order Ixodida; family Ixodidae; genus Dermacentor; species Dermacentor variabilis. The sequence continues at coordinate 22,161,856 of NC_134575.1, read as the reverse complement.
ACAGCAACAAACAAGGGGAAGGACGCAGGCCGAAGCAGCCCGATACCGACGTTCCAGGGAAAGCTGCACACAGGTGCTTGATTTCTTACATCTCCCTCGTCATTTCACCCAACGTCCGCATCCGCTGCGGGCTGTCTATAACACCAGTGAACATTGCTTCTGCTCGCCTCTTCTATGTCGTCTTGGGCTGGTCGCACTTCACAGTTCGGTGTCGAAACCGCGCTTCCACGTTTCACGATTTTTTACGGTCGTTCTCGCAATTATACCAAACACACTAGCGCGCGACCACTCAACACCGCGTCGTTACTACGAATGCTTCAGATAACTCCCTGAGGATATTCTACGTACAATATTTTTTTTCATGGATTTGTTACCAATTGACTGGGACTTATATATCACTCATTCTTATGCAGAAAAAAGGGCAGAACGTTCAGAATAAAACTTCGCGCTATGCAGGTGTGCAGAGATGGACCGCAGAAACATTAGAACTCAGCTCACTTTGATCCAGCGAAGCCGATAATGCCCGCCATACAACAAAAAAAGACGCCACACCATCGTTTGCACAAGAACGATTGCGTTCTCTTAGTACTACGACTAAGAACGAGAGATCAACAGAATATAAAACAAAAGTGTTTAATTTTTTTACAGTCTAACCAAATTCAGTAATACGAGCGCAAAAGAAGCAACAGTGATAATATAATTGAGAGATTTCTGGCGACATTTCTTGCAGTGTGCTACAAAACAGGGGCTTATTGCTCGACAGTAAACTTGGCAAAACATTTTACCATGTACTATAGCAAACAAATTTTCTCTGTCAGGGATACGGGCGCAACGACGAAGTTTTGTGCGAAATGGCACCTTACGCTTCATGGTTATATGGGAGAAAGTGTCTCCGAAGTTTCGCTAAGCGCGCTTTTCGTGCGCGATGCCAGGAATGCTTTCAACCATCTGATCCGACGCGTCTGACGCTAAGTCACGAGAAATATTGCAATAATGATAGTGTCGTGAAAGTGGTAGCTCGAGAGTTTTCGTCTACATTAAAACTTGTCTTTGGTCTGCAAGGTTCGCCACCTTGACTGAGTATCATTACGAGCAAATGCAATCGCCCCTGAAATCTGCTGCACACTTCTCTTAAAGAATCCGGGTGTTTCACGAACCAAAACTATGATCAAATTACGAGGCACGTGGTAACTGGGGACTCCAAAATGATTTTCACCACCTGAAATTGCCTAGCGTGCACCCAAATTAGGTTACATTGAAGGTTTCGCAATTCACGCACCTGAATGTAGCCGCCACAGGTGACATGGAAACATCTTATGACACCTGATTAGCACCGTAGAAACGAGTTTCCTGCGGGGCATGTGTTCATCCAAGCATCGCTCTCGCGCTTCGTTCTGTACAAGATGCGACATCTAGTGTCGACGGCGTCGAGTCTGCGCGTGGCGTGTGTTAACATATATTCAAACAAATTTATACGACGCGAGGTGCATTCCGCCCTGCGTCAGATAAACTTTAAATGGCTGGTTTGCCACTAAAGAGCGGCACATAGCCAGCGGCACACGTTGGCGTCCAAGAGGTTCAATCAAATTAGGCACACACGCAACGGCAACTACCGAACGAAAGTAACGAAAGTTGTCGCAAAACAGGGAACCCCATTGCCTCAGCACGGAAGCACCCTTCCTCTACCTATCAAACCATGGACTACCCAGTGACCCAATTGCGGGAAAGCTGTCTGATAGAGATGGAGGGAAGCAACCACCGGAATGTGCGTGAAGTATCCTAAACATTGTACTAGTATTATTACCACAAGATAAGTTGTGAAGGTGATGAGAGAAATTACTTCGAAATTGATAGGAGCACTACGTAACCGAAAGAGTGAGTATAGGGCCGCAGACAATCTCATGACGAATGTAGACGTTACTGTCATAAGCTTTGAAGCAACTACAGCGCACTTTAGTGTACTATAATGTAGCATTACGTCATGCGTGAGGTGTGTAAGCCGCTGCGTTGCTCTTTCTTGCATTTTACTAGACACGCTCTGCTAGAATGCCTAAGCACATAGGACACGGGTTCATTTCGCAAATTTTGAAGAGTATTTATGTTCATTGAAGAGCGGCACTTACACCGTGGCACATAGGCAATGACCCATGTAGGCGTGAAACTGGTTCACTATTCAGTGCCACATACCGGCTCATACAAGTTGGCATCAAAGAAATTCAATGACGAGTGGCACACACCCAGTGACTGAAGTTTGTGTGAAGTTCATTTAAGTGGGGCACATAGCCAATGCCTGCCAGCTTGTTGTCCAAGTTTATGTAACGGTTGGCTTTGAATCCTGTTTCTACAGCACAGCTGCTCGATGTACTACTTAGAATATCATGAACTACGCACTGACCCAAGTTGTCCGGAAAGCACTAAGCGAGAAAGACGGCCAGGCCGTTCAGTGTTTGTTAAATGTCATACGAATGCTAATTGCATTGAAAATGCTTACGTGTAGTTGTCCGTCTTGTAGTCGTAGTAACAACAATTTTTGGTTGGTTGTTACGTCGTACGCCAGAATTCGACAACGCTCTCCAGTTAAAACTTGCAAGAGCATATGTGGGACCCCCCAGCTGTAACGGGGACAAAAGGAAAAATGTGGCTAGAGCAACGACAATAAACCGGTTGCAAACCATGTTCCCAGTCTCTAGGTACAGGAGCTTCGCACCTACACCTTCGATTCAAATACTTTTATACTGGTTTGGGACAATGAAACTCTAAAAGCAAGCGTTCTTTAGAATTTTGCTGCTGTTCTTCTCATTGCTAACGAGAGAGCTGCGGACATGCTTCCAGATAATGTTTTTGGACATTCTCAACACTGCCTTTTGTTTCAAGGAAACGATGACCATTGGATTTTGGAGTAGCAACATCTTCGGGAGAGGAGGGTATCTGCCAGTATAACAATGCCCATTCGAGACACATTTCCAGAGCTGCACACCGCAAGAAGAATTCAAAGCTTGCTTTAGGGCTTGCAGCAGCGTTGTGTATTGCCCATAACAGGTCAAATAACAAAGCTTATACCTGTCTGGCGTAAAGAAACGAAAGATGAGTGGGCATTCTAACACTTGAGCATCTTTGCTCGATACCTCTGCTGCTGGATTTGTCTGGCAAAAACTGCCTCTACGGAGCACCTCCATGCCCTGGAGTTTGATCGTTTGACATTCTTATGTAAATTCCATGCTGTATTTGAGACAGCTTACGGATAATGCATTGGCCTGGGTCGATGCAAGATACCCGGCCAGAGGTCCACATACGCGGTAGCCAACGCAAGCTCTCTCCTTCATTCTCGTCTCGTTCACGACATGTGAGCATAAATTGTCATTACGTCTTAGTATTGACAATGAAGTGATTAATTTTTGAAGGCTTTTGTCCGCGATGCGCTGCCTCCTGCATCCAACGCGAACTAAGCCGCGAAAACGGCGCTTGGTTGACTCTGTCCCGTCACAGATGGCTTAGAGTGGCCTGGGCTGGCGCGCGCGCCCGCCCGCGCCACTGGGAGCTGGACGAACGCCCCCCCCCCCCTACCCCCCACCCCCCGCCCCGCAGTCCTCCCTACCCACGGTGGACCTTGTCCCCGTCGCAAATGGCTTTCAAAATACTGCCGTCAGCCCACCTAGAGTAGAACGCGCCCCCCTCCTCCTACCTTCCGCGCACTCTCTTGCGCGCGAGGAAAGATGGCGTGCTTCCTCCCAGCTTTCCGTCATTTCATTTTGTTCACGGGATTGAGCTACGATTGCTGGCTCACCCTCGCACGTTTTCAGTCGTGCACGTAGCCCGCGGCACATTGCGGCAATTTTATCACCCTAGGACTTTATGCGGAACCTCACGGTGATGGCGACACTGACACCGACGGCAGAAATACGCTTGGAGTGTCCATATAATTGCTATCACAGTAAATATTATCAGTTATCTTAGGCGAATGAGGCTGTGCAATACAACATTCTTCGCATTCATCCACATTTTCTCTGAAATGTTATTGCAGTGCAATTAGCTTGCTACATTGCCTATATCAAATATTCATTCTTTAAGTACTCGTTTTATGGCACAAGGTTGATGAACAAGCTGTAGAGGGTGTTGAACATAGGAAATCGAGCTGTTGTCATGACGCTATCTACGTGGCTCTTTTTCTGGGCTTCAAATAAAGTGCTCGAAATAAAAAAAAAATAACCCGACCTAATTGCACCCTTCCGGGTCTGCTTTCCAGCTCTCTCAATTTGGGTGACGATGACGATGATGCGGGGGTATAAGGGCGCAAACGCCAGGTCTGGAAAAAGACAGCCAAGCAAGTGGTTATGGGTCATCAGTGGAATAATAGCTTGTAATCAGGGTATCTAACAAGGCTTTTAGAAAAGATATAACCAGTCGCTGCATAGCGCGAAAATATATGTGTAATGAAATTATGTCGATGTTTGTAGTAAGGTGTACTATGAGCATGAATAGTATGTTAGACATTAAGGACAAGTTTAATAAGTAGCAGCGGTGCTAGCTTACATATACCCCCTCCCCCCTTATCTCAGCAGGGCTCTTCAACACGAGGGCCTGAAGACACGTCTTATTTCTAAATGCAACATTCACAACAGCAGCAATCTCTGATGAGAGGTTGTGCTGTGAATACTTAGTGCAGATAATGCGCTGTGCGTGAATATTGTTTAAAAAACTTAAAACTGATTTGTCATTCCTTAACGATTCTGTGCCACGAAACATTGTCGAGTGTGATGGAATACGCGGCCCATGTGATGGAAAGTTTTTTTTTTTTTTTTTTACACTGCTTATGCTTCAAGAAACTTAAAGAAAATGCTCAGCCTTTCACCACATCTCTCACCGTTTGGAGGTCCGCAACCAGTCACGAAGTGATTACGTTAACCGTACGTGGGCCTTATTCTAAGCCGACAGACGCGGACATCGGTTTGTTTTAAATTAGTTGTTTATATCCAATTGCCTAACTCTAACTTCCTTAATTGGAGCTTATTAGATGCTTTTGCTTCCCGAAATTGTTGCGAATAGTTTGTCTTCCACGAAGCACAGGCTTCCAATATCTGGCAGGCACAGCAACGGATGTGTTGCGTGCTTTCGCAGTCATGAATAGGACAATTTCGCTGGCATGCATATACATAGGCACGAAGAAAATTATCTATTGGTAAGATTAATGAATGGTGCGCACGAGTGGTTGAGGTTAATCAATTAAAATATTGACGTGTTCCTGTCGAAATAATGATAAAACACTTAAGGATTATGTAAATATAGAGTGTGCCGCTTATTGTAGCTTTAGTTCCTTGATGCGTTTAACAGCCGACAGTACTATGCATGTGTCTCTACTGTAAAGTAACTTTTTTCCGCGTCCTTCCCTTCGGATTGTAGAAGCGATGTATCGAGCCCCGTATTAAATACGATGGAATTAGACTCATGCGTAGGGGTGACATTCTGGTCAAGAGTACATGAATGGAAGTTCCTTGCTGGGGTCAATAGATTGTTTTAAATATGACACACCTATTTCGTCGTTAAGCTTCCTCAAATGCAGCGAGCAAAGATGTGCCTCTTTGGGTTCACTAAAAAAGTTTATTAAATGTCATATCGCTTAGGGTTCAATAAAGGTAGTGTTAATCGCTAGAATTTCTTTTCAGTACAGTTTACAATCACTGCATTGTATCCAGTGCTTATATATGGGGCAGGAAATTAGAGGTTGTTTAAGCAGTTCTACAACAACCTAAGCACAATGCAAAGTGTGATAGAACGAAAAATGTTAGGAGTAACGCTGAAACAAGAAGAGAGCTGTGTGGATCAGAGAGTAAACGGGGACAGCGGATATTCCAGTTGACATTAGGAAAAAAATTGAACCTGGGCATGCCATGCAATGCATTCAGCTTACAACTGCTGGACCTTTAGGATTACAGAATGGGTACAAAGGGAAGGGAAGTGCCGTCGAGGATAGTAGAAAATTAGATGGTGTGAGCTTATTAGGAAAGTTGCATGTGCAAGTTTGAATCGGCTAGCGCAATACGGGTAATCGCAGATTGCTGGGAGAGGCCTTGATTCCGCAGTGTACATAAAAATAAGCTGGCGAAGATGATAAACATTTTCCGCAAATACGTAAAACTGCAATATGGCTTTCAATGCCCCCCATTGGCATTCTTAGGGAAATCTACCTACTTTCGGGGGTGTCATACGTATGTATGTCTCTGACCGGCTTTCCTCTTACCTGGGTCACTGGGTAGTGAATGGACGAATGGTTAGTGCACCGGTATGTTGTGCCGATGCAACAGCACTAGAAATGTCTTTCCAACTTGCTCGGCTCAGTGTATGGTAATGTGTACTATGTGTCGCTCTTCTACGAACCGCTTTCCCCCGGACATGAGTCGCGGTAGATGCCGGACTGGGTAGGCACTGCTATCAAATAAAACGCTTTGATGCCGACTTAGAGCACTGCCTATGTGCCACTCGGTCTGTGATGATCTTCAATGAACCTGTTTGATGTCAGTTTATGTGACTGGGTATGTGCCAGTAGGTCTCTGCCCTTCTACGATTATCCTCTTTGACGTCAATTTCACTAACTGGGTACGTGCTACTGGAAATATGCCGCCGTACATGACGAAAGACATCACTTAAATTTCTCCGATGCTAAATGGAATCGAGCCCACAGCACAACGCTTACTCAAAGACACAAATCCCATGCTTTAACAAGTTTGGCCACTAAGGTGCTCTGTGTCTGTCGCTTTTTAATGAACGTCCTTCATGTGGACACATTAGCGAGTTGCGCCATGAATGCACTGGATATATGCAGCTCTGCCATGAATATTTTTCTAACTTATGTTACTAAATATGTGCCACTGTTTATGCCGCATGCGAAAGAAAAATCCTCAGCGTTTCCAGGCACGGGCTCACCATGTTCCTCGTCTCACAGGCCAAGCGTGAACATCTGGGCCCCGCAGTGGTGTCTGTATTAGCGTTTGGTGCATTGCGACACCACGTGCCCGAGCACATGAGGCTTGAACCCTCCCGCGTGTGCAGTGCGTGGTTTAGCCGCGAGTGGTGAAAGGGAGATCTTGTGGGTTGAGCCAATGTAAGGTTTTTGGACCTTGAAGACCCTCCGGTGCAGGCAACACAACTATTTGACCTCTACTTCACATAGACGGCACCTCCAGACAGACCCCACTATAAGAAATCAGCAGTCTCCATTTCCTGTATTCATTACCAGTCTTCATTTTTTTATCTCGCCTTTTCATCTTTTCTGTCTTTTTTTAACTTCCTATAACTTCCAAATTTCCTGGCGGCAAGGGTTAACCTTGTGTAGCATAACCAAACGGTTTATCATATTGGGTTATGTTAGTGCAGTACAGCTGGTGCTTGCAGGACCTGTCTTTTACACGTTATGTAGCGTCCCCTTGTAGGGCTCCAGTGTGGGTGCCTGGCGCTGCTACCAAAACAGCATTTTTATGACTTTACCTTTCGCGCGTTTCCTGATCTCCCCCAGTAGAAGGGGCGCACCGAAGAAAGTGCTATTTTTTTTAGGAAACAGACAAAGATCTTTCCACGCTACTATGTAGTCCTTAGTGAGAAACTGGAAAACAAACACCGAGAGTCTTATATGATTTTCTGGTTTCAAAGTGCTTGAAAGATACCACTGGCACACAATATTAAACAATGAAGTTTGCCTGTAGTGAAGTCCTCTAGGAGCCTCGCGATAAGCAACAGCACGAAAAACTAAAGAATCTAATAGCATTTGGAGACGTACCAGTGAGTGCAACCCCGCACCGCAGCATGAACACCACCCGTGGTGTCATCTCAAATGATGACTCGATGGAAATGACTGCGACCGAATTATTAGAAGGCTTGAGTGGCAGGCTTGTCATAAATGTAAAACTAATCAAAATTATGCGTGACGGCAAGTACATACTAGCCAAATGCCTTATCCTCACATTCGGTTCAATTGTGTTGCCCGAGACCATCGAAGCAGGCTATGCAAATATTCGGGTCAGGCGATATATTCCCAACCCTCTCAGATGCCTTAAATGCAAGAGATATGGCCATAATTTCGAGAACTGCACTGTGCATGAACATCTAGCTGAATCTTGCGAAAACACCCTACATTCTGTAAACTGTGATGGGCAGCAAGCTCTCACTCGCGGTCTTGCCCATCATGGAGAAGAAAGAGATCGTCGTAATTAACGTCAAAGGGAATATGCCATTTCAGAAATCACGCAGGCGGTTGCCCCACCTGTCGAAATATAGCTTTGCCGAACAGGCGCGTCAGGGGGCAGCGCCACAACGGCCTCCGGCGGCTGTCCGGTCCACACACAGTGAGCAGGCGGTGGCGCCCTCCGCCCCTTCGGTGGCTGCAGCTAGCCCTGTTCCGCCTTCCGAGAAGATGGGGCCATCTACTCCCGGGCTGGTGGCCTCAGCGGTCTCGTCGCTCGAGACGAGGCCTGAGGCCTTCAAGATGAACTCATTGCTCCAGAGAGCGGGTGTCCAGCGCTCCGCCAGAGAGGATGGGCACAACTCCTGTGCAGACGGCGCAGCGGGCGCTGAAGGAACGGCGCGAGTCTCAGAACGGTGCCACAAGGGACAAACCTCGCCTCAGGCGGCCTGCAAAGGGCTCTGGGAGCTAATAATTGTTCCCATTCGTTGAACACACAGCATAAAGCTCTATTAAAATGTGTGGGGTTCTCCGTGCTCTTGGGACAAAGGAACGACAACACAGCAGTGCAAACAATCACAAGGGCATTTATTGCACCTTTCATAGATCAATGCCTGCTAGCCGAGTTGCTATCCACAAAACATGCCGATGGGCGCGCGCAAAACCTAGAAGTCCGACTCACCGCGACCGCATAGCGAGCGAATATGTTCGCCCCATGCTGGATCCCAACGCCAGGTCGTTCGCGCGTCCTGTCACGCGAACGGCGGCGCATTCCAAGACGGCAACGCGAGACGGTCTCGCAGAAGCATGGGTCGGCGCACGCGCGGCACGGCACGTCCGTACCGCTTGCTGATCTCGAACCTAAGAGAGAGCGCCTTGTCTTCTCCGAACCCAAGTAACCACGCAGCGGCGCGACACTCGCGCCATCTCTCGCACCGCGCTTGTACCACTCCAACCGCCGCGGGGGCCCGGCCACGCGAGCCGTGCGGGAAAACAACATATCAGGGGACACGTGAGAGTCGCGCATCCCCATAAATGACGCTCCACAATCTTGATGACGTCAAAGAACTCTTGCGCAAACTTCGCCCGAAGGTGCCGTGTGTTCAAGAAACATATTTAAAGCCTACACACACAAAAAAAACTTTCTACGTCCATATGCCAAATTTCTAGAAGACTGTGACGAGGCTAACGCCTCATCCGGTGGTGTAGCAATAATTAAAGTCAAGTGTGTAGCTTTCCAGCATTTACCCTTACAGACGCCCTTGGAGGCAATAGCGTGGTTCCCATGCAGAAGGGAAGGGCTGGACAGGAAAATGTGGACGTGAAAAGGCAAGGAAACACTACGACTATAGACGCGACACCGGCTGCGGGCAAATTGAAGGTAAGGTGTGGCATGTTTCTGCTATTACTGAAAAATAAATACCTTGGAAATTTATCAGCGCCACCACTGACGCAGGGCTTGCAGGCGCAAAGCCACATTGAATCACCGTAAGGTGTAGGTGACATTACGAAAGTGGTCGCAGATGAAATCAGAACTTCGGTGCCCTCCGCGATAGGTGTGTCGCTATCGCAATGCTTAACATTGTGGGTTCAGTCCAGACTGCGGCAGCCGAATTTCAACGGGAGCGAACTACAAAAACGCTCGTGCACTTAGATTTAGTTGCACGTTGAAAAAGATCGGGGTGTCAAAGATAATTCAGAGTTCGCCACTGCGACATGGTTCATGATTCGATTGTGGTTTTATACTTGAAGCCTCATAAATAATTAGAGAGAATTCTGACCCTTAATTCATATTAATTCTACTGGTGACACATTCACTATTGGCTTGTACGTCCAGACAGTCCAAAGGGGTCAATAAATAAGAACAGCGCCTTTGAGGCTGGAGCGGAAAGAAGAAAGAAACTTTAAAACTTTTACCGCGATGCGATGTACCATGTGAGGCAAAGGCAATGCTCATCCCTCTTAAACATGATAAACAAGGCCCCAGAACAACGTATCACGCGAACGCGTGTCCCTGTGTGTTCTGTGCACTACGTAGACAAACAGTAGTGGTGCACGTGAGGTAACGTTTACCATCAACTAACCCACCCCTTTGGTATTGAACTAAATAAAAAAAACTAACTAAATGAAAGAAAAACAGACATTTAACATTCACCGTCAACATTCACGGTAATTATCGCCAATCAAAGAAAACAGCACGGAAAGCATCGCCTACATCTATTCCCACATTGTGTGGGATCCGCATAGTTTTTTCAACATAAGCATTACGTAAGAAGCCTGCTTGACAAAGACTCCTGTCTTCAACAGAAGTGGGCCCTGACGTCGGCCGAGCTGAACTTTTTTTTTATGCAAGCGAGCTCGCCGAACTCAGCGTAGCGCATGCGAAGAAATTTTTTTTCTGTTCATAGATATTTGATTCAGAAGTAAGGCTTCTTCCTAACACATAACTAAAATGGACAGACACTTAGGTATCTAACGTGATTTAAGTGCGAAAGCATAATGACATCCATAATTAATTGGTTCCGTTAATGATACGTGAGGTCGAACATGGTCACGTGTTGTTTGCAACTCTACCTTAACCCACCTTTATTAACCTTGCTCTAATTTGTACCAACTTTGAACCACCCTAATACACTGAACTATTCTTAAGAGAAAGCTTTAGCTCGGGCCCAACTGCAACGCGGCCTTTTCAAATACATGTAAAACGCAAGAACGGTTTTTTGAAGTGACCCTTGGACCGATTTTATTGAAATTTGTTGCATTTGAGAGAGAACGGTATATTCTAGTGACTAGTAGAAGCGGAATTTACATCCAGGAACAGAACTTTCTTAAAAGAATTTTCAAAAATTCAATAGCTCAATAAAGTAGAAGCACAAAGTTTCAAGCACAGATATCGCGGTGCTATAAACGGAACCTGCTAGATCACTGAAAGCGGACAAATTTGATTTGTCACTTAATAACTTAAGTGAATTTGTTACGTTGTGTACAAAAATTCTGCAAAAGTTGTATTTCTATATTATTACATTTTTTCACATTCACACGACATATCAATTTCGTTCGCATTAGATGTACTATTATTGGATGCAATTCACATATTTGTGACATCATTTATCATTGCTGACTTGCGGCGTTTTCAACGTGACGACTTCGCTTTCTGAAAATTTACCATATTTGCCACTTTTTCATCAAAAATTCATGACCTAAGTCAGGAATTCGAATCCAACTGTCACTAGTTCGTAAGTTTTTCTTTTAAGTGCAACAAACCTCACCTAATTTGGTGGAGTGGTTGCCGATTAAAACGAATTCTCAATTAACATGCAATTAGATAGGAGCACCCGAGCTCAAGGTTCCTCTTAACTACCCATTATCGCACCGTGCTGCAATTTGCACCAACCATAATCCACCCTAATAATTTAATACACATTATTAAATTTTAATCCTCCATAGTCCAGTGTTATCCGCTTTAATCCACCTTCATTCAGTTTACCTCAATTTCATTCACATTAATGCCCGTAATTACAACTGATTAATTGTTATTATACCATTTACTATTTTCTGTATCACTACTGATGCCACACAAGACCCTGGCATCACATTGATTTTTGATACCAATCGTTGCAGACAACGGCGGCTTTTCTGCTCCATGGGACACATATCGCTCTTGTATTAAAACTTTCTTTATTTCACCCTTTAGAAACTTATAAAGCAATATATATTTGATAGGTTTATGACCATATTCTGACGCAGAACGATGATCTCATGGTTAAAGAATACATACATACTTTTGAAGTTTACAATGGGTCTGAAAAATACCGTTTCTTAAGTGTATGACGCAGCTTGAGCGTGCGTTCAAATTTGACAATGCACAGCCATTGTTTGAGTTCAACAGCGCTATTGCATAAAAGTATCGCGTCACTAGCTAGAATGTGGCGCAATACAATGAAGGTAACATGCGTCATTCGTAGGCCTCGACGCATTATTCTTCAGAGCCAATCCAGCATTACGAAAAACTATTTGATTTCCTGCCGAAAAATAGTGTATCTCTAAATATTTGCACATGACCACAGCTATTTATCTACACATGTTTATACACACGTCCCAATAACTTGGGGCGCCCACATTTGTGTCCTTACGAGGACCTTACTTTTTCTGGAGATTAACCGTTTACACCTATGCGTTTTCGAGGCCTTATGCATAAAAAAGACGAAACTTTCATTGGCACGGCCGTCGAAGGAACGAGAAAAGAAATACTGCAGCACATCCACAGAGATGGAATCTATACATAGCGAATATTTGTGTGACTGCATAAAGAATCGATACACGAGTTCACAAAGACTCACACACGCACACACCCGCAAACGAGGGTGTACACAAACTATACCGAGCCATTTCTGAAGCAGAGTTGCTGCTTACTAGCGAGTGCGACGGAAGCGTTTAACACATCACGCTTTCATTGGCAGTATGCGTGTACGTACGCAGAGCAATTCGACTCCATTCTGTCCACAAGAAGGGTTTACTTCCTGATTACTCTGCAGGCGTGGATGCGCGAGGGGTAAAATTGCGGTTCTTTTCTTTTTCTTCGCCCTTCACGACCGGTGCCGCCGCTGCCATGGATGCGAGCGCCATCTGATGTTGTTGCAAGGAACCCAGCGGCGCGCGTGCTCTTAACACTTACAAAATAACACCTAGTCTGCAAAGTTGACCATAAACAGCTTTAAACATAAAACCGCATAGCGGAAAGCTGGGCAAAGAAAGCTAACGCTTGAAAAATTCCGTAACAGTCATTTTATAATCTTTCGATGTTGATCTAATTAGCATTGAAGAAATGTCTCTAAGGGACACACTATATCGATGCCGATCCCGTCATTAACAAGCTGTTGTGGTCATTCGGAGAATTTCGTTGCTTCAGGTGAGCATGATCCTCGACGCGCTACCAATAGCACATGTGAGGGTTCCGTCTTTCCGCCTCGGCAACTCATACGGCTTTCTAAGTTCTCTTGTTGCAACTGCAAAGGACTCTCTTTGACCCCTTCCTGCGAAGTCGTCAGTGACTTAATAGAAGGGGCAACATCCATCTATTGTTTGGGGTGTTGGTTGGCCACGCACCTTTAGACGCCAATAGGAAAGCTCCACTCAACTCCGGTTCCCACCCACGAACTGCGTCCTCCCGCACGCTCAGTAGAATTGGAGCCCAGCATCGCTAACTTCAATAAAGTATGACGCGATTGCATAGCGGGCTTTTTCATACCGAAAGGCGTGATTTTCTGTTGATAGATTAAACAGCGCGTATTGTCTCGTTTAGAAGCAAATTGTTTCAATGTCACACGACTCACGCTTCATCTGTCTCAGACTGGAGCAGCTAATGGGTTTATGCCGTATGTCTAGGCGTGCGTCTATGATTTGACGGGTTATAGGGAGAAAGTCATATGGTCTATTATAGTATATTGGGAATAAAACTGGATTGCTGTCCCGATAGAAGCGGGTTCGGAACTATAATAATCGTCACGTATTGTTTTCTTAAAAATCATGCTAAAGCCGCTAGTTAGCGGTTACCATACAATAGCACAGCTAAGGTAGGATAAGAGGGCTAGTCGTATCCAAAATTATATCTATATCGCAGCAAATCCATTCTTTGCTTACGTGCGTGACAGCTGTCATTTCTTTAAGAAGACAGGTGTGTATTTATTAGCATTAATATGTGCCCACTGCGCGAAGAGTGATCAATATGCGTTTTATCTTATCGCTGCATAGAAAATACTATATGTAGTTATTGCCTCCCCGTTACTCCTATTTGTAATACTTTTTCACCTATATTTGGAGGTGGCAAAATATGAGTAACAAAACAGTAGAGCTCTGAAACATCCCCAGCGTAATTTTCCTCACAAATGTTCAGCACATCGTTTCATAAATCGGTATACACAGAGCCCTACGAATATTAGAAATCAGTGGCAACGAATGTCTGCAACTGCGGAAAATATTCAGAATCGGTAACAGTGGTAGCAACTTTATGGTAAACTAACAGGCATCTTATTCGAAGGTAGCTCTGCCACCTTAAAGTTGTGATGCAGAATTTCATTGTAGAATAACCTGTCTTTTTTTCGTTCTCCACGGTTTATAAGGATAGGTGTGCATAGTGTGCGAAATATATGCATGCGTAGGCGGAAAGCAGCCGCTACAAGTTTTCCGATATGGTTCTTTCTTTGGGCAACCTCTGTACCAACATTTGTAGTTAGCTTAACTAACCAGTGAAAAGGGGACCAAGCGCCTTGCAAGGAATCTTACAGTGTTTTCTCACTCTAGATTAGAAAGTACATTGGGGGCGCGCCAACAGAAAACTTGTAACGTTTCACTTCGGGAACGCGGGTGACACAGAAGTTATAGCACACACGGTGGTATTGGCCCTTGGCGCGCCTAGGCGCATACCGTATCCACATTGCAGTCTGTATTGAACACGGTTCGTGCGGCCACGCCATACAAAGCAGCCACCGGAGTAGAACGCCCCCTTGTAGATATTCGCTCACTATCTAAATTACATAGCATGGTGTCAGCGCACACAGGCAAACATTAACCTATCAAACTCGATGACCGTGGACAGTCGCTGTCAAAGCGCTGGCGTGAGGAATCGCGCCAGCAGCAGCGGGCGAAGTTACCTTTGTGCTTGACCTTTGTGCTTCCAAAGCTATGAGCTATCGGAACACATAGACTGTGCCCCCAAACAGATCAATTTACGGACAAATCCCGTGCACACGCATCGTGGGACAGTAAGGTGGTACCGCTGGCAAGGCAGGACCATTCAGTACTGCATGGAGGCACGGCGGTAAGGGGAGCATTCTCGCATTCTTTCTTCGAGACAGCAAACTCTAGGAGACTCTGTCGTTGAGACGCTGCACGTCTGGTCGCAGCGTCTGCGACCAGAAGCCGTGGAAGGCACGGCGTTGGGTGGCGAACGCGTTTGCTGAGGAAGTGGCGCTGGAAGTACCGGTTGACTTCCGGGTAAAGGTAAGGCATGGTGCTCCCATAACAGACTGTAATATGCTGCCGGAAACAACCACTTCTCCATGCATCTTCAACGTATTGTTGAAGTGTAAGCGGTCTTTGATTAGTCATTAATTTTTTTCTGGATCCATTAAACGGAACATTTCAGCAGCGCGGTTTCAGGCATATGCGGGTCAGACTTTGTGTTCAGAGCGTTAGCTTAAAGAGTATGGAGGTTGCTTAACAATTTTTATCCTCAAATTTGGCCTTGTAATTGCCCTTATACTAATTAAGTCTGCAAACGAAATGGGCAGTCTAATTGGAGCCAGCCCTGAGGCCGAGGCGCCTTCTACGTTCGCTTGCCTTGCGGCTTCAAACACCGCCAATTTCACGACGCAGCAAGTTAGGCTAGCGCGTTAGATAAAGTTTAGAACTTCTTCGACGATGCGATCTGCCATGTGCTGCAATAACAATACTCGACCTTCTGAGAGATTATAAACAACGCCTCACGCAAACAAGTTTCACTGTGTGTTCCGGGCAGTACGCAGACAAACAGCAGTGGTGCACGCAAGGTAACGTTTAACGTCAACTTACTATTCTTGTAATGGATTAAACCTTGAAGATATTAAAGATTCGCCGTCAACATCATCACTAATTATTGCCAACCAAAACACACAAAGCTTCGCTTACATCTATTCTCACATCGTGTGGGATCCCCACAAATTTTTCTACATAAGCATTATGCAAGAAGTTTTCATAAGTATAGCAACTTTTTCGTGCAACAAAGCTCGTTTAATTCGGTCCAGTGGATGCGATACATTTTTTTCCCTGCTCACACATATTTGTTTCAGAAGCAACGCTTCTTGTTAAGGCATAAAATACCAAAAATTGACAGACGCTTAGGTATCATTACATGATTTGAATGCAAAAGCCTAATGACTTCTCTAATTAATTGGTTACGTCCATGATTCGCGACGGCATACACTGTCACTTGTCCTTCACAACTCTTTGATCCACCTTGCTCTAATCTGTACCAACTATAAACCGCCTTAATATACCTTAATCAATCTTAATCCACATAAATCATCCTATCTTCAACCTGTACAAACTATAACGTACCGCAATCCATTTTTATACACTTTAATCAATTTTATTCCACTCTAATTCGCTTTATTCCGCTTTAACCCACGTTATTTCACTTTACTTCCCCTCAATGCACATTATATACACCTAATCAATACTAATTAACGTTATTATAGCATTTACTATCTTCTGTATTGCTACTGATGTCGTAGAAGAAGCTTATGACGTCACGCTGATTTTTGGTACCCCGCGTTGCGGAGCGCGCAGACTTTTCTGTACCATGGGACATATAACGCTTTCGTAGAAAAATTCTGCTTCTTTCACCCTTGAGAAGCATATCATGAAAACAAAAAATACCTGGCAGGTTGATTGCCATATTGCGACGCAGAAACGATGATCACATTGTTAAAGAAACGTATGCTCTTCAGAAGTTTACAATGGGTCCGAAAACTAGCCATTCGTAAATGTATGGCGCAGCTTAAGCCTGCGTTCCAAGTTCATATTGCCCTCTAACAGGGTTCAACAGCATTACTGAATAAAAGTCTTGCGTCACTGCCTTCATTGTGGTGCTATACAATGAACTACACGTGTCTGAAGAGCAGGCTTCGCAGCCTTATTTTGCAGGGCCCATCCACCTTTAACGAAAAATTCTTTTTTCTGTATTGAGAAATAATTTATTTCACAGCATTTGCACATAATGACAGGCTCTTTGGCCGCACACGTCCAAACGCACATCCGTTTAATTTCGGGAGCTCAAATCTCTCGCTTTTCTAGGACCATACCTACTTTAGAGATTTTGAGCCACTGACATATATGCGTTAACTATGCCTCATGCATAAAGAAAGACGAAACTTGCATTGACACCGCCTTCAAAAGCAGCGGCGAAAACTTTTCTGCACTTCCAATCAGATGGAATCTACAACCATCTAAGCTTTGTTTGCGAACATAAAAAGTCGAAACACGAGTAATAATAAACGAAAACGAAAACACACACAAACACACACTACCGCGCCGGCTCATCAAATTATACCGAGCCTTTTGTTAAGTGGAGTTGCTGACTGCTAGTAATTACGACGGAACGCCTTCAACACAACCTGCTTTCCGAGGCAGTATGCGTGTACGTACGTAGCGCAGTTCGAATTCGCTCTTTCCGCAACAAGGGTTTACTTTCTAATTACTCTGCAGCCGCGGATTCGCTAAGGCAAGTTTTTTCACTGTTTATTTTTTCTCTGTCCCGCACGGCCAGCGCCCCGCTGCTGCGGATGGATGTTACAAGCGTCTCCTTTGGAACGAGTCGGTGAGTTGCGCCACCAAACTGGCATCTGCGATGGCGCGGATGAGAGCGATATCTGGTGGTGCTGTAAAAGAACCCAGCAGCTCGCGTGGCGTGCGTGCTCTTAACACTTACAACATAACACCTAGAGAGCAAGAGTAGCCATAAACAGCCAGAAACATGAAACAACGTAGTGGAAGGTTGGGGAAAAAACAGCTATCCAGGAAAAAATCTTGGGAAAGTCTTTTGCTAAACTGCCGACGTTGATCTGATTAGCGTACAAGAAATGTAGCGACATACCTCATTGTTGAAGATCCTTTCACTAAGAACCTGTTATTGTCATTCTGAAAATTTGGTTGCTTCATGTGACGGCGAACCTACATGCGCTACAAATAGCGCTTGTGAGGGCTCTGTCTTTCCGCCTCAGAGACTCTTAAGACCTCCTCAGTTTTCTTGTCCTAACTCCAGGAAAATCTCTGGGGTCGCTTTCATATGAAGTCGTGATTGACTTTATGGCAGGGCCAACTTGGAACTACTGTATGCGGTGTTGGTTGACCACGTACCGTTAGACTCCGAAAGGAAAGCTCCACTAAACTCCGGCTCCCACCCACGGTCTGTGTCCTGTCGCCTGCTCAGTAGAATTGGAGCTGAGCTTCGTCAACTTCGAATGAGCCATGGTGTGAAGGAAGAGCACTGTATTTCAGCCGGAAATGCGTTTTTTTTGCCAGATTAAAATTGCGTATTGTCGCTTTGTAAGTAAATTGTTTCATTCTGCCGCCACTCAAGTTTCATCGGTCTCATATAGTTCGCTTGCACTACTAAAGCAGCTGACCGGGTTATGCGGCATGTCTAGGCGTGCGTCTATGATTGTCATGAGTCACCGGCATGACCTGTATGATAACATGAAGAAGACGAAGACGCCGGTTGATGAAACGGAGAAGGGACCCGCAGGTGAGAAGCACGTGATACGCGTGAAACCAAGAGAAAGGAAGAAATGATGGAAAAGGAGACGCAGGTGTAGATGAGCGGGCATGGCTGACGTGTTCGAGAAGCAAGACAGTGGCATCCCCAGCTGTGCTCTGGAGACGGGAGGCAGCAGCTTCGAGCATCACGGACCGGAGAGGGGACATTCGTGAGTTGGCCAGCGACAACTCCAGCTCCTGAGCATCGACTGCGTCGCCATGGCTGTGTTCCGAAGCCCCGGTTTGACGCCACGCAGCAGTAACCGGTTGCTGTCCAGTGCGACGAAGGCAATTGCCTGGCCACGTCAGTGGCACAATGGTCGACTGGCCCAGACCATGTCCTGTGCCACTCGGGTCTCTGCGGAAGACCACAACCTCACCGCTCTCTTCGGAAGTACGCCCATGCTGCGTCAGGAACCTCGCAGGCCGACGTCCTTGCACGCTGGGCCGGAGTCCGACACCACTGGCAACGGTCACAACGTTCGTTTGCTCATGACGTCGCACTGGTTAGTAGATCGGAAGAACAATATGTAGTTGAGGGCTTGTTTTTTTTTTCATGTGTATAGCTAGTCTTTGGAGTGTCTCGTGTGTGTATAGTGTGTCAGGGTAATTTGATGTTTTTTTATTTATTTATTTTTTGATTAATCTTCTCGAACCTATTTGAATTGTGTCTCTAACATTTTATGGAGCGCTGAAATTCGTGGCAATGATTTATTGGGTAATAAGGGAGAAAGTAATATAGTCTATTTCGTAGAAAACTGGACTGCTGCCTTAAGGGAAGCGGGCTCGAAACTGAACTAACCTTCAGCATTCTTTTTTTAAGATTCATGCGAAAGTTTCCAGGTAGCGGTTTCCATACAACCGTGGCGTTACGTAGCGTAATAACGCTAATTGTATAAAAAATCAAATCTGTATCTCAGGAAAGCGATTCGTTCCTTACTTGCGTGAAAGCCATAATTCGCTTTAGAACTGGCACGCATTTATCAGTAATATTACCGTTGCATAGAATATACTATACTTAGTTACAGTCTGCCGTTACTCCTATTTGTTAAAATATTTTTCAACTATATTTGCAGCTGTCAACCTATAAATAGCAACATAGTAGAGTTCTGCAACATCGCCAACGTAATTTTTATCAGAAATGTTCTACACATCGTGTCGTAAGTCTCTATAAAGACAGCCCTACGAGGTTTATAAATAATGTCCACAACTGCAACGTGCTAAATATTCAGAGTCGGAAACAATCGTAGCAACTTAATGGGAAACTAACAAGCATTCATGTTCTAGGGTACCACTGTCGCCTTTAAGTTGTGATGCAGAATTGCATTGTAGATTGTGTTTTTCTTTTGTTTACATGGTCTATATTGATAGGTGGGCACAGTGTGCAAAATTTATGCGTAGGCGAAAAGCATGCCTTTCATGTTTTCCGATATGGTTCGTTCTTCGGGCAACCTCTGTACGGACATTTTTAGCTAAACAGACCGGTAATAATGTTACCAAGCTCCTTGCAAGGAACCTTTCAGTATTTTCTTACCTTAGGCTGGCAAGTAAATTGGGGGCACGCTAACGCAAAAACTCACAGTAACGTTTCACTGCGTTAACGCGGATGACACACAGGCGTATGGGTGCTTCTGCGCACACGACACTATCGACTCTCGATGGGCGTGGACGCTTACACGGTCCACATTTAAGATCGTGTTGAAGGCGGTTCGCGTGGTCCCCGCCATACATAGCAGCCGCCGGAGGAGAACGCCCGTTGTAGATATTTGCTCGCTATCTAAATTACCTAGCATGGTGTCAGCGCGAACAGGCAAACAAGAACACATCCCGCTCGGTTACTGCGGACAGTCTCTGTCAAAACGCTGGTGATAGATATCGCGGCAGCAGCGGCGGGCGAAGTGACCTTCGCGCTGTCTGTCGCTTCAACGCAAAGTGAGTGGTCAGAACACAGCGTGGCGCAAAATTAATAAGCTGTCGGTCCATCTAGACTGTGCGCCCAAAGCAGACCACTTTGCAGACAATGCCCGTGCAAACGCGCCGTGGGACAGAAGGGTGGTACCGCCGGCAAGGCAGTACCATTCAGTACTGCATGTTGGCATGGTGTTAAGGGGAGCGTTTTCGTAATTCTTCCCTCGTAACAGCTAGCTCTCGGAGTCGCTGTCGTCGAGACGCTGTGCGTCTGGTCGCAGCGTCTGCGATCAGAAGCCGTGGAAGGCACTGCACGGTGTGTCGAACGCGTTTCTTGAGGAAGTTGTGCTGGAAGTATCGGTTGGCTTCTGCGTATAGGTAAGGTAGAGTGCTAAGAGGGAGCACCTCCTATAACAGACTGCAATATGCTCTCGGAAATAACCACTTACCAATGCATTGTCAGCGTATTCTTGAAGAGTAAGCGTGGTTTGATTCTTTATTAATCTTTTCGTGATCCTATAATAGCAACATTTCAGCAGCGCTGTATCAGGCATATGTGAGTCAGACTTTGTGTTCAAAGTGTTAGTTTAAAGAGTGTGAAAGTTACTTAACAACTCCTATCGTCAAATTTCTACGCTGTCGTTGCCCTTAGTCCTCAATAAATCTGCAGACGAAATGTGGAAAAAAATTACAACCAGCCCGGAGTCCCAGGCGCCTTCTACGTTCGCTTGCTTGGCGGCTTCAAACAAACGCTACCCATTGCAAGACCTAGCAAGTTAGACTCGTGCGTAAAATGAAGTTTAAAACTGCTTCAATGTAACGTGCAGCATCAACTTCCGGTTTTCATAATAGACTAAACATTGAGAAATCGAACTTTCACCGTGAACATCACCAGTAAATATTGTCGATCAAATCCAACAGCATCGAAAGCTTCGCTTACATCTGTTGTGATAGTGTGTGGGATCTGCATATTTTTTTCGACATACGCGTTATGCAACAAATCTTCCTGAGATAGACTCGCATCTTCAACAAAAATCTGTGCTCCGGTAGGTAGAGGGTAACTATATTCATGCAACAAAGCTCTCTAAATTCGGTGCAGTGGATGCAAATGTATTTTCCCCATGTTCATAGACATTTAATTTAAAGGTAGGGCTGCTTCTTAATGCATAAAATAAAACATGACAGAAAACTAGGTATCCTTACGTGATTTAAAGGCAAAAGCGTAACGACTTCTCTAAATAATTGGCTACAGCCAATATACGTGACATCATACACTGTTATGTGTCCTTCACAACTCTAGCTTAACTAACCTTAATCTACTTTGCTTTAATTTGTACCTACTGTAAACCACCTTTATATACTTTTAGTAATCTTTATCCACGTTAATCCACCTAGCTACAATTTGTACCAACCTTAATGCACAGCAATCCACTTTAATACACCTTAAAATATTAGGTCACCCTAATCCGCTTTAACACATCTTAATTCATTTTACTTCACCTTAATGCACATTATTTACAAGTTATCACAATTAATTTCTGTTATTATAGGATTTACTACCTTCTTTATTACTGCTAACGTCATACAAGACGCTTACGACGTCACATTGATTTTTGGCGCCCCTCGTTGCGAACAACGCCGGATTTTCTGTACCATGCGTCATATAACGCTTTCGTATTAAAATTCTGCTTCTTTCACCCTTGAGAAGCTTATGAAAACCACAAAGACATGGCAGGTTCATTGCCATATCGCGACGCAGAAACAATGATCTCATTGTTAAAGAAACGTACGCACTTCTCAAATTTACAGTGTGTCCGAAAACTAGCCGTTCGTAAGTGTATGGCGCAGCTTAAGTCTGCGTTCCAAGTTCATAGAGCACTGACATTGAATTCAAAACCATTACGGAATAAAAGCCTTGCGTCACTGCCTTCGCTGTGGTGCTATACAATTAAGTTCACATGTCTCAAGGCTAGGCTTCGTATCATTATTCTGAAGGGTCAGTCCAGCTTTAACGAAAAAATTTCTTTGCTTTGTGTCGAGAAATAATGTATTGTGTCGAGAAATAATGGGCACACATGTCCACTCGCCCGTTCGAATAACTTGGGAAACCCAAATCTGTCGCTTTACTAGGACCATACATATTCTGGAGCTGTTGAACCGCTGACACTTATGCGTATTTTTGGCATCATGCATAAAAAAAGGCGGAACTTGCATTGGCACCGCCTTCGAAATTAGTGGCAAACTATTTGCAGCACATCCAACGAATTGGAATCTACATGCAGTAAAGCTTTGTGTGAGACCACACAAAGTCGGAACACCAATACACACGAACAAAAACAAACACACACAAACACACACTATTCGCCCCGGCGCGCACAAATTATACCGAGCCTCTTGTTAAGCGGAGTTGCTGACTACTAGCGATGAGCAAAACGTGAACAACGTGAATGCAGGAGCCAACGTCTCAACGAGTGCACTTGTCTTCTTCAAGGCGACGTACGCTTTCCTCGCCACAGTATATATAAGTGGGGTTCTTCTAAAAGGGAGAGGGTGTGAGGCGGCAGGGTGCGGAAACTGTTTCCGCTTATGTTCTGCTGAGTTTGCAAGGCTGCCTCCACAGGCGGCTACAAATGTCCTCCTGACGCCCTGTCCTCCCATACCGGAGGCGAGTGTTGTGTCGCCACTTACTGACGTGGTTATGTCGCGCAATATTGCCCTGCCCAGCACCTTAATCCAGATCCGCGAAAACTGCACTCGCGTGCCCACCTCAATTTCGGATTTTCGTCGCATGTGCTGCCACACGGTATCGCCATAGCACATGTCACTCCTTTGGAAGAATTTGAGGTTTCTTCTTTGACCTCTCAGTCCTTCCTCAGTACCAACGGACCCTTGTCACCCACTCCACCGTACTCGATGCCTGCTGTTATATATATATATATGTATATATATATATATATATATATATATATATATATATATATATATATATATATATATATATATATATATATGACGCCACTGCGCTAACAGTACTCTTTATGCGTGCTGTATATTTCATTGCGTAGCAAAGGCTCTATATACGGCTGTGCTACGTAATTTGAACCAAAGCTTCATGATATGCAAATGCCACGTAGCTTGACAGAGCAAACTTAATTTAGTTTGGTGTCGCTTAGAGATACTCAGACCGTTCTTTTTTCATTCCGCCTAATTTGATTCGTAGTTTTGGTTAATTATTCAACTTCTCAAATATTATAACTAAATAGAAAGCCTCAATGACAAAATTGCAGGCACATGAAAAACTTCAGATACAGGTTTCAGTTGCTCAATACGTGCTTCATAAAAGCGTTTTTCCGAACGTGAAAGAAGCCCGCAAATGTACGCGAAATTGTCTCGTGACTTGCAGCTGGAGGCACTTTGAGTGTATTTGCGTAGTTTCAGGTTGCGATGCGGAGGTGCATTGTAGAATTTCCTTTTTTGTTGTGTTTACATAGTATTTATTGATACGGTGTTTATACGCAATATATATGCGCTGGCGAAAAGCATGTGCTACAACTTTTAAGAAATGTTGTCTTTCTTTGTGCAAATCTGTGCCGATAATTGTAGTTAGCTTAACTGACGTTACCGGTATTAACGTTGCGAAGCACTTTGCTAGGAATCGTACAGTATTTTCTAGCATTAGGTTAGAACGTAGATTGGGGGCACGCAACCGCAAAATCTTAGTTTAGTCAATAATCCGCCTTTTGCGATGCATAGTGGCGCCATCGTGCGGTAACAACGAGAAACACTTTAGCAGGCGCCGCTGCGCGTCTCGACAGCCGCCCCCAAGCAAGTGGTCATCAATAAATCAACAGAATTCCCCGTGGTCATCATTAAATAACTCCTAACACAGCAGCTAACATTGAGAGTACGAACACGCGATAAAAAATTCTGTACTTCTAGGCACAGGTTGAAAAGTGAAGGGTACCTCGGTCGTAGTGCATGTTTCTTGAACTTCTTGTAATTCAAAACGCAAATGGGGACTGCTACGTAAATGATTTTTTTCTATGCTGCCGTATTCACGAGCATATAACGGTGGTAATGTCACAACAACAACAACAACAAAAAAGAAAACTTGTCCATGGTATGCTCTCCATCGTAACCAGTTTGTGCAGCGAGCATTAAAATACCTTCGGAAAATATGAATTGAAAATTTTTACTCGCCGAAAAAAATGAAGAGCAACCGCTAAATATACCGAAGCGAAATTTACGTGTGCATGTCACCTAGCATCAATCAGCTGATGAGCAACTGTCAGCAACTTGCCTTCAGTTGCTTACAGCACCGCAGAAAAATGCGCCGCGCAGAAGCGAAAAGATATTCACTAGACAGCAACCGCGGCAAATATTTCGTTTTATCTTGTAGCTGTTTTGATAAGGATAACGCTTGTTTCTTCATAACGACTCCAGAAGAAGTGTACTTACCTGTCGTCCTCTGGAAAACGGAAAAATGTCGCCCTCATTTTCGTCCTCGAGTTGCCACACCACCCAGCCGTGAAGCACGCCTTGTATCCTTTCCTAAGTTTTTCCGACGTTGCCAGAACGCTCGCGCGCACAGAAAAAAAAATTAAACTGCAGAGCACATGAAAGAAAGTACACGTGCATAGAAAGTGGCCGGAGCAGACAAACAGAATGACAGCCGAAGTGATAAGAGCGAAAGCGCCACCTGTGGTGCAACAAAAGTATCGTAGAAATAAGCATAAAGGGCGACGACAAAGCAAAGAGTCGTAAACACAGTTTACTTCTACACATAATTGCATCATTTTATTACTTTGTAGATTGAAAAGATAAAACGACATATGCAAAAGTTAGTGTTTTTTTTTTGTTTGGCTGCCAGGGTCATGGCGAAGCTTTTTTTTGCCAATACCGAAAATAGCCCCACTGTATACCAACGGGTTTACCCGAATGACCAGCTACGTCAGGCACTTACGGCTGGCGGCTTTGGGTCGAACATCAGCACTGCGCTGTGGCGTGTTTCGGTGCGTAAGCTCGGCTGCTCCCCTGACGCCACTGATAGCACGCCGATTTTATTCAAGCTGATGCCCCCTATTCAACAATGCTCCTCCGCTTCAGGTCGACTAAGGAAAGTTGATGTAGGCGCCGCCCCTCGACATTATAAGTTACTGCGCTCTATTGGCACTCTGTTGCACTAGAACATGGGAAGCGTAGCTTCTTCAATTGAGAAGAAGGAAGAAAGTATTTTTAGTCGAGGATTATTGGAGCATTTGGTGGTAACAGCTTGAAAGCACCAAAAGATAACACTTCGCACAAAGTAAAACACGTGAATGCATTGTCTAATGTGCACCCAATGTCGGATTTGCTCACAATCACTATGTGATCCGACTTGTGCAATGGGTTCAAATAAGCAGCCAGATGTCTAGGAAAACAGTACTACTTGCCACAAAAAGTACTGAACACTCTCCATGAAATTTGCCGTTGGTGCGATTAATAGAACACTGTACGGGCTGGGGTCCGGCCCGGGCTGTGGTTAGGCCAGTTAAGCAATTGCTGAATCGGGATCGGGCCGGGCTCGGCTGAGTAGGTTCGCTCTCATGGCGGGCGCAGTCCTCTGTCGGCACTGCATTAGGATTGGACATGTCATTTGCTACTCTGCAGAACTGAAAACTCTAGAACTTACAGCGCTATGAAAATTTTACGCCAGTGCTGTCTGCCGGTTACCGGTAAAGACCGTCAGGCAGGCCGCTACGCCACAGCAATAAGCTGTACAACTTAGTTTATATTAACGGCGCTCTTCAGTCACTGAGAGAATGTACCAGTGCTCACTCACAGCCACTATACGCTACACGTTTCAGTGCTTCTGGTGATATTTGTATAGCTTGGACACACTTAAATCAATAACCATTCTTTGCCAACTTTGCGCGTTTTCAACCTGTCTGTCTATCCTATGTATCTATCTATCCTATGTATCTATCTGGTGGCCCAAGTTGTCTACGAACTCGGCCCACTAGCAATGCACACGTCGTCATAGTGCAGTCGTTGTTGTAGTATCGTCGGCCTCACGGCTTCGTCGTTCTGTTCTCATCATGCCGTCGTCGTAAACTTTTTTCGGCCGACGCAGTTGCCTAAACTATCGAGTAACTTCTGCCGCGAGGTATGGGTTCGTGGCCATTTTTGACATTCCAGCTGGGTAATCCGACTCTCGTCTTGTCATCACCGTCACGTTATTGTCGTCATCAGTCATCATGCATTCGTTTTCATGCATACCATCGTCATGATGCCGTTGTAGTCATTCCATGGTCGAATTCCTGCTTTGTCATCTTATTTTGTCCATGTCGTCGTCGTCATGCCTTTTAGGCCGACCAGTAGGCCAAGTTGTCTAACAGCTCGGACCACATGCTATGTGTTCGTGGTCATGCAGCATTCCCAGTCATAGCATCGTCGTCATTTCTGTTTCATCATCAAGGTCTCGTCAGGCCGTCATCATCATGCCATTGTTATTATACAACCGTTACGAATTCGTTTTGATGGCTTCATCGTGATACAGTCGTAGACATTTTGTTGTCCTCCCTCCAGCTTCGTGATACGATTCTCGCGATGCCATCGCCGCCGTACCTTCGTCACACAGTCGTCGCACACCATCGTCATTATACTGCTTTCTTACCGTTGGCACGGCATCGTCATCCCTGCATTGTCGTCACATCGTGGTCGTAATGCATTCACTGCCAACTGGGCATAACTTTTAATGTCGTCGTAGTCCTTGCAACATTGCAATTTTTATTTCGACAGCCAGTTGTAGTCGTAACGTAGTCGTCGCGGCTTCATCGTCGTAGGGCTTTCAAGATTGAGTCGTCATATAGCTTTAGTGATACAGCCATCGTCATAATGTCGTCATAAACCAATTGAACTCGTAACGTGATCATTACCCTGTGCTTGTATCATCGTCATCATCCCAACATCATCATCTGATTTTCGTTATAATGCATCGTCATAGCGCCTGATATGATATGGGTAAAATTAATGCTTCACGGGGACTCTCCACATTGTTGTGATGTTTGTTCCACATGACCTGGCAATCCCTCGCGATCGTGCTTAACTCTTTGCTGTAAAATACACTAGCATGATTTTTCCGAACTCTTTGCTTGCGACATATGGTTTCGTGGTACATCTTGACATTATTCATCCGGTTGCCGCAAAATTTCTGAACAAGCGTATAAACCATGTGCGTGTCCAGGAATGTGCTGGTCTGGATAATGGGAGGGGTAATATTGCCCCATCAGACGAATATTTCTGGTATTAGTTAAAGAAGTGATAACTATGTAAATTTTTAGAGTGGAACTCTTTGGCGCCCGTCCCTAGGTTGAACGTCGGCGACTTGCGCGTGCCACACTGCCCGCGCATTCGTCGTCGTGCTCTTCCACAGCTGGCTCCGATGCCGTTCATCATGCAAACCTATCCTCATTTGGCGTGGTCCAAATGTGGATAGGTTTTTCTCACGCACATCACGAAATGCTGGAAACTAGCCTCAGAAAGCTCCGCTGTAAAAAAAAAAAGATTACGTGAATCCTGTGCACTAAGCACGCATAGCTTTCCGTGAGCTTCCACTGGTGGGCGGAGTTCGCTGTCATGGTAACTAACACTTAGGGTATACCGATGTGGTCGGCATTCAGTAGCTGACATAGATAACGATGTCCTATTGGTAGTGCTAAGACAGCAACTTCGGCCACAGTTCTGAGAACTGCGGCCGAATCTTTGGCACTTGTAGCAGCGGAGAAGTTTAAAGATGTACGGCCATACTTGGATTTTATTGTGACCTGCCGCAATTGTTTCTGGCAGCACACTGGAACCGAATTTGAAAATTAGGTGGTTAGTGTCAATTTCTTTCTCATCGAGCCTCATTTTGATTCGTTTAACGTTGATAACATTTTGTTCTTTCCATTCTTCTAGAAGTTCAGTCCCACAGAGCTCCATAAAATCATCATCAGAAATCACACCGCGGATGGTGTTCATGGTGCGATGTGGCGTCGCTAAAACAGGTATCATCCGGAAAGGCACTAGGTTGAGTAGCTTTTCATACTGTTTTTTCTCATAAAGTTCTAATAGATGGTCACCACTTGCCAGTCCAGTTGCTTCATAGCTGGGACCATTAGTTGGGATTAAACATTTAGAGACGAGTGAAGGCAATATCATTCTTGTTGCATTTCCTGGTATCTCAGAGTGGACTACTTGACGGCGGGGAAAGTTCTCTGTGTTTCGACGAAAACTTTAAACACTTCTTTGGTGCGCCCTCTTTTCTGAGGGCGATCAGGTAGTGGAGGGAAGGAAGCAGCCACAGGGAGATGTACAGTTTTCGGCAGCCACGCCAGCCACCCACCATGGAGCCCTACAAGGGTAATCTGCATGGCCTATCAAGAGAAGGACTGCAAACGCCAGTGGTACGTTACGACTATAACAAAATATGGCGTAACTTAGGTTGGCTACATACACTAGGTTAACCCTCGCTGTCTGTGAGATCGGAAGTAATACTGAAATGAGTAGGAGACAGGAAGGTAGGAAAGAGAGAGACAGGCAGAAGCAACTACCGATTTCCCCCGCATGGGTCAGTCTGTGGGTGCCCTCTTCATGAAGCCGAGGCCAAAGGAGTGTGTTGCCTCAACCGAGGGGCCTTAAAGGTCCTAACACTCGGCATCGGCTCAACCCCCAGGATCTGCTTTTACCCGGGCAAGGCTAAGCGACGCACGGAAAAACGCGGGTGGGTCCAACGCTCATTTGCTCAGGTATGTGTTGTCGCAACACACCAAGCGCTTGTTCACGCAGACGCCCCTGCGGGGCAGACTCACTCTCTGACGGAACAGTGACTGTGCTTTGCGATGGAGCCGTAGGAAGCACCTCGATCGAACTTGACGCATGGCCCAAATTAAAAATATACTCGCTTAAAAGAAATATCTAAATGAGATAAAAACGGAAATAGAACGCCAACAGGTAGGCTGGTCTAATGAGATCTCGTATATTTACAAAGAGTACCTCATCGCGAAACTACAGAGTGAAGATAGACCAGAAGCAAGTTTTTGTATTTTAGCATGTTATGCCAGAAAACTGTATTTGCACTTAAATAATTATAATTTCTTATACAAGCCCAGGAGAATCTGTTAAAGTTTTGACAATCAACAAAGCAATAGGACTTTTTAAAAGAAAGAGTGATTTGGAATATTTTTCAGTATCCACCACTTCCTAGGAGCTTTATCTGGCCGATGTTGTCGTTAGGCGCCATCACATACTGAATAAGAATTTTTATATGGTGAGTCGCCGAAGGTCTAAGGCATTCGGAACTTAAGCAAATTCTACATTCATTTTTTTTTGCAGAATCATGCTTCGCGTACTTGAGCGAACTTTGAAATCATGTGACATTACTGAAAAAAATTGGAAAAAGCATTTTGGGCATTCACGAATTCAATTAGAGCAATGTAGTCAAAAGCCATAACTTTTCAAAGCAAAATTCGAGGTGATTGAGCGACACGCCTTGGACACTTGGTGTGGAATAACCCTGTAGTGACGGTAAACAACCACCACTGGCGCAACAGAAGTCACAAGACTAACTGCTTATTGAGTTAACCAATGGTCAGAATGACAAGTAACACACAGCGTAATGATGTCGGCTTGCACGCGCGTTGAAAAGTTAAATCTGATCTACGGCTCAACGGTGTTGACTATTTATACATTACTCGTCAGATTCTGATGTTTAGCGCTGGTGGTCACATGCCCTCCAAAATGTTTCTCATTACTGTCTCATGCATGTACTCTAAATATAGAAAGTTGAATTACAACAAAGACAAACAATTGAATTTGTTGGAATGATTGAGAATGTTCTGATATTCGCAGCCGCGTGATGCGTTTAACGATACCTTACCATTTTTTAGCAGGTGAAACGCGCATTCCGAAAAAAGAAAAAGAGAAACAACTATGCATGTCAGGGCCATCCTCTTAAAAACCATCGCCCTGATGCTTTGAACACAACACGTGAGCGAATAACAAAAGCAGACGTAAAGAAAAATAACAAGCCACAAAGTCCCAAAGTTCATTAGCGCTGGCAAAATGGCCTAAGGCACGCAACCGGGACTATTTCACGGCGTAAGCGGCGTCGCTGTGATTGCATAATGCCGTCCGGCACGGCCTCATAGTCGAGTGCGCCAATACTCTGGAGGATCCTGTAGAGTTCTAAATAATGTCGTCGAGGCCCATAAGAAAACACAGTCGCCAGGCTGGTATCTCACATAGTGTCGTCGAAGGATGTAGCGTCATCAGTTCATACTCTGCTTGTTTTTGATGAGGAGGCGGCCGAGTAGTCAGGCTTGCTCCGAGCGACGAGCGCTCGAGCTGTCACACGACCTCTCCTTTGACGCCGGTCCATGATCAGTAATCACTGGAGATAGCACATGTTCGCTGTCTGAAGCGCTATTGATGCTATAGCGTTATGGAGCCCGTGTCGCCGAAAATCCCTCGTCGGCATCGACGTCCCACGCATGGCGCCGGACGTGGTTTCTGCGGAAATATTTTTGGACCACCTATATACAGGCCCTCCATGTGACGCAAGGAATTTACTGAACTAATTGAATTTCTCAACGTAAAATACGTGGAACCGCTGTAAACTGCAACTTACACAAACCCGACATGACACATCTCGGATTGTAATTTGACCACACGAGAAAACATAAATCTTTTAGGCGAAAACTGAAAGAAATCCCTTTTCCAGGGTTTCTACTATTCACATGCCGGCCGCGACGTCCGCCATTTGCGCGCACCGGCGCTTGGGTGTCTTGGGGGCCAAGGAGCGGCGCACCCGGTTCCTTGCAGTACCTCCAGCTGGCGTTAGCCTCCGTTCTATCGCGGCATATGCAGGAGACCGCGTTTCTACCACTAAGCCCGCCCTTCGTGCATAGCGTTCGCGGTCATCGTTTCTCGTTAAACATTACGGTTACATATGTTCCAGTTGCCGGGAAGCTTGAGAAGCAGTACAGGATCTTTTAATGCTATCGTGTTCCACTCTTATAGGCAAAGCTTAACCCCCTCCAAATTTTTTCACAACGAGGTTCCGTGGTCATCGAATGAGATGTGTTCATGTTTGCTTGTGTGCACGTGAAACCATACTTGCTAATTTTGTCAGCATGCCACGTTTACAAGTTTATACGGCCGATAAAACTACTATCCTTACTTCGTGTAGCTGCCCACTAATTTCAATAATAAATAATAAATCAATGCTTCACCCTTCAGGAGAAACTGTGATATTTTTCTGCCGCCTGTATTTTGTTCGCGCTGTTGCTTGTTTCTCCTTCTTGTGTTTGTGTTACAGTCGTTCAGTGCATCTTCCAACGCAAGTACGCCGTTATACGCTCATCAGAAGCAGCTACATCTGACATCACAACAACTAGCGTCTTAGCAGGCGTTCGAGCGTGCCGTATTAAGTGAAATGTCATCTGCTCTGACGCGACCACTTTCTGCCTCGTCCGGCCACGACCCAGATGGTTCCTGGAAAGCGAAACCCAAGCTGGCAGTAGAAAAGGTATAACAGTAAATTACTTAGGACACTCTGAGTTTTGCTGGAATATTTAATATATCTTAGATGTCCTGGACCTGCATATACAAAACAGATAAAAAGGCGAATATAGGATGGGAGTACTCATTTAGGAAACATTAGGAGATGACCCGTGGAGCCCCACACAAAAGTAACTCAGACACTAAACACCTCGTAGTTAAGTCTTGACTTTAACTTGGAAAAAAATTTCATTTTCCAAGTAGAGCAAGTCAGTCATCCCATTTACAATTCTGTCATGCAGAGTTTTCAAGATGTGTTTACTATGCTAATGCTGGCGCGAATGATGCCGCAAGTATTTCTTCGTGGGCCGAAAGGCCACAGTAGCAATGGTTCCTCATCACTGGCCGCATGACTGCGTCTAACTCGAGTGCAACGATAAAGCAGCAAGAACAATACTGACGTAATGACGTCGCCAGCGCCAGTAGATATCCCGTCTGAACGAAGTGAACTTTCCTAATTTCATTGATGCCGTGTACCTTTTTCACGCTTATATGCTATAAATGCAACGTTCAACCCTACATATATTCATGCTTCATACCCTGACGCGTCATTTTCAGTCAAGAGTATAACGATCGGATAGTTCAGCTGATTCTCAAAAGCTTTCATGTCAGCAGATATGCAATAAAAGGATACGTAGCATGAATCTCACGAGCAATGTATCAAAGAGAGCTTCTCTGTGTTCCTTAAAGAATTGTTCTTGGAGGAGCAATATACTCCAATAAATGAATGCATCAATATAGAAAAGTTTATTCGCTGCAAAAATGAATGTACATGTAGTATCATGTATAGAAAAGGGTGTTAAATGAGAGATTCCATTGCAAACCTCTTGATATAAGAAAAACACTAATACCAACAATTACTCGATTACAAGCAGCATACCTATCACAGGTAATACTGAAAATACCTGAAAAAAGTTTCCGAAAACATAGATGGTAGTTTTGTAGCCAAAATACAAACGGCAAAAGTTCACATATAACAGTACAATTACTACGCTTAAAATATTATCCAGCACAATTGTAGAAATAAAAATAGCGCTGACTTTATTGCGAAAAGAATGTTTTAAAGAATGTTTGGCGAGATGCTAATGATGCTAAAATTAAAAAGAGCGAAATTAATTCGTTGTTTTTCACTGTTACACCGAGGACATTTGAGCATACTTAGTATGAGCTCGGGGGGGGGGGGGGGTTGGGGTGGGGGGGGAGAAAAAGAATATAGCGAATCTCATAAAATTATTGCATTTTTTTCATGTTGCGATCAATAGAGCTATATTACAGCTGACACTTTATTACCTTAAAAAAGGAGAAGCTGGTATAAATAGAATTGCTACACTGAAACAACCTTGCTATCACGGCGTAAGTAGTCTGTGGTTCGTGCACTCAGAAGTCCTAGTCGTGATGCGGATGGTATGATTTTGAATGTGCTGAATGGGTAAAAAGTTACACTTGTATTGTTTCGCAAACAACAGTCGCATAGGTGATACGACGATGAATAAGGACAAAGAAAAATAATGAAAAAGAAGGGTATATTGGGAAGAAAAAGGCCATTTCTAATGAGTGCTCCGAGGCCAAATATATTCTTGCTTCGCAATTCATTTCTGTGGCTGTGAAACGTAACGCTGCTCTCTAATCGCACACCACGAATTTTCAATGATACCGTGATAGTATTCTAATGTGGCTCAAAAATCATAGATGCAGTGTAAGGTACATGTTTCTCTCATGGCCTGAAAACCTAAAATTAGCTTTAGCTGTGTTAATGATAAATTGATCAGTAGAACACCAGCGAACTCATTTAAAGCTCTATGTAGTTTCGTGGTTATGGAAGAAATGCAGGTATCCGATGCGCAAAAAGTCCTCTCAGTTAGAACTTAAACGTTGTAACTGCTTATATTTGTTTCGTTTCTCATTTGAAGTAACCCCCTCTCTTCTTTAATGCCTTTGGTCCTGAGGGGGAAATAAATAAATAAATAAATAAATAAATCAGCGTGTAAAATGTTTTGAGTGTCCATTTGCTGCTCAGGCCGGTCAAAAACATAGATTATGAAAAGGGGTGGACCTAATATGAAGCCCTGAGGCAGGCCACAAGTAATTGTTATTATGCCTAAAAGCAGTCCCAAAGCTAAGAATATGTTGCCGTATAATCAAATTATATTTACAATTTTTTTGTGGGATGGCCAGTAAAGCCTTGGCCTTCAAGTTTTTAAAGAAGGATAATGTTGTTAAGATTATGAAAAGCCAGACTATAAATAAAAAAATACAGAACCGAGAATCCCTACCTTCGTAGAAAAAAATCTGTCCATGAAAAATCGCCACGTTTATAGATCACCCAGAACGGAATCCGAATTGATAGTTGGTTAATACTTAAGCTTATCTTGAGAATCGTTTCAATGAACCATAAAAACTGATTTATATCTCTAGTAGTGAAGAAGTAACGCGGATGACATGGTAATTATATATAACGAAACTCTTACTCTTGTTAAGCAAATGCATTATTTTGGTTTCCTTGTAAACGCTAGAAAAAAATCGAAAATGATGCCTATAATATAGCTGAGTGTATCGCAGTTAACACGATACAATTATTTCAGATGCGCATTAGATAAATTATCAAATCGAACACCAGTCTTCTTAAGGTCACGCACTACATTGAGAACCCGACGTGGTGTCACAGGGAACCACTGAAAAGAGAAATGAACATGTTTTAATAAAGTACAAGGATACAATTTCATCAATTTCACCTCATGAAAAATATTACTACGAGTATTTGAATTATAAATCACATTAGTGCAGGTTTCTCCATTAAAATTATTTTAGAACAGGAACGTTGTGCGCATCACTGTTTAAAGAGAATCGAAGAACGCACTTTGTTCCCATGGTTGCTTGTAAACTTTTCAGATCTACGTTCGTAATTGTGCTGTTTTTTGCATTCTATAGCTGATACATTCCGAACATTGAAATAATTTTTGTACTGCAAAATTAGGGGAGTCTTAAAGGGCCGGCCTCTTGTTTCTTGTACATATTTCTCTATTTTTTCATGCTTCTTAATCATTCCTTTGTAACTGAAGTACTATAGCGCCAAACAGACGACACAAGAAGAAGAGACACGGACGAGCGCTTGTGTCGTCTGTTTGGCGCTATAGTACTTCAGTAATATGCACCAACTAGCCCAACAAAAAGTTCTGCTGGAATTCCTTTGTAATTGAAGAATATAGGGAGATTTGCATGGTTCTGCCCTTTGCGTGTCTTGTGATAACCAACACGGCATTTATATTCAATGTATAAATATGTCAACAGCTATTTCAGCATCACACAGAAATGTCGTGTCCGAGTGGTGTGTTTCTAAAGTACCTTCAACAAACTTTTCTATGGCAAAAATGCTTGTGGCGAAATATGTTTTATCAACTGGCGGCGAAGCATTGAAGGAAAGAAAGATATGACAATGGTCACTTGTAGTATTATCAATGACGCATTAGTCATTGATGATATGTTACATATGGCATGATCTATGAGTGTGTTCGCTCAGTAAGTTTTTGATGGTGTTAGTGACTGAATAAGCCAATGAAATCCGCATGCGCTAAACACCCAGTATACTTCGCAGTGAAATTATTGTATCTATGAATGAAATTGATAGTATCTTCGATTATTTAAATTCTCTTATTGGTAAAAATTTGCTTATATAGAGAACGAGGTCGGAGATTGCGGATGGATGCGAAGCACTATGATTATAGTGGCCGGTATATGCAACCACTAAATATGTTTGCTGTTTTATCACAAAAGCAACATCAATCAGATTCAAACCAAACGGCTTAACAAATAGGAACATCACGGCGGGTCTTATATTTACAGGATCAGGAAATGTATGAAGTAATGGCGCAATCTCCATGACGATCATATGAGACGTGACAGTACTCATCTTGATAACTTGCAAAAGCAAACATATTTCTATTTCCCTCATTCTGCCAAGTCTCAAAAACACATAAGCAAGAAAGTCGATGGCGCAATGCAAGATTGTTTGATTTATGTCCGCTGTTTAATGGCGCACAGTCAGTTATGGCCGGAGTGCCATGACATATGGTAATCAATTGTCATTCTTTTCTGTATAAAATGATTAAATTAGTTGCAAATGGCAGTTTTATAGTGACTGTAAAGACGCCTAAAAATGGGTCGCTGTGAAATGCATAAAAAATATGAACTTTAAGCTAATGTCACTGACCTATGCTGTGAGATATGAGCATAAAGGTTTGAGTATGAGCAAGTGACATAATAAAATGTAAACAAGCAATACAAGCTGCGCAGGGCTCTTGAAGTTAAGGGTTGAGGCACGTGCTGTAAAAATTTGTCACTGTTGCTGCAGCCTAGAAGGCGAGACTGCCACACATGCCCTAGCGAAATTACTTCTAGTAAGCAAACTTCTAAAAGCTAAAAACTGTTCTTAGCTTAAAAAGAGGTTTGCTACTAAGAAGCCATGCTGGATAGAGCGAAATATGCTGAAGATACGCAAAGTTAAAGTGCTTTGCGGTGAATTACGTATTTCCGCAGAAAGTTTGCGTGTTCAATTGAGGTGTGTCTCTTGCACAAACAGCACTACTAGATCAAATTTGTGTAGGAGTTCATTTAGGTCATACAGATTGTGGAGTAGACTTCTGGCGTTCCACCGTATAATTTGTGTAGCATTGTTTGAAGTGTTTTGTGTTGTGTGTTGAGAAAGGTAGATCAAGTTACCTCACGCCGTGATACAGGATTTTTCTTTATTCCCTGCGCGCTTTACGGAGCTGCGCCGTTCCTTCGGCGTTTGGGGGACAGGAGGAGTGCTGTTTGCATCCATCACCTCTTCAGAGGCGATGCATGTCTGCATGGGCAGTGGCCCTAGGACCGGTAGGCTCGGAGATCTCCTGGCCTTTCTTGGCTTGAGGCGGAGCAATGCCTGCCGCTCCAGCCTGTGTGCGGGAAGACGTGACCGCTATCACACTCCGGGTGACTCGGGCGGCCACCGAATGATGTGGCGCTGCCCCCCTGCGCGTCAAGTCAGAGTAGGATGGATTTGACGGATTGTAGGCAGAAGAATGCTTGCGCGCTTCTGGAAAGGAAATGTTTAGTTTCACCTTGAGTTCTATTATTTCTTTTTCACTTTTACAAGACTCGTATGATAGGGAATAGGCGAGGTGGTCTCCGTCACAGTTGGCATCGTGGGTTGCGGAAGTGCTGGTTTATGACGAATGGTGTATGTCGTTACATGCACATTTCGCACAAGTAGAGTGCCCTCGGCAGCTTTGCAACCCATGCCCAAAACGCTGGCACTTGAACCATCGAAAGAGATTTAGGATATACGGTCCTACTCGGAGCTCACATTATCCGACATGAATGGACTTAGGGAGGTTGCTTGTACGAAAGGTAATAATTACATTTTAGTTGGAATTTCCCTATCGTCGCGCTTTATCTTATTTCTTCGAACGTTTGCCACGCTCTGGCCTTTCCATCCATCCAACAGCTCGCTTTCACTAAGTTCAAGCAGGTCGTCATCATAGATGACACCACGCACAATGTTCATTGATCTATATGGGCCTACTGAGACAGAGATGTCCCCGAACGCCACGAGTTTCAACAGGTTGTTGTACTGAAGCTTGTCAGGTCCTTCCAGGAGAAGGTCACTACTTCCCGTCTACGTTACCTTGTAACCTGAGCCGATTGAATTTGTCAGGTATTTTGAAACAACAAATGGATATATTGTACGGACAGTCCTCGTTTCATGATGGCTACATATCACGTGGTACGTGGTAACTGTTTCTACGGGTTTCATTAAGTAGTTGAACGTTTTACTGGTGCACCCCCTGTTCAGGGAGCGATCTGGTAGTTGGTAAAAAGAACTTGCCATAGATATATGTGTAATTTTCGGCAGCAGCGCCAGCCAGCCACCACAAACCCAGCTGGGGGCCGCTGCAGTACCGTGAAAAGACGGGTCCTGCATGCGCCAGCTGTACGAACCTTCTGTAACCAAATCTCTTATAAGCAAGTTTGGCGATCCCACACCCTTGCTGCCTAGAAAAAGTGGAAGTAAAGGAAGCCAAGAGAAGGCATAAAAGATCGAAAGTAAAAGAAAGTGAAGATTAGAGAGGAGGTAGGAAAGGGCAACTACCGATTTCCCCCGGGTGGGCGAATCTGGGGGTGCCATCTACAGGAAGCGGAGGCCATAGAAATGTGTTGCCTCCGCCAAGGGGCCGTAAAGCTCCAAGCTACTGGCCGCTCAACCCTCGGGATCCCCTTTTCCCCGGACACGGCTAAGCCACGTACAGCTAAATGCAGGAGAGGTGAACACCCAAGTGTTCTGCTGCATGGTGTTGCAACACATCAAACGCCTGCTGACACAGACGCCCGGGGTGGAATGCAAGAAAACCATGAATTTCATCATAATTTTCCCGTAGACTACCTGCTTAGATTGAATAATGCAATTTTTACTTGAGAAAAATTATGAAATTATTTTCTGTATTGCAGCGTCATGTTGAATGGTCAGGATTCTGTTGATGGTGAAAATAATGATACAGGGAGTGTAGGGGGAGAGCTACATAGTGACTTCCACATCTGCATCAAAGTTTATGCGAAACAGTCTTGTATCAGTAGTCTTTCTAGCCTAAGTAACATAGTTTTCGGTGCCCAAGCACTGCTATTTCTTTTGTTTCTTCTGACAACAAGCACTAGAAATGACCCTTTTCTTCTCAATGGTCATATGTTATTGACGCACGTCGAGTGATTACTGTTGCAAAATATACCCCTCTCTGATATTCGAGGCTTTGCCTTACGTGTTTCCCAGACAAATTTATGCTTCAAGCTGCAGTTGTAAAACCGAGAAATCGTGCGCTTGTTGCCTGATTTAGTTACCATGGGGGAAACTATGTCTATATAGCTAGTAATAACAGAAAAATCAATTCCCTGTTCTACTAGTTTCCATACTTGAGAAGTCTACATCTTGTGTCAATGGAATTCCCTTTATTGCGACATTATTATGTCTGTAATATTGGTCCATTCTTTGGACCTTTCTGGTGAAGGCTTCATTTTGAATCATAAAATCTTCGTTTGATTGACCTTTTCCATCCAGTGGAGCCTTCACCAAATCGTGTACTCACTACTTAAGAACTCAATGCTCTCATTTATTGAAGCATGCTTTTGTTTTTACCTTGGAAATCACTATGAACCACAAAGTTTCACTTCCCGTGAGCAAGAGTTCGAGTGCTTTGCGAGACATCTGATATTAAGCAGCATTTGCCGTAGTTACAAAAATACAAAACAACAGCTAGAGGACACACTAGAAAACGCAACTGCAGAATACAGTACTTTCTATTCGCTTGTTTACTCGCGCTATTCTCCTTCAGTATAAAACACACTAAACTGCATTTGCAAGCAGAAGGTCAGCAAGAGCTCTTTTTGCTCCAACTGCTGCTTCAAAACAGATGCCACAGCAAAGTTGGCTACGTTCTACAGCTTTCCAGCCCTTCACTGAATGTTACGTATTGATGCTACGCCGATTTTGTCCGATGAGGTCCGCTACGTAGGGTCCAGACAAGGTGAAGCTCTCAGTTGTGCACGACCAGGCGAGAACGATGATATGCAATCAGAGCACTACGCAGTAGGCAGCTAGCTACAGGTACAATAAGAAAATCAGCAAAAGCTTTTTTTACCGCGACTGGTGCTTCAAAATATCAAAAGGATATTAGAAGAAACACACTGTTTCCACTAATAAAGTATTCTTTCAAATCTATTTGCAACTCTTTTGCGGTGTAGGTTGACACCACAAAAATAATAAAATTTGTTATATTATTATATTTATAGTACTTCTATAAAATATTCTTCAGTATGATACTGCAAAATATAAAGAAGTTCAAAATATTTCTTTTAATTGAAAGACGAAACCCCCGGCTTTGTACGTAAGTGTGACGTGAGTTACTGGAGATATCCTTCACCTTTCTCGCCGCTTTGCAGACTAAGGAAACAGAGATACGCTGGCAAATCTCTTGTACCCACCCGGTTTCAGGCTGTTAGGAATGAAGTTCGACTAAAACTAAAGCAGATCGAGATTTCTTCTACACCATCACGAGGTGATTGTTTGCTAAAATTGAATGTTAAAACAATTTGGGGTGTGATTTCATCTGGAAAACAACATCTCAATCCTTCGTAATAAATAATGTCTGCATTAATGATACCCATGTCATAACAACTGCTTTCAAATCGTATTTTCAGTCAGACTTATCAATAGACAACTTTGTAATCCTCATTTTCCGTTCACACTCATATAACTTACAATTATTCACTTAAGTGCATACTTGCCAGGTCGCTCAAACATGGTTTTAGATTTAGATTCTAAAAAACCTTGCGGTTCTGATAACACTCATGATTCCTGTCTCATACGTATGCGTTATTGTGTAACAGGTCTCTTACAGGGATATTTGACATATGCTGACAAGCAAGAACCATTCCTTCAGTATGGAAAGTTGCGGAAGTCATTCCTTTGCAGAAGTCTGGGAGTTGACAAGGCGTATCCAACTACAGACCGATTTCCTTGGCCTCTACTTACATAAGCTTTTAGAAAATCTCATCTACAAACACACAATTAATTTTCTTGAGGCCAACATTATTTTCGCATTTCTGCAGTGGCCTCAGCATCAATACGCAAAAATCTGAATTTGCTTACATTTGCCATGCCCTAGTCCAAGGCCGTCAAATTGATGCCTGATTTGTAGAATTTTCCTAAGCCTTTGATACAGTTTTGCATTCCAAGTTTTGCGTAATATAAATAATAGTTTAAATAACCCTAGCTCATTGACGTAGATCTTTTCGTTTCTCTCAGATTGGTCGCAACACGGCTCTTTGAATTCCGCCGAATCATCTACGGCGGCCGTTTCCTCTGGTGTTCCGCAGGATTGCGTTATTGGCTCTCTTCTCTTCCTCCTGTATGGAAGTGATGTGCCTGGTAATGTGCTATCCACTAAAATACGTCTTTACTCCGATGACTGCGTTATCTATCACATCATTACCAGACAATAATATCTCATTGTTCTGAACAGAGTATTTTCCAACATTTTTACCTGGTGCAGCAAGTGGCAGATGAATATTATTTCCGCAAATCTGTCTGTATGTCCTTCTTTACTCGTGCTACACAAGTGTGCCAAGTTTATTTTATCAGTGGATTTCCAGCGAAAAAAATGTCTGAATAGAAGTATCTTCGTATCCTCTGCACAAATAATAAATCATGGCCGAAACAAGCCGAAGCAACCTGTCCTAAGGCAGTACGACGTCTAGGTTACCTAAAGCGCTGACTACACTTGTTAAATATAAAACTATTGCCGGCCATCTTGGAATACGGCTTTGCCATTTCTAATCCACATTTGAAATCCGACACCTAAAAAACTGGAATCTGTAAAAAAAACCACTTGATTTATATACCAGCGTTACAAGGAGTTCCCCCTTCTTCTATAATTCTCTCTTTGAACCTGTTTTCCCTAATGGAGCGACGTCACGTAGAAAGCCTTACACCCTTTTACATGACTATTAACTCTTATATTGCTCATTTTCGGAATGCATTAGGTTGGTTAAGCGTCTATTACTACGAATTTTCATCTAAAAATTGCACCTGTGTACGCCGGGACTGTCAAATTAAAATGCAGTTTTTTAGCCGAGTCATCGAAATGTATAATCAGGTACCTCCTAACACCCACCATTAGAAATTTGACATTTACCAAGTTCGTTATGGCAATGAGTGGTTGAATACCTTGTGATTCTTACGACCATGTGCTGTGTAGAGTGTATGCGCGTGTGTGCATGTGTGTGTGTGTGCGTGTGTGCGTGTGTGTGTGTGTGTGTGTGTGTGTGTGTGTGTGCGCGTGCATATATGTATGTATGTATG
Source organism: Dermacentor variabilis (assembly GCF_050947875.1). Classification (NCBI taxonomy): domain Eukaryota; kingdom Metazoa; phylum Arthropoda; class Arachnida; order Ixodida; family Ixodidae; genus Dermacentor; species Dermacentor variabilis. The sequence goes on along the minus strand of NC_134575.1, from coordinate 22,120,019 downwards.
TATGTATGTATGTATGTATGTATGTATGTATGTATGTATGTATGTATGTATGTATGTATGTATGTATGTATGTATGTATGTATGTATGTATGTATGTATGTATTAGGGTTCTGCTTTTTCCTTTTTCAAATTGCACTTGTCTTTTCCTTTTTCCAAGGTGTGTTTGATTTGCTTGTACTCCACTCCTGCGATAACCCTCTTCCGATTTCAGTATGTACAAATCAATAAACATTAGATAAATATACAGAAATTTAGTTTCTTTCACCACACCCCAGGGGTGGTCCAGGGCCCTTTTGAGATTGTAGTGGTACAGCATGAGGTTCAAGTGCTCTTTTTTGCGCACCTGATAAACTAAGTGCGAATTGCCGGGCAGTTAAAAGATGACCTTGTTAAAGGCCTGTGAATCGCGGCATATTTTGGGAGGTGAAACGTCTTGATACGTTTGCTTCCAATAAAATGATTGTCGTGTAAGAGTTGCATTGGTCTTAGCAGCGCCATTCTCCATTCTCACGAAAATAAAAAAAGTATATATTTTAGAAGTAGCAGAAAAATTCGTAGAAAAACATTTATTTCCCTGGAAAGATATGCGCCTGTGCGATGTAATCATTGAGTAGGCGCGTTAACATCTTGTGTCCTCGGCTTGACTCTTTGCGTCCTGCAATATCATAGCCGACGCTTTAGCGGCGATCATCATGACGGCGGCATTCGTATTTCCAGTGACGATGGAAGGCATCACGGATGCGTCTACGACTCGTACTCCACTGACCTGTTTCACTCTGAAAAACACGCAAACGCAACTAGTATGAATATGTCATGCACAAATCACCTGCAACGCGATTCACATTGTTTGATATATGACAATCAGGACTAGCTGCTGTGTTAGATTACTGAATGGAATAAGATGCACGCCATCACCTTCATTTGGTACAAAATTTGTGGTCTATTAAAAGGACACTAGTCAAACATTTGCTGTTGTTCCTTTCTATTTTAATCACCTTTGCATTCTTTGTCCTAAGTGTTTCAAACGTCATCGGTGAGTAAATTTTATTTAGTTCTTTTCCCTCTACCTGTACATGCGAGTGGTGAAAATAAATAATAAAGAAAACGCAGGGAGATAAAGCAGACACAAATCTGGGTTCCTACTCTGCAATGGCGCAAGGAAAAAGAAAGTGAACGCAAATGAGCGGGAAATCGAGGAAGAATTCGAGCAAGTCATGGCGTCGTTCTGCTGTATCACGACAAGACATTAAAGTGATACTCATGTGTCGTATCCGAGAGGGGATCGGCCACATTTGAAGTGCTCGTAGTGCTTTCTTTCGGCTCACTTTTATGAATGAAGAGGCGTTAAACACGTTATTGATAAAGGGTCAGCTAAATATGCCTAAAACGGCAATACTTGGTCATCGTCATCCTCATTATCATTATCTGCATGGTTTATGTCCACTACAGGACGAAGGCCTCTCTTTGATATCTCCAATTACCCCGGTCACGCGTCAGCCAATTCCAAGTAGCGCCCGCGAATTTCCTAATTTCATCGCTCCACCTACACTTCTGCCCTACTCGACTGTGTTTCCCTTCTCTTGGCAATCATTCCATCACCCTAATGGTCCAACGGTTACCCAACCGGCACTTTAGATAATCTGCCCAGCTCCATTCTTTTTCTCTTGATGTCAATTAAAATATCGTCTATACCCGTTTCTTTTCTGATCCAAACCGCTCTCTTTCTGTCCCTTAACGTTATGCCCAGAAATATTCGTTCCATCGCTCTTTGCGTGGTCCATAATTTGTTCTCAAGCTTCTTCGTCATCCTCCATCTCTCTGCCCCATATGTCAGCACTGGTAAAATGCAGTGATTGTACACCTTCCTTTTCAATGATAATGGTAAGCTTGCAGTCTGGAGCTGACAATGTCGGCCGTACGCAATCCAACCCATTTTTATTATTGGTACCCCTTGGTCATTGTAAACGCCAAAATAAACAAAAATCGCACGAAAGCAGTCTAATTATGTGGAAGATCACAATTATTACCAAAAATACTGCAGTGGACCAAGTTATGGGTTTAGCTTGAACGGCTGAGAGGGAGAACTGCTAACTGCTATTTATTTGTCGTGTTTTCTTCATTTATATATTAGTGCTTGTCAGCTGGTGAGTTATAGCTTGTCGGGAGTGACAAAAACCTTGTTCACCAATTTTGTCTGGCAAGATTAGAGCAAGCAGTGCGTTCTCACAGCTGCCAAAGAGCCGCATCCTTACAACGTTCAGGTTATGCGTTTAAGTACATTTATTCTTCTGTTTGCTGTTTTTACGCTTGTTATCTTGTTGGTGGGAAGCTGTGCGTGTATAATGAACAGTTCTGAAGAATGATCATTTCATTGGTGATCTCAACAATTAGCAGTGCTTTATTACGGTAAAGATGGTTGTGCATCCTTAGTGTAGCTTTTAATTCGGCAACACCATCATTGCTAGAACTTACTGTTGCTTATCGCACTGAGAACGACCGGTCTTAGCTGTATTATTAAGATTTTTAGTGGCCCCACAAGTGAGCGTAACCAAGTATGTGGTGCAGCATTCTGGGGGGACTATAATTTTTTCAATCCTTAAGTAACGCTCCAATTTGTGTGATGGTGCAGGGCGAAAATCTTTATCCTCATTGATTGGATGTATGTCTACTAAGATCAACTGAAAAAGTACGTCGGACATACTCCCAAGAAAGTATATAAAAGGAGCCCGTTGAAGTACACTTCATGTTGGCGATATCGTCTTGCGTACCTTCAGACACTTCGTTGGGAATAAAGCTTAGCACATGGGTAGAACTGCGCTACAGCAGAGTCACCGTAAGTATTTTTTTGTGGAATACCGTGCCAACATACTGTTATTGAGTCAGTATCGCCATTCGCTTTCGGATAAGCATTACTGCTTGCGACTTGTGCCATCATTTAGTCCTCTCTTCATCACTTTCAAAGGCCACACGAGGGGCGTGTGTGCAGCGGTTCTCGAAACCGTCTTTGCCGGTAAATTTTACAGATTTTATGCGCCTTGCTTAGTCTAGCTGCAAGAATATTCTTATAAAAACATGAAACGTCGTCAAGCGTAAGTAAGCACTAGCCCTAGAGATGCATAACTAATTGCAGGATTGCACCGTAGTTCGGCACAGTGAGCTTCTGTAGAAGACAGTTCCCATTAATAGTGCCGATGTTTGCTCTCTGCCGCTGACGAACATCGTAGGCACTCTCAGCCTTATATATATATATATATATATATATATATATATATATATATATATATATATATATATATATGTATATATATGTCTTTTAGTTCCCAGGCTAGCAGTTCTCAAGAAATTTTTGCAGTTCACAAGGCCATAAAAGCCTCAGCAGAAGAGCACGCGGAAAGCCGTGACGATCGCGTCGTCTGCCAAGAGTCAAGACAAGTTTCACAGCTTTACCGCAGTGGCGCTGTTCGCAAGCGCGATGGTGGCGCCGTACAACGGCCGCCCCGTGCCAATACAATTGATCATTTCTTTTCTGCGTCCTCTGCGTAAAGGAAACTGGTGCTCGTGCATGTGCTCTGGACGCACCCTTGCTACATAATGTGAAAACTATTGTATTGGCTGGTGTTCAGTTTTTCCTATTTATTTGGTATTGTCGGCTGTTTCTTGACCGATCAACCGCTGTAGGTATGCACCATACCATGAAAATCATAATCACCGTTAACACGCTGTGTTTATCTGAAAGAGTCTATTAGCGTCGGCAAACTATGCACCACTTGCTTTTTCGCCAAGCTCCAATGCTAATCATCATCATAACTATTGCGCGGGAACGATCTTAAAATGTTAGATGGCTGTGGCACGATAGAGTTACCCCTGCAATTGTGGCCTAATGGAATACAAGTAAATATTTCTAATATGACAGCTCTAAAATGTTTCAAGGGGACAAGTTCATCCACCAACCTTACCCACGTGCCCTCTGTGGCTTTGGACTGTGTCCTGTGTACATCAAGCAAAGACGGGAGACCTTCAATGAACAGTTCTCGCAGAGTATGTGTGCTCATATCGGCGTAGCGCACTTGCAGTCTCGTCTTCCACATACTGTGAGGGCTGAGAACCATAATGAAATCCCACGGCATATGTCTATGTTAAAAAGTAAGAGGATACTTCCATATGGAATTATGAAGGTCCCCCTTGTTTTCCTTTTTTCCCGCTCCTAGCCAAACTCTGGATCCAAACAATCTATAGTAATGTGTTCCAGCATTTTGAGCGTTTTTTGCCGAGAATGCAGTAGGTTGTACATCGGACAAAGAAACGCTTTTTCTTTAACAACGTTATGACTGGTCATTTGCTGCCGTGCAATAAAACAGGAAAGACTTGACAGCTGATTTTACTAAAATACTTCTAACACTTTTAAAAACGTATTTTTCCTATACCTTCAGAGTATATATTCCTGCACATTGCGATTCACATAATAATACCTATCAGGTATTTATAACATCTCTTCCCAGCTACATCACTGAAGTAGTTCAAACGAAAACAAACTTCTGATATGCGGAAAGCAGATACTTGATAGGTCCCCACTTCCGATGACTTGAAGATACGACAAATTGTTGCAAAATACGCCCTATGCGCGCTTGTAATATAGTGTGCAAAAGATGAATCCCTGGATTCCTGAGAAATAGAAGAGTTGACAGCAGCTGTCGTAATACTAGGTTCGCTAATCGAAACTATTCACATTTTACTGGTATAAAGACATTTCTACGACCGCTACGTTCCTATTCTGAATCGTAAATAATTACTCGATGACCCAAAGAATTTCTTCTACATTTGTTCGCAGCATACACAAAGGCTTGAAGAGTGTAATAGAACGTTTACATACCAATTACAATCAGCCTCTCCTTATCCCTTTCATAGTTTACGAAAAGGCATTCGATTCAGCAAAGATACCTGCAGTCATTGATGCATTGCGAAGTCAAGGAGTGATACGGCGTACTTAAATACCTTAAAAATATCTACAGAGGTTCCACAACCACCTAAACTCTACACAAGAAAAGTTGGAAGATACCTATAAAGAAAGGGGTCATACAAAAAGACAATCTCTTCAATGCTATTCACTGCATGCTTGGAAGAAGTATTCAGGCTATTAAACTGGGAAGGGTTAGGAGTAAGGTTCGACGGCGAGTAGCTCAGGAACCTTCGGTTTGACTATGACATTGTTCTATTCAGAAACACTGCAGACGAGTTACGCCAAATGATTGAGGACCTTAACAGGGAGAGTGTAAGAGTGGGGTAGAAATTTATTATGCAGAAGACAAACATAATGATGAATAACCGGGCAAGGGAACAAGAGTTCAAGATCGCCAGTCAGCATTTAGAGCCTGTGAAGGAGTACGTTTAACTAGGTCAAATAATCATACACAACTCTGACCACGAGAAGGAAATTACCAAAAAAATAAAAATGGGTGGGATCGCATACGGCAGACATCGTGAGCTCCTCACTGGTAGCTTACCGTTACTATTGAAATAGAAGGTATACAATAAATGCGTTTTACCGAGGCTAGCATACCAGGCAGACACTTGGAGACTGACGAAGAAGCTTGCGAACAAGTTAAGGACCGCGCAAAAAGCAATAGAACGAAGAATGTTTGGCATAACTTTAAGACATAGAAAAAGGGCGGTTTGCATCACAGAGCAAGCAGGTATAAACAATATTCTAATTGACAATAAGAGAGAAAAATGGCGCGGGGCCGGCCATGTAATGCGCAGATTAGATAACCGTTGGACCATTAGGGTGACCGAATAGATACAAAGAGAAGGGAAGTGCAGTTGAGGACGGCAGAAGACGAGGTGGTGAGACGAAATTATGGGATTTGCGGGTGGTAGCTGGAATCGGTTGGCGCAGGACAGGGGTAATTGGAGATGCCAGGGAGAGGCCTTCGTCGTACAGTTGACATGAAATAGGATGATGAAAAAGAAGAAGAAGAAGAAGATGATGATGATGATGATGATGATGATGATGTGATTGTAGATGTGAGAAATAAAACAAAATTAGCACCGACGCGTAAGCGTATGGGGGCTATAGCTCACACGATGCTGTCGGCTCTCGGTGCGCCTGAACTCCTACACTGTTCTCTTCGCAGATCGTATTCAAGAGAGGGATCGCGAAGCCGTGCCATACGCAGCAGCCGTCGGAGTAGAACTCCCCCTTGCAAACATGTGCTTACTAAGTAAATTACCTAGCATGGTGTCAGCGCGCCGCACCGGCAAACATGAACACTTCACACTCGATGACCACCGACACGCGCTTTCAAAATGATGGCGTGAGGTTTCGCGGCAGCAGCAGCGAGTGAAACGACCTTCGTGCTGTCTTTCGCTTCAACGCAAACTGAGTGGAGAGAACACAGCGCCCGCAAAGCTACGAGCTGTCGGCCCACCCAGGCTGTGACCCCAAAGCAGATCGCTTTCAAGATAAAGCCCGCACGACCGCGCGCGTCCGAAGTATGACAACTCCGTCCTTCCTATCGCCCTTTACCATGCACGCGACGGAATACGGTGCGCGTCAACCCTTGCGCATGCGAGAATGAGCCGCCATCGCCGGGTGGAAGTCGCACGCTTTCCCTCGCACACACAGCGTAGGCTGCGCGAGGATGATCTTATCTCGAGCCAAACCCAATACGTCTATATCGCATACAAAGCGTGTAGCAACTGACAGAGTCGGTCAACCCGGAACGCCTCTGCCTCCCTTAGTTCTGCGCGATGATTCGCCTGGTTTCTGCTTACCGCTTCCCTAAACGTTACCTACAATTTCCTCTCGGTCGCGTAACCTTTTCGCATGCTCGCACACCTTCGTAATTAGCCCGGCGCGCAATTTTATCATCTCCAGACGCCTTACTAATTCGCTTCCATCGTGGCTTCAGACAGACGCCGTCGATTGCGCTAGCTGGCAAGTTACGCTCGCGCGTTAAGGAAAGGCGCAGCCCGATTCACAAATGGACCTTTCATTTGTTTTTCACCTAAGACACACCGACCAGGTAATGTTACAGTTTTTAGCCTTGTTCTATCATTACAGAATATCACTATTAAGCCTCTAAAAGCACGGCAGACGTTATTGCCGATATATTGTGAGATGCTATATGTGATATACTGCGACAGGACTCGCAGTGTAGAGTTGCCCATGAAGATCGAAAACAGTGAAGTATTCTACCTGCAGCGGTAGATCAACACCGCGAACATGTCCTTGAACTTTCGGGAGGCTGACTACGCGCCAACACTTCCTTTTTTTCCTCTGGCTATCTTGAAAGGCTCTTTCTGTGTAAAAAATTGCGATGTGGCTCACTGGGCCGTCCGCGCATCTGCATGCACAGCGCAACAATTTCCTTGATTTCGTTACGGAAATCCTTGAGACCGAATAAAATAAAGGGATCGGCAGCAAGGAGTCTCTCCGATTCCACGAAACACCTCAATCTGGCGCCACAAAAGAGAATCGTAAGCAGAGCACCAACCGCAAGAGCCGCCGTGAACCAGGATGACGTAGCCATCTTTGTTTATTTGGACACTGTTTCCCACAAAAGTAACGGATTCTGTAGTGGCCAATGAGCCAAGATTTCGAACACACTGCATCACTGTGAAGGCATGCAGGCTGGCCGTGCCAGCGAATACCATGCAGGATTACAAGGGCCAGCCTCATCATACGAAATGCAGTGACTTGTTTAATGCTCAATTATTTTCAATGTGTTAATAAACATTTAACATACATGTAAGAATTTTGATACTTGGATATGTGTCGCTTAATGTTTTCAGTATGTTTAATTTTGGACACTGCACGAAGAATACACATTTTCGCTTCAATTTTGAATGCAATACTAAAAAGGTCATGTGGATCTCACATCCTTTAGAAATCAATGCAAGCGAATCTTTCTGCGAAATTTGCGTTGATTTACTATAATTAGCAGTGATGTTGAAGGCGTCCGAGCATCGTGAGGGGATCTCGGATGTTACGTTGCGCGCCGCTTGTATGGCGTGTGTATGATACAACGAGACGTGTGGGATCGAGGCGTTTTTGCGTGCCATTATCCGCAACGTGCCAGAAATTTGGGCTGTCATTTTGCCTCACACTGCACATCGCATTGCATCGAAACGTCAAGTTGCTCAACTACCGCTTCCGTATTGTCGTCTTGACCCTGCGGTGCTTCAATGCAGCTTTACGTCTGCACGCCCTGCAGTTGTATGCGCAGACAGACCCCTCCCCCCCTTCGTGACTTCTATTTTTCATAAATAGCACAAACGTACCGTACGGTGCCTTGAATTCACATTTATACAGTTTATTCGCTACTGTCATTACTTCTACAAGTAGACTTTCCTTTATTGAAGAATACCTCAAACGATGGATGCTCTATAGCTGCGCCTTTCCCTTTTCTTCCGCAGTTCTCTCATTTATGCATGCTGCCCCATGCAAAGAGTGGCACGAAGCAGCTGGTTCCGTGACTGCATTTGCTTTGCCTACTCTCTCCCTGCTTTCTCTACTGTTGCAGGTACCTCGTATCAAGACTGTTGCCCGTGAACACAAAGGTAAGCCCTGCGGCTTCTGATATACTTTTGCGATAAAGAAGGGGAGTGCTTCCGAAATTACAGCCTTCTGGAGGTCATTGCATGACGTTAGGGGTCTGCAGAGGAGGATGCTCATAAAGCCCGCGTAATAGGCATGTTTATTGACGGCACCTCAACTCTATATCTACTCCATCCATCTACATACATCCGTTCTCAATCACTTACCAACTCAGCGTGCAAGACAGCAACAGCAGTAGTGAACAAGTCGAAGGACGAGGCAAAGAAACCTTAAGTTAAAAACTTTTCTTGGGATACACCGGCATGCTACTGGCTACTAATAAATAGCTAGTACATTTCGACCAGGTTACCCTTTACTTCACGGTTGCTATTATTTGTGACTGCTGGATTTGAAAGATGGCTATTAAAATAAGAAAACAAAACGTCCACTCACCTCAGCCTCTCATCAACGACTGAGCGTTCATGGTTGCCCATAGGGCACGTGCAGCAGACATGCTGGCCAGGAAACGCAGCTTCTTGGATGAAACACTTCACATATTCTTCGGTCCAAGGTGTGAACTTCTTACATTTTGGGAACACTCCCGGCCACAATTCCGCGCCGATGTTGTTCATGGCATCAGTCTCGAAAAGTTTCTTCACCTTCATGGTACCTGGGAACATGAATTTAAAATATTATATATATATATATATATATATATATATATATATATATATATATATATATATATATATATATATATGGTAGAGAAGCGCTGACAGTGTCCACTGCAGCGGCCCGCTACTGACGATGGCAATTCTTGCAGCATGGCGTATAGCGTCGTGCAAGTAACCTCAGAAGGAGTAGCCACACAGTTATTTTATCCTCAGACTTTCTCTTGCGCAACTCTGCTACAAAACAAAAAAAATCTACCCCACCACGGAGACATACATCAATTCCATCTGAGAAACGTATTTTCACACAAAAAGCCCTTTTTCCCATATGTCATATCATGTTATTGTATGTGGAAATTATGAGGAATACCGCATTTTTTCTGTACGCAATTTAATTGTCAACACACTTTTAGGATTGTTAAGGACGACAGAGCAGGTACAACACAAAAATATGCAGAAGTGGCTGCCTCGAACGTGCGTTTGCACTGCCCAAGAAAATTAACGGACAATATCTTCCCCCATTTATCGCTTTGTTTACTGTTTCTGCGGGAAAAATATACAAAAATATAGTAGGAACCATCAGTAACATTTATAATTTCCAATTCATCATTATATTTGGTCTATTGGCAGTATGTATCAATTGCAGTCATTAGGTTCCGCTTGTGTTAATAGGTGGAACCGATCAGGGAGCATAACCCTCGTTGACCGGACGTATGCTGATAACGAGGCAGCAAGCCGATATTTGCTAAATTTGCAAGGAGAGCCCGCCGCCGCGGTGCCGGCGGCGGGCTCTCCTTGCCCCCTAGCGCGTGATCCACGACTCTCCGCTCCTCCATGTCCGCGTCGCGTGGATGTACGGCTATCAGCCATGCATCTAGCTTCCCTGTTTGCGAGGGGTGTTCATCAGCGGCATTTGCATCATCCGGCAGTGCTTGCGCCTCGCTGTCCTTCTCCTGTCTCCACTCTTGCCCTATACCTCCCCTTACCTGGTGCAGTGCCGCTGCAGTGACTCGAAAGGCCATTACAGTGTTTCGTTCCCTTAGTCCACTACCCACCCCAACCTTGTGCGGCCACATTGAGGCATGTGTGTGAGTTAATGAGTGTGACCTCTACTCAATACCCATGTTCACCCGTTTCCTCATCCCACCTCACAAGAAACATTAAACAATAATTGCTAATCTCCCCCCTCTCCGCGGCGGTGACCCACTATAAGATGGCGCGATGGCGCGTCAGCGGAGTGCCGGCTTGATAGTGGGGGATCGCGGTGTGTGCTGCCCAATCCGAAACGCAGAACCACCTCCGTTGGACACTGCGTGTTCTGTATGCGGTTGCCCGTTGTTGAAATAAGGCAGCAGCTGTGCTCAAAGATCGCATTACCAAGAAGCAAAATCGTAAGCCATTTTTATGCAGATGATATCACGTTACGGAAAAGGGTCTCAAGCACCGGACCGCAAAAAACACGCCTACAGGTAGCAGTAGACAACATCAAGAGCTACTTGCAAAAATGCGACCTCCGCTCTGTTCCCGAGAAGTCAGAACACCTCGTCGTTAAATAAAGAACGAGAGACACACTACCCGGCTACGATGAACCCAATCTCAACGCCAACCTCAATAGAATGCCCATACCAAAACTGAAAACCTTACGATTTCTAGGGCTACACATCCATAAAGAGGGGTCCGGGGTGGCTCCCCTCCAGCAACTACAGCGAACGCTATCACTGCTCACACGTCTCGTCAGAAGACTTGCAAGCCATAGAAGTGGACTTGAAGAACAAGACACGCTGCGCGTGATGCAAGCACTCCTTACCAGTCGAATAATGCTCGGCACGCCCTATCTTGGGCTGAAAATTCAGAGGTAGAAATACGTAAGATTCAAATGAGCAAAGCCATCGAAATTGCCTTGGAGCTACCATTCACGCCTTCGACTACGATACTTCTCAAGATGGGCGTACACAACACCTGTCGAGAACTAGCTGAAGCTCATAAAGCCAGACAACTAGAACGACTGAAGCTCACGCCCACTGGAAGAACAGTGCTGCCACGGCTCAGCCATGGTGAAAGCTTTATAGCCACCACAGACCGAAAAGAAAGGATTCCTTGAAATATCCGTGAATCCTTGAGCATAGCACTAATTACACGCAACATGCACCCCATGTACCACAAGAAAAGAACACAAGCCCGAGTGGATGCCCTACGGCGAAGACACAGGCGAGATCCAGACGCCAGAAACACCGACGCAGCCTAATACCCGCAGAGGCGCTTACGCCCCGAACGTCGTAGATACTCACGGTAGACCTAGTGTCTGCCACAATCCACGCAGAATACCCTGAGACTGAAGGACAGATGGCGATCGTCCTAGCAACTACCACGTGCATGGACGAAGCTGTCGTATTTTCGGATTCTGAAGCACCTGTCAGGAACTACGCTAAGGGCCGCGTGTCTTCAGAAGCACTAAATATATTGAAGCATCGCAGCACTGTGATCCCCTCCGCCTGCGTGGCATGGCTTCCTGGGCACGAGGGGCTGGAGGGGAACGAAGCGGCACATGCCGCGGCCCGAGGTCTCACCTGCTGGGCTAACCCTTCCTACTCTCGAGATGCCCGGTCTGCGTCAGCAGGGACAGAGACCGTAGCCAAAACCTATTCAGCGATCGTTCAACGTCGCAGGGAACGCAGGGTGTGCCCACCACCTGACACGAAGCTCAACAAAGAAAGTACCACATTCAAATAACTACAGAGTAACACTTACACCCACGGCATACTCATGCATAGACTCTACATAACGCTACAAAGTTACCACTGCCCAATGTGCGGCGTACCGGCCACTTGGCACACCTGATCCTCGAGTGTCCATATAATCTACGAACAGATGCATCGCCTTCACCGAAAGACTAACGCCAGATAAGAAAGCGAAGACTTCATTGAAGCGTGAGTCGTCTCCGAAGCTCGTCTCCGAAGAAATGGAACAGCAACGACGCCTCGACTCGAGGGCAAAGGAGGCAGTGAAGGCCAGAGGGTTCCTGCAATGAGGTGTCCTCCCACCTAGAGTAGATATGGGGCTTACCCTGGGTTGTTTTTGAAAAATAAACGTTTGTTAGTCCTTCTCCTCCCCCTACTATACAGCATGCTATAACTGCTTCGCAGCCAGGGGGGGGGGGGGGGGCATGTCCAGGTAAGGCATTTCCTCAGCCTTCAGCCGTGTCTCACAAGGCAATTTTGCACGAATTTGTCTTGAATAAACCAAAGAAAGAAAGGTTGATACGATCTTAAGATGGATACATCCCTAAAGACAGCTATCTCGTGTGTTAACACTATGCGTCATCCCGCAACAAGCTAGGAAGAAATCGCGAAGTCAACCCGTTATTCCTTTCCACCTTGTACGTTTGTGTTAAGTCGTTCTTCGGCAAAGTTGCTCTCTTAGCATTGTGCGATGAAAGAAGTGTTTCACAAGAACGCCACCAAAAGAGCTCGTCCCTATTCCTTTGCCTGTATCTGTAGCCAGTGAAATAAAAACAATAAATTGGATGTTTAACATTACGGTCTGCGTGCTAGAGACCTGCGCATGTGGTATGGCAAAATCTCATTAATTACCAGCCATCTCACCTTTAACTAAGCGATTCAGATCGGGGTTTGTCCTGAAGATGTTCGGGTTAATTGATGGCGGACCATTCGGGTCTTTTTCGTTGAGATAGACGGCACCTCGAGACTCTGGTTGTACCATGGTCAATGCGCACATAAAGCCAGAGTGGCCAATCATCGGACCGTAATATTCTTTATAGATCTGGAAAAGAAACATATTAAATGAAGTGGCACAGTCCACCAGTCACGTACTGGGTTGTACTACTGAACTGTTCCTATAGAGTACATATTTATTACAACTCAAAAATAGAATTTAATAAAAAATTCTGGGGTGTAAATTGGTTATCATGCACACCATAGTGACGCACTGCAGAATAATTTTACCCACGTGCAGTTCTTTCACTTGCGGCCAATGCATGGTGCAAGAGGTTTTCAGCCTTCCATTGCCATCTTAGTGTAGCCTCTGTGGCCAGTACTGCTTCTAAGACATCGTTTTCAGAAGCGCGACGCCTGTTCACCGATCTAGCGCTACAGTTGTTAAACTCCTTGGCTCAAGTATATTGCATATTTCTTGGGGAAAGAGCCGAAGATTTGATAAAAATTTGTCCCGAGTACACAGATGATAAGATAAAAATAGATAACTTGCCTCTCGAGCAAGCGACCGAGCGTTTCTGTTATTGAAAAGAAATAGCCAATAGGACAACCTCTGTCCTGTAGAATAGCTACCAAAGTCGCAAATTGCCAGTTATTGTACGAAACGCTGTGAGCTGAAGAAGTACGTAGAAACATCAATTGATATGTGACAGAAATCTTTTTTATGAGAAATCATTCAAAAAGTACAGAGCATTCGAGTAATCTGGTAAATTCTGAAGGAATTTCATGATTCGAAGAAAGAGGTACGTCTAAGAAAATTGTACTTACGTCTGGAGACACGTACGGAGACTTCGAAACTTGCTCGCTAGGAAAGAGTGCCGCAAGCTGCAGTACTAAGTCAGGGTAGTCTGGTTTTATTTCTCCGACGCCACTGTGAGTGAAAAGTAGAGCTTCAGAAGCTCCAGGTATGGTAAAAAGTCCTGCGGCGTAAGGAAATATTTAGCCTCGCATAAGTCTAGTGTTATCTTAAGAATGCGGTTTTACTTACCACTCTGGTTTGTAATGTACTCTTTAAAGCTTTGTTCAATGTTCTTTAGACCAATCAAATCATCCTTTGTTTTTACGACGAGACCCGCAAACACCACGTAGTCTTGGAGGCTTTGCCCCACGTATAGATTCGCCAGAACCTCAATCTGCAAGCCAAAGATATGCATATCATGTAGAGATTATAAGGGTTACAGGTGGGCATATTACTATATATCACGCCAAAGGCAAGATAACATTGTAAAAAGCGAACAGTTTACACTTTTACGTCCGTAAACCTGCCATAAAGCAGAGATTAACTCGAAGCTTTCTCGTGTGTAGGACACGGCTCTGATTGCTTCCTCTATACTGGTTATAATGTTCCGACATATTACCTTCATCCACTGGTGCCGATTTACTGGTCCTGCAGAATTGTACTACGACAGCACATAGCCTAAAGTGGGCTTCGTGTGTGTTCATCTATCCTTTCCATTTAGCCGTCTTGATCATGAGTCCCCCCCCTTCCCCCTCCGATAATCGTACTTCAGTTATCCTCGGTTTCACCATCGTTATAGGGCGATAAAAGAGTATATGAGGAATCGTGTTTAAGCGAATTATTTTTCGTGTATCTGGTGGTCGAGCATCGTTTTGGAGGTTCTTAGAAAAATTTTCAGACAAATCAACGTCTCTGCGTAAACCAAGAAATTGTTTCTGTTCATCATCATCATCAGCCTGGTTACGCCCACTGCAGAGCAAAGGCCTCTCCCATACTTCTCGGACTACCCCGGTCATGTACTAGTTGTGGCCCTGTTGTCCCTTTAAACTTCTCAATGTCATCCGCCCACCTAACTTTCTGCCGCCCCTGCTACGCTTCCCTTCCCTTGGAAGCCAGTCCGTAGCCCTTAATGACCATCAGTTATCTGCCCTCCTCATTACATGTCCTTGTTATGCCGAATACTCAAGTGTTATATGCACTATAGACGTGCTCTGTTGACTTGATCGCGCAGATCTCTGGGTATTATATGCGCTATAGGCGTGCTCTGTTGACTAGGTCGCGCAGATCTGCGGGTATTTAAGTAGGTGGTTCTTCAAAAATAAAACCAGCAGTTAGAAAGCACTCTTCCTTGTGTTGTTCCTATTCTTCGTCCCTGTTTGTTTGCACACAAAAAGTTTAAGATGACTTACACACAGGTTCGAAGTGCAGCGAGACGGGTACCGACTTACTGCAAAGTTCCTGGAATGAGGTTAAGAATGCTTCGCATCAGAAAGGGACCGTGGCCCGATAGAGGACAGCGCTGCTGCACTGTGGTCGATTCGGCGGGACCTAATAACAATGAGTCATGTGGCGACGAACTGCATATCAGGAAAGAGGCCTCAAGCAATTGTCGGTCTCGTCTGCCAGGCTAAAACAGCGCGTAATTCCACCACCACCGCCGCAACCACCACTGTCGGCGCTTCGATCCCATCATAGGACACATTCTTTTTTTGTTGTGGAGGCCTTGAATGAGGTGAGACAGGAATCTAGCTACCACACAGTGGCCCGGATTAGCCAAAGGATGATGATTAGAAATAAAACATTGGCAGCCGCCGACATTGGAATTCGCGCTCAATGCAGTGCGGCAATGCGTAACCATAGCGTTCTTGTGCACCTTCGGCGCTCTGGGATTTTTGTGGGATTCTGTCTCCTGCATAGACTCTGACCTGCACGCGTCTTCTTTGGGCCGAGAGCGGCCGTTACATTGGCCGACGAGGACAATACTATGTCTAATGCAAAATAATACAGAATAAAACCACATGTTGGGATTTTTAAAGCGAACCTTTCGTGAAGCACTTAAAGAAATGTCGTACAATTATTATATTCTGCACAGCTCTTTGCATCATAGCAATTACCTGCCTATCGACGAAGAGGGCGAGATGCAGAGACTCCCCTGCCGCGTGACCCACAGGACCGCGCATCATGATGTCTCCATGATTGGTTTTTTTTATTATTATGACGCTGTAACCAGAGTAGGCACGCCGGCTACGGATGCTGGAATCGAGACGCTGGGAATGCTGAAAATGGTGCCCTAGTAAACTATACTTTTACGATGAAAAAATAACAAAGCAGATACGCGAAATCGCAAAGCCCTCGAAAGAAGACATAGAAAGGTTTGCCTAATAAAAAAACGTTTGCACTCGGTTACGTGCATTTGTTGCGACGAATATGTTCAGGTATAATTTTTTACCAGTGCGTAATCGCGTAGAACACAATGTCAGCAGCCAGAGAACACATAAATGTGGTAAAGATGTTAACGCTATCCTCACTGTAAGCTAATCCGCCATACAGCATCACCCAGCAGCCATGGTAAAAAAGTATGGGAGGGTTCGCGAACAAAGCTTCGCTTTAAAATAGATTGTTCTTGTGCTCATAGCAAAGATCACTAAGCTTACCATTCGCTGTAGCAGAAGCAAGTTGAGAGTAGGAGAAAACCTTGAAGTCTGCTTATTGGTATTACGGTTCTCGTGCAGTGCCTTCTCAAAACCGTGTTATAAGAAAGAAGCCAGTCAAAAAGAATTAGGCGCTTTTTTCTTATCTCGCCACTAAACAAGTTCCCTAATTTTTCCTCTACGTGATTGATCTTCTATATTTCTTTCTGTAATAAAGTAGTGCTCGCAGGTGAATACTAACGTCTTTTACGAATATAATCTGCGACTTCATCCTTCTTAATTAAATAGGTATTAACTATTGCGAACTATTTTTCTTTGATGTATTGAACATGTCAAATCAAGTGCTTGGGATGAAATTATGAAAATGCCCTTTGCACTTGAGAAAGCTCAGAATGCTAACGGTGTCATTTGCCCCTCACCATTATACAACCTTATCTGCGAAAACTAGTTGTTATTTTGTCTATATTTGATAGCTTTCAGATTTCACTATTCCCGATCAGGTGCATGCTCTATATGGAGGATAACCTCACACGGTAAGCTCACAATCTACAAATGTAGAAAGTATTACTGTGACACACAGAACAATGAACTTACGCCAAGTTTTTTCAAATGCCACTCAAGACCTATTCCCGACAGCATGAGCAGCTTCGGTGAACCGATGGCACCAGAACATAAAATCACTTCATGCTTGACCTTCACTTCATATTCGGCGCCTTCTCTTGTAAACTTGACACCAGTTGCTCTCTTGTTTTTGAACAAGATCTAAAAACAATGAAAACTACAAATGAAGCACATGATACTCTTTTGCATAATAATTCACCAATTTTTAACTAAGTTTACCTTGACGCCGTTTGATTGTTGTTCTTAAACATGTCAAACCAACGATAACTACAAAAGAAAAAGGCGTGTAAGTCATGACTACGAAAACATATTCACGAAGATATTGTTTGGCTTAAAATAAAATTTTTGGGCCCATTTGACATAAGTGCCATAATAAACACATATAAAGCAGTTTCTCATGCAGCCTACGCTGCAAGATATACTGCGGATGCATCATGAGTCATCAGCACTGCACTGCAGATGAGTCACTGAGAGGCAATTTAACTGCTTCACAAATATTTGAACAAGTACATTTGAAAGATTTGGTTATCTCATTTCCAACATTTTATTTTGTGAGAATTATGCGCAATCTGGTGATACACTGTGAACACACATTCCCGCACAAGCCTCATGCTGTAAACGTCAAACCGTCCAAGAAAAAACATTCCTTTGGTTTTTTATACGCTAACTATTCAACTGTATTTCGAAGAAGAAAGCGGGATAGGGACTCATTGCCAGGGAGGGAGATGTCGGTTGGAGAAATGAACTGTACTATACTCCTCTAAAAAAGTCAAAGAAAACGTGGCGTAATCAAATGCCGCAATGAGAAAAGTTAGATATGTGTGTGCCGCTGCGTTAGCCGCTGCGATGGCTTAGCGGCTATGGTGTTGCGCTGCAAGCCCGACGTCGTCGGATCTAGTCCCGGCCACGGCGGCCGCGTTTTGACGAGGGCACAATGCAAAAATATCTGTGTCCTGCGCATTGTAGGCAAGTTAAAGATCCTCTCCTGGTGAAAATTAATCCGGAGTCCCACACCACAGCCTCATAATCAAATCGTGGTTTTCCACGCAAAACCACAGAATTCAATTCAATTCAAACTAAATTTATACCACTGCATTATTTTTCAAGGCAATCAACATAATTTGTTCGTGGGCTAAGTGGTTAACAACTAACAAAAGCATTGTAACCTAGTCAGGAAAAGGACAACAAATAGAGAACCAGTCATCACGGAGAAGGAGCAAAACGAAGAAGGAACAGAAGAAGAAAAAAATTAAAAGGGCCCACTGTACGAGAAAGGTAACTGAGTATAACTTCTTCTTGGGTCACTCGGTTAACATATTACGCAGCACTTGTAGTGCGAGAAGGACCCGGACAGAGAAGAGGGAACGAGACACCACGGGCATTACACTAATAGGTACCGACAGATAAATTAGGGATGAAAGGGGGTTAACCGAGGGACCCGATTTTTATTAATCATATCATGAGAAGGTCGACAAATGAGGGCGCCAAGGAAAACATAGGAAAAATTTATTTATTCATTTATTTCAACCTTCCTTACAGGCGCCAAGGGAAGCATTGAGGGAGGAGGGTGTCGTTGAACAAATGACTACAGAAAACCGATACATGAGGGCTAAAAATATGAGGGCTAAAAATGTTTGCAATGATAACGTGCTTGCAGAACAGTGTTACAAATAAACACGCCAAATCAATACAAAGATTTGTCAGGAAAGGAATGAAAAGGGCAGTTAACGGTAACATAAAAAAAGGCCTATCCCTCGCTCAAAATAACGCACATAGCGCGAACACATAAAACAAAAAAAATTGAAACAACAAATTAAAAGGAAAGAGAGACATGGCGCATATGTGACACGTACTATATGACATGACATATGTACAGATGTATCTCTTTGTTATTCAAACAGTGGGTTTAGTAGTTGTCTGAATTTGTCATTGCTTATTTGCACGAGAGTGCTGTTAGGAATCCCATCCCATAACCGAATTTCTCGTGGTAGAGCCGAGAATTTAAATGCGTTAGTGTTCCCTCAAATGCGAGTGAGGCTTAAATAATTATTAAGTCGTCGTGTTGTGCAAGACGCGCGTTGCAGTGGCAAGTTTGATGGCTGGATTTGGGGAACATATCTATGGAGCAAGGACAGGAGCGCTATGTCACGTCGGCCACTTACTGATTGAAGGGAAAGGTCGAGTTTTATTTGACGAATGCATGACTGGTAATCATAATTGGGGGAAGTGGATCGACCAGCTTGGTTTTGGCT
The DNA here is from genome assembly GCF_050947875.1 of Dermacentor variabilis. Taxonomy (NCBI): domain Eukaryota; kingdom Metazoa; phylum Arthropoda; class Arachnida; order Ixodida; family Ixodidae; genus Dermacentor; species Dermacentor variabilis. Next base: position 22,100,818 of record NC_134575.1, on the reverse strand, counting down.
GGCTTCTAACATGCAGATTAAGTTTTCTTGGTAAGGACACCATATAGGGGACGCGAACTCTGTCTGGGGGCGTAAAAATGATAGGAATGCTAACTTGCGCTTGTTAGAGGGGCAGTTACGCAAGTTGCGATGAATATGTCCAAGATATTTGGAAGCGTTTCCGCATATGGTCGTAATGTCAAAGGCCCAGGGAAGGCTCGTTGTAAGATTAACGCCTAGATATTTATATACTGATGCCTGAGATTATATATTTGTATTTATGTAATAGGAAAATCTATGATTTGAAGGCTTCGCGCGAAGGTCATCACTTTGCATTTAGATGAGATAAGTTTCATTTGCCAGTCTTGACCCCATTTGGTAACGAGTTGAAGGTCCTCTTGAAGAATGCGATGATCATCAAGGCTGCGAATTGGTCGATATATTACGCAATCATCGACGAAAATACGAATGTAGGATGAGCTGTTATTGAAAAATTATTGATGTAAATAAGAAAAAAAAGCAAGGGTTCTAGTACGCTGCCCTGCGATACACCGGAACTGACATATGTAAGGGGTGACGTAAAATTAATAACGACTGTAAATTCCTGACGATTTCTTAATAAGTTAAAAATCCAGGAGAGGGTTAAGTAGTCTAATTAGGCCGGCCTCCAAACAAAGACACAAAGTCTTTGTTTGGTGGCTTCTCATGATACGACAGATAAAATAGACACTTACAGATATAATAAGACATACAAATATAACACTCAACGATTTCTGTGGGCGAAAAAGGCTATAAGTAACCAAAATAGCACAACATTTTGCACTCTATGCGTGAAATATGATTCACTATCTACATAAAGGTAAGGGTGCAGCGGCGTGACCATTGCCTCCAGAGCTGATGATTAAGAAGACGGCTCATGTGCAGGTAGTAAAACTAGAACCCGCTTGTGTTCGACCTGAGTGGCCGCGGTATCGGCCGCTCCATATATCCGGTGCACCATGGCTGATCTGCCTAAATAAAGCGTGGCTATGGTGGCTACGTTTTCGTGCCCCCTCCCGCAAATTGGTGACACCGGATGACCGAGCCCAGACACGCCAGCGTCAAGGCAGTGACTCTACCAAGAAGAGAGTGACATGGACTCACGCTGCCCGGCAGGCGTCCCGTGGTTGTAGGGTGGCGGGGAATTCTAAATCAACATGCCGAACATCTGGGGCCGAATTGACAAAGATTTTCGTTCGTATTTGCTATTTTTCAGTGGCTGATCGCCTTGGCTCATAATGGTTCCTACATCACTATTGGCTGGCATGAACGCTTTTAGCGAAAGAATGTTTTGTTTTACGGGCTATGGGCCTTCCAACCGGACAGTTACTTTCGTATCTACAGGTTTCAAGGCTGCGACTGCGTTCCAGGATAAGAGTGCTGCCCCCCGCCGCACTTCTACGAGCACTTGCAAGTAGCCATCCTTGCTCACTATGCACCCTCTAGCGTTAATTCACAAGAGCTCTCGCAATTTGAACCGTCGCGGCATTTCGCGTATCTTCTTTCCACAGCGCCTGTCACCACCCGTGCCGATCGTCAGCGCGCGCCGCCCCCAGCATCAACCCTCTACTCGCTCCGTGAGTGTCCTCCCCAACTCAGAGGCAGCTGCGCGACGATTCTTTCCAAAGAATTCAATTGGCCAAACTCAAGCCCAAGAGCTTGCGCTAATGAGCCAAACACAGCCTTCGCGATGCCTTCGGGGTCACCGCAACCCTGAAACTATCACTAGGGTTCAGGATTGGGCGAATTGGTATTGAATTCTAAAACTAGTACAGCGCAACATAAAAATGAAGAAACGAGCCGAGCCGGCCAGATAAAGGAACAGAGCGTTGAATTCCAACTGGTTTATTGTCAAGTTGCACGAAATATATACCTACAAGAAAGCATCAAGGCATGTTGTCACAACACTTCACAAAAACGTCACACCGATAGACGGCTACACCATCATGAGTCACAGAACGCGCAATTTTGTAATGCAAGATTAAACTGATCAAGAAATCTTGCCTCCTGTGGAGATATGCACAAAGATGGCGCACTAACGCAGGTGCTGCCAGCCCTTGCTGTAAGATCAACTTCCAATAAACCACTTGGAAATCAGAGCTCTGTTCCTTTATCTGGCCGGCTCGGCTCGTTTCTTTCTTTATATGTTGCGCTGTGCCAGTTTTAGACTAAAACGATCGGCATTTTAGACTTCGCTGCAAGCATCAACAGGCGAGCCTTCCGATGTTCTGTGCTGGCAACTTCCGCATACGCATGGCCTACCGAAGTTTTGCAGGAGCAGCTCTGCTATTTGGTTTCTTCAGCTCGAGAATCACATCTAACGACGTGAGTGACCAACACTTGTGCTATCTCCAGGCAAGTCGGGAGCTGTCGAACTGTCTTCTTTCGGAGCTTTCGATGGCATCGTATTCTGCGTTGCTCCCCTCCAACGGCCTGAACTCTGGACACGCGCCAAGAACCGGCCAATTCGCCTCCACTCTGCTTGCCGAGTTGCACCGCACTGTGCGTGAAGATGTCGCCGCCAACGCAAGACGACGTCCTCAACCCACAAGAGAATGCGACCTGTTTCCAGACACTGCCAGCCACGATCGAGTGAGCTATTTGGGTCATTCGCCGCAACACGGACTTCATAATCATTATCGTCAACTTATATTTATCTCCACTGGAGGAGGAAGGCCTCTTCTTGCGATCACAAATTAACCCTGTCGTGCGTCAAAGATTCCACCTTGCGCCTGCCAATTGCCGCACAGACTTTACCAGGGCTTATGAATGGACGCTACGAAGTTCTACACATGTTTACATATGATTACAGTCTCGCTTCCTTCTATACGCGCCTTTTGCATATATTTCAGTCGTGCTTCGCACTAGTAGGGGGCCCTGTAGTGGAGCCACCATGGTTCCAGAGCCGGTAAAGAAGATGGCTCACATGCAGGTAGCTCAACAACAGAACATGCTGACGCTCGACTTGAGCGGCCGTGGTATAGGCCGCTTCCGAAATCTTATGACCCCATCGCGTATCGGCGTAAATAAACCGTGACTACGGCGGCTACCGCTTCGCGCCGCCTCCAACAAGAGCATGTTGTTGAATAACGCTTTGCACGGATACTTGCTTACTTAACTCTACAATTACTTTTAACTGTTTATCGTATACATGAAATTTGTATTAATGGAGGCACCAAAAAGCAGTGCAACTGGCAGAATGAACAGATCATCATGCTTTTCAGGTAGATGAAACTTGCAGTAATGAGTTTATACTAGGGGTGTGCGAATATTCGAAATTTCAAATACGAATCGAATATTTTCCTTATTCGGAGCGTATTCGATTCGAGAAATGCATATGCATAATTTCGCGAATATTCGAGGACGGCCGAATAATGGTCGAAACGGCGAATATTCGGACCGACTGAATAATTTAGCAATTAACGGATTATATGCTCGCTCCACATTCTCCTAAGAACATGTTTATTCACTGAGAGCTTTACATGATCCGCTCATTATCTGTATGCTCTGCATCAAGACGGCAAGTTGGGCCAGTTGGTTGGGATTCATAATAAGGTTAATTACAGCGCAACACAAAACGCGGACAAAAGAAGGTACAAAACGACGACACAGCGTTACAGCACTGTGATCTTAAGTGCTGTAACGAACCTTACTATAAATGTGTACGCTCTGTTCCAGCCTATCTGCGTCAGGCCCGTGAGACGTGATCAGTTTCGATTTTTTTACCAAGCTTTATTCCAGGGCTCTTTCATAACAATATATGATGTACTTTCAGGCTCTGTAAGTATGCGCAATAAAATATGCACCTAGAAAATGCTACCTGGACAAATGTTGTCACAGTGCATAGAAAGCCCTTACTTTCTGAATATGTTCAGCAGTCAATTTTCCTTCGCGATAATCTGTAACAAGCGTTTACCTGAGAGAGCATTACCTGACTTTACCTGAGTGCATTACCTATAATGAGTGCCTCTCTAACCTGAAGCAGTCTCGTAAAATGCTATATTATTGTTAAAAGGGTAATAAAGCTATTGTTACCTCGCTTTGCAATTTTTTAATGCTACACATATATTCGATATTCGAAGACAGTTTTTCGCCTTGTTCGTGTTCGATTCGTATTCTAAAATTTCAACATTCACACACCCCTAGTTTATACGGGTTTTTAGGCAGTTTCCACAGGTACGCACTGATGAGCGTGAGTTTGCGTTTCGACAAAACGTGTCGTGCTCGAAAACCACAGATGATGTCGTAAACCTGTCGTTTGAATCCGCTGTCTTCTATACTATCCCTCCATACCATTGTCGCAATTATTTCTCTGCATTTTAACACTGTATTGACAGTCATTACCGCAGCATGAACCCTGCTACTCAAAGTGTCTAATGCTTACCTTCGTGGCGGTACTCTTGGTAAAAATGTGCAGATTTTTGTGACTCGTACGGAATTGTTCAGAAAGAAAGCAAGTGCTAGCACTCATTCGCATTCCGCCCGCTGTATTCGACTGTACCCTTGAGTAGCCTGCAACAAAAAGAGCACTCAGCTTGAATTTGGTCTTCAACAAAAAGGACTTATAGGTTACCGTATCCCCTTCAATGCTCCTCCACGTACTAACATGGCCGATGCTATTGATTCTGAAGCAGTAGAAGTCCCTATAGGCGAATATTTAAATTCATGTTAATGCTCTCATTCGTGGCTGCCCACGCTGAAATAAGAAACTGCAATTTTTATTTGAAGTACACTTCGGCTACTGGATAAAATGCCGCGAGTTCAATGCTCTGCGGAGGCAACCACGTCCTTGCATCAAATTCAAACATACTAACAAGTGGAACATGGGATGAAACACAAAATAAGCACATGCGTTTAAATACCTTAACTACGGCATCTGATATGTTGATGCTTTGGCCGCCAAGGCTTCATAAGTCTCAACGTATGTGCTTGCTGAAAAGCCCCTTTTTAAAGTACACGGCCTTTTGTAGCGTTAGTGGCAGAGCCGTTGTTGGGAAATAATTTTTCTCTGAAGTATCTTTGTCAGAAATACTTGTGCTTCGGGGCCAGTAGAAATAGCACAGCAAAAATAAAATATAAAGCCCATTCAACGCCCAATTTGTACTCTGCCATACGAAGTGCCTATACTATTGCATTTTAATTCCTACTTATGTAAGTGTTTTGACCTGTACCTGATTGCCAAAACAAGTTTCTTAAGTTTCCGGTTCAGGTGCTTCGGGTGTCTGCAGCAATTAAATGGAACCACGGTCATAGGTAAGCTTGGTAAGAAGGTAAGGATGTAAGAAGACGCGGTTATCAAACAAAATGTGTAATAATTCCAATCTAGGAATGGAAGTCTATTGTATGGAAACGTCAAATATTGAGAAAAAGCTACGGAGCAGGCAATGAAGAAAACTTCCATTAGAGTAAACGCTCTATGGCCGGTTACGTCAATACAAGTTCATTTGAATAGAGATGCCAGAAAACTTCATTGCAATTTGTGTGAGTATATACGGATTTATTTCATAGTTGTTGATTTAGATTGTTTCCGTTATATTATCGATTTATTGCCCATGAGAGATAGAAAAGGACTAGATATCGCAAAATGTGTACCTGGTAAATTAAAGCTTTTGTATGTCGCTCGGAAAGGCACGCCCACTTACGTCCCTACTTACGTCCCTCAAATCTTACTGCAGCCAACAAGGACCTATGAGGTTTCCAAGTACTCAATACGCATAGGTGGAGCCATGTGCATGGTACGTAGGGAGCACGCAAAAATTTCAAGAAACACAATATTTTGCTTCTTGGTATGTGTGGCTATGATACATGTACTGGCTTACAGAGCAGTAATTGTTGTTAAAAGTGCTATGAGATTTCAGACAAAATTACGGAAAATCAGAGACGCAGATTATGGTCAACGATAAATCACTGACTCTCGACAAATAGATGTGCCTCGCGAATTCGACAAGTTCCAGGTGTCCTCCGTTAAACTCTTACCTGTGTGATTTTCACCGTTGTAGTCTATATACGTATAACCAGACTCCCGGCAGGCTTGAAGAAAGACATAGCTTAGATTTGTGTAATACTTGGGATAGTTGATTGGTGTTTCTCCACTTTTGCCGTGATACTTTTCCACTGCATGGTGCACAAAGAAACCAAGTTAACATCGTCGTCGCTGTACCAGACGCGACAAAATGGGAAGCAGGCCTACATGAATACACTACCCAAAATTGTAATGACACAGAAGAATTCAAGCATTTGAACAAGCATACACAAAAAATTGGCGAACTCGTTAGCGCTACCTAAAGTCCTGGCTCTCTTTCCGGCATAATGTAGTGCTGCAGCTGTATTCTTTTGCATATTGACACAATGATGTGGGGCTCCCGCATCGCAGGACGGCGCGCGCGAAGGCCGGCGCCACGAAAGAAGATGAAACGCGTAAGCGGCACGCTCTTCTTCTGGCCCGCCATTAAAGAGAAGCGTCTGTTTTCCAAGACTCCGTCTTCAATCTACGTTACATTATTGGCCCTCATGCGAAAAGCGACCATCTCGGTCGCGTCAAGAAGTTCTTTCAGCGACATAAGAAATGGAGCTCCTGAGGTACATCTCGGCGTTCACGTACGCGCGTAGTATGGTTTCATGCTCACTACATTAGCAACGTCAGCGTGAGGACGGCGACGGAGCGAACCGGGGTCAAAACTGCAGGGGACGACTTCGTAGGCCACGTCACTGAGGCGGCGTGTAACCTTGTAGGGAACAAAATACCGGCGAAGAAACTTTTCTGGGCTACCTATGGGCGCCCAGACCCACACGCAGGCGCCGGTATTCTAATGGACGTCGCGGTGACCCTGGTTGTATCGACGGGTGTCGGTATATGGTTGGCTCCGGATACGATGCCGAGAAAGCTAGCGTGCCTCTTCGGCTCTTTGTACGAACTCTTCAACGTGTTCGCTGGTCGGGCTATTATCAGCCATAGCTAGCACGGCGTCAAGTGTCGACTTGACGTGGCGCCCGCATGCAAGTTCGAACGGCGTAGACTGTGTAGTGTCCTGTGCAGCAGTGTTAGACGCGAAGGTCACATAGGGTAATGTCTAGTCCCACATGTGCTCTACCTCTGCATACATGGAGAGCACATCAGCCAACGTTCTGCTCAGACGTTCCGTTAATCCATTGGTTTGAGGGTAATACGCAGTGGTCTTGCGGTGAGAGCTATACATCAGCTGGAGAACGCCCCGCATAAGTTTCGCTGTAAATGCTGTACCGCGGTCCGTGATGAGAACTGACGGTGCACCATGTATTAGGGCGATGTGGTGTACAAAGAACTTGGCCACTTCATACGAATTTTTTGCTGAGACAATGCGGCGTCCAATGTGGCAATGTAAGTAACATATACGATTTCGCGAAGAAGCGCGATTGCCCTTCCTCGCGGTACATGCCGATACTCGTTGTTAAAGTTTGGTAGCAAAACGACTGAACCTTTGTTTCGCACTTGAAGAAGCCCCCTCGCTATGCAAATTCGGCGCTCAAGAAGCAGGGGCCTGTTTGCCTCCGCAATCCCTTCGGAGTCGTCCTCCATGTCACATTGGACAAGGGTAAGCACGCTGCTCTTGGGTGGCAACGTGACGTGATCGTCAGTTACCCGAAGCGCGATGTCGCGGTCGTTATTATTACTGTTCGCTATGGCTTGCGTAGTAGCGAATCTCACTCTTGACTCTTGCAGGTCGATGATGGCACCGTTCGGCTGAAGGAAATCCACGCGAACTATAAGATCAATTTAACATTCAGGAACAATGACGACGTCGCCGAGGTATGTGAAGCCCCGAATGCTGACTCGTGCCGTGCACCGGCCCGTTAGAATGATGAGGTGCCCTCTTGGAGTGCGAATCTGAGTTCCAGTCCATTGCTTCGAAACTTTGTTCAGTATACGCGCGAGATTCTGGCTCATAACAGACGTGTCCCCACCAGTGTCAATTAACACCGTGACTTCATGGTCATCTATGGTAACTGGTACATCGCAGGATACTGACACGGAACTAAACTGCTTTCTCTGCGTTTCAATTACGTCATATCGCGGTCGTCGTAGTGGAGGATCTTCAGAGTTCACACCGTCAGCGACCTCACTTCCGCAGGTCGCTGGACGCAGTTTTTCCGCGAGGAAGGACTGGATGAGGGACGCCTTGTTGCTCTCGGCGTGAAGAGGTGGCTGGAAGATCTGTTTCGGGCGGGTGACGGTGACCGAGGTTTACGGAATCGTGGGGCGAACGAGGTCCTGGCGTCCGCGAGGTACCCTTCAATCTTCAGAGGGCGTTCACCATTGCGCGGACACGGCGGATTCAATGAAAATCCACGGAGCCCAGCTCGGTGGTAAGGAAACGCCCTGTTTACGTGATCGGCTTCACCACAAAGAAAACACACGGCCTCCGGTCTGCAGTGTGCCATGCGTCGCTCTTGTAGAGTGGGCGTGTTTCAGCCATGAATGGCTTGCGGCGTGGCATGAAATCGCCAGTTGCTTGTTCAACGGCACGCACACCATGAAAGTCCGGGACGTAGCTCACATCGCGAAAAATCGGCTACAACGAGCTTCGCGCAGCTTTCGCATATGACATGCGAGGTTGTGGCTGCCGCACCTCGTGCTGTGGTGTCTCGCTTTGATCTGGGACTTGGACTGCGTGCCTTATTTCCTCCCGGACGACCTCAGCCAGAGCGAGTCGCTGTACAGATGCCGGAGCCACCTGTACCTTTTGGAGCTCTTCTCGAACAACAGGCCTAATGAGTTCCCGCAACGCGTCGGTATTTCCAGGGCTATAGCGAGAGGGTCACGCGATAGGGTATTCACGTCGCGGTTGTACTGCCTTGTTCGCTGCTGCAGTGCCTTTTCCATTGATATGGCTTCTGCGAGAAACTCTGCAACGGTGTTTGGTGGGTTGCGTATTTGGGCACCGAGTAACTCTTGCTTGACACCACGCATCAAGTTCCTTAGCTTCTTTTCTTCCGGCATGGACGGAAGCGCGCGACGGAAAAGTCGGCACATATCTTCGTCAAACATTGCGACACTTTCATTCGGCCTCTGTAATGTCGCCTGAATTGCAGATTCAGCTCGCTCCTTGTGATCGAGGCTGGCGTATGTGCTGATTAGCTGCCGTCGGAATTCGTCCCATGTCGATAGGGCCCCGCCTCACGGTTCTCAAACCATGTGCGTGCATAGTCCTCGAGGGCAAAGTAGGCTTTGCGTAGCTTGCACTCTGCAGTCCAGACCTTGAACTCTGCGACACGCTCAAAGTGATCGAGCCAGTCCTCTATATCCTCGAAGGTGTCCTTACGAAGAATGTGGGGATTCGCGGCTGGTTGAGGACGACCTCGGTCGGCGCGGTTGAGGAAGAAGACGGAACGTATGTATTCATCCTTCTGACTTGATTGGGTAGAGGCTCGTGACCAGGTGGCAGTCCTTGAAGTCGACGGCTTGTCCGTACGTGAACATGAGTCAGCTGGACCGGACTTCGTACTGGGCTTGTAGATGGTGTTCGATCTGGGAGTGATAGCATGTACCCCGCACCTCCAACAGAAAAATGTAACGTAGATTGAAGACGCAGTCTTGCGAAAGAGGTGCTTCTCTTTAATGGAAGGCGCGAAGCAGAGCGTGCAGCTTACGCGGTTCATCGTCTTTCATGGCGCCGACGTTTGCGCGCGCCGTCCAGCGGTGCGGGAGTCCCACATCATTGTTTCAATATAGAAAGCATGCATACATTTGTGGTGTCAACCACTAAATTGCAGCCTATGATGCGTTATACTTATTTATTTATTTCACTTCGGGGACATTTTTGTAAACAAGCTAGGCCAACCGAACTTACTTGAATCAGGTCAACATAGAGGAAATATGTGTCCAGGCGGACATCGTTTGCAGGAAACATTTAACGAACCATTTAGTAATTCAACTGATTTCATTGAATAAATTACCTGCCGTGGTGGCGTAGTGGCTCTGATATCGCGGTGCTAAGCCTGCGACACCATTTTATTCCGACTGGAGCTTGTGCGCTATCCGGATAGGATGTATGGTCACCGCACCAGCCGGGGCGAGATGGGCCACTTTATCGCATCGTTAGCGCAGCTTAACTTTACGCCACGCTTCTACGTCACGGGAGGTCCCACCACGAGCCGCGCTTCACAGTACGGAGTGCGTAATCAGGTACAGGCAGCAAACGAATCGAGGTCAATTATTTTGGTTAACGTGAACGTTTTTAAATGTTGAAAAACGAAAGGAAACTTTTACAACTATTTCCTTCAACCTACAACATATAGATGTGTGACCCAAAATTTCAAGGAAGGTATTTATTGTAATTAGTTTAATGAAATAATTGATTGATTTGGTTGTTCTTGCAAATGATGTAGCCTTATGCGTGTACATATGGCGTAAGGACGTAATTCAACTAACCTTTTTGCACATTTTTGATTGATAATTATCCTTCGAAGTAAAAAAAACACCCTGTATTAGCATCTTATGTGTGGTTTTTTGCCAACCTTGACGTAGTAAGGGTGAAAGCAGACCATTTCAGGTTGGCACTTGCTAACAAAAGGGCAGCCTTAGAACAGAGAGATGAAGATCACATAGAGGCAATGAATGAAACCGTTACTAGGCTGGCTTCAGAAGCAGCAACTGAAGCGGGAGGAAAGGCACCAAGGCAACCAGTAGGTAAGCTCTCCCAAGTAACAAAGGACCTAATAGAGAAACGACAAAGAATGAAATTGTCCTACTCAGGAGATCAGGTAGAATTCGCGGAACTGTCAAAACGAATCAACAAGGAGAATATAAGGAATGTTTGAAATTATAACGTGTGAAAGACTAAGAAAGCAGCAAAAATGGATGCAGCCTGAAATCAGTCAAAAGAGAACCTGGCAACAAACAAACCAAGATGTATTCACCCAAAGATAAGCAGGGTGATATGATCGGCAATCTCGAATACATAGCAGAAGCAGCGGAAGAATTCTATACTGACCAGCACAGTACCCGAAGCAGCCACGATACCTCAATTTGAAGTAGTAATGAACAGATTGCAGAAACTCCTTCTATAACTAGCGATGAAGTTAGAAAGGTCTTGCAATACATGAAACGGGGATAACCGGCAGGAGAAGATGAATACAAGTCGATTTAACCAAGAATGGAGGAGATGTAATGTTTGAAAAACTAGCGGCCCTTTGAACGAATAGTCTACTGCCTTCAAGAGTCCCAGAGAACTGGAAGAGTGCCAAAGTTATAGTTAACCACAAATAGGGAGTAACTGAAGAATTAAAAAAATTATGAGCCCAATGGCTTACTTCCAGTATTATATAACATATTCACCAAGGTAATCTCCAATGAATAAGGAAAACACTGCAGTTTATTGAACCGAGGTAATAGACAGGTTTCAGGAAGAGATAGTCTACAATAGATCATATCTATGTCATCAGTGAGGTAATGCTGAGATCCGCAGACTACAAACAGCCCCTCTATATGGCTTTCATAGATTACTAAAATGCATTTGATTCAATAGAGATACGATTAGTCATAGAGGAATTATATAATCAAGGAGTACAGGATGCTTATTTAGATATCTTGGAAAGTATCTACAGAGATTCCACCACTACCTCAATTCTCCACAAGAAAAGTAAAAAAGATACCGATAAATAAAGGGGTCAGGCAAGGGGACAAAATTTCTCCCATGCTATTCATTGCGGCCATAGAACAAGTGATCAAGGCGTTAAACTGGGAAGACTTAAGAGTATGGGTCAACGATGAATATCTCTAACCTGCGGTTTGCAGATGACATTGTCCCGTTCAGCAACACTAGAGACGAGTTACAACAAAAGATTGAGCATGTTAACAGAGAGAGTGTACTAGTGGGGTAGAAAACTGATATGCAGAAAACAAAGATAATGATCAATTGCCTGACAAGGGAACAAGAGTTCAGCATCACCAGTCAGCCTCTAGATTCTGTGAAGGAGTACGTTTACCTAGGTCAACGATACACAGCGTGCCCTGACCGTGAGGAGGAAATTATTAGAAGAATAAAAATGGGTTGGAGCGCATACGGCAGACACTGTCAGCTCCTCACTGGAAGCTTACCATTATCATTGAAAAGTAAGGAGAACACTCAGTGCATTAGACCGGTGCTGACATATGGAGTAGAAACTTGGAGCTGACAAAGAAGCTTGAAACCAGGTTAAGGACAGCGCAAACACCGACGGAACGAAGAATCTTAGGCGCAACGAGACGGGACAGGAAGAGTGCGGTGTGTACCAGAGAGCAAACAAGCGCAGCTGATATTCTAATTGACATCAAGAGAAAGAAATGAAGCTGGGCAGGTGTCGTAATTCCGAAGTAAGATAAATGGTGGACTATTACGGTTACGGAATGGGCGCCAAGAGAAGGGAAGTGCAGTCGATGACGGCAAAAGACTATTTGGGACGATAAAATTAAGAAGTTTGCAGGCGCTAACTGGAATCGGTTGGCTAAGGACAGGGCTAATTAGTTATCGCAGAGAGAGGCCTTCGTCCTGCAGTCGACATAAAATAGGCCGATAATGATGCGTTATTTGACGATATCGTTTAATACGTGAATTATGTGCACGTTGCAATATTCGTAGCAGTTTCAGGTGACAAAGTAATAAAACACATTCTTGCTGTAGAAAAGATACACAACGATATGGTATTGCTGTTACCATGTTTTTCTAGTGAAGACACGACATGATATCTATAGGTACATTATCGGAAAGTTCCTCTGATGACAACTCGAAGAGTGCTCAAAGTACTTGCTCCAAAGCAGCGGCGATTATGGAACTCATTTGATTCTACATATAAACTTTCAATGGGACTTGTTCTGAAAGCGCCAGTGGCCAGTCGGATTCCTAGATGGTAGACCGGATCTAGCATCCTTAGCACGCTCGGGGCGGCAGAGTGATATATCACGGCACCGTAGTCCAACCGGAATCGAATGAGGCTCTTGTAAAGATTCATTAAACATTTCCTGTCGCTACCCCTTGTTGTGTGGGATAAAACTTTTAGTAAGTTCATTGTTTTTAAGCATTTGACCTTGCGATACTTTATTTGTGGGATAAAAGTTAGTTTAGAATCAAGTATGATGCCTAAGAACTTCTGTTCTTTGCTCACAGGTATTCGCTGTCCGTACATTTCGATACTGGGATCTGCAATGAGCCGTTTGTTTCTCGTGAAAACACGCAAGAACTCTTGTTGGGATTCACTTTAAATCCGTTTTCGTCTGCCCGTTTGAACACTTTGTTCAAGCCCTGTTGTACTTGCCTCTCACATACTGTAAGGTTGCAGGATTTGAAACCTATCTGTATGTCGTCTACGTCAACAGAATAAAAATTGGCTGGTGGTAGTGAAGCATGAAGGGTGTTCATTTTCACGTTGAAGAGCGTGCAGCTAAGCACACCTCCTTGAGGTACACCATTTCCTTGTATAAAAGGTCGCGACAATACATTGCAGATTTTAACGCGGAAGGTACGTTTGGATAAATAGCTTTCTAGTATTTTTAACATATTTCCACAAATTCCCATTTCCGATAAGTCTCGCAAGATCCCGTACGCTACGTTGTGTCATACACCATTTCCATATCGAGAAATATCGATAAGAAGAACTGTTTATATATAAATACGTCGCGGATATTTCCTTCAATACATACCAGATGATCAGTTGTGGAGCGTCCTTCTCTGAAGCCACACTGATAGGGATCAAGTATTTTGTTCTGTTCAAGGAAATGAATCAGTCGCCGATTAGTCATTTCTTCAAGTACCTTACAAAGGCAACTTGTAAGGTGTCCATGCGGTTGGAAGGTACCCAGCATCCCAGATAGTGTTGAAAAGTGTAAGTAGTGCAACTTGCGTATCGTTGTGTAAGTTTTTGAGCATTTCGTACATTATTCTATTAGATCCCGGTGCAGAGCTCTTTTACGCGCTCAAAGCTGCTCTCAACTCTGCAATACTAAAAGTACGGTTGAACGGTTCATTCTGCTGACACTTTCTTATGAGTGATTTACATTCTTCGATTCGTTTATATTTGAGAAAGGGTTTTGAATAATTGGTGGAACTTGACACGCTCTCAAAGTGTTCCCCCAGTGAGTCTGCCTGATCAAGCAGGGTATTGCCTTTTGTGTTGACCAGAGGGAGTGAATATGTTGGTCGTTCTTTTATCCTAATAACCCTGTTCCAGACTTTCACCTCATCTGTATAAGAGTTGATACCCGATAAAAACTTCTGCCAACTCTCTCTTCTGGCCTGTCGGTGCGTTCTCCTGCCTTGGGACTTTCTTGAAGTTAATAACATTCTCTGCAGTGGGAGAGGCGCGTAACGATCCCCACGCTTTGTTCGGTTTCCTACGGGCGATCCCACATACGTTGTTCCAGCATGGTGCAGGTCGTTTGCATGCCAAACCACTTACTTCGGATATGCATATTGATGCGGCATCTATTATGAATGCCGTAAAATACTCCACAGCAGAATCAATTTCTAAAGAAGACATAGCAGCCCATGAGATGCTAGTGAGAATTCGAAATTTCTCCCAGTCGGCTGTATCTAACTTGCACCTAGGAGCTTGTGGAGGATATTCATTTTCCTTAGATGTTCTGAGCTCTATGGCGAAGTGGTCGCTCCCGTAAGGATTGTTCGTAACTTCCCGTTCGAGTTCAGGCAGTTCGGGATAGATACTGAGGTCTATTGAAGGAAAGGTTCTGTTTGCAACATAGTAATATGTGGGTTCCTTCTTATTCAGCTGGCACGCATCAGAAGAAAAAAGGAACTGTTCAACAAGACGACCTTGCGCAAATATACGATAAGCGCCCCACAGGCGGCTGTGCGGATTTAAATCGCCAAGAATATTATAAGGTTCTGGCAATTCATCTATAAAAGCACTGAAATTCATGATTGTTTAATCTGTAATGTGGGGGTATGTAAAGCGAGGAAATGGTAATGAGTTTGTTTAGGAGAACAGTTCAAACCGCTACTGCTTCAAGAGGCGTTTGTAGCTGTAAACACTGACACGCAATGCTTTTCTGAATAACAATGGAAACACTGCCCGATGATGCGAGAGCATCATCGCGATCTTTGCTAAACGTAACATACTGTCAGAGAAAGTTTGTGTGTTGTGATTTTAGGTGTGTTTCCTGTAAACACAGCACTTTTGAATTGCGTTCGTGGATGAGTTCTTTCACATCATCATGGTTTCTAAGAAGACCTCTGACGTTCCATTAAATGACTTGTGTATCCATATTACAAGTAAATTGGTGCTGTGTGTAGGGAAACAGAAGTAGTGATTACGCAGATTGCAGAGATTAAATCACAGAGCTCTTTGGAGGCCCTGTAATGTGGGGTTTGTCCTTCTGGAGCGTTCGAGGGAGCCTCGCCGCCCCTAAGGCACTTGGTGCGCCATGAAGGTAGGTGTAGTGTCCATTGCCTCCTGTGAGGCGCTGGACACGCGCTCTTGCGAGCGAGTTTTCCGAGAGAGTCCTGCCTTTCACTTCGCAGTGAAATGATTCTATTGTTGTATAATAAATTGCTAATGTCTTCGACTAATGCAATTTTCTTATCGTGAAAAATATGTTTATAAGGAGTACGAGGTCAAGGTTACGGATGGATGCGAGAAATTATGATGATAGTGAGCGGTATACATATGCAACACCAAATACATTTACGGTTTTATCACAAAAGCAAGAACGATCATATTCAATCCAAATGGCTTAACAAACAGGAACGTGAAGTTAGGTCTTATATTTACAGGAGTAGGAAATATATGAATTGCACAATCGCCTTGACGATCAGATAAGATGTGACAATACTCCGCTTGATAACTTGCAAAAGCAAACATGGGCGCTATAACGTAAAACAATTCCAAACTTTTCTATTCCAATTCGGCAATCAGCCCTCCACGGTTGGTCAAAAAATTTTTGGACCACCCCAACTTCACCTGTCTTTCACGCGACGTCATTAAACCGCGATAGCTCCGCATCTGATGCTGCGTGTACACACTGGTTATGCATGATTTGACCGAACAAAAGAAACATATTTATTTCGGATTCGACGCCTTTACGCTAGTAGCCCTCGGCTATTGGTCAAGAGTTTTCGGGCTGCATCTACTTCACCTGCCTGTCACGCGACGTGACAAAATCACAAGAACTCACCGCGTCAAAGTGCCATCTAGCCGCAGGCTGCCCCATTCCGAAAGGAATAAAAGATGGCTGCCGCCGATCGCTGAGGCACTGACTACTCGCATCTAACGGAAAGCTTGGGTTTATATGCGTATAATAAAACATTTTGTGTGGCTGTGTAACATTTTCGGGGACTTTCAGCACGTTTAAGACCTCGCTGTGCCAATTCTTCTTTGCTGAGGACCCGTTTTAGCGTCATAATTAACCTTCCGTCGCATGCCGCTGCGATATTCAACCAGCCACCGCAAGCTAAGTACGGGAAAGCTTACCAATCGCCGACACCGGCACCACCGTCTTCATCCGGTTGTCTATTTTGAGTGCAGTGGCTCGGCCCCACCGAATCCCTCTCCACGTGAGCGTGCTCCTCGCCTCTTTTCAGCCAATTAGATAAGACAAGCTGCTCAGTGTCGGCAATGTTATTCGTTTTTCAAGCAACCAAAGTTAACTCCTATGAAGGAGGAGAGCATTTGGTTGGTCGGTTCATACAACCCTGCGGGGGACTGCCCGATGCTTGCGTCGGCAGTCGCGCAAATTTGACATCAGGAAATTGGAATAAAAACATATTGGAATAGTTTTACGTAATATGGCCCCATATTTCTACTTCGCTCATTCAGCCAAGTATCAAAAACACATGTGCACGAAAATCGATGGCGCAATGCAAGATTGATTGATTGATCTCTGCTGTTTAATGGCGCATGGGCCAGTTATGGCCAAAGAGCGCCATGACGTATGGTAATAAATTGTATTCGTTTTCTGTATGAAATTATTAAATTATATTAAATCGTAGTAGTAATGGGACTGTAAATACGCCTAAAAATGTGTCGCTGTGAAATGCATAAAACTTATAAGCATTAAAATAATGCCACTGACTCATACTGTGAGCTATGAGCATAAAGGCTTGGTTATGAGCAAGTGACACAATAAAATGTAAACAAGCACTACTGCCTGCGCAGGGCTCTTGAAGTTAAGGGTTGAGACATGTGCTGTAAAAAAAAAAACAGCCTCGAAGGCGGGACTGCAACACATGACCTAGCGAAATTACTTCTCATAAGTAAAATTCTAAAAATCTAAGTACTGTTGTCAGCTTAAAAAGAGGTTTGTTATTAGGAAACCTTTTTGGATAGAGCGAAATATGCTGAAGATACGCAGAATTACAGTACGTTGCCGTGAATGGCGTATTGCCGCAGTAAGTTTGTGTGTACAATTGACGTGTGTCTCTTGCACAAACAGCACTCCTGGATTAAATTTGTGTATGAGTTTAATTATGTCATCCAGATTGTGGAATAGATTTCTGGCGTTCCAAGGTTTAATTTGCGTAGCCATGTTTTAAGTGTTTTGCACTCTGCGTCGAGAGATGTAGATCAAAGCTCACGAGGCCTTTCCAAGCCCCGTCATACAGTATTTTTCTTTTTCCCCTGTGCGCTCCACAGAGGTACTGCCGTTCCTTCGAGTTTTGGGACACAGGTTGTTGGTTGCATCTATCGCTTCTTCAGAGGCGATGCATGTCTGCATGGGCATTGGCCCTAGGACCGGCAGGCTCGGAGGTCTCTTGGCCCTTCTTGGTTTGAGACGCAGCAATGCTTGCCGCTCCAGCCTCGGGGGGGGGGGGGGACGGCAAGCGTCACCGCTATCACCCTCCGGGTGACTCACGTGGCCACCGAATGATATGGCGCTACCCCTCGGCACGTGACATCAGAGTAGGACGGATTTGACTTATTGTATGCGAAACATGCTTGGGGGTGCTTCTGGAAAGGAAATATTTAGTTTCCACCTTGAGTTATTTCTTTTTCACTTTTCCAAGACGGGATATTGAATAGGTGGTGTGGTCTCCGTCACAGTTGGCATTATGGGTAGCGCAAGTGCAGGTGTCTGACGAATGGTCATTAGATGCACATTTTCAACACGTTCAGTGCCCACGGCCGCTTTGTGGCCCATGCTAAAAACGCTGGTACTTGAAGCATTGGCGCGGATTTAGGAGATACGGTCGTACTCGTAGCTTACATTATACGACATCAACGGACTTATGGAGGTTGCTTGTACCAAAGGAAATAATTTGATTTTAGTTGGAATTTCCTTATCGTCGCGCCTTATCTTAAATGCTTGGACCTTTACCACGCTGTGGTCTTGCCATACATCCAACAGCTCACTTTCACTAAGCTGAAATAGGTCGTCATCATAGATGACACCGCGTACAATGTTCATTTATCTATATGGGTGTACTGAGACAGCAATGTCCCCAAACGCCACGAGTTTTAACAGGTTGCTGTACTACAATCTTGTCATGCCCTTCCAGGAGGTCACCACTTCCCGTCTTCTTGAGCTTGTAACCTGAACCGATTGAATTTGTCAAGTATTTTGCAACAACAAATGAAGATATCGTACGGACAGTCTTGGTTTCATGTTGGCTATCTATCACATGATCCAACATCACGTGGATGACAAGGAGCTATACCCGCACAGCATGTTTGGCTTCCGGGTGAACCTTTTAACGCAGGACGTCCTCCTGCAGATAAACGAAGAAATCATAAACACGTCACTTAGAGCAGGCAAAAACGTTATCATGGCCCTAGATATCAAAGGGGTCTTCCACAACGTTAGTCACGAAGGCATCATGGAAGGACTGAACAAGGCCAACTGCGACAAGAGAATCCACGACTACGTGAAGGCCTTTCTGACCAAATGCACGGCAGCGGTGGGATTGGGGGATCTGCGAAGTGACGTCTTCACCACCCCACGCAAAGGCACGCCGCCGGGCTCCGTGATATCGCCAACACTCTTCAACATCGCAATGATTGGACTGGCTCGAAGACTAAGGAAGATTGATGGCATCCAGCATGCAATACATGCTGACGACATTACGGTCTGGGTCAATCGAGGCTCCCTAGGACAGAAGCAAGAAAAAGTGCAGGAAGCGGCCAAGTGCGTGGAAGAATATGTCAGAGAAAGGGGCCTGGCATGCTCCACCGAAAAATAAAAAATCCTGAGAGTGGGAGGAAACCCCACCAAGGAAGAACTAATAGCAGAACTAGAGGGACAAAACATACCTGAAAGGAGCATGATACACAACCTAGGCATGTGGATTCAAGGAAGCGAGAAATGCAGCCACACAGTCAGCTAACTCAGAAAATCGACAGAACAAGTAAACCGAATAGTAACGAGGGTATCTCAAAGAAGAAGAGGAATGAGAGAAAGAGACACAATCAAGCTGATCAGAAGCCTGGTGGTCAGCAGAGTCACGTACTCGCTCCCGTATCACAACATGACCAAGGGCGAAAAAGAACAGACGGAAACGCTACTAAGGAAAGCGTATAAGATGGCGCTACATCTGCGAAGAAACACGCCCAATCATAAACTGTTACAGAAAGGCCTAAGCAACACCTTCGAAGAACTCGCAGAAGCGCAGCTCAATGCAAAGATCGCCAGGCTCCTGGAGACTGCCACCGGCCGCAAGCTCCTAAAAAAAAATAGGGCATAACACAGACAGAATAGAGGATCGGGCAGCTAGCATCACAGACAGCGTTCGCCAGACACTGGAGATTAGCCCCCTACCGAGAAACGTGGACCCGAATCTCCACGCCGCCAGAAGGCAGGCACGAGCAGATTATGTAGAAGGAAACCTACCCACACTAGAAAACACAGTATACACAGACACGGCCGTATACCCATGGGACCGCAATACAAGAATGTTTAGAGTCGCGACAGCAGTGGTAGACCACACGGCAGAACCAGTTAGCTGCGCGACGCTGAGAAACTGCACGGTAACGGAGGGGGAAGAAGTCGCCGTAGCTCTAGCGCCAGCTGAAGGTTACCGCAGGAAGAAATCTCTGATAATTGTAACAGACTCCAAAGCAACACGCAGGAACTGCATACAAGGCAGAGTTATTAAGGGAGCACTGAGAATCCTCCTCGAAACAGAGCATCCTAACAACAACATAGAACATAAGGATCGTTTGTATACCGGCACACACCGGGATAGAGGGCAACTGAAAGGTGGGCAGCCTAGTTTGCGATCTCACGCACCGAGCAAGGCAGTCGGAAACCCTAGAGTCCCCTTTAATGGTGGAGCCGACGTATGCAGAAATAATTACCCACTACAGAGGAAGGATACTTAAATACCACCCCCCCCCATACATCGCTCACACAACAGGAGGCAGTCAGCTGGCAAAGACTGTAAGCAAGTACGTTTTTCAACCTGCACACAGTACACAAAATGTTCCCTACGCAGTACAGAGATACATGTCCGTGGTGCGGCGTAACCCCCACGTTATACCACATCACGTGGGAATGCAAGCGTAATTTCGCATTCCATAAAGTAAATAACGAAAGTGCGGAACAATGGGAAGGTCTGCTCACTAGCAGCAAGCTCGCCACCCAACGGTCAATTGTGCAGCACGCCTGTGAGGCAGCAAGATTCAGCGGTGCCCTGGACTGGGGCGCCGACCTTGTGAAGCGGCCATGACTCAAGACATGAAGACACCGGCCCACCGCCAATCTATCTGAGATATAGAGCAATAACGTTTTTCCATTCCATTATATTCCTTGTATTCCCCTGCTGCGATAACCCTCTCAGGATTTCAATATGTAAAAATAAATAAAAATTAGATAAATATACGGAAATTTTGTTTTTTTTCACCAAGCCACAGGGGTGGCCCAAAGCCCCTTGGAGAATGTAGAGGTAGAACATGAGGTTGAAGTGTTCTTATTTCGCGCTCCTGGTAAACTAAGTGCGAATTGCTGGGCAGTTGAAAGGTGACCGTGTGAAATGCCTGAGAATTTCGGCATATTTTGGGAGGTGAAACAGCTTGATACGTTTGCTTCCTATAAGACTAATAATAATAATATTTGGGGTTTTACGTGCCAAAACCACTTTCTGATTATGAGGCACGCCGTAGTGGAGGACTCCGGAAATTTTGACCACCCGGGGTGCACCTAAATCTAAGCACACGGGTGTTTTCGCATTTCGCCCCCATCGAAATGCGGCCGCCGTGGCCGGGATTCGATCCCGCGACCTCGTGCTCAGCAGCCCAACACCATAGCCACTGAGCAACCACGGCGGGTTTCCTATAAGACGATTGTCATATAAGAGCTGCATTGGGGTTAGCAGCACCATTCTCCATTCTCACGATCATGAAAAATATTTTATTTGTAGATACCATGTGGAGGCACAACATTCAATATCTACTTTGGTAGGAATGCAAAGCGCGATCGGTAGAAGGCGCTTGTAACTCGTAACTAATGACGAGACGAACATATAAGTAAAATCACGATTTACTGCTAATAGTTAGTCCAAGATGCATGTTAACATAATCACCTTTGTTAAAAGGATTTAATGCCTGATTTTTTTTCTTTTTACTGTTGCAAGAGCTCATAGCAATGTAATCACTGAGTTATGCAGCTATATCATGGAGGAAATGTTCTCTTGGTAACATGTTATGATAAGATCTAATGCACTGGAAGAATGTTTAGTGACACGTGTAGGCTTGCTGACAAGTTGCTAAAGTTCGAATGTTAAAGTGGTGTTTGCTAAGTCAGTCGCAGTGTTATTTTGTAAAAAGAGACAGCCGTACTACACACCGGTTAATGGACAGAAAGTTCAAGTCTCCGATGAACAGATACTTACGCAACACTAACAAGCCCCACCAACAATTAACAAGCACGGCTAGCCGCTGTTCTTATGGACAGGAAGGGGTTGTTCGGAGAGGACGTTGCTAGTTCAAATAGAGTATCGTGATGTACTGACGTGAAAAAATGTCAAGTTCTTGGTTGGAGTATTGAAGTGAAAGAAATATGTATGCTTGCCACATGGAACGTAGAGAAACAGGACGGGAGATCTCGGAAACTTATGTTTGTGAGGAGACACACACACACACACACACACACACACACACACACACACACATATATATATATATATATATATATATATATATATATATATATATATATATATATATATATATATATATATATATATATATATATTGCTACGGCATGAGCCGGGCGAGCAGAAGAGGAAGAAGACGTTAGCGTGTGCAGCCTCGGGACGCCATCTTGACTTCACCATCAATCTCGTCCCTTAAATAAAGCCAGTTTCACATTAACCGTAACAGTTTTGTGGTGGAGGTGCGGGGTACTTCGACCAAGACGACGGAGCTGCTGCAGCAAGCACCACGCCGGAGCCGACGCCTCGCTCGACTGCCCCCAACACCACTTGAGATCCCGATGTCCCACAGCGGTGACCAACAGCCTTCTCTGGCAGCTCCAGTTCGAACAACCGGCGCCTGGATGCATCAGATGGAGCCCCGCCCTTTCTCAGGAAACTTCGGCGAGGACGTGGAGGCATGGCTCACCCACTACAAGCGTGTGAGCAAGTACAACGGCTGGAACGCCACGGCTCAGCTCGACAATGTGGTTCTGTTCCTCACGGACACTGCGCTTGTGTGGTTCGAGAACCATGAAGATATCTGCACAACGTGGGACAGCTTCGTTACTCACCTTACTGAGTGCTTCGGCGATTCCACCACGAAAAGGAAGCGGGCAGAGCAGACATTGCTTCAGCGCGCTCAAGTCCCAGGTGAGACCTGTACTACGTACATTGAGGCAATCCTGAAGCTTTGCAGAACGGTCAATCCTCGAATGTCCGAAGAGGACAAGGTTGGACACCTGCTTAAAGGCATAGCCGAGGATGTGTACAATTATTTAATCGGAAAGGAGAGTCTCGCCTCGGTCGCCGACCTCATCAAGCATTGCCGCACATTTGAGGCCTTGAAGCTGCGCCGTATCACGCCTAAGTTCGGCAGGTTAGCAAATGTGACAACGGTGGCAAGCGTTGAAGACAATGACAACTACAGTTTTCAACTAGACCTTGCGGTAACTATTAGGCAAATTGTTCGCGAAGAACTTGAAAGACACACCAAGGGGGCGGATGTCGACCAGCTTGGGTGGGCTCCCAACCAACCTCAAGAACATGCATCTGCTGTGTCCGCATTGTCTGCCATGCCAGGCGTTGCAGAGTGTCGAGTAGATCAGCTGCGACAGCTCCGACGTACCTTTCCCGACGACGTGACGCACGATCAACGAACTCGTCGAGCTACCACCACGAATCGGAATTCGGAAGATCGCATTTATTATTCGCAGCGTCCCAGGATTGACCCCGAGGTTTACAACGTCGGTCGCGCATCGCCTGTGTGTTACAGCTGTGGCGCCTCGGGACACATTGCTCGTTTTTGTCGCCGACGCCGACAGACAAGATATGGCCCACCACCAACTTGGCCTACTTTTGAACGTGACAGTTATGACGACCGTTGGCTGACAGACCCTGATAGTGCAAACACCACAGGCGCGCCACCCCGGAATACCTTCCGTCAATATAGTAGAAGGAGTGGCTCGCCAGCTTCAGACCGTAGCCTGACGCCCCCAACCAGTCGCCAACGCCGTTCACCGTCACCACGGCGACGTGCTGCGTCACCACCACCGTCGGACAACTAGCCGGCGCGACCGATGGAGGTAAGGTCGCCGGACAGTCTGCGTCTCTGCGAAATACTCCTCTGCCTATTATGATGGTGAAGAACAAAGTGCGTGTGTTAATTGATAGTATACCTGCAACAGCATTAGTGGATACTGGTGCTACCGTTTCCGTCATGAGTGTGACATTCAAAGAGAGGCTGGGTCGGAAAGTTATGTTCCCGTGGAATGGTGGTGTGACGTTTCGTGGTGTCAGTGGAGAGTGCCTAGTTCCCCTTGGTATTTGTGTTGCAAGTGTTTTGTTCGGAGGAGAAGATCTTATAACAGAATTTCTCGTACTACCGCGGTGCACTCACGACGTGATTCTCGGGATTGACTTTCTTCAGGATTGTGGTGCATCCGTTAACTGTGGCACAGGCGAAATTACTCTGAATAGCGCGCTTCTCGCCACCCTTGCCGACACATCCTTACCAGTGAAAAACTATTGTGTTGTTTCGAAAGATTTGCTGGTACCGCCTTGGTCGCTGTCACGTATCCCTGTCAACTTCACTGCTGCCGACCTTTCATCGTTTGACGCGCAAGTCCAGCCCCTTCCGTCGAGCTGCGCAAAGAAAGATGTACTCGTACCACGCTCTGTCGTGAGAGTAGTGAATGGCGTCTCAAATTTGTGGGCTTTCAATTGTTCTTGCGTCCCTGCTGTTCTTCCGCGTGATATGAAGCTCGCTGAATTTGACGAGATTACTTACAGCTCCATTACAGTTCTAAGCGAGGAGGAGCAGTCTCGTACTAGCGATCCTCACCAAAGCACTTCTGAAGAGCAGATCCTATGGATGATCAACAAGGCGCTGCCCTCACATGAGCGCCACGTTCTCGCAGAAGTTTTGTGGGCACATCTTTCTGTATTCGATTTCGCACAAGGCGACAAGCAGGCTTCACTCCCTCGTTCTCGTGCTCGCCACAGAATTGACACCGGATCTGCGCATCCCATTCGGCAAAAGCCTTACCGCGTTTCTGCAACAGAGAGGACAGTTATTGCTGAACAGGTGAAAGACATGCTGCGGAAAAGTGTTGTTCAAGAGTCCTCTAGTCCGTGGGCAGCACCAGTAATCTTAGTAAAGAAGAAGGATGGATCGTGGCGGTTTTGCGTTGATTACAGGAAACTGAATGCAGTCACCAAAAAGGATGTGTATCCACTTCCTAGAATTGATGATGTCATCGATTGTTTACATTCCGCTGCCTACTTTTCATCACTGGATTTGCGATCAGGGTATTGGCAGATACCCATGCACCCAGACGATAAGGAGAAAACGGCCTTCGTGACACCAGATGGTCTTTATGAATTTAACGTTATGCCGTTCGGCCTTTGTAACGCACCAGCAACATTCGAACGATTCATGGATACTATCCTCCGAGGACTTAAATGGGAAATTTGTTTGTGCTACCTCGATGATGTGGTGATTTTTGGCAGCACATTGAGTGAGCATAACAGCCGTCTCAGTCTTGTTCTGGATTGTGTCAAACAAGCCGGCTTGATCCTAAATTCCAAGAAATGTCGTTTCGGGGAAACGGAGACGTTAGTACTTGGGCATCTGGTCGACAAAAACGGTGTGAGGCCAGATCCACGGAAGATTGAGGCAGTCAGCTCCTTCGAAGCACCGAAGTCAGTGCGGGAGTTGAGGAGTTTCTTGGGCCTGTGCTCGTATTTTCGGCGCTTCATCCCAAGGTTCGCTGACGTGGTGTACCCCCTAACATGTCTTCTCCAAAAAGCCGTCCCCTTCAACTGGACATCGGCTTGCGACGACGCGTTCCGCCAGCTAAAATTTCTACTAACATCAGGGCCCGTATTGCGTCACTTCGATGCATCCGCACCTACGGAAGTGCACGCTGATGCCAGTGGCATCGGCATCGGTGCCGTACTAGTGCAACGTCATGACGGAGCTGAACACGTTGTGGCTTATGCTAGTCGCTCTTTGACTAAGGCGGAACGCAATTACACTGTGACCGAGCAAGAATGCTTGGCAGCTGTTTTCGCTGTCCACAAATTTCGGCCCTATATCTACGGACGCCCGTTCACTATCGTTACTGACCACCACGCGTTATGCTGGTTGGTGAATCTCCGTGACCCGAGTGGACGACTGGCACGTTGGGCTCTTCGACTGCAGGAGTACGACTTCGTTATTTCCTACAAGTCCGGGCGTCGCCACGCAGATGCGGACTGTCTCTCCCGCCTTCCTCTGACGACGACGGAGTGTGATGCAGACAATTTTGATAACTGTTTTGCTCCCATTTCTTCTACATTCCCAGACTCGACGACTTTCAAAGCAGAGCAGGAAAATGATATTAGTTTGGAACCTCTATTTGTAGCCGCATCGCGTCCTGGAGCCACTGGCCGATTTTGTGTCCGCGACGGCCTGCTTTACAAGACCAATTATTCAGCTAAAGGCGCACGCTTCCTTCTGGTGGTGCCGCAGAGTCTGCGAACGGACATACTAAGAGCCATGCACGACGATGTGACCTCTGGCCATCTAGGATTCATCAGAACTTTGAACCGGACACAGGAGCGTTTTTACTGGCCCAAAATGCGGGACACAGTCAAGCACTACGTCGCCAGTTGCGACCAATGTCAACGCTACAAACGCCCTACGACCGCTCCGCCAGGTCTTCTCCAACCTCTGCCGCCGCCTCGCCTGCCATTTGAACAAGTGGGTATCGATCTTCTGGGCCCATTTCCCCGATCATCTAACGACAACCGATGGGTGATCGTATGTGTCGACCATCTGACCCGTTACGCGGAAACGGCGGCCGTACCATCTTCAACAGCTGTGTCCGTCGCAACGTTTTTGCTTCGATTCATTATTCTTCGACATGGTCCCCCCCGTGTAATTATTAGCGATCGCGGTCGTCAGTTTGTTGCGGACGCCGTAGAAGAACTGCTTCGTCTCTGCAGTTCACAGTTCCGTCATTCAACGCCTTATCACCCTCAGACAAATGGGCTTGTAGAACGTACGAACAGAACTCTAACTAACATGCTGGCCATGTACGTATCTTCCGATCACAAGGACTGGGATGACGTACTCCCCTTCATCACCTATGCTTATAATACTGCAAAGCATGAGACGACCGATTACAGTCCTTTTTATCTCCTTTACGCACGTTCACCGCTAAGCCGCATTGACACTATACTACCGTTTGACTTTCACAGCGAGTACTCTGTTGCCAAGACGCTTTGTCTTGCCGAAGAAGCCCGGCGTATCGCTCGCCTTCGTACTGTGGCATCGCAACACCGATCGAAAGAGCGCTATGACAGCCGACACCAGTCTGTCTCGTACGCTAAAGGAGACTTTGTGTGGTTGTGGACTCCGGAACGTAAACGTGGCTTATGCGAAAAGTTTTTACCCCAGTACACGGGCCCATTCGTCATTGTAGATCGCTTGAGTGACTTGACGTACGTGGTGGCACGGTTGACGTCCGCTGGTCGTCGGTCTAGCCGGACCCAGTTAGTACATGTTGCCCGTCTTAAGCGGTTTCACCCTGCGCTTTCCGAGTGATTTGGACTTGCCCAGCGGGCTTCGTCTGGCAACCGGGGACTGCTACGGCATGAGCCGGGCGAGCAGAAGAGGAAGAAGACGTTAGCGTGTGCAGCCTCGGGACGCCATCTTGACTTCACCATCAATCTCGTCCCTTAAATAAAGCCAGTTTCACATTAACCGTAACAATATATATATATATATATATATATATATATATATATATATATATATATATATATATATATATATATATATATATATATATGCAAACGACAAGCAAGAACTTTTACCTTCGACGTTTCGGCCAGGGTGCGTCCTTCAAGTGTGCGATTGCAAGCACAAAAGCTCAATTTATATTTTTTTTCAGCAACATTAAGAGAGAAAGAAAGCCAGTGGTAGCGTATGACCACAAGCACACGCACATTTAGTGCTGTCATGAATACCAGCACGCTAATTCACACATGTCAAAGGCGAAGGGTGCACTTGAGTTCGCCAGCTCACATGAGACACGGCACTATCCCGGCTAGAAAATGGTGCGCACAATTTTTCACTCACCTTCTAATTTACTCCCCCACATCTTCACTACACGCAGGGTAACCAACAGCAAGTGCATCTGGCTAACGTTCATGCCTTTCTTTATATACTGTCTCTCTCTGTGTCTGCAATACTTTATTTGCCACAATTTAGAAGCAATTTGAACAGCGAAACAGTTGGAACACTTGATGGCAAAATGAAGAAATGCTTTCGTTATTCGCGTTGTTACTCAGTAGAGATAGCAGTTTCAGTTACTGCCAGAATGAAGAATTGACATCCATATTGAATGGATGAAGATCATATGGCGTGGTCGACAATTCCTTTATATTCACCTTTCTCTGCATTTACCTCCAAAGAGCCATAATCACCAGAATGTCTCTCCGCAAGATCAGTTCCTTGCAGTACTCGGGGAGGATAGTGAATAAGGCAACCAAGTTGAAATCACAGATGCGAAGTCTGCGGGTACATTTACCCGTTCGCGTCATTAGCTGACCTCCGGCTCTCCTGCTTTGTGACCTTCTCAATGGTGTTTCCACTTTTTTTTAAAAGCTGCCAAGCAGCTGGAAGCAAAATCGATTATCAGCGCTGGTGTCCACAAGAGCTTCCACGGAATTCCTTTTGATTAAAATATTTAGGTCGGCCGAAACCACTTTATCGTCGTCACTATTCGTCGTCGAAGTATCGTCTTCTTGAGGTAGTTAAAGAGTTCTTCCTGCATCTCGATCATTGGCAACCTTAACCCTGAAGTCGCGGCCATTAGATACCCCAGCGAAGACTTGGGAAACGGCTCCTATTGTGTGTGTTGCTTACCGATTAACATTTTTTAGAGCGCCGCTCTTTGGCGCCCGTTCCTACCGCTAGCGTCGGCGTCCCTCGTGACCAAGAGAACGAGCGCAGCGAATGATGAAAGAACGAACGAGGAGCGCCGCCTGATATGAAAGGCGCAGTTAACGAAGAGTGGCCGATGGGAAAAGTGAAAGAAGAAGGTATGGCGAAAGCGTGAGAAGAAAAGCGTAGTGCCGTGCAAGAAAGGCTCTGCGGCGACGATGGCTAAATGATCGTGCCCTGCTAGTGCTCGTCATTTGTATGGAAACGAAGCGCTTCATGAGCGGATCTATGTCAGCAGCGGCTGCTGTGAATTGCGCCCAAGCGTCACCCACTCGCTGCCTCTCGCGATCGGCGGTTTAGCGAGGCAGTCGGGCCACACTTCGCTCCGTTTGTAACATGCCTCACGAGGCAGATTCTCAGCGCCAGCCAATATTTCGTGAAATGAAAACACATATAGAGCTGCGCTAAAATTTCGCATTACGGAGTATCGTAATCGCCGGTGAATTTTTACAGTGGAGCTGTCTTAGGCTAGTTCCCAACGTGTCCTGATGTGCGCGTGCAAAATCATCACGTAGGCCGCGTTTAGGGGGCTATGAGCCATTGCTTAAGTGGGCATGAGGATGTAGGGGGTAGGACTCTATAGGCGAATAACGAATAGATGACGTACAAGTATGTCGAGTCGTTCGGCGGTCTGGACACCATATTGTACTACGATCTGAGACAACTGCCTCCAGTTCGTGCTAACGAAGTCTTAAGGCGTGCACGCGGTCACAAACAGGTGTTCAGCCGGGAGGTGAAGTGGCATCATTTCTCTTACTTTCCGTAGCGGCAGGTTGTGCGCCAAAAGGAGGCCGCGTTCTCGGTAATCCGCACGGAAATTGCGGATGGGAGGGCCCTGCAAGCGGAAGAGGTGCGCGTCATCGACAGTCGGCTTGTCAGTGCCGATCGACCCTTCTACGTTGTGCCCGGCGCTAGGCGACTCTTCTAATGCAATGAGGACTTCAATGCGTGCAACACCGATGTTGCCCTGCAGGGTGTGGGAGTCGTACACGAGGCTAGAGCAGTTGATGTTTACCTCGGATACAGGTCCGACGACGAGTGTGTTCGCGCACAGGCCAGGGCAGTCGGTATGACGCATGTCGAAATGGGTCATTTACCGCATGCGATACTGCTCATTCGGGGCAAGCCCTACATTGGCAGGTTCAATACTGACGGGAAGAACGGACTCGGTAACAGTGTCGTCGGTGTACTTTGAGTGCTCGAGAGCAGGGAAGGTGACGCGCGCGATACAGTGCGCACTTAGGTGAAATTTGATGGTGAATCGGTGCTTCTCGAAGACGGGTAGTCTAGATCATGGGCGATTGGATGCCCACGGAGTTCTGTGCCTTCACGCTCGCCCTGGATAGAGAGACTGTACTGTGTTGCCGACGAATGAAGTTTCAGGCGGTTCAAGCTAATTCTGTCACGGTGTAGTATACGTTCATCCCGGAACTTCAAAGAGGAACCTTGAAGAATTTATGAACAACACGTTTGGGTGGATCCTCCCCGTAGTCCCCAATTCCATCGTCATTGTGGCTTACCTTAATGTTGTCGTGTTTCGTCCCGACGGAAAGTGGTTCTAATTGTTTTTCTTGGGAAGGTTCTGCCTTCAATGTTGCAGCAAGACCAAGGTCTCCACGGTGCTCATAAACTTAATGTTCGCTAAGATCTCCAGTGCCGTCACAGAACGCATGGCCGTCTATCATAGCGACCGTATAGCAATGCTTACAGTAATCACGAGATAAATGTTAATACAAATAAACATAACAAGTGCATACTTGTGCAACATTCCTTTCTTGTTTTATTTCGTTTGATTTATAGTTATATACAGCTCCTGCTGTTATCCACCTTCACAGTGGGTTCTGAATTTTATAGTTTATTATTTCTAGGGCCGCTGCGCTTGCAGAATTGTTCTGAAGTCTTATGATATTTGTGCTTTAATATACTGTTGGCTTGCATTTTGACATCAAGTACCAGTCTCATGCGCTTGCTAGATCACAATTAGGATATTGTATTTTGTGTGTTAGGTGAAGCTACAGCGTGTAAGAGCAGGATATGCGGTCGTGCAGCTGCTTTCAGTAGCAAATGTACATGTGACACTCAAACCGACAAGAAAGGTAAGAAAGGTAAGACACCAAAATTCTACACAGAAGATGGCCGACGTAATTTTATATGAAGTAATTATGGCAAATTATATTTTCCGCGTGGAAATAAAAGCGAATATAAGTGCGCCAAGATTAGGAATTAAAGAAACAATACGATGAAGCATGCATTACTACTAACCTTAAGTTAGGCAGAAAAAATATTTATTTGACATTGGTGCCGTAATAAGCACAAGAGCATTTTATTTTCTTCTTCCAATTAACTGCTTTCCTTTTTCACAGTGCAATTGCTAAATATTTCCTTAGTGCTTACACACAGCTCCTGGTATCTTGACCTCGTATGAGACAAACTCATCGATACTGTGGCCCTGCAATGAAATACGTTTATTAGTCAAAATGAGAAAAAATGCGAGAATGTATCGCAAGTTGCCTTCAGCTAAGTGGTTTTTACACTGAATTCATTAAGCCGTTACTTCCTGCGAAATGTGGCAGAAGTAAGATGTTTTCCATTGAACACAATGATGTTTGAGATCGCCAAAGTACCTTCAATTTCTGCCGTCTTTTTCATGCAAATAAGGTCATCATGGTAAGAACTGCTGCAAAATAAAAAAAAACTGAAGTACTTTTGTGGGATAACATTTATTGAATTTAAGGTGCAATGCCGCTACAGAGAACAAGAAAGAATGCATTTGGTGATTCGCATAGGTGCTTGATTATTTCTCCTTCATTTTCTTTCAGTGCATCCATTACAGCAGACGTGAGTTTTTACTAAGTTGCCCAATTTCCCGGATCAAACTGGTACGGAACCAAAAAATGAAAGCAAGAAAGACGAGTTTTTCCCTCCGATTGGCACTGGAATGGAACTTTATCTTTTTAATGCTTAAGCATTCATTAGCGAGCTCCCCAGCCCTGTCATGCGAGAAGTGTAATGGCTAACACGTGCACAAAGGTGCATAATTTGCAAACTTGGATCATTTAATTGCTATAATAGTGTAAATGTAGATCGTTGATAACTTTATAAGCGATAAGGAACAATTAAAAAATGAAGGTGTGTACCCATAGAGATACATAAGGCCCCATAAAAGTGCGTGACGAAGCTTCCAGTAGAAGTAGGTCAACTTGAAATTTGCAAGTGGGCCAACTTCAAATTGGTTGCCGGCCGATTTAAAATTTGGGGGTACCTAAGCTTGAAATTTGGAGGTCGGCCAACTTAAATATGGAAGTGGGACAAATTGATGTTTGGGGCTGGGCCAACTGAAATTTAGTGGTGGGCCTACTAAAATCGGCTAGTGGCCCAACATCAAAAAGGGATGGGGTTAGGCAAACTGCAATTTACGGCTGGGCAAAGTTAAATTTGGGGGTAGTCAGACTTGACATTTCGACACGGGCAAACGCCCATTTGTGGGTAGCGAAATCGGAATGTCGCGGTGGGCATTCTGAAATTTGGGGGTGGGTAAACTCGAGATTGGCAAGTGAGCCAACTTGAAATTTAGGTGTGGGCCAATTTGAAGTTTAGGGTCGCGCAATGTCCCCTTGAACGCGGCTGGGCGTCCTTGGAGTTATTAATTCCTCATGTGCTGGCAAGCCCGTTTCCAATGGGCCTTACCGGGGTGCACTTAAAACGCAGGCGAGAGCTCGGCCCTCGCGCAGCAGCTCACGCGGTACTGCGGCAGCTAGTGTCCCCCTTTCTCGCGCTCTGTGCTGTAGAGGCTACTGTATATACAAGGCTTCTCTCCTTTATGCATCTCTCACTATCTGTACGAGGCTACGGTATTTGTACAGTCTACTGAAGAATAGCTAATAATTTCTTTCGATGAAAGTAGTTGCTCTGGTTTCCAATTTGCTATCCTGCAATGACAGGATGGCAGATTTGAAAAAAAAAATGTGACCCAAAGGCGTTCAACATCAACAAAATACTGTTTCATAGTGCACGTCGGCCGAATGTCAGAGTTGATCAGAAGAAGAAAAAAAGGACAGATCATCGCCAAACCTGTAGTCTCTGATGCACTGCTATAAACAGCCAAAGCCTCCTCAACCTATACACTACCTCTTAAGAGCAAAGAAATTTGGAATATATTCAATAATAGCCATGTCATTGGATTGCCCTTCTTCCTTCATTGTTGCAGCAAACAAGATATTCCCGCAAATGCGGCAGCCGAGATCATTATTTGCAATGTATCGCTATTGCTTCACGAACATTTTTTTTTTAAATGTCGGCAAGGACATCTTGGCATGCCTCTTAATTCTTTCCGCACCCCAAAGCAGGTGCTCGAAACAAACGTTCAGCAGCAGCTGGTAGAAAGGCGCTACGTGGCATTGTAAGCAGAGGTTTCATACAACGAGCGCAGATGTGAACCCCAACACAGGTAAAACGCGGCTGCAACGTGTACGTGGTGGATCGAAACAGAATTTAGGAAAAAGCGTGGAGCTGAACAGTAGCGCCTTCTATAGGCAGCGAGGAATGGCTTTGTGCGC
Source organism: Dermacentor variabilis (assembly GCF_050947875.1). Taxonomy (NCBI): domain Eukaryota; kingdom Metazoa; phylum Arthropoda; class Arachnida; order Ixodida; family Ixodidae; genus Dermacentor; species Dermacentor variabilis. Next base: position 22,067,657 of record NC_134575.1, on the reverse strand, counting down.
GAGTGCAAGTTTGTTCGTAAGGGCGACGCGAAGTGGCGTCCCATAAGGAGCACTTAAAGGCTCGTGTAAGCAGTCCGTGTATATAAAGGCACTTTCAATTTTGGGAATTACATTGTGCTAGACCCGTTAGGCAAGGTATGTTTGCTACTGTATACGAGAACTTTTAGCTTGTGAGATGAAATTTTGTATAGGTGTTTAAATTAATTTTGGCTGGTTGCACATATGTGTCATAGAGCACTCATAATATGTTGTCGATGCCGTTTCGTTATGGTGGATTTGCCTTGCTCTGTATACGTATTTGCACTTTCCGGAAATCCCCAATTCACTTCCATTAAGTAACTAAGTATTAAATGCAGGAAAAAGCCTAGTGAATAAATTTTCTTCTCACCAACTGTGCTGGATTCTAATCAAGGAAGGGAATTCTTACAACACAGAAAATTTGTTGATTTTGCAACCTGACATAGTCTGCAATATCAGTGCGTAATGTACGAAGATAACTCGGGAAACAACTAATACCATGTATTTTCGGACCGTTTAATGGAAACTATGCCAATCTGCATGCCAATCTATGCCAATTTACGTAATCACCCACTAACCAATCAAGCGATAACCCGCAGCGTTGTTTGAGATTCCTTATGAAACGCTGTTCTCATTCACGAGAGGTCGCATTTTTTTAGTTTCAAAGCGAACAACATTGCCTACATTGACAGTCCTTTTTAATATCGAAATTAGCAGACAAGAGGCGAGGAGCACGCAGGAGTAGAGAGGGTGTCAGTGGAACCGAAATAACGCAGTGAAAGAGATGAGGATGCCGTTAGCGTCTACGATTGACCCGCTTCACTTTCCTTAGCTTGCGATGGCTCGTCGGAAATCGCGGTGGCATCAAACGGAAGGTTAAAAATGCGGCTAAAACGAATCAACAGCGAAAAAGAGTCAGTAAAGTGATGTCGATACGTGCCGAAAGGTATTGGCAACGTGATATTGCCACACAAAATCTCTATTATACTGAAATAAAACCGTGCTCTGGGACATCTCGCAGAATAGCCAGTGCCATATCGAACGGTGGGTAGAAATAATCTTTTCCTATCGCAATAAAGGAGTATCTGGCTATGCCGCAAAAAAATCGAATCCAGTATAATAATGCATTTACCATTCGTGTACACGTCACCATGAGGTGGTGAGTGTACACGCACCGAGGTGTGTACACTCGGTGTACACACCTCGGAGGCGAAGTCGGTGTAGCCTGGTAATATCTTCACCGATGGCGGAAGGCTAAAGGTGACGAAGACGTACAATCGGAAGTATTTTTTTCTTCGTTTGTTTTGTCTAATTGCAGACAACCGGTGTTGTACATAATGTGTACGTATCTGTTGGGTAGATTCGCCCTTTTCGCAACGCTGCCTAAGAGCATGCAAAGTTAGCGTGGTCCGAGAAATGTTTGACCAATCGAGCATGACTGGGGGCGCTATAACATAAAGCTATTTCAAACTTTTCTAATCAGACTCTGGAATCAGCCCTCCGCGATTGGTTAAAAATATTTTTTGGAGCAGGCGCACGTCGCCTGCCTGTTACACAATGTCACGAAAACCACGATAGCTCCCAATCTGATAAGATGTTATGCGCTGATTATGTCTGAATGCACCAAGCAAACGAAAAATAGTTATTTCTGATTCAACGCCTTTTCGCCACTACACCTCGGCTAGTAGTCAGAAGTATTAGGGTTGCACCCACTTCACCTGCCTGTGAAGCGATAACCGCGGTAACTCAGCTCGTCCGAGTGACGTCTCAGCATTAAAGATGCAATAATATGCCGAACAAAACTGAATTTTTTTCTGAATAGCCGCAGGCTGCCCCTTTCCGAAACGAGTAAAAAGATGGCTGCCGCCGATGGCCCAGGCAATGGCTACTTGCACATGCCGGAGAGCATGGCTTTATTTTCACACAATAAAACTTTTTGAATAAAGGGAAAATCGGGTTTCATTTGTAGCAATTGCTACGAACGGGTCGATGTCTGATTTTCCCTTTATTCCTTACTTCTCTCCACCTTGGGGGTTTCCGCAGAACTACTACGTCAATAAAACTTTTTATGTCGCCCTGTAACGTTTTTGAGCACTGTCGGCACGTTTACGATCTCGCTCTGCCAACTCCTCTTTGCTGAAGATTCGTTTGAGCAGCATTCTTAACCATCCGTTGCATGCCGCCGCAATTTTCGACCAGCCTCCGCAAGCTAAGTAAAGGAAAACAGGCCAATCGCAGACGCCGGCACAACCCTCTTCATCGGTTTATCGATTTTCAGTGCACTGGCTCGGTGCCATCGAATCTCTCTCCACTTGAGGGGGCTGCTCGCCTCTTGTAACCCAATTAGATACGACAAGCCGCTCAGTGTACGCATTGTTGTTCGTTTTTAAAGCAGACAAAAGTGACCTATAAGTAAGGAGAGCGCTTGGTTGGTCTCTTCAAACAACCATTCGGGTCACCGCCCGATGCTTGCATCGGCGTTTACGCAAATTTGACGTCTAGAGATAGGAATAAAAACATATTGTGATAGTTTTACGTTATAGGGCCCCTGTTTTCAGAAATGGTATAAAACAGATTGCAATAGTTTGGCGTTATGGCGCTTCTGGTAGGTCACTTACATATCGCTCACGATAACAAAAAGGAAGAAAAAGCTTCTTATCTGGATGATTATAGCTACGAAGGAAAGTCATACTGGTTCTTCGGTAAGAAAGCTTCGCAAGAAATTAGGCAGTTTTTCCACATTAGAAGCCTTTTCTTCTGAGGGTACGGGTTCTGAGTATGGGTTACCTTTGTAGCTTCCTACTACAGATGGGGGGATAGGAATTTTTCCTTTCATTAACCCTTGGACACGTTGCGGATTTCCGCCGAACAAGTTATCACTTGTCAAATAATAAATTGACTACAAAAAACAATGACTGTACACAAGCCGAAACACCTAGAATTCTTGAACAATTTGTAAAAGATAATTGTTGTTTACAAGGCCACATGAATTTGCATTCTCTAATGCAACAGTCAAGAAACGTTAATTCAAGTCCCAGTCCTGTGCATATTGTGCTTGTGTATCGCCTTAGTTGGCAGTGTAAACATGATTCATTGAACACTAAAAAGTTTTGCTGGCAAGCTCCTTGCTTTTTTGGCGACGAAGAGGCGTTCGCGATGCTTTGTCAAATAGAAACTCTCCAGTGAGTTGCTTTGTAGATGCATAAGTATTCCGAGAATGGAAAAATGCAACCGTTATAGCCGACACCTTCCTTCCCTGCCAACACTTCTTAGTCGTTGATTGAGCATGCGCACTTGTGAACCAGTGGCAGGGCAAGCAAATAACGTTATTTCTTACGTTGTTGTGTCCATACTCGTCGGCGTGGTCCGCGTACTTGTCCGTCTTCTGTCTGTGTCGATGCATCTCTACACGATTTTCTTGGTAGATGGGAAGGCTGATGCTGCTGTTGAGGACCCTGATGTGGGTTATCCCTATGTGAAGTTATACTGCGTTGGGCCATATTTGTGCGATTCCGGAAAGATTTGCGTTGAGCGCCACCAGGAAGCGGAGAAGCCCTTGCATATGGCGAAGATACATTTGCTATTGCCGAAATGATAATAGCTACACAGGCCAAAGCGGCCAGTATGCGGGAAGTAGCAGACTTGATCATAAGTACGGAGTCACTGGGTTCGGCAGCAGGCGGCTCGCGCTATTTCAAGCTTAGAACGATAGCAATACAATAGGTACCAAAGATTCGTTTCACTTTATTTCTCTGTTTCTTTTCTTTTTCACTCAGTGTCTCCTTGTTCTCTTCCACGTTATGCATTCTTTTTCAGCAAGTTCCAACACATTGTTTTGAAAACTCTGGCGGATACATTGTTTTGGTATCGATAGACTACAGGCCGGCGTTTCGACTTCACACATAATAGTTCAGGCTGCACTAAATAAATTTTTGGACGCTGTATTAAATTGTTAAATATTATTGAATATTTCACGCTACCATAACTATTTTCTGGAGAATGCACTTCTGTAAATTGTCCAGAAAGAAATTGTTGAACACTGAATACCACTCTAACCACGGCTGTTTTCCGTTTAGAGCCTGCCTGTTGGCCAACTTCCCAAAGCCCAAGGAACAGGGCAGCGCCTGTAGCATTGATCACTTTGCTACTTGAAGGCCTTGACGTCAAGCGCCAAGGGTGGGCGATGACGTCTTCGGCTGAGAGGTGTACGGACTCTAAATAAACGCGCAGTGCTGAGTGTCACACTAAAGTCTAGGGGATCACGGAGGAGCATTGTAACCGTGGTTATTTTCTGTGTAGGTAAAAGTCATGTGTTTATAGTATTCCGACATATTTCCTTGCTGTGATCATTGCTTCACTGGACTGCAACGCTTCGGCTAATGTTTTCATGATTGGAACAACGTCTACACAAAATTACTTTGCCTGTGGGAAAAGTTTCAAAGACATCAAGGGTTATTTTGAGTACGATACAGAAACAAGTATTGCTTAGGCAATGACACTAGCATCTCTGAAGGAGCACTTAAGAGCATGAAACCAGGCGATGTCGTTTTTTTTTATAAATGCCATTCTCACAAAAAAAAGCTTGTGAGAGCCTCAACTATATTAATTAAGACAGCTGCAATACAGATGATTCAAACCATTGATGATTCTCAGGAGAATACTGTCCTGCGAACACAGATTAATCGTCTCGGTAGGAAACTTGTATTTCTTTTGTGATGGACGGAAAGTTCCCAGTAACACAAGCAATAGCAAAACATAGTTATATGTTGTCAGTCAAGTATAACGAAAATTTATTAAGGGCCTGCGAAAAAGAAACGAAATAGGCAAGCTGACGGAAAAGATCAAACGGTGCGAGCTGCATATCGCTAAAAAGAGAAAGGCATTACCGAAGTCAGAAAGAGTGTAGAGAATAGTGAAGAGTACTTATTACATACATGTTTTGAAGTTCATGGAATGCTGGAATCCTCAGATGGACACCTATTTGAAATGCTCACAAACGCGAGCGTCAAACTAAATATCTAAGTGCCAGAACGGCAATCATTGGAAGCAGTACACACGCTCTGAAGTAGAAAATGGAACAATGATCTGATAGTCGACAGATTCAAGGAGCGTATGACTAGACACGAATGGATGTCCGAAAATTGCGCTTAGATATGAAAAAAAAATATATTTTCTTAAAATCTTCAAGAAGGCTGAAAAAGAATTATTCTGGCAATATCGACTGTCCGGCAATGAAACAGTATATTTGTACGCATAACGACAGAAATATAGCCCAAATGCGAAGATTTGTGAGGAATTAGGGTGGCTATTGTATATAATTTGGTTTAAATAGCATAAATTGGCTCGTCTGAATTCTTTATTGAGGTAAATATTCATTGAAATACCACCGTGGAAGATGAACAGCTCCATTCCACACATATAACAGAAAAACTGACGTGGAACCTTCACACTGAGTCCATTGGGCATAGCAGCACCGCAGTGAACATGTCGAGTAACCCTTTCGTCTTCCTGATACAAGCGCTCGGCCTCCTGCTTTCCTGCGATTGTTTTGGGAGCGGCATCCGCACATCCAACCGCACCGTATCAGCACTGACTGCTCCGCCGAATGCCGAGTGCAGCAAAGCACCACTGGCCGAGCTGGGCTGCGACGCCTTTCTTGGACAAATGGACCGACAGGCCTAGGCCCCCTTCAGTAGCGCATCGGCCACCCCAACGCCATCGACAACATTCACCTATAAACAGCACGACGCGCCTGACAACGGCTTTGGGCATGGCGGCACCGCAGTAAACATGTCGAGTAACCCTTTCGTCTTCCTGATACAGGTGAGAAAACATTTTTGCAAATGTCACAAAAGTAACGACATCTTTCTTGTAGTGCTGCCATGCCCAGACAAAGTGTATGAAACTGTGTATAATTGCATAAAGTCCTTGAGGTACTTACTGATGCTTGCTGGGGATGTAGAAAGTAACCCCGGCCCTACCAATCAGGCAGTCTTGACCGAAATTCGCAGGGTGGCTGCTGACATGACTGAAATGAAGGATGACAACAAAGCTTTACCTGAATCTTTGGAAGCCATCCATGTGAAGTTATATACTTTGGCAAACCTCGAGGGCAGAATAGCAGGCGTTGAGGATAAAATAGCTACACTTGAAAATACCATTAATAGTATTGTACTCCAGGTTGATGATATCGAAAATAGAAGCAGATGATCAAACTTAATCTTTTATGGCATTCCGGAAGTAGAAAATGAGAAACCTGACGACCTTATCTGATAAGATCATCAAGGGTACCATCGGTGTCACGGTCTCGGGAATCGAGAGAATGCACCGCCTAGGTACTAAATCAGAAAATAAAACGCGACCTGTTATCCTCAAGTTGCGATGTTTCGAGGACGAGGCGAACATATTGAAGAACTGCTCCAAGCTAAAGAATTCCAACATATCTGTGGGTGAAGATTTTTCTATCCGTGTGCGCAACATCCGAAAAGAACTTTGGAACAACAGCAAGAGCAACCGAGATAGGGGCGAAAAGTTACACTTGTGTACGACAAGATTAAAATGAATGGCCAAGTTCACGTCTGGGACGAACATAACGGAGCCCGAGTGCCCGTGGGAAAGAAACCTGCCGTCCCAAAGAAAAAAAAAGACTGACTATACATGAAACGCTCTCCAGCCTAGTGATAGTGAACATAAATGCCCGAAGTGTTGGGAACAAAATCACAGAACTTGAGGCATTTATTATAGAACATAGACAAGGTATTTTAACAACAACCGAAACATGGCTTTCTCCTGATGTTTCAAGCAGCGATATCTTCCCTCCGGGTTACACTGTTATGCGCAAAGATAGGTCTTCTCGCTGTGGTGGCGAAGCAATTTTGATAAGGGAAAATATTTACGTCACACCTGTGCCGGAAATGGTTGATGCGGAAGCACTTTGGGGAAAATCATGAAAGATAAATCCTCCTTTTTTAGGCACCATTTATCGGCCCCCTAATGCTTCCTATGACATGCTACACGTGCTAGCAAATAATATGGAAAATCATGTTACACATACCACAATGCAAATCCGTACGGGGGATTTCAACCTTGCTAGTATTGCATAGGACTTCCGCGATAACATAGCTGACAGAACTCACGCAGAGGTACTGCTTTACCTATGTTTTAATCTTGGCCTTAGACAAATCATACGAGAGCCAACACGTGTTACTGCAAAAAGCAGGAATGTACTCGATTTCACGTTTGTGAGTGATGCTATCGCAGAAGACAGTGTTTCATGGGAAGTTGTCGATGGCATATCGGACCACAAAGCTACTAAATATTCCTTACTGTTAGGCGCACTTCCGCCTACCCAAAAAGGGAGTACACGAACTTTCGACTGAGCGATTGCCGACGACGTCAGTGTTCTTGATTATCTAGATCACTCTTACTCCCATTTTATATCATTCTCAAATGATCATACAGTTTCAGTAGATGAATTATGCTCAACATTTGAAATAATCATTCAGCCCTGCTTATCAAAATATATTCCCACAAAGATCAAACTAGTACGTAAGACAAACCCTTGGATAACAAGAAACATAATACAACTAAAGAGAAAAATTGCCACATTAAGGAAACTGAGAAATAAACTACCGCTACCAGGCTGCACTACTAAAATACGCGAAAACTGCCTGGCACTACAGTCAGCCGAAAAAAAGGCAAAAGATGAATACATGAATGTCACCTTGAGTAATTTTATTAAAACATCTCCGTCTCAGTTTTGGCGATACCTTAATTCGAAGTCACGTCAGAACAGTAATCCATCACCAATTGAAGCTATGGAAAAGGCTACAGAGTTCAATGAATAATTTATTTCAGTATTTACACAAGACAACGGTAAACAACCCAACCTTCAATCCGTTCCTAGCTACTCAGCAAAACTAGACGACTTAATCTTAACCGAATAGGGAATTTTTCCCTCTTACTTGAAATAGACCCAAAAATTCCTGTGGTCCTGACAACATACCAAATGCATTTTCGAAGCGCTACGCGCAATGGATGTCCAAGTTCTTGCTGATTACTTTCTTAAAATCATTGCGAATGGACGAGATTCCGGTGAAATTAAAAACTGCTAAGGTTATCCCTATACATAAATCCGGTGAACTTACCAGCATAGCAAATTACCGACCAATCTCGCTTACTTGTGCGGCGAGTAAAATCCTTGAACATGTAATCCTAAAACAGATAGTAAACGAGAAGAGAGAGGGGTAACCGAGGGTCCCGATTTTTATTAGTCATATCATGAGAAGCCAACAAACACTGACACCAAGGACAACATAGGGGAAATTACTTGTGTGTGTTTAATAAATGAAATAAGGAAACGATACACTAATGGAAATTAAAGTGGATGAAGAAACAACTTGCCGCAGGTGGGAACCGAACCCGCAACCTTCGCAATTCGCGGTCTCGAATCCGGCAACAGTGATGCCTTCAGGTAGCATGTGTGGGTTTATTGACCAGTTGCCTTCACCCAAAAACAAAAAAGATCACGTTCTCGTGACGCCTACGGCAACAAGGACGTTCCACGTCCGCCGTCAAGGTATGTGAGTGATGGCGCTGGCTAACACTCCCAGGGCTCTACTAGGACACATAAATAACCAAGAAAGTGGATGGGGAAACATCGCCGCGGTTGCTCAATTGGTAGAGCATCGCACGCGATATGCGAAGGTTGTGGGTTCGGTTCCCACCTGCCCCAAGTTGTTTCTTCATCCACTTTAATTTTCATTAGTTTATCGTTTCTTTATTTCATTTATTAAACACAAGTAATTCCCCCTATGTTGTCCTTGGTGTCAGTGTTTGTTGGCTTCTCGAAAAACACATAGTGTCATTCGTAGAAAAAAATAATTTAATTGTCCCTAATCAGCATGGCTTTAGGAAAGGATTGCCTACGACTACTCAATTGATTGAGAGAATCCACGACTTAGCGCTTACATTGGACAAATGCAGTCAAACCGATATGATATTCCTAGATCTATCTAAAGAATTATATCGAGTTTCCCATCCAAAGTTACTTCAGAAACTTATCCACTACCCCGGTGATAACTACATCACCAAGTGGATAAAAAGTTATCTTGCAGTTAGACGTCAATATGTACATTTCAAAGACTACTCTTCGAATTGCGGCGATGTGGTATCTGGCGTCCCACAAGGAGCCGTTTTAGCTCCTATTCTCTTTCTTCTTTTAGAGCGCAGCTCTTTGGCGTCCGTTCCTGGGTTTCGCGTCGTCGTCGGCCTCGTAACCAGCTCCGCCCCCCTTTCATCCCCCCAGCGCTAGCAGCGACCGACTGATACCGCTGGATGCCGCTAGAGAGTCAAGATAATGCAGAAAGAGGAGGAAAGGGTCCCCCCCTCCCCCCCTGTTCTTGTGTGGCGGATAGGGTGCTCTTCAGTTGCCGACGCGCCGGTTATTTCACGTAGGCCCCGGCACGTCGACGATTACGTGACCACGTTCCCACGGCTAGACCTGGTTCTTAGCGCTGCGGAAGCGAGGGTATCATATTGTTTGTGTCGGCATCGGCGGCGTTGTCCCTGAAACCAACTCCGCAGCTGGGGTTGACTCACTATCGGCGTCAGCGGCATCAGTCAGTCGCTGCTATCTCTTCCCTCCTCCCTTTATCGTGTTGTCCGCTTGCTGCGCGCGCTTCTGCCCCCATCGTTTGCCGCTGGGTGTACACGCCGCCCCCCTCCCCCTCTTCCCGCGAGTCTCCGGTTGTCAAAGCGTCGGCTCGAACTTAATTCCTTTCTTCGCTCCTCCTCCAATGCAACCCCTGTGCGGTGGCAATCAGAGAGCCAGATCGGTGGCGGCGGATCTGTATATGTGCACCGCCCGAGCCGAAATTGCCGCTGCCGTTCGCCCTGTGCGGTGGCAATCAGAGAGCCAGATCGGTGGCGGCGGATCTGTATATGTGCACCGCCCGAGCCGAAATTGCCGCTGCCGTTCGCCACTGCGAAATTATCTGCCAGTTCTTTCTGAGCCATGAGCGAGACGACCGATGGAAGTCCTCCGTCTGCTGCTGCTGCTGCTGCTGCTAAACGAGCTGCCAGAGCAGAGGCCCAGCGCCGTCGCCGTCAGAATCCAGAGGTGCGTGCCGCCGAAGCAGAAGCTTACCGTCGCCGCCGTCGAGATGATCCAGGAGTACGGGAAATATAAAAAAAAAATTCTGTGATAGCGCATACATGTGTTGCTCAATTTCTTTGCCTCAATCTATCGAAAAGGCGAAACAGCTTATTTGCTGCGCTCAAATTTCGCATTAGGAAGTAACGTAATCGTCGGTAATTTTCTTATCAATGATTTACACATTAATACTAACGCCACAGTAAGAATGTTTGCAGATAACTGTCTACAAGGGAATAACCTGTCGTGATGATCAGATAACCTTAAACAGTGCCCTTGAAAGTATAACGCAATAATGCCAAACGTGGCAGATGGTGATTACCACAGAGAAAACTGTTTGTATAACAGTGACGATTAAAAGAGCGCCCATGAACTTCCCGTATTATTTGCAAGGACGGATGTTAAAGAAAGTAGAAGAGTATAAATATTCAGGCGTCCCAATTTCATGAGATCTTACATGGGACAAGCAGGTAACATATATTGTTAATAAATCACTGGCAATTCTATACTCGTTAAAACGCTCGCTTAGATCCGCATCAATAGATACTAAACGCGTAGCATACCTGTCACTAGTTCGCTCTATACTGGAATATGGAGTAGCATGTTGGTTTCCCTTCCGTAAGCAGTACATAGCAAAATTGGAGAGCGTACAAAGGGAAGCGATTCGATTTATTTTTAATAAGTATCGCCGTCTTGACTCCCCCACAGATCTATTAAGGCGAGCTGAATATCCCACTATACAAAATCGAGCTCGACTACTTCGTCTTAAATTTCTTTTCCTTGTTGTTAATGGCAGTATGAAAATCAATGCGAGTGACTACTTGCTACAGACAGATACACGTAGTTCTCGAACAAAACACACCAAGCACTTAACAGAATACAGATTTCACGACGACATATTCAGGTACTCCTTTTTCCCACATGCAATCCGTGAATGGAACATGGTGCCTGATGACGTTGTCATCTGCACATCACTCGAAACTTTTATCGCCAAGTTATCAAACAATGCTCTGTAGCTACGATCTACAGATAGGTAAGCTGCGTCGTACAATGACATTCTAATTGGCTTAGCAGTGTCTGGTATTCTGCCGTGACATAAACACCTGCTGAATCTTGTCTCTTGCGCATTGCACATCCGAGATATTTACATTTTCTTTCTTTGTTCTTCTGTGTGCTAAGCCTTACGACATGGCGTTTACTACCACTTTTTCCCGCTCCTGATATAGACATTGTACAATGATTATAGAGTGCATATGTACTGCCTTGTTCACCCAAACTTATTTATGTCTCCGCCTACTTGAAATTTGTTCTCTTGAATATGTATCCTGCCTCTTTCCTGCTACAGCCTCAAATTTGAGGCTAGCAGTATGTTAAAATAAATAAATAAATAAATAAATAAATAAATAAATAAATAAATAATGAAGCTAACAGCGTGCTTGGTCACTAACGGAACCAGTTTTACAAAGCACCACCATCTTTAAAATTATTACTTTACCAGTCATTTGTACGTCTTAAATTGGAATACGCTGCAGCTGCGTGTGCGGGACCCGTACTATGAACACCTCATTTCTTCCCTCGAGCTTGTCCAAAATAATTCAGTCCGATTCATATTTTCCAATTATAACCGTACCGCTAGCGTAACATCAATGAATGACCATCTGTATTATCAATTACTTGCATCTCGTAGAACAATAGCACGTGTGACACTGTTTTACAAATTTTATTACCATTCATCTTTCACAGTAACTTCACTTTTCAGCCTCGTTACCTGTCGAGCCGAATCGATCATCTCCATAAGGTCGGACTTCACACAGGCAACACTAACATTTTTAGTCAATCTTTTTTACCCAGATCGTCCCGGCAGTGGAACTACCTCCCCTATGAAATTGTATCTATGGTCGACAACAAACTCTTTCCTAAGGCATTATCTAAAATTGTATAATTAGGTATTACTAATATGCTATATTGTTTATTTTTCGTATTTCATTGTTATGCTTCCCGTTTGTTCATTCCCCTCTGTAATGCCTTCGGGCCTTGGAGGCGCAATAAATTAATAAAATAAATAAATAAATAAACCATAAGTCATATATTCTCTCAACAAGAGGCATTTCCGGAAATAAATATTTAATTGTGGAAGTACATGAAGGTTTAACAAAAATTCGTATCAGCTGTACGTCCTTTGTCGAAATAAACGAAATATGGCATCGGCGTCATCGTATCGTTCAAATCATTGTTCAAACAGACCGACAAAACATATACAATCTCGTTAGTTACCACAATACTTGCTCTGCCGTAAAATTTGAAAGTATGGGGGTACTAGTGCTTGTAAAAGTGAATGGCTGTCATACAGCATTGATATGAACACTAACACCGCAGAATTTGTTGTCATTTAGCAAATTGAGGGTTTAATATACTGTACGGGAAGTTTATAAGGGAATGAGTACCTAAGGATTTGAATGAAAAACACGTACTCTTGGTTAAATATATAAATATAGACATATTGGTCTTCAAAGAGTGCAGTTACCTTAACTTACGTTCTGAGTATAGCTTGCAAAGCGCAATTAAGAAATGCAGTAGAGAACTTCGGCTGAATTAGATAATTTCTCATAGATCACATTGTTGTGCGTAAGCCGAATCAGTATTACAGATGTAGCATATTTGAGCAAGAGACGCACTCTTGCTCATTATTATTTTGTAGCAATAGTGCTCATGGCAGAGGACATTAACAAGTTGAGAATCCCACTCAATAGAAAAACATTTGAGAATACCCAGGTTTCCGAAGAAATTAAAACGATAATCTAGAATCATATCTCCGATTTGGACCATTCACTCTTGCACAACAAGTTTATGGAAATTATTCCAGACAGATATAAATGATCGAGGAGGAGCGTGCAAAAAACAATAAAAAGAAATCCTTATAGCAAATCGACAACGATCAAAATACCAGAACAGTCCCCCTTAAGACACAAAATATGACAATTATGCAGGAAACCCGCCATGCTTGCTGAGTGGCTATGGGGTTGGGCTGCTGAGCACGAGGTCGCGGGATCGAATCCCGGCCATGGCGGCCACATTTTGACGGGAGCGAAATGCGAAAACACCCGTGTGCTTAGATTTAGGTGCATGTTAAAGAACCCCAGGTGGTCGAAATCTCCAGAGTCCTACACTACGGCGTGCCTCATAATCAGAAAGTGGTTTTGGCACGTGAAACCCCACAATTTCTTTAATAATGCAGGAAACAACAGACGCAATAAATAAATATCGGTCTTAGAAATTTAGTGGTCTAAAATTTAGTTAAACATAAACACGAACCAACTCGCTCTATTAGTCCTACCTTCAAGGAAAAAAAGTAGTTTGGTATTTCCGCAAATGCGAATATCACTTATTCAGTGGCTATAACAAGGCTGTAAGAATGGGTGCAGAAGTATATAAAGGCAGGGGAAGGGGAGAGTGGGCGGTGAATAGGTTGTGTGATGATATATGAAAATACGGGCTCTCATAGGATCGGTTCATCTGATTCAAGGCGGGTTAAAAAAATTAAATTATGGGGTTTTACGTGCCCAAATCACTTTCTGATTATGAGGCACGCCGTAGTGGAGGACTCCGGAAATTTTTACCACCTGGGGTTCTTTAACGTGCACCTAAATCTAAGTACACGGGTGTTTTCGCATTTCGCCCCCATCGAAATGCGGCGCCGTGGCCAGGATTCGATCCCGCGAACTCGTGCTCAGCAGTCCAGCACCATAGCCACTGAGCAACCACGGCGGGTTGATTCAAGGCGGGTGTAAAATATCTACAGAACAGACCCTTTCCATCAAGTGGAAATAAAACATATGCTGTCTAAAATAAACATCAATATTACTTCAGAACTCATCTCGTGACTCTCGACGATAATGCGAGAACAATTGTAACTGTGTTGCGAAACACCCTATTTCTGAAGAAATGCTTACTGTCTTGGTAATTCTAAGGTTTTAGTCGTCTCCGCTATATGCGACATACTGCGGCGTCATCTCACGGTGCTATGGCACTTCGTTTTCAAGGCCGCCCAGGAGCATGGCGGCATCATGGCTGCTGTATGAAACCGACGCAGGTTGGAAGTTAGAAAGACGAAATGCAATGACGTAACTCGAATCACAAGGGCGGTATGACGACCACGGCATGACGATAATGAGGTGAAGATTCTTAAATGATGACGATGTCATAACGAGGACTGTGTAAGGATGGTAATATAAGGAAAACGACTAGCATTGCATTTGCAAGACGACGGTGACATGAGCTTACCAAATTGATGAACATGATAAGGCGACAGCGTGACAGCGACAGCATGATAGAAAGTGCGACGACGATGGAGCGACGGCACCGGTATGAGTGGAGTCAAATGTAAAGTTAGCATGAGCTCAATGGAGCAGCCGCTATGGCATTACGATGACCGCGCGACAACGAATGCATGACTAGAAAGATATGACCGCGCATCCATGGCGACGACTGTACGACGCAATGATCACGACGTATTAAAGACGACACAATGACGACGATGACATGGCAATAGTATGAAGACTGCAGCGGCGAGACTATCGCCTCCACAGCCGGTGAAGAAGAAGATGGCTCACGGGCATGTAGCGCGAGAATAGAACACCAAAATTAAACTTCTATCGTCACAGGGCTGGTCCGGTGCCCTCCCCTCTGTGCGCAGTCTGTGGAGAAGATGAAACAATAGAGCATTTTTTTCTTATTCTGCCGCCGTTTCACTTCTTTCAGAAAAAATCTAGAATCAAGATTTACACAGCTTGGTTTGAGCTTTTCAATTGTAAATATCCTTTCTCTAGGAGCCTCCTCTCTTGGACAGTGCCACAGGGATATTTGCTCAACCGTGGGGGATTTTATAATTGGTGCAAAGAGATTGTCTTGAATTCTTAAACATTTTATTTTTGTTCATTCCCTCCAGTTAGCTTTACCATTTTCAGTTTTTAATAAAGATAGCCTAATTTCATCCAAATCTTGGCCAATCCCCCACAGTGGGTGTGCGCCATTGCATAAGGAATACCATACCATACCATACCAACAGAACACGCTGGTGCCGAACCTGAGCGGCCGCAGTATTGGCCGCTCAGTGATCACGTGGGACCATGGCTGGCCAGCCTAAATAAACGTGGTTATAGCGGCTAGCTTTTTGCGCCGCCTCCCACACATTCGCGATGCAATTAAGTAAAGCAAATGCCTCCGTTTTGCATGCCGTTCGAAGACAAGTTATGATGATGAAAGTCTAAGGCGACATTGGCGAGGCTGTATCAAGAAGCGTCACAATTACACACACTGCTATGCGTATGAAAATTTCTATACGACTGAGCAGTTACTCTCACTGTGTCGAAAAAATCTAGCCACAAAAAAGTTATCCTACTCTTAACCGATAAATTATTTTGAGATTTAAGGAGGCATTTAAATTGTTATTTTCTGCAAACTAGAAAATCGTAGACTAGAGAGTAAAAATATTCTGCTGTCCTCACTCCCTGAATATACAACGGATTGGGGATGAGCCAGTGAAACCCTCAGCAAGAAAATATTTAGAAACGGTATACAACTGTGCAGTCTAGTGAAGGCTACTTCAAGTACTCGTTTTTGGCAGAGTTTGCTTATCCGGGCCACCTAACGGATACCCAAAATCTGTCACTGCAGTTCATTTTCTATGCCTTGTAACGTATCTTTCTTTGTTTAGTAGCCTGTTCCTGAAACTATTGCGTATGTAGTTGCATCGCCTATATTTGGCTATTTATTGTCGCATAAATGACAACGTTTTCTTTATATATTTACCATAGTGTTACTGTAAGCGCAGTGTCTTCTTTTCTGCGTTCTCTGTTGTGCAATATTTTTTTTTTACTTTCTCTTTGCGTCAAGAGCAGTGTGCTTGCAGATTTTACTATTGTCTTGGTTGTATTTGCTCGCACAACACCTGCGTTCAAGATAGCAACAAGGCTAGGAACGCACGAAAACTTGAGCATGACCAACGTTAAACTTGCGTGGCTGTATTGTGCTCTGCATGTCGCGCACGCTATTTACCCGTAAAATTAATTGGCAGAGGAGAGTGAATTGGCAGAGAGGAGGACGCGCGCAAGCTGGCGTCCGCACGCCCATGCATGCGCAGACGGTGCGGTACGGCTCGTACGCGTCCAAACGCGGCGCGATCTCGATTAACATCTCCTCTGATGGCGCGCACGGGCTGCCTCGCGTCCGCGCTCCTGGCTACGCAGCTACGGCACGGTATGTTGAACCTTCAGCGAAGCAGTTTTATATCATGAAAGAAAGTGCCTCTTCCTTCCTTTTACTGTTGATCTAACAGTTATTACAATATAAAAATTACGTTTATAAATATCGAAGCATTTGGGAACACTCTCAATAACGAAGTACGAAGTGGTCTGCCAAGAAGTCTAGGAGTGAGCCCAGGGAGCGCGCGCTGTGGCGCGCCTTCACGGATCCAAGTGCTATTCCTCGCGAGGCGCATTAGGCTCAAGGCACGTCGACGCGAGCTTGCGCGTGCTCGCAAGCCCGCGTGTGGTGTGGGATTTTGTGTGCTTTGGCATCGGTCTTTAGACGGCAGCTCTCGGTTACTACTTATTCTGGTAGTGTACAGTACAGGAAAACGAGGTAGTTCCTTCTATCGCAGCAATGCCAATGTCCGCCCAGTACAGACAATATAGTCTTTATATGGTTCACAACAGCGAACATTTAAGTTTTATCACACGTTTTGCAACCTCTTGTATTATTGTGAATATGCTCGCTTCATTTCAGATGAGATGAATCCGCTGCTTTTTGCATTATCGCAAAGATGCTCGTTTCATTTCGGGACAAGATTTGGGATCAAATATTGATAGTGAATCGTCTATTAGATTATTTATTGGAGTACCTTAACTTGATGTATAGCTTTAAGGTTAGGAAATCTCATATAACGGTTGCCTGTGAAAGCCATTTATTATGGCACACTTTGTGTCTATTCTGTTTGAAGCAGGTGTTGCAGAATACAAGCGGCTGAGAAGCTCAGAAATATGTATTAAATAATAGGTGACGCAAGGAAGAGCATGTTGTAATGCTGCTTCGGCAACTTCTTCCTCTTTCATTCATTTGGCAGATTTTTTAATGAAATATTCAGCTTTGTAGCATCACCGGTTGATTCTTCCTTCGTTTTTTCGTACCGATTTGATGTATTTGATTCCACTCGAGCACACTAAGTGCTTCAACAATCCCCTTTTTTCAAGCAGGATAGAACTGTCATGTAAGGCACTCTCGCATTTCTGAGGCATCATAGACAGAAAGCACTGAAAGCGCTCATACCTGTAAACTTAAATAAAGAAGTGCATGTGTTTCTTCTCTACTGATGGAGCAAGTTCAAGCGCGCTTTGTGGTTTTGCGCTGACGGAAAAAAATTACAGTATTCATTTAATAAACATAGAACGGTTCAGACGATCGTAGATTTATGAGCACACGACTGGAGATTTATATGCTTTTAACTAAATAAGAGACGAAGACCTTTGCTTGACGAAGTTTTCACGAGGAAAGGTTTAGGCAAAGAGCGCGGATAATGTTTGCTTTTTTTTAATTTTATAAGCACTAATGTCTTTTCCACTCACCCGTTTCGGCATATTCCCCCACATTTCCAGTTCCTTTTGGACGCCTTGTACAATCAGGTTGAAAGTTTAATCTGAGGAAAAAAATAATAAAGACGTGCCCCTTGAATGCGAAGATCCAATGTTTAACGTTCATCAATATTGTTTCGGGAACCTTTATTCACCACGTCAATTTTGTTGCAAGTTGCTCAATGGCAAAAATCTTGAAAATGCTGGAACCTTTTATCCGCCAAGTTTCCCGGTCCTCCGGTGAGCTGCGAAAGAAATGTACCTAATAGGAATTTTTTTGAATTTTTTTAGAAACAATAAATATATTAAAGTACGCTTCAGATAAAAATAAAAGCACTAATAATCTTGTGTTGATATTTTTCAACTGCATTGTGGAGACGACAGATGAAACTAATAATAAATGATAGGGATCCAGTATTGCGTAGCAGTATATTGTGCTCAAATAAAAAAAAATATTCAATTCTGAACTGTAAGACGCTTTATATTTAGAAAATAGCAGCAGGCCATACGGGCCGAAAACATGTCTGAGAAGAAAGTATTTTTCTCCCATGAAGCCATGAAACGGAGACAGACAGAGACGTAAATGTTTCAGGTTAGAATTGTGAAAAAATTAATAAGTATTAAACAAATAACGCAAAACTGATTGTGCAAACGCGGAATATTCTCCTAATCGCATCTGCCGCACACGAATAGGGTTTGCTATTACTGCGCCACTGAACACACTCTGTTGGAAACGAAGTGATGGGCGATTCTGTACACGTCTACATCTTTCATGAGCATATCATTCAATTGTTTCGCTGGTAATAAAGAGAGAGCCTCGTACAAACCCATTTCAGAAGTTATTGCTATAGAATCTATGCACTTATTATGAAAGCTGTCAAGTCTTGATCTGGTAGTATGTCTTCTTTTCTTTAATTGCGTGGGACAACGAAGTCCCGTCAATGCCATTCTGATGCAAAGGAAGAAAAAGCCAAATCAGAGCAATATAAGTGCAGGCTAGAGCGAGTCTAAAATGTGTTCTGATTCTTCTGTAAGAACTTTTAAAAGCTGAACTATTTTGACATCCTTAAATTTTTAAATCATGCCTCACCGTGCAGTAGCACATTCTGGGTAGTTACGGTGCTGTTGGTGGATGAAAATTCAGCCACAAAAAAGTGGGAATACAGCGAAGGAGGTGGCGGTCTTGCAGCGATAGGATGGAGGGAAGTATGCGGTGTAAGTGCCTGTTGTGGTGGCCGCTGGGGGGGGGGGGGTGCGGTGGCACTATGGAGGCAACCTGAGCGTAAGTTGGCATACGGACAGGGTGCGGGCTCGGGACTTGCGGGAAGGTCAAGTCAGCTATCTCTTCCCTCACGATATGGCGTAGGCCGCCACTACGAGGCGTCATACGGACCACAGGAGGGGGTTAACGAAGCGCGGGCGCACAGCTCCTCACGCACAGCGGAGCGAATCAAGGCACGTAGCTCGCTGTCATTGGACGCGTTGAAATCAGATGTGTCAGAGTGTAACCGGAGCAGATGAAGCTCATCGAGACGCTGACACGTACTGACGGTGTCTGTGACGGTGGTGGGGTTCAGTACTAGAAGAGGATTGAATGCCACAGTCCCAATACCCTTGAGCAGGTGGCGTACACGGTCACTCTCTGCCATCGAGGAGTTCACGCGGCGGCAGAGGGCGAGGACGTGCTCTATGTACGAAGTGTACGACTTGCCCGAGTGCTGAACACGCTCAGCAAGCTTCTTCTTGGCGATATCGCAGCGGACGGACGACTTCGCGAAAATCTGGCGTAGGTGGTGTTTGAAGGGGCTCCAGTTGACGAAATCGAGCTGATGATTATAAACCCAAGCTTTGGCGAGGCCGTTGAGGTAGAAGGCAACGTGAGCAAGTTTTGCAGATTCGTTCCAGGGGTTAAAGTCACTCATGCGCTCGTATAGCTCTAACCAGTCTTCAACGTCGTCACCTGGAAGCCCAGCAAAAACAGGTGGATCCTTCTGAGGGGTGGTGACCGCCCAAGAAGGGGTTCCTGCAGGAGCAGGCAAGGTGTGTATACATATATATATATATATATATATATATATATATATATATATATATATGTGTGTGTGTGTGTGTGTGTGTGTGTGTGTGTGTGTGTGTGTGTGTGTGTGTGTGTGTGTGTGTGTGTGTGTGTGTACGCTTTCTTAGGATGTCGGTGCTCATGCACTTCAGCCAATGTACTCTAGCGTGGATAGCAGCAGGAATATAGTAATTGACGTCTGCTCTGTGCAAATGGCAGGCTGCAGAAGAGCTCATTTTACTCTATAGCTGATGATTAGAGTTACTACAGTGGTGGATTTGTTTATTATACCGCTACTCGTTCAAGAAGTTCCTCCACTGCTTGCAATATTGTATGATAAATGAAAGCTTGTTTATTAAATTAAATGTGCAGGGACCTCCGTCTACAAAAAGGTTGTGGCTATGTCTATAGACATAGCCGTTCTCCTTGAAGGCTCACCGGTACATAATGCGTCAAGCAAGAAAGCCTATAAGGCCACCCTCAGCTACGTAAGCCATTCACATAGTAAAGCAAGATGCATTCCAGGTGTTTGACATACACTGTCCTAAATGCATACCCTTATAAGCTGGAATGGGCGCTAACAAATAGGTTGGAATGAGGAAAATGCTTCAAAAGTGAAAATCCCTGTACTTGTAAATTTAGAAAGTCGCCTCTTTTTTTTCTTTTTTTTAAAGATACGACTAAAGCGACGTGAAGATCACCAGGGTATCTAAGGCCCTGCAAACGCCAAAAAAAAAAAAACGAACGCATAAACATTGCCCACATCAGGTAATTAAGATACATTGTGAGTAAACACACACACACAATGAACTACAAGCGCAGTGAAATAAAAAACGAACGCCGAATACGAGCTCGCAACAAACTGAAAGGACTAGTTGTTGGCACGAGAAAATTGTACGTGCCTTCGTGGCCTAATCGTTAGCGTATCTGGATGCTGCGCTAGTTGGCTGAGGTTCCAAACCGAGCACCGGACACGCTTATTCATGCATTAAAGTGAGGTAGAATCTAGTCGGTTAGAACCCGACCAGCGGTCCGACTGACCCAGGCGAAGTCATATGATAACAAGCAAAGAACACGTGCATTTGTTGCTATTTCAGTGATAAGCCGACATACATCTCACAACGGATAAAGAGTATCGTACGCAAGAAGGTTGCCTGTAAAATTGCCCTAACTTCTTTTCTTTAGCAGGCAGTGAAACACTGAAGACTAACAATCAACACTACGAGTACCAAACTTTTATTATGTAAGCTACATGGGCTTCAGCATGTCGCCAATCGGACAAATTGAAGTCACAGCTTCTCAATGCTGATTTTTTAAATACGAGGCGCTTCGCACTACTTACAATTTTATTGGAGCTCAATTTATAAGGCAAACTGTCGCCTGAAGTGTTCAAATGGTTTTCACCTGATAAGTTTCGTTATCAGAGAAAAAGGAACAAGGCCCCAAACTAACAAAACTATTATAGTGTAAGAGCTAACTGCAATTGGTCACCACTGCGGTGACTATCGTTAACATGTTATGCGTACTATAAGTGGTCGACGTGCTACGCGAGCCATTTGGTAAGCGCTCTTACGAAAGGAAAGCTCCGTGATTATATGTACACCTTAGAAAAATACATTTGGAAACCTTCATTCACATTTAATTTGTGCATGTTGAATAAGGAATACTGAACAACTGATTGCATGAAACTTCCTAGCAGAGCTCCATTACAAGAAATGGCGGGCCCCTGTGCAGCGTCAGTGCTTCCATAATCATTATTGAGCATACTTTTATGAAAATACGGCGAAGCTTCTGCACAACATCCGATATACTCACTGAATGGAATAAGGAATGGCTGTATAATACCTTGCGTCACATTGAATATCTACAGCGGCTACAAAATGAATGCGGCAGAGAAACTAAAGAAAGAGGTGCATTGAAATTACAGAAGCTTAGCAAATAGATGCGGGCGCTAAGAATGAATGTCAGGCAACACAGCGACACATACGGGTGCAAGGGAGCAAATAAATATATCCGGATGCCCCAAAGATCACGAGCAAGGGCGCATGAGCTGCGATTAAGGCCATGAACTGCTCCTCTTGTTAAAACATGGTAAAAAGCAACAGAAAGCTATTCGCTGTGATAAAGGTAGGACACGCTCGAATGCGTATGTTGGTTGCAGTCGTGATACATAGGCACCGCTTTTATTTCGTTTGTATAGTTCCATAGAGAACACAGGTGAACTCGGGCACATCTGCACTGGTAGTACAGATGGCAGTGGCAGCTCCGGTGGGAGCTGCAACAGTATTAGGTGTAAGGAAGTCTGACAGGTTATACACAGAAAGTTGCCCTTCAATTGAAAGTGTACAGTAAGGAACGTAACAGATAGCCCACGTTAATGTTCGATCTTCTGCTCATGTTGAGTTAGGAAAGGCGCTGCAACTCTTGCAAGTAAGCCCGTGAGAAGCGGGGGTTTATTGGTAAACGTAGAAATTTTCCCAGAAAGCGCGCCTCTTTTTCTCGTATTTATGTATTCATTTGTATGACCATTTCTAATGTGTCTGTGTGCTGTATACAATCCCTGTACTTCTGCTCCTGCTGTGTTACTACAGGGGGAATACAAAATCTTCGCAATATTTTATTCCATAATCGGGAAACAAATGTGTTGCTTTCAAAGGTGATAGAAGGACTCAGTGCTTCATCAGGCTTGGACGCATGACCTACGGGTAAGAAGACGTAGTCCTTTGTAGGACATAGTACGCTAAGTGAAAGATAATCTCTGTAAAGCATACTTCGCTACGTACTGTATGATGAACAGTAAAGTAACTATGGCGCAGTGTTGCTGTTGTATATCTAAAGAAGCACAGAATGCGCTTCTTGGTAGAGCTGTTACACCGTCATGACACACCCTACATGAAGTTTCAGTAACATAACGCAAGACGGTGAGGTCAACCACACCAGTGAACACGTAGAGGAAATGATCCAGTAACTGAAGCTCGTATATCAGGATGCTTTATAGGCCGGTGGCGACAGATCAGCTGACGAGTATAATCAAGCTGGAAGGAAACCTTTGTATGAATGCCGCTCTGATATGTCCGAATCGCCAGTCGATTTGTCTATGCTTTAACAGCAGTTTCCACGCGGGAAGCTACACGCTGACAGGCTAAGGATTCAGCGCGGATCAAAATTACGCAGATAGAGAGAGTAATGTGAGTGAATAGGGCTTTCATTTTCTAGGTTGCTGTATGGTGACTAAGCACGGCCCGTGAGTCACTAAAGAGAACAACCTTGAAAGCTGGAAATTCATCCTGTACATCTATTTCAGTGCTGCGTCGGCGACTACCAACTTAGTAGTTCTGGTCGAGGCTTAGTAATGTTTATATCCGTATAAAAACAAACGTAGGCAGTGAAACCTGCATCTGTTGAACGCCCTTTCTTTCTGAGGTACCAATTATGATAGCGAATGATGCAGATAAACTAAAATCTGCGTATCTGATAATTGTATTGTAAGCAGGAAGGCGTTGGCCCTGTCATTGTGTAACGTGCTTAAATTTGAGTGATAAAATTAATAGTGTCACAAACGCCTTTATGCTGAAGAAAATATAAAAGTATTTTGTATACACTGCGGAAGATTTCTCGCACAGGAAGCAAATAATTAGATACTCAGAGTATTTGCGCGCAATTAATAAAAATTATAGCGATGAGCAAAAAGTATTGATTGATAAGCCTGTTGAAAAGACAATGTATCGTTTTGATTCATTGGCCAACAAAGTAAATGCGCCACCTAATTTGCATCGCGCCGCTACTACACAGTTAATCAAGCCACAAAGCATGGATATTGTGTTATTGAGTTTTATGAGTCATAGTATCAAATTTCAGGAGGATTTTTCACAAACAGCACCTTTTCAAGCTTCCCTCAAAGCTTGTTCTGCTAATATTGTACATGGCGCAGAAACGTGGTTGTCTACTAACATATCAGAACTCGAGCTGTCTATGTCGAACCATTTAACATTTAGACAGGATAGAAACAGGATAGAGGATAGGAAATAGATTTTATAATGTATCCCACCGACTTGCTTGCTACTAAAACTTCAACTGTTGAACTTGAACCCTAACGTTCTAATATGGATAAATGAATTTTTGTCTAGTCGCACGCAAATGGTTTTAGTCAACAATAACCTATCAAGTCCCCTCCCAGTAACCTCTGGCGTGCCCCAAGCATCTGTTCTTGGTCGCCTGTTATTTTTAATATATATTAATGATTCACATCAGCGTGTCTGCTGTAATATCCGCATGTTTGCAGACCGCTGCGTCATCCACCGCTCTATCAATAACTCCTCTCACCACACTGCTTTCCAAAATGATCTTAATAGTGTTTTAATATGGTGCACCGATTCGCTGATGACCCTTAACACCAACAAATTTAAATTCGTGTCCTTTTCCCGTCATCGCAACCCTTTTTTCTTCCCATATACAATTAATAACACGCAATTAGAACCAATGCAATCCTGTAAATATCTAGGCCTAACCCTGTCTCACGATTTGTCTTGGCGTGCAGAAGTCACTAGCATTAAGTCCACAGCTCAGCAAACCTTAGGTTTTATAGAACGAAATATACATAACGTCCCACCAGATGTAAAATTACAAGCATACAAGTCACTTGTCTGGCCGAAACTAGAATACGCGTCAGGCACCTTGAACGCGCATCAAGCTTATCTCACCGACGCATTAGGATCCGTTAAAAATCGTGCTGTTACATTTATTCGTACCTCATGATGATTTGGCGTAAGCGTTTCGTGTCTAAAATCTGAACCCGGCTTGTCATTGCTTTCATGTCGACGTCGCATTGCCAGTCCTTCCCTGTACCATACTTCTTTTCTTCCCTTAATCAAGAGCCTTACAACACAGCAGCAGCACTCATATATCTCATCGCAGCAGCCATGCACTTCAAGTAGCGTACCCACGTGCTCGGACAACCGCCTTCACTGCCTCCTTTTTCTTCCAAACTACCACAGACTGGAACCGCCTTCCCTTCAACATCACTACTACCACTTGTCCATCTTCGTTTACAAAACTTCTAACCGACCACTTTGCTATATGATGATTTCTCATGATGTTTTTGCTATTTTATAAAAACCCTCCCCTTATGTAATGTCCCTGCGGGAGACTTTTAAGGTAATAAACTGAATGGTATGGCCGGGATCAGTGGTATGTTATTCGATGCGTGTAAGAACATGGATTCTTAAGGCATTGTCACGGACTCGTACTTAAATATTATGCGGATCGCGCTTAGCCCCTCTGTAGCTATAAATGGTGCTATCGGAGGCTTTTACATCCCACACGAGTAAACTGTTCATTTACATGATCGCTTAAATTGGCCCTTATATACACTGAACAAAAATTTTGCAAGGAACACAATTTTTTTTTTCGCCTGGGGACTATACTTACCCAAGTAGTGACTGGTCGGAATGCGTGACCCCCGGTGGCACAATAAAATGAGAATATCATCATTTTCTTCATGTACTCTCTTTAGATACTGACAACAATTGATGTTGGTTCCCACCCCTGGCGGATCTGTTTTGGACCTCGCGCTCAATGCTGATTAAAATATGTTGGATAATATGCTAAAGGGCATTATCAAGCATAGGCTGTTGCACGGTGAATTGAATGCACTTGGAGAAAAGAAAAAGAAAGTTTATAATTCACTACGGGTGAGTTAATGTTACCGATAAGATAGGTACACCGTCTGCCTTTTGTGTTCGAGATGATAGCAAGGGCTGAATTATTATTTATGACAAACTTATTCGGGGCTTCGAATCTTATTAATAGAAATGTACATTACTATAATGTGGCCGTAGCTGCATCAACAGAGAGGAAACGGTTCACCACTTTAGTAAAACACTGTGTAAATAAAAAAGAAGCGTTAGTATTTGAGATGGTAATTGAAGGACTCAAAGGAAGCATTACCGTGAAGATGAGCGAATATACAGGTCTCAAGTGGAAACAGAAAAACACAAATTTTACAACAATGATATTTAAAAGAAGGTATACACCAGTTGCAGAAAAAAATGAGAAAAGTGTATATTCAAATGACGCTTCGAAATCTTGAACATCGAAGCCAAGGAAGGAAAGCTTCTATATTCAGCAGACGCTGCAGTAGAATTTGGTAACTTCTTTAGCTCTTTGCTACCACATGAAAGCTTATTTCATCTGGCGTACTCGTCTGCTCAATCACTTCGAGTCTGCAAAATATACACATCACTCCTGGACACACACCATCAGCCATTTATCGCGTCCCTGCAATTTTTGCACCAGAAGCTGACAGTATATGCCCTAAATTGTATAAAATAACAAAATTGGCCTGCTCGGAACACGCATCACAGTCACAGCACAAGCTGGAGGTGCGCCTCTATAGGAGCTCCATTTTCCGCAGGCCGCAGTAGAGGGTCATCGCGACGAAGCCTTTTTGCGTCGTTTTTACGAGAACGAACTGTACTGTCCGCCCGTCGTCTACGGCGAGCTACCGCTTGTGCTGCTGAGCACGGCGTTCCCTGGTTGCAGCCGCGCCCGTAGCTCTACGATTCGTTTCTTGAGCAGTGATTCGTACCTTGCGAGGAGGCGCGACAGCACGTACCGAGAAGTAAACACAGCTGCCCAGACTACGCGGCGCAAATGTCGCATCCTTTGACACTTCGCATCATACCATGCAAGGGCTACTTGTCGTGACACCCTGCAGTATACGACGCAACTGCAAGGCAAATTTTCCACGTATCGGCGCTACGTGGCGCGCATCTGACATCGCGTGACAAGTAGCATGATAAGATGCTGCTTCTTGTCTGCTGTCATTGCTGCTCCTGGTGGTGGTGGTGGTGATGATGATCATGATTTATTGTCCTCCCCATTAACACGGGGGGGTGACAGAGAGTCACGTAGCCTGCTTTAGTTAATTTCGTATGCTTTACTTGTTTTTAATTCTCGCATATTTGTGCACATCTCCTTATTCTTCTTTTTCTTCCTCAAAGCTTCTCTAACTACCTTGTGCCGCTTCCTACGTAACTGCTACATGATGTGCCACCTGGTGCAGTAGCATTCAATTGCAATGCAAAGTGTGCACGTGTGGACGCTACGCGGCGCGCATCTCACATCGCGTGACTCCTCGCGCGCAACAAATGTATGCGGCACGTTTCCACAGCTGCTAACTAGCGCGAGCGTGGACCAGTTGTACAATAGCTGACTATACCGCGCAGAGTGCCTGGTTTGGAAGGCGGCGGGAACGTGTTTTCTTTTTCTTTTCATTCCTTGCGATAGCTACGACGGACACACGCGGCGGCAGTCTACATCGCCAACAGAAACGGCTATGGGAATGAGTCCATAGCAGCATACGCTGTAATAAAGATGGATATGCCCCGGATATGTAAGGATATGTAATGCGTAGGTTAGGCAACCCGTCAAATGTTAATGTTCGAGAATGGTGTAAAGAGAAGGTAAGCGCAGCTGAGGATGGCAAACTACACCCCTCCCCCCCCCCCCGGTGGTGGGGGGTCGATGACATTAAGAAATTTGCAGGCGCAAGTTGGTGGTCAGCTTGCGCAAAACAAGGTTAATATTAGGTCGGAGAGGGAGGCCTTCGTCTTGGAGTGGACATAAAAACACGCAGATGATAATCAACCATTTTTCTTATCCAGCACGTTTTTCTTTCGGTGGGTCATGCGAGACGCAATTATACCAGTTAATTACAGGAATTATATTCCTGTCTGCAAGATGTCTCCCAAATCGATGCAGTTTTTGCAGATTTCACAAATGCTTCTGGCGAAGACATTCACATGCGTTTAACAAAAACATACTTACCAGCCTTAACGTAAACACTAACGTAATTAGATGGGCAACATATTTTGTAACTAACCACTGCGATTCCGTTGTAGTAGGTGAACACTGTTCCCCATTAGCTTACATCAAATCAGGAGAGCCAGAAAGATCAGTGCTCGGGCCGAATTCATTTCTAATTTACAACAATGATATAGGTAATTCAATGACTACTTCCGTAAGCTCATTCGCTTATAAATTGGTGTTCTACATAGAGGTAACTCATACTCAAGATGGTAATACCATGCACTACGATTTACATAAGTAAAGTAAATGGCGTGAAGGTTTGCAAATTGAAATAAACATAAGCAAATCTAAAGCCGTTTCATTCACTACGAAGCTAAACCCATGAACGTATTGTAAATGTCGGATACGAATCCATTGCAGTTCAATTGGCATCCAACGTTAGGTATTTAGGCGTTCATTTAGCCTCGCATTTATGCTGGAATCTGCATAATAATTTTGCAACTAGCAGCGTGTGTATGACGTTTGGATTCATTAGGCGGAAGTTGCATTTCGCCAATTCTAATGCAAACTTGTAGCTTTCAATGGATAGGTTGGCTTAAAAGGGATTAAGAATAACAAACTTGGATCCCCCCCCTGGCGTAGCTAATGAATAAAATTGAATTGTTTTAAAACAAAAATGACAGTTTCTTAGCAAAAAGAATAAAAATGACTGGAACATCCAGCATTGGCTAACTAAGGATGCCCCTCACATTTGCTTATCTGAAAACATACACACTGCTATGACTTTTGCTCTTTTTCATATTTTCAATAATGACTTCCAATAGTCAACTGTTATTAAGCCTGTCCATCATGTGCACTTGCGTTTGGGCCACCGATTCAAAATAAGTTCGTCCCTTGTGCTTGCTACTATTAATCAGAATAATTTAGTAGGACCCATAATCTGTGTCAGCGACCGTGCCGATCACAAATAAAGAGTCATCTTGGGATGCGAACCTTTATCTGTGCATGTCTTAATTTTTACGTTCATTCTTTTAATGCTATGTCAAATGGTGGATATTGTTTGCAGAGGTAATAGTGTTCCCTGTGTGTTCTTTTATTGGCATAAATGTTACGCATAGCTAGCTGATTCCATGTTTTGTTTTGCCTGTTACATATAGAGTGCTGTTATGTTTAGTAGATGATATATTTTCAGCCTAGATTCATTTCTGCTTGCATACGTTGCTTTAGTTATTCTTTTCATACGTGTATCCACGTATGTCGTGCCCTGGGGCCCTTAGGGGATTGCATCCCCGTGTATGCACCAGTAGGTGCATGGCCCTCTTCAAGGAATGTCTTTGACGCCAACTTTGGTAAACATGCATGTGTTTCTGGGAATTGGTCGCTTTACATTGAAGAGAAAGATCTCAAATTTCTGCAGTGCCAAGAGAAATTTTATCCACGTCACAATGGTTTCTCAAGAATAGCAAACCAAACACTCCGGGAGGCTTTGCCAGAAATGCACTTTGTAGGGGTTGCTTTTAATATATAAGTCTCACACAATGCCGCTTTATTGAGCGGTGCCATGAATGCAATGGGTATCTGCCACTCTTCATGAACCTCTCGTCAACTTAGGCCACTGAGTATGTGCCACAGGATGTGCGGCATGTGAGGGGACAATTCTCAGCGTTCGCAGGCACCGGACAGCCACGCTTCTGATCTCGGAGGTCACAGGCCGACTTCTCGGCACTGCCACTAGACGGCGCAGTGAGTACAAAACGAGGTGCCAGAGAGCAGCCGTGTTGCCACATTACGCATTTCTAAGCATTCGCATGCACCGGCGCACCATGCATTTCGCATGCGTGCGCAGTTCTCGCTATAGTACCACTGAATGCGCCTATAGCTTAGGAAAGCGTGAAAGGCCATCCCCGCTGCAGTACAGTCCTGAAACATAACTCGTTTCTACGGTGGCAATACAATATGTCGCTGTATTGATTCAATGCTAAACTCACTACGGTCCCCAGTCATCGCGAGATGGGTTCTGCCAATTTTTTCCGGTAGACGTAATTGATCCATGCACCTTTACCTCCCTTATGCAATAGCTTTGACGTGTCTGCTTTTTTCAGCAAGTTTCGCATCAGTGTCTGTTTGCATTCTTTCAGGAAAATGGCCTAAGCTGTGCGCCACTCGTAAACTACATATACAATGGTCCTGGGCGCTCGCAGACGTATATTACTGCAGAGATTCTAATAAGCCCGAAAAACCTTTATCTCTGCCTAGAAACCCCGTAAAACGTGCCCCTATTTCAGGACAATATAAGCAAGATCCGTTAATTATTTTACGAAAGGTAGCTTGATTTCTTCCTATAGCAAAATAATATAGCGAGAAAATGAAGGTTCCCATTTTCTAGGATCGTATGGATCCAGAAATGTACAATTTTTGACTTGTATGGCCACAATTCTCAGCAAATATGAACATGTCATTACATAAAGTTCGTCTGAGACATCACGAAACATTGTGAGTAACGGCGGCGTAACGCTTTCTAGCGCCCTAACGAATTTTTTTTTTTTACACAGACTTAGTCAATCACCCACAATGAACCCTGCGTGTCTTAGTGAAATTAGAATTCAAAGTTCTACAAATATGAACACAGCAGCAACAGATAGTTGCTGCTGTGTTCAGAAAGATCACAGCAGCAACTATCCACAGAACACAGCAGCAACAGAAAGTCCTCATGTACTTAACCAAAGATGGGATCTCGTGCATGAGGAAAAATGCAGAAATGTAAGAGGACTATAAAAAACGAGAGATGAAGATAATGGAAATTTTAAAAAATGATAAATATTCTACCTTTCATTCTAAACATTAAATAACTTCTTGCTTTCAAGCCAGGTTTAAGTGCATTCCACAAAAAAAGGAATACTGGGAAAAGGCAGAGCTAATCTGCAAGAACTTTTACCAATTCTTTGTAAAAGTAAGCTGTCATGGGGTGCAAAATGATTGCTGTCAGTATAGGAAAAGCATCTGTAGCGGATATACACCTCAAACAAGAATGCCGTGGTAGACCCTAAAGAACAGAAGGCCCATATATAGAGATAGAGGTTCCCTATAGGCAAGGTTGTAAGGCGACTGAGAATGTGGAGATGTGTCGATGTGTGAGGAGTACATGTAATGATTCGAAGAGCTTCTGTTTTAGGTTTTATCAAATGACTTTCGTGAAGCGAATAAGAGTGATAACACCAGGTGCTATACGAATTATCAAGGCTGCGAAATAATTTCTATCTAGGGGCTAGCATATTGAGCATAACATAAATTCGATGTTTCAGCAGGGCGCGTATGGCGTAGCAATAGTTTTTTTTTAGATGGAACAATTGTGATGATGGATTTCGTGAAGTTAGCAGCAACATTAACTGATACGAAATCGAGATTATCGGACGGAGTAAGAACAGATTTGTCATCCGAAGTGGCAGAGTCAGGGAAAACTTACAATGTCGCGAATTGAAAAGCCTGAAAGAAGGTTTCAAAGCATTCCTCATAACTCGGCTTCCGCTCTGCTAGTCAGGAACTCACTTGTTAAATTTTAGATTAGAACATTGACATATTTATCATGAGAAAATACAGTAGCGTCGTCTGCGTATACAATGCGCCAAGTTGGAAATGTATGAGAAGTTAGGTCATTGGTATAGGTTAGAAACAAAGATGTGCTTGAGGAGATCTCTGCGAGAAAGCTTTACATTATGCAACAAATTTGAGGACGGACAAATCATAAAAGCTTATGTTTACCAGTTTGAAAGCCTATTAGGTGTAATATGATTGTGCCGTTAACGTCAGATAGTTTAGAAGAACTTTTTGCGGGGCTAATTGGTGCATTGCTTTGAAAAACCACGTAGCGCAATCAAAAAAGACAACCACAGGAAAAGGCGACAGAGAAGAAAAGTGTGCTCTTTCCGTCTTCCTCGCCTTTTCCTGTGGCTGTCTTTTATGAATGCGCAACTTGGTTCTTCAAACTGTTAACGTCATAGCGCACAATTTTCATAAAGAGTTCATTACCAGAATACCTGCAATAGACCTCACAGTCGGGAGACTTCCCAGCTTGAAATATGCCACTTTCTGCTCACAGGAAGAAATGCCTATGTTCTCAATGTAAGCAAAGGGAGTGCATACGAAATGGTAGTGTTGCTTTAAGCAGTCAAAATATCACCTGGGTAAACTGACTGTTCCTCTGTAATCGGGCAACATGTGGTTCTTTTCGGCTCAATAACAATGGGAACTACTGTAGGCAAACCACGGGAAATGCAGGGGAGGTAATGGTTGGGCGCAACTTATAAGCCTTTGGAAAAAATTCGGTGTGCTTTGTGTGCCATTGAGATCATATGGTTGCGTCACCAGGAGGAAGTATTGGCGCTGGCGTGTCGTGAGCAGTATTCATTGCAGTGGGTTTGATAGGACTGCGAGCGTCTCTCAAAGAGCTTCAACAATATTGCGGAAATCATTATGTGACGAGACATGGACGCCTCTTGTTTCCACTTTTTGGAAGCTTGAATACGACTCCAGTCGAGTGGAAAGGTGCAAGAGCACTTCGTTCACTTTGACAATAGTTCTTTTTTTGCTTATGTGATTCAGAAAAGCATTTTGCTGCTTTCGAAATTCTGATTCCTAGTTGCTAAACTTAAACATATTTTTTTCTTTCCACATTTTCTGAAGACCTTTCACGTCATCTGCTTAATGCTTCGCCACCACAACATTCATAGTATCCAACGCACAAATTAGTTCGCGATATTCCTAATTGACATATGTGAAGTCATCAAAGTCCTCAGACAGAAATAACGGTTGAAAACTTGACAAAAGGAGCGCTCAGAGTCTGCAATCTCAACAGAATGCAGACAAAATGTCAAAGGAGAAGCAGTTGTATCACCTGAGTACGAAGAATTCTGCAGGACTGGCACAATAAGCGAAGAGGACAGCAGTCACATCGCTTATGTGAAAATTGTGAAGGCAGCTTTGTGTGGGAGTTGACATGCTACTACCTTGAAAGACGGGTACGCCAGGGCTTGGAAATCATTATCTGAAGGCATGCACATAGATGATTAAGATGTAACATATCGTAGAAACGGCTTCCAAGACCACTAGAGAGAAAATTAGTCATAACGATCGTTTGTTGACCTGGGCCCACAAAAAATTCTGCAGCTTAGACGCTAGAAATGAAGCGGATAAAAGTTTGATCACTTCTTTGAAATTCTGATAGAAAATTTTCTGTACAGTTGAGTCCATTTCAGGCGATAGGCTTTATTTGGCTGTTTCGCGAATTTTTGTGATGGTCGGTTGCGCTCCTAATTTTGCTGGTGGCACAAACGTGCCAATGCAAATGGCACGTGCATTGGCATGATCAATCACCAACATTCGATGCGATAGCATGACAGGAAAACTGTATTCACTTTGCAGGTATGCGTCTAACGAAAATATACGCCGGCTGCAAAGGCAGCGTAGCCTAATACAGCGACTCAAAGTTTCAGTTGTTCGGAAGGAAGTGAGAAACTGACCCGCGATGCAAGCACTGTTCTTTATAATGAGCGATGTTCGAAGGCGAGAAGCCGTCGTACCATCGTGTCCTAATGGTTAGCCCTTTCACGCTCTCTGTGGAGAATTGTTCATGCCAAGATAGTGGATCATAAAGAAAAGCACAGGTAAAAACTATAGTATTTCTACGTGGAAATGAATATTTAACGCATGTCGCCTACATTATCAAGTACTTCATATTTTTCCGGAGCGGAAAGTCTGAGTAATATGTTTAAATTATTTTTTCAAAAGGAGTTGAAAGGCTGAGTGTTTATTATAGATGTGTGCATGCAACCACGTAGCGGGTTCCCATGTTTAGTTGTTTTTCACAATCGTTTACAGACATATTTTTCACGTGGCTTGATATGTGCTTTCGGACATATCGAGCGTGACTAAACGTGATACAATTGTAATTTTCATACTCGTGTACAGAGTTCTCGCATAGGTTTCATACAGCTCACATAATTAACCGAAAAAAAAAGATTCGTATGTCTTTCTTAAGTATGCGCTTTTCTTGAGTCAGAAGACTAAAGAAATGCGAAAAAAAATCAATCTAAAGAATACTTTGGCACCCGAAGCAGTTTAGCATTGGAATGCTGCGTTGGTACACAAGTTCGATTGAGCAATCAGCTGTGATCTTTTTATAGCCGTATAGGCTGACCTAAGCGACTTTTGAAGCATCTTACAGAAAACGAAGATTGCGCAACGATGCGCAAGTGCATCCCAGTGTGCGCGAAATCTCAAGTTTATAATAGGTACGTGGTATAGAAATGTCGCTTTGATAAATGAGAACGTGCAAGGTTGGTAGTGACGTACACGTGTGCAGCTGTTAAGAGTTCTAAGGCGCGTCGAATGTACGCAGTCCTGAATACGATTTAACTATAACCTGGCCACCAGTTATACTGTGTTGGTCTCAGCAATTGTTATATGGCAAACTGTAGTGCGTGAGACGAGACTGTTTGCCGCATTTGAATAGGCGCATCACAAAAGCTTGCATTTACGTAGGTTCCCACATGTGCATTCCGTCTGTCGCCATTGCACTTAGGTACACATTTACGCCTTACAAACTAAAAAGATTGCTAGCGCATGCTTTGAACATTAACAGTAGCTAAATGGTGCCGAACTCTGCGATACGGTTGTTTGGACGTGTGATAGTTTTCAGGTGTCTGAAGGTTTACTTGTTGTAGTGGAGCACGTTGAAATGAAGGCCCTCCACTTCTCCCTCTGCCCTCTAGCCCTGTGGCGCCTGAGAGAAAGAGAGATAGCTACTGGCGCACATACCTCCAGACGCACATACTAGCCCTACACTCGTGATGGGTAAAGGCTCGGTTCCTGCCAGGATTACGCAATTAAGGAAAAAATGCAACATAATTATAGTCACTGCAAAAAAATAGACCCGTAGAAAGCGAATCAAGCAAAAAAGGCTACAGAAATCCTCAGAATTGTTTACTAATGCGTAAGCATTGTGCGGCAAAAAAAATACGTCTTTTCCCACAGGATCTGGGAATATATGGAATTCGTCAACGTTGTGCAGCAGGAAATAAGACAGACACGGCAACAAGATTGTTGGAAAGGAAAGAGGAAACTATGGTAACAATGAAACAACGAAATAAAGCGAGCTATGGTGGAGCGAAAGCAGGCTTCTAGGGATAATTGAGATGCCATAAAGTTGGGATTACACGAAGAAGAGTTGTCCCTTAGGCGCAACAAATGCCAAGAAGAGAGAAGGGGGGCGAATGAGCTCGTGCAAGACAAAACTAAATGCGCAAGTGAACGTTGGGTGCATAGCTTTCGAAAAAAAAAAGACAAAGGTGCCCCAGAACGATTCTGGAACCATGTAGGAACACACGGAGCTCCAATTGAAAATTCGCCAACGGCTATACTAATGAATATGGTAACGTGTAGAAAGGAGACGATGGGCTGCAGTACATCAAATACATTATTAGGGATAACTTCGGCACGAAGTTATTCCTAGCATAATAATCATAGAATGCTTTTATTGGAAAGTATAGAAAGCTTTTATTGGAAAAAAATATAAGCAAACGTACTTGACACGGCAGCGGGGACCGATGAAATTCCAACGCAGCTAATCAAAAACGTCGGTCTAATAAGCAAAGTAGTGCCGTCTAATTCCCTAGAGCAAGTGATTAGAAAGGAAAAAAATAATAATATTTGGGGTTTTACGTGCCAAAACCACTTTCTGATTATGAGACACGCCGTAGTGGAGGACTCCGGAAATTTTGACCACCTGGGGTTCTTTAAGGTGCACCTAAATCTAAGCACACGGGTGTTTTCGCATTTCGCCCCCATCGAAATGCGGCCGCCGTGGCCGGGATTCGATCCCGCGACCTCGTGCTCAGCAGCCGAACACCATAGCCACTGAGCAACCACGGCGGGTAGAAAAAAAAAGTGAACCTTATCTACTAAGGCCAGTTACAGAAACGTCGGTGATATACATGATGACAATGCAAGCCTCACGATTGGAACTGCCGAAGTGGGCGGAGAAAAATGATGTACCGGAGAAACTCCAAAACGGGTTCACGCTAGGCAGACGCTTAAATGATAATATTTTTCTTCTAACTCAGTGCATAGAAATTTCCATTGTTCAGAATATACTGTTAGTGCTAGTATTTCTAGATAATAAAGGAGCATATATGACTAGGTAGACAGAGAATTATTGTAAGACATTCGTGAGGCAACGAATGCACAGAGTACGATTTCGTGGACCTGCTGATAAAGGTGTATAGAGACAATGGAGTACAAGTTGAACGGCACGGTCGAAAACGTAATGAAGTGGTGGGAATTCACCAAGGACTGAAGCAAGAATGCCCTGTGTCTCCATTGTTCTTCATGCTTTACGTTAAAGGGGCACTAAAGGCAAATGCTAAGTCGAGCAAATGCTAAGTGGAGTGTGTAACTACCATCCCAGAAACCTCGCAATGGTTGTTTCGTGCCGAGAAAAGACTTAGTTTACGTAAAGAATGCTTCTGAAGGGTCCGGGTACTTTTCCAAATTTAAATATCCCGCCACCCAAGCAGGGGATTGCTGCCATCGGTGAATAAAAATAAAACGGTGCCCAACAGACGGCTGTACCGAGCCAAGACACAGTGGTGGATTCGCCACTGCAGCTGATTTTTGGTTAAGTGGCGTAGATTCTTCGGGCATCCCGCGACATCACATGGAAGTTGAATTCTCTACTGCTTGCTACTTGTGCGAGTTTCGCGAGCGAGGAAGGAGCAGCGCAGCACTACGTGATAACGAGACCATTCAAGCGCGAAAGCGTGGACGGGGGAGAGTCACGCGAAAACGAGACCTTTCGACCGCTCGCGTCGTTATCCTAGGTGATTTAAGTGAGCTCATTTTCTTTTTCTAAAAATGACATAGAAATGGACAAGTAGCATTTTATTTCGTCTTATAATACAAGGATTTTTTTTTTTTTTTTTGCTGTGAGTGGTTCAGTACTAGTGACAGAATATAACTGTGCAGTGCTTTCTTCATCCAGCAAGTACTTGAATGTCCTGGGGGAATCACTAATCATGTACCTCAATTTCTCGATTGTCAAGGCACTGTTATCGATAATCTTGATAATCTTGATCCCATTTTGCCCGGCGTTGTATGCGTAAGTGACGAACGGCAATGCTTCGTCCCAGTTCTTGCGGTCCGAGTTTACGTACATGGAAATCATGTTCGCAAGTGTTCTGTTCGCGCGCTATGTCAGACTATTCTTCTGCCGGGGATAAGACTTTTAACGTCGCAGGTTGGAGGCGCAAACGTAGAAGTTTTTCAACAACATCAGCTGTGGACTGACGGCCGCGGTCGCTAATGATCACTTGGGGGGCACCATGACGAAGTATAATGCTGTACAGCATAAACTTTGAAAACTCGCCTGCAGTTCCAGAGGGTAGGGCTGCCGTCTCGCAGAACCGAGTCAGGTAGTCGGCACGTACTATGAGCTAGCGGTTGCCTTTGGAAGGACATAGTAACGACCCTATGAGGTCGACGCCTACTTGCTCAAAGGGGGCACTGGGTGGCACCACAGGCTGTAAGAAACCGGCTGGAGCTGCAGTAGATCTCTTGTGACAATTACACTCCGCGGAAGTGGCTACGTATGTTTCCATTGTCTTGTGCATTTGAGATCAGTAAAACCTTTCTTTGGTACGATGGAGTGTCCGCGTGAACCCTCGTTGATCTGTAGTTGTACCATCGCGCGCGATGCGCAAAATAGAAAAGCGGCGTGCCTTTGGCACCACCAGAAGAAACCGTACACCTGTCGCGGAGAAATTCTTTTTACATAGCAGTCCATGCCGAACACAAAAACTACATAATGCCGACTCTTTCGCGGCAGAGAAAAGTGTCTCTAAGCTGGTATCATCAGGTTGCTCTCTTGAACAGAAGATGCCGCTGCCTGGCGTAGGCTCCAGGCAGGCACTTACACGAACCTACACATATTACATCGGATACACCCCACAGCCTACAGGGACGAATGCCCATGCTGTGGGGCCACACCAACCCTATACCATATTACGTGGGAGTGCGCACTACACAACATAGAAAACCCGGCACGAACACCAAGAGGGAGCAATGGGAGGCACTGCTGCCCAGCTCGGCCCTGGACGACCAGCTCAAGCTGATAAAGAGAGCTGAGAAGTTGGCGAGAGCCAACGGAGCCCTGGACTAAGGGCCCCGACCATTGGCGGTTTTTCTGATTATTCTTTTAATAAAGTTTATCAATCTATCTATCTTGCAGAAGGTTGTGGCATCTGGGAAATCGCGGTGTACGGATGCGATGAGGTGGTCATCGCTGTCGGGGCCGCATTTCGTTGTACTAAGAGGCATCAGGGAAAGGCAATTGGCAACCCCATGTCGTCGGCCGCTCTTCTAGGATACACCGACGATGTGCTCTTGCAGGCGCAGAGCCAATCGTGCAAGGCGTCCAGATGGATCGCGAATATGCACGAGCCAGCACAAAGAATGATGATCGGTGACGATCGTAAGGTGACGCTCATACAGGTATGACCGAAATCGTTGCACCGCAAAAATAACAGCAAGGCATTCCTGCTCTGTCAACGTGTAGTTACGCTAAGATTTGCTTAATGACCGATTTGCGTATGCGACGACGTGTTCTTTGTCATCGAAACGTTGAATCAGAGCAGCACCAAGACCTACACCACTCGCATCTGTATGGACTTCTGCTGGCGCTGAAGGATTTAGGCGTCGGAGGATCGGTCGCGACGTCAGCAGAAACTTCAGCTGTCGAAAGGAAGCAGAACAATCAGGCGTCGACTCGAAAGCGGCGTGCTTGTGCAGCAGGCTTGTCAAGGAATAAGCAACGTCAGCAAATCGAGGAATGAACCGCCTAAAATAGGGGCAGAACCATAAAAAGCTGCGACGTTGTTTTACACACTGAGGTGTTTCAAATGCTTCAACAGCCTCTGCCTTCGCAGGGTCAGGCCTGACGCCGTCTTAGCCCACAAGATGTCCGAACACCAAGGCTTGGCGCTCATCCTGCTTCGTACAAATAGCAAATGTGCGCGCACTTTCTCACTTTTTTTCTTTTTGGTGTCGAACCAATGCTGCACGAACTTATGTTTTATTTATTTTATTTATTCAATGTTAATTGTGTTATTCCACTTAGTGATCTGGATATGCGTCCTGGATGACGAGTCTGTATTTGGTCGATGAGAAACAGCTTCTTCGCTGAAGCGAAAGGACCGAGGGCGTTAAGAAGGCGAACAAGTGTAGCGGCTGCCACGCCCAGGTACGTCCGATGTATGAGGAACCCGGCGGGGCGAATAACGCAGGGGGCTCGCATAACGACGAGTGAAAAAGTCGCACTTTCTTCCAGAAGATGAAGCATCGATTGCCATTGCGAATTAGTAAACAGCTATGCGAAGTAGAGATAGCAGTCTTATTGGCCGTATAAACTTACAAACATTCGCTTAATAGCTAAATTTACAAATACGGCGTCACGAGCGTATAGGACAACATGAACAAATCACTGTCCATGACCACGGAAACTCGCTGTCAAACTTATGGAGTAAAGAAACGCGGCAGTGGCGGCGAGCGAATTGGCGTCTGTTCTGTCTCTCGCAGCATCGCGAACTTAAACGTCGAAAGCATTATGCAAGCTATCGGCACTGCGTAG
Organism: Dermacentor variabilis; assembly: GCF_050947875.1. Classification (NCBI taxonomy): domain Eukaryota; kingdom Metazoa; phylum Arthropoda; class Arachnida; order Ixodida; family Ixodidae; genus Dermacentor; species Dermacentor variabilis. The sequence continues at coordinate 22,028,319 of NC_134575.1, read as the reverse complement.
TTTGTCTACATCGCCGTTTGTATTCAAGTTCAGGCCCGCGCGGCCACGCACTTTATCGACGTTACAAATTGCTTCCAAGGTACGGTGCCCCCGCGGTTTTGCCGTAAGCAGCAGTCGCCGAAGTGGAACGCCCCCCTTCCTTCTCGACTCCCCTGCGTGCGCGCGGCGACCGAAAGAGAGGCGCTTTCGTCTTCCTCCCACGTGCGCGTGAGATTGAGCCGCGATCGTCGACTGACCCTTGCAAGCTTTCACTCCCACATACAACGTACAGCGTGCGGCGACGAAGTTATAGTGTGCGGACTTTATACGAAACATCACGGTGACGATGACGGCGACGGAAGAAATGCTCTTGGAGTGTCCAAGTAATCGCTATGGCAATGAAAGAAGAAATTTCCTTGTAGAGAGGCACCTGTGGGTCTGGCACTCGCATGACCGCGGCAGTGGGAGAAAGCCACTCAGCTTCAGACTACAAGGATGACAATATATTAACGATTCGACAGTAATCAAATAGAGATGTGGCAATTGCTAGAGTGAACAAAAGTAACCCAAATATTTTCTATATTTTTTATGAAAAACGGAAAGCACTTCTCGATAAGGGTTGTACAAAAGCAATTATGGTATATAGCACCAATCCCACCTAGTGGCAGATGTTCTAGAATATCCTGCTAACGTCAGCGAAAGGATCAATACGCGTACATTTTCTTTTCATTGTAGTACCATTTCTTCTTTTCCCTTTCGTCGCTCCGGCTGCTAGTTAGTTCTAGGTCAGGTTTTCTTGTTATAGTGAAACTGCAGTGCAGATTTTAGATTCCTATCTACTATTGTGTGCACACATACGCGTGTTTGCATCTATTGTACGTATATATGCAGGTGGTCTCAACTTTGATTCACGAAGATTTAAAAAAGCATGCAAATGCCACGTAGCCGAAACATATCCGAGTTAATGTTGTTTGCCGTAGCTTCGAGGCACTCATGATCTTTCGCATTTCATCTAATTATATATTTACCCTAAATAATGAATCAACTTCTCAAATATTATAAATAGATAAAATGTTCCAATGAGAAAATTGTAGAGACGCTTTAAAAACTCCCGATAAAGCTTTCCATTGCTCAATACGTGCTACGTAAAAGTGTTTTTCCAAGCGTGAAAGAGGCCCGCGAAGACACGAAGTGCTTCGAGCGGCCAGTCGCGCAGCAAGTGTGCTTATATTCGAGGGATTTTCTTACGCTTGTAAAAACACGTATATGCAGCGCGCATTGAGAAACAGAAAGCTGTGTCGGGTGTTTTTCCTGTTGCTCTACAATTTTCTAATTGGCACATTTTCCTTTAAATATGATATTTGAGAAATTCAATAAATAATTACCACTAGTTATGTAATTAGGCGGAAAGCAAAAAAAAAGAACTTGGTATCTTTACGCGACGGCAAACAGCATTACCTTGGTTCTGTACACCTTGGTCGCATTTCCAATATTTTTAAAGCTTGGATCGAATTACGAGAAGCACACTATATATGGTGCGCTCCTCCGCGTCTCTCGTGCATCGTGTTGGGAGCTGCGAGCTTAGGGAAAAAAGGCAAGAAAAATAAATAAAGAGCTGTTTTCGCTCCAGACATCGGTCCAAACGGTTCTCAGATCTTTCGGTGGCTGACTCTCACATAGTTGTAGTGGCCCTACAACAATGTAGGCGTTCCATTTATTAACTATATATTCCACACATTCTGTATATGCAATGACGTTCCGTATATTAGGTAAAGTTTTCGTGTTTTAACAAAATTGCGGTGCAGGTTTTAAACTTCTTTGTACTATTGTGCGCACTTAAACGCGGGTTCGCATTTCTTATATATATATATATATATATATATATATATATATAATGTATATATATATATATATTGTCACGTGGTAGTGACGGTTGAGGACTCGGCAAGGAAACTGTGAATGGCGAACCTAGAGTTGTATTGGGCGCACTTGTTCCCAGAAAAAAACAGGCTACACTCAATGATCAACGAAAACGGCGAACACATTCGGCGATCGTCGAAAATCTGATCAGCGGGTCAAGCGCGTCCGCTTTTATACATCAGTCGTCGAATGTTCCAGAGTAATCGCTGGGAACCGTGTGCCTTCCACAATGTTCTACACCACTGGCGTCGCCCATACATGAAATCAGATTACACAACGTTTGGTAAGAGACAGTGGATGGAACCATCGATAACGTTTCAGAAACTTCCTATACATGCAGGCGCGTCCTGCGCTTTGCGATAGCATTTGTTGGGCGGTGAAACGTGGTCGCCTAATAAAGATAGGCGAGTACACGTGTCAATATATGTGTTGATGATAGCTTGAAGTGAATATTGCGTATGTATTCCCTGTCTTTGCATTTTTATAGCTCTTGTTTTCACTTATCTTATTTGTAACTGCCTCTGGTGGCTGAATGATGTGTGTATTAGACAAGGGCTTGCTATACACTCCGGCATTGGTATCGTTTTATTAGCTTTATAGTGAGGACGAATGCTCACGTTTTGTGTTATTTTGTTCTTGTTTGAGCAAACATGACCTATCCAGCAGTAATAAAAACAGATTTGCTTGTTATTTGGAATACTTTACTCGACTGGGTTACTGACTCTAAGAGCAAAATACTGGTCGGTTCGTTGCGCGCGCCATACAGATGCACACCAAATCAAGCAAAGTTTAGCCGTACGACTGCGTGTGACTGAGAGATGGCTCGGGCTGAATGATCAATGGAAAGGTGAAGAAGTCGGCGATAAAATGGGACCGTTAAAGAAACCTCCAACTCATGCAAGAAATCGCACTTAACCTTTTCATAAGGCAGAGGTTGGGTAGCACGATCAGCACAGGTATTTGTGGCAGCTGTGTTGGGAAGACGAGAAAGCCTCGGACTGAGACGGCAGCCTTGCGCATGTCCGAACTGGGGGCATTCCTTGACCGCAGCGTATATGCAGAGACATTGGTGTTATCAGTAAGTTAGACGCGATGTCCTGAACAACTTTTAGCGTGTGCATAACTTTATCAAAGTCGGCCATTTTCTTAGTTGCTTATCTGCAAGGGTGACCACATCTTATATGCACGGGACGTATGATTGATTACGTAGCAGGCAAGGACAGCGAGTTCTTGTACTCGGAGAGTTAGCGATTAGAGCTGTTTGCAAAGTGTTCGCGGATACTCAATTCGAATATATCCCATCTAGATTACTCGGCCTCGTATACCTGGAATAAGATGTGTAGTAATCAGGCTAGTGAAAAGCTTTCATTTGCACGGTTGAGGAGAGGGCTCGACCGGTTACGTTGTCTAACACGATCATACATGCAGTCAGCAATCGACTTCGAGACAATCTTAGAGAATGTGTCCCGATCCAGGAGATGAGAATGTGTGAGGTGCGTTTCAGCTGGAGCCGTATTTGAAGATGACGAAGCATTGTGGCAGTGGCTGAAAAGTGGATCGGGAGGCTGTTGTGTAGTTCCGTGGAAAGAAGGGAGAACGCGCGTCTCCACAAAATTGTAATGCGAATAAATACAAGCGACTATCTATGAGCCATAATTACAAAGGTAATTGCAGCGCTGAATAATGCAACTGATAGCTCAAGAAACGGAAACGTTAAAGTCATCGGGGCGATCATGCTTATCCGTCATGAGATGCAGCTGGGTTGTAATAGCAATATGCCAGTAATTAAACAGGGTACTTATGGAGGAGGCCCAGTATCCATCCTTATAAATATAATGAAAGATCAAGTAACATCAGGCGAAACAACACGTACCTGTGCAAAATTTTAACTGATGTTCCTGTACTGTAAAATGCAATTACGGCGAAAATTTCGCGCATTCTGTAACAAAGCCACAGCTTTGAAACATTAAACTCTAAAAGTGTACTTTTTCAAGCCACAATCACTGGCCACCATGATGAACAATTGGCAACTTCTTTATTGTCCATTTCAACTTCGTCGTGTACAGTTTCACAGCCGGCGTCTTTAAAACGATGGGTCTTATCCACATTTAGATCCTCCGGTTGGCCTGCGTGTGGCTGAAATATGATAGAGTGAATGGTAAGCATTTTTACAGTATTGTGCAGCGATGTAAATAGAAAATGTTTTATTCAACAGGCAATAAAAATCTTGAGTGGCCGGGAGCCTCATTCTGTGGCTACTGTGGCACGGTATGCGGGTTTTGATCCTAGCACAGTTATTGGACAAAATTTAAATTGGAAACATCGTGTGGTATAAAAATCTTTTTGACCTACAAGTATTTTATGGAAACAGAATAATCAATCTCGGTGTAGAGTAATTCAAATATACAAACATAATGACAACCTTTATTCACACATATGTTGCCGAACTCACTATTGTACGACATCAGCCCATCACATAGTGCAACCGCCATTGCTGTTGTTGATGAGAGTCGCAAAACATTGCTCGGTCCCTCGGGAGAGGCGGGTGATACTCAAGAGAAATGATAACATTCTACATAAAAAGGAAAGCAGAGAGAAAGGCACAAAATAAAAACAATAGCAGACTTATTTGATCAAAGAATGATTACATACTACATAAGGACTGTACCACTTCCGGCACCAATACCAGCGCAAGGAACATAAATGAAACAATGAAAAGCTCTTAGAATAGTGTCCAGGTTGACAGAGCTTAGATATTATTCGGTCAGTCACAGCAACCCCTTATGCGGAGCCACATGATCCAGCACTGAGCAGCATGAGCGAAGACGCGATGTAGAATTCTGTCATTTCAGGCACAAATTATTAATACGTGCATATAACAATACGTTATAGTCAAGAAAAGCTTTGTAAAGACCTTATAACATAAATAAAAGCGGTGTTGAGTGTTAGCTAAATGTAATTTCAAGTTGGGAGATACAAAGAAGAGAGATTAGAAACGTTAGAGGGGAGATCACTGCCTTTTAAAGCAAATAGCCTTCTCTTTAGCTGTTTCTAACATCATGAAAACAAATTTCAAGCCACGATTCAAACATAGAAAACATAGCCTAAGACAGGGATTATCTTACAGGTAAGCGATTTGGTAGCCTTGGGAGCTGCACCATCAGTAGCTTGCATATCTCCAATACGAAAATGAGTTTTCTACAAGCTAAATATAACGCTTACAGCATGGCAAATCGTGCATGAAAAGAACGCCAAGGTAACAACTGTCAAACGCTTCTTGCAGAGAATAATCAGCAGTAAGCGAAACTTTCCTGTTGCGCATATGTTGAAAAAAAAGAAACAGATTCATTTCTTGAAATTAGTTTTTCATTTGCCGTATATCTCAGCAAGTGGAAATGCTTTCAAGTGAGCTATTATAAAAATCTGACCATAATTGCAACCGACAACCTGATAAGTGACGTAGTCATGACCACAATGCACGAATTCTTTTTGAACATAATAGCGCAAACCAATGATATAGAGTAAAAAAAGAAGTGAACGCGGAATGACTTGGCGGAACTAATAAAGTGACATCAGCGACACGCAGTTTTAGAGAAATAAAGCACACAAAACGCAGTCTCGTCTTGTGCGCCGTTTTCTTGAAACAGCGTGAAACTGCTGTACTGCATATTTACGCTGGTAGGAGGTTCACCGCGAATAGTCAATAAGCCCAAAAATGCCCACTTAAATTAAATGCTTGGGTTTTAGTTGCCAAAAGCGCGATTTGATTATGAGGGACTCCATAATGTGGGTGTACGGGTAAGATATCACAGCGTGGAGATTTTTAACGTGCACCCAATGTAAGGTAAACGGGCGTTTCTGCTTTTCACCCCCATCGAAACATCGCCGCCATAGCCAGGATTCCATCCCACGCCCTCTTACTTCGCAGCGCCACGCCATAGCCACCACACCACAAGGATGGGGGAAATACGCACTTGAAGGTGGCCGCGGGGGACGTCGTGTGATACGAGACTGGCTGAGATTTTTCCAGTTAACTGCATAAGTGCATTTTGGACCTTGTAAGGGCAACGTAGACAGCAGGTAAACCATGGCGAAAGTGATCAATAGATACCGGCCGAAAACCATACTCGCAGTTTTCATCCACAGAAGCCTCTTAGTTACGACGTCGATTCGAATGCTTTTATACCTATTTTAACAATAGGGCCTTACAATGAATAGTTCTTCAAGTATTCTGTGACTGCCTATTTGTCAGGAGCGAGGCTGCGTTGGTGCTTCCATTTGCTTGCAGTGATATTCGTTCATTTGTTTGCATTTTATTTTAGGAGAATAGAATTTGCTATCAGGTTAAGATGAAGTAAGTTGTTCTAGCTGTAGTTAGTCCCGCACGAATAATACTGTCAGGAGAAGCGTTGCCATAGAGAGAAGCTTCGTAAGAGGTGCACAAAAGAATAAATGTGAGCAAGACAAATTTAGCTCCTTTAACCACCTAGCCCATTGACCGCAATAAACCACCACGTAACGCTTAGACGCTTATGAGCTGACAATGTGAGTTAAATTCGGAGGTCAATACGGACAGTTTGGTAGAATGGGCGATTCCTACTACTTGTGAAGAGTGGAAAAATAAGTCGCAGTGATTAGATGTTTTCAGAATTACGCTCTCCCCCCCCCCCCATCTCGTGACATAATTCATAAAAAAAACCTTATACGTTCAATGTACAGTGTCTACCTCCCCTCCCAGGCGCACTCATTTGCTGTGAATCCTTGGTGCGTTAGTATCACGGAGTATTTTTCTGTCTAAAATGCATTAAATATACTCTCTCGCAGTAGTTACATCATTCGATTAGCTCCAATAATAGGGCCGGTTGGAATAAGTAGGATTTATATTTGACAAAACTAAACGCCGGGGAGAGCTCGTATTAAAGTATGAATGTTTTTTTAAGCATTGGGTAAAAATTCCACAGAACTGTACTAGAAAACTTTACTATGGGGCTACAGGAAACGCTTAGTGGGTAGGGGGTGTCTTGCACCGAGAGACCGAAAGGGACTAACTGCCAGCCGCTTCGCGGACCTGCTGGACGACCCATTGCTGGTCAACGAGTCGTAAGCTTCTGATGGACTTCTCCCACTTGTGCGAGGTAGAGTTAGCGAGATATCTAAAAGAATTCTACTCGAAAACACGCAACAAAGGTGTCAGCCCGTTTTTCAGCGCGTCTTTCACATGTCTTATCGAGTTGTTTACGGTTGACATACTGCTGGGCGATACTGATGCGAAGGCGTCAAATTACCCATTGAGCGAGAAAGCCAGTGTTTGTCGTCCGTAGCAGCGGAACGCGAGGTAAACTGCTGTTGGCTGCGACGCCATGTCATGAGTGCCCCTCAACTGAGCAAAGGAGACGAAAGGGGGCACTGCTGCTTCATAGAGCGCCAGGTGTTGCCTGAGGGGAAAGGGGATCGCTGCGGCGACCCAACACTCTCGATATCAGAGGTATGTATTATACACTTGTTCGTTGTCCGTTTAAGCTCTCGCATGCCTTCGAACTTTGCCTCGGCAAGGCCAAACCAAAACGCGCTAAGTCTATCAACGCACTCACTTGCCCACAAAGGGTTCATAAGTAGATGGACCGCTAAGCGGCGTTCAATTAGGCATTAATGCTTTCGCATTCAAAATGGATCAGAAATGTGTAGGTTTTCTCGCAATTTTGTGAGAAAGACCATAAATACTCGTTTACGCCATCACTTTGCGAACAAGGTATGCAAACCACTTTCTCTTGTGGACTCCTCCGCGATGTACCGAAAATGCACGCTCTGTGCTGGTGCTCTACACTATATTACATTTAAAATGCCAGATTACACAGACTTAAACAAGTTACACGCAGTAACTCAGGGCTATTTTCGAGGTATGTGAAACTTAACAAGACCAGGCATTATTTGCTCGTTTGCGTGTTGTCTTCATGACATGTTGGCTCAAGTTCTCAACTTAACATGTGTCCACAATGGATCCATGGCTCTAATGCCTCCTTGTGTATATATATATATATATATATATATATATATATATATATATATATATATATATATATATATATATATATATATATATATATATATATATATATACACATATACATATAAATTGCACAAACAGGCCTGGAGTGCGGCCTGATCCCGGTGACCAGAACCGGCAACGCACTCTCTCACCAGAGCAGGATTGGCCACCCTGGTGCAGTATGGCCACAACCTCCTATATGAATACAACAATCAAACCCCGGCCCTCAGTCTCCAGTAGCCGCGAAGCAGTGGACCATGGCGGCGGTCAGATCTGTGACGCAGCAGAGGGTGCTAAGAATACCTGGCTCCGGACAGGCCGCAATTGGAATCTGAACCTGGCAACGTTTAACGTTAGAACGTTATCTAGTGAGGCGAGTCTAGCAGTGTTATTGGAGAAATTAGAGGGTAGTAAATGGGATATAATAGGGCTCAGTGACGTTAGGAGGACAAAAGAAGCATATACAGTGCTAAAAAGCGGGCACGTACTGTGCTACCGGGGCTTAGCGGAGAGGCGAGAACTAGGAGTCGGATTCCTGATAAATAAGTAAAAAGCTGGTAGCATACAGGAATTCTATAGCATTAACGAGAGGGTGGCAGGTCTCGTTGTGAAACTTAATAAGAAGTACAAATTGAAGGTAGTACAAGTCTACGCGCCTACATCCAATCATGATGACCAGGAAGTCGAAAGCTTTTATGAAGACGTGGAATCGGCGATGGGTAAAGTCAAAACAAAATACACAATACTGATGGGCGACTTCAATGCCAGGGGAGGCAAGAAGCAGGTTGGAGACAAGTCAGTGGGGGAATATGGTATAGGCTCTAGGAATAGCAGAGGAGAGTTATTAGCAGAGTTTGCAGAACAGAATAATATGCGGATAATGAATACCTTTTTCCGCAAGTGGGTTAGCCGAAAGTGGACGTGGAGGAGCCCGAATGGTGAGACTAGAAATGAAATCGACATCATACTCTGTGCGAACCCTGGCATCATACAAGATATAGACGTGCTCGGCAAGGTGCACTGCAGTGACCATAGGATGGTAAGAACTCGTATTAGGCTTGACTTGAGGAGGGAACGGAAGAAACTGGTACATAAGAAGCCAATGAATGCGTTAGCGGTAAGAGGGAAACTAGAGGAATTCTGGATCAAGCGTCAGAACAGGTATCCGGCTTTAAGTCAAGAAGAGGACCTTAGTGTTGAAGCAATGAACGACAATCTTATGGGCATCATTAAGGAGTGGGCAATAGAAGTCGGTGGTAACGCCGTGAGACAGCAAACCAGTAAGCTATCGCAGGAGACGAACGATCTAATCAAGAAACGCCAATGTATGAAAGCCTGTAACCCTACAGCTAGAATAGAACTGGCAGAACTTTCTAAGTTAATCAACAAGCGTTAGACAGCGGACATAAAGAACTATAATATGGATAGAATTGAACAGGCTCTCAGGAACGGAGGAAGCCTAAAAGCAGTGAAGGAGAAACTAGGAATAAGCAAGAATCAGATGTGTGCGTTAAGAGACAAAGCCGGCAATATCGTTACTAATATGGATGAGATAGTTCAAGTCGCTGAAGAGTTCTATAGAAATTTATACTGTACCAGTAACACCCACGACGATAAGGTGAGAGAGAATAGTCTAGAGGAACTTGAAATCCCACAAGTAACGCCGGAAGAGATAAAGAACGCCTTGGGAGCTATGCAAAGGGAGAAGGCAGCTAGGGAGGATCAGGTAACAGCAGATTTGTTGTAGGATGGTGGGAACACTGTCCTAGAAAGAATGGCCGCCCTATATACACGATGCCTCATGACCTCGAACGTACCGGAATCTTGGAAGAACACTAACATAATCCTAAACCATAAGAAAGAGGACGCCAAAGACTTGAAAAATTATAGACCGATCAGCTTACTGTCCGTTGCCTACAAAGTATTTACTAAGGTAATCACAAATAGAATCAGGAATACCTTAGACTTCTGTCAACCAAAGCACAAGGCAGGCTTCCGTAAAGGCTACTCAACAATAGACCATATTCACACTATCAATCAGGTGATAGAGAAATGTGCGGAATATAACCAACCCTTATATATAGCCTTCATTGATTACGAAAAAGCGTTTGATTCAGTCTAAACCTCACCAGTCATGAAGGCATTACGGAATCAGGGTGTAGATGAGCCATATGTAAAGATACTGGAAGATATCTGTAGCGGCTCCACAGCCACCGTAGTCCTCCACAAAGAAAGCAACAAAATCCCAATAAAGAAACGGGTCAGACAGGGAGATACGATCTCTCCAATGATATTTACAGCATTCTTACTAGAGGCATTCAGAGACCTGGAGTGGGAAGCATTGGGGATAAATGTTGATGGAGAATACCTTAGCAACTTGCGATTCGCTGATGATAATGCCTTGTTTAGTTAATTCAGGAGACCAATTGCAATGTATGCTCACTGACCTGGAGAGGCAAAGCATAAGGGTGGGTCTGAAAATAATCTGCAGAAAACTAAAGTAATGTTTAACAGTCTCGGAAGAGAACAGCAGTGAACGATAGGTAGCGAGGCACTGGAAGTGGTAATGGAATACATCTACTTAGGGCAAGCAGTGCCCACGGATCCGGATCATGGGACTGAAATAACCAGAAGAATAAGAATGGGCTGGGGCGCGTTTGTCAGGCATTGTCAAATCATGAACAGCAGGCTGCCACTATCCCTCAAGAGGAAAGTGTATAACAGCTCTGTGTTACCAGTACTCACGTATGGGGCAGAAACCTGGAGGCTTACGAAAAGGGTTCTGCTGAAATTGAGGACGACGCAACGAGCTATGGAAAGAAGAATGATAGGTGTAACGTGAAGGGATAAGAAAAGAGCAGATAGGGTGAGGGAACAAACGCGGGTAAATGACACCTTAGTTGAAATCAAGAAAAAGAAATGGGGGGGTGGAGGCATGGGCTGGACATGTAATGAGGCGGGAAGATAACCGATGGTCATTAAGGGTTACAGACTGGATTCCAAGGGAAGGGAAGCTTAGTAGGGGGCGGCAGAAAGTTAGGTGGGCGGATGACATTAAGACGTTTGCAGGGACAACATGGCCACAATTAGTACATGACCGGGGTATTTGGAGAAGTATGGGAGAGGCCTTTGCCCTGCAGTGGGCGTAACTAGGCTGATGATATATATATATATATATATATATATATATATATATATATATATATATGTATATATATATATATATGTACATATATATTGTGTCGAAGAAGATCGGCAGGCTAAAAGCCCCGTTGCTATTGCGTGGCTCGTACCCAGTTCGTTCGCTCGCTCTACGGCATCCTACGTGGCCTGAAGTGGCATACTTGCTTCTGCTACCTCGACGATGTTGTCTTTTCCCCTGATTTTCCGACCCATCTTCGGCGTTCATATCAAGTTTTGACCGGTCTCCGGAGTGCTGGCCTCCAGTTTAACTTAAGCAAGTGCCGATTTATGGCTCGAAAACTGACTATATTAAGCCATGTCTCTAAAGAAGGCATTCTTCCTGATCTTGATAAACTTCGCGCCGTATCCGAATTTCCGAAGCCCACTATCTTGAAAGCACTACGCAGCTTCATCGGCCTATGCTCGTATTTTCGACGTTTCGTTCGCAATTGCGCTACTGTGATCGCACCACTCAACCAACTTCTCCAAGGCGACAATGAACTTTCTGCTTGGTCGGAAGCCTCTGATGATGCCTTTACGACTCTTCACACGTCTCCGCCAGTCTTGCGCCATTTCGATCCAAGCGCACCTACAGAACTTCACACTGACGCCAGTGCTGTCGGTCTTGGTGCCGTGCTCGCACAACGCAAGAACAGTAATGCCGAATACGTAGTCGCTTATGCTAGTCGTGCCTTCACGAAACCTGAGGCCAATTACTCAGTCACAGAAAAAGAGTGCCTGGCTATAGTATGGGCTCTCCAAAAATTTCGTCAATATCTTTACGGTCGACGCTTTGACGTGGTGACGCATCATCACGCTCTTTGCTTGTTGTCCAACCTAAAAGACCCGTCAGGCCGGCTCGCTCGGTGGGCCCTCCGAATCCAGGAATATTATATTCGTGTCGTCTATTGTTCTGGACGCAAACACTCTGACGCCGATGCCCTCTCGCGCGCCCCAGTTACTTCAGACAGCAGCACTTCTACCTACAGACATGACATCTCACCACTTGACATCCTGGACATGGCATCGGAGCAACGAAAAGACCCATGAATCGTCATGATATTCGACTGTTTGTCGAATCCTCCGGCAACTTCGGCACCTCGAGCGATACGCCGACAGGCGCAGCATTTCACAATACGCGACGGACATTTATACCGCCGCAACTACCACAATGACTGCCGCAAATGGCTCTTAGTAGTGCCTCGCCACCTACGACAAGATTTATGCTCCGCTTTTCATTCTGACCCGCAGTGTGGTCACGGCGGAGTGTCAAAAACTTACACACGGCTTCGCCTACAATATTATTGGCGAGGGATGTACACCTTCGTCCACAAATACGTACGCTCCTGCATTGCCTGCCAGAGACGCAAATGTGTCCCGCATCTCTCCACCGCACCTCTCCAACCACTTCCCTGCCCAGCTCGGCCACTCGACCGCGTCGGCAATGATATATACGGGCCTCTTCCATCTACTGGCGCTGGCAGCCGATGGATAGTTGTCGCCGTAGATCATTTGACACGGTATGCTGAAACCGCCGCCTTGCCTGCCGCATCAGCAAAAGACAGTACCTCGTTCATTCTAAACAACTTCGTTCTCAGTCATGGCGCCCCTCGTGAACTGTTGAGCGATCGGGGCCCCGTATTTCTCCCGGACGTCCTGCAGCAACTCCTGTCTGAATACCAAATTATTCACCGCACTACTACTGCTTATCATCCACAGACCAATGGCTTAACAGAACGATTCAACAGAACTGTTGGTGACATGCTATCAATGTATGTTGCATCTGACTTCTCCAACGGGGATTTTGTACTTCCGTTCGTCACTTACGCTTATTGAATTGAATTTTATTTCTCGTTCATTCAAACGAGGGTAGACTGAGACTAAAGGCATGAAGCCTGACAAAGGTCTCAGCCCCCACGAATGACAGGTTTGACAGCAGGTCACACACATATGCACATATGCGTTACAACAGCGTTGGTTATTGTGAACGTCGATGGTCATTCGATTCTTCAAATGTATAGTACAATGTACAGCAACGGCTAAGTGCAAGTAAGCATTTGAGATGCTAATGGTATGCTAAAAATGTACAATTATACAAGAAATAAACGTCAGCTAATTTATGGAGCAACATAGAGCAACAACATGCGCATAAAAAACATCATAATTGTGTGCCAAAAGTAACAAAACGCTGGGAAGAGTACGTGGATGCAATCATTTGTGTTAATACAAAACCCAACAATAAATATTAAATGTAATCATGTGAATCCTGAAAAGAGAGATTATGTAATTCATGGCAAAAACATTTTTCATTTTATTACACGCATTTATTCAATTTTAAAGTATATGTCTTCCCTGTCTAACCAATCTCCTATTCTTTCTTTGAATGTCTGTAAAGAAATGTTTAAGGATACAGATGCACTGTAACTGTTCATTATTTTTGTGGACTGATAGAGAAATGTTTGTTTCCGGTAATTGGTCCTTGCTTTTGGTGTGTATCGTGAGCTGTGTCGCAAGGAGTATCCGGAGAGGTTACGTTGACCACTTCGAGCGCTTGGATTTCTCTTTTGGATTTCTAGAAGAATTTTCATATAATATATCCTGTCCGCACGCAGCATATCATATTTTTGGAATTGTGCACCGGTTCTTAGATCTGAAAAACGGCCATAGTAATTTGCATATAAGCGGATAACTCTTTTTTGTAAAGTAATCAATTTCGTGTAATTTGTTCTGGTGGTTGTACCCCAAACCAATATCCCGTAGCAAAGCTTTGAATAAATAAGTCCATCATACATTTGTTTTTTTCAGTCATAGGGGGATCAGGTGTGCAATTTTATAGCTTACACCGATGTTTTTTGACAATTCATCGCAAAGGGAATTTACGTGTGTATTCCATGACAATTCTTCACTGAAATGTATTCCCAGAAACTTTTGTTGTTTGACCTGTTTAATGAGGTAGTTGTGAAATTTTACTTGTATTCTACCATAAATTCTTTGATTAGGCGCCATAAATATAATGTAGGATGTTTTAGTTGCGTTCAACTGGAGTTTATATATATATATATATATATATATATATATATATATATATATATATATATATATATATATATATATATATATATATATATAAACCTACATCTGCGGGATGCTGGCAGCCAAGCGTACAATTTTCTTATATTTCTACTACACTGGTTTTTAGCAATCCCTACGACTTCGCAGGCAGTGGCGTAGGCCGGGGGGTCGTGGGCCCAGGGTGCAAGGGGCCAGTGGGGGGAGGGTGTCATATACGTCTGAAGACACCCCTCTTTCCTCCGGCTACACCCGGGGTGGGAGGTGACAGAAGACCTATGGGCCCCGGGTACCAGACGACCTAGCTACGCCAATGTTCGCAGGCCATCCATTCCGTAGAGCAGACAACCTGCTGTCTATCATAGCTAGAGGAGCGGCCTCTAGGGAAGCGAAGCGCAGTCGATTTTGTGGTTTGATGTAATTACATAGCTTGCAGGCACAATTTTGAACCAGCTACGCAATACAAGGGTAATTGGAGATCACTGGGAGAGGCCTTTGTCGTGTATTGGGCAATAATATTGCTGATGACGGTGATGATAAAGAAGCCTAAATACGTGCCACTGTGACAAAATGAGAGTAGGGGAAAATGAGGTGCTTTTCTAATGCGTTTAGGATTTTTGGGGGCACTAACCGTGTCTTCATATGACTGTCTAAACCGTAATAAATTCCCGGCCCAATCCTCAATATAGCGCTCTTTAACACAGCGGCAAACCGTCACAGTGGAAGAGGGGTAAGCGGAGCGTTCTCGCAATATATGATCGTCACAACTAGCAGCTGGAGATGCTGTCGCTGAGACGCAGAAAGGGGGTTACCGCGTGGTCTTTGAGCAGTGGCAATCTAGGTAGCAGTTGCATACCGTGTATGGATAAATCATGGATGAGATTGGCGAATGCCACCCATACATAGTCCAACATAGTGCCAAACATAACCACTTCCCAAGAAACCCTAAACTTTTTTTGGATAGCAACAGGGGTGGGTTCTACATGAGTTATAAAGCGAACCTTTCTTTGCCTTCTTTCCCATGTTGTGCGTGACGACCACGCTGTTGTGTTGTGCGTTATCTCGCCCGACATATCTGTGCCTATAAATACAAAGGTAGTGCAAAAATACGTGCGAAGTGACTGATATATCCCTTGTAGGCTGAACTAGTATACCGACTTCTATTTAGTCAAGAGATAACATCTTACATAATACCTGAACGTATCATTTCGGCTCACAGACATCTCTAAATCAGACTGATATGGTGGTGCAATGGCGAAAATATTTAACGGAATATTAGATATACCTTCTCTTTCATTTGATTTAACCACTGAGTATTTGCCACTGGGTTTATGGACACTTCTCCAGGTTGGAAATATCCCACTAAACACGATTTCTACATTAAATATAAAGATATAAAATAAAATATGAAGATAGAATACATAAGCAGCGTATACTAACCAGCCATGCGGAGGTCTGTTTTGCGCTGCAAAAAGTTTTTCCCTGCATAAAACGTTCACATGAAATGTCTGCTCACAAGCAGCTCTAGCCGTAACCGATCTGTTAATAAAATTGGGAATTATATTTAAAGCTTTGTTTAAAGGAGTCACTCCGGAAATTCAATTTAACTAGATACGCCTTGGAAGCTCACCGACCACAATTTGTAACTTGCAATATTTGCCCGTAATTACAGAAAACACAAATAAGTGATTTTTTTAAATATCTGGATATATGTATCGACTTCTCTTGCAAGTAACGTACTCCTCTAAGAATAATCCAGCTCAAAGACTAGAACTATGTTCTCTGCAACATGCGATATTGTTTTAGATTCCGGAAAACCTGTAGAATGTCACTCCGCAAATATAAAGCACACTGATGTGCTAACAGAATGTTTAAATATATTACAAATTATTTGGTGTGCCTTACTTTCGCGTATTTAGCCATTTAGTATGCGCCGCAGGGATGTGCTCTTCTTAGATAGTCCTCCAGAAAGGGCATTGCCCAAGTGACACAAGAGATCCGTAAATGTTGCTTCATATGTAGTGTACTTTTCTATGCTTACACCGGTCATGTTAGGCCGCTCTACCGAAGCTTTATTTAGCATATGTTTGAACATGTTCGCTTTATTTGCATTAATTTCGTTATTCCCATTATTTTGACAGCAATGCACGTAAACTCCAGGGAAATTTCGCAATATCTCGGACATATATATAGTTTGGACCCTTTTCGATGAGTCCTTGTGGATGTTACAAATTAATCTCATGGCTCACTCCCTCTGTTGTGGATTGGCCGAGAAATGGTTTATAGCATAGTTACCATGCTGACTATCAAAGAATTTACGGACGTATAAAGAGGCAACCGTCAAGACGCCTCCGTGCTTCTCATTCTCATTATTTTACAAGCGCATACACATACCACACCATAGGAAATGTGTAAAGGACCTTGTGAAAAAGGGAGACACGAGATGGCTATTTATAAAATTTCGATTTGAACTTTACGGTGCCTGAAATGATGCGTTTGCAGGCGCCTGAACTAGATGGCGCCATCATACTGAGGCTAGCTCGCGATCGCGTTGATTGCGCGTTTCGCCTGATTCGAATGTTGTCTTTTGCGCTTGCGTTCTTGCACATAATGTCAAGATGGCACCACCCGAGCGGTTACTAATTTGAGAGCATAGCCGCTTTTCCTACCTTTTCTTCTGGAGTAAGTTATAATAACCCTATAGTTAATAGATAGGTGGTTGTTGTGCTCCATGCAACTCGCGGCGTATACCCACTGTAGGCTAGTGGCTAATCAATGGAGAGAATATTCGAAGTTGCAACCTGAAATACTAGGACTGCCATACCGTATAAGTGCTCTCGAAAGGTGAAATTACATCTTACAGTGAACAGAATAATACAAGGAACGGAAAATAATCATAAAATAAGAATAGCGCACTCTAAAAAAGGAGAAATATAAAAATATTAACCGGGCAATCGTCGAACTCCATGAGAAACACCTGGACTATGGGGCAAATGTTCTTGTTGCCGAATTCACAGCGCAATGGCTCCAAACTAAGAAGTCCAAGCAGAACGAGAGTCCTTGCTATTACTGTAATTGCTTCTACCTTCGGGCGGAACTGCCCATCTTTTTTACATGGAAAGCAAGGGGCGTTCAAAGCGAAGTTTGCAAATCGGATGAGATACAAATATTCGCGGAAAAAACAATCTACTTTTAATTTCTGAACAAAGCAACATGTAATATTTTGGTGTAGTCAAGTTAGTAATAAAAAAAAAACCTATTTATATTTTACATGCATATATACAAAATAGAATGCAAATATTGCCATTTGCAACAAGACGTCTTGCGAACTTATGATGACGTAAATAATGTATAGCTTCTTTCAGTAATGCTATGCACCATCACATTAATGGGAGTGGATCAAGACAACTGCACGTCACGAAGTACACTGATGCGTTCGCTAAACGAGAAAGACTTGATATACTATTCAGCGCGGTTTTAATTAGGTGAAAGCATGCTTCTAAGTGATAAAAGTGTCAATTCGCGTACGCAAGGATACACTGAGTGCATTCAATAGATGCGCATAGATGAGCAATACAACATTATCAAAAACACACAATAAGGTTAGGTACGAAATAAGCTTAAACATCATGCGTAGTATATATGTAACCTCAAGGAAGGCGTGGAATACAGGTATCCATGCGCAAGTTATAAGCACTAAGTATATCACTATATAGAAGACTCGAGGTGACATGGAGCTTATCAGTCTAGATCAATAAAAACAGTACTTCAAGCATTAGATACACATAAGCCTACAAAAAGCGCTAAAGTGTATATTTGGCATTCTCCAGTGAATATTCATTCCGCTGAAATACGAAAGAAAAACTTTTGTCCCCGTAGTTAGTTCGTGCGCACGAAATATGAGGTCTTTATCCAAAGTCGCATTGAGTCAGCAAAAAAGTGGAAGACAGTGCAGCGACACACACTTTCTTGCTCTTGCTACTCGAAATGACTCGGTTGGCGTATTGTAGGAGTAGTCATGCAGTAAAAATATTTTATGCACCACACAGTCTAAGCCTGTCGAAATGAAAACAAATAGTCGGAACAATGTACTAATATGAGCATACTTATGAAATTGTGTAAGATTAGTGGAAAAAGTATCACATGAAACAATATATCAGTGAAACGGGACAATCAATGAACGTTAGATTAAACAGCCATCACGCGGATGCAGCCACAAAGCTTGGCAATGCCGTCGCCAAGCATTTCAACCAACTAGGTCATAACTTTGATGAACTTGCAGTCAAATTTACGTTCTGAACGAGAAATAAAATACAGAGGATCATACTTTATCGATAAGTTCAAGACATTGCAACCAATAGGCATAAACGTTTCAAAGGGAGCTTTAGAAACAATTCGCTGCGCTAAATTTCAAGCTATAGGCAACGACACTTACTTTGGTTGCGTAGTGTTTCTTCCTTTTTTTCTCGTTTTCCCCTTGCTTTTTCTTTCTCCTTTAACTTCTTTTTCCTTTTACTTTTCTTTTCTTTTTCTTTCTTTCCGTTTTTCCTTTTATTTATTTGTTCTATTTCAGTATTTTCTTTAATTCTTTTTTCACGAGCACCAGTTTTTGCCGCTCCTTCTATTATTTATTTCAGAGGCAATGCCCACGACCACCAGCGAAACAGGTAATAGAGCGCGCTGTACACGCCGTTGACACGCCGGCTGACACACGGCCGTTAACACGCGGTTGACAGACGGCCGTGGCACTGGCCTCGCGCGCAGCACTTCATTTTTGTCAATTCTACACCCTTGCCGCTAACAAACCTTCTCCCGTTGCCGCACCCACCCGCCTTACGCCCTCTCCCTTTTAGAAGAACCCCACCTATATATACTAAGGCGAGGAAAGTACATGTCACCTTGAAGAAGACAAGTCCACTTGTCGAAACGTTGCCTCCTGCTTTCACGTTCTTGTTTTGTTCAGTGGTAGCTTGGTGTGTCGTCGAGCTTTGATACGCAAACGCACTGTACAAGTGCCGATCCAGTCGCGTATATCAGCGCGTACGCGCGGCTGGACGTAACATTCGGTGATAAGGTATGGCTCGGCGCGAACGCCTGGATGACAGATTGAGCGCAGTGAATGAGAACAGTAAGGCGAAGAAGAGCAGGAACATTAAAGTTGGTATTGTTAGGTGAAACGTCGCACCACAATGTGACGTCGTGGTCGGGAAAGTTGGCTTTTTCTAAGCGGAGAGATGTAGAAGATCGCAGTCATGTAAAGTTCATTTTTGGACGTTGGAGACGCCGCTAGTGAAAACAATGAAAGGTGGAAAGAAGTTCTGGCATTATTGATAACACGACTGAGAGCGTGGCCACTGAGACTGATGGTAATACGACTGAGGCTTTGGTGGCGGGTAGCCGGTAATGGCCTGAATCTTGTCAGGTAGCGGGGTTATACCATGATTGGTGATGTAATGTGCGGGAAAATTGAACTCCGGACCCCCAAACTGACATTTGTCAACATTGGTGAAGAGATCTTCATCACGAAGCCGAGTGAAAAGTTGGCGTAGACGTGCATTGTGGGCTTCATCATCCCTGCTGGTGACGAGAAGATTATCGATGTAGGCAAAACAAAACTGTAAGCCTCTGGTGACTTCGTCTATAAAAGGCTGAAAGCTTTCTGCGGCGTTGCGAAAACGGAAAGGCATGCGTAAATACTCAAAAAGGTTAAATGGGATTGTTGGGGCAGTTTCTGGAATGTCGGCTTGCTCAACTGTCCGCTGGCTTTCGAATATATTGTTGTTCCGGTTAAAAATACCGTGCAATCCTGAATATTGGGCAGCGGGCATCGGTCAAGAACAGTGACCGGATTTAGTGAACTACTATTACTCATTATCTGCGTATTTCTTGCACACTGTTGCGTTTTTGCAATATTTGTTAATATATTTCAAACTCTTTACCAGCATTATTTTATAACAGTTTCGTATAAGGAAATTTTGAAATTGGCCCCATACTAGCCATTGGCTATGGACCATACAGATTGTGCGTATCTTATATAATGAAATATGTATGTGTGTAATAAAGAAAGAAGGAGAAAGAAAGTGCGCGATAATCCCCACAGGACCGCCAGTCATTGTTCTTCTTAGGCACCATGTGTAGTGCTGATGACCACGAGCTCGATGACGGAGGAATGATTTTTAGTTGAAAATATGCTCGAATTCATTGCGGGCAACTCGAAGTTTAACAGGACCGAGTCGGTGGAGGCGGTAGTGAACGGGTGGCCCGCCCGTGGTAACAATAGAATGGGTTAGAGTGCGTTTAGGGGTTTTATCCACCGGAGACTGTGTAGTAATCTCAGGAAGCTCGTTGAGTAGAGCTGCATACGGTGAAGTAGGTAGGTTCATGAAAGCAGATGATTTACTACAAGTATTAGAGCCAGAAGTATTACAGGCGAAATAGTTTGATCAGCGACATTACTTGAACACCAAGTCTGTCTCACATGGTGACGAGCTTACGTACCCATTAAGAAAAAAATGTCACAAAATGCAAACTGTCGCACTTTAAGCATTTTTTCTTACCTGAACAATTCTAGCGAGTCACGTGCCACATTCAGCAACGTCGACGCAAAAAATTTGTCACCGGAATGCTCTCCAGCATAAACAGTTTGTGCAACAACCATTAAATAACATCGCGAAATAAAAATTTCAAGTTTTTTTTTTACTCGTGGAAAGAAATGAAGAGCAACCGCTAACATATACCGAGCAAGAATGTTCGTGTGCGCGTCAACAGCATCAATCGGCCCATGTGTAAACTTCAGCAAGCAACTTCACTTTCTAAGAATACCCCAGAAAAATGCGCCGTGCCAAGGCCGAAAAATTATTCGCCTGAAAGCAACCGCGGACGATCTTTCGTTTCGTCCTTTAGCTGTTTTGATAAGGATAGTCCTTGTTTCGTCATAACGACTGCAGAAAAAAAAATGCACTTACCTCTCCAACGCTGGGAAGCGGAAAAACTTCGCCGCGCTGTTCCTCCCCGAGACGCCACGCCACATAGCCGTGCAGCATGCCTTGTGCCCTCTCCTCACATTTCCCGAAATTGTCGGTACGTTCGGGGGCACATAAAGAAAATTTTAACTGCAGAGCATGCGAAAATACGTGCACGCGCATTGAAAGACGCAGGAGCAGACGCGCAGAATGGCAGCCGAATCGATAGGAGAGAGAGCGCCGCCCCTTGGCGCAGCAAATGAAGCGGCTAAATAAAGATATAAGACTATGAAAAAAAGGAAATAGCCAAAAGCGCATTTTATTTTCTACACCTAATTGCATCACTTTATTGCTACCTAGGTTGAAAAGATAGAGCGAAAGTTACGGGGTTCTTATTTTGCTACCTATGTCACGGCGACGCTTTCTTGCCAATACCGAAACTAGCCCCACTGTCCACCGACTGCCTGGGTGCTGTCAATCGCTTCAACCTAAACAACGCCCACAAAGGTATGAACCGACGGCAGATCGCTTTCAAGATACGGCGTGCGTGACCGCATGCCGCCGAGCGTGAACGACGGTGTGGTATGGAGAGTTACGTTAGCGTGTCTAGTGCCAGCACAAGAATAGATTACGACGTCAGCAGTGACGATCACAATGTCTGTTAGTTCCGATTCAAGAATTTGCGCTCGCGTCCGTGCGAGCGCAAATTTGGTATAACACATACCGTTTGACACATGCGTAATATAATTCTTAAATTATGGGGTTTTACGTGCCAAAACCGCTTTCTGATTATGAGGCACGCCGTAGTGGAGGACTCTGGAAATTTCGACCACCTGGGGTTCTTTAACGTGCACCTAAATCTAAGTACACGGGTGTTTTCGCCCCCATCGAAATGCGGCCGCCGTGGCCGGGATTCAACTCGCGACCTCATGCTCAGCAGCCCAACACCGTAGCCACTGAGCAACCACGACGGGTAATAGAATTCTTCTCGCACGTAGCTAAAGCAGTAAAGGAAGTGCGGCATAAGAAAGCGATGATATGCGTAACATTTTCTTCTCAAGGGGGTCACGTCACAGTTTCCGCAGTAATGCGAAAAAGAAGTATTGCTTCAAGGCACACGTTTCAATCACCTTCACCTGGCTGAATGTGCAGGAGGAAATTCCTTGCGAGAGATTCTCGAAGTGAGACCACTTCATAGATCGTGAGATTCACAACTTTGTGAAAGAGCGTTCTGGCAAGTTTCGTGCTTAAGCCGGATGTCAAAGATTCAGAGCGATTCTCGTGGTGAAAAACTCATACAGTTACGTTTACATACGCTAAATCACGATGCTACGAAGTAATTAAACCATTCCGTGTCATTAACCGATGGCAATGTTAAATGATGTAACCAATAATAAAATTGATATTGATTTGTTGGTTTATCTTTAATAATTTATTTATTTATTACCTAAAAGGTTTCAATGTGGGAGATTAGATGAGGGGTTGACGTTGTTGATGGTTGGGGATGCTAAAATTGCTGTGAATTAGCACCATACCAAGCAAAGTCAGTTGTAATGGCGATTGGGAAGGAGAAAGACATTTCAATCTCGCGCGGTCTGAAGAAGAAAAAAATCTCGCTAGAACGTATTGGTGCAGGCCCATGCTGAGTAGACGATGTTTGTGAGGCTGGTTCTGGTGTCACCGTAATCAGGTGTGATGAGCAGTCCAGCTGGCTACGAGGAATAATAAAACCTGTGATAAACGCACCGTACGGCACTTTTACGGAGATAACCAAGTGGTGAGAAATTAGGCGAAGCCATTTAATTTTAAATGATGGTGGTGAACAGTAATACAGGACTATGAATCGTGTGGTTCAGTGATGGATCCATTCGAGGGCATGAGTTAAAATTCAATGATAATGTTCGAACACACATCATGAATATCCAAGCTTAGGTGGCACCATAGTCCTGTAAGCGAGAACTTTATCTAGCGTGATGCTAAGGCTATTTACGCCGTAAAAATCACAAACAATACTAGCATTCTTAACAGCAATAAAAACGAGACCAAAAGAAATTTGACCTACACAACACCAAAACTAGATAGTCGTGGTAACTGCGCCATTGTTAACAACTTATGTATTTTGCGTGCAGTTACATCGACGGGAAAATGAGATTATGACTGCTTCGTTTACGTTACAAAACACTAGCTATTTGCTGCACCATCTTCGTTTTAGTGTATGGTCATGCTAAAGGTTAAGCAGTAGCTAAACGCATACCTCGAACAAGAATCTTTTCTTCTCAACATGAATTCCGTCGCGGTCTCTCAACAGTTACAAAGTTACTAGAACACTTGACATATCACAAAGTCTAGATATAGACAACAGTCTCAATTTATTGCATTCCTCCGATACTTTTGACAGTGTACCAAGCAAAAAACAAGTACGGAAGCTTCAGGGTACACTAGGACAAGGCCTATTGTTAAATGGATAGAAAACTATCTAATTGACTACTCGCAACTCGTGGATATTCATAACGCGAATTCCACGTTAGTACCTGTTGCATCGAGACTGCCCCATGGCTCTGTGTTAGGCCCTATTTTATTTCTGACATACATGTATGATTTTCCTTCCAGATTACATGTTAACATCCGTCTATTCGCTGATAATTGTGTTTTGTACTGTGAAATCAATTCCAATGATGATCACGATGTAGTAAACAACGTCCTAGAGTCCGTTATTTCTTGGTGTCAGAAGTGGCAGACAACTCTAAATGTTAAAAAAATAGGCAACGCTTACAGTCACTAGAAAGAAACGAATATCTGATTTTACATATATCCTTAACAACGCATCTCTCACTCCTTTATTTGAGCATAGCTATTTAGCGGTCATCTCAACGCATGATCTTCGATGGGAAACATAAGTTAGCAGCATAGCTTCAACCTCACTAAAGTGGCTTTTCTTGTTGATATGACACCTTCGTCTTGCGTCCCCAGATAGAAAGCTGCTGGCCTAAATATGCATGTTAGGGAAGTGATAGTGTACGCCAAAACTGTTTGGTGCCCTTAAACAAAGGAACTTATTCCAAGAATGGAGGGGGTACTGAGCAGGGAAATAAGGTTCAGTTATAATCAATGTATAATAAATTCAAAGGTTAATTTAGAATAAATAACTACATCAGCATGCGTGGAGTGTCGCATGACACCGGCGAAAGATGCCGTGAGTGAGTGGGGCTATACTAATCCAGGTACAACCAAGTTACGAATTCCCGCTAAGCTTGAACAAAGACAGTCCCTCACCAGAACAGGAATTGGCCTCCCTGGTGCAGTATTCGGCCAAAACCTCCGCAATGATATGAGATGAGGTCAGAAGAGCCGTGCAAGACATCCAACGGGGAAAAGCCGCAGCAGAAGATGGAATGACAGTCGATTTATTCAACGATGGAGGAGACACATCCCTTGAAAACTGGCGGCTCTCTATACGAAATGTCAATCATCTGCAAGGGTCCTGGGAAGTCCTGGGAAGGGTTCTGGGAAGAATTTGCATTCTTCCCAGAACTGGAAGAATGCAAACATTATACTAATCCACAACAAGAGAGACAGTAAAGAACTTAAAAATTATGGGCCTGTTAGCTTACTCCGAATATTAAATAAAGTATTTACCAAAACAATCTAAAATAAGATAAGGGCAACACTGAAATTTATTCAACCAAGCAAACCGGTGGACTTCAGGAAGGGAATCTCCAGAACGGATCACATCCATGTCATTATTCAGGTTATCGAGAAATCCACAGAGTACAATAAGCCTCTTTGTATGGCTTTCATTGATTACGAAAAAACATTTGATTCAGTAGAGATACCAACAGTCATAGAGGCATTGCGTGATCCAAGAGCACAGATCGCTTACGTAAATACCTTGGAAAATATCTACGGCGATTCCACAGCCACATTAGTTCTACACAAGAAAAGTAGGGAGATACCTGTAAAGAAAGGAGTCAGACAAGGAGACACAATCTCTCCAATACTATTCACTGCGTGCTTGGAAGAAGTAAAGAAGCTATTAAACTGGGAAGGTTTGGGAGTAAGGATCAACGGCCAATACCTCAGCAACGTTCGGTTTGCCGATGACATTGTTCTATTTAGCAACACTGCCGATGAGTTACAACGAATGATTGAGGACCTTTTCAGAGAAAGTGCAAGAGTGGGGCTGAAGATTAATATGCAGAAGACAAAGATAATGATGGATAACCGGGCAGGGTAACAAGAGTTCAGGATCGCCACTCAGCCTCTAGAGTCTGTGAAGGAGTACGTTCACCTAGGTCGACTAATGAAATGGAACCCTTACCATGAGAAAGAATTTCACAGAAGAATAAAGATCGGTTAGATCGCATAAGGCAGACGTCGTGAGCTCCTGATTACAAGCTTACCGTTATCATTGAAAAGGAAGGTATACAGTGAGTGCATTTTACCGGTGCTGAAATATGGGGCAGAGACTTGGCGACTGACAAAGAAACTTGATAACAATCAAGGACTGCGCAAAGAGCGATGGAACGATGAATGCTTGGCATTACTTTAAGAGAGAGAAAGACAGCGGTTTGGATCAGAGAGCAAACGGATATAGACGATATTCTAATTGACATGAAGAGAAAAAAAAATGGCGCTGGGCAGGTCATGTAATGCGCAGAGTAGATAACTGTTGGACCATTAGGGTGACAAAATGGGTACCAAGCGAAGGGAAGCGCAGTAGAGGACGACGGAAGACTAGGTGGAGCGACGAAATTAGGAAATTTGGTGCTAGTTGGAATCGGCTGGCGCAGGACAAGGGTAATTGGAGATCGCGGGGAGAGGCTTTCGTCCTGCAGTGGACACAACATAGGCTCCTGCTGCTGCTGATGATGATAATAAATACAAACTAACCCTGGAGTGCAGTTCAGGGTGGTTGCATGGAGAATAAAGCCGAAAACTAAGTAACGAAGAGAGGTAGGGCACATTATTAAAATCTTTTTAAATGTAAAGAAAGAGAGAGCAAAAGTAGAGGCATTAGTGTCAAGTTAATTGTATAAGTCATGAAGGAAGAAGAGTAAGGTGAGTTTCATGAGGAAATTTTGCGAGAGCCATACTGAAAGAGAACAGATGGGTGGCAACTTCAGTGTGAATGATGTGTTGAAATAATTTTATAGCAGGAGCTTGTAATCAACGTTAGGTTCATATAATCCAATCACCTGAGAGGATCGGTCACCTTCTTTGCTGACGGAACTGCGCTTGCCCACTTGACAATACACTGCGACTCATCCGACATTGAAAGACTGCTGGAAGACAAAGGCGAAAGTGTAACTGGATGCGTGCCTAATATTCCCGAGCCCTTTGCTGTTGATACTATGACTACCATTTCATATATTGCCCTTGCGCCATTAAACAACAACAACAACAATAATAATAATAATAATAATAATAATAATAATAATAATAATAATAATAATAATAATAATAATAATAATAATAATAATAATAATAATAATAATAATAATAATAATAATAATAATAATAATAATTTCATTATTAATTTCTTAGCTTGCCGATCATATCAATGATGCCATGAGAATTAAAGACGATGCCTTCTACCGGTGGGTTAGGAAAATGCGGCATCAGGAAGATAATCGCTAAATTCATCAGTGAAAACAGCAAAAAGGTGTGGTTCCCACATCAGCAACCTCCATAGTCGGGTACACAAAAGTCGGAGGGGCCACAAATTGTATGTGGACAGATGCATTGGGAATAAGCGTTCTTCAAAATGATTTCAAGTCAGATGGTACCATAGATGGCAATGTGTTCAAACAAATTATGGTTTGCTTTCCGGATTACAGCACTAAACATATATTTTTCAATTGCTTACTATTCCTCCCATGACTGTTTAAATTTAGAAGCATTGCCAATGTGAAATGAGCTCTCTATTTTTTGCTGTTGAAATGCTACAAAAATGCATTAGAGAATAACGAGTGAGGACGTTCACTAGGTTCAATGTTCACTTTATTATTAATGTAAAGCGCGATTGATAGAACGCGACTTTCAAGTAAAATCAGCGTTTACAACGAATCCAGTTAGACCATGATCGAAACATTTTCAAGTACCACGAGTAAAAGGCAAGCAAGGATTTGATTTAAAAATCACGTCGCACAAGGACATGTCATAAGCCCTATGTGCCTTCTACGGCACCTGCTTCAACTTCTGCGATTGAAAGTCACCACCCAGCAAGGAGCTGTTTTTTTTTTATTTCAACGGTGATATACATGTACCCCGCTAACGAAAACCTATTTGACAGCCACCAATGCCAAACGCTGACGAGCGTATTTCTAACATATCAGCTTTCCGACGCGATACGCCTAAAAGTACTGTTGGTGCTGCTACTCCTAAAATTAGGGCAAGATAGCGTGTATTTACATATAAGGCAGCATTGTTCAGTGACAAGTAAAACAATTAATGGTTAAAATGCTCCAGAAAATGTGGCACGCCTGAACGAAACACCGTTATTTTACAGGGAAGCTCTTTGTGCCTATGATTCCACGTATTTTTCGTGTCCGTCAGCTAATGTGTGTGAGCAAAAGCTATCACCATCAGCAATGGATGGTACCCCTTATCGCGTGTTTGTAGTCGTCTTCTACTGCAGCTGAGTCGTTGACGTACCTCGACGTAACCGTGCGAACGCCGCTCGTGTCTCTGCTCTTGCGCTCGTCATCGTCGTGTTCTTCCACAGCTGGTTCCGTTGCCGCTCGTTATGACATCGTTCCCATACTGCCCCTCCCTCCGTGAAGGCGCTGATGGAACTGGCACACTGCCAGTCGGTGCGGTGATTAGGGTCCCAAATTATTTGCCTCAATATATCACTCGCGCCTTCGTCGTCGTTTTCTTCCACAGACGACTCCAATGGCGTTCCTTGGGCAAGCGTTGCCATAATGCCCCTCCTTCTGCAAAGCCACTGATTGCACTAGCGGCGGTAAATTTGGTACAAAATTATTTACCTCAATATGTCGCGAAATGAAAATTCCAATGCATATAACATATGTATAGCACGAATGAGTGCAAGGCGATGAGCAAAACGAGAACAAGGTGAAAGCTAGAGCCAACGTTTCGAAAGTGGACTTGTCCTCTTCAAGACCTTGAAGAAGACAAATCCACTTGTCGAAACGTTGGTTCCAGCTTTTACCTTGTTCTCGTTTTACTCATTGTCTTCAATTTCCATCTCCATACTTCCCCCTTTTGTCCACGAATGAATGCAGATGTGTAAAAATAAATGCGTAAGTGTGCCTTTCGTCAGGATGACAACTGATCAAGACAATAAATGTATTCGCGCCTTCATTCAAAATTCTGTGTCACCTCTGTGTCGCGTGCCATTACGCATTCACAGAGTCATTCACAGAACCATGAACCATTCCACCTTCATATGTGGAAAGGCTTATGATTTATTGTATTGGCATAGGCGATTTCCCTTTCTTTTTTGGCGCAGATCAATTAATGTATAAAGCGGCTCTGCCAATACTTAACATTCATTCTCACAATAGTTCAAGCTTTTATGAGCATACCGTACACTGCATGTCTGTCTTTACCCTCAATGGAAACGGCCTTATTGCGTTCTAAACTACTCCCGGTATCGATGATGCGCACACTTTTATGTAGTAAGTTGGCGCACATTACAGTACTGAAAAGTTGATGCATCGGCACAAGCTCACTGCCTATACGAGTGAGCTAGACTCCACTGTTCGCCACAAACTATAACGCACACTTAATGCGTCCGCTCATTATCACGTGCTGTATCACGTATATCATAGTGGGAAAGATGAATGTGCTGAAGTCGCAAGAGATCAGTAAGAAAAATGCGAAATCCTTGTAGAATCCAAGCAATGATGGACGCACCTGCACAAAAAAAAATCTCTTCGAGCCAGTTAGTAAGGAATCTCCGAGTGATACATTTGCTTATCTTGCTTTAGATATGTAATTTGCTTGTAAAGAAAGATACGCAACAGTAAAGTAGTGTTCTTCGCCTATAATGGCCAGAGGATATGCAGCTTTAGAGAATGCTTCCTTCGCCTACCATTCCGTTGTTTCTCCTACGTTGGTCGGCGACTCAGCCAATATTCCATTTTTATTACTGTTCCAGTGAGCGTTCCATATATGGGAAGCATAGTACTTTTTCCTCTTTTCATCATCTTAAACAATGTGCTTTGGAACTGTCTATATACTATTACGTATTTTCCTTGTCATTGTTCTGCTTAAATTTAGTGCAACAATAAATATTTTGCTTTATCACCAGCAGAATGCTTGCAGTCATCCAAAGACGCATTTATTTCTTTTATGGAAGAAGTGCTCTGAGAAATAGCGTGAATACGATAGTCGTCGAAATTATCTTGTTCTCACTGCATTGGCATCATTGTTACAAGTAGCATAAAATTCGACTTAATGTCATCGTGCAGTATGACACATTGTATCTTCGCCAACGTCTACAAGTCTAGTCTCTAATACTAAGAGGCTCAACTCTGACAAAGGTAAAGAATGTGAAGTATTCGTCGGTAGGAATTTGGATTACATATATAGCATATCCACGTCTACGTTGGAAATTGTGATGAATTAGTGCACATGATGTTGTGCGTATTCCAGTCAACTGCAACATAAACTTACCCATATTCAATAACTCTAACACTAAAGTGTAAGTGTTTTCGTATCTCGCATGGAAAACTGAACTTCAAGTCATCAACGACCACTCTGCGACTGTTCTATAGGTTAAGTAAAGCTAAAATTACCGACTCAAGTATTTGAGAAGTAATGCTATCGATGATGTGGTTAGTATAAAACCCGAACTGTACGAAAACTTTCGAAGCTTAGGAAAGACTACTGTTTATCATTGACACTTACAAAAACAGGTGCCAGGACTTGATACAAAATACTCTTTTATAAAAAGCCCCATTAGTCCGCCTCGAGTTCACAACTCACTTGGACGTGACAGCAGTTTGAAGCCGTGTATAGCGGCTGATTCAACATTTTTCCGACGTGTTTTGATTACGGCAATGAGGCGACATTAGGGGAAATAAAAATGTATAGTCACTAATATTTTCGAACCCCATACCTGTGACACTTCTATAAAGAAAGTGCGCGCGATAAAATGCCAAAACTCAGAGGTTTCTCTAAAAGAAATGTTACCCGTGAAGTCACCGTCTTTGCCTTAAGCCAGCAATAACTCAAAAGCGTTCCATAGGTGAACTTTACACTGAATATCTCAATACTACGCTGTACGCAAGTATAGTTGAAATAAACATGGCACACAAATATTCGCATATTCGAACTTTGACATTAAAGAGAGTCTCCCTTATGCGTCTTTGTGAGGTACCTCAAATATGGAAAATAATTTCACCACTAAGAAATCGTCAGCTCGAGATTTCGCGTCTTTGTCGACTCGAAGAGTGCATAAGGCCTTGCACTCGCGCACCAGACGATTTGAATAGGGAATATTGTCGCAGCACTGCGCGACTGACGCAGAGAAAGAAGAGGTAGAGTGCGCGCGCGTAATCTCGGCGTGCTCTGAACCAGCTGGGCCTGGCCTGTGGCCTCCTCTTTGAACCTCGTTTCATCCTGTAAATAAACATCCTTCGTAACATATTTAGTAGAGGTGCGGGGTAAATCTTGGATGATCATGGACGACCCAGCTCTACCGACTGCCCGACGGAGTAGACGCTTGGCGAGTTTACGACCACAAGCCGCGGACATGGCCGATTCCGGAGAAAGCAGACGAGCCCATTTGCGGCGAACCAGACAGCAATCACGCAGGTCAGGCTGGCTACTGGACACCGCTGCGAGAGCCACCTACCTTTTCGGGAAGGCGAACGAAGACGTCGATGACTGGCTGAAACACAACAACAGAGTGAGTCGCCGCAATCACTGGGGCACTACGAAGCCACCCGATAACGCGTTTTCTTTTCTCTCGCCGGGACTGCTCTCCTCTGCTTTGAAAATCACGAGAACGTTCCGACAAGCTGGAAAAATTTTGTACAAGAATTCACCAAGTGCTTCGGGGACCCGATCTGTAAGAAAAAGAAGGCCGAGCAGACGCTTTCCCCACGAGCTCAAATACCTGGTGAAACTTGTACAACGTACATAGAGACTGTGTTGAAATTATGCGGAATCGTCAGCGCCATCGTGACAGACAAAGACAAAGTAGGTCTACCTTCACCGATTCCTTAAAGGAATCGCTGAAGATCTTTATAATTTTCTTATAACGAAGGAAGATATTAGTACTGCGTCTGGTCCGAAGAAACATTTCCGGGCGTTGGAAGCGCTGAAAATGAGAAGGATTGGACCAAGGTTCCGTTACTTGGACAATGTCACTACTATTGCAAGTGTGTCCGTTCCAACGTACGATGACATTTTACCGAAGTATGATTTTTATGCAGCAGTTCGCAGCTGTAGACTTTCTCCATGCTTGGTTTGTGAAGCGACTTCTTGTTATGGCTTGTCGCGAGCCATATCACTAACATTATTCCTTTCTTATTATTATCATGGGCAGCTGAAAAACTTCCAATGCAGCACGTGATGCGATGAACGATGCTGCAGTAACTCTGCACCGCTGGCTGTAAGTACTTTTTTTAACAGTATTCCACACTATGCAGTGGCTCAACTACCACTTGGCGCTCTTTATTTGTTGTAGCATTGTCACATTGTCTGGGAGAGAGACATATTTGTTTGCTTCTGTGACAATCGCGTGTTGGCGGCCGCTATCCAACCAGGCAAAGGCCTTGTGATAGAGTGCGCGCCATTTGCAATGAGAGGTAGACTAAAGCCACAATAGCTACAGCAAAATAACAACCACCGTGTGTCTGCCGGTCAAATAAGCTAAAATCGTGCTCCCGGCCAAAAGCTAAAAGCTGAAATCTAAAAAGATGTCGCCTAAAACAGGGGCTATACGCGAACCTATACACACACCCTCTCTCTGTAGAAAGACATCGTCATTCCATTTTATGTGCGTGGACTTCTGGTACATGGACAGCAGTTCCAAAAGGAAGCTACTGCTATGCCAGAGGCATTCTGGAAAGTAACTGCTCCAAATTTGTCGATACAGTCAGTGACGCTTTCCATCAATTCCATCAATGTGAGCAGCTATATATTCCTACGTCAAGAAATAAAACACTCAGTTGTTAGTGCGCCTACGTGGTTGTGTCGTGTCTCCTTCCTTCGTCTGCTGTTTTATTTGGTGCCTTCTTTGTGGTCTTGCTATAAGAATACAGTGAAGTGAGTTGTCGTAGCAGTAGTTCTTCCCGCACGGATAATACTGTCAGTGGAAGCAATGCCTTCGGTGAACCTCTTTGTAAGAGGTTCGCAGAAGAATAAATGTAAACAAGACAAATTGAGCGCCTAGAACCACCTTGCGCATTGGGCGCAATAAATCACCACGTAGTGCTTACACGCTTGTGAGCTGACAATGTCAGTTGAATTGGGACGTGAGTAGGGACGGTGTGGTCCAGCTGGTGCTTTCCACTGCTTTTAGGTGAAGAGTGCGAAAATGAGTCACAGCGACTAGATGTTTTCGGAATTACACTGTCAGCATGTGATATAGTTCACAAAAAGATTAATAGAACGTACAACATCCCCCTCCCCTCCCATGCGCACTAATTTGCTGTGAATCCTTCGTGCGTAAATATCGCTGTGTATTTTTCTGTATAATATACACTAAATATTCTGTCGCAGTAGTTGCATCATTCAATCAGCTAAAATGCAGGGCCGGTTGAAATAAGTAGGATTCATATTTCCCAGGACCAGGACGAATTTTTCTTCAACTATGAGGCTTTTCCTTCGAGGAACCCGTATGGGTTTCCTTTGTAGCAATTGCTACGAACGCGTGGATG
Organism: Dermacentor variabilis; assembly: GCF_050947875.1. Taxonomy (NCBI): domain Eukaryota; kingdom Metazoa; phylum Arthropoda; class Arachnida; order Ixodida; family Ixodidae; genus Dermacentor; species Dermacentor variabilis. The sequence goes on along the minus strand of NC_134575.1, from coordinate 21,995,302 downwards.
TCTCATTTTCCCTTTATTCATTACTTCTCTCCACCTTGCGGGTTTCCGCAGAACTACTACGTCAAACACTTGCCTTTGCTTCGTGCTGTCGACAAATTCGACTTCGCCCTGCCATCTGCTAGCCGCCTGGTTAGCTCAGATGGTAGAGCGGCTGCCCCGGAAAGGCGGTGGTCCCGAGTTCGTGTCCCGGACCAGGACGAATTTTTCTTCAACTATGAGGCTTTTCCTTCGAGGAACCCGTATGGGTTTCCTTTGTAGCAATTGCTACGAACGCGTGGATGTCTGATTTTTCCTTTATTCAGGATTTCAATCTGTACACTCGTATAGTAAACAGCGTTGCCATGATTTAGATTTTTCTAAGATTAAAGCTTTGGTGCAACTGAAAAAGAAAACACCGTGTATACAGGGTGCCCCACATAACATGAGCAAACGCATGCTTTTCGAACGCATGCTCTTCGCATGCTACTAACGCATGCTACCGAACGCATGCTATGCGCAATGAATTATAGTAACTCAGACAATCGTTCGTTTTCCCCATAACTCACAAATTAATTCAGTTTAATTACCCACTTTTTAAATTATTAGTTGAGGACCCAAGGTATGATAAGCAGACTTATAGAGCAGCTTCAGAAAACACGAATTCAGTTATTTCCTTTACGATACGTCTCACGCAGTGTTCTTTTCCAGGTAGCAAAAAGAGCCAGCGAAATACGAAAAAAGCCACTTGACGGAGCGTTTGCGCACGGTATTGTGCTGCTCTCAAGCATGCGTCCGGTGAACAAGGTCGGCGTCATCGTGACTGGCGATGAGCAAGCGGCAGGGCGTTCTTTATCTCATCGGCAGCGCTCGGTCCGCGGAATGCATTTTAGCCGTCATTCGATTCCTCCGCCACCATCCGCTTCCCTTCTCTTGGAACCATTTTAGTACCTATAATAGACAACCAGTTGTCCGTCCTACGGAATAAATGGCCTGCCAAATCTTAGGGATTGCTAAATATCAGTGTGGTAGAAATATCAGTATATATTATGCTGGTCTCCGGCAGCTAGCATCCCGGAGATAGAGGTTCTTATACCTATTTATGCGTACATGCGTCGAGGTATCTACCATCCTAGCAACAGCATCCATGCTGAACCATGGCGAGTTTAGGCGATAAAATCTTTCTTCATTAAACCACAGAATGCGTAAGTATTAAGGATCCACTGTCGACATATATTAGGCTGAGAACTTTATGCAAAATATCATAAAGACAATGGGCAAGCGAACATATAATACTCGGCCTTGTTAAGTTGAACGTACCTCAAGAATAGTCCTGGATAACTGCGAGCGTAACTTTTCAAGTCTACGCTACGTGGTATTTTACATATAATGTAGCGTAGAACTCCCACATAGAGCATCCATTTTCGCTACCTCGCGGAGGAGCTCCTAAGAGAAAGTGAGAAAGCGACGGCGTGAACAAGTAGTAATGGTGTTTCTGACAAAAGTACGACAAAAGCTAAGCAGTTCCGCGGCCTTTTGAATGCGAAAGCACTAATGCCTAGTTGAACACGGCTGAGTGGTTCATTGACTTATGTACTGTTTGCGAGCAAATGAGCAAGTTGATAGACTTGGCACGTTTTGGTTTGGCCTCACTTAGGCACAATTACAAGGCTGTGAGAATTTTCTCGCAAAACGAACGCGCGGATAACACACACCTCCGAGAGCAAGAAAGAGGGCGACGTGGCGTCGCAGCAAACCCCGTTCCCCTCACCAAACACCTGGCGCGCTATGAAGCAGCAAGTGCCCCCTTTCGTCAGCTCTGCTCCGTCGAGGCGCGCTATGCCGTGGCGTCGCAGCCAAGGGCAATTTACATGCCGTTTTGCTGCTACCGGCGACAGACACCGGCTTCTTCTCTCAATGGGCAATTTGATTCTTTCGGATCAATATCGCCGAGCAATATGTCAACCGTAAACGACTGGAATAAGACACGTGAAAGACAGGCCACTGATACCTTTGTTGCGTTTTTTCGACTAGAATTTTTGTTATAACTCTCGCTAACTCTCTATTTATGGAATTATAGAAATCAATTCTTTGAAATACTCAGCGCTTAGAAAAATATACTGTGGTAAAATTACTTAATCAATAAAAAAAGCATTGATACTTTAACGCAAGCTCTCCTTGGCATTTAGTTTTTGGAAATATGAATCCTACTTATTTCAACCGGCCCTGCATTTTAGCTGATTGAATGATGCAACTACTGCGACAGAATATTTAGTGTATATTATACAGAAAAATACACAGCGATATTTACGCACGAAGGATTCACAGCAAATTAGTGCGCATGGGAGGGGAGGGGGATGTTGTACATTCTATTAATCTTTTTGTGAACTATATCACATGATGACAGTGTAATTCCGAAAACATCTAGTCGCTGTGACTCATTTTCGCGCTCTTCACTTAAAAGCAGTGGAAAGCACCAGCTGGACCACACCGTCCCTACTCACGTCCTAATTCAACTCACATTCTCAGCTCACAAGCGTGTAAGCACTACGTGGTGATTTATTGCGGCCAATGCGCAAGGTGGTTCTAGGCACTCAATTTGTCTTGTTTGCATTTATTCTTCTGCGAACCTCTTACAAAGGGGTTCACAGAAGGCATTGCTTCCACTGACAGTATTATCCGTGCGGGAATAACTACTGCTACGACAACTCACTTCACCGTACTTTTATAGCAAGACCACAAAGAAGGCACCAAATAAAACAGCAGACGAAGGAAGGAGACACGAGACAACCACGTAGGCGAACTAACAACTGAGTGTTTTATTTCTTGACGTAGGAATATATAGCTGCTCACATTGATGGAATTGATGGAAAGCGTCACTGACTGTATCGACAAATTTGGAGCAGTTACTTTCCAGAATACCTCTGGCATAGCAGTAGCTTCCTTTTGGAACTGCTATGGGTGTGTGTATAGGTTCGCGTATAGGCCCCGTTTTAAGCGACATCTTTTTAGCTTTTAGCTTTTAGCTTTTGGCCGGGAGCACGATTTTAGCTTATTTGACCGGCAGACACACGGTGGTTGTTATTTTGCTGTAGCTATTGCGGCTTTAGTCTACCTCTCATTGCAAATGGCGCGCACTCTATCACAAGGCCTTTCCGTGGTTGGATAGCGGCCGCCAACACGCGATTGTCACAGAAGCAAACAAATATGTCTCTCTCCCAGACAATGCGACAATGCTACAAAAAATAAAGAGCGCCAAGTGGTAGTTAAGACTCTCGATATGGCGCTCTCTTGCGCGTTTGTCTCGCGGATCGTGCCGGGAGCGGCAAGGTTTGAAAAAAAAGGGAAGAGTAACAAAAGAGCTGCTTCTGCTCCAGACATAGATCCAAATGGCTCTAAGGTTTTTCGCTACCAGGCTCACAGTTGTTGCAGTGGACCAAACCTCAGCCCCTATATTAAGTCAGGTTTTCTTGTTAAACCCAATTTCGATGCAGATTTTTTATTTCGGCTTACTATTGTGTGCACATATGCGCATGTTCGTATTTATTGCATTTATGTACACACACACACACACACACACACACACACACACACACACACACAAATATATATATATATATATATATATATATATATATATATATATATATATATATATATATATATATATATATATATATATATATATATATATATGTATGTATAGTAAAAGAGGGTCAACCGAGGGGCCCTAATGTTATTATACATCAATAACGATAGCACGTCTTCGCATTACGCGACGCATGCTTCGCATCGCAAACGCATAATGGGCATACCTGGGCTTATTCCCCACCTGCGGCAAGTGCTTTTGTCATCCGCTTTAATTGCAATAAATTTCTCAGTCCTTCAGTGCATTTATAAGTACCAGTAATTTTAAATTTGTAGTCCTTGGTGTCCTTGTCTCTGGGCTTCTTATATGCATATATATATATATAGGTATATATATATATATATATATATATATATATATATATATATATATATATATATATATATATATATATATATATAGGGTATATCGTTGCTTGAAGTGCATATTGCATATAGATTCCCTGCCCTTTGCATGTGTAGACATCTTCTCCTCCCTCATGATATTTGTAACAGCCTCTGGTGCCTGAGTGAAGTGTGCATTAGACGGGGCTTCCTACACACTCCGGCACTCAGATTAGAGTGAAGAGGTATGTTTACATTTCGTGTTCATTTCTGGTTGTTTGAACAAACGTAACCTATCTATCCAGCAGAAACGAAACATATTTGCTTGTTGTCTGGATTTGTTTACTCGGCTCGATTACTCAATATAGAAGGAAAATATCGAAAAACATCCCCTCTAGTTTACTCGGTCTCGTATACCTGGAACCAGATGCACAGCGTTAAGGCTAGTGAAAAGCTTTCATTTGCAAGGATAATGATATGGTTCAACCGGTTACGTTGACTAACGCGCTCATACATGCAGACTCAGCTATCGATGTCAAGACAATCTAGATTAGACAATATGCCCGGATCGAGATGAGAACGCGCGAGGTGCATTTTAGCTGGAGCTACATTCGAAGATGAAGACGAAGCATCGCGGCCGGGGCTGAAATGTGGAAGGTGCGGGTGTTGCGTAGTTCCTTCGTAAGAACGGACAATGCGCTTCTCCCCAAAATTGTAATGCGAATGAATACAGGAGAATACTTACGAAACCTAATTGCAAAGATAATTGCAGCACTGATCAATGCAGCTGACAGCTCGAGTAAGGGCAAGTTTGTCGTCTTCGGGTTGATCGCGCTCATCCATCATGAGGCACAGATAGATTGTAATAGCAACATGCCAGCAATTAAACAGGGTACTAGTGGGGGAGGCCAAGTATTTCTTCTTATAAAAATAACGAAAGATTAGGCGACATCACGCGAACGAACACAAACTTCTACTTAACTTCTAATTCTGGTTCCTATATTGTAGTGTAATTACGGTGAAAATTTCGCGCATGCGGTAACAAAGCTAAAGCTTTAAAACTCTAAATCCCAAATGTGTGCTGCACGAAGCCACAGTCATTGCCCACCATGATGAGCACTTGCGAACTTCTTTATTGTCCATTTCAACTTTGCTTTGTGCACTTTCACAGCCGGCATCACTAAAACAATGGGTCTTATCCATATTTACATCCACTTGACGGCCTGGGTGTGGCTGTAATATAATAGAGTGAGTTGTCAGCATTATTTTCAATATCTTGTAGCTTTGTCAAAAGGAAATGTTTGAATCAAGAAAAAAAGAGCTTGAGTTGCCGACTACCTCATTTTGTGGCTACTGTTGCACAGTATGCGAGTTTTATTCCCATCAGAGTGATTGGGCAAAATTCAAATTCGAAGCATTGTTCAGTATGAAAATATATTCAACATAAAAGTATTCAATGCAAACGGAATAATGAAGCTCGGGGTTGGCTAATCCAGATATACAAATATAATGGCAACCTTTATTAACACATTTGGTGCCGAACTCACTATAGCGTGACATTAGCCCGGTCCCTTAGTGCAACCGCCATTGCTGTTGTTGATGAAGGTCAGAAAACATTGCTTAATTCCTCGAGAGAGATGTGTAATACTAAATAGAAATAATAAAATTCTACTTAAAGAGGAAAGAACACAGAAAGACACTAAAAAATACAATAGGAGTCTTAATGAGCGAAGAATCATTTCATAGTACATACGCAGTGTACTATTGTAGGCACCAATAGCAGCGCAAGGAACATCAATGAAACACTGAAAAGCACTTAGAAAGGGGTGCAGGTTGGTAGAGCTTAGATATTACTCGATCAGTCGCAGGAACCTAAAATCACGGAGCCACATGTTCTAACAGTGAATAGTATGAGAGAAGATGCTATGTTTAAATCTGTCATTTCTGGCACAAATTAGTAATACGTGCACGTGACAATACGTTCTATTCGAGAAAATCTTTGCGCAGACCTTGTAATGTGAATACGACCGGTATAGAGTATTGCCTAAATGTGATTTCAAGTTGGGAGATTCAAAGTAGAGAGGTTAAAAACGTTAGAGGAGAAACCACTGCCTTTTCAAGCAAATAACCTTCTCTACAACTGCTTCTAACATCATGAAAACAATTTTCAAGTCACGATTTTAACATAGCAAGCATATTCTTCGACAGGACACACTATTGCCTTAACGGTAAGCAATATGTTAGCCTTGGGCGCTGCAAGACCTGTAGGTTGCATATCCGCAATACGAAAAGCAGCTTTGTACACGTTAATATATACCGCTTACAGCATGACAAATTGTAAATAAAAAGAACGCCCAGGTAATATTTGTCAAACACTTCTCGCAGAGAATAATCAGCACTAAGCGAAACTTTACTCTTAAGCAGATGTTGAAAAAAAAGATCGATCTATTTCTTGAAATAATTTTTTCATTTGCCATATATCACAGCAAGTACAAAAGCTTTCATGTGAGCTATTATAAAAATGTGACCCTAATTGCAACTGACAAGTTGATAAGTGACGTAGTCATGACCACAATTTCGGAACATATTACCACAAACCAAAGATGTAGATAAAAAAGAAGTGACGATGGCATGACTCTGCGTAACTAATAAAGAGACATCAGCGACATGCATTTTTAGAGAATTAAAGCACACAAAACGCACAATCTCGTCTTCTGCGCAGTTTTCTTGAAACAGTGTATAACTGGTGGGCTGTATATTTACGCTGGAAGGAGGTGCATCGCGAATAGTCAATAATTAGAAAAAATACACACCTAAATTAAACTTTGGGTTTTACATACAAAAACTGCGATTTGCTTAAGAGGCGCGCCCTAGTGTCGGTCTCCGAGTTAGTTTTGACCCCATGGAGACGTTTAACGTGCACCCAATGCAAGGTAAACGGGCGTTTCCGCATTTCACCCTCATAGAAATGTGGCCGCCGTGGTCGCGATTTGATGAGGCGCCCTCGGGTTTAGCAGAGCAATGCCATAGTCACTACGATACGACGGCGGGTAAAATACGTACTCGTACTCCGCGGTGTAGTACGAGGAGTTCGTCTGACTTCAGACTTGTACAGATTTTGCCAGCCAGATGCATAAGCGCATGTTGGACCTTGTAACTGTAACGGGGACAGTAGGCAAAGCATGGCGAAACCGATCAGTAGATACCGTCCGCAAACCATACTCGCAGTTTTCATCCGCAGAAGCCTCGAGGTGACGACGTCGATGCGCACGCTTTTATACCTCTTTTAACAATAGACCGTTCCAATGAATAATTATTCAAATTGCCTCTAAATGCCTATTATCCAGGAGCGAGGCTACTTACGTGCTTGCATTTGCTTGCACTTGTATTCGTTCGTTTCTTTGTACCTTATAATAAGAGATTTGAATTTCCTATAAGGCTAAGGTGAAGGGAGTTGCTTTAGCCCTGGTTAGTCCCGCACGGATATTACTGTCAGTGGAAGCATTGCCTTAGAGAGAAGCTTTGCAAGAGCTGCACAGAAGAATAAATATGAGCTAGACAAATTTAGCGCCTAGAACCACATTTAAAATCGGCCGCAATAAATCAACACTTAATGCTTGCACGCTTATAAGCTGATAATGTGAGTTAAATTAGGACGTCAATACGGGCAGTTTGGTTGAGTTGGTGCTTTGCACTACCTTTAAGTGAAGTGTGTGAAACTTAGAGTCGCTAGATGTTCTCAGCATTACACTCTCATCATGTGGTATAATTCATAGAAAGACTCATAGAATGTACCGCATCACCCTCCCCTCCCTTGCGCACTAATTTGCTGTGAATGCTTCGTGCGTAAATATCACGGTGTATTTTTTCTGTCTAATATGCTTTAAAATAGTCTGTCGCAGTAGTTACATTAGTCAATCATCCAACGAAATAGGGCCCGGTAAGAGTCATATACAATCGAACTAAATACCTATGAGAGCTCGCGTGAAAGTATCAATGCTTTTTTAGCCATCGGGTAATTTTTCCACAGTGTATTTTTCTGAACGCTGTGCATTTCAACCAATTTATGTCTCTAATTATATATATATAAAATATGTAAATAGAACTTGAATTCTAGCTAAGTCCAAGTTCCCCTTACCAGCACCTGTCAAACTTCATATTTATGACGCACCATTTTTTTCACATCTAGATTGTTGCTGTCTCGTATCAGGCGAAACCAAGTTAACGAACCTGAACCACCTGCTTATATTACAAAAGAAAGCACTGCGTCACATTGCATGCATTGCAAAAACTGCGCACATAAAACCTCTATTTATAAAATGCACTCTTGTAAGTGTGCTTAAATTTACCCTTTAAATCTAGACAGAAAATATAAATACGATTCAGACGTAGTTCTACGTACACTTCCAGAGCTGACACTACTCATAAGGTCTTATAATTCACGCAGTGATAATATCTGAAAAATACCCTTTACACGCCTTATCTTTACAAAACAAATGCTTCGTCACACGTTTCCGAAGCTGTTAAACGAACTTCATCAATACGGAATGAAATTAGAAACAACTGGGAACCATGCGATCAAGGCATTTTTGTTGCGAAAGATTGCTGCATCTTTTTCTGTGAAAGGTATACATTACGTATAATTTTATTCAATATTTCTGTATTAATTTTTTTGCAGTGTTACAACTGTATAAAGCATCAATGAATTTATTGTCATGAATGCCTTAGGGAATTATCATCGTTTAGCGTGTACACGCATTTTTGTATTTCCACGCTCTTACTCCATGCCATGTAAACGGGCGCTCGAAGCTTCTCATGTGGATAGATCCCTTTTTTTTCGAGCCCTCGTCTTCCTCAAAAGAACAGATTTGTGGATGGAATAAAGGTTTTGATTGATTGATTGATTGATTGATTGATTGATTGATTGATTGATTGATTGATTGATTGATTGATTGATTGATTGATTTGGCCAAGTAGCTGCCTGCTTGCAGACGACAATGTCCGCAAACATTGCTCCCGACCGTTGGGCAGTGCTAGCTTTAATTCTATTTTTGCAGGCACAAGGGTCATCAGCTTCTCAAGTTCACAGGGAGTTGTGCCTGGTTAACTAACCTGCAGTCACGAGTGAAGGAAAGGTCAGAAAATGGGGCCTAGACTTCAGTATGGTGGCACAAATGTGCAGGATCAAGTGCGAAGTGGCAGGCCCACCATCCACTAGAGTGAAACAGTTCAACATATAGGCAGCAAATTGCGATTAGAAGCTACTGGTCTGGCTAATCAACCTTCCTCTGCTTGGACGCACGACAATTTACACGACTGTAACTGAAAAGCATGGATATCACATAGTGTGTGCAAGGTGGGTACCAAAAATGCTTACCGACCAACCCAAAACAGCAAAGAACAAAGAATGTAAAGTCGACGAGCGTTTTTGGACAGCTACGGAAAAGACGGATATGAGCTCTTTTCAAACATTGGTCCAGGCGACGACACTTTGAAATCGCACGCCACTGCAAAAGCAAAACAGCAATAAATGCAGCAGTGCCAGTCCTTTTCACCAAATCAGTAAAAAATTCAAGCAATCTTATAAATAATGGCTACCCTTTTTTGGGGCGACAAGGGATTTCTTTTGGTTCATTTCATGCAACCGGAGACCACAGTAACAGCTGACGTAAAATGCGAAGCGCTCATCAAACTGAGACGTGTGTTATGAAATCATTGGTGCAGGAAACCTCCGTCTGGAATTACATACTCCATGACAACGTTAAAACGCACGTCCTCATACCGTTACCCGAACCAAGGAGAAGATTCAAGATTTTGCTTGGGAACTTTCTCATCACCCGGCCTACATCCCAGGCATTGCACTAAATCACCATTACCTCTTCTTGCATTTGAAACTGTGGCTTGGAGGAGAACGGTTTCAAGACAACAAGAGACTCGAACACGCCGCTGTCAACTGTTTTATTTCTTAGGCGGCGCTGAACTTGTATGCAGAGAGAATACAGCAAGGGGTTTAGGGGTACGAAAAGTTTTATAAGATCATGGTGACTATGTAAATGAGCGAGGTAGGTTTGTACTAAATCCACCAATAAATCCTTTTACTAAAGAATTTATAGTTTTATAGGGACAAATCTTACTTTTTGAATAACCTTCGCATATGACTCATGGAACTCCTGGAACTCTATTACTCCTGGAATAAACCATCCTAGAAATTAATTTGGCTTGTCTACTTCTACCTGAGGCGTATATGCAGACACTACCACGTGTCTGCAGTGTGTTTGTTTTGTTAACCGGCGTTCGCTGACATGAGAACCTTCATTATAATGCTCAATTCCATTAATGTCAATGCTCTCCGGTAGATGTGAGAGCCAAGTGCATGAACAACGGCGGCAAGCCATCTTCTATTCCTTTCGCAACAGGGCTATTCAACAAAAAAAAATCTGTTTTCTTTGGCATATAATGCATCTTTAACAAGTACACGTCTGTTTGACAGGTGAACTTGGGCAGTTTGATCATGACAGCTAGGCGAAATGGGACGGACCGAAGATATTTTGTCAAATCATGAAGGGCTGATTGCAGAATTTGAATAGAAAACTTTGGAACGCTTTACGTTATAGCGCCCATGGTTGCTCACTTGTATACTCCTACATGGCGTGTAAGCTTAGACACTACCACATATCGGAACGCGCTTGTTTTGTTGACCTGCATTTTATGTTTTGCCGAGGGAGACGGGAAGTAAGGAGAAGCAATTTTCTTTTTTTTAAAACCGTATACGCCACTCTTACAATACAAAACATATTTCACATTAATAGCGATCTACCTTTAAAGGCAATGCAACATTAACCCCCGCTGTATCGATAGCTCAGAACTGTTCAGCTATACCTGACAGATAACGCACATCAATGCTTCCCTCAGATTTCCTGTACCTCTTCCACATTGTAGAACTACATTGCTTTATAGACTCTTGAACTTTTGCGTTTGCATAGCGCAAAATACAAATAGCATATGAAAATTAAGCCATTAGTGTCGCCATCTCTGTGTCAGCATTTTCAGCGCATCCAGCTTCGTGGGTGTGGGAATGTCGTGATGGTGCACTTGTAGTGTGCCTGAGCTTCAGAAATCTTCGCGCTATGCTTGAAATGCACACAGAGCTCCTTGACTACTAGAACGTGAAATGCTGGCAGAATGTCCGACATTTCGATAGAATTATGAAACAAATCTCAACCATTTCAAAGAACGCACAGACGGCAACAGAGGCTGAAAGAGCAATGCATCGAGGTGATGAAACTTTAGAGGAAAGCGTTGCTTCGACCACTGATGTCCAAGGAAATGCAAAATGTACCACGCGTCTCCGTAGTGGCAGTCGCCGGCACTAACTTGCCTTCGTGTCCGAAGAAAAAAAAATTACATCCTAGTCCCACTTTGTACAAGTGTACTTAAGGGCCTCTTTTCTTTTGAAAGCACCAGTGGCCGTATTCCTGCTTTACTGCAAAAGGTTAGCTTTTAAAAGTAGTGGCACCGGATGTATATACCGCTTCAGAATAGGTAAGCTAGGAAATAAATAATGGTAGTATTCATCAGTAGAAAGAATATTCCTGGTATTGAGAGAAAGCAATTAAAAGCTATTGTGCAAGCAGTTCGATGCGCTGAACTTTTACTGCTGTCATGCTCTGTGGACACATATTGCATCTATATATTTCAATGCATGCATTTCGGTTTTTGCAAGAATTCCTGACGAATGTGAGGTTTCCTGCAGTGCAACTACAAGTGTTTGTGAGCGCATTTATGCCACACCAGTAGCGCCGCGTGAAAACAGTAGTCGGCATGCAAAATGTCAAATGCTGTATCACAATATAAGCTAGCTGAATCTTCAGAAATTTTGAACATTTCAATGAAATTTTCGAACTACTTTGCACTACCATAGCTGAATTTAGCTTGACCAATGGAAACATTTGCGAATTGTAAGATAATCCACGAACATCTACATATGCAGGCAACGTAGTATTTCTTTCTTAATTGTTGTCTTCTTCTCCTTACTTTCTATTCCTAGCGTCCGACCTGCGTTCATGCGCCTTGAATACCACAGATGTTGGAGCGATCTTACATAGGACTAAAAGGACGGGAAGTTGGTATTTCACATAATAGGACAGAGCACGGAGAAAATTTAAAGGAAAAGTACAAGAATAAAGTGTTCGTTTGACACCCTCCATCTGTTTTCTTTATCTTGCTCCGTTCTGGTATGCAGTCCTGCCGATATGACGCAGATAACCGCGATAAAACACACTTTTTCACTTTTTCAAGAACAATTACGATTGCAGTGCTAGTCTTTAGTATAAGTTGGGCGAACTCAATAAGATATGACACTGTGCGGCTCCGAATACTTGACTCATTTCTTAAGCCATGCATAGGTCGATTGCGCGGAGAATTTTTCCAAGAACCCAGAACAATTCTTATCAGCGCTTACAGTTGTTCAGTGAAACTGAATTTTAAATCACTAGAGGAGCGCAATTCAGTGGTCTGACGTAGCCGCTTAAACCACTTCGTATGAGCGGCAGTAACGCAACTACTGCTTTTTCATTTAGTGGATGGCACCTAAGGAGCAAATACTGGTGGATTTACTGTGTTCAAAGTGACTTGCACGACATCTGTAAATAAATAGTCCGATGAATAAAAATACTGAACGAGTTCATAAACAGATTACACATGGACTTCTCGTCTCCTTGCGTGTCTCTCACTAAATGAAGACCGCTGGCTGCTCTATCTAATGAAAGTGTAAAATGAATAAAAAGAGTCAGTATTTTATTTATGACTTCAATGAGGTTACCAAAGTTGCTGTGACCGCAGAAAGTCATAACAGTTCATATTAAGATTTGTTACAGCGCAACACAAGACACGAACAAAAGGGAGGTATATAAAACACGGCGCTGGGTCGTCGTTTTATACTTTCCTTTTGTCCGTGTCTTGTGTTGTGCTGCAACGAATCTTACTATGAATCCTAACTAACTGACCCAACTTGCCGGCTTGTCATAACAGCTGTCAACTAATTTTCATATATTTAGCGTTAAAATGTGTATTACTTGAGAAAGGATAGCGCATATTCGCGCGGCTCGACAAAGACGAATAGTAGGAATAAATTTTATAAAAGAAAAGAACACCAGCGGTAGTCACTTTTCCGCTCTTGCGCGGCTTGCGGCAGCGGGGGAAGTCCTTAGCTTAGGACCCCTACGGGCCTAGCTGCCTGCCGGGAACGCCATCCCAATGGTTTTAGGTGACGCGAATCTGAACTTGACAGCACGGACTCCCATTGCTTAGGGGTGGGATCGGGGATAGGGCGAGGCAATAATAGCTGTGTCAGGGCATGCCCTAGCGGAGTTGTACGCCTACGCCTACTCATCAGCGAGGAAATATTTGTACGTGAACTAGTTAGGATAGATGGAATGATAAATACTTAGATTCGAAAAGGTGTGGGCCTGAAGCTGCCGCCAGGCAACAGCTTCATCCATACTGAGGACATTGTGCCCAGGGGTGTATGACCGCCGGAAGCGACGATGCAGTGCTGGAGGAGTGTGTTGTACCGGAGGTTATGGACTTCTCGGTGCGGCGGCCAGATCGCATGGGCTTGCGTGAAAGCACGAGCAGGCTGATCACAGCGAAAACAACTGGCGAGCGGGAGTCGAGAGAAAGTCTATTTCGTAGAAAATGAGGGAGCACGGTAGAATACTGCGATGGGCAGTTGCACTGAAGCGACCTCTGACGAAATTGCCGGCAGGCAGCCTGCGAATCTGAAATGATTGTGGTGTAGTCGTGGTTCAGGCTGCGACCGATCGCTTGGGCAACGACAGCGTCTTCACCCAATTTCGCAGTGATATGAGCAAACAACGGCGCATTCATCTCTCGGAGGCTGAAGTCGATCATGATCGCTATCTGTTCGAGGGAATGGGAGTGTGTGGCGGCGTCTGTGTACAGAGTGCTGGTGTGATGCAGCTTCGTTTTTTTTAATGCTACAGATGGCTCCCTGAGGCGGAACCTCGCAGAACCCAATTGAGCACAAAGCATTTTTTTTTTGCACAAAGTACACAAAGCTTTTAATACAACTAAGTAAATAGAAACGCACGACATGAACACTAAGGAAAAATCGCAAGAAATAATATACACATAAACCTATGAAATAACTAACAGCATTTGAGATAGGGGCAAAACATGAGTGGGAGCGCATGCAGCAGTTTGACGCGGAGGAACGGAGACGAGGTGGCGAACGAAGTGGCGTTAGTCTTACCACAATGTCAATGTAGTTGACCAATGTGCCGGTGCCCAGAGCGTAGCAGCTCCGACTTGGAGATAGGACGCAGGCGGTTTGAATGCATGGGCAGCTGGAGGTGGCTTTCTGGCCAGCCGTAGCCCGACTGCTAACACTATACCCGCGAGCGCGGAAGTTCGCCGACCTTGGGTAGCAGTCCGTGTTCGGGTAGAGCAGCGCCGCCGGGAAACGGGTTGCCAGGAAGCCCGATCATGTGAAGCCCTCATGGCTCTTGTCCGGAACCCGACGATCTGTCTTCTACTCCTGGTGACGTGGCTAATCTTCACCCGTGTGTCGCTCCTAGGAACTCCCCTCCTCTTTTGGCAGTGCGCCTCGCTTTTCTGCCGCTTTGGCCGATGTGTGCTTGCCGGAAACCCTGGGAACTCCATGGACATTCCTGTGTGGGTTTTTCCTTTTATATTTTTTTTTGGCGACGCGCGTTGTCGTGCTTGACGCTCCTCGGTGTCGTCGTAATCCATTCATCACCGCCTTCGCCTCTGCGCATGCACTCTGTCGTTATCTTCTTTTCTTCTGCTACCACAGCACTGTATTCCGCACTTCATACGTCACATATGGATAAGTCGTTGTGGCACCTCTTCTGTAGCGCGTGAACGTTAGCACAACACAAAAGATTCGAAAGTTCTAGGACATTTCCTTTTCCGAAGGTTTGAGGGCTGGGAGCCATTCGCGGGTTTGCAAGTCTGGTGGGTGCGCGAAAACTAAACACACTGGGCCGGGGCAAGCTTCGATCGACGCTGCTCGGTGAGTTTCATCGGTTGCTACTTTTTGCTTATAGTTCCCAATATCATTCAAGTGAGAGTCCTACAAGCGACATTCCTTGCATCGCATGTCTATTCTGTTGCACCTCTAGAGGTGTTTCGCCCTTACGCAATAAACGCAGCTTTATACAAGGCCTCCAGATTTCACCTCGGAAATGCGCTGGTCGCATTTAACCGGAAGCTGATTATGTCCTATTCTATATATATTATTGGGCAAAACCTCTGTTACATCAGGGCTGACAGATAGATTAATAGAGGTGATCATTGATTGAGTCCTCAGCAGTAGTCCCCATATGGCCTTCCTGAAGAAATATCTACCGGCCATTTCACACGTTTTCAAATTTGTTGGAGGAAAAATGTAGGGTCCACCAATAAGCGTGATGTTAGTACTCTACAGGACTCTGCTTCTCGGTTACCTGAGAGAGAGAGAGAGAAAGAAAGAAGTTTAATGATATGAAATGCAGAGAGGTCGGCCTGAGGTATATTCTTCTAGCCAGCTACTCGGCGTTGTGGGAAGTACGTGGAAGGGCGTCAAAAATTAAACAACGACCTTACGCGTCTCGACAGCCCACCGTTGTCGGAGGACGTTATTTTAGGCCTTTGGCCAGACGCTCAATCGAGTTTAAAGGCCATCCAGGCGTTAATGAACTTTTTAAAAAGTACGGACCTGGATTGTAGGTTTGAGCATGCCAAATTGTTTACCATATGTTCTACATCCTTCTCTCGTCATCGTCACCCATCGGTTACCAGAGGTACATCTTGACTGTAATGAGCAATACCTACAGAAGCGACATCCACACAGGCGAGAGCGCTCAAGCGCACGCACTGCAGGTTTGTCTTGAATTGCGGCGCTGCACATCGACATCAGAAAAAATTGCGATAGCTCAAGGTTACCCAGTCACAACTTATATCGCATTGTAAGTGCTCAGAGCACACATTAGGAACATTGTACGCGCCGCTTATTACCACCTCGCCACACTGCCGAAAGACCTGCACAGATCCTCCATTAGCTGGGAGATATCGGCGTACCATGACTGCCTCCCTCAAAGTTACGCACCTGCCGGGAGGCTGCTATCTACTCCTTGGTGTCTCGCACACCCACAAGTTCAAATCTCGGAACCGGGAATTCTAGCGAAAGCAAGAGTGTCGTCGCCACCTCTCAAGCAACTGTCTCTACTCATGCGGCACGAAACATAAAAGGACGATCTTCACATTTAAAGTGATGGCTCGACAACTGTTAGAGGATCGGCAGGATCCGTGAACTTCTCCGAAAAAGCCGTGACAATTCAGTTTAAAACTTCTCACCGGACAACGTCGACTGCTGCGGTTGCTTGCTGCACTTCCCAGCGCACATCGCATGATTCATGAATATCTACCGCAAAGGTGGAGCATATTTACCTATTCAAAGGCAGCCATTCATTGTCTGATATCCGCTGTACGTCGTTGACTGCAATCTAAACTTGGGCTGGAAATAAAGCACTTATGTCACCGACTAGCCGAAAAAGGACATGAGATCACTTTTCAGTGGCTCCCAGGTGATGATACCTGCGGCATCATCAGCAACGAACATGCCGATGACGCTGCTAGGAGGGCAAACGCAAATGCTGAGAAGGAACCCATCCCTACCTCAAAAAACGACGCAGCAACAAAGCTTCGCGTACTCCCCCGTCATGCCACACGATACATGTTGAAGACGCCAGGTGTGAGGCCTACTCTACTGCACCGCCTGGACCTATCCCTCCGACTGAACATTCCATCTGGATTTTCCCGAACTGAGGCAAATGTTCTCTGCGACTGTGGCTTGGAGTGACTTCCACCAATACATTTGCTTGTCGCATCGCAACGGCTGACAGTGCGGCTTGTAATAGTTGCGCCAGCGAGGAAACGATAGAACATATGTTCTGTCACTGTCTCCGCTAAAGCTCCAAGAGACAGTCGCTGGTGATGTAATTGGCACGCCTCTACAACCGGCCGCTTTTTGAGCACACGAAGATGAAGGTGAAGACGCTGCTGAGTTTACAACGGTCAAGTGACCTGCTTAAGCGAACGTGACACTCCTGCGTTTCTTCGTGTGCGCGTTTTTTCTTGTTTTTTTTCTGTAAGCTCTCTCTCTCTCTCTGTATGTGTGTGCGTTTTTCTTCTGCCCATGCCAGCGCAGGGTAGCAAGCTGGATATCTGTCTTCCAGTTAACTTCCCGGTTTTTCGTATCTCATTTATCTATCTCTGTACTTTCAGCCCAGCTGGCATCTTAACGAGGGAAGGTGCCCATACATAAACAATAACATGAAGGCATGCCAATAGACATGATAATGCTTCGCGGCCTATATAGCTGGTTGTGAAGAATCGGAGTTCGGGAAGTGAATCTAGAGTAGAGGCAAAGCAGATGCGATTTCCGCAAATCTGTAATGCTGCAGCCAGACCCGAAGATTTCTTTTCCGCGATAACATCACCGGTCGGAAATTTACAACGCTAGAAATTGTCCCACAGAAAAATTTGTCGTCGGAGTGATCGGTCCAAGAGCAAATTTCGTCGGCGGAAAAGAAACATCGCTTGTCGCAAGCAAATCACAAGGCCTGATTACGAGATAAGGGAGGGGATAGGACCGGATAACGGTCACAGCGTCAGAAGGACAGCAGGTCTGATGAGCCTGATTACGAGATAAGGGAGTGGATAGGCTCGGATAATGGTCACAGCGTGGGAAGGACTCCAGGTCTGATGAGCCTGATTACGAGATAAGGGAGTGGATGGGATCGGATAACAGTCAAAGCGCGAGAAGGACAGCAGGTCTGATGAGCGTGGGCGGTTCACTTAAAAAATGTTTGACTATGTCAAGGCATGATTATGGCGTGCAGTAGCATTTATGTTGCTGGCTTTTTGCTCCACCATTCAAGCTGGGGACTCGAACGAAACCAGCGAAGCGGCAGATCACTATAAGTGCCGTTCCTTGGCAGCTCTGAAAATTTATTCAAAGTCTGATGGCTGCGCTGCGTCGGAGCACCGGCCTTCCTTCGCCGTGCATCCCGTTGGCTACTTTACAAATGGCACTACCACGCCCTGTGACGTCGTTTCTTGCTTGTATATTTGCTACTATTTTGTGCATTTGCACCATGCCTTCTTTGAGGTGAGGCCTCCAGGATAAGTGTAATGTGTAGTACATGGACATTATGTGCACTAAACTCTGGAATAAGCACGTGCGGAGTTTCTCCTAAAATACGGCCGTCTCCGTTTCAAGGGTACAGTACGAAGATATATAAGTAAGGAATACAAAAAATACTAATCCCTATATGAGAATACGCCGTGGGGAATTTCTGCCCCAATTTTTATTACCGGTGCACTCAACATCAGCGGAAGAAACGTAGCCCTTTCGGATACACAGTTCAAACGGAGGCGAGGAATGGCACGAGGGAATGCTCCAAACCACCAGACCTCCCTGGAATACCCAGCACCTCCCTGTCCCAATGGGAAGCAGCTCTTTCCAGCACAGCCTAGGACGACCAGTGATGTTTGATTGACCGGGCCAACCGGATATCAGCAGCAAATTGAGGCCCTGCTCTGAGGGCTCCACATTCTGGGGCTTCGTTACGAAAGAACAAATAAAGTTTTTTACTTCTGCTGCTAATATTGCATGGCGCAAGGTAGGCCCGGAAAACGCAAGCAGCGAGACAATTGGGCATGCAACAATACAGAGACGCTTTCGAAGAGGACGCGTTGAAGCGCACGCGAGTGCGTCAGCGGGCCAATTATGCAAGAAATACAACTGCGCAACCGAGGCTCTTCACGAAAGAGGGGAGACGTCATATTGTGCGAGGTATTCCTTCGAATCGCTTATTGCCTAATATAGGCCAATTTTCGTTTCAGGTGTACCGTGCAATATTTATAAGTAACGATTACAAAGAATGTCACGCAGTATATGATAGTTGGCAAGTGGGGAGATACTGTTCCAGTTTTTATTACAGCGGCCCGATGTATAGCGAAAGAAAATACTTGCCTAGCTACGGGGCTACCGCAACGTCCCTCGAACAAAACAAGTAATACTTCACATTAAAGCTTTCTTTAGGATGAAAAATACCTAACTGTAAAGAAGCAAGGGAAGTCTACCTTATCTGCGCGTGGCAGCAGTTCGCTGGAAACTCATTTCATAGGGGGCAGGGCGTATTTTCAAGCTGCAATTGCGGCTTTTCTTCCCTGTCTCCTCAAATCTGTTGGAAATGTATATTCATAAATTTCATAGGAACAGTGGTGGCTTGCTGACGCACAAGTATTGCTCCGTTACCATCAGCACAGTGTCTACAATAATGCTAATGCGGGTGCAGCAATCCATGCATATGTGCAATTTTATCATGCTTTCAAGCTTACCTATTCTATTACCTTTCTTCTAAGCACAAGCTGGTCTGGTGTGTGCGTACAATGTATCTCTGTCTCAATTGAATTTCGCAAATAAAATGCAAATTCATGCATGTTCGGTGATGACGTAGCTTCTGTAAACGTCAAGTCTCCGGGCCACCTTCTGGAAAGCAGATTGTGCAATAAAAAGAAAACTGAGAAATTTAGTGGGATCTGACCAACGAAATTTTTCGCTACAACCTTTTGAACGAAACCTTTTTCTCGTTCTATATTCCTCGAAGGTTGCAAAAAATGCATAGTTGCATGCAGCAGTCAAAATTTTCTAAATTGGATGCTAAAGACGAGAACGCACTGGGTTCATCCACCTAGTTCCCGTGGTCATGTACAAGGTGCAAAGGAAACATCGTAAGCGCGTGTCTTCTCGGTTGCTACACAAGAACATTAACACAGTGCACGGAGAAGGACCCTGTGAAAAGTGGTGTCCATGAAATACGCAGAGGGGCCCTCATTTAGTCAGGGTAGATTACTTCTACATCTGCAATGTTTATATGATTATTATTTTCACGTGTACAGATTACCTGTACAGTGGTTATTTTAGAGATCAACAGCGTTTTCTCCAAGAACGCTATTATATTCGCTAATATTTTGCTCCGACGTAGATTGTGAACTCAGAGGTTGGTTATCTGTGAATTTAAAGGATCAACACTGCGAAGAAATGCCGCTGTAAATCTGCCTACGCTCTGCAAATCCTTACAGCTCTGGTTCTTAGTGTTCGGGGCACTATCATGAGGTTCTTTCAATTATAAAATCGTTGATGAGGCATACCTCCCCGCATGAAGTGACGAAGTCATTTGTTACCACACCGGAAGCCATTTATGAAAGAAATCCATCCGAAAGAGAAAAAGAACTTCTACAAACTAATTAAACATCAAAAAAAGAATTACGCATCTAAAGGAAGTATCAAAGTCAGAAGGGGCCTACAGTTTCATGGTCTGCCGTGGACCTGCAAGATTAACTAGAGGTGGCGACGGAGACAGAGCTCGAAGCGTGGAATTGTTGCTGGAGACAGGCACTGCTGAAGAAAAATCCTGGTCACTCTCAGGAGAACAACCTGGATCCAGTGATGCAGGAGTAATTCCTGTTGCAACGTTGGCAACATGGGCAGGTGGCCTTGGCACGGGGAAAATCTCGATTCCGGACAAGTCGAATGGCTTAATCTCTGCTCCAGGTGCATGGACTTAGTTTCTCCCACGTGGAGCGGAACCTTCGTGCAGGCGATCAGGACAACACGATGACCCCGCCTCTACAAGTCCGCCCTAGTCCAGCAGAAGGCACGAAGCACGGGCCTGACACCAGACAACTTCACTTCTGGGCCTGGGGCACTGTCCGCGCAGGCTTGTGGTTGTCCTGAGTGACTGTGGCACATACCCACACTGCGGGGTTGGCCATGAATTCGGTGGGACAAATCGTTGTATAAGAACACGGGAGCTCAAAAAGTAAACTTTTGTGTGTTGTAACTTTTTTGAGTTCTCGGAGAGACAGGACACCTTGAAGACGCGCTTGGCAAGCAAGGTGCCGTCTGTTACAATGATTCATTTTCTACTAAAACAGCACGTGTTTTGGTTTTATTATTACGCAAAATCGTGTCTTGTTTAACTATGAGAACTTGTTATTGCGTGTACGATTATATGTTACGTAAAATGTATCAACAGGCCGCTAAAGTTGGAGGACAGACGACAAGGTTTGCGCTCGATTTGAAACAGTTTGTCGTCTGTGCTTGCTTTTCTTCGCTTGGTAATGCATTGTAGGTGAGTAAAGATGTAATTAATATGCGTGAATGGAAACATATTATGAAGATTTTAATTTGAGAGCGCGTTATCTGTGTAGCCAAATCCACGTTTCAGACGAAGCCTCTTACAACACCAGCCAACACCGGCCTCGCAGACACATACACCGTCATTCCCATGACGGCGCGGTGCCCCCTTAGGAAACTGCCACAGACGGTGGCGCCAGATTTCCCTCTAGGTGCTATAGTCAGAAACTCTATGGCTAGGATGGCTGACCAGCAACAACACGCAGCAGCCAGCGTCTCCGATCTTCTTCATCTCTCTTCTCTCATCATTCTGTAACAGGACCCCCGGGTGGCGAAGCGCCGTCTCGGCGCATGGCAGGCGAAGCATTGCGAGCGAAGCTTCAGCCGCGAAACGTGCGCGACGTCGGCAGGCCTCTGACTTGAGGATGCAGCAACGTGTAGCGGCGAAATCTCGTAATTTACGTCGTTAATATGGAGTGGGGCTTTATAAGGCTAATAAACGAGATTGGGCGACTTGACGTACCATGCGAGCGCGATCGATGACTTCACGAGCGTACTTAGTAGCAACTAGTGGCACAGAATGGAGGATCGCCTTGACAGCCCAAAGTAAAGCCACGTACTCCCACTCGGTGATGGAGTAATTTTTCTCGGCAGGTGACAGCGGGCGGCTGGCGTAAGCTATCAGGCACTCGGTACCATTCTGGTGTTGGACGTGAACAGCGCCGATGCCACAGCCACTTTCGTCAATGTGGACTTCGGTCGGTGCAGACGGATCAAAGTAGGCAAGTATGGGAGCGGTGGTAAGAAAGTCGATGAGAGCGGCGAAGGCATTAGCCTGCTGCGGCCCCATGAGAATGGCGTGTTCTCCTTTAGATCTGTCAAAGGTCGAGCAACGTCGGCGAAGTTTTTAACGAAACAGTGAAAGTAAGAACACAGGCTCACGAAGCGGTAAGGTGGCTCCCGAACGTGGGAGAAAGAACCATAATGCCGTTAAGGTAACAAAGACAAGTGGTCCATTTGTAGCCCCGCAGAAGAGAGTCCATCGCACGTTCAAATTTCGAAGGACAATTTAACAGGCCAAAGGGCATGCCTTCGAACTGATATAAGCTATCCGACGTGATGAAGGCCGTCTTCTCGCGGTCCCTGATTTCCAGCAAACAACCGCATTTCCAAAAGTAAGTCCGGGAACCATTACACCTTTCCACATATCTCGGAGCACTTCGTGCTTATGGTATCCCCATAGAGGTCTGTGCATTAGTATGGCTGCATTTCTCTTCCTCTTAACTGTTTTAGTTTTTTTTTTCCTTGTTACTATATATTTGTTGCCTTCCTTTACCCATATACCAATGTATTTATGTTCTCCTACCCGAGCCATCTCGTGGCCCTGTATTTCCCCTGTCTTGTTATTATTTTAAATGAGTCCCATAACACCTGATTTTCGAACACTAAATTTCAAACCTGAATTCTTGCCTTCCTTTCCACAGATATTAGGTGGACGTTGCAAATCACTTTGCACGTTAGCTAGTAACACAATGTTGTCCGCATAAAGTAAACCTGGAAGCTGCTGCTCTACTACTGTACCCGCCTGTCTGTATGAGATATTAAACCCCATATTACTTCCTTCTAGCGCCCTTTCCATCCTCACCATCTATATCATAAACAGCAGTGGGATAAAGGGCACCCTTGCCTCAGTTCCTTGTTGATGTCAACTTTCTCCTCGCTCCCCATCCCTTCCCATTCAACGCAAATGGTATTCTCTAGGTAAACCTCTTTCAAAAGCTGTGTACAATCGCCACCTAAGCCTTCCAGTTCCAGAATATCCCACAAGATGTTGCAGTCTACGTTGTCATACGCTCCTGCAATGTCTAGAAAGGCCACATACAACGGTGTGCTTACTACTCTTCATTATTCAAGGCACTGTGTCGGCCAATGAGCAATACACTGCTTATGAATGGATGGATGGATGTTATGAGCGTTTGGAACAGAGCGGTGGGTTGCGCCACCAAGCTCTTGCTATTATACTGCCTAGTGTCCTACCTAGGTTAAACAATGAAAAAAGAAAGAAAAAGGACACTACGAACTACCAAGCCCAAATTTTCTGAACCCCTATTGCGAACTGTGCTTTTCTACGGCTTCGTCATTTGTCGTTTCCCTACTTTTTGTTCACCAATCCTCCAATCGCCTCTTACTAATGCCTATAGCGGACATAATTGCTTTACCACTGTTCCCGCAAAACCCAAGAGCTTCCCAATTGCGGCGGAGGCGAACGCCATTTGGAGGTGGGGCAACGAACTGGGCTTTCCGCTTTGTGGCCTCCGAGATTTGCGCTTGCGGCACACACAAATCTCGAACGCTGTGTCCGGTCTATATATGGTAGAAACGTTGGAAAAGGGGTTTGTGCGCGAGATTGCGGTGACAGAATCTTTTCTCGTATATTCAAATTAGAATCTGATGCTGTCATGTCTGTAGGTTTTGTATAAGTCGTATTTCACTTCTTTTCTCGCATATTTTACTTTTATAAATTAGTTTAGTAACTTTTTTGCGCTGGACGAAGGGCCTGCGTGGGTGGGTAGGCGTGGTTGGGTCTGCAAGGATCCAAATTATTTGTGCCGAAATGATGCTAGACGCGGGACGCCGAGCCGGATTCTCTGCTGCAAGGGGCCTTTGATGCTGTCGCGTTAATAATCTTCAGGCGTTCCGCTCTAGGAGCAGTGATGTTTGACAGTGGAACCGCTTTCATAACAGATCTACAAGTCAAAGTTTAAGCTTCAGTGGCACAGCACACCGGCGAAGGATGACGTACCATCCACCCATGTATGGCGTGGCGGAGCGGCGCGATAACGTACAAGTGCAATTGCTTTGTATGCGCTCAGTGATCCTTCCTGAAACGGAACGTGCTAGCGCGTGTCCTGTGTGCCTTGTCAATATACGTCAATAGATGACGTCACAAGTGGACGTTAGTAGTCTTGCTGCGATTTGCTGGCGATCTAACCAGACTCCGCAGAAAGCAGTCCAGCGCTGGCGTGTTTACTTTAATAAGGTACACCCGTGCGCGTACATTGATGTAGAACATAAGAACTCCGCAATTGGGTCAACTATTGCCTAACCTTGGCGAAACCTGGCAGAAAAAGTATTGGCCCCCTAGGGAACACTGCTGTGAGACTGCATTGGGCCAGTGTGTTCATTCCATGCGGGGGCACTTAATGACCCGACGTTGGCGGCGCCACTAGGTAATGTTCCGTGGAAACGCTGTTCTTATAGCCATTGTCGGTTGTCATGTGTATTCCTAATATTGGCATACTGCCAGTTAGAACGACAAATCCATAATTTCTTGCAAACCTTTCCAGTTGCTATCATATTTTGCTTCCTAGCGTCCTTATGCGTGCATAAAAACGCTTGTTGCCGAGATTCACGCCTATAGCCAACAAGCAATGATATTCAATAAATAAGAAAGTATGCCGGCAGTAAAAACATTATTCCACATACATACATACATACATACATACATACATACATACATACATACATACATACATACATACATACATACATACATACATACATACATACATACATACATACATACATACATACATACATACATGATTACGAAATATGTTTATTGACAGGGTGAAACGAGGTGCAGGAGGAAGCCACACGCAAGGCTCAGCCGGCGCAGAGTTGTTCTTGTTGTTGTCCTGTGTGGCCGTGGCACATACCCACAGTTGGGGATTGGCCATGAATCGGGTGGTTAAGTCAGGTGCAAAAGATAATAATAAGGGAGTTAACAATTTGAACATTGGAGTTTAAAAGAAGACGTTACTCCGAGACAAAGCATGCACACCCTACTTCCTATTTCTCTGCTTCAGTCGCGCAGTGGTGCTACATTTTCCTGAGTGCAGACTAAGCTCGCTGAGCGAGTTAAAGGAACCTGTGATGGTACTGCTTGCGTCTGGCCACGTGAACAACTTGCGTCGCACGTGAACGCTGATTACTTGCCGTCACTTTGGCGACGATATTGTTCACCTCATTCAAGCGAGTGAGTATAAGGAGTGGTCCACTATAAGTGGCG
Organism: Dermacentor variabilis; assembly: GCF_050947875.1. Taxonomy (NCBI): domain Eukaryota; kingdom Metazoa; phylum Arthropoda; class Arachnida; order Ixodida; family Ixodidae; genus Dermacentor; species Dermacentor variabilis. The sequence goes on along the minus strand of NC_134575.1, from coordinate 21,970,052 downwards.
AGAAACTTGCGGTTCAATCCCTTTATGTGAACAGGTATCCACAACCAAACACTGTCACCGGGAGTAAAGCTGACGGGGATAGTCCGCGCATCGTAGCGAAGCTTGTTGCCTTGTGAGGACAACGTCCTAAGATGCGCCAGTCGACGTGCTTCTTCAGCACGACACCGTGTTTGGGCACTTGAAGGATCTTCTTGACACGATGAAGGTAGAATAGCGTCCAGAAAGCTCTGTTGAGCATGTGCGTAGAGAAAACAGAACACTGCATGTACAGTAACGTCATGCTTGGCACTATTGTACGCCTATGTTACAAAAGGTAAAGCGACGTCCTAATTTTTGTGGTCAGCAGCGACATACATTGATAGCATTTTGGTAATGGTTCGATTCGTCCGCTCCATGAGGCCATTGGTTTGCGGGTAGCAAGGAGTGGAATGACGATTTGCAGAACCACAAAGCCGGAAAAGTTCTTCAACGACGTCGGCGGTGAATTGCCGTCCACGGTCACTATGACAAACCGTGGAGGGCCGTGACGGAGTATGATGTTATGCAACAAAAAGGAAGATACATCTCTTGCAGTGGATGATGGAAGTGCCGCCGTTTTCGTGTAGCGAGTAGAGAGAGAGTTAGTCGCATGCCTATATAAACTGTTTGCAGTTTTTTTTCCTATTTCAGTGTTACGTGATGAGAGCCATAAGTTATACTCTTGAATGCGCTTACGCGCGTTTAGGTAGATCGGAATAAAATTATACCATACTATACCAAGTAACACCTACCGAGTTTTCAAGCCGTTGATACTGATAAAGTAGCAGATTTATCAAATGATAACTTGCTCACGTAGAACACTTATGTAAGTTTCTGTGACCAATCGTACGCTGGCACAGGGCTTAAAAACAAAGTGCGTGCTATAAAGAAGGGACCCAATAATTGATAGCCCTATATATACACAATTGCAGTTTTTGTTTACAGCAATAAGTGGATTCTTGAGTGCTCTTGAGAAGACTGATAACTGATAAATATGAGAAGATGCATTGTCGTACGAAGAGACAAAATTGTTTGTTTCCATTTGAAATCCTTGTTCCTGAACCGATCAGAAGTAAATCTATATATATATTTATATATATATATATATATATATATATATATATATATATATATATATATATATATATATATATATATATATATATATATGTATCTATATGGCTGCTTGACACGATGAAGGTAGAATAGTGCCATAACATATATATGTCTATATATATATATATATATATATATATATATATATATATATATATATATATATATATATATATATATATATGTGTGTGTGTGTGTGTGTGTGTGTGTGTATGTGTGTGTGTTACACGGTGCCCCAACTATCATGCACGAAGACTAAGACATATGCAAATACCATGTAGCTGGATGAAACCAAGCTAATGTTTTTTGCCGTCGCTTGCAGATCCTCAGATTATTTTTTCATTACACCTAAATACCTATTTATGATCAATTCACTAACACTTCTCAAATATTACAATTACATGAAAAAGGGCAAAATGGAAACTGGAAACCAACGTGAACTATTTTCGAAACGCTTTCTGTTGCTCACCGCGGGCTACGTTAAAAGTGATTTTGCGAGTGTGAAAGAAGCCCGTGAATACAAGCAAAGTGCCTCGAGCGCCAGGTGCACGGGAATTTTGCGTGTATTCGCAGAATTCTTTCAAGCTCAATAAAACGCACTTATGTAGCCCATATTGAGCTACTGAAAGCTGTATCGGGAATTTTAGAGCGCAGCTATTAGGTCACATTCCTGCCGCAAGCGTCGGCATCGGCTTCGGCGTAATTGAGGGATTGAGCACAGCAGCAAATGATGAAAGAGGGAACACGGAGCCTGAGATGAAAGACGCGAACCGCGAACCGCGGAGACCAACGAGAGCTTCCAGTTCGGTGACGTGCGCGCGGAAAACTGGTGTCATGCGGACCCGCCCAGCCGCTCGATACGTGCTCGTATCAGGTCTCAACCGGACCGCTCGTTTCGTACTATCTTCGGCTCGGGCCAGCCCTCGCTCGCGCTTGTTTGGTTTGCTTGGTTTGGTATCATTCGCGCTCAGTTTAAACCGAGACATCCAGAGGGAAAGGTTATTGGAGACAGTGCGCCATATCTAATTCTGCACGGCAAGAAGGGCACTAAAACATGATAAAATGGAAGCGACACTCAGTACTTCAGCTCATTCCCCTTTGGAACGCGGCGACGCCACAACTTGGCAAGGCACACCAACAACATGATTATGATCGGTGGCAACGACATGGTCGTCTCCTTAAGACATGACTTGCCTTAAAAACGAAGGATGAAGAACGTAAACACCACGCCGACCTTTCAGCAGACGAAGGAAAAGACACTTCGAATTTCGCGCTTAAAGAGAGGGGTCGAGATTGCCATGCTGTCACGTGACTGCCGCAGCGGCTAGCCGCCAGGTGGTGTGGTGGCTCTGCCGCAGCTGCGTTTTAACGCCAGTGGCGCGCTGCTGGTGCTTTACCACTGCGGCGTATGCGGCTTTCTACGGCGACAATAAATCCAAGTTAGCGCCAGAGTGGCGCACCTCGTATGTTTACCGATGACGCCATCGATAAGGCATGCAGCGAGAGTGTAAAAACAAAGCGCTGCATGAGCGGAGATCTGCCTGCAGCAGCTGCTCTGAATCGCACCCACACATCACTGGCGCGCTGCCTCTCGCGGCTCTCGGTTAGCGAGGCAGTCGCGTCGCACTTCGCTTCGTGCCGCATGAGACATTATCCGCACTAATAAATGTATCCCGAAATGAAAACACGCAAAGAGCTGCGCTCAGATTTCGCATTAAGGAGTATTGTAATTGTTTGTGATTTTTTCTTCCAGGTTTTCCTTGTTGGTAGTAACAAGATTGTAATTTCCTACTTTCAATGCCCAGGTCACAAAATTCAGCAGGGCGAAACTAAGATAAGGCTCTCGATCAGCTTTTAAAGTAATGACATCCGGTTCTGAAGCACGAAGCTTCGGCTGGAATATTTCAAGCAGCCTTTCAGCTGCCTCAAGCAAGTTTATTTCAGAAAAAGGCTCCACTTTTTCTAATCTCTTGGCCAACCCTGCATGAGTAGGCATCGTGAGCAATAAGAAGTGGAAGCGCTTTAAGCAGCAGGAAGAAGAAAGAAGCTATTTCTGTTAGGTAATGAACAAAGAACTGGCCTGCGGGTGCAAAAAAAAATTGCGTATAAGCGTTCAGTTAGCAGCAACCGCTGCTGCCAAACGAAATCGGAAGATGAGCTTCCACAACTAGACCGCGCAAGAAGATAATCCAGGTGTATTCCAAACAGGTCGGTAGGACGAGAAATCAGAGGCATTGATGTGCTGCGCGATCTTGATATGCAGAAGAGGACGATTGACACTGTAGGTGCATAGAGTCATCAGACCGTTCTTATTTTTGACAGCTGCCATAGCGTTTATATTTCTCATCCCAATGATGATTTGCATAATGATCGAAGAATGTTCCTTGCTTCTTTCATAATATCAGAATATTGCGGAAGATGACATTCCATCATGTGTCTCAACACTGTGATTCGGTTATACGCAAGTCAATGCATGCTCTATTGTAAGTGCTATTGTTGAGCAGGGAATGGTAGCAAAGAATACACCTCGTCTCTGTATTACGTCGTCGCACAGATTGGGTACCAGCAAATAGCAATTTTCTTTCCACGCCCCTATGCTGCTCTGGGGACTGTACATGCACGGCAATCTAGTACCTGCAACAAGCAGTATGAGCCCGATTTAGACAACGTTGCACTTTGATGCTACAAAATAGCATATAATGTAGGGAGTTGTGCAACTTCAGTTGTGTTATCCTGCAAGCGAATGGATTCACAGGAGGTTCTTCTGCGCTCACTGAATCCGTTTCAAAAATATTATACTTCCTGAACAGTCACTTGGCTCTCTTGAGTCCTTGAAGGTTCATTTGGCGAGAGCATACCAAAAAAATAAATAATAACAGCGCATGCGCCATAAATGAATCAAGATTATGGCCCCAGCTCCAGTCTTTTGATTCTTCAGACAAAATCTGAAAGTTTATAAACGAGAAGGTTTCATAAACTATGAAGGCCCGTCCGCGTGCACTTATAGAAGATACTTATAACATTCGCCTAATGAAGGGAGAAGTGAAACAGCAACACGAGGCAGTATTATTAAATTTCATTCGAACCTCAACAAATTGTTTATAAAATCCTCGTCACGCGGCGGTACTTTTTGCACAGTGTGCTGCCTGAAAATTTTTCACCTTAGACCCGGCATTTACATAATAATTGACTTGTGTTCAGACACCGACCAACTGAATCACGCAACAAGAAATAGGGGCAACTATGTTAAAGCTCATTAAAACGGTTATGAGGCAGCGCAACTATTTATCCAATTAAACAACGCGGAGCCAAATTGCCACTACAAATAAAATTCTACACAGATCCACCAGGTAGTTTATTTTCTTGATAAACAACCCCTCTGATTCCGTCTCCTACGGCTAAGCCCTGGTGAGACTGAAAGGGTTAATCGTAAGCTCATCGGACAAACTTATGAAGGCTGCGTAGCAATAGTCTGCGCAAAATGTTTAATTCTGTGTTTCACTTGTAACTGTTCTTTCACAGCTCGCCTGTCGCACGGCCGCGGCGATATCGTCGTACATGCGGCCGTTTAGCTTCCTACAGCGAAAATTCCTGAGGCGGTTGTCGCAGAAATCTATGAAGGCCACTTTTTCTCATTCACCCAAGAGCTAGTGTGGCTGCGAAGGCGCGATTGTTTTCTTCTTTGGCGGCGGCGCGTGCTCCAATTAACGCAAACATATACACACATCAAAAACAGTCACTCCACCGAAAAAAAAAGAAACCGTCTTTGGGTGTGCACATTGAGAAAAAAATAAAGTTACACACAACTTAGTATATTAACGATAAAGAAAAAGCACCAAGGCAAGATAAACACTCGGAAATCAAAAATATAAGAGGTAACAAGCAAGAAAGTACGTATAAAAACAGCCGCGAGCTATTGGCCGCGACTCTAGCACTGCGACAACACGATGAACACAATCACGTCGCTGTTCTGCGGAGCGGTAAACATCGGGTCAAAAGACGCGATTCCGAACATAGTCATACGTTCTAAAAACCTCGAGGTGACTCGCATTAGGAAAGTTGTGTGGCTGTGCGAGGAACGTATGATGCGTATGCGTGGTATTACCCAGAGTTCATAACCGATATGTGTGTTCTTGTGTGAATCAGTGCTGTTCCAGGTATACCATTGACGTCCACGTTGACGGGGTTGGGATGCCGAGGCTGTGTAATCAGAGGAATTTAGGGTCGGGTGATCATGGCAGGCTCACCTGTCGGAGCTGCGCCCGTCAGTCTTCCGAGCAGCGACGAAAACAAGGAGGAGGCAGATAGCGACGAGGCGGAGACGAGCGGGAAATGGGTCGTGCGGGCCGAGATGTTGGAACGGTGTCATCTATGTGTATTGGTGGGTGAGGACTACAAGGTAGGCGCTGGGTATTTTGATAGCTCGACAAAGACACCGAGTTCCAAGAACTGCGGCAATGGTGAGAAATATGTCCAACATGACCACAGCAGAAGCACAGAAGCCTGCATTAGAACTGTGCCATTCCTCCGGGATTAGATAACGAGGACGAGCGTACGAACATTGTTGTAGACCAGGGATGCGGGGTAAGTGGCAGCTGGGTCTGTTGACAGGGCAGAGTGACTGGAGCCCGACATGCCCAATTATTACTGTACAATAGTCTGTACGAGGGATATTTTTGTGTAGGAATCACCTGCAGCGCCAAGCTTGGAAGCAACCGGAGAGGCAGCTTTAATCTCTCGTCCGAAGATGCACGCTATACTGTCTGAGGCAGGCTGCATGGGTAGCAGACGGAGGCCCTCGTAGGTAGATATGGCAGCCGTGCTAGCAAGTCGAGAAAAGTGATGGTCGATGCTATGGCCTTTGGTTTTTTCGAAGCGGCAGCATTCAGCAATAATGATTTGCACTGTCGAAGAATTCTTGAAGACCAGGAGCGTAAACGCGTCGACCGTGATACCTTTGAGGACATGCGCAACCTTTTCCGCTGCCGTCAACCATCCGACAAAGCGCAAGCACGTCCTCAGTATATGTCACATAGGACTCAGTGCAAGTCTGAACTCGGCACACAGGGTCTTTCTTTTTCTTTTTTTTTTTTGCGCGCCACACCGGTGGCCAAGAGGCTTGCATAACAAATCAGTAAGCTTTTTTTTCACAAGTGTGTTCCTCCTTGTGGGTTTCAAACCAGACGCGTGTCGTTCCCGTGAAGTCAAAAATCAGGTTAGCAAGCATGAGGGCGTGGTCCCAGAGATTGCGTGCACCAACCTGTGCATATAGTGGAAGCCAGTTTATTACGTTGGTGTTTTCCTTTCCGGAAAAGGCGGAAGGGTAGCGCGGTTGTGCCGGTAGGACAGTGGGTATGGTTGGTGACGTGTCCGAACCATTCTCGCCTGGAGCACATATTACCGATGGAGTCATGAAGCGCCCGCTACATAAGCCCATCGTGCGCCTGAGAGTGCCCGCAACCTCCAGCCAAATGTTAGTGGGAGAAGAGAGGCGTGTGTGTGTGATAACTTTATTTGGAATCCGGTGATTGGGAGGCCCGGTCCTGGGGCCGCCTAGATGGCCACTGGGAGCTGCTGCTCCCGTGCGGCTTCCTTGGCTCGCTGGACGGCCCAAAGTTGGTCTTGGAGTTCTGAGCTGAGCAGCACGGCCGACCACCGCGCCCGTAGATTTTCTGGGGAGACTACCACTTTATTTTGGTATATTTCACATCCCCACAACATGTGTTGAAGGGTGGCTCTAACAGACTTGCATAGCTTGCACATATCGCTCTCGTATATATCGGGGTAGAAAGTTTTTATTTGCACGGGACTCGTATAAGTTTCTGTTTGTAGTCGCCTCCAAGTAACGGACTCAGCTCTTTTAAGTTTAGTGTGAGGCGGTGGTAATACCCGCCTCCGATTTTGATAGAATTTGGTAATATCACTAAATCTTGTTAATACATCTTTTTCTCTCCAGATTTCCTCCTCCGCGTTCTCCTGACCGATGGAAGTCACTCTTTGCTCAGCTCGGCGAGTAAGACCTCGAGCTTCGCGGTGTGCTACCTCGTTGGGGTTGACTGCGGGAATGTCTGGAGTCGTATGCGCTGGGAACCAGATCAATTGCCTGCCGTTCTTCTCTGCATTGGAGAACTTTGCTTCATTGACTCTGATGATGTGCCATGCCTCAGGAGAGATCCTACCGTTTGCATAATTTCTAATGGCTGCTTGAGAATCGCTAATGATGTACTGAGCATTCGTGGAGACCAATGTTAGTGCAATGGCTACCTCCTCTGCGGTCTGGAAATGTTTGGTATTAACTGATACGCTTGTAAGGGGTTTTTGGGTGTGATCTACGATTACCGCTTAATATATATTTAAAGGGTATTTACAACTGGAGCGCTGGTATGTAGGGCATAAAAGATGGAAGACAGTCCGCGCGACATCAGCGATTGTCCTCGTCTTCTGCACTGTCCTTATCTTCATTTCTGGTAGTGCTTGCCAACAAAAAAACATATGCAAAGTGGTGAACATAGCAGAACCTGTAATGTATGCAGTGTAATGTAGAGTAGTTATTTCAGTTGGTAATTCTAGTAAAGGAATTCATTTTTGAAGCCTTACCTTAAAAGTGAGTCAGTTACATTAGGCTGTTGGTAAGATTTTGTTGAGTGATGGTACCGATACAGTAGTTCCATAGTAAAGCTACTAAGCATTTTAAAAGGAACATTTCCCGCAGTTCAAACACAGTGCTAGCCATAAACACACAGTAGGGAGATCAGCAGGCGCATTCGTCGGTTGTGCAATACAATTAAAAAGCAATCATATTATTGCCTTACTCAAGGGGTGAAATTGTGCACTCTAGATTTGCGCACACGTTGTTTAGCCTACTACACTGATCGGTTCTCACGTGTTCAATATTACAGCTGTTCAATATTGACTTTTAGTCGGAGAATTAGAGCTGCAAGAACACTCTCATATCTTAAGCTATATATCTAGAGACGGCACGCCTATCACAGCCGTACAGTAATCTAAGAAAATGCCGCACACCGAGACTCTGCCGATAGTGACATAATTTTCAATGTACGTAGTAATAAAATGGAAGGAAATTCGCTGAATATAATATAGATAACGTACAGGGTTTTTCCATTGTTGTAAAAAATAATGTTCACGGGTAATGCAGGGTTTAATTGAAATTGCGGCCACCTTGTGTTCAGACGATGGCATAGACGCAGTTTGACGTCAGTCTGAATGGAACTGCTCAAATAACTATAGCTCTATATATACGGAGCTCTATACACATCGTTTGGCCTTTCTTATGTACATGTCAACGTTTAAACACAGGTGCATCATTAATTTATCAAGCGATAGAAAACCTCAGTATTATTAGGAGTCATTTTTTTACGGTGTGATCACGCTAACATGAACACAGTAGCAACTACAGTTTCTGAAATTTACCAGTAATACCATAATGTTGCAATAACTATAACGTAGAATTCATGCGTTCAGGCCTCAAGCCGGTACGTTATGGCAATAAACATTGTGTCAAGCTATAACTGGAGAAATTACCAGAACATACATACCAGAAATATTCGAAATATTTTATTTTCTTCTTCATTCTCACTTGGAGTGTTCTGCAGCCGAATATTTTATGTAGTTGACTTGTCTTATCCCCACAATCCAGGTGACCTGCGTGAAGCTGTGTTAATATAAGGTTTAGTAGTTAGTGTTTCTATTGAAGTGCTTTGGTAACAAGAAACATATACGGCAATAAAATGTCTAGTAATTAAAAGAGCTTAGGTTTTCAGCAGGAAATTATATGGCAACACCATGTAATACATTAGGAGAGCACTCACTAGTAAATAAACAGTGGAAGAAGTATATTGGATACGAATGATTTGTTATTTTTTAGATGTACTTATGTACAATTTACAACACTTTAAATAATGTATTAAACAGAACTCTCAGCATTTCAATGACTAAATAACAGTTTCAGGATGGCAAATGATGGCTGTCCTCGCAAGCAAACCACGTTTTCTGCACTTTTATTTGCATGGTCCTGAACTCTTTACAGCGCTCATAAAAAAATTGCTATTTTCTCGTAAGCCTTACGTCGCATAATTGTTTGCTGGATTTATTAGTTTTATTGACTTCAATCCAAAAAATTAGGCTGCTCACTTTCGTGTACACTTTCGGCGACTGATTCCTTACTTGCACTGTCCATTGGCCCCCTTAATCGTCCTGTATATAAAGCTTCCGATGCAGTGAATAAAGTAACGACAACGTCTGACGTGGAGAAATCTTATTACTAATCTGAACGAAATTGACGCTGTAAGAGCTTCATCGGCTGCCCTCACTCCGTTGTGCCGAGTTGGACATTTTTTACGTTTGTAAAAGCAGCAGCCAGCTAAAGTTAAAACTTTAGAACGTCTGCACGAGAAAAGGAGAGCACTTCCGCCCCATCCAAGAATATGCAGACGCTAGAATTAACGAAAGCCTAGATGCGTTATGTGCGGGGGAAGTCAAGAATATTCTATTTTTTTGCATGGATGTTATGACCGTCCCGTTTGGAACAGGATGGTGGGTTGTGCCACGAAGCTCTTGGTATCTCATTGCCTAAAGGCCTACGTGTGTTAAAAAAGAAAGAAACAAGAAAAGAAAAAGCACGATGAATTCCCATAACTAAAGTTTCCAAACCCCTATTATGAAACTCGTTTTTGTACTCCGTCCGTTGTTTGTCGTTTCCCTACTTTACTTGCACCACTCTTCCAACCACGTGTTACTAATCTCTATTGTGGTCATGTTTACTTTAACCCCTGCTCTCGCTAATCCCAAGGTTATCAAGGATTTCAGTGCTTCCTAAATCGACCGCTGGGCAGAAATCTTCGCATTCCAATACAACATGCACCATCGTTTCCCTAGCTTTAGCGCAGCAAGCACATGCTTCTTCTTCCTTCTGATAACTTGCTTTATAAGCACGTGTTCTAAGGCATTCTGATATCGCTTAGAGAGGTAATTAGCTTCCATTTTAGTTGTTATAAATTGTTTCTATGCTATTTCGTTTTTCCCTCCTAATTAGTTACTCATAGGTGGCTTCTTTTCCATTGCCGCCACCCGTGAGATTATCTCAGCCCCTCTGATTTGCCGCTCGACGTTCTTTGTTGCTGTGTTGCTCACTATACAGGCCCCATACTTGCAGGTAAGCTTCATAGTTCTTTTCCTGCATAGTGAATAAATATATTGCTGTGCGAATACGTGAACACTCTCCCAGCCCACTTACTTTCTTCCATGTTTTTCAGTCGGTCTTCATAATAGATTTTTCTTTGAGCTTCCCTGGCTTCAAATCTTGTCCAGCCTATATCACCCCGCAGATTGATTTGTAGTATTCCCATGAGTGCCGAGTGCGAGGTGTCCCACTAACGTTTGTTTGACATCGAGTCCTGATTGTACCCCTGATTTCAAGCAAAAAAACGCATTTCCAAATGTAAACCCTGGAACCATTACACCTTTCCACATACCCCGGAGCACATCGCACCTACTGTATCTCCATAGCACTCTGTGTTTCATTTACTGTTATTATTTTTCCCTGTGTTTTCGTCTATCGATTGCCTTTGTTTATCCATATACCAAGGTATCTACATTTCTTTACGCGAGGTGTTTGCTGGCCCTGTATTGTCACTGTCTCTTTGCTCTTTTCAATGAATGCCATAAGACCTGATTTATTAAAGCTAAATTTCAGACCTAACGTATCGCCTTCCTGTCCGCAGATATTAGCCAGACGTTGCTTATCATTTTGTTTGTTAGCTAGCAATACAATGTCGTCCACATAAAAGCAACCTGGAAGCCGCTGGTCTACTACGGTACCTAACAGTTTGTGTTAGAGATTAAACCCTATATTTCCTCTAGCGCCTTTTCCATCCTCACCATGTACATCATTTCTTCCTTTATTTCCAGCTTCGCCACGAGCCTCAAAAAAGTTTGGGGTCACAGAGCCCACTAGTTTTAAATGTGTTCAAGTATCAAGCATTGGCCCGACAGCTTCATCACAGTCATTCGTCTTGTCTTGGGGAAGCAGATGCTTTCAGTGCAACAAAGCTGAAATGATCGAACATGTTTTCATTTATTCAATTAATGCCATATTCTTTTGTAATATATTACACAGAACTTTAAAGATAGACGTGCCCCTCAATTAACATGGTATTCGTTTTTTAGCACCTCAACGCGATTTTGAACACATTGATGTTATATTTTTGGGGGGGCTGCTCCCAGCCTGGCGTAGTCTGTTGGCACATCGACATTGTGATGTTAAAGGCTGATCTGTGTATGAATATTTTGTGGAAATGGTTGTGAATGTACGTCATCATAAACTTCATAACCAGCAGTGGGGATAAAGAGCCTCAGTCCCTTGTTGACATTAACTTTCTCCTCGCTCCTCATCTTCTTGCATTCAACGCATACGGAATTTTATACGTAAATCTTTCTCAAAAGCCGTAGACAATGGTTTTCTAAGCCTTCTCGTTCCAGAATATCCCACAAGATGTTGCGGTATACGTTGTCATGCGCTCCTGTAATGTCTAAAAAGCCGGATATAACGGTCTCATTTCTACTCTTGATATTTCAATACACTGAGTTGTGTTGCAGATGCTGTCATCAAGTGAAAGCGGGGCGCGATAGTTCCCCGTGATGGTGCGTGGACGGCGATCTGGCAGTGCTTGCTTCTTCTTTAGATAGAACACGTCCGAGATACTATTGAACGTCTGGTTATGTGACTCCTCGTCTGGCCGTCTCGCTCTTCCCTCCTGACAACACGGTGTCAGAAGAACAGGTGCTACCAGTGGACATCGGCTCCTAGTCATTCTCCTTGCGAAGGACGCAGACAGCGCCGACAGCAAGGAAACGCCGGTGAGCTGATCCCGATGCGCACGTCTCGGAACTTAAGCATTCCGATCCCCTAACGTTCGAGGCCACGGTGTCGTTCGTAATGAAACCGCCGGACGCCGACAATTTTCCGTCGTCGATCGAGTGGCGAAGTTGAAACCAAGATTTGATCGTTTCCCAACCTCTTCAGGGTTCCCTTATTAACCTGAGGAACATCAAGTAGACGCGTTACTTTACATCATGGGCGAGCAAGCCGAGGAAACTAACGCCACCTTTGCTCCCTGGGAAGCGGGCTCAAAGAAATTCGACGCAGTTATAGAGCAGTTCGACAAATACTTTATCCCGCGACGCAACGTAATCTTTGAACGAGCCAGATTCAACAACAGAGTGCTGCAAGACGGTGAGTCGGCCGAAGATTTCGATACTGCACTTCTAACACTTTCAAAACATTGCGAGTTCGGCTTTCTTCGAGAAGAGTTCATACGCGACCACCTGTTCGGATAAAAGATAAGCAGTTGTCCGCCAGGCTAACGCTTCACGCAGACCTCGTACTTCAAAGGCACTTGAGTCCCTCCGCCAGATCGAGAGCGTTCATCAGCAACAAGCCGAGCTTCACAAGGAAGTGTCATCTGTGAACAAAGTGGCGTCCGTTCTCCAAACCAGAGGGCACCCTTCGAAGAAGGATAAAAACAGCACCTATCGAGAGCCATCTTCATCCCCCGGTAAAAACTGCTTACAGAAAGCATGCGGCTCGTGCAGTCAAGAGCTTAACCCTTGCACTCTCTGTCCAGCACTCTCCGAAGCCCACATTAACTGCTAAAAAAGGTCATTACGCATCCGTGTGCATGTAGACAAACCTCAATTGTGTTGAAACTCAACAAGTAACTTTAGAAGCAGGATTATTCGGGGCAATCAAGACGTCGGATGCTGGAAGATGGGAGCCAACAGTCTTTGTTCAAGGCTTGCCACTAGACTTCAAATTTGACGCTGGCCCCGACTAAGCCGTCCTCCCAAAGCAAATATTCCACACTCAAGAACATACCTTTTCTTTGGCCTCCTCCTCTTCAGCTACATGGTCCAGATGGAAAACTTCTTGCAGCCGCACGAGTGGCACAACTCCAGCTCATCTACCACGACGTACCACTACTCAGGCTGTCTACGTTCTAGATGAGGTCCGCACTCAGTTGGTAGGCAAGCCAACGATGAAAGAACAACGGATGTGGACATTTGTAAACGCCATTGCTGGGAAAGTAAACCCCAAAGAATTTCCAGCGATGTTCCAGGGATTCGGCAAGCTGCACAGGGAACACCAGATTCACCTGCAAGCCGGAGCGAAACTTTCCGCGCTCAGCTCTCCGAGGCGCATCCGGATTTCTTTATACAAAAAGACAAAGTTGGAACTAGAGAGAATGTAGAAAATTGGTGTCATATCACCTGTTGAGGAGCCGACCAAGTGGTGTGCACTAATAGTAGTCGTCCCAAAGCGCTCTGGAGACGTGAGAATCTGCGTGGACTTTACAGAACTGAAGCGCCACGCTGTGAGAGAACGTCATCCTATTTCATTCGTGGAGCACACTCTCGGATTTCCTCACGGGGCCAAAGTGTTGTCAAAATTGGACGCTAACTCTGGATTTTGCAAATGCCGCTTTGGGGAGATTACAAAAGAACTTACCACATTCACCTCACCATTTGGGCGTTTCTACTTCAAACGGGAATGCGTCTGCAGAGGCTGAGGATGAGTATAATGCAATACCAGTATGAGATTGCATACGTTCCAGGCAAAGACCTTCTAACCGCATACATTCTTTCCAGAGCGCCCCTGAGAAAAACTGAAGACACGGAGCTTGAAGAAAACGAGGAAGTTTTGTATGCTGTTTGTAAATCTCTATTCCCGTACAGGAACACTGCTTTCAATGGTTAAAGGCATCTCAACAAACCGACCCTCTTTGTGCACAACTTCGCCGGTTGAGCAAGAAAGAATGGCCGTCCACGCAAGATTTCCCAGTGGACCTAGATCCTTTCGACGAGCATCGACACCCGCTCACTCTGGAGAAAGAATTACTCGTCTATGCTGCTCGAGTTGTCGCCCCTGTTTCTCGTCAAAGGGAAGTCCTGTGATTCTTACATGAAGGACACTTCAGCATAACAGAGACACTTGCTCGAGCCAGAGATATTTCCTGGTGGCCCACTATAGCAGCTGACGTCACGTACCTGATGAAGAAATGTCAGTAATGCGTCGACACAAGGGTCAACAGGAAAATGCGACTAATAATGTGCGAATTTCCAGGAAGACCCTGCAAACGTATTGCAGTGGACTTGTTTCACTTTAGGAGTCATTGGTGGTTGATAGCTCCTGATTATTATTCAAGATACCCTGAACTAGTTCGGCTGAATAAACTCACCCCTGTAGCTGTAGTCAACCACTGCAAGTCATTTTTTGCACGCCATGGTATACCTGAGGAAGTGGTTTCCGAGAACGGCCCGCAATTTGCGTCGACTGAGTCTTTACTCTTCCCTCCAGACTATGGTTTCAAGCATAATACATCTAGTGCTCACTATCCTAAGAGTGATAGACTTGCTGAGGCTGCGGTAAAAATCTTCAAGACTTTCATGGCAAAGCGGAAAGACACTTATCGGACGCTTTTAGTTTACAGGTTGACTCCTTTGAAGAATGCGTATAGGGTGTACTCCTTTGAAGAATGCGTACTCATGGGTCGTCGGCTAAGAACCAATCTTCGTGTTAGTTCTACCAAACTGACACCCCAAAAGCCGGATCAAGAGATCTTTCGGAACTTCGGAGAACAATACCGGAACCGTCAAAGGAAAGGCTTCAGCGAACGTCATGGAGTCCGCGACCTGCCAGCGCTTTTCTATAAAGAGCTCAAGTGCAAAGCGCCAGTACAAGTCCAAGACATTAAGCCTCGGTCTCACTTGGTTAACACCGATACTGGTGCTATACGGGAGAACAGGACCCAGCTAGTTGAGTATGCCCCTGCTAGCACCAACACAGAAAGTCCCAATATCCTTGAAGGTGCTGCAGACGCTTTTTGTCGTTGCCAGGATACTTGCACATGCATACCAAAGTGTGAAGTGCGCGAAACCGCCTGTTGCAGCAAACTTCGCTTGCACTGTTGGGGATAAATTGTAGATACTGCCTTCTAATGAAAGCGGAGTGCGCGCAATACCTTCTCGTGATGGCGTGTGGAGGGCGATCTGGCAGCGGGTGTTTCTGCTTCTTGACATAGAACACGTCTGACACTAAAAACGTGTGGTTACATAACTCCGCGTCTGGCCGTCTCACTCTTCTCTCCTGGCTAGAACAGTTTGAAAGACAGTGACAACTGTACTTTCGTAAAGCCCGTGTACGCAAGTTCAGAAGTTTTCAAGTTTAGCCTATGAATCCGAAACAGTTAATTCGGGATGTGGTGAACGTATAAATGTGGGCATATGCGGAAGATGGCACAAAATGAGACATCAGGAAAATTATTACAACTTTTGCGGACATTATCCCTCAGAAAGACCCTTCACGAGAACATATACAGCCTATGATCAAGGAGTGTCGCCACATCATCGAGTTAAGCGAAGTAAAAATTGTCATCATTGGCCTAACGAATCTACACGAATAAAACATCAGCGGCTCCACGTGACCTGTGCAGTGACTGAAAGCACTACAAAATTAGTACTTTTTGCTAAATTTTGCTAAATCTTTTGTTCGGCTTTTGTTCGGCTATTGCACTAGCAATATGAAAGCTCAGATTATCAACGTCATTGACAAATCTGTATTTTGGTGCATTACGCAGAGTTCTCCAATAGTTGCAGCTTTTTGCTGTTCTTCCTTCGGCAAGAAAAAAACCTCGTGGTAGCTTTTGCGGTGCGCTGCTAAGCACGAGTTCGCGGGATCAAATGCATGCCAAGGCGGCCGCTTTTGAATGGGAGCGAAATACAAGAACATCTGTGTAGCCTGCATTGGACACACGCTAAAGAACCCCATGTGGTCCGGACATCCAACTACGACATGCCTCTTAACTAGAACATGGCTTTTTATTTATTTTATTTATTAATACTGCGGTTCTGTTTCCAGGACCTTAGCAGGGTGCATACAAAGTGAAATTGAAAAAATCTAAGCACAAAATACAGCGATACATAACATAGTTCACTCGCGATGTGCAAATGCAAGCAGTTACTGAGCCATACACAGTAAATCACTCGCTACATAAACATAAGTGCGACTCAAATAATGGCAGTGGGCATTAGGTTACAACGTCATCAGTAAGATTATTTCATTCAACAATAGTTCTAGAAAAAAAATGAAAATTGGAAGCAATTCTTTTTAGCAATTAACGGCGTTATTGTCTGTGAGTGTCTGTGAGGCTTTGGAACGTAAAACGCCTGAATTTAATTTCTTGCCAAATAATAACATTAGATGACGTCTATACTGGGGGACACGTAAAACGCACATTTTCTTGAAAGTTTAAATTCATGTGCGTGAATGTTGTACAGACACTTTAGGTGCATTTCTGTTCTTTTGTCTGAGACATACCCAACATACAGGAAAGAAGACGCAGAGAGCTGGTTGGCCTGTCGTATACATGAAGAAGCACTGAGAAACAATGCGCAATATATTTATTTTTCGCACACTTCTTCTCAGCGTTTCCATGTGCCTAAACAGCGCCGCAAAGACCAGCAACACGCTACATTATTGCAGTACCGAACCTGTTCACAAGATTCAGATTGTATCTAAGCGACGACTTGTTGGAGAAAAGAAAAAATTTCTGTAGGCCACATTGTACGCCTGAAAGCCATCCAAAAACGAGAATAATCTGATCTCAAATTAACATTGCAATAATCTAACCCATGACAAGAAGCGGAGTGTGTTTAAGGCGACCAATCACCCTACCGCAGACGCGGTAGGGTGATTGGTAAGGGAACCAAAAAGCGTAAGAAAGCTGACAGCTGCAAAAATGGAGTCACGTCATCCTAGCCAGAAAACTCGAAACGTTCGCAAAGCTAATGGAAGTGCCTTGTCCCCACGGGGTTCTGAAAGAAGATATGGCCAGGTGTGATCTGCATTCAATGCTGAGCGAATAGACAGTTGGTGCACGAAGGTTGTGCGAGAGGTCTAAGAGCTCATTTGATTTATTTTAAACGTAAAGAAAAGCTCCCGTTTCATTTTTTACGAAGGCACCTGAGTTCGCTTTATGCGCTGTCTGTTTTCACACGGGGGTCGGTAAAAATAAGACATTGGACGCTCATTAAAGGAATATTTATTTGTTGTATAACCTAATCGTACTGCAATTACATTCTTATACCGAGAAAGCAAGGGCTCAAAGAACAACATGAACCATCATTAAAAGAGAAAATACCCAACCTTGTTACTCGAAGGTGACTGACCGAGATGAAGTTCCTTGCATTCTTACCTTTCTTCAATCTAGGTTCTTCGTAAGCTCAACATTTGGTTCTAGATATCTGAAGCTTAACGGCCCCGAGAACCGCATATTTTGAAGTTGCCTTTGAGATCTAGCCTATATTTTCCTGATATATATCTTAACGCAGCTATCACTTGGGGGAGTAAGAGGAGATGGGTTCCTGATACTAAAAAAAATTTTCCAGGAATTTATTTAGATTTGTTGGTACCCATTACTAAAGCTATGCAAACAGTATCCATCATTACCGATACGACCATTATTCATGTGCGTAGTATTTGGTTTCAACTGAATGTTGCAACAAGTGGAGTTTCGTTTGCTTGCTTTTGAAAGTTACAGTTCTTGCAATGTAATCTCCACGTCACCTCAACATAATTAGCTGTGCTCCTCGGCCACTGCCAATGACGCCAATTAAAATACGATGAAGGAAAGGAGGCATATATGTTTGGTTGTTGTTTATTCGTGGAAGATAAATTTTGCTAACTCTTTTTGAGGGTTCCTGAAACATTACTGCGCACGATAAAGTGAAGCCATGCTCAATTGAAAATAGCAGTGAGTATCGAGCTTAGTCCTGAACACCTGTACCCAATTAAGGAAGTCCGCAAGGAGCCCGATGCTTCAAGCAAAACGCATTGCCCTTCTTTTGAAAAGCTTTTCCGCCTCACTGGTGCTGAAGTCGGCGAAGGCCCTATGCGTTCATAATAGCCTAGCAGAACTGATTATATAGAAAAACAAAAGTAGACCCGGAAGAAAATCGTCAACTGAGAATAACTACTTGCTGGAACTCTTTTATTCATTAGATATTTTATTGAACGACACGCTGCAGTGACAAAACAAGAAGGGCTCTTAATCTCCCTGAGAGCCTTATTAGCAATTTTCTTCGTTCTAAACAAAGCTTGACTGTCTAGGCTTGTAGTCAGAGCGATGTTAGCTATTCATATGAATGCTCTGAAAATACGTACCTGTAGTTGTTCGTCTAGTGGTAGTTGTAGGAGGCGGTCTTCTCACGGCATTTCGCCTTTGTAAACCCCCATATACCGCATTTTTCCATGGCTGGTTACCGGCAAAGACGCATCTCGGAGCGCCAATTTGCACCGCGTACAAGATGCAAAATGCGAGCAGAATAACCAAAATGTTGCTGCGGCCGGCTTTCTTCATAGTTAGAAGGTGTGGAAACTTAAAAGTCAGAAGCACAAGTAGCACACATTTATACCCTAGTGTTATTATGCAGCTTGAAAAATATAAAGGTCCATTTCGATGTGGTGTATTACACTCCTCTTTCTCATGTTCACTGAGGAAACAGGTCACTGTAGAATGGACGTACTTTCTCTGGCTTTTAAAAGGATATCTACATAAAGCGCCATGGCTGTGGGCTTATACTGGCCATTCAGAAAAAATCGTTGGGAGGCATTATATTGGAAAAACAATATTTATCATAGTAAGAATAATCATTACAGCTTCGTCTACTATTACAGACTCCGTAGAATGCACAAGCGCTTACATACGTGTCTAGCGCATTACAATAGACAATAGGTTTTGCTATAACGACAAAAATGAAATTCTATATTGGTGGTCGCACTTTTGCAGTGTCTTTATGAAACGGGCCTGCATGCTTACATTTAGGTCTATTATGATGTCATGACGCATGACCCCCAGGTGAGGGAAAAAACAACTAAAGTGTACACCACAGCTGCTAGAGCCACCAAACTTATTCGTACGACGTACACGAATGCACCGCAATTTCACTAATACAGGTGACATGCAGCCATACATTGAAATATCCTGTAGGGCTCATCAAATTTCTCGTCTCCCTAAGCTGTGTGTACTTGTTTACTACATCAATGTATGCTTTTATTACGCTTGATGGTTTTCTGCAGCTTCTGTGTACAGCACACTGCGAAATACAGCATGCTTGACTTAGAGCCCTGCTTGTGTGCTAGAGGTTTAGGTGGATTTCACAATCATTACCCAATTTATTTGGCGATACCGAGAGTTTTACTCGCCTTTTCTCGTCGTCCTCTGCACCCACGGCATTGTATTTTTCCCACTATCTGGGAATTGACGGTGGTTTGCAGTTCACGATTGCAGCAGAGAACTCCTTGTGGCCACTAGTGCCGCAAGGTGGGCTGTAGGAATACGTTTGCAGAGTGCCGTGTCTGTGTCTTTCATGTCCGTTCTTGTGTCCTCGTCTATGTGCCCTAAAATTGTACCCCTTGCGGCAGCTGAGCAATAAAAGTCTACATTACAGCAATGCAGTTCGCGGGTATGACCATTGCATAGACCATCATTACTCTCTTACCATATTAATTCATCATGGTGTACAATGGATGGTACCTTGCAGAGTTGATAACCATAAAAATCAGGCATGTGTTGCGCTCACACTAACATCTGAAAACTTGGTGGACTTCGTCAAAACGAGTTTATGGTCGATGCGGTGTCTGGAGACCGACTTTATAAGCCGGTCAAGACGTCTGGCCCCCAGTTGTGGGTGTATGCATATATATATATGTATATATATATATATATATATATATATATATATTGTTACGGGAAGAAAGAAGCATGCGTCTATTTACAGATGGCTTTTAATGGCTAAGCCAGCAAGCGTAGAGAACCGATAATGCTACACTCTTCGTCGTCGTCTCCAAGGCCACCATCATCGTCCTCCTTTTCCCTCATTACCGACTGTGACATCACCCCCGTCGGAAAAGGCACCTTATTGGTGCGGCTTTTCGGTTTGAGAAAGGTAGGGTTTGAGGTGGCTGACATGGATGATGTCAGAGAGAGGTGAAGGCACCGTGGCATCCAGCGGAGACACTTCATATGTGACAGGGGTCACCTGGCGAAGGATGCGGTAATCGCCATAGCACCGCGAGAGGAATTTCTCCGAAAGACCAACACGCCGAGTTGGATACCAGACTAGCAGAAGAGCACCTGGTTCGTAGTGCACGTCATGATGGCGCTGGTCGTAACGGCACTTCTGGCGTGTCTGTGAAGCAGAAAGACGAATGCGGGCAATCTGGCGGGCTTGGGTCCCGGTGGCTATGACATCCCGAGTGTACTCTGTCGTCGAGTCGAGTGTGGTCGAAAGGCGAGTCTCGAAAGGCAAAGTCAGCTCACGGTCGAAGAGGAGATAGAAGGGGGAATATCCAGCTATGTCGGGGCGCGAGGAATTGTAGGCGAACATGACAAGTGGTAGAGCAATGTCCCAGTCGCAATGATCGGAAGAAACATACATTGCTAACATGTCAGTTAATGTTCGGTTAAGGCGTTCGGTAAGACCGTTAGTTTTGAGGATGGTAACCGGCAGTAAGTTTGTGTTTAGTAGCACATGATCGAAATAGGTCGTCTATGACTTTGGCAAGAAAGTATCTGCCACGATCGGTGAGAAGTTGACGAGGTGCACCGTGATGCAAGATAACGTCGTGAAGTAAGAAATCAGCGACGTCTGTGGCACAGCTGGTCGGTAGGGCTCTAGTAATGGCATAGCGAGTTGTATAGTCCGTAGCCACGGCAATCCGCGTATTTCCGTCATTTGATATAGGGAATGGTCCGAGAAGATCAACGCCAACGCGAAAAAAAGGGTCGGCGGGTATATCCAAAGACTGCAGCAGTCCGACGGGAGGCACAGCTGGTCTTTTCCGGCGTTGACACGACTCACACGCGGCAACATAGCGCCGCACGGAGCGGTTGAGACGGGGCCAGAAAAACCGTCGCCAAATTCGGTCATAGGTCCGCGTGACGCCAAGGTGTCCAGCAGTGGGAACGTCGTGCAGTTGCTGCAGTACAATCTGTCGCAGATGAGACGGAGTGATGGTTAGGAGCTCGGGCCCGTCGGGGTGCACGTTGCGGCGATACAGGATGCCATTTTGTAGTACGAACATGTGAAGGGATGGGTCAGATGGATCAGAGAGCAGGCGTTCGATAATGGGGCGTAACGATTCATCGCGTCACTGTTCAGCGCCAATGTCTTACAAGACAGAGAGCGAAAGAACGCAGATCGGTGGGACATGCACAACCGCCCGGTACATCAACAGGATGACGAGACAGGCAGTCGGCGTCCTGATGTAGACGACCCGACTTGTAGACCACAGTGTATGTGTATTCCTGTAGCCGTAGGGCCCAGCGACCGAGGCGTCCGGTGGGATCCTTGAGGGAGGAAAGCCAACAAAGGGCGCGGTGATCGGTTGTAACTGTAAATGGTCGACCATATATGTAGGGTCAGAACTTGCCCACCGCCCAAATGAGGGCGAGACGCTCGCGCTCAGTAATCGAGTAAGTGCGCTCTGCGGGAGAGAGGAGGCGGCTGGCGTAGGCGATGACGCGGTCGTGCCCACATTGGCGTTGAGCTAAACTGCGCCTATGCCGTAGCCACTGGCGTCAGTGCGGATTTCTGTCGGAGCGGAGGTGTCAAAATGGGCCAGAACAGGAAGTGTGGTGAGCAGCGTGATGAGCTGCATGAAAGCAGACGCCTGTTCAGAGCCCCAACAGAAAGGAACGTCTTTCTTCAGGAGGTCAGTCAGGGGATGGGCAACATGGGCGAAATTTTCCACATACCTGCGGAAGTAGGAGCAAAGGCCAATGAAGCTGCGAACATCTTTGACACAAGTTGGTACGGGGAAATTCTGCACAGCATGAACTTTAGCGGGGTCGGGGTGAATGCCTGACGAACCGACGAGGTGTCCGAGCATGGTTATTTGGCGGTGACCGAAGTGGCACTTGGACGAGTTGAGCTGTAAGCCAGCGGTGCGAAAAACAGAAAGAGCCGATGAAAGTCTTTCAAGATGCGTCGCAAAAGTTGAAGAGAATACGATGACGCCATCGAAGTAGCACAAACAGATGGACCATTTCAAACCACGTAAGAGCATGTCCGTTATCCGTTCAAAGGTCGCCGGGGCAACAAGCCAAAAGGCATTACCCGGAACTGATATAGGCCGTCTGGCGTGACGAATGCGGTCTTTTCAGGGTCCATTTCATCCACGGCAATTTGCCAATATCCAGCGCGAAGGTCTATACATGAACAATAAGTGGCACCGTAGAGACAATCCAGAGCATCGTCAATGCGGGGAAGTGGATATACATCTTTCTTGGTGATCGTGTTTAGATGACGATAGTCAACGCAGAATCGCCAGCTGTTAACCTTCTTTTTGACGAGAACAACAGGGGACGCCCATGGACATGAAGAGTGTTCAATA
Source organism: Dermacentor variabilis (assembly GCF_050947875.1). Classification (NCBI taxonomy): domain Eukaryota; kingdom Metazoa; phylum Arthropoda; class Arachnida; order Ixodida; family Ixodidae; genus Dermacentor; species Dermacentor variabilis. The sequence goes on along the minus strand of NC_134575.1, from coordinate 21,947,449 downwards.
ATCCATTTGGCAAGCAACTTCTCAACCTCGCTGGATAACTTGTCGCTCAGAAGGCGACACCCGGTATGGGCGTCGGCGAACAGGTGCTGCATCGCAAGTATTTATACGATGCTTCACGACCGTAGTTTGACACAAAGGGCGATCGTTCAGGTCGAAAATGTCGGAGTACGACTCGAGGAGGCCACGGAGCTCTGCGGCTTGTTGGGTTGAGAGGTCTGGTGCAATCATTTTTGTAAAGTCGTCGGTCGGGGCTGATGCAGAAGGCGCAGAATGAGCATTAGTCGAAGACGGCGCAACAGATTGAGCGGAAATGTGGCACTCGTGCGTCGGTGACAACGTGGCTAGAGACGTGCCTCGAGGAAGTACTTGTGGGCACTGTCCAAAATTTAGGATGGGTAGACATATCTGATTGTCCGCAACAGAAACGATAGTGTGCGGGAAGGAGACATTGTGAGAAAGCAGGACTGAAGTCGCGGGAATAAGTACATAGTCTCCGTCAGGTACAGGTGGGCAGGCTAAGACAGGGATGCAGGTTGCTGCAAGAGATGGCAGGCGTATAAAATCCGCGGAACAAAGCTGAGTTGGAGCATGAGCAGGAAGGTCAACGGAGACAGGTAGTGGTAGGTCAAGTTGTACAACGCCGGCGGAACAGTCAATCGGAGCAGAATGGGAGCAGAACCCACAGCCTTCGCACTTCACGTGCGATGCTCTACGAATTGAGCTACCGCGGCGCTGTTTCCCCATCCACTTTCTTGGGTATTTATGTGTCCTAGTAGAACCCTGAGAGTGTTAGCCAGCGCCACCACTCACAGACCTTGGCGGCGGACGTGGAACGTTCTTTTTTGCCGCAAGCGTCACGACAACATGATCTTTTTGGGTGAAGGCAACTGGTCAATAAACCCACATATGCTACCTGAAGGCATCAATGTAGCCGGATTCAAGACCCTCGTTATGTAATAATCGAGAAGACAGGGGGTTAACCGACCGGCCCGATTTTTATTAGTCATAAGAAGCCAACAAACACTGACACCAAAGACAACATAGGGGAAATTACTTGTGCTCAATAAACGAAATGATGAAACGATAAATTAATGGAAATCAAAGTGGATGAAAAAACAACTTGCCGCAGGTGGGAAGCGAACCCACAGCCTTCGCATTTCGGCTGTGGGTTCGGTTCCCACCTGCGGCAAGTTGTTTTTTCATCCACTTTAATTTCCATTAATTTATCGTTGCATTATTTGATTTATTGAGCACAAGTAATTTCCCCTATGTTGTCTTTGGTGTCAGTGTATGTTGGCTTCTTATGACTAATAAAAATCGGGCCGCTCGGTTAACCCCCTTTCTTCTCGTTTATATATATATATATTATGTATATCGCACTGACTACTCGCTCTCTTGTAAACAAGTGAATTCTCTCTTGTTTACTGTTAAATGACGTGGATTATAGACAAGCCACGTGTCCGCACTGCGGTTTTTTTGTTGACCTGCGTCTATTGGCGCGATAACCCTTATTATACGCAAATAAGTCCACGCTCTCCAGCAGTTGCAAGAAGACAGTGCCTGAGAGATCGGTGGGCAGCCATCTTCTATTTTTTCTTGGAGGTGGCAGCCTACGGCTAATCACAAAAGAAAGAACGGTCAGTTTTATTCGGTATATCAATGCATCTTTGACTAATACGCGACCGTTTGACGCGGTGAGCTTTGGCAGTTTTGTGACCTTGAACGACACAGGTGAAGTTGGCGCAGCCCAAAAGCTTTTGACCAATAGCAGAGGGCTAATGCGAAAAACGTCAAATCAAAAATAATTACTACTTTTTCTTCGGCCTAATCATGCATAATCAGTGTATACGTGTCCCATCAGTTGGGGAGCTATCGCAGTTTTCGTGACTTGACTTGACAGAAAAGCGAAGTGCGGGCGGTCCGAACATTTTTAGAGCAATCGTGAAGAGTTCATTGCCGAATTGCAGTAGGAAAGTATGGTAGGCTTAACGGTAGAGTGCCCATAGTTTCTCACTTGTCTAGTCCGACAAGGCGTGTATAGTTCGACACCACTAAGTGTCGGCACTGCAGTTGTGGACCGACGTTTCGAGTTTTACCGAGGGGGACGGAAAGTAAAGACGAGTGGTTTTATATTTCAAATGATATATTGTGATCTTATATTACGAAACGTATTTCACATTTATAGTGCTCTACCTCTAGCAGCAATGTATTTTCCTCACAGCTGTATGAATTGTTCACAACAGCTCAGTGACTCCTGCAGGGTGAGGCACGACAATGATTCTATTCGGATATTCTTTACCTATTGAACATTGTAGAAACGTCCTGCTTTAAGGACACTTTTAAACTTTTGTGTATGCAAAGGGCAAAATAATAGTAGCTAGTGAAAACTGAGGCAGTAGTGTCGCCCTCTCTGTGTTAGAATTTTCTGTACGCTCAGATTCGTGCCAGCGCGAATGTCGTACTCATGCATTTGTAACGTGCCTGAGCTTCACTAATCAGAGCGCTATGCTTAAACTGCACCCAGAGCTGCTTCGCTACAAAAATGTGAAAATTTTGGTAGACTGTCTGAAATCGCAATACATTTATGAAACCAAGCTCGATCATTTGAACCATCTGAAAAATCGCACAGATGGCAACAGATGCCAAAAAAGCAATGCAATGAGTAGATGAAACTTTACAAAAAAACGTTGCTTCGGCCACTGATATAGAAGAGAACACGGAATATGCTGCGCGTGTCTACAGTGACAATCGTCGGAAATACCTTCCCTTCGTGCTCAGTAAAATGTGTGACATCCTAGACCCCTTTGTACATTTCTACTCTTCCAAGAACGCAAAAATTGTACTTAACCGCCTCTTTTTTGCTTATACCCCCAATGAGTGTGTCTCTGTTTTATTACAAAAGCATAGGTGGTGTAAATAGTGAGACCGGATGTATATACCGCTGGAGAACAGGAGATCAACAAAATAAATAACTGTAGCATTCAGAAGGAAATTTCTTCCTGAAGAATGTTGGAGTAGAAAGAATATTCCTGGTATTTAGAGGAATCAAACTTATTCTGCAAGGAGTTCCACTGAGCTGAGTTCGCACTCCTGTCATGATCAGTAGACACAAATTGTCTCTGTATATGTCAATGCATAGATTTCAGTTCGTGCAAGAATTCCTGATGAATCTGATGTTTTTTTAAGTAAAACTACGAGTGTTCGTGGGAGTGTAGTCATGTGATACTGGTACCACTGCGAGAAAATTTTAATCTGCATGAAAAAGGTCACGTGCTATATCCTAATGGAAACAAGCTTAATCTTTACAAATTACTAGCATTACCGATAGTAATTACGAAGTTCAGTAATGCGCTTAGCTCTACCATAGGCGCATTTAGCTTGACCACTATAAATGCTCGCCGAATATGAAATCATCTACGAATATCTAGACATGCTGGCAATATAGAATTAAATTTCTGTATTGTTATATTCCTTTCCTTACTTTCTATTTCTTGAGGTAAACCTCTATTCATGCACTTTGATTACCACAGATGTTGGAGTGGTCTTACGTACGACTAAAACGACATGGAGTTTGCATTTCCCTTGTACCGGGCCGTTGGCATTTCACACAATTGTACAGAGCACGACGACAATGGAAACAAAATGAGAACAAGAAAGTGTTCGTTTCGTATACTCCATTTTTTCTTCTTATTACTATGCTGTTCTCAAGAGGCCTGCGAATATATCGCAGATAAAGGTGATGAAGCACAGTACTCTCTTAAGTTTTTCATGAACAACTGTGATTACAGTTCTTTTCTGTAGCATAGGTTTGGCAAAATAAATAACATATGACATTACCCCGCTCCGAAAAGCTCTGTTACGTCTTAAACCATGCAAGTAGGCTGCGCGAAGAGCTTTTCCAAGAACCCAGAACAATTCTTCATGAGCTCATGCATTTGTACCTAAGAATTGAATTCTAACTCATTCGAGCAGCTGAATTCAGTGAGCTGATGTGGCGGCCTAAACCACTATTCCTGCGCCAGTCACGCTACTTTTCCTGTTTTATTTAGTTCATGGTACCTCTGGGGCAAATGCTAAAAGCTTTGCTTTGTTAAAAGGGAGGTTCCTGAAATCATCCAAAAAATATTCGAATGATTAAAAATAGTCGACCAGTTCATAAACAGATTACACAAAGACTTTACGTCTCCAAGTGCATCTAAGTCTCTAAAGAAGACGGCTGGCTCCTTTATATAAAGATTGAGTAAAATGAAAAAAAAATAGAATGTGTACGCGATATTTGATTCATGACTCCAACAAAGTTAGCGAAGCAGCTGCGACCGCTGAAGGCGATAGAAACAGTCGTCAATAGGTTATCAAGCCTTTACTATTCAAATGTGTATTGCTTGTGAAAAAAACAGTACATTTTAGCGCCACTGCAAAAGGACAAAGGAGAGGGCTAAGCTTGAATTAACAATAGAAAACAACGCCAGCCTTAGTGATCTTCTCCGTTCGTGAGGCTTGCGCCAGCGGGCGAGGTCTTAGTAGAGGACCCCAACGGGTTTAGTTGCTTGTAGGGCCCAGCACACCAGCTCTTTCCGGTCACGCTGGTCCAAACTAATAAACACTGTCTTCCAATCTTCAGGGGTGGAGTTGGAGCTACTGGGATAATTGTGCGCAAAGGCATACCACAGCGGAGTTGTACAGCAACGCTTAAAGAATACAGTGGAGGCATTTGCACCTGTAGAGGTTAGAAAACCTCATCATCCCCCTATTTTTATGCCCACTGCAGGACGAAGGCGATATTCAATTGTCCCTTTCCTGCGCCAACAGATTCCAACTTCCGCCTGCATATATCCTAATATTAAATACGCCATGAACAATGTGAACCGAACTTTTTTTTGCGTCGTAACTTGATTTGGCTCCCGTTTCCTTCAACCTTATTTATAAAATTTTGCTCAAGTCTGAACACGAGTACGCTTCTTCAATCTGGGATCCTCACTCTTCTGCAGTTGTAAACACACTATAAGGTATCCAAAATCGCTCAGCTCGATGCGTTGTTGCTAAATATTTTCGCAGTGCCACTATTACTTCAATAAAATTTATCTGCACCTTCCTGACCTTTCTATCAATGGAAGCAGGCCCGCCTATCACTCTTTCATTAAATCTTTTTTATGAATCCTGAACTGAAACGCACATTGTTGTCGCCACCTTGTTACCTTTCATCCCGCGTCGATCATAAAACCAAAGTTGAAGTGCCGTTCTGCCAGACAAACTTGTACTTGCACTCCTACGTGCCGAAGACATCATCCGATTGGAATCACCTCTCGGCCTCCATCGCCAGTAACTGTGTGCATGCATGATTCAAAACTGCCATTTTTAACTTGTACACCGCTCCTCCTTGTAAAGGCGTAATGGCATTGAGAGCATTTCAATAAATAAATAACTAAACAAATAAATATCTCCTTCCATCTTTCAATAAATCGACTGTAATAAACCGAACTTCTGCTGATTTTCCCAGGCTCATATCTTGGAAGGTCCGTCTAACCTGGTCGCTAGTTATAGAAGGAGCTTCTGTAACCTGTCGATTCGTAATTCGAATGAAGGCTCTGGGTACTGTACTGGGCAGCGTAGAACTCTTCGGCTGCTTTTACTATATCTTCGAAATTTCTCATATTGCCCTGCCTATATTTCAGTGAATATATCTTGGCTTGTTTTATGACAAGTTTTCTTCTCACTGATTTCATGGTGCAACCATTTTTACTGCGTCCTCAATCTTTATGACGTGATGATTTTGAATAACGCTTGTTTTTTTCTTGTTGATTAGTTTCTACAGTCCCGCGAATTATATCTGATCTATTGAGTAGGACAATTTCGTGATTTGCGGTTTCTTAATTAGGTCCTTCGTTACTTGAGAGACCTCAACTTCCGGTTGCCTTGGAGCTTTAATTGCTGCTCCTGAAATCAGCCTAGTTCCACCAACCACTAAATCTTATTCATCTCTCGGTTCTAAGGCTGCATATTTGTTTGCAAGCACAGGGCTGAATTGGTCTGCGTTTGCCGTTACTGCGTCTAAGTTGGGCTGTTTGTTCTTGGGAAATTTTACTCCTCTCTTCTTATTAAGGGTAGTCCTAGACCTCACCAACCTATGATCATTGTATATTACCCTACCCACCACTCTACAAGCTGCACCATACGGGGATTGGCAGAGAGTACAAATTCTATTTCATTTCTTGTTTCTCCATTAGACCTCTTGCTGTTCCCCTTCCTGTTGTTACACTTCCTCAGGAAGGTATTCATTATTCAAAGCTTATTCTTTCCTGCGAATTCTAACAACGACTCTCCTCTATTAGTCATAGAGGCGGTGCCGCAGTTGCCAATTGCTTGTTCACTGGCTTAGCTTTTCCCCATTTTTGCATTGAAGTCGCCCGTAACTACAGTACACTGAGTGCTCTCTAGTTGAGAGTAAAAATGTGCACAAAGGCTAGAACGAGGCGAGAAGACATGAAGAAGCGCCTCTCTTCGTTCTCGTCTTTGTGCGCTTTTGCAGTTTCCAACTAGCCCAATTATCCACTCTGGTCTTCTGTACCAGAGGACTTGGCCGTTAGTCAGCACTGTAGAAGCCTCACCAGTTCTTTCGAACTAATTAGGGTGAATAATATCCCACCAATGTTTGATAGTTCCTCGAATAGTCCTGCTAAGCTCAGTTCACTCTAGAGGGTTAGCTTGTGGAACGTTCATATACAGCGTTTCTGGACACGTACCAACGAGCGCTCCAAGCGTCCCCGGCACGAAGCTAGCAGGTTTTCATGGCGAATTCGTAACTCCCCTCATCATTGGCAGTGGTCATTTACACGATCCCCGTTAAGCGTGCTTCAACATGATCGACGAACACTCAGCCATATTGTGGTGTGCTTATCAAATTGAGAAGAATGTTAAAAATAAAAAAGAAAAAAACGCGACGGCTAAAGGGCTTACTCGATGGTAACGGGGTTATTGACGGTGCATTCTTGAGTTCACTCCCCTTGTCATTGGTAGTGTTCAGGTATTTGACACATTTAATATGATGGCTATCAATGGGTCGGGGGTGAGAGGCATAAGACAATCAATTATCTACGCTTGCTTATACATTGTAGACGAACACGCAAGTCAATTTGTGGTGTTCTGATCGAACAAGGGCGTTGCTAAAGGAGTAGAATGAGTAAAATACTATTAATAATAAATACAATTTTTCATTTTCTCTATGTTAAAATAATCAAATAATTCAATAATACGAAAACAGGACAAAAGAGGCAAGGAGCAGAGTAAGTTATGGAGAATGCTAAGAATTGGTGGAGGGAAAAAAAGGCGAAAAACAAAGAAATACGCGCGAAAAGGCATTGTAGAAAAAGAAAGAAAAGAAATACTTGAACTCAGAAATGAGAGGTTTCCAATGTGTTCATTTATAGCGTTCGTGATTGTTCGAAATTAATGAAAAAACTACGACTCTTCTGTACACGTTCACAAAAAGACCAGAAGCCTGACTGGAGAATGGTGACACGTGTTTTGTCAAATGACTGCCCTGGCAGACTCAGATCTTTTGAAACTGGGAGATGTGTTAGCGCGCGGACGTGAGTTGTGTGGCTACTTAGACGGAGTCTGAACGCAGCCCAGTCTGGCATATAAACTACTGGTCACCGACGTCACACTGGAGCATGTAGACCACATTGGTACTGTCCCAATTTTATAGGTTCCTTAATTTTGAATGCAAAATCGGAGAAAGCGGCATTCGCAAGGCATGTTGAAGTCATGGCCTTGCAGACCATGAAGCGTTGTCTCTATAGTAACAGTTATCGGTACTAACTTCCCTTCGTGCTCAGTAAAAAATTAAAGTTGCACCCCAGTCCCCCTTTGCACTTTTGTGTTTCTTTAAGAATGAACTAATTTTACATAACCGCCAGTTTTCTTCAATATCACCCATGTCTACATTTCTTTTTTTCTCCAAATGATGAGCTTATAAAGAGAGTAGGGCCCGATGTATATACAGCTTCAGAATAAGTGATCTTGCAAATTGAGTATTCAGCAGGAACATACTTCTCAAATTGCATTGCAGTAAAAAGAATATTCCTGGTAATTAGAGAAAGCAATTAAACCTATTCTGCGAGCAGTTCCACTGTGCTGCCTTTCCCCTGCTGTCATGCTCTGTGGACACAAATTGTGTCCATATATGTCAATGCATAAATTTTGGTTCTGAAAGAATTCCTGATGAATCTGACATTTTAACACGTGTGTTTGTGGAAACGTTGTTAAGTGATGCTGGTACCCCACGGGAAAAGTGCAGTCTGCAGGAAAGAAATGTCAAGTGCTATTTCACAGTAGAATTAAGCTGAACCTTCACGAATGACTAAGGTACGTTTCGAACCACATTCTGTAATATGCTTAGCTCTTACGTAGCTGTATTTGACATGAGTAATGAAAACATTTGCGAAATGTGCATTCATCCACGTGTATCTAGATAGGGGGCAACGTAATAATAACATCGTAAATTATTCCAATTCTAGCGTGAAACCTGTATTGCTACGCTTGCAATGCCACAGATGTTAGAGCCGTCTTAAGTAAGACTAAAATGAAGGGACGTTAGCATTTCACTTCTACCGGGGAATTGGCATTCCACACAATAGGACAGAGCACGGAGGCAATCGAAAAGAGACAATAAAAGTGTTCGTTGGATATCCTCCATGTTTTCTTTATTTTACTATGCTATTGTCAACAGGCCTGCGAATGTGTCGGAAACAAACGTGACGAATCGCAAGACCCAACCGACTTTTCATGAACAATTGTGATTACAGTCCTAGTCGACATAAGGTCGACAAACTCAGTAGCATATGACATTGGCCGGCTGCGAAAAGGTGCCCTATTTCTTAAGTCCTGTATAAGTCGACTGTGCAAATAATTTTTCCAAGAACTCAGAATAATTCCTATGAGCATTTGCACTTGTGCATAGAAATCACTAGAGCAGCGGAATTCAGTTGGCTGTAGTGTCAGCTTAAACTACTGAACTTCGTATAGACGCCAATGAGGCAAATATTGTTGTTTTATTTGGTTAATGGTACTGCTGGAACAAATGCTGAAGGAGTTCTTTTGTTAATAGTGACATTCGCCACATCAGCCAATAAATTTTTCAATGAATAACAAATGCTCGACGAGTTCCTGAACACGTAGATTACACATAGATTTCATGGCTCATAGGATGGGTAATTCTCTAAACGAAGACGGCTAGCTGCTTTATATAACGACTGTGTAAAATTAAAAAAAGGACACAGTGTTTGATTTAGGAATCCAATAAGGTTACCAAAGTAGCTGCAACCGCAGAAAGTTATCAGAGTTTCCGATAGATTATCGAGTATTTAGAAATAAATTGTGTATTTCTTGTGAAACAAAAGTCATTTTTGGCATGGCTAGACAACGACGAAGAGGAGGAATAAACTTTATTAAAGAAAAGGACGGGCAATGGTAGTCATCTTCTCCACTCCTGGGGCTTGAGCCAGCGGGTGAAGTCCTTAGTTTAGGATACGTACGGCCTAGCTGCCTGTTGGGCTCCGCATCCAAGTTGCCTTAGGTCACGCGAATCCGAAGGGGACAGTACGGTCTTCCACTGTTGAGGGGTGGGATTGGGGAGAGGGCGATATTAATTGTGCGAAGGCATGCCCTAGCGGAGTTGTACAGCAACGCCTACTCACCACCAAGGAGACATTTGTACCTTTACAGGTAAGTATACATTGCATGATATATATTTGAGTAAAACTTGAAGCAGTGCGAACAAGACGAGGAGAAAAATTTAAAACACACGCAACAGGAAGGGCGCGGTACTGCCTACTAGAAATGTTATAGAAAGGTCAACCAGCTTTTATAACTTGTCTGAACACAAACAAAAACCAAAAGGTTGAGAGGCATGTATACTGCCTACAAGTATAGTTGCTTATCTAGCAAATTTATCTCAACTTTTGTTTGCCTGAGTGACGCTGTACTGACGCAGTTATCTCCTGCTTTGGCAATGTAGTAAGGTTCTACAATTTTTTTTCTTTTTTGCGCTGCTTCAAGTTTTACTTGAGATCAATGAGCTTGCCCAAATCAAATTGTTGGTAAATACTTAGATGCGGAAAGGTGTTGGCCTGAAGCTGGCGCCAGGCAACAGCTTCATCCCTACTGAGGGCATTCCGGGGAAGGGGGTATGGCTGGCGGGAGCGACGATGCAGCGTTGGAGGAGTGCTTTGCACCGGATCTTATCGACTTCTCCTCAGGATTATGTTCTTCTCGGTACGTCACCCCGATTTTATCTGCTCGGGTGGCATCATGAGCATGCTGATTCCCACGAAAAACACTGCTGACCAGGAGCCCAGGATAAGTCTGTTTCCGTGGAAAGGGAGGGAGCACGGTAGATTATGCGGTGGGCATTGGCACTGATGGGACCTCTTACGAAATTGCAGGCCAATCTCACTGGCCTGCAAATTTCAGATGACGGTAGTGTAGTCTTGATTTGTGCGCCAAACAATGGTTAGGGCAATGACAGCGCCTTCGCCCTCTGTGACGTAAATGTGAGCAAACAAGACCGAAGCCATTTCTCGGAGGCTGCAGTCGATAATGATCGCTATCTCTTCGCGATGAACGGGTGTGAGCGGAGGCGTCCGAGTACAGAGTGTTGGATTGGTCGCTGTAGTATTTCTTCTGTAGTGCGTCGGCGCGAGTGCTACAGAATAGCTACGAAAGTTTCAGGACATTTCCTCGTCCGAGGGTTAGTGGGCTGGGAGCCAC